>NC_143394.1:46507805-47823710 GCF_980474605.1 Leiobunum rupestre
AGACTGCATTAATAAGAATTAGTAGAATTGGCACGTTTTAAGGGCGACTGTTTGTTATTATAGAATAACAAATCAAAGTTATTTTATACTACAACGTGTAAAAAGTCAAAGTACTGCTACTATATAACCATACAAAAAAGTAACGTCACCTACAAATATCTCACTAAAACACCAATTAATGGTTCTTAATTAATGGAAAAAATAAGAAACTAAAAAAATGTTCGTCTTATAAAGATGAAGTGGTATACCGGTCTTTTGATGGCTGTCGTTCTTCAGTTGGTCAAATCCACGGTTGCTATATACACAGTGGCGGCGCCAGGAATTTTCGCGAGGGTAGGCAAACCAAATAAATGGGCCCCCGACCCGGGACCCCCCTTTTCTCAACGAAATGCTTCAATAAAATAATGAAGTGATGTACATGACGAACAAAAAAGTTCTAACAACAGTAAAACGAGTCCAAATATAACAGAACTGGTTTTATTAACTATAGGAGATACTTCAAAAATTTCTAAATACATTATCGACAATTGTTTCATTGTTATTTATAAATAATTTTATCTCTTGGGACAATTTAGGGACCCTTTCTAGATCAATTTGGGGCCCCTTATAGGATGATTTTGGGGCCCCTCAAAATTTTAAGGTAGGCCGTGGCCTATCTGGCCTACCCCCTAGCGCCGCCACTGTATATACATGCAAAATCTATGTCGCAGCGGAGAGTTTCAAAACCTCGTCGTTGAGCGCAATTAAAACGTTTATAGAGAAGATTCCGATTGACGAGATAATAAAACAAGTTGGCAAGCCAAAATATACCTCTCCTCGGTAGAATTATCCCTAGTGGTATTAATTTCTCGAGATAACCCTTAAAGATATATCTCCGCAATTTAGAGTTATTTGTTAAAAATATTAACCCATTTCTATCCCGCCCGGTATAAAATTTTAATTATAATTAAAATAATTGAGACGAACGACCAATTTTAATTTATTCAGAATATCATAAGTTAAGTAGTTACAACAGTAAGTTAGACGTACTATAACAATGCACAATTGAATTAAACCCTTTTACAGAACAAGTTTATCAGTTAAATATAATACGAAGCAAATTTTAATGAAAGAAATATCTACAGAGGCTTTTTGGAATTACTCGCTTACGAAATACTTGCCGCATCTTTAACGCTCATTTTATTTCAACACTCGCCCTTGATGAAGATACCGTAGATATCTGGTAGTGGACGACTCGTTCACTTCCTGTTGACGTTGTGACGCATACCACATGAAAAAGACCAATGCCGTCCAATTTCCAATATCATATAATGACTCGCACACCCAAGAAATCATTGACTGCGTTAGAAATCGTAGATATCCAAATATCCACACCAAATGTATTTACAAGAAGCAAAAACCTTACCATCAACAAAGCACAGAGAGCCACTTGACTAACCGCCACCTCTTAAAGCAATTAACGTTAAATTATCTCCTTTGAATTAACAGAACTATATATAGGTCGTTAAGAAAGTGGACCACCCACAGGGTCTACCCTTTAACCCTCTAATCTCGGCTGACTGCGCTAAAACAAGATTTAACCTTTAAAAAATACCAGATTAGGCCTTCATAAATTCATTAATAAAAAAAGACTTTATTACCTATTATGCTTACGATGCCTGTCTTAATTTCAGTGAATCTAAGCAGCTATCGGTGGTTCTGTGGTAGAGCGCTCGACTGCCAAGCCGGATGGTCTGGGTTCGAAACCTGGGTGGAGCATTTGTTTTTAATCAATAGAGAAACGCTAAATTAGAATTTCTTCGATGCAATAATTTCAATTTCAATTCTATTTCAATTAAACCAAAATTTCGTACTCTATTAAATACGCTTCCGATAAAGCTGAAGGTCTAATTTTCAATAAGGCGTAACAAGTGTCGGTGGTTCTGTGGTAGAACGTCCGCCTGTCAATCAGGAGGTCTCGGGTTCAAATCCCGCCCGATGCGATCGCAAATTGATACTAAGACGAATACCGTGTACAACTGGTGGAAACCCTGCCATTGGACGTTGAGAGGTAGCATTACACTCAGCACTCGGTCCGTCCCAAAGTCATTAAGAAGAAGTTGGAGAGAAAACGCCCATGTAAACACAACAGACTCAACATGCACAACCATCAGAACACAAACACAACAAATTCAACACTCACAACCTACGCATAAACATTACAAAAACGTAATACACCAAACCGTCACGACGGTGAGCGAAAAAACACCATCCAAACCAAACCGCAAATGCATCCGTTAACGCTCACCGTCACACGGTGGTTTTGCCAACCCTTTGAGAAACTGCGTACGCAGTGATTACACTTTGCACCGAAAATGCGAACGCGTTCGCAGTCCTGACAGACAGACACACCCACAGACCCACCCACAGACCCACCCACAGACCCACCCACAGACCCACCCACAGACCCACAGACAGACACGGTCGTTGTATAACCCCCTCCTAGGGGACTTTGTCCCCTCGGAGAGGTAAAAATAACGTTTTGTTAAGTGTGTTGAAACTATCAAATGTGTAGTTACTCATAACTCCATAAAAATCCGCAGCCCCTACGATACAGACATTTTCTACATCTTAATTTTTCAAATTAGTCAAATGTCAAAACTGTCGGGAAAAAGTTCAGAAATGTTTCATGGAAAAAAGTGGGTGCGTTATTGTAAGTTGTAATATCTTTAATGCCCAACCCGCAGTATAAAAGACGCTAAGCTTCCATAAACCACAGCAAGCTGCTCTAGATTTCATTTTTGCTTTGTGCTCACATCATTCGATTGGGGATAAATCATATTCCGACTTCTATTAAGCAAGTCTTGGTCGCCAGTAAGTTAAATTAGCCATTGAATTTAAGAAATCCAGAATTATTTGGTTTCATTCTTGCCAGAAAAAGATCAAAAGTTACGCCAAATGTAAATGTTGGACTTAATTTATTTATTTTGAATTTTTCTACGACATTAGTGTTTTATATCAAGAAGCCTTATTTAAGATAATACGCTAATTTATTTATTGTGTTGTCGAGTGTTGTTTGTAATTTAACAACGGGTTATCTTATAAATAATAAATTTTCTTTCTTTTACAGGAATGCCGCCAAAACGTCTGTCGTTCAAGCTAGGAGCCACAATCACAAGGAGAACGCAGCTAGCCTTTAAACACGCTAACGAAGGGTTGTATACGAATTTCATTGGACGAGCGTCACGAGCCTTTACGCTGAACGATTTACGGGTGGGGGAAGACAATTTCCGAATTTTCCCCTTCCGACGGCAGCAGGCGCTAAAGCGTCTAGCCAATGAAAAATGTACACAAGAAAATCCACGACTTTTGACGGGTTGCGTTCTCCTTGTGTGGGATGTTGTGTTTGTTGCTCCTAGGTTCAAGTAACCCTACAATTTAATAGGACTTTATTATCTGAGATTTGACTTGGTTTCTTGCTTGGTTTGTACTGTTGAGTCTCCTAGTGAGCTCTTGCGTTTTGTTTACGCGTTTCTGGAACTTGTGGTATCGGACTAATTATAAGACTGTTTGACTAAACTTAATTTTCTAAAATGACGAGAAGGAAATTTCACTACTATTATTTTATTTGACTATGTTTCTAACGCTCTCCTTTATTAGAGCCTAAATTTGTGACCAACCGCTTATAAAAAGCGACGCTTCCATACCGTGGTTTTCCCCTCTCTCGCTGACCCTCGGTGACGCTGAACAATGCTTTTATCTACCTGTCAATCAGGATTAAGGTTTTACCCCGTTATGCCGCCAACGAGTCCAGTGTAGAATGATTCTATTCAGAATAGGACCCTAGCAAGTTACAATAGAGTAGTGTCATGGCCGCCATTTTAGGCGCGTTTTTTTCTGTATAAAAAAAAGCGTGGGTAACGTTGCGTGAAATAGCACTGATACTACTCTATATAGCGGGAATGGAAATTCCCTAAAAAAACAGTTGGAAGATTTCACATGTACTTTGGTTGCAGTAAAATTGAAATTAAATATATATTTTTTTGGATAAATGGCTTAAAGCCTGAAAAGTAAATGACTAGCTTTCAGAGTAATTAAGAATCCACGAATAACGACTTAGAATTTCTCTTATTAGATCTATTGGGAATTGATAAGACTAGTTTCAAAATCTTGAAATACTGTAGCATCGAAGTATTTCCGAAAGTGGACTAATTAATTACCCTCTTGGTTGTGGGTTAGGCACCAAGACAAGAAATATCCTAGTGTAGATTTTCAAAATAACCCTTACCGAAAAATTGGAAACCCAAATATATTATTCTATGCTGTATTAACCCAAGGCAGGCCCCTCAACCCATCCACTTCCCCTCCCCCTTTTGATGCATGGGCCCCGGCTCTCGGTGGACCCCTAGGTCCAATTTAATAAAAACAATAATGTCTTTGTGGATTTTGGAAAATATGCCGCCAACAGGTGATCGGAAAACCAAGAGTGACTTTACGAAATAACCGCTTTTAGTATAAATGTTTAAGTCAAATGACGAAAGACCAAGAATAAAGATTAACGACTTAAGAGTGAGCAAATATACAAGTGACGAATGAGCAGCTTAAGAGCGACAAGATGGATGAAGAACAGAAAGGCAATCAAACTGAAGAGCAACGCAAGAGCAACTGAACAACCAAACGACGGATATAAAACGAAGAGACTAAATAACAGGTTGACAAACCAAAATATACCTCTCCTCGGAAGAATTGTTCCTAGTGGTACTAATTTCTCGAGATGACCCCGCAATTCAGAGTTAATTACTAAATCCGTAATCCCGGTTCTATCCCGCCCGGTATAAAATTTTAATTATAATTAAAATAATTGAGACGAAACAACCGATTATAATTTATTCAGAATATTAAGTAGTTACAACAGTACGTTAGACGTACTAAAACAATGCACAATTGAATTTAACCCTTTTTACAGTACAAGTTTATCAGTTGAATATAATACGAAGCAAATTTTAATGAAAGAAATATCTACATAGGGTATTTGTATTTTTCTCACTTACGAAATAGTTGCCGCATCTTTACCGCTCATTTTATTTCAACACTCGCCCTTGATGAAGATACCGTAGAATAGCTATATTCGGCATCTGGTAGTGGACGACTCGTAGACTTCCAGTTGACGTTGTGACACATACCGCATGAAAAAGACCAATGTTCCGTAGGCGAGCTTTGTATACCAAGCAGCGGTCTAAAGTTTAACTAACGAGTTTTTTCGCATATTTTAATTTTTATGTTTTTTTAAAATAGTTGCAATGTTCCGATATTTTTTAAAACAACTTGTATATAAAGGCGAATCCTCGTCTCATTTGTGTGTTCTGCAATGGTCAAATAACCACTTTCTTTTGATGCTTGTTTATTAAAATAAATGATTTCAACCTTTATATTAGTTGAGTTTTCTTTCCCTTGAACCCACGATCATTTTTGGTCCGTCGAGCCGGATCGCCATCAGCTGAATTTACGACTCAAGCCTGATGTCTCTGGCGTTCTTTGCGTGAGAAGTACAAGGGATTCGAGACGTCTACTGTGCAAAGGAATCATTCAGTCTTTTTGTCATCATGGATGCCCTGCTGTCAAGAGCCAGATTACTCGCATCGAGTCTAACGTGTTAGACCCGGCCGATTTGACGAGACTCCTACCTTTGTCTGACGCAGCCGTGAGTATATATATCGACAAAATACTGAAGCAAGCTGCCGATCTCGAAGCAGTGCAGGACGGAAGATTTTGATGTCCACTTGGTAGAATACGACGCGCTCGTCAATCGGTTGGAGTCATTGGACATCCTCTTACATAACGCCAAGAGCAACATCATAGCGTCTGCTGCAAGCATTATAACCCCGGCAAGGCCCACTTCAGACATCCGGTTGCCAGCTATTGATCTGCCAAGATTCGGAGGGAACTACACGGAATGGTTGCCGTTTCACGACCTGTTCATAGCCACGGTCCATAACAATGCCTTACTATCTGGGGCCCAAAAGCTTCATTATTTGAAGAACGCCATGGTCGGTGACGCTGCACGTCTCATACAGTCCTTGCAGTTGACGGATGGAAACTCTGTCGAAGCATGGGACATCCTGACGCTCAAGTCAAGCGTCTGTTCGGTCAATCAACAGTGAAAGAAGAGTCTTCTACAGCTCTTCGCCAGCTGATCGACACTACCGCGGAATGTATAAGATCCCTCAAGGTCCTACAGGAACCGGTCCAACATTGGGACGCGATTTTGGTCCACGTTGTCAAAGATAAACTTGACATAGAGTCTCGGCGGCAATGGGAGCTTTCGTTGGCAGGATCGAAACGGCCGAAATACGAGGAGCTCGCCACCTTCATCGAGCACCGAGCTAGAGCCTTGGCTGCGGAGCAGTCCTCACAAGGTTCTTCAAGGTTGAATTAGGTGCACCACCAGAGGAAACACCTAGCGTCGCACCACGGGAGCATTCGGATGAAATGCGTCATTTGTTGCGAAGAGCATCCCATTTACAAATGCACAACCCTGCTGAGCTCTTCTGTGGAGGAGCGATGGGCTCTAGTAAAGAAGTATGCGATGTGTTTCAATTGCCTCCGTATAGATCATAGGGCCACCGAGTGCAAGTTTGGGCACTGTAAACGCTGCGGTGCGAAACATAATACGTTGCTCCATCGGGAGTCAGGAGACGAGACGACCAATGAATCATCAGTGGCTTCTCATGTTTCCCGACGGGAATCTCTTGGCGCGTCTACCGCGGCCAAGGGTTTGCAAGGAGAGCACTTCTAGACTCAGCGTCACAAGCGACGTTCATAACAGAGCAAGGAGTCCGAAAGCTGCAGGTGAAACGCTCCCGATGTACGGTTGCGGTCGGTGGAATCGGAGCCGCTGGCATTGGTACAGCCCGCGGTATCGTACAGTTGGGTGTCAGGCGTGACGACGGCAGCATGGGGTCAGTGGAAGCGCTGATTCTCAGCCACATTACAGCAGATCTGCCAACCCTTCCGTTTGATCCTAGCCGCTGGCCGCATATGACGGGGCTGAAACTTGCCGATCCGACATTTCATATTCCTTGGCCCATCGACGTCCTCCTGGGTGCAGATGTCTACTTCGATATCGTGGAAGATGGTGACTACCGGAGTAGCAGCAATCTACCCGTAGCAGTCAAGACGGTTTTTGGCTGGGCCATTGGCGGTCAGCTATGCACTTCCTGACGCGTCCGACTGTGTGGGGTTCTGCAATTCATACGAGCGCCGTAACTCTCGACGAGCAATTGTCCAAGTTCTGGGAGATCGATGAACTACTGCCGAGAAGGCTACTAACCCATGACGAGAAGCGAGCCGAGAATATATTTCACGATACTTATTCACGGCTGTCCACAGGGAGATTCATGGTGCGTTTGCCGTTCAAGCGCGATCCTGGTGAACTTGGCGATTCCAGGAAGACTGCTGTACGACGATTCCTGGCTACCGAAAGACGCCTTCAGGGAGACAGCCACCTTCTTGATCAACATCACCGGTTTATAAACGAATACATCGAGATGGGTCATATGGAGCGTGTACCGCCGGCTCAGATATCCAAAAGGGCCTATTACTTACCCCACCATGCAGTCTTCAAAGACTCCAGTACAACAACAAAATTAAGAGTCGTGTTCGATGCGTCGGCCAAAACCTCGACCGGCACCTCACTCAACGATGAGCTTCTGGTCGGCCCGAAGTTGCAGGACGACCTAATCAAGTTGCTACTACGCTTCAGGTCCTCTCCAATTGTCATGACGGCAGACATTGCCAAGATGTACCGTCAGGTATTGATACATCCAGATGACGTCGACTGGAGAGAATCATTTGGCGGGCAGATCCGTCAAAACCCCTGGAGGAATATCGCCTGGTGACCGTCACCTACGGAATGGCGGCTGCGCCATATCTCGCTACGAAGACCCTTCAACAACTATCTTGGGACGTAAGGGATGATCTTCCTTTGGCGTCAGTTTCACTGGCACATAACTTTTACATGGATGACCTGATGGCTGGAGCAAAAACCACGTCTGAAGGCCTGAAACTGCAAAAGGAGATTATTCAAGCAACAAAGGCAGCTGGCTTCGATCTAAGAAAATGGGCGTCGAATTCTTCCGCATTGCTGAATGCGCTACCTTCGGAGTTGCGAGAGATCCAGAGCCCGTTACGAATCAACGCCGACGAAACCATCAAAACCTTGGGTCTATTCTGGACCCCGGGTCATTTCTCGTTCACTGTGGCATCGCTGAAGCAAAGGACCCGGGTCACTAAGCGCACCATCCTGTCAGACGTCGCCAAGGTTTTTGACCCGCTGGGTCTTCTCGCACCCGTCACTCTGCTTGCAAAGATGTTACTTCAGGAGATATGGCAGCTCAAGCTCGACTGGGACGAGCAATTACCAACGCCATTCGGCCTGAGATGGAATACGTTCCGAGAAAAGCTGCCCCATATCGAGAAGCTTGCAATACCACGCTACTTTTCGCAGCCAAACGAACAGCAGACGAGCATACATGGATTTTGCGACGCATCTGAGAAGGCGTTCGCCGCAGTCATTTATAGGAAGAGCACGTCTACGACTGGTCAAGTTCAGATCCGACTCATCGCAGCCAAGACAAGAATCGCTCCATTGAGGAAGACCACCTTGCCCAGACTTGTGCTCTGTGGAGCGGTTCTACTGTCCAGATTGATCAAGCTTTTCCAAGAGTCTATCAACGACGATTTACCCGAAGTTCACTGCTGGACTGACTCCACCATCGTTTTGGCATGGGTCACAGCTCCTCCACAGCGATGGAAGACGTTTGTCGCCAACAGAGACGCCGAGATCCAGGAGTCTCTGCCCTTCGCTCAATGGCATCACGTGCTTGGCGAACACAATCCCGCTGACTGCGGCTCGCGAGGCGTTCAAGCGGATGAGCTTTATTCTCACCCAAAGAACTTCCACCAAAAAGCAGCATCCTGGCTCTTCGTCCGTTCTTGGATCAGCGTGGGACGCTCCGGGTTGGAGGTCGGCTCCGACATGCAAGCGTATCGCCAGATCAGATGAACCCTACACTGCTTCCTCGAAGAAACCAAACTTACGGGCTTGATTATGAACGATGCCCATGTCAAACATCTCCACGGTGGACCGCAGCTCCTTATAACCGTGCTCCAAAGACGATACTGCATAATTGGCATCCGAGATGCCGTACGATTCCATGTAAGACGTTGCGTACGCTGCGTAAGACAAACCGCTATAGTCGCCAAACAACTAATGGGTGACCTGCCAGCTCCGAGAGTGAATCCTGCACGGGCCTTCCAAAACTGTGGAGTGGACTACGCCGGTCCATTTATACTACGGATGCTGAATGGCCGTGGGCAAAAAACGTTTAAGGCTTACGTGGCCCTCTTCGCCTGTTTCGCCACCCGAGCATTGCACCCAGAGCTGGTCAGCAGCATGTCCACCGAAGCGTTTCTTGCGGCGCTTAAACGATTCGTTGCACGCCGTGGCAAATGCTCAAGCATCCACAGCGACTGCGGCTCGAATTTTGTAGGAGCTGACCGGGAACTAAAGGCGTTCATCAAGACTATAGCTACAACGCCGAGCAATGAACAAATCTCCAGATGGGCGGCCGAGGAAAGCATCAACTGGCACTTCAATCCGCCTGCAGCCCCGCATTTTGGGGGCCTGTGGGAGGCTGGGGTCAAATCCGTTAAATTTCACCTGAAAAGAGTCATTGGAGCTACAACCCTAACCTACGAAGAATTCCAGACTCCGCTGTGCCAAGTGGAGGCTTGCCTGAATTCTAGGCCGCTGACATCATTGAGTTCGGATCCCAGTGACTTGTGGTCAGTTCTGATCCCCGGACATTTCTTAATTGGAGGGCCTCTCACGGCCATTCCGGAACCCGACATAACACCTGAGAAAATCAACCGACTGTCACGCTGGCAACTCGGCCAAAAGATTCTCCAGCATTTCTGGGCACGATGGAGCAGCGAATACCTGTCCCGGCTGCAGCAGCGTCCGAAGTGGGCTACTCCAAAACCTAACCTCAAGATCGGTGACCTGGTCCTATTGAAAGATGAACACCTACCGCCACTAAAGTGGCGAATGGGCCGCGTCACCATGATCCATCCGGGAGCCGATGAATGTGTCCGTGTTGTATCCGTAAAAACTGCGGACAAAGAATTCAAAAGGGCGATCGGAAAACTATGCCAGCTACCGCTGGAGGGTTGAAAAGATTAAAGGCGGGCGGAATGTTCCGTAGGCGAGCTTTGTATACCAAGCAGCGGTCTAAAGTTTAACTAACGAGTTTTTTCGCATATTTTAATTTTTATGTTTTTTTAAAATAGTTGCAATGTTCCGATATTTTTTAAAACAACTTGTATATAAAGGCGAATCCTCGTCTCATTTGTGTGTTCTGCGATGGTCAAATAACCACTTTCTTTTGATGCTTTTTTATTAAAATAAATGATTTCAACCTTTATATTAGTTGAGTTTTCTTACCCTTGAACCCACGATCAACCAATGCCGTCCAATATCCAATATCATATAATGACTCGTACACCCACGAAATCAATGACTGCATTAGGAATCGTAGATATCCAAATATCCACACCAAATGTACTAACAATAAGCAAAAACCTTACCATCAACAAAGCACATAGAGCCACTTGACTACCCACAGGTTCTACCCATTAACCCTCTTATCTCTGCTGACTGCGCTAAAACAAGATTTGACCTTTAAAATTTCATACGTAAAAAAAGTAGACTTTAAAAACCATTAATATACTCTTCCGCTAAGAGTGATATTCCTACGCGAGCTGTGCGCTAGTAAAATGGCGCCAATTCTCTGTGCATGAAAAAAGCTAGAACTTTACCTTTTAATGAGTTATTGGAATTATGTAGAAATCTTAAGGAAAAAATATCTGTAACAGAGGAAATGGCCTGTGAAATTGAATCTCAAACTAAATCTCAATCAAAATCTAAGGCATGGTTTTCACAGAGAGCGGGTAGGCTTACTGCCTCTATATTGAAATCAGCGTGTCGAACTGATGTTGGAAATCCTTCAGTTAGCCTAATTAAGTCGATTTGTAGTCCTGATATCTAATTTTAAAGTTCTGCGACTGACTGGGGAAAAACCATGAGCAAGATGCTATGATGAAATATTTGGAAGAAAACGAAGATTTTCATGAAAACCTACAAGTATCTCCGTGTGGATTTTTTATTAACCCAAAATGGCCATTTATGGGTGCCTACCCAGAGTCCCCAGATGGTCGGATAACATGCAATTGTTGTGGAACAGTTGTTTGGAGGTAAAATATCCATTTTCTGCTAGAGAAGGTTTGTCATTTGAAACATACGCTAGTTCAACTCTGAACCTGGTAACTTTCAATCTATCACGATATTGTCGGTATTTACGAAACTTTTTTACTTATGTTTCTATTCTAGACTTTATAATTTTTGTTCCAAATATATGTTAATTGACAAAAATCAATACGGCTTTGTTTCGAATAAGGGGGTAGAACAAGCTGTAAACCGCGTGTATAAAAAATACTAGATAATCTAGACAACGGTAAATATGTGATTGGTGTATTTATCGACCTCAAAAAAGCTTTTGATATGGTTAGTCATGATCTTTTACTTAATAAATTGTACATTCTTGGCATTATAGGGCGCCCACACGAATGGCTAAGTTCTTATCTTTCTTTGCGGAGTAACAATTAGACATGTAAAATGTGGCGTCCCGCAGGGCTTAATACTTTCACCTCTACTTTTCAATTTATTGGTCAATGACATTTTTTGTACGGATGATACGCATTTTCTTACCCTGTATGCGGATGATTCTTTTTTATTGGAAAGTGAAGTCGTTTTCCAAGACTTAAACCTAATAAACCGCAAACTCTCTAAACTCAGTGACTGGTTTTCGAATAAATAAATGTATCCGTGGTTCTGTGGTAGAATGGTCACTTGACGTGCAGGAGGGCTCGGGTTCGAATCCCGCCCGGTACTAACGCAATTTGAAAAACCTTTTCACTAATTCTAAGAAACTGCGTACGCAGCGATTACCCTTTGCCCCGAAAATGCGAACGCGTTCGCAGGCCTGACAGACAGACAGACACGGTGGTTGTATAACCCCCCCTAGTGTACAAAGTCCCCTCGGAGAGGTAAAAAACGTTGATGTGATATTTGTGAACAAAAATAAAAATGTCATTTTGAACCATAATATAAACATTGATAATATTAAAATTAAAAGGGTGGAAAAATATAAATATTTAGGTATCATGTTTGACCAGCGTTTAGCATGGAACGATCATATTGATCATATATGTGATAAAATAGCTTTTGGTATTTACCTTATCAGTAAAAATATGAAAGCTTTCAGTGAAAGGCTATGTTTACTGTATTATTAATGCGATAATTTACCCTCATTTAATTTCGGTATTACCTCATGGGGAAATACAGCCAACTCAAATCTTGATAGTATACTTCGTCTCCAAAAAAGGATTGTCAGAATTATAAAAATTAAACCGTATGATGAGCGAAGCAGAGCCGGAGCTAGTCTGGTCTCTAGCGAGTGGGGTTCCCACCCATGGCGCAAAATAATAGATTACAAACGCTAATACCTAGCCCTCTACCGGTGAAAGGATGCGTAGCTAGAACTGTATGTGTGCCAAGCTGTCACACGGAGCAAATTAGGTTAGCTTGATTCTCCTATTTCTTAAAATTTTAGCACTTAATACGCGAGGTAAAATTTCACTTGGAAATTTGTCTCCAACGGATCTGGGTGCAGACTGCGACCCACGTGGATACTTCTACCGTAAGAGATATATTATAAAACTTAAAATATGTATTTGGATCATACGTATCCCATGAAAATTCTCTGTAAAATACCAATTAAAAATTAGTTTTTAAAAACAGAGAGATGCACGCATGGACATACTAATAAAACATCGTTTTGTGTTGTAACCGGCAATCGGTAATTAAGTAGCTGAGCTTTCTACCCTAATGTTGTTGCTTGGATTTATTTCGACAAATACCACCGGTTTGAAAACATTTCAAATTGTTTTCTACCTCATAGATGGCGATACGTCTCTAAATCGATATTTCAATCAGAGGCCAGATATCTTCAACTTAAGCTAACGTTCTTTCGCCTTTAAAAATTAAAAAAAAAATTTAGTGCTTTACAAACCAAATTCCCTTGGGTGTACCACTATGGCAAATATGTCCCCAAAAACACTGGCGACGTCAGGTGGTAAACAAAGAAGCCCCCCCCCCCCAACCGCAACATAGTAATCATAATAACTCCACGTTTTGATAGTGCCACGTTAATTTGAAATATAATAACAAATCGAGGTTTTCATATACAACAACGTTGTAAAAATCAAAGTCACTTATAAATAACTCACTAAGTCCCGATTTAAACATACATAAGTTTGGTAATTCAAAATTAAAGAGGTTCTTCTGATTATAACGATGAAGTTGGAGACCAAAATAATAGCACGCTGTCTGATCATGGCTTTCAGATGGTCAAAGCAATGAATTAAAGGGCTGCTGCATCGACACAGGCCATAAAGGAGGCGGAAGATATCAAAGCCGCTTCGTTCAATAAAATGAAAACGCCCATGGACAAGATACCACTTGAGAAGATAATAGAAGGAAAACAACACTTTGCTAAATGTTACGAAACAGTCAAATGTATTATTAAAAATGATCCCATCAAAATTCGTAAGTATCACGTGCAGTACGACACAACCATGTTCACGAAATAGTTCTTTCTATAAATTTTTTACGCTTATCCAACTTGTTAAAAGTAGAAGTATAACATGTTGCTCTTACGTCACAAGACTTGGCTTTGGTAGAATTATTTTAGCACCCGCGATTTGCACGAGCGTTATAAAATAGGAAGCTCCTCGTGATGAGAGCGCGCGCTAGTAGTGTTGGAGAAGGTAAATACAGTGACGTAAGAGCTACATTAAAACAAGAAGGCCATGTTACTTTATAGAAAGAACTATTGAGCATTTTTTCCCACTCTAGCCAACCTCGTAGATTGCCCGGATAAAGTGTTAAAATGCTATTTTAAGAAATCCTGTTGCGCTACTGTAAGTTAGTATACTGCTTTATTTTTTATGGATTCTTCATGCAGGTACGTTGACCTTTTAAATCAGTTTCATTTAAATCGTGATTTTTAAAACAAAACCATGAAGTTTAATCACATTTAAAAAATTGCAAAAAACTAGATTCTGTAACATATCCAATTAACAGCAAAACTGAGCAATTTGATTACCATTATAAATTTTAATTTGCTAAACTGATAAAAGTAACCATCAATTAGACAGGAAAAGATCAATTTATTGTATAACAAACTAAATATCCTGATTGAAAGCGAAAACTAGGTAGCAGAACCTGCTCAAACTGGACCGTCACACTGAAGCTATACTCAGTTTCAGGTTAAGAAAGGCAAAATATCTAGTTAATTTGGCGGAAAGATACTAGCACGAACTTCCGGTAAGTCGGCGGCGGGAATTTCGAATTTAGTCTGCTTACGGTGGAATTTCTAAGCATACCCGCGCGAGTTATATAATTTTGGGAAATGCCGTCTATTGCTTAATATTTCCAAGTGATAATTAATTAAATAACGTAGATAAGGTCTAAAACCAGTTCTAATAATTTATTTTTAGCACTACAATTGAGGAATACCTAACAAAATTCCGCTTGGCGAGTCTTGGTTAAGTGTAGAACAGGTAATGCTAAGTTAAAAGGAACCACCTATGGACTGCATTGTAAAGGATTATATAATTAGCAAATAAGTAGATTAGAACAGGTAATGGCGAGATTACCACATTGCGATTTGAGGATTGTTTACGTGCATATTACAAAAAATACGCTATAATGAAGCTTAAAATCAAAAGTTTATTGATAACTTTGAAATTAACTTAATAGACATTTTTAAAATGGATTAATATAACACGCGTAGGTCCTTTTCAACCGAAAATTGGCGAAATTCGAAATCCCCGCCGTCAATTTAGCGGAAATTCGTGCGAGTATCTTTCCACCAAATGTACTGGATATTATTCCTTTGTTAACCTGCAACTGAGCATAGTACATTTGGCATTGTAAGGCAGCTCCACAGGCGCCGTTTCTTTGAACTAGATCATCCCATATTTCTCTTTTTTTCCGCCAGTGATACAATGCAGTTTGAGCTGATTCCGCCACTTGGTTTTCCCCACGTTCCTTCTGTTGCCTTTTTAATGAAAAACATATTTATTTGATTTTTCCTAAAATAAAATTCCAATAAATGGTAACCCTGCCACTCGTTAAAGACGCTAACCTTTGAATACACGCAGGAATCAGCTTATGGCTACTTTTTCGCGATGTGTTACCATCTTTTGGATGGGGTCCAAACTCTGGGCGATTTCAATCGCATTTACCTATTGCCAAGTTCAACCAGACAAAGGACACCCGTAAGATACAACAGGTCAATAATTAATGAAATCCATTCAACGAGATCGTTTCTTTCCCGGCAGAAAATGATCGACTCTTTCTCCAAGTTCAAGTGTTGCACTTCTTATTTTTTTGAACATTACTACGGTCTCAGTCTATTGCAACAACTCGCTTCTTTCAAGGTAACTTCCTTTTTCAAATGTTTTTTTCTAATTAATGATTAATACTCTGGTATTAACAGGAATGTCACAAAACAGCCTGCCTTCCAGAAAAGTAACCTGACAAACTTTCAAAGAACCTTTTCAGTTACCTTAGAGCACCCAACGCGAGTAGTTCATTTAGCTGCAAAACTCGGCTTTATAACGACAATGTGGATAGATATTCTAAGTCGTTCTATGATAACTGAAAATGCTATTAATATTTGTATATACCTTTAACGATTTATTGTTTATTGGTTTCAGTATAGTTCCCCGCAGTTAGGCCGAATTGGTCTTCTTAGCCTACAGGGGTCAACTGTACGAAATATCCAAACTCTTCTACTAAAGACTGGTTTTCTATGGAGCAGAATTACAGAATTTGATTTTAAATATCTTAAGTCAAATATATTTCATATTTCCTTTACGCTGAAAAAAAAGGTTTGACTTAATTTGTATTTTGGTTGCAATAAAATTAAAATTAAATATTTATATTTCTTTCCTATCAAAAATGAACCCTGAAGGTGTATTAGATTAGTTGCGCAACAAAGAAATCACATTGAGTTTTTATTTCTTATGCGAGTATAAACAAGCCCCTCCCCTTTATTAATTTAAGGGTACGCCGCTGTACCAGCATAATAACTCCTGAAGAACAAAACGTTTAAGGAGAATGTGTACTACGTGTTTAGAATCTTCAAATCTTTACGATTCTTTGCACATTTTCTTACACTAGGCGATTTAACATTAAGCTATTTACTTTATTTTAGGGCGAGGGGCAGATCACTCCTCTTTCGGGTGCATACTTAATCGGATTAAATCCATTTAAATGTATTGAATAGTGTTAATCACGATTTAATCTGTTTAATCACGATCTCTTTTGCTTAATCGTGATGTAATCGACTTAATCGTGATGTAATCGACTTAATCGTGATGTAATCGACTTAATCGTGATGTAATCGACTTAATCTTGATTTAATCGACTTAATCGTGAGTAAATCTATTTTACCACGATCTGATTTTTGGAATAAATTTTTTAATGGTGACTTAAACAGCTTAATCGTGATTTAATCAGCCTAATCGTGATTTAATCGGCTTAATCGCTAACTCGATTGAATCATGATTTTGTCGTGATTTAAACCATTTCAAATAATCGGATTTAATCGATCAAGGGTGCAAACTTAATCATCGAAGTGAGCTGCCCGTCGCTTTAGGGTCGATAGTAAACCAAAATTCCTTACCACTTCTTAATTCAATTAAACCAGATTAACCTTGAAACGTAACTTATTAATTACCTCCTTCAATTACTTCATAATAGTTCAAACCCAAAAGAAAATATTTCGGCGATTTAATGGCGTCATGTTATTTCCAAATGCAACAACAAATCAAAGTTTTCTTAAACACCAACGTGTTAGAATCAAAGTACAACCGACCTCTGTATAAAAAGGGAACGCCGCCTACAAATAACTCACTGTATCACGATTGAACGACATATAAGCTTAGTTTAAGAAAATAAAATTGAATTTTACAAATATGAAGTTACAGACCAAAATAATGTTTTCCTTTCTTATGCTGACGTTCGCACTTCAGTTGGTCAAAGCAGAGAGTGGAATTATTGCTATCTCAGAAAAGGACAAGAAGGACACGGAAGCGTTCAAAACCGCGATGTCGGAAAAATATCAGTCTTTCTTCGCCAAAGTAACAATTGATGAGATAATAAAGAAAAAACAGGTCTTTGCTAAATGTTACGAAACAGTCAAATGTGTAGCTAAAAACAATCCCATAAAATTTCGTAAGTTTCAACAGCCCTACGACGCAGGTCACACAGCAATGTTTCCAGGAAACTGAGCTTTGTATTTTTCCCCTTTAGCCAACATTGCTGATTGCCCGGATAAAGTTTTGAAATGCTTTTGGAAGAAATCGGGTTGCATCACTGTAAGTTGGTACATGTCATTATATTTAAGGACCCCCAGTTGTGTAGTCCTAAAAAACAAAGAACCGGGCCGCGTAATTTAAGTTGGCTGTACCGGCCGCTATAAATGTACGTCCAACTTCGATTATTAGCGTGATCGAAGCTGGCCGTGACTAGGTGACTATTTGAAATTGTTATGGTATTTTCCTGCTGTCAAATTTTATAACAAATTCACACACCCTTTAATCGAGAAAAAGGATTTACGACTACATCACTGAGGACCCATAATTAAAAACCTCGTTAACCTCCTTAACCTTTGAATACGCGCAGGAATCAGCTTATCGCTTTTTTTTCGCCATGTGCTCCGATCTTTTGATTGGGGTCAAAACTCTAAAAGATTTCCAACGCATATACTTATTATCAACTGCAACCAAACCCTGGACCCCCGTAAGTTACAGGAGTTAAACATTTAAAGAAATACGTTGAATTATGAGATCGATTCTTTCCCGGCAGAAAATGATCGATTCTTTCGCCAAGTTCAAGTGTTGCACTTCATGTTTTTTCCAATATTATTACGATATCAGTCTTTTGAAACAACTTGCCATTTTGGAGGTAGCTTGATTTTCAAGTGATTTTTTTCTAATTTAATGAATAATTAACATTCTGACTTTTACAGGAATGTCGCGAGACAGCGTGTCTTCCTAAAATGTAACGCAACTGCTAAAGTTCGGAATAGGCTTTTTAATTACCATAGAGCAACCTAGAGGAGAGAAGTGTCACTTAGCCGTGTGTTTTAAACGAAAATGCTAGGTGGCTCTACGGTAATCGAAAAAGTTAGTGATATTTGTACATCGTAACGATGATTTATTGATTTCAGTCAGGGGCCTGCAGTAAAGCCGTCATTTGCTACTTAATCTATCTGCAGATTTAAAAAAGGTCTTACACGGTTAAGTTTTTCTATATTTCATAGTTTGTTTACGCTGAATAAAATTATTTTTCTTTGACTTCATTTGTATTTTGGTTGCAATAAAATTCAACTTAATTACTATTATTTATTTCACACCAAATCATTACCCTGGTGGTATTATAAAAAGGGAGATTACGCTTGTTTTTAGGATAATATGTACAATGTGTTTTCGCACTTTATACAGTGACATTAGTGGATTAGCAGCAAAAATTGGACCTCAAGGCATATAATTATTTTTTTCAATTTGTTTATCTCGAAAAAATAAATCTAAATCATATAAATAGCTATAGCAATTTAAAAAATCGGTCATTACAATATGGATAGCCGTGATGCCGTAGCCATAGAATTTTCGGAAACTAACCGTGGTAAACCTTAATCTACTTATAAGGGATATTGTTACCGTCAACATAGAAAGAATCAACAAATTACATAGACGGAAAGAAACAGAAGTGCAACGGACGAGTGACAACAAGAAACAAAAAGTTTTTGTCAGAAGCTCATGCCATACCTGCTTACAGAAATTATAAAAATATTGATTTGTTATTTACTTGAATTTCTTGTACGCAAATCCGACCAAACTAAAGCCCCTTTTTTTCGGACAAAAATAGATCAGTACGCCAAATAGATATCCGCAAAACGGATGGGAACTATTTTTTGGCCAGGACAGACTTTGAAGTTCACTCAAGGTACTAATACCCTATTCAGACGAGGCTAATAAAACTGGGTTCAGTAAACCAAAGTTAAATTTTTATAGCACATTTCAGTATAGCTAAATAAGCTCTGGTTTCAAAAACGGGATCTAAACCCGGGTTTACAAGCCTCGTCTGTAAAGAGTATAACGGTTTCGCGTGTTTAGCCTAAGCATGCTACACCCTTGTGTTTTGTTTTCTATCTCTCGACATTTTTCGGACGCAGCCTATTTCACAAGTTATATGCTTATGACCTTGTTTTTACCCCCGCTCTCGTAAAGACGTTGACCCGCCCCTGACAATATCCCTCCCCTCTTGAAATTCGGCGATTGATAGTTCACTTGTCATAGTGGAATACTGAGCTGGTGGGCCTCCATAAATAAAGTGGCCAGTTATGATGTCCCAATAGCCCATTACGATGTGCATCTGACGCTGTCCAGATCTCTCGTTACGGTATTCAGAAAGATCATAGCGGCGTTCGGAACAGCCCGGAAAACAGCTGACGTCAGATAATCAGTTAAGGTGTCCAGATAGCAACCCCTTGAGGCCTAAACAGACGCGTAGCCAAGTGAGATCATAGCTCCGAGACGTATATTTGTTGTACAATTGATATATTTTTTAAAATCCTGGTTACGCCACTGGAGCTAATACAAAATGGTATAATGTTACGTTTTGCACCCTCCCCATTAGAGTGGGCAAAATTAGGCCCCTAAAAATCGGCGGTCCTAGAATGAAACTCATGCCTTTGGCTTTCGAACACCCTATTAGCTTCCATGCTGCAAAGAAAAGAAAATGGTACCCTTACCCTTAAAGTTGTTATTCTGGAAAAACTAAGCGAGATTATCCGAATTTTTGTTTTAATTCCTCATTCTTGCATATTTTCATCGGGAGATTTTTGTTGCAAGTCCATTATTAGTTTGACTGTACTACTCCACACCCTTTTTGACCGACGAATTACATCGGTAGGCTGTAACGTCGGCCTATACAAAACTTAGAATATGTGATAAACAGCGTTGAGGCATTATTTTTGGTCGTTGGTGGTACATACATAGCCGGTTTCTCATGGAATCTTACTCTTATGATGGTTCTTGCCTGCATGTACTTAACTTATTAGTTAATTACTTATAGAAGTCAATCAGATAAATTTAAAACTATATGTACTTCGCGTATAATAAGATCAATACATTTGTTGAGTTATACGCGATTAAAACATGGCGGCCATTTTCCAAGATGGCCAAATTCCACACGATTCAAAATTGAGTTACTGCTACTCAAATTGTTTCTGAGGGTCTAATATAGCTTGTCTACAGAAATGTGGTGTTCTATGTTATTTCTCAGCGTATCGTGCACTTCTATTTATGATCCCTCATGCGAGGGATGTGACGTAAATTGCCTAACTTCGAACGCGTGACGAAATCAATTTTTAAGATAAGAGTGGGAAGTTAGGGAAATTGACATAATTACTTATCATGCCAGCTAGGAGCAACAGACACAAGGAGAACGCAGCTAGCTTTTAAACACGCTAACGAAGTGTTGTGTACAAATTTCATTGGACAAAACCTTTACTCTAAACGTTTTACGGGCGGGGGGGGAAGACAATTTCCGAATTTTCCCCTTCCGATGACAGCAGGAGCTAAAGGGTTTAGCCAATGAAAACTACACACAAGAAAATCCACGACTTTTGACGGACTGCGTTTGTTGCTCCTAGATGCCAGGAATCCATAACGCTACTTGGAATGAATATCTCCCCATATCCCCTGTGGTATTTTGGGTGGGGCCAAAATCGCTTATACCGCCTTAAATCTAGGAACAACAAACACAACAACCACACAAGGAGAACGCAACCCGTCAAAAGTCGTGGATTTTCTTGTGTACGTTTTTCATTGGCTAGACGCTTTAGCGCCTGCTGCCGTCGGAAGGGGAAAATTCGGAAATTGTCTTCCCACCGCCCGTAAAACGTTCAGCGTAAAGGCTCGTGTCGCTCGTCCAATTAAATTCGTACACAACCCTTCGTTAGCGTGTTTATAGGCTAGCTGCGTTCTCCTTGTGTTTGTATGGTTGCTCCTAGCTTAAATGACGTAAAAATTCAGTGTTTTTAGAAATATACAAGATTTTGTTAGTCGTCAGGTAGTTTTCATCATGGGGAAAAAAGGGCGGTACCCATAGGCATAGTTGATTTAGATGTTTTTCCAATATTAGAATCCGCGATAGATAAGTCATTAATACCAATTCATGATTTAGAAAAAACAGTAGTTTATCAAAAAATCCAATAAATTAAGGCAATCCTATCATGGTAAGATTTCAAACAGGTATTCCATAGTGCTTGGCACAAAGTGTTAAAACCATTGTGTCTTTTCCTTGCATGAACTCAATACATTCTTTAAACCGACGCCGAGGGAATGTTAAAAATTCCGTTCTGTAATAATATGTTGATTTCCGAAACTACTGCTTTCAACCGTTTTTTAAGTTCTTTAATAACTTTTTTCTTATCCATATTTTGGTCTATTAGAACTTTATAACATTATAATCAACTCCACCAAAGACCCTAATTTGCAAGCAGACGACAGAGCAAATGACACATTAGTCACGTGGTTTTATGAGAGGAGGAGCTAACATTCGGCTTATAAATTCTGTCTACTATATTCCGCCACAACGGCGGGGAATGAAAGCCGTTATTCATTCCAAGTAGCGGTATGAATTCCTGATAGTGCTTATAGCTATGACAAACAACGATTTCACGAGATTCCGTTAACCTTTAACCTTTTTCATTTCAAGGCGGCTATAAGTTTCCAAATGCACGATCATTATAAGCATTTTAAATTTTGTACAGTCTAATTAAAATTTTTTAATATAGAGATTGCATATGTCACAACGATGACTAATTTCCGTTCTTATTTTTTAGAGTGACACTGTATATATTTGGTGAATATTTTAATAGTTTACATTTTGAGATATACAAACAAAAACACTGCTCTGATGCTAAAAGTAATTACATTAATTATAACCCAAGTTAACTAATTAAATACCTTTTTAATTACTTCATAATATGGCAAGCTAAATCGAATGCATTCCCCTTTCTCATAGTGCCACGCTAATTCGCGATACAACAACAAATCAAAGTTTCCATATACAACAACGTGTGAGAATCAAAGTAGAACTGGCCTAAGTATAAAAAGGGAACGTTGCCTACAAATAACTCAACGTATCTCGATTTAGCGGTACATTAGCTTGGTTTAAGAAAATAGATGTTCAGAGTTCCAATCATTACAAAGATGAAGCTAGAGACTCTTATAATTTATTCTTGTCTTATGTTGGCTTTCGTGGTTCACTTTGCCGAATCAGTTTCACCAGTACAGGCCAAGAAGGACGCGGAAGCTTTCAAAGCCGAGTTATTTAGTAGAATTAAAGGCGTCATCCAGAAACAAAATGTTCAGGACATTTCCAAAAGGAAGGCGAGCTTTTTGAAATGCGTTGAAACAGTCAAATGCATATTTAAAGTCAACAACCCTTTAAATATCCGTAAGTATTACATCCACTTAGGACATGTTCAGAAAAATAAACGCCGAACTTTATTGTAAATTAGCAATGCCCAAAGATTGTCCCAATAAACTGGCCAATTGTTGGTTGGCTAAAAACCCCTGCCTTACTGTAAGTTGGTACATATATTTGTTCCTCTAAGCGCCTGTATAAGACACTAACTTTTGAATACGTGGCAGGATTCGTCTCATAGCTTGTTATTCGCTACTTGCGCTTCTTATTTGGACGGAGTCAAAACTCAGCTAGACTACAAAAATAAATATTTATTATCAAAAAAACCTTGGACTCCCGTAAGTTGCTAAATTATAGACTTAAGCGACTCCTTAATGAATTGGTCTCTTTCCCGGCAGAGGGGGATCGAATCTTTCGCCGAGTTCAAGTGCTGCGCTTCCCAGTATCTAGAATTTTACTACGGTGTTAGTCTTTTGGAACAAACTGCGCAATTGCAGGTAATAACCGTTCAGTTATTTTTATTTCCGAGTCTTTCTTTTATATTAATACTCTCATTTTTCCAGGAATGTCGTGAAACCTGCGTTGCAAAAAAGTAACCGAACGAAGGGCCAAATTCCATTTACATCATTTTTGTGGGTTTTTTATTTTTTCCCGTTTGTAGTTTGGTTGCAATAAAGAAACAACTTATATATCTTAATTTCTTTCGTAACAAAGCGTGTAAACTAAAAAAAGACTTTCGTATAAGAATATTTAAAAATAATTAGTGGTATTTCAAATTTCTTTAAATAAGATTAACTAGGATTTAACCTGATGATATACTTTGTTCATTCGGCTTACTGGTCTTCAAAAGCCTGCCCATTTCTGTACTACAACAAATTTTGTTGAAAATAGTATTAAAGCTTCCAGAGAATATGTAGGCAGCACCGTTTCGCCTAATGATTCCTCGAAGAAAAACCACGCCTTTCCGCCTTTCGTCATGATCTATCATCCCAGTTCGAAGGATGATACTGCTGTAGGATCACAGGCTCTTTCTCCATGTAGAAATATCTTTCGATGATAATCAGTGCTGTAACTAGTTTTTCTGGGGCCCCCTTAATTTTTGGGTAAATAACTAAAACACACAGCACGATATGTGCAGGGAAAATAATTAAGATCCGAAATTTTATGGTACAAGTTAGTCAGCGTGATAATCGACGGCGGTAATAATGGTAGTTCTATGCATACACATTTTAAATTGTTATGTTATTTGTTACCGAGATCCAGGTCATTTGGCGTCTATAATTTCAAATTATAGAGGGTAATATTTCCATTTACAAATTTCATTGCCATTTTTGGATATTTACTGAATTTAGTAAATATTTGAAGTTTATTCATAATTATTAAAAATTACAAAAATTTGGGTAAAAAATAAGTAACTCCTCTTGAATATTTTCGCACTTTTACAGAACTATTTGTAGAGATATTATTAATTATTACAACTTAACAACATGAATAAGCCTATTCGGTCCGTAAAAGGTGGGCATTAGGCCCAATAAGATGGGTATGTAAAAGAGAGCACGTTAGGCTCAATAAGCTTATTCGCGTATCTTAACCTCCACATTTAAAATAATGGTTCCGGGCTTGCTCGCTTAACTTTCGGGGTTAGTGGTAATAAAATTAAAGGAAATCGTTGTCTAGGGGAATTATTAACGGATTAAAAATAATAAGAGAAACCAAAGTTTAGAAGGTTGCCAAAGTAGAGTACGTTTAATGAAATCATGAGAATTATAACACACTTGAAAATAAAAGAGAAATAGGTGGCCACCACTAAATGATTAACAAAATAACTAACTTTGAATTAAAAATTATAGAACGAGGCATATCTCGAGTCTTAACATTCAAAAATGATTTACGCAATTAATGTTCGGTATTCATAATTAATGTTCGGTAACATAATAATTACCTGACCTTATGGCCGTTACGCGTGAGGGTAGAATCTACCGACCGGATGATTAAATGAAAGTTCGATACTTAAATAGTCTGGACATCCAATGTAGCATCGGTGGTCATCCCGAAGGCCATGCTTCCTGGTTGCCTCGGCTTGATGGCTGGGCTCCCTGGGCTCGGTGGTTCGGTTCCCTCGGCTGATGTCGTTGACGACCGGATCAACGCCGGTCTCGTTGCCGCATACACTCGGGCTTAACGTTTTTAATTGCGAAGTCGTTTCATAGAGCGTTTCATAGAGCGTGACTCGCGTATCCCGATCTCGTCAACTTCTGCCTTCCTTTTTTTCAAAACTCGACCGTAATATTTCTGCCAACGGTCCTGACCTACGTCATAGTACCCTTCAGAATGCGCGCACCAAAAACATCGGAAATTTACCGAGCACCATACGCGCACGTGATAAAATATTTTGTAAGTACAATCATGGCAACCCTCCTTTTTTTTGGATTCTTAGAAAAAGGTGAAGGGGAAACCACTATATTGGAAATTTTTAAAACGATTAGGAAAAACCCACTAATCCCAAGGAAAGAGAAGCGAGCATCCTCAAAAAGAAACGAAACACGAGGGCCGGGCTCTGGCCAGGGGGTCCTAGCCCCTGCGAAACGTCAACACTGGCATTGACAATGGGAACGCCATATCTCCTCAAGGCCTACGCGACCAGCGCGCCCGCCAAGAAGGGACTTGGAATTCCCAGAATCAATGCCACCAAAAGTTAATAGTACACTTATTATGAAAGGGCTAATATTTGTCGTTACAATCCTCCCCTTTCTTAAGTCGGATGCCCTCGTACGACACTACACTAACATAACTATTTACAATAAAACTATGTACAGGAACAAATTAAACACTCAGCTGAGATATATACAATGCGCAAAATTAACAATTACAAAAAAAATCGTGAGGGGAATATTGAAACTCCCAAAAAAAAACTAGGTACCATAATCAGCTAAATAATAAGGCCTATAAGAAACAGTGTGGACATAGTCCAAAATTTAAAATGGGGACATAAGTCCCGGGGTGTAATTTAGAAAACACTTAAAATAAGCTAAACGCTTAATCTTTAATCCCACAAAACTAGATTTGGGCCCTTCCAGTCTTTGGGTCGCGAGGTCGCAATGTTCGACCACCAAAATTTTGATTTCGGATTTCGCTATCATCATCCAATACATCAGTCAACGGTTGACCCGCACCCTGATCTAAGTCAGAATCGCTCAATATATTAGCTGAGCGTTCTATGAATGGTTTCAGCTGCCGGACATTATAAGTACCAGGCAGAACCTTCTTGTTCATCGTTTCTAACTTATAGGTCCACTTGGAAAACTTTCGAGCTATTCCGAATGGACCGTCGTATCTTTCCGCCAGTTTGGCTGCAAAATTATCAGCCGCACTGGAAAGGTGATGAGCCTTTTTGGCGACTAGGTCGCCTTCCTGAAATTCGAACTCCCTATGGCGCTTATCATAATGGGTCTTCTGTACGACCTGGGCTTGCTTTATATTTGCGCGAGCTTTCGCCAAGGTTTCAATTACCTTTGGGAGTACCCTTAACCCATACGCCTTCTCCACATCATTGTCTAAATAATAATCTGGGTCGTGATCTTTCTGGACGCTCAACGCGGTTCGAATGTCGCGACCAAACATTAGGGTAGCTGGACTAAAACCGGTGCTATCGTTAACGGCAGACCTTAAACCCATCGCGTACTGTTGAAGCGCGCTATCCCATTCTTTGTGGTCATCCTCAACGAAGGAGGCGATCATGGTACCAATCGTACGATTGTACCTTTCGGTCATATTAGATTGAGGAGTATAAAATGACGTAAACCTCTGCTTAATTCGCAATTTTCTAAAAACTTGATCCATAATTTTGGACGCAAAAGTCTTTCCGTTATCGGAAATAATGGTAGTGGGTAAACCGAAACGCGTAAACACGTCATCTATTAAATGGCGGACAATTGGGGGCGCGGTAGCGTTTCTTAGCGGAAACACTTCTACCCATTTAGTTAATGTATCGGTAATTACCAATATATAGCGATGGCCTCTTTTAGATCTAGGGTAAGGGCCTTTTAAGTCCATGGATATAACCTCCCACGGCTCTGGAATTTTGCTTAACTTCATTAACCCGGCTGGGAGCTGATTCGATGACTTATGAGTTTGGCACACGGTGCAAGAGCAACAATATAGTTAACTATATCCAGGGTCATACCCTCCCAAGTGTATTGACTCTGGATGCGCTTCATGGTTTTCTTTACGCCGAAGTGACCAGACGAAGGAATATCGTGGCTAAGATGCAATATTGCGGCCGCAAAGCGGGGGGAACCAAAACTTTAAAATTATCCCAACCTGAGGGGTCAATTTTTCCCATGTCCCGATATAGTATGCCTTCCCTAATATCGCAAGAGGGGACAACGCGTTCCACCCAAGATTTTATTATCTCATTTTCGGGAAGCTGGTTTTCTTCAAAATATCTGAATAAAGCGCCAAGTTGATCGTCCGCGCGCTGGGTAGCCACAATCTCCTGATTATCAAAGCGAATTACAGGGGTAGAATTTTCGATCGCGGCTAACGCGGCTACCTGACCGTCAGGGGGAATTCTAGATAGCGCATCGGCTACTGGGTTGTCCTTACCGGGGACATGATGAACGGTGAAATTAAACGCCTGTAAGCGCGCGTTCCATCTGGCGTACTTGCCAGTGGGATCAGGGGCGCTATATAGCCATTTAATCGCGCTATGGTCGGTATAGACCTCAAAATGCGCGCCTTCTATGTAAGGACGAAATTTTTCCACCGCGAAAACAACGCCTAAAAGCTCGCGCTCAGTCGTGGAATATTTAGATTCCGCAGCGCTTAGGGCGCGACTGGCATACTGGATCACGTGTTTTTGTTTATTGATGGTTTGACAAAGAACCCCACCAAGTCCGTAATTTGAAGCGTCAGTGTAAATTTGAAAGCTATGTCTATAATCCGGGGTTTTCAGTATGGGGGCAGAAGATAGGTGTTTCTTAAGTAAATTGAATGCAGTTGCCTGATCCGCACCCCAAGACCATTTAGTTTCTTTATGCAAAAGAGCGGTTAGGGGATTCGCTATTTTCGCGAAGTCTTTGACGAATCTTCGGTAATATGAGGCCATTCCTAAGAAAGTCCTTAGTTCTCGAATGTTTTTCGGGGCTAACATCTTACCTATAGAGGCGGTTTTGTCGGGGTCTACCATAATCCCTGACTCAGAAACAACATGCCCCAAAATATTGCATTCGTTTTTGCAAAATTGCGTTTTGGACGCTTTAACAGTCAATCCCGCATCTAATAATCTATTAAAAACCTCTTCTAAAATTTTTACATGGGACTCAAAGTCCGCGGACGCGACAATAATGTCGTCTAGGTAGGCGCACACTCCGCGGCTGGATAAATCCATGAAAAGGGAATTAACCATGCGTTGGAAAGTGGACGGGGCATTGGTTAATCCAAACATAAGGACTTTTGGTCTAAAAGCCCTCTATGGGTAGTAAAAGCGGCGAAATCCCTGTGATCTTTGTAAAGGGGCACCTGCCAATAGCCACTCCGCATATCGAGGGTAAATGTGATCACACAATTGTGATAGAACCATAAATATTAATAATTAATATTAAGTTATCATACTTTAGTTTTGATTTTAATTATAAGATCTTGATTCGACCGATTATATAGACTAAATCGTGATTAAAATGATTAAATCATGATTAAAATGATAAAATCGTAACTAAAATGATTAAATCATGATTAAAATTATAAAATCGTGATTATAATGATTAAATCGTGATTAAAATTATTAAATCGTGATTAAAATGATTAAATCGCGATTAAAATTATTAAATCTTGATTAAAATGATTAAATCGTGATTAAATGATTAAATCATGATTAAAATTATTAAATCTAATAAAAATGATTAAATCTGATTAAAATGAATAAATTCTGATTAAAAAGATTAGAATGATTAAATATCGTTTAAATCGTTTTAAAATTGATTAAATCGTGATTAGATTTTCTAATCTTGATTAGATTTTCTAATCTTGATTAGATTTTCTAATCTTGATTAGATTTTCTAATCTTGATTAGATTTTCTAATCTTGATTAAATCGTGATTAGATTTTCTAATCTTGATTAAATCGTGATTAGATTTTCTAATCTTGATTAGATTTTTTGATCATGATTACCCTGATTTAATCACGATTACCCTGATTTAATCATTTAACTATGATTAAGACGCACCCAAAATGGAAGTGACCTGCCCCTCGGCTTCTTTATCCGTATTTTGACTTCACAAGGTTGAGATATTTTCACGCTAATAAAATTATTGCAGTTAAAGACTCAGAGCAGAGCGAATTTCCACCCCTTCAAAACTGTACTCGATTTTTTAACGAGTGACAACTTTACTGGCATGTCTGACATGTTTGACAGCTCTGACAACTTGAGTGACCGATTGGACAATTCTGGATACTGTACCATACCTCTTTTATTGATGCTCATTATGAATTTTCAATTCAAAAACAGTCTGACCCGTTGGTCAAGCTGTCCCCGCTGTCACTCCTCAAGAAATCGACAAGTTCAGTTTTGCGGGGGTCGAAATTGAATCTCTGTTCTCGGCCTTTAAAAGATTAATTCCGTTTTTTAAATGACTCGAGAATGACTAAATATTATTTTCGCTTTATCGAATTTGTATTTAATTTGAAAGAGATCCTTTTTAATACTGTTGTACTTACTTTCTGTGAGTGCGTTACATTGAGAAATTGAGAAGTTTTGATAGCTATTATAACTGGCTCGATCTATACAGATTCTACAATACTAAATTTTCCGATTTTTTAAATTTCATAATCCTTGCTCCCTTGTACCATAAGTAACGTAATAACCGTACGGGTGACATATCCTATTGTTTTAATTTTGTAACCGAACTTTTTTTTTCAATTGGATTCAGTAGTATATTATCTTCCTTGGCTTAAGTATATTTAACTTTCGTCATATTTTAGGGTGCCCTGTGCTGGACTAAACCTGGATTGTGCAATAGCTCTGAAATCAGTTCCGATATAATATTTTCTATAATAGTTTATGGTTATTCTGTTACTTATAATTGTACCTATATGGTTGTGTCTCTGCCACTTTTTTGTATTTATTTATGCAAAAACCCTATAGTGAAACTACACTTTATATTGGACAATTAAATAATATTATCGCCTTCTTGCCGAACTTGTTACTTTTCAATTTTCGCTAAGCTTTGGCCGGTGGAGGAGCTTTGTCAATTTTCGCTAAATGTCAGTTCCCAAGACTAGTCACAACTCGCGGGGAGTTGGCAGTCTTCAGCCATATTACAATATCTGTTATCACTGGCGACACAGACTTTCATTAAAAAAATCCGTTTTAGATAATAAAACGTGTCATACTGATGTAAATTATGTTACTTATGGTGGAATTCGCATTGCGTTACATGTTACTGCTGGGAAAATTGTCAGACTGAATTTGAACCGAAAACCAAGTCAGTTTTTATCGTGAGCTTATGTGATAAGTACGAATAACTTGTGAAATTATGGTTAAACAAAAATAAAACGGTCTGCTTAGAAATTTTTATCGTCTACCAACCGAAGTAGTAAAGAAACTGGGCCAACTTGACGGGCTATTCTTCTATATATTTGTTTACCCGCTTTATATATACAAATAAACTCAAAGGTGGTGCTGATTATTATTATTATTATAAGGCCTATAATCATAATTATTAAGGTTCGTGATTAACTTCCTAATCATCAATAAATCGAAACGATTATATATACGTGAAAAGTCCAATGTTTAAGTAAAGTGCCAATTTACATTCCAATGTTACAAAACTATTCAAAGTACAAAATACGTGTTTAAAATTAAAAATATAAAATGAAATTTCGGATCAAATTGGCGCCCAAATCAACTTTTACCGTAAAAAGATTTTGTGCAGTTAAATTTCTTAAATATGAAGATAGGAAGCAACGTAATCGCGTCATCTCTATTGCTGATTTTGGCAGTGCACTTGGTCAAATCGAACCAAAGTGCTCCAAATGCGGCCGCGGACAAAGCTGCAGCCGTGAAAGCTGCAGCCGAGAAAGCTGCAGCCGAGAAAGCTGCAGCCGAGAAAGCTGCAGCCGAGAAAGCTGCAGCCGAGAAAGCTAAAATTGAAGCTGTGGAAAAAGCAGCCAAAGAAAAGCTATTTGAGAAATACTCCAAGGAGGAAATAAACTCCATAAAAGAATACCACGCGCAAGTGCAGAAAAAAGCTGTAGCTGCTTTCAAAAATGTCTCTCTCGCGCAAATGGTAAAGGCAAAGGTACAACACGATACATGCGTCGGTACTATTAAGCAGTTATTTAGACAAGACCCCGTCCAAGAATGTAAGTTATAATGAAGTATTTTACCAAGGTTCGTAAAAGTAAACGTACAAAGCACTCTAAAATTAGATAAACTGCAGTTCTTGACTTGTTTGGAACAGCTTTTCACGTGCATCAACCAAAAAATATGCATCACAGTGAGCTATTACTTTTGTAAAATTTACCATTTAATGAACCGCTCAAATTTAAATTTTGTTGGCGCAGGATTTCACTAAATTCCTGATGGACGTGTACTGCTCGGATATTTTGGTTGGAGTCCAAACTATAGAAGATATTCAGCGATTATACTTAACTAGAAGCGCTTTGTCAGTACAGGTAAGTAGAGGCCAACTATAGCTACATTAATTAACAATCGTACTATCAAGTTATAGTTCTCCTAATCGCAGAGTAAGAAGAAGAAACTCGTCAATTTCCTTTGCTGCCTTTCGGGCGTTGTCGATTCGGTCACTTGTACAGGGCCCATCGACCAGGCTTGTATCTTTAAGGTGAGTTCGTTAAAACTTAACCCTCCAAATTTGAGAGCGGCGTTACTTTCTTATTCACACAAATTTTACAGGGCTGCCTGGCAGAAGTCAAACAGTGCGTTCCGAGGCGCGAATGAACGAAATTAAAAAGCTAAAATTGAAACTAATGGAATTAAGCCGTTTTTACTTTGATTATTCAATAAAATCTAATGTATGCTATTTATACCTGTGTCACTTTATTATTCATAATAGCAAAAGTGACATAATTACCAAAAGTGTGGCAATCCCTATACTTTCGTACGCTAAAGGTTTAATGAATGCTCGACTCGAGATCGACCACATAAAAGACTATTTATTGTCGCCTTTCTGGATCTTTTTTTAGCCTACTGTATTATATCGTAGGTAGATGGCGATAGCATCTCCACAGAACGAAGAAAAATAAAAAAATATACTTACTTTGACCAGTGCTACTTAGTTCCTCCGTTCCTCACTACGAGGCGTAATTTTTTGGTTTTAACTTCCTTCCCTCCCTAAGGCATACTCCTTGGTTTGACACACTTTTGGTAATTATGTCACTTATGATATTAGAGTTACCTTTCATAGAGATTTATTAAGGTAGTATAAAATCACAAAAACACGATATATTATTGTTTCTTCTAATGGAAAAGTAATTTTTTTAATTTACACAAATTTTATTAAGTTGCGAATCAATGAAAGCATTTTACTTTAAAGATTTGACCAAAGCAATAAGTATAATGCGAGGAGCTAACCACTCTTAGAAAGTCTGTACACCGCATAAGTCGCAAGCTGACTTTGGCCCTAAAATAAATTCTTGTAAAAATTATTTAAAATTTGCTGTGAATAAATTGAAATTGAAATTGAAATTGAATTAGCACTGCCAAAGGCAGGGACTTCAAAGATTACGCGAAATCCCATTAGTACAGTCAAAGGTACGGCTCTGTACACCGATTACGCGGAGTGGTCAGCCCCTCGGTATAATGACAGTTTTGACGAGTAATATTTGCCTTAACTAATATAAAGATTGACCTTACGAAAAGACTACGGAAGAGTTACTTTGCACATGGAGTTTCCACGTGAAGAGATATATCATGTTTGATAATAAAATAATATATATATTATTATAATATATAAAACCTAAAAGTGGTGTAAAAGGGTGTAAAGTTATTAAAGCGAAAGTACATTTTACACATAATTTCATGTATAACTGACTTCAATCAAACCACACGGTTCTAATAAAAAAAAACGATGTAGACACTGAAAACGTCAAACATTTATTGATATTGCATCAAAAATTTAAATTAGGTATGGGGTTCTGTTACCATTTTCTCGTGCTTCCTAACATTATATGAACGAGTTCCAACTCACCATTGATAAACATTTATCAACAGATAACAAGTTCAAACCTGTACCGAAGTTTTCTACACCGGTATGTTGAAGAATGTTAATCTTGAGTATGTTAATTTGCACTATTTTAAAGCGAAATTCATCGTTAATATAAGGAAACCGGAATCACAATCGAAAAGATATAACCTCAAATAGAACTACAGTAATTATCATAATAGTGGCACTAATTCTTTTAATTTCCAACCAAGACGAGACTAAAGCGCCGAGTCGAAAAAAGAGGAAATAATTTCCTGTGCCTAAGATTTTGTATTCACTTTTTTTAATCAATAAAAATGTTCTAAATCAATAAAGTTATCTGAACCTACTAAAAAAATTATATCAATAAAGTTATCTGAATCTATAAGAAATGTATTAGTCCTGTTGGATAAATTAAGTGCGGGGCCAAAAATTTCGAATTATATTAGAAACTTGCAGGACAACATTAACAGAATTAAAATTAATTCGGGGAAACGCAAGCACCACACAATGAGTGCTATTGGTAAAGTAAATTTCCACGTCGAGGTAAAAGCAAAGGTTTTCAAAACAAAAACGTGGAACTAGCGAAAATATAATCATTTCTTTAGCGGCCGAAGACATCATTCGATTAAACAGACGATTCAAAATGACGAAGAGCGACGCACGGTGGTTCTGCGCTCTCTTAATCACGCTAAACGTCGTTATGACGCAACTAGTGATGGTACAGGGAAACTCCGGGAGAGACTTTTGTCCTAGGGTGCTCAAAGAAGCGGTGAAAGAAACAATACCCGATCCAAGTAAGCGAATAATCATTAACTACAAAAATGTTTTAAATGGTTTTCATTTTGTATAACGCAGATAAAATGGAGAAAGTAGAGTGTTTTGAGGAAATGCTCCTTTGCCGGCAACGAGAATTTGGAATGAACGTAAGCGTCTTTACAGTCAAGTCCTTAAAGTCATTATAGTTTGACCGTTACACTTTAGAAATTAAAGTTGTTCAGCCGACTGAAAAAATGTGCTAGAATGCACCTGGAGCTGACGATAGATACAATTGCGGAGCTTCACGCTGTGTTAGTGGAGTTAAGCCAAAAACCACGAAAAAATGTAAGATACCTCAGTACTACTATCAAAGTTGTTGAAAAAATGTATTTTATTTTTTCCTCTAAGGCATTAAAACTACAAAATTTCCCATGCTGCTGCGCCCTCGTATTCCTGGAGCACGGAATTTCATACGAGACACAAATTGACATAGGGCAAGTAAGTGTACCAGCGCCATAAAAAATGCATTCCATAATGAAAATCTTGGTCTCCCCTATTATAAAACTGCCGAAAATCGAACATATTTTATTTTGGTTACAGAAATGCTACGACCAATTAAGTTGTGACACCGAAACGCCAATTAACCGGATTCCAATTAAAGACCGTGTTTTTCCCGTTGACAGCCCGGCCACGGCTGAAGTACTGAAATTCGAACTTGACGATGGCACATTGGTAGCGAATAGACCCAAGAACAGGGAAAATCCAGAACCAGGACGCATATTCGAAGCGGAGAGACCCACAGCCAAGGAAGATAATCCAGAATCCAGGGACCCATTTGTAGCGAGTAGACCCCGAAACCCAATCATAGCGAGTAGACCCCGAAACCCAATCATAGCGAATAGACCCAGAAACCCAATCATAGGGAATAGACCTCGAAACCCACTCTTAGAAAAAAAACCCCTAGTACCGAGACCCAAGGTAGAAGAAGACGATGACGACGACGGTGATGAGAATGGTGATGACAAAAGAGGAAAGGACCCAGCTAAAAGATATCCGCCCAAAGATTATCAGCGGCAGCAACGCGAATAAAAAAAGTTGGCAGATCATAAATTTTGTACGTGTTATGCAATAAAACTCGTTATATAAAATACGTGTACTTTATTAGTTGTCCCCGGAATTTACCCTCTTACTTCCAATTTCAACCGCGTCAACATATCCTAACTTAAAGTTCAATGTCGAAAGAGTATTAGAAACCTATTCCACATAATTAAACATACCAGCCGTTCTTAAAAATCAAACCGCGGTACGTTCCATTTCTAAAGATATTCTAAATCGTTCCGCAAGATGAGCATCTCTGTTAAAATTATTATAACCGGGGTTTTGGTTATGGTTTCTTTAGCGGCAATCGCAAATTCATGCCCCGCAGACTTGTTCAAGGAAATATACGACGGAGTAGCCAAACAAAGTAATGGAAACTCGTTTTGAGGGTTACTTTTATAATTTATCCAATGACGCGTTTCGTTCCAGGGCAAAGTAAGATGCAAGCCTGGATTGAAGAATTCCTTCAATGCAATAAACAAAGACACAGAATTGCCTACGATGTAAGGAGAACAATTTTCTTCATTTGACACTAGCAATAGCTTTTTAATATAAACGTAATACAGGAGAAGTTAATCACGAAATGCACCAAGAAATATTTCGGTCTAGCCATACCGTTGCGACACTTATCAGAACTGACTTCGAGAACAAACGCCAACCCCAAAGCGAGTTTGAATTAAAAATATTTCAATTTAATTTAATTTTAAAGTCTATTTTAAAACCAATGCAGGGTCTTAGCGAAGTGCTGTGTTGCGTCATTGAGAAAGTAGACAAAAAAGACGTTTCAACCAAAGACGAAGTTAAAGCTATGAAAGTAAGAATTCTACGTGTAGTTTGACCGGTACATAGTTACGTTTCATTTTCATATTTTGAATTTCAGCAATGCGTAGTGAAGACTACAGAGAAGATTAAAAAACCCTGAATAGTGTTTTAAAAAAATGTAATGAAATAAAATAATTTGTTATTCCAACCCTAACACGTCTTTATTTTAAACCTACAACATTTAAGCGGAAACCTAATTAAGTCTGACCATTCCTTGTAATCAGAGTACAAGCCGGAAACTTTGACTGTACTAAAGTTATTACGTAACTGATTACAGATTTAGCATTACCAAAGTAATCAAACGCTGTATTCAGTTTCATAGACGATATTAGGCTTGTTTTGAGCGAATTCTGCTTCTTTGGCTACAGGGGCTTGCTTCAATATGTTATAAATAATTAACAATTCAATTTGAAACTGTCAAAAGGATTTTCAGCACGAGAGGAGATAGTTCACAAATTAACGAAAATAAGTTTTAATAGTGCAAGCACGACAGTGGTGTAGACGAGGGGGGGTTTTCTTGTCCAGACCCGGTTTCCCCTTCCATAAAAAACTTGTTGAGGTTAACGGTAATAGTTAGTGTAGGGAGCTGTTGGCTCGATCGAGTGGCATGCATGTCTTGCCACCACCCTCCTACGCATTATAACCCGGCCACCTGAATTAATGGCTTCAAAAGTCGCTTGATGACTTAGGCCTAAGGTGGTGCCTTGGGTATTAGCATAGCTGATTATTATTATTATTAGATCCCCCCTTGGGCTTAGCTTTTACTGTACTAAATTTCCACTCCCTTCTCGACCCCCTCTTAACATTCACATACTTCGACCCCCTTGACGAATTTCTGGATACGCCACTGAAGCACGAAAATAAAAGAATGGCAATTAAACTAGAAGCCAAGCCTTAATAGCCTTCGCCCTTAACACGTTGAGGAATACAATTCTTTAAGCATCAGCCAAAGCGATCCAAAGGTCTAAACATTTAAAATTGTTAAAACAAAATAGCACAGATAGCCTTCAATAAAGAATGCACAATATTTGAACCGTTGGCAATGGCGCTGCTGACAAGTTCTCAAACACGTAGTTTGTTCATTTTAGCGATTATAGTTACTTTAAGTTACTCAATTTTCGCCGATAACAAGAATTTAAAACTTTGTTCGAAAGAAAGTGTTAAAATGGCCGAATACCATATAAAGAATAGATGTGGTGAGCCATAAATATAGTTTTATTTTCGAAGATTAAATATTTATACTTTATTTATATTTGGATTGAACATACTTTGCAATATAATTTAGATAAAATTCCAAATGGAAAATGTTTCTCGAAATTCGTGAACAATGTTATATCCAAAGGATTCAAAACAACGGTAAAAATTTCAGATAAGGGCTAATGTCGTTATTTCAATCATTAACAACTTTTGTGCTAAGGACGCGGTGGAGATCTGTAAGCATCTTTTAGGTGGAGACAGAGGAATTAAAAACACAGAGAGGTTACTAAACGCTGTTTGCAAAAGTGGATTGGAGGTAACGTGTGTAATCATAAGTAACATAGTAATATTAAGTATACAACTTTTCAATTTTTTTGCTTTTCGACAGTGACGCTCTCGCCAAAACTGAGTAATATATGATCCACCTTCGTAATAGTATATTTCGCCCAGGGCATATTTAGACACTAGGGAGCTTTGTGCTAAACTAAACCTTGATTACGCAATAACTCTGACAATCGATTCGGTGATAGTTTTGGTTTACTGCCATACTTAATGATATTATGTTACTTATGATATAATCTAAGTATTTCGGATAAATATTTGTAAACTAAACCTTTCGATTTAAGGCGGGGAAACGAGCCCTCTGTTGCATTATGAGTCACGAGTTGAACGGACACAGTTTCCGGGTTTTGAATGAAACATTAAACGTATGTATATTCGCCGAAAATAACGTTTAAAAAAAACGTTTAATTTTGAATATTTTTATTACATTTTCAGAGTTCTTTAAAAAAGCTTTTGCAAGATCGTGAATGCGCTCCAATACATTAAAAATACACTTTAAAATATGTTCAATAAAGTATCTCGTAACGAAAATGTGTATATTAAAACTGAACGATTGTCCTTATTCTAAAAATGAAAAAGGGGAGATGCTTAGTCTTATGATATTACCAATTTACTTTTAAGTAAATAGCTGGGGAGAAAGTCTTGGATTTGGGTTAGTTACCGCAACAAGTTAATTGAGGGGCAAAGGCCGGCCAACCACTTTACACGATTTGGCTTTCATCCATCATACCGGTTTACAAGGATTTTTATCAATAAGTGAATAACGCCGTGGTAAAAAGTAGTTTTTTTTTAATAAGGCAAAACTATACTAGTAAGTGTTTACAAAAATACATTCTACAATTGTTTAAGCTGTGAATTATTTCTTTTGCTAAAATGTATCTGATTTTAGATGGTCACAGAATCATTTACAAAATTCAGTCCGAATTTAAAGTTGCTCCACTACATCCGTACCTTGTGATCAACATCTGACTAATAAAGTTCTGTCATTTTTCCATCCATATTTCCGGAGACTAGCGCGGTGAACCCGTGATATTCAAATAATTATCTATCCTTTAATTAAAAGTAATTAACGTATTGATTCTTTTACATTATCAAAAAGGCCTAATAGAGCGCTATATTTTTAAAAGGGTGCGAGTTGGAAGCGTTTCTATTAACTTTTTAAGTTACGTGTTCTTGAGCTCATTTAAAAACATGTCAGGCGTGGTGGGAGCCTGAAAATGCCGTTAATTCAAAACTTTCTCCAACTATTTTCTTTTGATACTACTATTATTCCCAAAAGTGAAAAACCTACTGTTTGCCTGCCATGAGTTCCTCAAAACCATTTTGAATGGAATCCAAAGGGATCGTATTGGTGATAAGTAAATCAGTTTCGGGCAGTTCTCCAGCCATGTAACTATCGACCAGCTGCGGTATGCCCGTTTTGCCTCTGTAGCCTGTACACCCCGGGAAAAAATAAGTGTACCATTGCCCTTATTCGCGTGTTGTATCTTATTACTTGCCTCCGCAAAAGCTACCCTTCCAGGTGCGGCCATAAATAAGATCAATAGGCCGGCATCCGACTACAGGACTTCCAGACATAACGGCTAGATGAACGCAAGTACCGCAAGAGGGATGGCAAGACAATAGAGCATCTTCCTACATTTGAAAATAGTTCCTTTAAAAATCACCTACGGGGGAAATTCGACTTACAGAAACTTGTTTATTTCCAACGCAGAGAAAGCTGTAATCGGCTCCACCCTCGGTCATTTCGTTGATTACCTCCACAATGGGACTCGCGAGTTGCGAAGGGTTTACGAAATCAGTGACGCCAAACCTTTTTCCTATTTAATACAGACTCGTTATACCAGGAGTTCATCGAGATAGGGGTATTTAACTTGGAACGACGCCTATCGGGTACGCGTTTGCCGACGTTATAAATTGAAAATATGTAAATAAGGGGCGGTGAAAAAGGGAGTCAGACTTGTGGCCAAACTGGCCATACCAATTTTTTACATTTCTTTCTCATTGATTTAAAAATTATCATTAGCTGCCATAAGTTTTTTATAGTATCACCTTTGAGCTAGAGGTAGCACCATGGTAAATGGCGAGTTTTAAATAAATTTTAGCTTTAGAGGAATTGCAACAGATTTCGTTTCGAAAGCTACAATTTACATGACGTAGCGCGTCTATATCGGTTGACGAACTTGTACTTGTATACTCCAATTTGTCAATTGATACTTACCAATCTCGAATTTATCGGGGTTGATATCCACGCCGATGATTTTAGAAGCGCCGGATCGTTTGCAGCCCAAGGCGACGCATAAGCCAACTCCTCCTAGTCCCCAAATGACCACCGAGGCCCCAGGATGAACCTTAGCGGTGTTGACAGCGGCGCCGTAACCAGTTGGAACGCAGCAACCGAACGTGGCCAGTTTAAGTAACGGAGCTTTCTGGTTGATCTACCCGGAAAAATAGTTTGAAAAGTCGAGAGAAAATACACATTTTACAAAGTCAGGTCAAAAATGTATTCCGGTTAAAAGATAATATAATGGCAGCACCATGATATTCCCGTGATTCCCGGTAGAAAATCCACGCCTTTGCCCGTGTAATCTTCCCTCTTCCTTCCGTTAAGGGGGAAAAACATTTCGGTACAAACGCGGGCTCTCACTCAGGCCTGACAATAGAGAGGCGAAGCCGGTACAAATTACCGGGGCCCGTACAACCTTTGGGGGCCCGCGTTTGAGCGCTTCTTTTATACTTCTCCCGCGAACCCTTGTTATTTAAAAAAAATGTAGCTCTTGGGGCCCCGAAAGTATTGATTTACCGGGGCCCGGGCCGCTCTCACTCTCTCAACGAGTTGGTGGATAATATCTTCCGGGAATATTGAAAACAACATATTATCCGCTAACCTAAATACATTCTTGGTCAGGGCAAATACTTTAACGAAACAAAACGTATAGGAGACGCTGTATTCGGAGAAGGTCGAGAGGCTATTTTGAGAATAAACGGGTTTGCCATTTATCGAAATTCGAGTTGAACCATCTAACATTTTACCTTCAGGAAAAGCCCTGCACGAAGTAATGACGTTTCGGATCGTATTACTTTACTTTCGAATCGAAAAAATCGCTACTTACATAAATTTGTCGCACAAATTGCTTTTTGAATTTTTACACCTTTCGCAAGTTTCACATTCGGGGTTCCACAGAGGAATTACATAGTCTCCTAGAAAAGGTTGGGTTGCAACTTAACTTTAAGTATTAGCGACCTTCTTAGCCGGTTTATGAAAAAACCTGGTTGAAAGTCTTCAACTCCGTCTCCAACACTCTCCACAATGGCATTGCCTTCGTGACCAGGAACAAACGGAAGTGTCATCTTCGGAAAATTACCTCTATAGAAACTAACGTCGGTCGCGCATATACCAGCCGATACCATCTTCGAAAGTAGGGAAGATTTGAAATAAGAGTTTGGAATGGATACTTGAAAAAATGCTCACTTTAACCCGGATCTCGCCACATTTAGGCGGTTCTATAGTTACGGTTTCGATTTTCAAAGGTTTGTTGTGTTCCCAGCATACTGCCGCTTTACATCTTATGGGCTAAAAATTCGTACAAATTTGGTACTATATTTAAGAAAACATTAAATCCAATACGGTACCTTCCCAATAGTACTCGGTGGCGTCATTTTATAACATCAGAAGTTCAGACTGTTTCATGAATATTCGGTATTTTTAAAATAAGCGACTGAAGTCATAAACAATTAGCAGATTGTAAGTTGATCTTGAGTGAATATATTCATTATCAACAGCAGCCTCTCGAACTCCGATATGAACACGCAACATAAAAAGGACCTTTGAGATTATGAAATAGAACAGCGTAGAAACACTGAGAACGTTTTGCATTATTGGGAAACTATCTCGAAAATGAATAAAACCCATTGACCATATAAAAGGACTGATCTGCAAAATGAATTTGAATAAAGTCGTAAATTTAGGATTTTTAATTAAGGGTAGGTCAACGGTACATATGACTATAAGGATCTATTTACGCCAACAACTTTAAAGGACATTTTTAAAAAGTACTTGAAAAGAAAAATCTTGAAGAATTCAAACTAATCTGATAAAATTTACGATTCAGCGTTTCATTTATATTATTATTTTTAAGCTTATCTAAAACTTGCCCTTGGCGAAATAAAGGACTCGAATGCAAACAATAACTCGAAAAGTAGCGAAGGACTATCTTCCCGGTAGTCGGTATTTTGTGTTCTTGAAAATTGAAAACGTAAAAACATCGACAACAAGGGAACGCAGATAAATAACTACGCAACGATAGGCTAACGGAAAGTTTTTAATTTGAAATGTTACAAAAGAGGCGAGAGTATCAAATCAATTTCTCAAGTTGGGGAGGGTTGGAACCGTAGATAAAGAAAATAGAGAATTCACGAAAGACGCGAACATCCTTGTCAGATTAAATGCATGGCTTCGGAAGAACGGTAGTTAACGACGAAACATTTTTATTAATCAAGGTTTCCCCAACAGGGCCTAAACCAGTTTACGCGCATTAAGTATAAATAGTGAAGGTATTCTTTGGAGAGGTTTCAGTAATAAGTTGTAGTCGTGGAAAATCTCAAAATGCCAGGAACTCGAAGGGAAAACAAGGTAAGTGGTTTGTGTTCGATTTGAGTCGAAGACTTAGTTAAATGGACTGAGTTACAGGTCATAGAATGCTTAGCGGCTGTAGCGTGGGAACCAAATAAACCCATGGTGGTTGAGACCGTTCAGGTCGCGCCTCCAAAAGTTGGAGAAGTCAGAATTAAGGCCGAAAGGAGCGGAATATGCTACAGCGACATAGCTATGATGACTGGAAATTTCCCACATTTGAAATTCCCTTGCATTTTGGGACACGAATGCGCTGCTATCGTTGAAAGCGTCGGAGAGAATGTCACTAACGTAAAACGAGGTTTGTATATGATAATATTTCAATATCGTTTGGTTGACATTTAAATTTGCGTCGTCCAGGTGATTTGGTCATCACTCTTTGGAATTCTCAGTGTGGAGACTGCGACAATTGCCTCGACTCAAAAGGAAGATGCCGCGACACAACTTAGTAATTATTCAAAGCCATTGTCCGATTGAATATACAAGGTCGCTTGAAACCCCTTATTTCCAACAGTAAGAGCAAAGCTCGAGAGACGAGAATAACGTGCAGAGGGCAAACAATATATAAAATGGGACCACTAGCTGCCTTCAGCGAGTACAGCGTGATTCCGAAAAATTGCGTACTCAAGGTACCAAATCATTGGATATTAGCAAGTTCAATTGTTAACGGCAGGTTTTCACGAAAAGATTGACGCTAAGGCTCCCATTGAGAGGATAAGTCCCTTCAGTTGTTCCGTGCCAACAGGGTATCAGGCAGCCAACACGATAGCCCAAGTTAGAAAATGGTCGACCGTCGTCATTTATGGACTGGGCGTTGTGGGAATGTCCGTGGCACTAGCATGTAGAGACCGACAAGCCAAAAGAATTATTGGAGTCGATACTAGAACTTTTAAGTTTAAAACAGGTATACTTCTGTTAAAAAGGGTTCTAATAGAAATGTTTCATTGATAATTCGGTCATTCTTAGCAAAAATATTTGGTTGCACGGACTTGATCAACCCCGAGGACAGCGACAAACCAGTGGAGCAATTGGTGCGAGAAATGACAGGTGGTGGTGCCGATTACGCCTTTGTCTGTTTCAGAGGAAAACCAGAAGCGGTAATTATCTTAAAACTGAGGTTATTTTTCTCTGGAATTAAGTGCTAGGGTCGAATGCCGAGTTGCGGCTATAGGCACCCTTTTCTAACATGTTCTAATTTTCAAAATAAACTGTTCACATTTTGATAGGAATCTGCCATAGAAGCCTGTCTGACGGGTTCTGGACAAACCATCATTGTTGGATATGATGAAGGCAAAATTGAAACCAGTTTCTTCAACTTTTTTGCTGGGAAGTCAATCACTGGGACATGGTGTGGAGGTAACCCTACACACCAATTAATTTCATTACTTAAGTTATTACTCTGCAGTCTGCATGATCACAATTTATATTCCCTACCTACATCACCACAAGCATCACAATGTAACAGATATTTTACTTAACAGCCCATAGAAACTTAACAGAAGTAAAAGACCTAGTAAATAAGTATTTAGCTGGAAAGCTAATCGAAACAGACTACCTAACAACCCACACAATCACTCTGGATAAGATCAATGAAGGTTTATCCATTAAAAACTCAGGAAATTCGTAAGTACATAAAATACTTTTGTTCCAGTTTTCTCTGTTAAAAACTTAAAATATTGTTCTTGTATTTAGAATCAGAACTGCTATAATATTTTAGGATGATACGGGTCATTATGGATAGCGCCAAAGATTAAGTGATAAATTTAAATTTCTAAGATCAATTTACATTTAAATAACTTTATTTACAATATATTATGCATTACACAACCCAAATTTACTGAAGAATCTCATGCTTTTCTTTAAATTTATTGGCAAAATCAGTTCCATGAGCTAGCAACAAGAATATTGGGTTTCCACTTGAAACTTGAAACCTACATAGACAAATTTAATATTTTTAAATACATTTGTAATATATATAACAATAAATACACACTGTTCATGAGAAAGTGCCTCCTTCAACGTGGTATTAGTTGCAACATACACCAATTCCTTGGTTTCAAAGTCTTCAAAATATATCTAGGTAAAATCTTACGTTAAGTAAAGAATGACCAAGTTTTATATATCTTATATACCTCAATATCTGAGGGACAATATTTGCTTTCATTATCCCATTCAGGTTTATTAGAAATGTCAAACATGACGTCTAAATGATCTTTAAACGTACTATCCTCTCTAAATTCTTGTATAAAGTCAGTCTGTCCATATTCTGGGTATAAGAATATGACCGGCCATATCAGCTGCCCATTTTCACTTAGGCAAACTTTAAAATTTCCCACAGCTGGATGGGTACGGGCCAAAATGTCAAATTCAGTCGTATCATCTATATCCTTGTCTCGGGTATAAAATTTTATGTTTCTTTCCTAACATTTATGTAGAGTTTATTATGAAAATCATTATTAAAAATAGCAAAAAAATTTATACCTGAAGGGCACGATTTAATAAACTTTCCTTTGATCCTCTTTTACGCTCTTCCACTTGTTGTTTTCTCTGATCTCTTTCGTGAACTTTCTTAATTGTTTAAATCATTCTTAAAGACTTAATACTGCATGCAAGCCATGCATATATTAAAAAACTCATTACTTGTAAATTATGGCATTCCTCTATTAGTTCTTTGCAGCTTACATTGTGTGGTTCAATCTGAAATTAAATTTATATAATTAGACTGTAAGGAATTGCGAAGGATTTCAGAAAAGGAACAAAAGAACAAGTGAGATAATTTAACAGTTAACCCTATCTAAGGTTTATGATACATAGGTTATTTTGTAACATTATAATTCTGAAATCCTTCACAAGGCTTTAAAAATTACTAACCTTCAATATAGTTTCAATTAATTTCATTGATTCTGGGAAAAGTTTTAATTCTTTGCAACATTGAGCACCTTTAACGTAATTTTTTAATAATAACGGTGTAACTGAAGATATTGCACAGGGTTCGTACAAAATTTTCGGAATTAAATTCCCTGACATTTCCAGGTTTTCCCTGACCAAATCGCCAAATTTTCCCAGACCATTTTTGTAGGATAAAAGAATGGTCTGAGGTAAAAATCTTGAAAAAGATTTCCTTTCGAAAATTTATTTGCCTGATTTTTTTTGGGTCATTTTAAAATTACCTTACTTTTTGGTATTATTTTCAAATTCCTTGATTTTTCCCTGACATTTTGGAATCATTTTCAAATTCCCTGACTTTTCCCTGACCTTTTGGGATCATTTTCAATTTCCCTGACTTTTCCCTGACCTTTTGGGAAATTTTTCAAATTCCCTGACTTTTCCAGGTTTCCCAGGTTTTCCAGGTCGTGTACGAACCCTGTTGCAGCTACAAATCCTACAATACCTCTTAGTAATGCTTTTTTATGGTTCGGTTTTTGTTTCAAAGCTTGTTCACAATCTCTTAGCGCACTTCGAAAATTTCCTTAAAAATTTCTTTAGTTAAAAAACTTGGCATTTGTTTGTATAGAGATGGAGAAAATAGTTATATTACCTAAGTAGAAATGAGCAGCAGCTCTATTTGTGTGTAAGATAACGTTTAATTCAGCATTTGTAGATTTTTGTTTCAGTCCAGCTGAATATGAATCAATGGCCCAACGATATTTTTTCATTTTAAAATTTTGATTGCCATCTTCTTTATAGTTATTGGCAAGCTCTATTTTGACAAAGTGACAACATTATTTACCAGTTTTGTTATAGAACATAAGCTGGTACCTTCGGCTGTATTTTCAGCAGGGTCATATTTAAGTTGTTGTAAAGCTTCAACAAGAGGGGGCAGTTCCGAGTCTTCACTTACACCTTCAGTCATAAACAACGGATGCATTTGCATTTCCTGTTCGTAATGTATTTTTTAGCTCACATTTGTAAACATTAGCACAATAAAAAACAAGAACGAAAGGCAGTTTTTCATAATAAATTAATATAACTCAACAACTATACCATACTGATATCAAATTTCATACTAAAGTGAGGGAGAAAATAAAAATTATCAGTACACACTGATAATTTTTATTTTCTCTCTATCCCAAATGTGTGTAAAACATTGTGACAAGTTTTAGAATGGAAATATTCAAAACGGATTGGGTTTATTTTCTTATTATAAGATGCATGTGCGAAATTCAATAAAATCAAATATTAAATTGAATTTAGAAATGTGTAATAAAACTAAGAACTTGATACAGTAAATATTAAGGCAATGCACTTATTTACATATACACACGTGCAACCAGAACACTATTCAATCACATCATTCACATGTGCGCAAGCAAAGGCCTCAAACATCATCGTGGAATCATGGATATATCCATGGTGGAATCGTGGTTCATCACAGCACAAACAAGTTTACCTTTTCCCAGTTATCCTCGGACCAACCATCTTGATATGGTTTTTTCTCTCTGCTGTTAATAAAATCTTCCAATTCATCGTTGAGTTTTTTTACTAGACTATCAAATGGCACTTTATCTTTCGACATTTAAAATAAAGAAATGAGTTAACGCTAACAAATTGCATAAACGCATTACGCAGATTACAATACTGTCGTCTGCTTCAACGCAGAGTTCACAAATCACAACCAGGCTCGGAAATAAGGGTGGTCGGTTTAGTAGTCAAAAACCACTTTATTAATTGTTTAGACCCGCTTAGACCACTTTATTTATTTAAAAACCTATGATGAGAGTGGTCCCTGGGACCTTTCACCTGTAACCAGAACGTCAGATGAGAAATTTCCATTATCTCAACAAGCCCTATATAATCAGTAACCGGCAGGTCCTGGCTCTCGGAAATATTACTTCTTAGAAATTTCCTTGAAGATCTTTTATTGAAGCGCCTATTGCTCAGAAAGGTATAACAGCTAGTGTTCGCATTAGTTTTTCTAATTCCTACGTATACATTTTTGTTACTAAAACTCATGTCACGGCGATCTAGGAGTATTGCACGGTCGTCTGTCACGTCTGGCACACGTGTACACAGCAACGGATATAAACGAACTTGAAATTGTCCAGATAAAATCAGTCCTTTTTGCCAGATCTATTGGATACTCGTAGGGTGTCAGCATCACTAGCGTACTTCGAAATGACAATTGGCCCACTCTTGTGTTACGTCGTCGTGTGAAACGCCTTGTGACACAAAGCAGATGCGGTACTTCTTATGTCCTTCTTTTTTTAGAGCCCAAGTTCATGCAAAACTCGTGTGCACCTTCAGTGTCTGCTGTCTGAGACTTGAGCTTGCGGTCGCGGATCGTCTTAAGTGCCCCAGCCAAACCAATCGAGAATAAAAGAGTTACAGAATCATCTGATAAATTTGTCCAGAATTTCAGCTACCTAGCTGCTCCCCTTCTGAACCTTGTGATACCCGATTTGACTAATCTAATTTTGGCATTTTTAGAATCATATTTCTGAAATTCGAACGAAAACCTTTTCTCCAGCCGCTGAAAGATTTTTGATTTCTATACGGAATAATAACCTTTGGAGAGCAGAAGAATATTATTCTTTTCGCATCCCGCCGACTAATTTTAGCCAGACGTCGCCGCCGACCCAAATCGAATGGGCGCTATGCTCTGCTGACAAGCATACTTCTGTGCTCTACTGCCTGGAAGTCAGTTTCTGGAAGAGTCAAGTAACAGTGACCGCGGAATTTCAGACGCTTTCCATAGTAAAAATGTTCATAAGGCATGTTGATTTATTGAATAGGAACGTAATATAGACTTTTATAAACACTCAAGTATTTATTTTAGAATTGTAAAAACTAAATTCGTTTTCCCTCACATTTATGTTCATCAAACTCCTAACCTGGCAGTAATTTTGTTAACGAAGAGAGTAGGGAGTGACATGGAATAATTAAGGCACAAAGAGTTCGGGCTCAACTAAATCGCCAAAATGTTTGCTACAGTACCGCCTAGAACAAAGTTCACTAAGCGAGCGCTCGCTTAAAGTGGCGCTTATGGGGGGGAAACATGAGCTAGGGCTGCTGCCAGACCCCGGCTTCGCTTTAAGCGAGCGCTCGCTTAGTGAACTTTGTTCTAGGCGGTACTGTAATTGCTAGTGGCCAAAAAATGCAAGCTATATTTTGGCAAGCGTGAAAACCTGGGCGCAAAAAAAAACTGCTAACGGAATTAAGTCTATTTGTGTTAATTTTTGGCGCATACGCAGAAGTTGTTACGCCTATGTTTCCAAATACTTCGGGATAGGAATATCCCTGTACGTTAATTAATCCACGGAAATGAAGAGTTTCCTCTAAATGACAGACTACAATCATAATAGTAAGCAAACTCATCAGCGTGCCATAAAGTCATTTTCTTTTCAACTCCATGATCAAAAACGCGTCATCAACTTTATAGAAGGGACGTTTCTAGCTTCTATAATCTATAGCTTAGCTCGTGACTCGTGTTCACGAGATTTTGTTTCCCATGGTAACCTTTTCCATAGTGCAAGGATTATAAGAATGTTCTATTTTTGGGTCCACTTATTATGTGTTCCATGTGAAACAAGGTTTCGTTGCTTTTTTTGGGAGGAAATGTTATACTCTTAATTATGTCTCTGTATAACTTATACAGAGACATAATTAAGAGTGATTTTGTTACAATGCTTTCAGTGTCATACTTATAGTTATATTTTGACCTATGAGGTTGCTAAAACTACGTTACAATACTTTTTATTCGTAAAATGTGAAATACAAAATTTTGTATAAAAACTGAATTTACCATATTCAATTATACCTATAAACATTTTTAAAACTAATCAACGAAACATAAGTTCATTGTTTAAAAGTCATTCTTAAAAACGAACACCTTTGTTTTCCGTTTGGGGTATAAATTAAGGTAAAAATTGCAGTCCAAGAGGCTAATCACGGGCGTCATGAACACATTCGTTTTCAGTGTTAAATGTAAAACCTCCTTGGAAGCCCTAGGGCGAGAATAAACCGAAGCTTAACAGCGATCACTAAAGTAGTACACAACTAGATCGTAGGCGTACAATCCGGGTTTGTCAAAGATCAATTCTACCCTTTTTACCGTCAGTTTCGTCATTTCAATAAAAAAAAAATCGGTATGGGCGTATATTTTTAAAATCGTATCGTCCGTTTAAGACGTCACAGCGGGGTCGGCGGTGCGCTCTGCTTTCTACTGATGTCACTCCCTGCTGGGCTATTCCTGCCTGAATCGGAATGGTTGAAAAGACCTCTGGGAATCGGCGACGTTATTTTACGGTGGTCTTCGTCTATTCGCACGTTCAACGACTGTCAAAATATAATAGCTATTAATAATAATATATCAAGAACGTATGTATTTAGTTTATGATCAAAATGTAATTAGCCTTTTGAGTTTACATAGAGGCACACGAGTTTCATTAATTTGTCATTTTAAACTCTCTAGGTGGATACTTTTCGCTGGTTCTGGATTTTCGGAGTAGAGTAAGAAGAATAACCCTATAACGTCCTTTTACTCCGATTCTGTGGTGGCGAATAGTTCGATTCAGGGTAAAAACGTTTTAAATTCTGGATAAACAGACGATTTTATCAGTTTACTTTCTTTACTCATGCGTTCATGGTGTTAAATATTCGTCCATCAAAACAAGCGAATAGAGCGATTTCGTCTGACACGTTTTTGAAAACGTGTGACGTCACAGCTGTAGTGTTCACCGTGGCCGCCATGACAGTTACCGGATTTTCTCAATAGGCGAATAACATTGGTGACTTCATGAGTTTCAAATTTAAAGCACTCTATAGTCTAATTTAGTGTGAAAGGTGTACACTTTTTGTTCCAGAACAAGCTAAAAGTATCCACCCAATACGTCTGCTTCAAAAACCAAAATCTATCAGCTAAGAGAGCTTCTCACAACTGAAAATGCTTATACATTCTTGATAATAGAAAATGCGTAGGGGGTCGTGTAGGGTAAACAGTCTCTACGCCTTCCTACTATCCTACACGTTACCATTACACATTTGCTAGAGCAGGCTCAACCTGTCAAGTATAAAGCGATACACATAAAAAAGAAACTCACTTTAACTTCGTTTTGAATTTGTGACACGCTCTTCCTCAAATCTTTGACCTCATCATTGTTCTTTTGCAAGTCCTAAAACCGCGAAAAATATTACAAAATGAAAAAACGCTAGTTAAATAGATCAATTCCGAAAGTGAATGAGTGAAAATTTCGTACATACTTACCCTACGAAATAGCGTGGTCTGCTCTTTAAGCTTGGAAAAGCGGGAAAGAAACGACGGAACAGACGACGTTATGACGTAAGGGAAGTAAGTCTTCACAAAATGGTGGTTAACAAAATTTTCACCCACTCACTTTCGCAATCGACTTATTACCGTAGTCAAACTACAATATTAACCTCAATTTTGCCAAATATTTATTATTTAAAACGTCGGTTAACTAACTGGTTCTCCAGAAAAATGTTACCTCAAAGTAAAATTTTTTAAATATGTTTCCGAATGCCACTTAATGGAAATGAACCCAACAAAAGCATCACCATGGTTACGAACAGAGATATAGCCGAAAAAACACTCCCTTTAGATTGAACGGGAAAATATCCAACCCGAATTGAGAGGAGAAATCTATTGATTGAGGTTCATACTTTAGAGATGTTAGTTATTTAACCCCTAATTTAGTATACCGCGAAATCCGTATAGTTTCATCTCTAAACTTATTTAAGTAATGTCAATTATAAGAAAAAGCGTTCATATAACCTTTATCTCGTCCTGCATGGTATTGACCTGGGTATTGAGATCGTTAAGAATGTCTATGACCTTTTGCAAGCTCTCCCGATTCGCTATCACAGCCGACGCCAGAACATTAACGTGATCTTTAACCGCGTTCTCGTGCTCTTGAAGATCCATGGTCGTGCCCTGATGGCGAGAGAAAAGAGACATTGTTATAAGCCTTCGCAACGACTGAGAACAGTCTCTCTTGATTCCCAATAAATGGCTTACTTTGAAGGCGCATCCGAGAGGGGACAAAGGACACAGACGCGGTTTTTGTGGACATTTCGCTTCGTGAGAAGACGCCTGAAACATTAGTTTGAAATCCATATAGTGTTATACTTTTTTTAGGAGTTACGCGTGCACGAAAAAACTATAAAAAGTTTTTTTCGGCTCAAATTTCACGTCTATTGTGAGAAACTCCGGGTGTTTTGTTAGATATACGGGCAAACGTTGAATAAAAATCCTCAAAATCCGAAACGTGATGATTATACAAGAGCGCTTCGCAGGAATTCCAAGGACAATATAACTAGTACGTTTTCCCGGAAGTTGAAAGTAAAAGTATACTCGCCTTCTATTTATACAGATGGTAATTGGTTATTCGGGGGTACGACAACGCGCAGACTTCACCCTCTCCCAATTTGCTACAAACTGTCAACTAGATTTGGGTAACTAGATATATTTAATGTCCTCCTGATATAACTCTCGCTGTTGTTGAATAAAATATTAAACAATTGAAATTGAAATCCGTACCTGTTCTAGCGTCGTTTCCGTGTGACAGAAAGGACATACGATAGGTCTTTTGGCACATACTTTCAAGTGTTCCTGTTGCAAAAATTTACATTATTTGTAGCGTGGAAAGGTGAGGTGTACCGTAAAAACAAACCACTTACGTTGTGGTCTCGAATAGGCACTTCGTCTTCGCAAAACTGACACGGCGTTAGCCTTTGATCGCACTCCGAAGTTAGATGGTCGGCTAGTTCCCTCCTGGACAGCTCCAAACCACATTCGCAGGGGCAGAGCAACGGGACGAAACCGCAAGATCGGACGTGAGACTGTATAGTAACAAACAAACGTAAATTTTCTAATTACGAAATGCGAGAAGCGTGCTATTGTTGTCTGTGGAGTTCTTAACAGAACGCTAAGACGTCTTTATCAGTCTTTGGAATCTCTGGCGTTGGGAGGAGTATCTTAGACCCCTGGTAAGATCCGGCAGCATTTAGACCGGAGTACGTGTGGCGTGTTGGCTTTGCTATTTACCTGGATAGTTTGTAGTGGCATTGACCTTTTGCAGCCTCTCCGTCGATAGGGACAGAAGATTTCTAGTTTGAGAACGTCGGAAATCCCATCTTCCAGTTTAAGCTGGAGAAAAGAAGATTAAGGGAATGAAATAATCTATCTCCTCCTCGACATGAAAAGCACGTTTTTCGTTTACTGATTAGAAATTTGGCAAAACAAGTATGTAGATGTATCGCTCACTGAATCTTTTCCACGATGTCAAAACTGAGATTTCTCGTTAAATTTCTACCAGTTAGAACGCGGTCTTACATTTCTTACCGTGAAACACGTGATATAAGAAGTATCATAAAGCTTTCTCATACGTGTCATGGCTAAATGTCAATTACCAATATTCTCGTAACGCGTTATTACTGATTTAATTGCATCCTGTTTTCGTCCAAATTTAAAATCAGTAAATTCAGTATAGGTACGAATAAATGAATAAATTAATCACGCCTACCTCTTCCTTAATAAATACTTTCCCGTCGATGGGACACCTGACTTCCTTCTGAGTCCCGTTTTCTTGACGGACGCACTTGGGACATACTTGGTGTCCGCATCGGGCCCGCAAGAGTTTTCCATCGACGACGGTACAGACGTGACACCGGAAACGAGTGGGACACGGTTGGAGGAACTCGATCATGTCCAGTTCGAACCCGACACATGGTAATTCGCGCACTTTCACGGCACTCATCTCGGACATGACGACGGCGACGGAAACATTCGATTTCTTCAGCCGCGTCCCCTCGACGGTCTCGCAGACGCCGAATACACCGCAGCCAACCACGAGATGCAAAATTTGCCTTATAAAATTTCCCCGTCCTGGGAGAGAGATTCCCGTAACGACTACTAGCTCCGCGGCAGCCACCCTGACTCTAACATCACCGCGAAGGCAACCGAAAATACCTGACGCGGTATTTTCTAAATTTCTAACGGACGTTGCTTCAAAAAGGGGGACGACCTATAAATTTCTTGGCCCGCGCGAAGATAGTCTGTCGGAGATAACAAAAGTCGAGACACAGTTGGCTATTAATACTTAAACACTTCTTTTTTAAGCACGCTATTCAAAACATTTCCTACATACATTGTGGATGTATTACGGCAAATGTACAATACGGTACAAGTACTTGATAAAAGTGAAGTTGATGAATCAACTGACGTCGGGTTTAAAATGCGTTATACGACTGGTTTTTAAAGTAACTTGCGAAATCAGAAAGGTGAAATTCGTTGATCCAACATAAATATGGAAGACAATCCACACTTCCTTTGAGCCCTCTCTTATTAACTAATTCGTTTATTTATTGCTAAATTAGGTATTTCAGGGCCGCTGTTTCATTTCGACTAACGATTTTTATAAACGATATCTTCAGGTATGACCCCTGTTAGAGCAGTCGCCGCCCCTAGCTTTTTGACTCGGCGTAGAATTAATGTCAGACTGCTTACTACGTGATTATCGCTCCATACCTTGTCACGCTTCTATGCAGTCATAAAGAATTTCTATATTACTTATATATCAAAAACAAGTTGTTCCCGGACTTTTTACAGCCATCGACCTGATTAGTTATTGCAGACGGACCAGCTTGACGCGTACTATGGGTGTGAAAAAGCGCTACTAAATTGCGCAAGGGACTTTGGACGTCATATTCATCGCTGAGTAATATATATCCGCGTTGAATGAGTAAACAAAACAAGAGCCGATAAGCAGCCTAGTTCATTTTTACGTTAAATATATCAGAAACACCCCAGTGATTTTGCAGCCCGCGTGTTGCAATATGGAAGGTGGCAAGTGATGACGCAATGATTCGTTTCCTTAAATTACAGGTAGACATTTCTTTAAAGCAGTTGCGAAGATTTGTGTAATATAAAAGAGATAAAAGATTTGTAACTTTATACGATGGTATAATAACAAGCGAATCGTGTTACAGAATTTGCATTTCCTTAAAACGTATTGGCGTCCCTTTTGAAATCGAATTTTTCAAATCGAATATTTATTAAGCAGGGAGAGTTGACTCGGTACTTTATTAAACGCATCGGCCAACCCAGTTTAGAAATACTTTCGTCAGTTTGAAAAGGGGGGGTTTCTAAAAATGAAATAAAAGGTTTTCCCCATTACCGGTTTTTAAGAAATTTCGTTTTGTCTCTTTTTCATTTCGAACAATTTTTAAATAGGCGTCGTGTTTTTCTTGGTTTTAATTTACCTTACTTGTAACGCGAGTATTTAAGCCTTTGGCCATTTTGAATCAACTAATATATTGTGTTTAGCTCTACCCGTACTACGACATCTCTCTCCTACAGTCCTACCCCCGGGTAAAATTCAAGGCGTAATGTTATTGAAATTATGCCCGTTGGTCTACAATACGTTCGACGTCTCTTGTACGGAGCCATTTAAACTCTCAGAAGTTTCGAAATGAAGAAGACACTGGCGATATCTCCTTTACTAAATATAGGTGTTCCCAAGTACGTAGTTTTCTTTCCTATGGGTTAAAACTAAAATGAAGCCAGTGAACCATGAAGGACGTGAACTTCCTTTTTCTATTAGAGGCTACCTTTCGGAATTTTCTTCAACGTGCTTTTAAGAAGATAACAATATGATGGATAAGTTTCGCGCGTTTTAATAAAATATCTAATTTTACACCTATACATTTCCCCGAAACATGAAAGCCACTAGCAAACCTAATAATAACTTCATAAATAAAAAGTATTGCTTTTTTATAGAAAACAGGAAATGTTACGAAAATTAGAATATTTAAGTTTGCTAAGTAACCGATTTTATCGTAGGGTTCGAACATTTTATACGGGAAAATGGTTAAAAATTGTGATTCAACGTAATAAAATTAAACGTTTCACTCGAAGCTAATTTTCGCGTAAATCATAATTACCCGGAACCAAAGGGGATATTTTTTTCTCACGCGCGTAGAACATTTTTTTTCAACACATTATCAATTTAGATTTATGAAAATGAAGCGGTTATGTAAGAAAGTATTTCACGAAGGTGAAAAGTTTTGGCCTTTTTTTTTCTATCCGGGGTGGATAAATTTTGTTTCTTTTGAACCGCGAAAACCAGTTTTCAACGCTTAATAAACGAGACTTATCAGTTGAGTGTACGGCCAAAGGGGCAATATGGGTACAGGTTGCATAGAGTCGATGACAAGATCTAACTCGGTAACCTTAGTAATATGGGTTATTTATAAATTAGGTGTATTGGGCCGAAACAAATTTACAATTACCCGTGAAGAGCATTCCGCAATTGTTTTCCCTGCAACAAATGAACTGGGAGAAAGAGGTTGCGCGTGTTTCTTGCGCAATGTGTAACTGACAGATAATTATCAAAAGACCGACTTCAGAACTATTTAAAAAATGCGGGATAATTTAACCACGAACGCCATCTATTTTTATATTAAATCGATACATTCGAATATATGAATTAAGGGGAGTATATTTAAGTTGGATTAACATATTGAAGATTTACACCGCTAGTTTTAACAGAAGTTAGGGATAATTGGCGCTAGTTACGTTAAAAACAAGTCTTAGTCTTGAATTTAGTTGTTACTCCCCCTCAAGGGTGATTTTATGTATAGATACGCTGAGAAACTATGGCCACATTTAACACCGATATCTTTAGCAAAATTTGAATAAATATTTCAGCCAAATAAATTTCCTTGTTACTTTTCCATTTTTTTCCCGGCCACATATGAGCACCCTTTTAACAGAGTCTACATTAATTATCTCTTATCATTTTCTTGAAATGGGCAGTAGCTGAAATATCAGTTCTTGCTGTTATATTGGAAGTTCAGTTAAAGCTTGGACGAATAATTACTGGACTCGAAACCTGAGAAAAATCCCCGGTTCCACAATTTGCATCGCCCGTCAGCGCTCCTATCGAGTAAATAGCCAAATATTTCTATCCAAATACAAAACACGTGCGTAAAAATGTCAGATGACCGGCATTCCGTCATCTGCTCCGCTGTTTTTAATAGAAGTGAGGCTTTTGGAATATTAATAGGCTTTAGATTAATCAGTAATAATTGTATTGGAATGATTTAATTTATTTAAATAGGAAGTTCGCTTTAATGTTTTTGCACATATAGTTTGTGTGAAGGTTTAAATAGATTATAAATTTAAAAATGCCTAGTCAAAATGGAAATAAAGGTGTAAGCTTTGACGACAGTGACGAGCTAAGAACGCTAGGTCTAACGGCGTCCGGTAATATTGAGCACGTGTTTATTAATTGGATAGAAATATTTCCAATACTTGACACTACGGCGCTGCCGTAAAAGCACCAAGCGCGCCATTTGGTTTCGGGTCCAGTAATTGTTCGTCCAAGGTTAAAGCGCTGTTACCTTAGTAGCTTCTTTAAAGAACAACCCTGAAAATTGGCAATTCCCTTAAATCACACTTGAAGGATTTTTTCGAAAATTTTTTCGAATGTGCAGTTCACTTATAGGGACTTTCAAGGGAGGTGTGAGGGGTTGGAAGTCGATTAAAAAAACTTCACTGAATATATAGGAATTATAGGATAATAATAAGACTAAATTAAATGAGTTCTATATGGTTAAAATATAGAAAAACTTTAAGTTTTATGGCGTGTATTTAAATGAAGACATAACGTAAGACAGATTAGAAAAGGAAATTTCAAATCTTGAGAAAAACGACCAATTAAATATAATTCTTGTTGGTATTTAAAAAATTTATCAGTTGGGTTATAACCGAATATGATAAAAATATAGGAAATACAGAATATAAAAATTCAATTATAGGATTTTACAGAAAATCTAGGATCTCTGGGAGCCCTGCCTATTTTAAATGGACTTATAGCACATTCTAACCCTTGGCCCAGAAAAAACTCAAGGGGCGGGGCCCTAAAATACATCTTGAGCTATGGGTGTAATAACAAATCATCAAGTCACATGCTTGGTCCTGGCCGCCTGCGTCAAGGGGGGGGGGTGCCCCCCATATGTATCCGCCACTGTCCCTTAAAGAGCAGTTCCAATAAAATTTTGTCATCCCAAAGTTCAATACGGAAGCCACAAAAATTTTAGGGATTAATTCCGCAAGTCACTAAGCAGCTTCGAAAATGTCAAAAGGCATAGGAGCCAGTGGTCAAAATCGAAACCTTTCTGTGGCAACAGCAATATGTTAGGTTATATTCCCTATAAAGCGCAGATTTGTTAAAGTGCAGCTCTTAAATATAGATCCCTTCAAGCGCAGCTCCCATAATTGTCAATTCCCTTAAAGCGCAGGGAGCTCAACCAACCCCTTCCTAATGATAGCAGATACAAAAAATTATAATTTCGCATTTTTAAGCCTTATTTCTGAAATTCAAACAATCCTGTGACCCTTTAAAGACTAAAGAGAGTAGAAATGAAAATTAGGTGTTGTAATTGTGGGAGGAAGGCAATCACTTAATTTCAAACCCCCATTGGACACTCAGCCAAATTGGTATTACTACTCGCGACCGAAAACTATCGCTACGCCCCCTTTGGTTCGCCATTGAAACCTAGATAGTAAGCGTCTAAAACAGACGCTATTAGTTTTTCCTCTTCGTTATTCGTAAATTTCACTTTATAAATAATGATACTTGCATTTTAATATAATTTTTGCATCGTTTGCTTATATTTCGATAAGTTTATTTAAGAAAAAATGTTCCAATGACTTTTTAATTTGTCGGTTGCAGACGCTAAATTATAGGCCGCTACGCCAACTAGACTCGTTTCGGTCGCGAATACAGCGAGTTGTTTAGTAGAATCTTTGAAGGAATCACCTTCCACTAACTTGTGAGTTAGGATGGCAGTGGACTTAGACTTTTTTCTGGCGCCGAACCGCCGCCGATAAATTTTAATCACACCACTGAAATAGTTTGGTTTTTCTACGTAACTTTATTTTTTTTCTTTCGAAAACATTTTGCATCCAAAATTTTCAAAGGGGAAAAAAAAACAACAAAATCGGCGTTCGGCGTAAACGCCAGGTGATTTTCGCCAAAAACCGCCGCCGACCGAAATCAAATCGGTGCTATGCTCCTCTAACTCGACTGCCAGCTAGGAGCAACAAACACAACACCCCACACAAGGAGAAAGCAACCCGTCAAAAGTCGTGGATTTTCTTGTGTACAATTTTCATTGGTTACAGGCTTTAGCTATACCATGTCGAGATCGACTTCGACAATTTGCATTGATTTATGCTTATTCGAAATCTTTACCGAATACCATTCGTCGAGATCTCGAAGTTCGAAATGTAGTTTTCGATCGAAAATTGGATTACGAATACTTACAGAATAGGCCCCCTGCTGCCGTCGGAAGGGGAAATTTCGTAAATTGTCTTCCCCCCGCCCGTAAAACGTTCAGCGTAAAGTCTCGTCCAATGAAATTTGTACACAACACTGCGTTAGCGTGTTTAAAGGCTAACTGCGTTCTCCTTGTGTTTGTTGATCCATGGTTGATCCTAGCGGCCAGCAAGAAAGGCGCACGCCACGCAGTTTTACGAACCTTGGGCGCACGCGTTCGAATTCTGCATAAGGTGGTAGGATTAGAGGCTACTACAAAAATTTTCACCCTAAAAGTTTATCAACAAATCCTTCAAATTCGTTTCGAAAGGGCAGCTCCCTTGAAGAATAATATACACTAAAAGAAATTATTCGCGTCAAAATAAAAACCGTCAATAGGAAGGATTTTTAAATTATAAACGTGTGAATTTCGATAATATCGCGCATTTTCCCATCGCATGTGTTATTATTAATTTTGATAATAAAATCGAATCACGCGGGCTTAGAAATATTTATCTGCCAATAAGATTATCCCTTCCAAACCAGGGCGCGCCTATTTATACAACGTAACCGAAGAAGTTTCTTTTAAGATTTATTGAATTTTTAATAAGTTTTCCGAAAATTACTGAATTTGTAACTTGCTCGTGGGTGTGGCTTGTGTTCGTTGCCATGATAACGCATATAAGCAAAAATATATATTTTTGATATAGGTCGGTCATGACATCTAGGAGGATGGAAATTATATTCCTAGATGACATCTAGGAACAAACACAGCTCCTAGGTAACATTAAGACGACCATCGCCGTCACGTGTTTATTTCGCAGCATCTTGGGGCGATTTGCATCGTGATCTGTGATTTCAAATTTATGTCATGGCGGCCGTTTCAAGGCGGGGCCATGGATTAGTTAAAATATAGAACAACATTTAAGTTAAATTACTTTATTTAACTAAAGTGAAACCATAAAATTATCATCATAAACTAAAAATTACCTCTTCACAAAAACATTTTTCCTTTGAAATCATCTCATTTTACAAAAAATACACAACTTTGCTACAGAAATTATAATCTTAATTAAAATACTACAATAATCTTCAATGTATTATTTTGAAGTTAACAGTTACCTAATTTGGTTTTGATATGGTTAGTTTTTACGAAATATCTGCCCAGTTTTTTGCCCATTTATTTATATATAAGAACTACTTGTATTAATCTCTTCGAAAAGATAGTTGGGCACAAATTAGAAAATATGCCCCCATACTAAAAATTCGGAATTACATTTTTTTATTGGGCCTACAAAGTTTTGGGCCGCACTATGTATATATTATATAAGGGATTTTCTTCGTATTAGTGGAAAAAACACACTCAACATTATTGTGAGAAAAATGTACAAATCTTGAGAAAATCACAAACAAAAAGAGCATGGCACATTCATATATATATATTTTTCTCCGTAATTTTCTTACGTATCATCTAACTGAACAATTGTTAAAATTATAACCAAATAATACGTGATGGTTAAAAGGGTTCTGACATAAAAAAAGGTTATGCTAAATTACAAATTGGAATGTGGATGAGCTGCCTATTATACGTAATCTGAGATTCAAAAAGTTTATAAGTACTATTTTTCAATATTTAGAATATTTAGTAAAAATTTCTGGGATAAACTATGCCTAAGAAATCCTGTAGCTTGAAAACTGCCGCAGTATCTAGTCAATTAAATTTGCGACTCGCTTTCTTAAAGGCCGACTATATAGTTATTCGGTTTATTCGTCTTTCACTGGTAGTTGGCTGCTCGAATAGCACATGTTTCTTACAGCAAGCCAGCTTCCAGTGAAAGACAGAGTAAGCCACTATGTAGTCAGCCTTTAAACGAAATCTAACTAGCTAGTTCCAACCATCTACAGGTGTTTTATTACACAGTTTTTTCCGCTAAAATTAAAAAAATAATTTGAATTAACCATGTTCTTGATCACACAAAATCAAAAGGTTTAAAATATTCAAAGTTGATAAATAAAGAGGAATCTAACATAACCTTTCCACAAAAATAAACAAAAATGCAAAAAAAACATAATCAAATAATTAAACACATTGGTAATGAACAATTATAAAAAAAACTATATACATCAAACAGAATGGAAGACCTGTGGATTTTGTTGTTCACTCAACATGATTAACTGCATTTCAACGCAATTAAAAAACTTATAAAATAAACAAAAAAAATGGTGGATAAATATACACAAAATAATTCCGAAAAAACATTTTAGGATGCCACTTCCATAAACAAACAACGTTACAATATCAAACAATCAATGCGAACGAAACAAAACTTTAAAAAATACCAAACGCAATTTCAAGAAGTAGCAAACTAAAATATTTTTACGCTGAAACATAGACAAAATAAAAACCCTTTAACACACACTATTATTTAAGTTTTCATCTAATATACAATGCGAGACAAACGTCACAATTTCTTTTTTCCAAGTTCGTATTACTAAGTTAGAACATTATCGCTAGACTAAGTTTTCTACTTACAATGGCACACTAACAAGAGATTCTCGAAGAGAAAAAATGGGGGCAGGAGGCGACTTTTTGTTAGTAAAATGGCTTAAAAATCTAGCGGCTTATCTGCGGAGCCTTCTTGATCTTCGTACGAATCCTCTTCAGAGTCATCTTCGTCATCTTCGCTTTGAGATGATTTGTGATGACCCCTCTTCAAAAGAGAAGCTAAAAACAAAAATGTTTGGTTAATTCCTTTTCAGTAGGTTTATTTTTGTGTTTCACATGGTTATTTTCGTGTTTTTCTTGTCGTATGTTTTTAATTTCTCGCATAGATAATTTTTTATTTTTGAAACATTCCATTAGTTAGTCTTAACTTGTAACTTCGCCTTGAAGGCCTATTGGCCGAAGTACCACGTATCGGTTTAATTAAGTAAATAAATATATTTTAGTTTCAACAAACATTGTTGGTATTTTTTAAATCTTCAACCGTGTTCATGGTTGATTCTTAAAATTAAGTATCTAGCAAAAGAAAAGTAACAAAAATTAACAAAATCTTACCACAGTCGGGATATCCTCTACGTCGAGTGTTAGTAAACTCAACTCCGTGCTTATCAACGCACCAGCACATTGATATGCTGCTGTGACATTGACGGGGTTTATAATATCCGTCCTCGTCACATTGAGGAATATAAGCTCCGACCATTCCTTCTGGTGACCTTTCTTGCGCGGCTATGCATGGCCGCTCTGTATCAGAAGACATAATTTATTTCTTTGTGACATATTTAAACAATTTTTAGGTTTTAATTTAAGGGATACTCACTGGATTTCTCAAAGCAAGCGCACCATTCTCTAATACTGAGAAAGAGATCGCGGCTAGAGTCGCAATCTGACAAGTACGGTTGTAGGCAATGCTCACGGTCGTCGTGTTCTAAATCATAAAGCTCCCGCAAAGACAGCTTTGTATCTCCATTGCTATCCAAGTGTTGGAACATCCATTTTACCTCTGGTTTGCATACTGGGGCCTTCACGGTGCTTTGATTGCGCCTTCTGGAGTGAGGTTTTTGGTGATCACTCATAACAACGGAAAACCAGTCTAACAAGCGATCACCCATCATTTTTAAGTCATCCTTTGTGCAAGCTGTACGAGATAACAATGTTATTTCATAAAAGTTTTAAAAATATACGTCTTACCTTTTTTCCTTTGATTTTTATTAGAGCCATTTGTGTTTTTATCGTAGCTGTTAGTCTTATTTCTAGAATAAAGAGTTATTTAAATACCACGACTACAAGGAAGACTATATATATTGAATACAACCAACTTACTTAAAATTAACTTTGTAAGTCTTAGAATTGCTCTTTTCAACAGAGGAAGTCGTGGTCACCGAAGACTCCGTTGTTTTTTCCCATTTCATTTTATTTAAAGTATTCTGAAATTTGCTCATGTAACTGTTCCATCTTTCTTTCATTTTTTCCTCTTTTTGATAATCCGCATCAGATTTTTGGTCTAAAATGATTGTTTCTTATTAAAAAAAATTAAATACAAGTTGTATGTTTCCTCAATTGAACACCCATTACCTTTGCATGGACAGAATCCTTTGCAAAGAATGATGTAATTAGTCTTATGAACGCAGTTATGATAATTCATACGACATTCTGATGAGTATGTTTGGTTATCAGAGGCGCAGACAAAGTCTGGTTTCACAACTGGACACGGTTCGCAAGAGCTAGCGCTATCTGGCCAGTTACGAGGGTCATCATCATCTGCCTCTTGATAATTTTTAGGCGTTTGATTTGTTGCCAGTTTTGACCCACTATACTGCACAGTCTTATAGCTATAATATTTTCATTCAATATGCATGAATCTATTAACGTAAGCTTAGAATAAAATGTCTAACAAAATTACCCACCCCATTCCTGCTAATCGCAGTTTCTTTTTACTCATGCAAACTGCAAGATTTTCCGACTTAACAACGCAAGTTTGATGAGGTTGGCAATGTACGTTCTTACAAAATGCATCTATAATATTTATCCATTAGAGACACGGTTTACTGTGCATTTCATGTTACTATTTATCTTACTTTTATTCCATTTATCGAGAGTTTTGCCACTCTTATCAGCTAAGTGATTATCACTCTAAAATTTTAAGTTAAACACTTATAAGAGTTCGGAGGTCAGTGGGTTAGATTTAAAGATATATTTCTTAAGTTTGAAATATCTATCTCACAAAGAATAAAAATAAAAGAAATTCAGACCTTTTCTTGTGAAACATCATCAAATTCAAAATCAATATCTTCCTCGTCTTTCCATCCATATGCAAGGCTGGGACCCCATAATAAGCCCACAAGTGCTAAAGAAATTAGGGTGAAATGGACCGAAGACAAGTCCCACCACCTCATTGTTATTTTCACTTATCTAAGACGAGCCAACGCACAAAGCACTTAATTAAGTAGATGCCCTTGGTGACCTTGAGTAGCTAAGCTTCTTAATCCGACTGGATTTACATTGATTAATTAGTTTCTAGTCGCAAAAGTAATTAAATAATTGGGCCTTTGGCCAAATGGGACACAGACTCTCAAGACTCACCGTAGACGGCGCAGAAAGACAATTGGTTTCCTAAAATTTCCAAGAGATGGCTGTACTATTTTCGCGCAAAATTTAAATCGCCATTATTAGTGGTAATTTAACTTCTCCACATATTTCCCATCAATAGGAGAAGAAATGAGGAAAAGCCTTTTAAATATAAAGCAATATTCTCGATGTTAAAGACTTTCCTTAGTTTTCCGATAACACCAACCGCGTTAACACCGATACAAAGCACGAAAAAGGTGGTTTCAGAGGCGTGAATCTTTCTCAGTTTGTTTTTTTTATAGTTTTTCCTGGTAAGGTCTACTATTTATATTCTCTCTAGAGTCGGTTAGGCTTAATAATCAATAACCGTACGTCACTGGTTTTCAGGAGAAGCCCGGTTAAAGGGGTCAAACTAAGCTGATAGTTTCCTCGAAGGCTGCTTCGCGCAATCTTTACCCCCTCTTCGTTAAACGGGACATTCAGGTAACCCAAGGCTAGCCAGTCGTGAGAAAGAAAAGGGGGCGAGGAAAGTGACGTCGCTACCGTTTCCATGACGACGGAGAGAGCGATCTCTATTCCTCCGAGGAGATATACGGTGGTTTCGATTCTCCGTTCCACGCATCGCATCCCAGGGATGGGAGCGTATTCGGTCAAAACATGACTCGGTGTCTATTAAATTTATAACCCGACCCCAAAAAAAAGCTTAAAAAAGCAAAAACCCCTCTCAGCCCTACCATTCGGTCGTATTTAATTTCGCGATTACAACAAGAAGCAAAGGGCAATTTCGAGAGAGCGTTCTAATCAACGGAAAGAAAGCTTCCTTTTCCGCACGCGTTCGCAGTTAATCAACTGGCATACGGGACGCGGGAATGGAGGCCAGACGCCATGCCACAACAGCCCTCATTTCCATAGTTTTCGTAATAAGCTCGAGTTTCGCCTACCCGGAGAGGCTAGGCCTGGACGAATACGAATTTAAACACCACGATAATGCGGAATTGAACCAAATCTTGAAGGAAGTCAACGCGAAATGTCCAGACGTTACCAGACTCTACGAGTTGGGCCAGCGAAGTAAAAGGGGTTGGCCCCTGACCGTCATCGCGTTTTCTGACAACCCCGAAGAACACGAGTCTCGTAAGTTAACATTAACCAAAAATAATTAATTAACCGCGCGTAGCTTTCGTTATTAATTTAACCAAAAAAACACGTAGTTCTAAAATAGCGGAAGCTAAATTAATTTTAAAAAACGTGTCATACTACCAATGCATTCGACAATTTAAAAACGAGTTAAAATTTAATCGTTATTTCGAATGAATTTTCATTGCGCATTAGACATTTCGTTGATTTTTTTAGTTGTTGTTAAGAAAACATTTTACAAGATAAGATCAATACAGTATCTTTAATATCTATGCCAACTTATTCATGTGTCAAATAACAAAATTATCTTTGGAAAATTGTAGGGATTGAAAATGTATCCATTCGATATTTATTAAACTTAACGGGCTTGCTGTTAATTTTATTGACAAGATTGGTAGGTTTATCAATTTATACGATTAAAGATAGACAAGCTATTTATTCATTGGACGCAACTGCGGCACTAATATAGGGAGTGATGAGTTTCCGTTTCCGAAACGCCTGATTTCGCAATCGCCTTATGACAAACTCTCATTGACTTAAATCTTTTACAAGATATATGAAACATCCACCTTCGCGAGCTATCGGCAGTTTCAAATGGGAACTATTTTCTCGCAGAACCGCGGATGTGTAAACCGCATTGCGTCTAATTTACCGACAAAATAAATATAAAAAATACAAATTAAACTTATTTATTGAATAAATGTTTCCGATGTAATTGTTTCCAAATTTGATGTATTTCAAGCGGTAGGATTTCTCCTTTAGAAACGTATTTTGAAAAATCAAACCAATCCTACGAAGGAAAATGCATTAATATGTTTCAATGGAGCTGTTGGCTCGCGTGGCATGAAGGGCTTTCCACCTACGCATTGTAACCTGACCACCTGAATTAAAGGCTTTTAAAGTCGCTCGATGGTGTCTTGGGTATTAGCCTAACTGATTATTATTATTATTATTATTATTATTATAACTTGAGCATTTTAAAGAGAGGGATTATTATTTCTTAAGAATATTATATTCTTCTGGTGTTACTTATCATAAGAAAGGCTACTTTATGCCTCCCAGTCCTTAAAAGAACATATTTCATTATTAAATGATACAAGCTACTTATATATAATTATAATCGACCAAAGGCAATTTTGTCTGTTTAATATGACTCTATAACACAATTTTCCCATATTACATTTCGGGAAAAGAAGCCGCTTAGTCTAGGTTCACGTTGTTCTACGCCCATTTAAACGTACGGGAACGTTGTAAAATTTATAACATCTTTTTCCTTTTGGGAAACAATGAATTAACCCTGACCCTCAGGTCAAAACACATTGAAGTAATTACTTTGGTAAAAACCAAATTTTCGTTTTCAGTGGAGCCTGAATTCAAGTACGTCGCTAACATGCATGGCAACGAAGTACTTGGGAGGGAATTACTCTTGACCCTGGCCCAGTACTTGTGCAACGAATACCGAAAAGGCAATCCGCAGATCAAACTCTTGCTTAATAACACCAGAATTCACTTACTGCCATCTATGAACCCCGATGGCTGGGACATCGCTACGACTACCGAAGTAAATAGTTTATAAACTATTACCTCTACCATATGTAACATAATTACTCATAAGTGTGCCTCTGTCTGTATTAAAAATTTAAATGAGACCTTGTTTCACAGCTACCAAAGAAAATACGGACTAGCGTCGCGTAAAAATAGTTTTAACTTCCTTCCCTCCCCGCCAGAACTAGTGTTGATGACGTTAAAACCGTCATCGACTGGGAAGTGACGTCAATTACGTCATATCATTGCAACCAGGTCTCATTGAGAAAAAGTTCTTTCTGGCACACGTATGAGTAATTATGTTACATAATAAATAACCCTAGTTCTATCTTGGACGAATAATTACTGGACTCGAAACCTAAGCAAAATCCCCGGTCCCACAATTTGCATTGCCCATCAGCGCTCCTATCGAGAGAATTGCCAAAGATTTCTATCCAAATACAAAACACGTGCGTAAAAATGTCAGATGACCCGCATTCCGTCGTCTGCTCCACGGTTTTTAATAGAAGTGAGGCTTTTGGAATTTTAATAGGCTTTAGATTATTCAGTAATAATTGTATTGGAATAAAAATGAAAGGGTAATGATTTAATTAATTTAAATAGGAATTTCGCTTTAATGTTGTTGCATATATAGTTGGTGTGAAGGTTTAAATAGATTATAAATTTAAAAATGCCTATTCAAAAAGGTGTTAGCTTTGACGAGCTAAGAACGCTAGGCCTAACGTCGTTCGCTAACATTGGAAACGTGTTTAGTATTTGGATAGAAATCTTTCCAATACTTGACGCAACGGCGCTTCAAGCGGCGCTGCCGTAAAAGTACCAAGCGCGCTATTTGGTTTGGGGTCCAGTAATTATTAGTCCAAGGTTCTATCGCGTGAGCTCCAAGGGGCATAATAAGAATAATGGTTAAAGATGGCGTTTTTTCCGCGTCTCTCTTTATTTTAGTACGGGGCCAACGAGGATTGGCTGATGGGCCGCGCCAACGCCAACGGTGTAGATTTGAATCGGGACTTTCCTGATTTAAATTCCATGGCTTATCAGAAAAGTCAACAAGGAACCGGAAGACACCATTATTTCCGAAGTGTTTCTCAAATTAATCACAAGGTACGGTTTAAAATTAGAAGAAAAAAAACGGATCCGATTTCGATGAACTTTTCCTTTTAGCGAATAACGTATTCCGTAGCAGTTCCGAAATTTCAATTGACCCTTTAAATTCTTATTGCCTAAGTATCTATGTCAACAAGCTTTCAAATCATACCGATTCATTTACTTCCTCACAATGTTACATCATAACTTCATAAGACTCCTTTGTGTTTTAAATTCTTGCTGAATACAATAGTGGTTTTTTAGAATGAAGAAAGGTTAGAAAGCTAGTAGGTCTGTACCAAGATTTTTTTTATTAATAATTAGAGAGAATAACTATGCTAACGCGATTTTTAATAGTAAACTCCTGCCCCCTAAAATATCAAATCTAGCCGTTTTCTCATTGGTTTTCTAAGACTGCCGCCACTGAAAGCACACGCAGGTGACATTTTTACTTCTTGGGCAAATTCGACCACGATCGTTTCTATATAGTCATTTTCCTTAAAGGGGAACGGCCAAGCTTTTCCAAATATGGCCTTATTTCCGTATCAAAAGATTAACAAAACGTACCTTTTTTTGTTTTGAAAAAAATAGGTTTTGGCCCAAAAAGTTGAAACGAAAAATAACGCCAGGTGTTTGGGTTTTAATTTTCGCCGCCATCTTAGGGGCTGCCGCCAGCGCCCCTAACCCCGTATGAGCGATTTGCGAACTATCCTAACTTTTAAAATCGCGCAATTTAGGCTTAGTTCTCTTATAACTGGAACGCGCCGCGCGTGCAAAACAAATTTTTCGCGTCTTCAACAGCGCGCGCTTGTACGTGGTTTTTCTGTCTCACCGACTTCTCACCAGGGGTCGTGGCGGACGCCCGCTTTTCGATTTCCCGAATTTTCTTTATTTTATTAAAAATTAACCACTCAATATTTTCGCCATAAATTTTAGGTTTTAATGGGCTATAGGTCTATCTAACTGGTTAAAGCTTGGCCGTTTCCCTTTAAGTATAAATACATAAATTGTTCATACGTTAACAATTAAATCAGGAGTTCATTAAGATAGAGGTACTCAAATTTTGGACGTTATCTATTGTATCGGCGTCAATTGACGCGACGCGAAAAGTCATTGTTAAAAACTTAAAACATTTAAATACGGGTTTGTCGAATCGAAAGGGAATCCGACCTGTGGTTGCATCCGACTGGTTTTGTTTATATCCCGTTGGTTTGTGGGTAAAATTTAAAGGTCATTGATAAATTGTTTAAATCAGAATATTAGCTCTGGCTTGTTTATTTTTATATTTATCTTAATTAACCTTTTAAGTTTACATAAAGTCAGAAAGCGGCCAACCTAAGATGCTCATAAATTTGTGGATTTTCGTCAGCTGGGTAAAGTCAGTAGGCGCTTTGTATTTGATAATAAAGACGAAATCCAGAACTTTTAGAAACTTCTCAAAAAAATTAATTTAGTAAAGGGTTAAATTTTAATTAAATTTTAGCTTAACAGGAATTGCAACAATTTATGACGAAACGGCAGTTGAATACTCTCATTTTGATGAACTCGTGATTAAATTAACCCCAATAATTAAACTACTAGTTTTACTTGGCGGTAACTACTTTCATCTTGCAAAGACACGCGATAAGGCGACGATAACGACTTCCATGGCTACACCACGGCGACAAACGCACACAGAAACAATTATTTCTTTAATTTAATAAGCTAATTATTACTGACTAGGCCCAATTTCCTGGAAATGTAATAATTAAAATAACCTGTTCCAATTTCATTCTAATTTCAGAACTACGTTTTATAATAAGTAACATAATAACATATGCCCTTCAAGACCCCCCCTCCAAGTTTGAATTAGGCATAGGGCCCAAAGCCTACAAGGGGCACCAAGAGGGTCCGAAAAAAATAAAAGTACAAAACTTTAATAATTTGCTTTTCACAAAATATTTTCCGGAGTAATTTTAGTAAATGCGTCCACCCCTTTGAACCAAAAACGTTTGATTTTCACATTCTCTGACGGACTGCCGTCTAGCCCCTGACGACATACTAAATCTGGCAGCAAAATGAATTTTCCTTCAATTTCTCAATTATAAATTGAGGAAGCGCCTAGCCCACTTCGATCGCTATTGAAAGGGGGCACCAAAATTAACTTGGGCCTAGGGCCCCATAAAGTCTTAATCCGGCCCTGACTAGACCGCCGTGGGATAAATAAAAATAAAAATCTACGCTACCTGGCGGAGCAAAAGAGCAAATACCAATCACCCCTACCACCTATACTACCTCTTGCTATCTACTAAGCAGTTTTAGGTTATTTGTTCATAAGTTTCGGTTTTTCACTACCAGAGGGATTCATGTAGCCAATTTAGCCAGTCATTAGCCTAACGTTAAAATCCCATTCGTTTCAAACTTAGGGGGAGCGTGATCAAAGAATATAAAGCCCCAGGAATGGAAGGATTGATATTATTGGCTGCGTGTTTTCGTTGCGTTAGAAACTTCCGGCAGAGCAAATCAGAGTAACCGGAAACGGTTACGCAACCCGGTCCATCTTTAAAAACGAGAGGCGCAAAAGCTCCACTAGACGGAGCTACACCTTCCATTCCTCGGGCTTTATATTCTTTGCCTTGATGGTCTAATGATAATAACGATAATAACCAAAATTAGAACCGCACAGATTTCAGAGTTATTGCGCAATCACGGTTTAATTTAGAACAAAGCCCCAAGTGTCTAAATAGGTTTAAGGTGAAATATCATACTAACAAGGACGATAATATACTACTCGGTTCGGTTTTAAGTTTAAGTTACTTGTTAGTGTCGGAAAAAAAGGTTCGGTAAGACAATTGGCAGTAAAACAATGGGAAATGTCATACTTATTGTTTTGTTATTATGATACTTACAGTTTTACGTGTATTTATACTCCTAAAACTTAAAATTGTGTGGTTTTCAAAATTTTGTATTCAATTAGCCTTTACAGTAGCAGACCAAAATCCAAGAGCTAAATGAGCTTCTCACATTGCTCGCTACGTGGCTAAATGGCAATTGAAAAGGCTAATCATAAATCAGTTATACAGGGTGTTAACTTAAAACGATAGAGGGCCAATAACTCAATGTGTTTTAGCTACGAATTTAAAATTTTCAGGGGGTCACTCGGGGTCACTTGATAACGGAAATTTCCATGTCTTCAAAGTCATTTAAAATTTATTAAATTAGAGATACAAAGTTGGTTTCAATTAAAAAAGTGTTCCCCCGTCACATTTTAGGTCTAAATGGATTTGACTCCACCTAATTTGACCAATACCAAGTCTAGGGAATTTAGACAAAAACAGGAAGGTTGTGATGAAAAAGTTTGTTAATTGAAAAATAAAAGTTTAAATATAAAACACCATGATGAAAGCCTTTCAAATTGAACCTTTTCTCTAAATCCATTGGTTCTCGAGATAAACTTTGAATGACCTTGAATCATGAGTTAAAGATCATCCGAGTTTGCAAATTCTAAAGACACCCTATCAGGTGAGTATGTCTAACAAATTTTAAGACTCTAACATGAGTATTATTCGAGTGATTAGCCCTTCAACCTGGTCTTTGTTACATTAGTTTCATAACGACCTTCATGGTTTTTGTCTAAATTCTTTCGACTTTTTATTGGTCAAATAAGGAAGGATTAAAGTTATTTACACCTAAAATGTGAAGAGGAACACTTTTCTAATTCAAACGACATTTTTTATCTCTATTGGTTCTCGACATAAATTTCAAATGACCTTGAAGACATGGTTCAAGGACATGGAAATTTCCGTTTAAGTGACCCTGTGCACGTTCTGTGTCCTGAAAATTTCAAATTCGTAGCTAAGACACATTTTGAGCTATTGGCCTTTTTAGTTAACATCCTGTATAAAGCGAACGGCTAAAGCTTTATCGGTGCAAACTATACATGAGTCGTTAAATAATAGCACTCCCCCCCCCCCCCCCTGATAATCACCAAAGCTCTTGTTACGCACTATACTAGAGGAACGTAAATGTGAAAGCCCTTACGTCTTAAAGGGGAACGGTCAAGTTTTAACAAGTTAGATAGCCCTATAGACCGTTAAAAACTAAAATTTATGGAGAAAACCGCATAAAAAATATTAAGTGGTTAATTTTTAATAAAATAAAGAAATTTCGGGAAATTGAATAGCGCGCGTCCGCCGCGACACCTGGTGAGAAATCGGTGCGACAGCAACACAACATAAAAAGCGCGCGCTGCTGAAGACGCGAAAAATTGGTTTTTCACGCACGGCACGTTCCAGTTATACGAGACCTAAGCCTAAATTGCGCGATTTTAAAAGTTAGGATAGTACGCAAATCGCTCACTAAGTTCGTGCTGGCGCTGGCGCTACACCTTAAGATGGCGTCGAAAATTCAAACTCAAATATTTGGCGTTATTTTGCGTTTCAACTTTTTAGGCCAAAAACTATTTTTTCAAGACCAAATAAGGTACGTGTAAGTATATTGAACGTCTCGTTGATCTTTTGATATGCAAATAAAGCGATATTTGGAAAAGCTTGGCCGTTCCCCTTTAATAACTGAATTCAACGCCGTAAAAAAGCGGTAAATAGAGTAATGTTAAATCGATTTTCGTTAAATATAGCCATTTCACACAAAACGCTATCGAGGTCAAATTTTTTTCTGACGAATTTTGTCATAGGTTCAACCAGAAACTATGGCTGTTATCGAGTGGATCCTGAACAATCCGTTCGTTCTTTCGGCGAATCTCCACGGGGGAGCGCTGGTGGCCAATTATCCCTATGACGCAACTACAGATGGTAGCAATAACGCTTACACCCCCACACCAGATGACGAAACGTTCAGGTACTGACATTAAAGTGTTTTAGTGGGAGACCACGCACCGACTCTTAACTGTTAGTGGTCAATATTGATCTTGAAAAAGCATCTCATCTAATACGAAATTCCGCGGAAAAACCCCCAAGTCATATGGATTATTGATAACGTTATCGGATGGAGTTGACAAGTTACAGGCCTATACTTAAGCGGAAATAAAATTATTATATCAAACAAGTATATTATACTGAAAATGTAGGATAATTTCTGATGAAATTAAAGGGAAATGTAGGATAATTTCTGATGAAATTAAAGGGAAATGTAGGATAATTTCTGATGAAATTAAAGGGAAATGTAGGATAATTTCTGATGAAATTAAAGGGAAATGTAGGATAATTTCTGATGAAATTAAAGGGAAATGTAGGATAATTTCTGATGAAATTAAAGGGAAATGTAGGATAATTTCTGATGAAATTAAAGGGAAATGTAGGATAATTTCTGATGAAATTAAAGGGAAATGTAGGATAATTTCTGATGAAATTAAAGGGAAATGTAGGATAATTTCTGATGAAATTAAAGGGAAATGTAGGATAATTTCTGATGAAATTAAAGGGAAATGTAGGATAATTTCTGATGAAATTAAAGGGAAATGTAGGATAATTTCTGATGAAATTAAAGGGAAATGTAGGATAATTTCTGATGAAATTAAAGGGAAATGTAGGATAATTTCTGATGAAATTAAAGGGAAATGTAGGATAATTTCTGATGAAATTAAAGGGAAATGTAGGATAATTTCTGATGAAATTAAAGGGAAATGTAGGATAATTTCTGATGAAATTAAAGGGAAATGTAGGATAATTTCTGATGAAATTAAAGGGAAATGTAGGATAATTTCTGATGAAATTAAAGGGAAATGTAGGATAATTTCTGATGAAATTAAAGGGAAATGTAGGATAATTTCTGATGAAATTAAAGGGAAATGTAGGATAATTTCTGATGAAATTAAAGGGAAATGTAGGATAATTTCTGATGAAATTAAAGGGAAATGTAGGATAATTTCTGATGAAATTAAAGGGAAATGTAGGATAATTTCTGATGAAATTAAAGGGAAATGTAGGATAATTTCTGATGAAATTAAAGGGAAACGTAGGATAATTTCTGATGAAATTAAAGGGAAATGTAGGATAATTTCTGATGAAATTAAAGGGAAATGTAGGATAATTTCTGATGAAATTAAAGGGAAATGTAGGATAATTTCTGATGAAATTAAAGGAAAATGTAGGATAATTTCTGTTTAAATTAAAGGAAAATGTAGGATAATTTCTGTTTAAATTAAAGGAAAATGTAGGATAATTTCTGTTTAAATTAAAGGAAAATGTAGGATAATTTCTGTTTAAATTAAAGGAAAATGTAGGATAGTTTTTGATGCAATATTTAGTAATCAGAATTTTTGAATAATAGGCGTAAAATGATGGAATAATTTAACTAAAGGGAAGAAAATAAATTTATCATTTTCAGTTTTTAAAACTAAATGTGAAAAGGTTTTTCGTTGAGATGGTTAATGGATTGACGTTGGAATTCTTCTGTGTATAAATTAATTTATGCATCCTTTAAGGGAGAGTTGTGAAGTCCATTTAAAATACGTCATTCGGTCGCCGTTCGTTGCATTAACAAAGTTACACTCTGATGACGTTTTTTGAATCCATTTTCAAAAAGAAGGCTCTGAAAGGGAATATGCTAATCCCCTCTTTCACGTCTGAACGTTGTAATTCTCCCGAAGATTAACTATAAACCTTATTGTTTATATTATAAAAAGTTTTATCTAATTTATGTTAATAGACACCTAGCCAGAACGTATGCCACAGCGCACAAGACCATGGCGTCCAAATCCGGAGTGGATTGTGGAGGTGACAACTTCACTAAACAGGGAGGCATCACAAACGGAGCGGCGTGGTACAGCGTGTCCGGTGGTGCGTTTTCAATCTTATAACACTTTCGTTATAGATAGATATAGCTTTAAAGGGTCACAAAATCGTTTGAAATTTGAGGGTGGGGCTTAAAATTATGTTTTGTGTAGCTAGCAGTTATGCCTCAGTCATAAGTCCGATTTTTTCAAGCGATTCTGTGGACCCTAAAATTAGACCCTCAAATGAAACGAAGTATTCTTTTAAGGTATGCAAGATTTTAACTATCTGGGATCCAACGATTTCGAAATAACGTTGGAGTTGGGATGTAACAAGTACCCCCCGGAGGAGGAACTACCAGTGGAATGGGCTCGAAATAAAGATGCTCTTATCAACTACATCTGGCAGGTACATGTCCTAACGCGCGGCTATCAACAAACAAACCTACCACCAAAATCTAATGGAAATCCGATTGAAAGGCCCATATAGGAGTCAAAGGTTACGTGCGGGATTCGTCAACCGGGAAACCAGTGGCGGGAGCTGTCATCAAAGTGGTCAACATTACAGATGGAGACGAAAAACCCATCGATCACGACGTGACCAGTGGTAATTTTGATTAGAAATGAATCCCCAAACTACAATTTGATAACTCACGCGGGGCTTGCGTTTGATCTAGTATACAAGGGTGAGTACTGGAGACTGTTAACACCAGGTAAATACGTCCTGACCACCGTGATGGAGGGTTACCATCCAGAAACGAGAGAAATCAAGGTAGATCTCAAACCGAGGAAGCAAGCCAAAAGAGTTAACTTCGAGTTGCTACCCGTTTTCAAAGAATTCGAAAACGAAAGAGTTACCATAGCTGGACCATTACCAGTAACCATTTATAACAGCAAGAATGCATTCAGTAGACTAAGAATAGAAGGCAATTAGCCTCTGGAACTACCCTCGCAAAATTTGTAGCGTACGCTCGTCTGATTTTTAATCTGAAAACGTAAGTATAGATGGCGATAGTCTGTGGAAAAGAGTGTCACGAAAAAATCAAAAGAAGAAGAACTTTCCCTACAAAGTTTGCGATGGTAGGGCTTATTTGTCTATGGTAGGGCTTAGGTTTTGCATGGACTCTATTCTAATAAAGTTCATGGTCTCAGAGTCTGCTCTCCCTATTCTTAGGTTCCTGTATCCATTCCTTATAAGAGTTGGTTTACTTTCAAAATAACCAACTAACAGTGGTTTTCCCTCAACAGATTTCCAACCAAGCCAAACCAAAGGCGGGAAATAGGCACACGGAACCGAGGAGGCTGATGGAAATGTCACGAATTTTTTCCTTCATGAAAAAGAGGAGCGTCAGAGCGAACTAAATTTGAATATCTTGAAATTAACTTCCAGACTGGTTTCGCATCTCGTTGGTACCGAATAAAACGTTCCTATCAGGTCTCGCCGTAAAAAAAATATTATCCAAATTATAAAGATAATGGGCTGAAAGGTACATGTACAAATTTAATAGGCCAGTCGATAAAAATGTTCCCCATTTTAAAATGTTCGGTTCGTCAATAAATACAAATTAAGTCGATATTTTACTGTAAAAACATCGTCTATTTGACCCCTTGTTTTATTGTTGTACATTAAAATTTGATTTTAAACATAATAGGTGCGTCTACAATTATTACGCCATCTTGAGAGAGGTTAAGCAAAGTTTGGTAGACGTTCGAAAGGAACCCTCGTAATGCTTGGACATCAAGGGCGTGTTACTCACATTTTGAGACTTGAAAGGAAATGTTATGTTAAATAACGCCCACCCGTGATACATTTGGGGAGTTGTAAATTATAATCAGCTAGGCTAATACCCAAGGCAACACTCCAGTCCAAGTCATCTACCGACTTTTATTGCCTTTAATTCATATGGCCGGGTTAAATTTCGTAGGATGGTGGTGGCAAGTCCTTCGTGCCACGCGAACCAACAGCTCACTACACTTACTATTACTGTTAACCTCTACAAGTCTTATGGTAAAGGGAAACCCCTTTAACCCGTGGGGAGATAACTTGTACCCCCAAACTTGGTGGACATCACTATCAAGGTGGCTTGATGAAACGTCGACCCATCACCGTCAAAGCCAAGACGTTACCGTTCATACATTAAAAAAATACAAAGCTCCAGGGGCGTAGGAACGTTCTAGAAGTTGGAGGGGGCAAAGAGAAACGGCAACGGGTCTGGAGAATGGTTTTGAATTTTTAATGGAGTGTAGCTTCTCCCAATGCATGTGTACTTTTACCACTATGTAAATTGGCGGTAAAAGACAAATTTAAACACAGTTAAGGTTCTATAACCTTTATATGCTTTTAAAATGAGAATTTGAGCCTTTTGAAGATTTCAACTGACGAAAAGGTTGGAGGGTGCAATAACATTAGTTGCCCCTCCCAGCAAAATTATAGGGAGGAGCATTGCCCCCCCTGCCCCTCCCGGTTCCTACGACCCTGCAAAGCTCCCATTTTATTATAATAGTTGAAAATGTTTTTTACCACAAACTAATAAAAAAACGAGCCAAAATGACAGAGTGGGTGGGACCTCCTAAAATAATTGTACATAATAATATATTAGCCATGACCTAATTATCCAATGTGGAAAAATAATCTTATGAATTAGCTAATTTACCAGAATCATTATATTTCAAATTTACAAGTAGTCATTGACATAGGGTGAAGGGATGCTCTCCCTTGACGATTTTCTTTTATTCAAAGAAGAAAGAAGGGCTGATTAAGTCTGAGAAGACCGCGAGCCCGGCGAAGATCTGACTAATCAGGGCGAGATGTGCGTAACGGCCACGCCAAAGGGGGGGTACGTGGGGACAGGGGTGGGGACACCCGTGGCGGAAGTATTCCGTACACCCGTTGGGGGATTGGTGGTCGTCCTCACACGGCCATCCACAAACTCTGCCTCCCAGACGCGTGGGATTACAGGAGTACGCCACTACTCCCTTGACGAATTTCTGACTATGTAAAATTTCCGAGGGGCCGAGAAAGGGGTGAAAATATCCTCTTCTCTACGCTACTGCCAGAAGTTTCATTGCGTATGATTTTATTCCCAAAATGAAAATAAATGAAAAAATGGTAAAAGCGAGGGTAATTTGTTTAACGGTTATCTGGGCTGCGTTCGGTAACTTTCAACAAAGTATCTGAAAATTATTTTTGTTGAGACTGTTGCTAACGTGACGTTGGAACGGTAGGCGCGCGCTGGTTAGGGATAATATTATTGGCTAAGACAAATGCAGATAACTATTGCTAAGCCCGCGCGCTTGGAGAATGAATAATAATTAAACGTGCGACGAAAAAAGGCGCGATGTCATCAAGATTTGCACGTTTTCTAAATCAATTTTGAGAAAAATCAAATTTGAAGTTGGAAGGTGCTTTCGCAACCAAATTAATATACAACATAAATGTTATAAACAAAGTTTCATGACTTAGAAAACAATAAATGAACTCGAAGTTACTACAGTTTTAAACAATCAATATTATCGTAACTTCAAGTTTCTAGAAAATTAATCTACTTTTACCTAAATAATTTATTATTCGTATAATAAAATATAGTTCATTATGTAATGATATATTCTTGAACCGTCGAAGTATTTACAATCAATTTATTTATTATAATTTTTGTAAATATCTCTACAAACTATGGTAAAGAAGCACGACGTAAATAGCTGTTTGTAATAGACATGTAGTAGTAGTGTCGCTCACAAAAACGTCATTTCGAATACGGACAATTTAGGCGCTCCGCTGGCTTCGATTTTAAACTGCCAGAATTTTTCGCACTAGACACTTTCGCTGACCGCCATCGCCCTGTTTTTGAAATTTTCAAACGAAAAAATGGCGTCGGTAAAAGTTGAAGAGAACGGCAGTGTCGGAGAAGAAAACAAATATTTATCAATTTTGAAGAGAGTTTTTAAATTAAAACCTCTTAATCAAGAAACCGTTTACACTTACTACATTCCTTTGGCAGGAGCATTTAGTTACACGGCTTTCTCTGTAACTGTTTTTCTACCTGACGTATCTGCGCGGTACGTTAAGCCTTAGCAAGTCAACTTTTTGGCCGGTGTTAAAACTGCTTGAACAAATATGCTTTTTTTCTTTTAACATATGCAGATTGTTTCCTGAAAACAACTTCGTGGTAGCTAACAGCCTGTTGTTCAATGCTCATCTTGGCTCTGGCCTCTACTTATTCAGCCGGGATCATATGAGACTAGCCCCACAATATTATCGAATCATGTATAGCGTGTATGGGTCACTTATCTTCAACTTTGGTTCCGTTTTACTGTGGGCAGTTACAAAAGCGCTATTGCCAGATAACAAAGCCATTCGCACAATTTTCGCCCTGTCAACTTCAATCTGCATGCTTACTATTGGAAAAGAATATATTGACTTTGTTGACGCTAAAACTAAAAATTAATTACATTCCAAATCACGCGAGCAAGCTAATTTACGACTTATGTATATTTATGTTAAAAAATTGCACCCAACGTGCACACCTTGGCCAAAAAAAACAAACTGCTTTAAATCCATAAATATGGCATTTAGTACAGACCTCACTACCCTATTTCAGATATTTTTAATATTGTTTAAAACTTTAAATGAAATTAATTTATTGTATTTAGAGATTTAATTAAAATTAAATGGATAAATTACAAAATGTCTCAAAAACTAAGTTTACTAAATACAAAGGTAGAAAATGTACCAAACAAATGATATGTGAATACGCATATATACAAAATACACAAAGTTTGAAGTATTACCACTTCTTAGCGGGCAATATCGACTTATCCAAGTCATTAAAATACGCGTGATTTAAAGATTCACGAGCAGAAATTCGCTTCGCCGGATCAAACACCAACATTTTCTATAAATTTAAAAATATTTTTTAATATTTAATAACTAGAAATTTCTTTAATTTCATAAATAGCTAACCTGTAATAGATCAATACCAGTTGTATCTATTTGAGGCACGGAGGTTGTGAGAATATTTTGTTTCCAGCTGGGAAATGAGGGCTTGTAATCAGGTAGTTGGTCTACACCTGGCCAATCTTTATCAGTAGGGGTGCCCAAAGTTCTAAGTAAAATGCCTAATTAATAACTCTCAGGTCTATTTTACTCTATTCAAATTACCTAAAGATGCGAAAGATCTGATCAATTTCGGAATCTCCGTGAAATAAAGGTCTCTTATTGGCCAATTCAGCGAAAATACATCCAATACTCCATAAATCCACCGGGGTTGAGTATCGCGGAGATCCTAAAAGGACTTCAGGTGCCCGATACCACAAGGTTACTACTTCGTGAGTGTAGACTCTAATTGGAACTCCAAACGCACGAGCCAAACCAAAATCAGCTACTTTAATAACCCCCTTTGAATCAATTAACAAGTTTTGCGGTTTCAAGTCACGATGCAAAACTCGGCGTTTGTGGCAAAACAGAATGGCTTGGATAATTTGATGTAAATAGCTCTTTAACAACAAACATTAAAATCAGAAATTTTCAATTTCATAAGTCATAAAATATACCTTAACAAGTGACTTTTCCATATATTCTCCCGTAGGAATGCTATCTAAGTATTTTTTAAGATCCATTGACAGAAATTCAAAAACTAGGTAGAGCCGGTTTTGTTGCATCAAAACGTCTTGCAACCTATTAATCATGTTTGCAATTAAAAGGAGTCTTATACATTAAATTTACTTAACATACCCAACAATATTTGGGTGCTGTAGCTCTTTCAACAATGATATTTCACGGATAGCGGTAGATGGTACTCCTTCGTCTTCATTCTCCAACCGAATCTTCTTCAATGCAACTAACTGACCAGTTTTTACATGCCGTCCTTTGTAAACGATTCCATAGGTGCCCTCACCAATTTTCTCAATTTTAACGTAATCATCCATTATGAATGTATCCTGAGGCTTAAATATAATTAAACGATCTATTTAGGCATTTAGTGGTAATGTTTAACAAGATTATCAAAGACTTAGTCAGCATGGTTGTCGCACACAAAGAAGTACGAAGTGTTATGTATATGCGAATTAAGGTTTCACTTCAAATATAGAATGTGTATTTTATAAAAATATAAATGATTTTACTTACGATCAATATTATTTGTAGTTAAAAGTTAAACGTTTTAGGGTTAAAATGAAGTCGTTGCAATTCGCGAGGCACCGCCAAATTTTGAAACGATCGGTATGTAGAGGTAGAAAACAAAACGAACAAACCCATGCGTAGCCAAGAGTTTCCGTTAAAAAACAAACGCGCCTAGTTGGAAAGCTGCGCCTTTCAGCCAATCACTAAAAAGAACCATTCAGAACCTTCGCACTTTCTTATCATTCTTAGAGACTTAGAAGCCAATACCAAGCCGAAATATATCGACTTCGTTTTGAGCGGGAAACTTTTTTTGGTTGGTTGGTTCACGAATCACGATAATATTGCGCTGTACACTTGTAAATAGTGTATATTTTTAAGAGAGTCCACTCATGGACTAATTAACTAGTTAATTAGTCCATGGTCCACTGGACCCGGACCCCTCCGCCGATCTATTTTTTCGACGAGTCCAGGACTCTTTCCTCTTTCTTCGCCCCCCCGCTCGTTTAAATTTATAAGTTCTTTAATATCTCTTTATTCCTCCATATTATATTCGAAAATTAATGGCACCTAACCAGGCAAAGCCTATAAAATTTTATCGTAATTATAAAAGAGACAGCCAGTAATTGAACTACAGCATCAAAGTTTACATATTGTCATATATAATCGTGATCGGGTAAATTAAAATGCTCGTAAATATTATCACAATTAATTTAACCATTAAAGTCTTCATTTCAAACCCATAGAGCTTAAATTTTTGTTTTCTACCTTTATTCATTTTAATAAAGCAAAATTTTGGTCTTCAATGGCACTGTATTATTACTGTGCCCAGGGCCGGCGGATCGTGTTAATCTCGGGTGGGTAGTCAGAAGAAGGGGGGGGGGGGCGGATTTATTGGGTTATCCTACATAAAAAGATAGGCCTATATAATACTAATTAAGAGAAATTGATAGAGGTAAAAACTACAAAAATTTAGTATTATTCAAATTTATTATTACATAGTATTAATTGCGCAATGCAAAAACTGTACTGCGCTTGTCATTCTCGGAAATGAACTGATTCAACAATTTTTCCAAATATTTTGACGCGTGATTTCATGTAGCTATTAAAATTCATATGGCTACGTGTAACGATGTTTGAAGGATCTGAGTACTAATATTTAAACTCAATTATATAGAAAGGTAGAGACAACGTTATAAAACGTAGTACCAAAAATAAATAAATAAATAAATTTATATTTATATTTATAAATAAATTATAAATCTGGTTTTTTTACGAATGAAATTTTAAAGGTTAAATCTTGTTTTAGCGCAGTCAGCCGAGATAAGAGGGTTAAAGGGTAGACCCTGTGGGTGGTCCACTTTGTTAGTTTTTTGTTATTTATTTACGGGTTTTATTAACGACCTATATATAGTTGTGTTAATTCAAAGACGATAATTTAACGTTTATTGCTTTAAGAGCTGGCGGTTAGTCAAGTGGCTCTCTGTGCTTTGTTGATGGTAAGGTTTTTGCTTCTTGTAAATATATTTGGTGTGGATATTTGGATATCTACGATTTCTAACGCAGTCAATGATTTCCTGGGTGTGCGAGTCATTATATGATATTGGAAATTGGACGGCATTGGTCTTTTTCATGCGGTATGTGTCACAACGTCAACTGGAAGTCTACGAGTGTTGAAATAAAATGAGCGTTAAAGATGCGGCAAGTATTTCGTAAGCGAGAAAAATACAATTACCATCTGTAGATATTTCTTTCATTAAAATTTGCTTAGTATTATATTCAACTGATAAACATGTACTATAAAAAGAGTTAAATTCAATTGTGCATTGTTTTAGTAAGTCTAACTCGCTGTTGTAACTACTTAATTTATAATATTCTGAATAAATTAAACTCGATTGTTTCGTCTCAATTATTTAAATTAAAATTAAAATTTTATACCGGGCAGGGTTTGAACCGAGAATACGTTTTTCGTAAATAACTCTGAATTGCGGAGATATCTTTGGGGGTCGTGTCGAGAAATTAATACTACTAGGGACCATTCTTCCGAGGAGAGGTATATTTTGGCTTGCCAACTTGTTATTTTCGGCGCACCACCGCCAAAATATGTATTTTGCGGCGCGCCGCCACGGTTCTTTTATCGGCGCTTTTAATTTTGATCGAAGTTGGCGAACGACGAGTAGTATCAAAAATAAATTGACATAAACAGTCAAGCGCCGCTGATCATTTTTCATCGGCGTCGGACTCTACAAGTAATATTTGCGAGAGCTAGGACCTGCAAGTGACTGCTTGTTCAAATAAAGGAAAATTTTCACCACTACGGTATGCAACAAGTGTTCTTTTTTAAACAGGTAGCTTTTTTTGACACATTAAGACTAATCAAAAACACGGCGTTCTGTTTACAGGTGAAAAGTTTCCATTATTTCAACAAGCGCTATTTAAACAATAACTTATGAGTCCTGGCTGTCGGAAATATTACTTCTTGGCAATTTCTGGGAAGATGTTTTATTTAAGCGCCTATTTAGTTCTTAATTTCCCGGAAGATAATATAAATGTATAATATATTTAAAAAATTTTATTGTCAAAAGCTTCATCTTTTTGCGGCGCTCAGTAATAGGCGCCTAAATAAAACATCTTCCCAGAAACTGCCAAGAAGTAATATTTCCGACAGCCAGGACTCATAAGTTATTATTTATATAGTGCTTGTTGAAATATTAGAAAGCTGGAAACTTTCTCGAACGTAACATCGGTTTTTTCAAAGATAATTTAAACTCGTACCCTAGATTCGAATACTGAGAGCTTTCCCATTGACGTTTTTGTTACGAAGCGTTTACCCTTTTCCGGCACGTGACCTCAGAAAAATCGGGCTCCACCGGTTGCGGCACGGCCAACTTCGATCATGCGCTGCCGCGCTATATAGCGTGGCAGCGCGTGATCGAAGTTGGCCGTGGTTGCGGTAAGGCGCAAACCATGGAGCGAATTTTTTCTGAGTTCCGGCGGGAAGTGGGTAAACGCTATCGGCAACGCGCGAGAGAGTGATTTCGAATCTAGGGTACGAGTTTAAATTATCTTTGGTTTTTTGCTAAGCCTTAACATGCCAAAAAAGTTACCTGGTTAAAAGGAAACACTTGTTGCATACCGTACTGCAAAACTAATATGTTTACTTCTAAAGGAATGAGTTTTCATCTTTTTCCAAATGATAATTTTATACGAAATAAAAATATTACATATAATTTTAATTATTTATACCATAAGAGGATGATAATAATAACAATAATATTATCTTCTTATACTTAGTTTTAGATACATTATATATTTTACCTTAAAATATATTATCGAAAATTAACATGAGGGCAAAAACGCGTCTCCAATTGGCTTCAATATGACTTTTTGGCTAGCCGCTAGCCAGCCTAACCGTTTAACCGACCGACCGGAAATAGCTCCTTCCCAGATGAATTTGGAGAGGGGAGTAAAAGAGTATCTTTTATTGAAGCGCCCATTAGGAAATTTAACTATCGAGATTCGATTGCCAGTTGCAAGGACCGAACTTAATCCTTTTTTTTTATTACTTTCCAATTTCAATTTACCCCAAAACCCAAACCAAATGAAGAATATATTTATTTATACCACAAGTGTATAATATTGTTTATTTGCAAAAGTTTTACTGAGAGCTATTCAAAAGAAAGACTGCATAATTACGGGCTTCGTCGCCGTTTCGGGTCCGCTTGCTAAAGCGTCACATGTAGCCTTTGACAGCGCTTCGCTAGGGGAGATTTTTTTTCTTGTGATGACGTCACTCCGTTACTAGCTCTCAGTAAAATATTCCCCAAATTGACTAACTTATGGATAATATTATAGACTTATGTTTATGTTGAGGGATAATAACTACCTAGAACTGCCCCGAAATGTATGCTTGTATGAACAAAATTTGTTAAGAAAATTGGGTACACCTGCGAAAATCCTGTCCTGCAAGCGACCACAATATCCAAATAATTACAAAGTTTTAAATAAACTATTTCCAATGCCTGTGTGGCAAGGCGTATTTCGCATTAGGGTTTAAATTGTACACCCCCTTTTTGACCAAAAAATCACTTACGTTTTGCACCCCCTCCCAGGTCCATTGTGGGGGGTTATACCCCCACACCTCCCCCCTTTAAATACGCCCTTGCTGTGTGGAGATCGTACTACCCCAATGAAATAAAAAAAGCACAAAAGGATATGATGATGTTATTAATAAAACTAGATAAAATGACTGATAACTCAAAGGGGAATAGGGTCTAATATCCAGGTCTAAAAAAAGGTTTAAAATCTCGCGTAGAACGAAGGCAGGGGAGATGCTGGTGAAATGAGGGTGAGCGAAGCCTTCGAATATGAGTTGACGTGAGAGAGCAAATGTTGGGGTTAATCAAAGGAGATGTCCTCCGTCTCCGAGGATATCTCTAGCTCGGAAAGACGGAAGAATATAAGAGTACAGAACACCGCCAAACTCTATCCCATTTAGCCCGAATTTAGCAAATGTATCGTGTGTTCCCCGCACTGCGTTCAAAGGGGTTCAGCAGACTTCGGAGGAGTTTAAGGCATAGAATCAGCGAAAACCGGCAGAGAGCCCGCGCAAGAGCTGGAGGAAAAGTGTCTTTTTCGCGAGGGATTTCCAGAGGCGGCTGCCGGAGAGGCTAGGGTGGGCTGAAAGGTTCCGGCCAGATTTTCAGAGAGCCGATCAGTGAGGAGGGGACCGCTCTTCAGAGTGCCAAAACCTCTTAAATCTTTCGATGACAAGCTTAGCTCCATCGGTCGACATGACTCCCCCACTGTACCAACCCTCCCAGCTACTCAATTGGGTCTACCTCACACTATCCGATCAGGCATCCAACGACCAAGTAAGTCAGTTCCCTTATTTTACAAGCGCGTTCTTTACCATTCAAAATGGACGTTATACAGTTCCACCACGTGCAAGGAGACATTTTTATAAATTCCGATAGAATAACCCAAAGCATGTACAAATTGGGAATATCACATAATCCCTAGTTCCTTCTAGATAACGTTTTTGGTAAAGCTCCAGACTCTAATCGGCCGCAATATGGGCATGAAATTGATAAACAAACTATTCGTCGTCAACTTAGAACGGCGTAAAATTTCACCTGATGTTCTCGAGCGTTAAAATGAAAATATTTTAAGCATTTGTCTCGAAATACTATTAATAGATTACTCGGTCAACGTGGCTCTAGACTAAGCGTTTCTACTCGCAGTTTATCAGATGCCGTAATTTTGTTAGTTCTAAAACTTGTAGAAACAATTAAATTGCCCAAACTCCAACCTGTTTAATTACGGAAGCTAAATTACCCTTGTTACTCGAAACAAATCGATTATTTTCATTGGCTTTTATCCATAATTTAAGGGGAAAATAGGTCGTGATTAAATAAGGACCCCAAGAGAACGCTATAAAATTCTTAAAGATGTTTTCGATAGCCCATACAAGCGCCATATGACTGGAGTTGTAGATGGAAAACTATTAAGGATAGCTTCCGATATAAAAGTTAAAACTTATGTATCACATTTTATAAGATCGCGCGTAGCTCGGCATCTTTGGAAGAGGCTGAAGATCACCCGATAGTAGACTGAAAGGCTGAGTCACACTGCCAGCTGTTCCGTACTGAAGTATCTAGTAACCGGTGACTTAACTACTCTGAGTAAGGTAGAAATTCCAGGGAGAAGGGAACGCGACCAGAAAAAGAATCCTTCTTGGGCATCCTGCCAACGACTTTTTTTTATTTTTCTGGTTGCAAACAAACCGTTAAAAAAAATCTGTTTTTAGGCAAGTTAAAAATAGGACGGTTTTCCCGCGGATAAAGTTATACAACCACGTGCGCTAGTAGTCCTCCAACTGCCTCCCAAACCCTGGATAATTTTCGGGATTCGGGCTCAAGACCATAATGCATTCTTTCCCTGTTAGATTACCATGGTGCAAATTTCAGCACGTCTTTATATGGCACCAATGTTTTTAGACGTTTTTCTCGACGTTACTTCTAAAAGCGCGAATAATTAGCTCACCAAGAAACATTTACAAAAAACAACGTGAATAAAATAGGCTAAGGTTAAACTTTAGATTGGTATGTCACCTATGCCTCGCGGGTGAAGGAGGTACCAGAGGTTTTTCCATTGTAGAACCAAATTGGGCCGTACAATTATTCTCAGAGTTTATTTTTTAAATGACCTAGATATCTATTGATAATAAGTATTGTTATCTAATACAAAGGTTATATTTTCACTTAAATTCCTTAATTTATTTAAAGGCTTTAGCACTGCCTTCGCTTTTAAATTCATTGGCTCCGGTTAACCCGTACGGAAACTTTCAAAATGGTCTCTACTCTTCCAACAACGGCTTTCAATCAGGGCTCGCCATCAGCGACCTCGCGGACAAGTTTTCCGACTTGAATTTGGGATTGGATCAAAAATTCCAGAAAAAACCACCACCCAACTACTTGTGCCATCTATGCTTCAAAAAGGGTCATTACATCAAGGATTGCCCACAGGTAAGCCCCCAATACCTTTTTAGGAACACCAAGCAACTGATAAATCTGACACATCATGGTACTATAGCTGTAAATTCCATCTCTGACCTCATAACGTTGCTATCATACAATAGAGCCTATTTTAATATATTTTTTAAATTCTCGTTTTCGATAATCCCTGTGATAACTGATAATTGACAAAAAATTAATCTTCAGATGCAATATAAAACACGGACAGTCAAAATTTAAACCTATACTTTGAAACCAAATACTTTAGTGAATCAGCTATTTAGTGAAACATCGAGCAAAAATTTTGGTCGTTTACATGGTAATGTTTTTTTTTATTTTTGAAATTCCTGAAAAAATACAGTAGTGGGACCAGGAATCCATAACGATTTTGGTAATCGCTATAGAATATTGTTGTTAAATGACGGTTAGAAGTATTAAACCTTTTTCGGGACCTTAATTTATCGAGATGGATTCCCAGTTGGACCAATACCAGTAATAAAATCTGACCACGAAAACTTTCTACTTCTCGTATGTTATGTAATATTTATTATCTCGTCTGATTATTATTATTATTTAGATATTTCCTTAATCTTTTATTTTGTTCCTCGGTTAGGCCTTTAGGATAGCGTGATGTCTCAGTTTTATCGTTGTTTTGGCGTCAGAGACTATATAGCCTGGGGACGCAATCGAGAGATATAGGTAGAAGTGGTAACCTCTCCCAGCTTCGATTGACCCCCCCAGACAACAGTCTCGAAGTCTTCTCGTGCTAATCAAAGCCTACTTGATTCAACGCTTGTTACTAGGCCCGACCAAAAGGGGAAGGACTGACTCCTTATCAAGGCAAGAAAAGGTGCTTCGGCGAGTACAAATGTCCCAAATGTAAACGGAAATGGATGAGTGGAAACAGTTGGTCCAATATGGGACAAGAGTGTATCAAATGTCACATTAATGTCTATCCTCACAAACAGGTAAACGATGCGACCACCAATAGATGGTTTCTTTTCGCCTGTTCTCGGACTAAAAGTGTACTCTTTTTACCCTAAAACGTTTTTTTCGCCTGTGCCGGGGATGAGAATCAATCTGCCCCATAATCTATTCGCTTGTGTATTAGGGCTACTCTTTTTACTCCTTCTGAAAAAGAGGTGTAAAGGAGTAAATTGGAATTTTTCGTCTGCTAGCCAGAATTTATCTGCTAAAAAGGCCATAGGCCGCCATTTTGGAGTAACGTTTTTACTCCGATTCGAACTATTCGCCATCACGGAATCGGAGTAAAATGACGTCATAGCGTTACACTTCTTACCCTACTCCGAAATACCGGAACAAGCGAAAAGAAACGACCTATTATCAGATGCTTAGCAATGTACAAATCCGTACTTTTACGTCTTCCTTAGCGTCCCCTTGAGAAACCGGACGGGCTGGACGTGAGTGATCAATCCAAAGAACACCCTCAACACTTGTGTGAAAAATGCAAGACACTCGGCTACTACTGCAGGAGGGTGCAGTAACCCGTCCCTTTTTCTAATTGGAAAGCCTTACGAGCATTGTGATCTAAATATATATTGTTAAATTTCTAGTCCTTTTAAGCGTGATTCGTGGGGACATTAGAATGGCTCATCGCGACACTCATTCTATTGTTTTCACGGTAGTGTTATTCGTTTTAGTACGAGTATGACGTCACTCGGGCCACGGAGGGGTTAATTGCCACCGTGACGTCATGATGACGCTTCAAGTACAAAACCCTTATCAGAAATCCGTCTAAATACCCATTTTTTAACTTAATGGTTTTTCAAAAAAAAAGATGTGCATTGTTTGTTTTTTATTTAAACCCAAAATTTGTTTATATTCGCTTGTCATTTCATCGTCTGCTGTAATAAGTGAAACCAGATATTTCGTTAGAGCTGGGAGAAAAATGCAAGTCAGGGTTTCTAACTTGCCACAACTCGAATATGCGAAATTTGTTAAAATAATTTAAAAGATATCATATCGGTAATAAGTGACAGAAGGTTATTTTCCCACAATTTCGTTTTTTTGTTGATTTTGTTTCTCTAAAAATCCCGCATGTGTAGAGTAATTTCAAAATATCTTAAATATGCGATTTTGTTTCCAAATAGTTATCATTCCAACTTCCAAGTTTGATAACGGAACTGAATTTGATATAAAATGCTCAGGTTTTAATTCAATATTTCGTAACAAGGTTAAAATACGGCCAATTTTTCCATACTTTTCAAAGACAATTATGTCGACGAATATCGTATTTGTAAATTAGGAATATCAAGAATTTTATATCAAAGGTGTTTTTTTTTTGAAAAACGAGATTAAAAATATATAAAAAGTATAAAACCCGTATTTGTATAACTGAGGTTTTTTTGAGATTATAAGATTTTTTTGGTGTTATTAAAGAAAAATGAAAAATAATTTATATAAATAATGTAGAGAAAAACATGTTGAAGTGAAAAATATATCTATATAGATTGTAATAGCCTTAAACAAATATTGCGTTCCCCCTAGAGCTAAAGTTCTTTTTTACAGTTTGTATTTTTCGTTTTGCGAGATACACCGTTTGAAATAAATTATTTGAAACATTGAATTAAATTTATTCATAAAATAACGGTCATTTCAAAAATAAAAGATAAGCTATTCTAGTTTATCTGGAACAACGTTATCTGGAAATTCAAAGTTTCTTTAAAAAATAAACGACGTTCTTCGAAGAGCTTAAGAGAAACGGTCAATTGTTTCTGAAGTCTACCAACTAATTTCAAATGTTGTAAAAGAATAAAAACCTCAACAATCAGGGCTAAAATACCATTCTGCAATTTTAGGAGCTACGCGGGTTTGGCTTTATCGAAAGATTTCCCCGCATTTCGCTTGCAATTTTCAATTGTTTACATTTGATAAAAGAATAGAGTTCAAAATTCGAAAAGCAATGAGAAAACCAGTTAAATCCGGTGTTTCGCGATCTACTAGATCGCCTTATCGTAGACACACTGATTCTAAGAAACTAACAAAGTACTCGTATACCGTTTTTAAAGTTACCAGAATATAGAATTTACGTACCCCCAACCATCATACCATGTTACCCTAAGTTTTTCGTTAGGGTAGGCGTTTAAACTCTCAGACTTAAGCAAAGCGAAATCTTTATCAGTCACAAACATGATTAGACACATTTTACAAACCCCGATCCATACTGATCAGGCATTAATAGAGTTAATCATTCAAAAATGCGTTCTCCGATAACCCATTATTATATAGACCAAGGTCCTCTAACGCGCGTTAACTCACGTGCCTTAAGTACGAATTTGCATTACGCGACGTTGTTTGTTCCTACATTGTACGTTATTCATGAAACTGTTAGAAATAACGTCTAAGCGGCAGAACTGAAAACAATATAAGTGTAACCCAGAGAGGACTCAAGGGTCAAACAACTGCCGAAAAAGCTTGGAAATGAGACAGCAAAATGGTGAAGAATCTTTTGGAAAACTGATAAGTGGGGCTTCGATTACGCACTCGGGTATGATGATTCTTACGCAAAAGAGACGATAGATTCCGCGAAACTTGTCAATTGATAGGCGATAGTGACCTCAACGACGTCTTTTAGCTCATCAATTAGCTCCTCCCACCTCGGAATCGATGGTTTATAAGAGCTTCGTCGGTAGTCGGGTGCCAAAAGCAACGTTCGATAAGAAAGAGCTCTAACAAAAGTCGTTGGAACAGCACCGCGAATATTTTAACGATAAGACTAGAGTCCCGTGGCGCGCAAAGATCGGCATTCATCGATCAGAGGATTATAGCAGTTTCGTCCTTGAGAAGCGAATCGTTTAAACTTGTACGCCGATCGCGGTCTCGTTCTTTTCAGGCTTAGAAAGCGCGAGAGAAACATCTTCGCGATTTCGAGAAACAAAATCATCATGACCAACGAAACGCTTGTTCTCGTAAATGGCATTAACAACGCCTCCGTCAACAGCAAAAAGTTGAGCAACGGGGTGTCCAAGATACACAAGGATGGGGTCAGGGAACAGAGTGGAGATGGTACGCCATTCCATTAAACTTTACGTAATTAATTAACTAATTAATCGAATTTTTAATTAAGGTGACATGTTCCTTTTCACCAGCGAAAGTGTCGGCGAGGGCCATCCAGGTATGCTCTTTCATTTATCTCAAAATAAAATCTTGCAGTTTGGGGAGGGAGGTGGCAAAATAGGTTCAACCCTGGTAGAACTAAGCACCAGGTACTTTACTAGATATTTTAAAATTGATGCTATGACGTCAAAGCAATAGGTTAAACTTTGTGGCTATCCAGTAGCGTCGGAAGTATTATGGAACTGGGTGGGCTTAAATCATATATAGTGTGAAAAAGTCTACTAACATTTTTTTTTAAAGTATGGAATATAAATGGGTATAAAAATTTCGTCTTTTACGCAATGACTATTAAGAATTGTAACTCCGTTTTCTAAAATTAGGGAAACATTTTCTAAAAACAAATTACCTACCAGAAAATCCGGGGGAAATGTACGAACAATCTTTTTATAAAAATTTTGAGTCAATTTCAAGCCCCCCCTCGGTATGAAAATCTTGTCTACGCCACTGACTACGTGTGCCGAAGCTGCTATCATGTCTCGGTCTAAAGATAGGCGTCAGGAGGAGTAGCCCACTAGATTAAAGATCAATTACAGCTCATTGAGAGCTACGAGTGGTCCCCCTATGACTTAACAGAAAATTCACCAAGGTCGTTTCCCTTTTCGGAGAGAGATGGCGGGTGGGAAAATTAATCAAATATCCGGCATATAAGATCGAGTCTTCTTAGCCTTGTATATACGTTTCTATACTTGTATTTATTTCGGGGGAATTTAGCCTTGATAAAGAAAATCTTTCAAAAGCAAGGGTCTTCCCTGTAGTACGTGACTTTCGTATGCGCGGAACATGTCATTAGATAATGTGGTTGGGGTTCACGTGAAAAACCAGATAATTAATTACGGAGACTATAATCTCGTTCAAAGAATATTTATCAACTATCGTTGAATATTGCATAACGTCATCAATAATTATTAACGCAATCGACGTACTCAATTGATTACGATACGAGACGGGTCACGCGTTAACCACCAGTTTTGAGATAACAAATCATTTACAATTAGTCAACAAAACAATGTAGCGCAAAGAGAAAACACCTTCTCATATCATTATCAAATCTTAATATTATCCAACTTCTGACAAAACACAATTAACACACTTAAAGTTCAAGTTTCTAAAAATGTATCTCCCTTTTAAAATTACAGACAAAATGTGCGATCAAATTAGTGACGCCATCCTGGACGCACATTTGAAGGAAGACCCCGACGCCAAAGTCGCTTGTGGTTAGTTTCATAAAAACAAAAATTCAATCTTAAAATAGCAACGCAAAATTGACAGTTTAACTCTAAAAATAGAAACGGTTGTTAAAACCAATATGGTATTGGTATGCGGCGAAATCACTTCTAAATCCGTCGTAGATTACGAAAAGGTCATTCGAGACACAGTTAACTACATTGGCTACGATGACCCAGAGAAAGGTACACGCAATTATACTACACAACAGTAGACACAGACCAACAATTACTAACAACAATATGTCTTTAGGATTCGACGGAAAAACTTGCAGAATCGTGGTGGAAATTCATCGTCAGAGTCCCGAAATTGCTCAAGGGGTACACATTGACAAAGAAGAGGGTGATATCGGAGCGGGGGATCAAGTACGAAAACGCGTCTTGAACGCAATTGGAATTAAAAATCTTAAGCGAGTTTTCTTTGAAATTTCTCAGGGTTTAATGTTTGGTTACGCCACCGATGAAACTGAAGAATTAATGCCCTTAACCATTGTCTTGGCGCACAAACTCAACATGAAATTGTCGGAACTGAGGCGAAGCGGCGAATTTTGGTGGTGCCGACCAGACTCAAAGGCTCAAGTTACCTGCGAATATATTTTCTCGGAAGGCGCGGCAGTTCCGTTGAGAGTACACACTGTGGTTATCGCTGCTTCACACCATCCCGACATTGAATTAGACGACCTCAGATCTCAAATCAAAGAGAAGGTCATCAAAGCAGTCATTCCAGACAAGTATCTCGACGACAAAACCATTTACCACATAAACGGTAAACAACAAATCCCACTTTTGCGTATATGAAGTTAGTGGATAACCTACTTTTATCCAATATAGCTTGCGGTCCCTTCGTTATTGGAGGTCCACAAGGTGATGCCGGTTTAACGGGACGCAAAATCATCGTGGATACGTACGGAGGTTGGGGTGCCCACGGAGGAGGGGCATTTTCCGGCAAAGACCCCACCAAAGTAGACAGATCAGCGGCGTACGCTGCTAGATGGGTAGCTAAATCTCTGGTGAACGCTGGACTATGCAAGAGGTGCCTCGTACAGGTATTGAACCGAATCTTAATTATATCAAGACTGGGTTAAGGGGCAGTATCTCAATGGCTGTCCCCTTATATAAACCATTTTAATTTCATTATCTCCAATTCTAACTCTATCGCATCTCCGCAGCTTTCCTACGCTATCGGTGTTTCGGAGCCTCTTTCCATAACGGTATTCTCTTTCGGAACTTCTCATCTTCAAGAAAAACAGTTACTCCAAATTATTAAGAACAATTTTGATCTAAGGCCTGGCAAGATTATGAGGTATGTATTCTAACCAAATTCTATTTCAATTAGTTTGGTAACTCTGACCATAACGCGTCAAATTATTTCATCATTATAGAGACCTAATGTTGAAAAGGCCACTTTACCAACAAACGAGCGCGTACGGACATTTCGGACGTGACGAATTCCCCTGGGAACAACCGAAATTATTGCAGTTATAATATACCAATTATTTATGAAGAACCACCCCTTCTCCTTGAAATACTATTTTTCTACGAAAATTTCTCTACCCATTTTTAAATATAAGCATTTCTTTTTATAATGCTGCAAATGACGCACTTGTTAAAGCGTTTTTCCTTTTGATAATTTTTGAAAGGCAAAGATTTTATACTTAAACTAAAAAAAGCGGAAAAAACCTCATATCCAGATCCTATTTTTTACGCGTATGTTTTTGGGTTTGAATAAAAGTACGTTTTAATTCTTCGTCACGTTGTAGTCAATTTTCGTTATTCATATTTCGCGCGTGCTGGTTACAGCATAAGGTAGATGGCGCTCTAAGTAGGGCTTTTTACTGGATAAGCCAACCATACTTAACAGCTAAGATAAATCGAAAAGTTAAAAATATTTAAAAAGTTTTTATTAACCATTAATAACAACAGAGACCACGCTACAAAGCTTTGCATTTAAAATGGGTTCTTTTAGAGCGCAAAAATTTTGTTCTTAAGATAATTCTAAATAATAACTATTTTAGTTATTCATATTTTGCGCGCGCTGGTTATAGCAATAATATTAGGTAGATGGCGCTCTATGTAACGACGCCATACGCTTTATATATAACAGAGCTTTTTACTCGATGAAATTTATTACTTTACTTCGTTGCAAATTTAACAGCTAAGATAAATCGAAAAGTTAAATATATTTAAAAAGTTTTTATTAACCATTAATAACAACAGAGATCACGCTTAAAATTTTTGCATTTAAAATGGGTTCTTTTAAAGCGCAAAAATTTTGTTCTTAACACAATTCTAAATAATAATAAAGAGGAAACTTAAGTCACTGACATTTTGACTATCGTCTTTTTACGTTGGTTTCTTCGCAAAATTTGGGTTAAAGACGGGTAAAAAAAGTGCGTAATTCAAAAAACGAAAGATGAAAAAAGTTTATAATTTCTTCGTTTCTGGAAGTCTTGGAATGTCACGCCAGGAAAAAATAGAAGAGTTGCCGAGCCAAGTTCATAATTTAGCCCGCAAAATTGTTTCTTCCTGGGATTTCATTCTACTTTTACATCATATATCATAATTTAAAGCCGCAGATTAGTTTTGATAAAAGTCTTAAAGAATACGGAGACACGTTTACGTTTTTCATAATACGACTTGTTCGCGACATCCACTGTCACAACACAAGCTGCTTGGGAACTTCCCATGGAAATTGTTTGTGCCCAAAATGCCCGTAACAGCTGGTTCCTTGATAAATTGGATGCTTAAGATTGAGTTCCCTGTCGCAAGAAACGCATTTTTAGTAAACATAACCAAATTTTATCGAATATTAAATATGAAAGGATAATATATACCTCATTATTACTCCAGGTCGAAGGTCAAAATTAGCTTTAACTATTTTAAGAAGTTCGTGGGGTGGTTTCGAAGATGTTCCGTATGAAAATATGGTTATTGAAAGCGGCTCCGCTATTCCAATAGCGTATGAGACCTAAAAAAAATGCCATTATGTTGTAAAAAGTTACACCAAGAGATCTTTAAATAATTTTTTATACCTGTACAAGACACCGCCTGCACAATCCAGCGTTTACAAGTGATTTGGCAACCCAACGAGCGGCATACGCCGCCGAACGATCAACTTTAGTTGGATCTTTCCCAGAAAATGCCCCTCCTCCATGAGCTCCCCATCCTCCGTATGTATCCACAACTATTTTACGTCCCGTAAGACCAGCATCACCCTAAAAATTAGTATTTCTCTAAAATTAAATTCAATAGTAAGGAGACAAACCTAATTATTTAAGTACTTGAAACCCCCTTTTTATGCTAAGCCTAATTATTAGAGTACTCTGAACCACTTTTTAAGCTAAGCCTAAAAGCTTGAAAGCTAGATAATATGTTAAAGCTCGGCTCGAAACCCAAACATGCCTAAATTAAATTCAGCCCAAGGAAAATTTCGGATACAGAAATAGATTTACATACCATGGGTCCCCCAACAATAAATTCCCCACATGGATTGATGTGGTAAACAGTGCGAGCGTCCAAATATTTCTCTGGAATCACAACTTTAATGACTTTTTCCATGATTTCCTTACGAAGTTCATCCAATGGTTTTTCTTCCAAATGCTGTGTTGATACTACTACCGAATGAACTCTTACAGGAACAGCAGCCCCTCGATCAAAATAATATTCGCAAGTAACCTAATCACATTCTATCATTAGATCTCCCAAATGATTCGCAGTCTTTTTTTTTGACTAATTACTTGTGTTTTGGAATCAGGTCCAGCCCACCAAAATGTTCCGTCATTTCTCAACTCGGATAATTTAGCATTAAGCTTATGAGAAAGAACTACTGTCAGAGGCATGCATTCCTCCGTTTCATCCGTGGCATAGCCAAACATAAGACCCTAAAATTTAATTAATTTTTAAGATATAATTTAATTTTGAAAGAAATCATGTTTACTCACTTGATCCCCTGCTCCTATGTCCTCATCCGCTTTATTAATGTGAACTCCTTGCGCAATATTTGGGCTTTGCTGCTCTACTGCTACAAGTACGTTACAGGTTTTATAGTCAAAACCTTTCTTGCAGTTATCATATCCAATCTTTTTAACCGTTTGTCTGACAATTTTCTGATAATCCACCGTAGCATGGGATGTTATCTCGCCAAATATCATTATCATGCCAGTCTTAGTTGCTGTTTCTGTAAGGTACATTATAATCGTTTTTCATAAAGAGGTAGAGGTACTTTGCATTTATCAATGTTTACAAAAACGCACCGCAAGCAACTTTAGCATTTGGATCCTGACTCAAATGTGCGTCTAGAATAGCGTCGCTAATTTGATCGCACATTTTATCTATAAAAAAAACAATCGCCGGTTTACAAATATATTGTAGATTTCGCGAGTGCTTAGCCGGTATTTGAAAAGACAAGAAGCCATGAGGCGAAGATCTTAGGCCTCGTGTATCTACTATCGAGCCTTCCTTTAAGCCTTTGTTAACAACAATGAGGCAAGACTCCGCGTTTAATTTAAGAAAATAAAATTAATCACCTGGATGGCCCTCTCCGACAGATTCGCTGGTGAACAGAAAAACATGTTCGTCATCGAAATTTTCCGCACCATTCTGCCCATTCATGCTGTGATTAGAATTTCCGATCCCGTTTTCCATGTCGGCTTTTCCTTTTCACTTTGATGTGCTTCTCTAACCGGAGAGAGCTCGAGAATAAATTTTAACTGACGCAATACTAATAACAGCCAAGGAGTATAGCAGCTGCTGGGAGATAATCTACCGCCGCCAGCGCGCTCTGGCGGGAAGCAATGTGGGAATCCTTGAGAGCGTCTATTTTGTAAGATATCTTGGGCTTTCTTTCAAAATTAGTTAGAAACTAAGAGCGCCTCTTCCTTCTGGCTTTGCTTTTTGCTTTTAAAATAAAATCTTGAAAGAATACTTTCCAACTTTACGCATTTTAGATCTAAGAATATGGGAGAGTGCGACTGATGATTTGGAAAAAACGATTAACTTCTCTGTTTATTTCGCACATTTTTTTAGAAAATGTTGAATACCAAAAATTAAAAGTTTGGAAAAGCGATTAATTTGTCTGATTACTTTGCACTTTTTAAGCAAGTGTTGAATTTTGAAAATTAAACGCAAGCTTAGTTGTTTTTTTACAGAGGAAAATGATATAGTAATAACATAAGTAACGTAAAATAATAAGTATGACAATAAACGATATAGGTTGAAAATTATAGTCTGCGATTAGCGTATCGGAACAGGAAACTCATCACCGCCAGTTTAATTTTATGGCTATAAATATAATCCTAAATGAGTTAAGGTGTAAAGTTTTTAAATGACACTACTTTCAGAAAAAAAAGTGAGTGTTTATAATAGTCAAATTTTAATGTTCGATTACAAAATTCAACATTATTTTAATTAGGCGTTATTTTATTTTTTTTTCAAAGCTTTTAATTTTCAATAGACCTTGACTCCTTAGTAAGAAATGTTCGAGATTTCACGTTCACTGTTAGCTGACAGTAAATAACGACCAGCGGAGACTCGTCAGTCCTTAGACACGTTATGATTTATGTTGTCATTGGTGAAACGAATTATCATTAAAGGACTAGGTTTTCTTCTGCCTGTCCCCCTTTAAATTAGGCCAACATGTTCAGAGGTTGGCCTACCACCAGGGTATTTGTACTCCACTAAGTTAATTTAAAGGGTGACAGGCAGAAGAAAACCTAGGCCTTTAAACATGTATCGGTGGTTCTGTGGTAGAACGCTCACCTCACAGACCCACAGACAGACAGACAGACACGGTGATTGTTAAACATCTCCTAGGGGATGTCCTCTCGGAGAGGTAAAAATTGCGTTAGGAGAATAGAACGTGCCTTACTTTTATAAATTTTGTTACTTATGGCAGAACTTATTGATGCATGTCGTACTTATGGTAATATTAAACAGATTAGTAACAGCATAAGTAAGATAGCAATAAATGAGTATGACACTTAGCAATTTTTTTATAGCTTTTGTGGTTTTTTTGCCGGTTGGTCAGCCTAGAGCTCATTCATAAACACTGAAAATATTTAGCATGAGCGAAAATCTTCCTCTATCGGGAAAAATATGCGTAACATCAACTGCGCAAATGAGAAAACATCACACGGAGTGGTCCAATGATCAGTCAAATTCGGCATATTCGATAATACACAAAAAATGATTGAATTACTTAATCAGAAAATAAAACCTGTTCTTATTTGGCCAAGTAACAGTTAAGTTAAAAGGAACCACCTATGGACTGCTGCATTGTAAAGGATGATAAAATTAGCGAATAAGTAGATTAGTCCATTATGAAAAGGGATAGTAAAGCTAAACCCTAAACAAATTTGAATAAATTTAAAAACTTACTAATAGCTCGTACCGATAGGTCTTCGAGCAAACAAAAAGGCGCGAAACTCGGACCAAATATATCTTCGAGTGAAAAACTAAATTAAATTAAATAAAGTAAGTTTTTAAATTTCTCCAAATTTGTTTAGGGTTTAGCTTTATTATTCCTTTTCATAAGGGACTAATCTACTTATTCGCTAATTTTATCAAGTAACAGTTAGTTTTTTAAACACCTTTATAAAGGCAGACTATATATAGCTGTTTTGTTTACTCTGGATTTTTACTGCTGTAAGATAGCTGTCTGCATGGTACATGTGCAATGCAGTCAGCCAACCTTCAGTGACAAGCAGAATACCGATGTAGTCGGCCTTTAAACGGAATATAACCTGCAAAGCAATCATTATGTAAAACTCCTTCACTTTTTCAAATTTCCCTGTACAGTGATGCCAAACATTTTTAAAGCCAAGAGTGGCCAGAGCTGCAAACGTTGGTGTTCCACACCAAATACAAATACCTGAGGTTATATTCAATTTAAATGTAGATTAGCCTTGTCCCCCAACAAGAGAGTGAGCGAAGGATATCCCAAGTACAATATGGTTGACGTTTCGCTTCCAAATGACGTTATTTCCATATTTATTTAGTGTTACCATATCCAACATAACAATTTTATGTTACTTATGGTGTCTCTGTGAATAAAGGAAAAGGTTAGTAGACAATCGGCGTTTAAATAAAACCTCTTTAAGGAAATCGCCAAGAAGTAATATTTCGGAGAGCCAGGACCCGCAAGTTACTGTTAACATAGTGCTTGTTGAAATAATGGAAACTTTTCACCTGTACGGTATATGCAACAAGTGTTTAATTTTAACTAGGTATCTTTTTTAACATATTAAGGTTTAGCAAAAATACGACGTCACTAGTATAACACACAAATATAAACAAATACTTTAACAAGGAACAATTTTAACGAAAAAAGTTTAAACAAATAAATGTTTGCAAGAAAAAAATAATACACCATTTTAATAATGATATTTTTATTTTTATATATGAAAAGTTCGATACAATTTCGGATGTAATTGTACGAATTATATACACACCAAATGCACACACTCATTTACACTCAAAAATGTGATCCCTAGATCCGCGGGTGCCACACACACCGCCGTTTTACGCTCATAAATCAGGAAAGTGGTGGATTACTGGCGCCCGCATTGTACTTTGGAACAGTAGACATCAGACCGGCTCTGCCAGCGAATGAAGTACGCGTAACTATAGACGACGTGGGGGAAATGTTATCTTAAGCAAGAACAAAGCCTTCACGCGAGTGGAGATGGAGCGTCACGTTTGGCCGAACGCTTAATATGATACAAAACAATATTTTGAACTCGTAAAAATCGTAAACAAAATGTCATCTATACAAAATATGGTGTAACCTCTTAAAGAGATCTATGAAGTAATCTTCGTATTGGCAATTATAACGCGTCCCTCAACCAGTTTGGGTCTTGTTTCCAGCGGCTGCCGTTGTCTCGATCTTGACTGATTCAGCCGTTTTGCTGTCGCCAACTTCCGCCGTTACGGTACTTACGGACTGCGGCATACTTCTGCCTTTATGGTGTTGATGACCGGAAGTGGGTACCCTGACTACTTTCTTTAAGACCTCGCTTCCGTGTCGAGGTTTAACGTCACTGGACGTCATGGCAACGTACTTCTTGTGATTCGTCGACGATCCTTCTGGGTTGCTGCCCTTCTGAGACGTCGTTGCCTTGACGCTGGAAGCGAGGAACTTTTTGGCTTGAAGCGGTTTCAGTACTTTGTGATGTGGCATGGCCGGCGAGAAGGGGACGTAACCGCCGTGTTGGGGAATGTCGTGGGCCTGGTGGTACTGGATGCTGGATTCCATTTGGTGGTTGGGATGGTTCTGAATTGGTCGGAAACCGTGTTCGATGTTGGGCTTACGTTGTCCTGGATTCTGTTGATGCTGCATTTGCATCGCGGCGCGACCAGCAGCGGCGGCGGCGGCGGCCAAGTTGCCCTGGAATGTGCCTCCTCCCTTTAAAATAAAAAAGGTCGTTTTTGTTAATATTTGACTTGTTTAATTATGGAGAATTATTATCAACGAAGTGAAAAATACCTGAAGGGCAATGTTAGGAGGAACAAGCAGTAGAAGAGCGTTTTGAATTATTGGTTGACCAGAAGCCTGAGGTAGTTGAACCTTTACAGGGATGACGTTTCCATTGACGGGAATTGGAATTGGTTGCGGTTGACTGGAAGCCCCCTGCGAGCCTTGATTGTTATTATTGTTGTTGTTGTTGTGATGTTGTTGGTGTTGGAATGGATGGAATTGAGGAAGATTGTGGGGGATATTTTGATTGTCGGGGTATCGGCCTTCTCGGAATGGTCCTTCGATACGGAACGGAAGTCCTTGAGGAAGGTTTATCGTCGGACCCTCGTTGAAATTATGTTGCTGTCCTTGATGATTGAAGTTAGGAGGTGGGCCTTGGTTGAAATTTGGCTGTTGTCCTTGGTTGAAGTTGGGTTGTGGACCTTGGTTGAAGTTGGGTTGTGGACCTTGGTTGAAGTTCGGTTGTGGACCTTGATTGAAGTTGGGTGGTGGACCTTGGTTAAAGTTGGGTTGTGGACCCTGGTTGAAGTTTGGAGGAGGTCCCTGGTTGAAGTTGTTGGGATGTTCCGGGTTGAAGTTGGGCGGAGGGCCTTGAATCGAATCCGCTCCCAAGAAAGGTCCGTGAAAGCCGCCTTCCTGGTTGGGTCCGTTGCCTTGCTGCTCGTTCGAGAAAGGTCCTTCCAAGTTGAAGTTGGTGAAAGACGGAAATGGGGCGCTACCCAAAGACTCCGGTTGGATATTGGGACGATTTTGACCACCTAAATCAGTAAATAATTCGAGTGGGCTCACGATAACCCGTTCCAAAAACCATCACCGTATCCGTCACCAGCGTTCTTACCCTGATGATGGCCGGGAGGTGGACCCCTAATTAAGATAGCGCCTGGAGGTGGACGAGCACCACCACCATTGCCGCCGCCGCCACCTCCTTGTTGTCCGAAGAATGGCATAAAGACAGTCCTGAGGAAAACCTCTTGAGGTTCTGATCCGGATGTCTCCATGGGGAAATCGGCGTCGGTAAAGGAATTCCCGCCAAAGTTACCGCCTCCGCTGACGAAACTTTCGGAGTGGCCGCCGCCTCCGAAGAGTCCACCCAATGGGTTGAAATTTCCAATGTTGGAAAACAACCATTGTTGACCGTGACCTTGGGTTGCTAGTAGAATAACCAAAGGCAAAGCCGCCTATTACACAGCAACAAATAGAAAAGAAAAAAAAAGAAATTAGACGCTTTAATCGAATTACTCCAAATAAACCATACATATCCGTGTAAATTATAAACCATGAAAACCAAAAGTAGAATTTGGTGCCATACGAAACGATACTAGACGCGCGTGCTGGAGCCAGAATTAGGAAGCGACCGAGCGAATCGCGAGAGTGAAATTGATACTTTTAAGGCCTTGTCGGATACAGATGAAGAACATTTTATACGTTCTCAATTGGTATTTATCGGTTTTATCCTTTTGTTATTATATCAACCAGAGCCAGATGTGGAATAGAAATCATCGCGTCACGCGTGGCTTACGAAACGAAATCCACAAGCGGTCAGTACAGCCCCTCATGCAACTTCAAGTATGTCCATTAAAGATCGGCCCGTGAAATTATATTTTAAGTTTCACCCGCGTAAATTAGCTCCTTAGTAAAGTCACGAAAGCGTTCGAGCCAGCGTTACATTTAATCGATTCGAGTTCGCCCGAGAAAGCCATTTGGAATCTGTTTTAATTTGCAACCCAAATCTAGGGCGCCGCTTTATTAGAATAGAACGGATTAAAATATAGAGATATAGAAAATAGGCGCTTCAATAAATGTAGCTCTCTTTTTATATCCTCCCTTACGCGCATGCGTGAGCGACTGAATAAAATAGTCACGTGTTAAAGTTAGTTTTATTAATTTTGTGGGGCTAAAGTTGATAGCGCGCGCATTTTTACCTCTCCGAGGGGACTTTGTACCCTAGGAGGGGTTATACAACCACCGTGTCTGTCTGTCTGTCTGTGGGTCTGTCTGTCAGGCCTGCGAACGCGTTCGCATTTTCGGAGCAAAGGGTAATCACTGCGTACGCAGTTTCTTAGAATCAGGGAAAAGGTTTTTCCAAAAGCGCCCTATTTTTGTCATTGGGTGTAGTATAATTTTTTAATCGGCCGGGATTCGAACCCGAGCCCTCTTGAACGACAGGTGAGCGTTCTACCGCAGAACCACGGATACAATTACGCTTCAATGAAAATTAAAAACTCTTCCGAGGAGAGGTATATTTTGGCTTGCCAACTTGTTTCTCTTTCAGAAGGCGCGTGCGAAATTGAACGAGCCTTCCTTTATTAAAATATCTAGGAGCAACAAACACAGCACCCCACACAAGGAGAACGCAACCTATCAAAAGTGGTGCATTTTCTTGCCTACAGTTTTCATTGGTTAGACGCTTTAGCACCTGCTGCCGTCGGAAGGGGAAAATTCGAAAATGGTCTTCCCCCTTTCCGTAAAACGTTCAGCGTAAAGGTTCGTCCAATGAAATTTGTACACAACACTGCTTTAGCCTTTAGCGTGTTTAAATGCTAGCCGCATTCACCTCGTGCTTGTTGCTCCTAGGTAGTAAAATATTAAGCAGCGCGCGCTTTACAAGCATTTCCTGGCTCTCTGTATTACTAATTCTAGGCAAATCGCTGAACAGCTTTTATTTAAGCGTCTATTCTCAGTTTCGGGTACCGAAATTTTTGTTTTATCAATCCACGGTAAACGTCTTTCAAATAGTAGTGTCAAAAGTATATTATATAACTCTTAGGATATGAATATTTATCACCTATACTGATAAAGTTGCGCGTACGAAACGTGTACCTTTGCAGCTTCCTGTTGATTTCTCAAACGTTCGTTTCGGAAGAAATTGTTTCTTGGTTAAATACGTCATATACTATGACTTACTTAAACTATTAGGAAGGGGGAAAATATGGTCTATAAATAACTGTATATATGTTTACATATTCAGGTGGAGTAATTAGGGCGGTAAATATTGAGTCGTGAAGCGCTGTACGCTTCCGCGGTTTGGCGGGAAAATTGTTTCCATTGAAAATGTCCTCGAGCCTGCGAAAGTACATCTAACGTTTCGATAACCTATATGGTCGCTTCTCCGCGGTAGCCTATACGCCTGTCTAATATAGTTAATCTGTTAAAGAAAGACCAGAGGGGTCAGGTACGATAATTGGTTTGCCATCTTCTCGTTCTTGAACTTGACGGAACTAGTTTCTCGCGATGATGGTGAATTGGGGAGGGGGGGTTGAAGGAATGTCCTAGAATTTATATCTTCTGACTGCGGGGCTACTAATTTTCAATCTTCCTGACACAAATTACCCGAGAGAGACTTCGTTTGAAGGAAGTTTTTATCGTAAGTCAGAGCCGCTGCTGGCTAGAACAGAACGTTTGAAGAAGATTCGTTGCCACCGACCTTTCTTCTTTCTAGGTCACGAACGCGAATCTTTTGATCCAGGAGTTGTTGAACCTCTTACGGGTAATAAAAACACCCCGCGTCCACCCCCACCCTAACGCTGCTATTTTTACGCAACTTGGACTTAATTTGCAGTTTACCGTCATATTTTAGCAACCTTGAACGAAGACAGTCGTAACCCGGGGGTTCAACGAGTTCGCGAGACCTACTAAAAATTCCGACGTTTCTTACAACTTCTACTCGCTTGTTTTCAACAAACGTAACGGCTGGATGAGGACCTTCTGAGGGCCTAAGTACTTTGGTGCCTAATTCGAAATATAAATAATTGGAAAATAATTTTTCTACCTTTTTTTTTATTTGCAAAGTCTTTATTTTGCATAATGGTTAATCTAGCCCTAAACGCGGGATTTACTCTTATCCTCACTATTTCAGTGAAATCATTACGAAACCGGTATTTGAACGAATGTTTTCTTAAGAGAAATTGTCGCTTTGGTTTAAGAGAGGAAATCATCTCTTTTAACGGAGGTAATTTGCGTGTCACGCGATACTTCAATCTCGATTTTGGCATTTGCCCCCCTAAGTTAATGAGATTCCATTATTATCCTACTGTCTCGCGTTATACTGATTGGGTTCACGAACTCATATTACGGTGCAAAAATTATACAAACAAACCCTTGACACTCATCGTAAAAGTATATTATTATAATGTACGGGAATGGAAAAATCAACATGCAAAAAGCGAAATAAAATACGAAACCAACGACGATCAAAAAACAAAAGATATGTTAAGCCACCCCTTCTAAACGTGAACAATTGCGTACAATTTAATCTCCGTTACAAGTTCCTCCTAGACGTTTTCAAGAAAGTGGCTTAATCTATATTGGAAAGACAATACTTTTTATAACTAAAATAGTATGGTCTATCCAAACATTTTGTCTTACGGAAAAACGTTGTTAAACAAGCAGTGGCGTAGTTTGTACCGTGGGAGGAAATAATTTTGAAAGTTTTTACAACTTACTTATCAGAGTCTAAGCCAGATTTTATAAACCTCAACTGAAATGCGTCATATCAATAAAAATTTACATATTAACCCACAATATATTAGTTAGGTTTTTAACTATATTTTAATTGTTTTCTCCCTATTTTGAAACTCTTTTTTCACAAATTACGCCACTTATAAAAACCTTATACTACCATAGAAACCACCACAGAAGAAAACCAATAGGCCCTTCAATAAAACATCTTCAAGGAAATTGCCAAAAAGTAATATTTCCTAAAGCGAGGACCTACAAGTTACTGTTTATTTGGTGCTTGTGGAAATAATGGAAACTTTGAAACTGTAAACAGTATGTCGTGTGTTTGCTAAGCTTTAATACGTCAAAAAAAGCTGCACCGCACAGGTGAAAAGTTTTCATTATTTCAACAAACACCAAATAAACAGTAATTTTCGAGTCCTGGCTCTCGGAAATATTACTTTTTGGCGATTTCCTTGAAGATGTTTTATTGAAGGGCCTATTGCAAATTGAGCACGTTGCTACGTAAAGGCACTCGTTTTTAACATTGGACTTATAGTAACCACAGTCGATTCAACTACGTTGGAATCGTTTCGAAGCGATTTCTAAATGCGTGGTTTCGAACTTTTGCACCGTTTGACATGACATCGAAATCAAGATTTGAGGACGCAATTGTAATAATCCTCGATAAACGAGTGCCTTTTCGTAGCGGTACACGCGATATTAATCCACAGGGTATCCAAAAGTGGCTGGACAACGGACGCCGCGAAGAAAGCGTATCGATAAAATAACTTACGCGAATCATCATGTCTTTCTCTCGATGCGATCCGATGTACCTGCTAAACAACTATGATGCTAAATTGGTCCGCGATGGCCGGTTTAATAGTGGCGACCATCTTGATTTCTCCCGAAAGTGGGACGCAAATTTTCCCTTCTCCAATGAGGTACTTTCTTCGCTCCTCACGCGCAGTCAAGCCTCCCCCCATCTCGACGAAGGAGGCCAGCTCGAGAAATCCCCAAAAAAAAACTCACCCAAGGGGGGGGGGATTGCCAATCCCCCTTCCAAAAAAATCCCGACTCGAAAACCCATTCAGACGTTTACAACCCTTTCGACCAAGCGCGAGGATTGGACCATTTAGAAAGAAATATTTTCATTTCCCTCTAGAATCGCCTCATCAACTAATACCTGCTTCTATTTAACGCGCTTTTTTTTCCACGGGGATCCGAAGAAAAAAAGGTTACGCCCCCCCTCTCAATTAAATTTACGTTTGAAAGTTTGCGAATTCTTCGTATAACTTGGCCTAGTGTTGCGGGCGGTGATGAGGGTTTCTTCTCGAGTGGTGACCCCGAAGTAGGCCGATCAAAAAGCGTTTTCCCTCTCTTCTGCTCGATTGAGGCAGAAAAATAAACTTTTGTCGCAATTATCTCTCGGTCAAGTTCAATGATTTTTATCTTATTTGCGTGATACGCGTGGGGGCGAAACCGATTTGAATCGATCATCGACGGAGAGTCGGAGGGGATTGAAAAGTAGCGAGACCCAGTTTATGGTGGTAGCTCACGAAGCGCAGTTTCGATGAATCTCTCGTCGACATACAGATTGGCTATTTAAGAACGTAGAAGCGTATTGTTTAAGACAAACGATTTAATCTTATAATAATTATAGTTATTAACTTAAACATTGACCATTGTTACTCTCGTTTCGTAATTAGCATAATCGTTACATTAGGCCTCGATGCAAACAGGATATGATTTCCGAACGTTATTTAAATTCAGTCACTTAATATTCAAATAGGTTGTATCAAATTTTATCAATGTAAATTTCGACACTTCCCGCGTCAAATTTATTTAAATTCAGTAACTTAATGTTAAAATACAATAAGTGTATAATTTGAACAATGTAAATTTCGACACTTCCCGCGTCAAATTTATTTAAATTCAGTAACTTAATGTTAAAATACAATAAGTGTATAATTTGAACAATGTAAATTTCGACACTTCCCGCGTTAAATTTATTTAAACTTAGTCACTTCCAATACGTTAAATCTAAAATTTGACGAATGTAAACAATGGTCATGTTAAATGTATGGTAAATTTTATAACTATTTACGTCTACGTAATTTTAATAATAAATATTCTGAAATTCAACATAATCTATAAACGTTTATCGCGCACTGAATGAGTAAAAAATTACAATATAGTGAGCATTTAAATCCGTCAGGAATACGTTAAGTTTTCACCCTGATAAGGCCCTAGATTAAAAATATAATTAGATTTATAAACCCTAAAATTAAGTACGAAAATGACTTTGAAGACGGGTTTTAAGGGAATGTATACCAAATTAGATAAACTACGCGCATCACTAGGTTTTTACCGGTATACGTATCTATAATCAAAAGCTTCTGCTACATAATTTATACAATTCAGGAAAACGTTAGGGGTTTGAAACAACCATTTGGTTGGCGGTAATGATAAAACCGCGAGATTAATATAAATAAAAATTAGGTATTATTTATAGACTATAAGGAATTTCAACAAAGGGTGCTGTTAGATAAATACAATTTCTTTTGTTTGAGCCGTTATCTTAAGGTAATAATGCACCTGCAGATTATTTCTAAATTTACAATTTTTATCCGATGGGTGTACATTTTTAGTTTGTGAGAAAATTACGCGCAATATGTGGCTTATCAAATACAAAAGCCTTAGGTAATTTAAAAATTTAATTTGTTTTCCAAAATAGAATAGTTCCAGTTAATTCCAAAACCTTATTCGATAAATTAACATCTCCTGTCGAGCGGATGAAAATCGCTTGTTTATTTATATCTGCCGGTTAACCGGCCCCGCGAATTCTTACTTCACGCAGAGTGGGTATTTCTAGATTTAAATATTAATAAAAACATAACTATACTAAATCCTTTTTATGTTTGAAAATTTTGTTTATTTTAGCTACCAGCTAAAGTGAACGAACTCATTTTCTGACGCTACTATTCAATGATAAACCATAATTAATAAAGTTATTTTAAAATTTGACAGATAAAATCGCGAATGAAATCATTTTTAAATTTTCGAAGGTAGCACCCGAAGATGATTAGAAATATTCTTAACAACCAATGAGCATTTATAAATATAAACGTATATATCCTAAATTAAGTTTTGACAGTATAATATTATTAAAGCTTAATAATTATGTCAGTTATAATAGAAGTAAAATACAGTTAATGGCTTCATAAATTCATAATTATTATTAAATTGAGGAATTAAATTCCCGTTATATATTTAAGGAGTAAAATTCGCGTCTCCAAATTCAAATCGAGAAATTAAATTCCCGTTTTTAATTTAAGGAGTATAATTAACATCTTCAAATTCAAAAATATTAATTAAATTCTTGTTTTTAACTTAAGGAGTAAAATTTGCGTCTTCAAATTCAAATTGATGAATTAAATTCTTGTTTTTAATTTAAGGAGTAAAATTTGCGTCTTCAAATTCAAATTGATGAATTAAATTCTTGTTTTTAATTTAAGGAGTAAAATTAACGTCTCCAAATTCAAATTGAGGAATTAAATTCCCGTTATATATTTAAGGAGTAAAATTAACGTCTCCAAATTCAAATCGAGAAATTAAATTCCCGTTTTTAATTTAAGGAGTATAATTAACGTCTTCAAATTCAAAAATATTAATTAAATTCTTGTTTTTAACTTAAGGAGTAAAATTTGCGTCTTCAAATTCAAATTGATGAATTAAATTCTTGTTTTTAATTTAAGGAGTAAAATTAACGTCTCCAAATTCAAATCGAGGAATTAAATTCCCGTTATATATTTAAGGAGTAAAATTAACGTCTCCAAATTCAAATCGAGAAATTAAATTCCCGTTTTTAATTTAAGGAGTAAAATTAACGTCTCCAAATTCAAATCGAGAAATTAAATTCCCGTTTTTAATTTAAGGAGTAAAATTTGCGTCTTCAAATTCAAATTGATGAATTAAATTCTTGTTTTTAATTTAAGGAGTTGAATTAACGTCTTCAAATTCAAATTTATGAATTAAATTCTTGTTTTTAATTTAAGGAGTAAAATTTGCGTCTTCAAATTCAAATCGATGAATTAAATTCCCGTTTTCAATTTAAGGAGTAAAATTCGCGTCTTCAAATTCAAATTAAAGAATTAAATTATCGTTTAAGTATAAATTAATGAATTAAATAGCCCTCTTCAAATTTAAACTAAATAATTAAATAAGCATTTTAAAATTTAAATTAACGAATTATATTCGCATTTTAAAATTTAAATGAACGAATTAAATTCGTTGATTCAAAATTAAAATTAAGGAATTAAGCAGACCCAAATATGGCATTAAATAAGAAAGATAAAATTTCACCCTTAATTCCCTAATTTATAAAATCGAAAATTTAAGTGCATATATTTGGTTTTATTTTCCAATTATGATAACGAGTAGGGTGTTGTTATCAGAAGGTGAACCGAAAACATAAGCCGAAGACGTCGGGGGGGGGGGCAGGGAGAGATAAAATTGGGTCCAGATTTAAAACCGGGTTTCCAGATCTTAAAAAGAAAATATCTTCGACAGGAAAAGTAATTTTAAATCGGTACGTTGCTTTGTGGAAAGCGAGGGGGGGGGGGAGAGCTCCACGCAAAATATAATTTGGACGATACACTCTTATGCTCGAATAATTTGAGGATTAAGAAAGGAATTAGATTTACTTGGACCCATTTAAGTCACTCTTCAAGCGTTTGTTTTGTAAAGCACCGGACCACGTTCTCTTCTGGGGGGAGACTGTCACGCGCCGGAATTTCACAAAAATTAGCTTGAAAAAATGCCCTTATTTTAGATTACTTTAATTTTAAAAAAAATTTAGACGCAAAAATTTATAACTTGTTTGTAAAAGGTTTTCAATTTTAAATTTAGTCGCTTTTAGCCAGTTGAGTTTATGCATTGGTCACTTTTTCACTGTTCAAAATTCAACAATTTGTATTATCCAAATGAACAGTGGCGTAAGTTGCGTAACTAAGGTATCTGGGGTCCGATCGAGAAACTGGTTTCGGGTCCCCCATTATCATAGAGCAATTTTGTTTTCCTAGAATCTTTCGGTCCTTTACTCTTCGTTATTTAACTGCAACTACAACTGAAGGAAATATTTCACTAAACCAAAACTCCAATACTTTCTTAAAATATAATACGTCAAAAGATTACATCAGTTGTTGAATGGTAAAAATAGATGAAAAATATTGATGAAAATCATGAAATACAAGAAAAACATGTACAAGATAGGAGAAGAAAATAAGGATTCTTTTTAAAATCATGTGTAGCATTAATATTTTTTAAACACGTATTATACGCATCTTAAAGGGAGTATAAGTTCTTCAGGAATTTGGGGCAATACATAATTCCCTCCCCTCATTTTTCTAACCACGTGTTATACGTAGTGGTTTTTGAGGAATTATCCCACTAAAAGTATTCCCGCTTTGATTATGCTTTATCATATCTACTAGAACGCCTTTCGTGAATCTAAAACCACGTGCCTCATTATTAATAAATTATATTTGAATAAATATCCAAACTATAAAGAAAATAATTAATTTATAGCTCGGATATTGTTGTTTATATATAATTAAGGGTGCATTTAAAACAGAAATACTAAATATGAAAGAATAAAGGTTTCAAGTGAGAAAACCTCTTCGGAGCGGGCACGCTTCCTCTGGTAGAAGAATTGGGTGTTTCTACTCTCGTTCTAGACTAGCGCCATGAGCGAGAAAAGAGAGAAGCTATGGCGTACCCTACCAAACAAGAAGGGTTCTACTCCCTTTAAGTTTTGGTTGACAAAGGTTTATCTTCTAGACAAACTTTAAAAGTGATCAGTTATATATATTAATGTCAACAAACTCTTTGAAAAAAACCACTTAAATATGACCTTATAAACGCGTATAAATCAACCGCATTAAACAAAAACATGAAAACTATTTCTATGGGAAAAAAGTATCGAGAATGACCTTGAAAAAGGTCAAGACGACGTGTCCAAAAAAGGAACAGCTTTTTTTCTTTAAAATTGGAAAAATGAAACGATTTTTGGCCCGTGAAAAGGGGCCCCCGGGGGCCTTTAAATTGTTCGGGTTCAGTTCACGTTTAAAGTTCGGAATGTGATGTTGATGTTGGGCTTTTTAAAAGTCATAAAAAATCGCGGCTTTTTTTAAATCTATCTTGCCAGCGAAAGAAGGTCATCAGAAACCTCCTTCACTCCATTCCAGAGTTCGTGACCCACTGCGCGGAGACGAGCGCTTTCCCTACGCCATCATTCGGAAAAGTGTTGCTTGATCAGATTAAACGCCCTTCTGTGTGGGCGATGTGCTTCCAAAATAAAGATTTCACGGTTCGTAGCGAGACAAGCGCGAGATGGATTTGCAGAAAACCCCGATTTGCAATGAACAGTTTGAAATCGCTTTGAATTTTCTTTTTATAGGACAGCGTATATCTATTTCACGAATACGATTTATGTAATAAAAACCGAAGGGTTGCGTACTTACAAAATTTAATTATTTAATTAAAATAATTAATTCCTTGAATTTCGTTACTGTAAAGAAGAATACTGCGAAATCTTGGACGAATAATTACTGGACCCCAAACCAAATAGCGCGCTTGGTACTTTTACGGCAGCGCCGCTTGAAGCGCCGTTGCGTCAAGTATTGGAAAGATTTCTATCCAAATACTAAACACGTACCCAATGTTAGCGAACGACGTTAGGCCTAGCGTTCTTAGCTCGTCAAAGCTTACACCTTTTTGAATAGGCATTTTTAAATTTATAATCTATTTAAACCTTCATACAAACTATATATGCAACAACATTAAAGCGAACTTCCTATTTAAATAAATTAAATCATTACCCTTTCATTTTTATTCCAATACAATTATTACTGAATAATCTAAAGCCTATTAAAATTCCAAAATCCTCACTTCTATTAAAAACAGCGGAGCAGACGACGGAATGCGGGTCATCTGACAGTTGTACGCATACACATGAGCTTTGATGAAGCCCCACAGAAAAGGTCCATCGGTCTGAGGTCTGGGGACCTTGGAGACCAAGGAACTTGACCATTCCTTCCAATCTATCTTCGTTGGAACGCAGCATTAAGATACTCCACAGCAGATCGTGTTTGATATGGGGGCGCACCGTCATGTTGGAACCAAAGACGTCCATAGTGGGTCAGAGGAATGTCTTCCAAAGCATCCGCAACTTCATTCTGAACAGAGCTAAGTTCTGCCGTACAAAGCACAAAAGCATTAACGACCAAATTTTCGATTTACAGATTTTGGTTTTATTTCACCTTATTTTATACGGTAAATTCAATTTTGAACTAATTTTCGAATTAAAAATTTTTGTTCTTAGAGAGAGTCAAATCAAGACGCATTTTCTTTCGCGTTTTAAGACATAAATAGTCCAACAAATACGTGGTAAAAAGCATTTTTTAATGATATTTCTGAAATATCGTTTGGCCTGTAAATTGTTTAGTACCAGAATATAATTTGAGTTGAAAAATCCAAGTCTACTATATAAACTTGAAAGAAGTAAGTTGGGGTATCTTAAGGCAAAGAAAGTTTGAATTTCGCGGGTTTTCTCCATATTTTGGTTTTGGTCGTTAATGCTTTTGTGCTTTGCACGGCAGAAACTGTAGTTCTTCCCATTTAGACGATTTGGCCGAACAAAATGTCAATGACTCAATCCCCGGCCAGACCCACCCACACATTCAACCGAAATTGAACTTGGTTGTGGTGAGGATATCCCCATCGAGGATTCACATTGCTCCACATGTTCATGTTTTGGTCGTTAAAAGGTTCATCAATCGAAAACGATCACTCATCGGTCACTAGAAAAGATCCAAAAAGGTCAAGGTTTGCTTATCTAGTTACAAAAGTCAAATCTACGATCCATATCTCCGTCACGAAGAGCTGGTTGTAGTGTTGCTCGGCATGGATGGAAGTTATGTCTGTGAATGGTCCTCCAGACCCACGTGGCTCCTTGACAAACCTAGGTCTGCACTTGCACTTCTAATACTTGCTTGAGAATATACAACGAAGTAGGTTAATTAGGACATTTCTTCTTCGTTGATGTTTTGGCGACCAGCTCCTCGGACAAAAGGAATGACATTGACATGGTTCTGGAAATCTAAAACAGCTTAAAGAACGGTTTTATTACTAGGATTTGTGTTAACGTAGAACATACTAAATAACTAACCTACTCTACGGGCGTTTTGATGGCTTCACCAAAATAAAATTCTTCCATTAAACGGAAAAAAAATTGTTGAAATAACTTCCGAGAGTAATTTGTAATTTGGAAAACGTTGAATTAAATACTAAATCGAAAACTAACCTTTGTACAAATTAAACAAAAGAAACATGTTTTGTAAAACTAGCAACGGGTCGAAGTTAGACCAGCTTAACTTTATCTCACTAATTGAATGAAGAAAATTAACTTAATTTATTAATTAATGCGTTAGTCTTAAAAAAACAATTTAAGCCTCAGGAAAACCCAGTTGCCTCCTACGACGAACCTTTTGTTTTTTATGACCTGATAACTAACAAGGAGAGTTCCCGAGGTGTTTATTGCCGATTTTGTTCGAAGTCGGGCGTAATGTAGACCTATATGAAATATGAAATTTCCCAAAAGGAAACGTTGCACTACCCATTCGATTTGCTATGGCAACCGAAAATGTTTTTGATCACTTAAAACAATAAAATCTCCATTGAAAAAAGCATGGGATTTTCTCGGTTTCACAGGGTCCTAGCTACGAAAATTTTGAACATTTTTGAAAATCACGAAATGTGTAATTTGGACCACATTTAGGTAAATTTCATCAAGTTTGGGTAAATTGAAGCATTTTTAGGGTAAATTTGTAACAAATTTTGGGTAAAAAAAAGGAAAATATCTTATTTTGGTTGTAAGTGGTCAAAACAATTTTCGGTTGCCATGGCAAATCGAATGGGTGGTGCAACGTCTCCTTTTGGGAAATTTCATATCTCATATAGGTCTACATTACGGCCGACTTTGAACTAAATCTCTTACTCTCCTTGTAAGTGTTAAATTGTTCTTTTTCGATCGAACAAACTTTATTTGACGTTTTCACGTATGTTCTACAACATTTTAATTGCGTTTTTCTTCCGTCGCCTACCGGTCAAAAAATAAATAATTGTATAAGTTGCTTTTTTGATTAGTAAATGAGGTATTATGTCACGACTCAAGGCCAGTTTTCTGCTTATCTACATTCTTCAGCAGCAAAGGGAGATCGATTCAATACGTTATAATTAATTCATTATTGATGTTAATATTTTCAAAATGCACTAGAGGAAAATTAATTTTGTTGCTCTGGCGCAAGCGCTCCAACACGTTTCGTAAGCCAGAGTTCAAACACACTCTCAAAACGTGCAACTATCTATAGTTAAAAATAAAATTTGTAATTCCTTTCGTATATTTCAAAATTATTGGTGGTGTCTCTAACATATTAGCGCGATAAAAATCGAGACTCTAGGATGGCCTCCGTATAACAAGCAAATTAGATATGGAAAGTTAACAATGAAGCGAAAGACTGGAAAATAAATCGTGATTTCGAAGCTCTAACTAGAACCTCACGTATCGAAGAAAATTGAGAGGTTAAACTAGTTTTTTATATCATGGCGACCACTTTCATAAAATCATCTCCGAAAATCGAGGCTAATCCTTATCGAGACACCCGATGCAGAGGCGAGACTTTGCCTAATTACTATTCCAACGATGTAAGTGGGGAAATAAAATTGTATCGAAATTTCAGAAAGGGGAAGATTTTAACGAGATAATTGTCTCGATAATACTGTCGAAAAGGCGACCAAAGAGGGACGACCTCGAATATTACGATCGACTAATGTTCCGAAGATTAAAAATATTGCCCAAATTATTATACTCTTTGAAAAGCGACGAGTAATTGTTTCATCTCAGGAATATTTCCTTTTAAACTCTGTTGAGGACTGTTGAACAGGGGCTCTGCATAGAAATTTTTACACGCGTTTGACTCTCCATCTTCACGTTTGTTATTTCAGAAAAAAATTTGATTAATATTGCGAACACACAGAAAATGGAAATAAGTAATAAAGTAATAATATTTTAATATTAATAATATTAATAATATTAATAATATTAATAATATTAATAATATAAAAATAATCTATTAATATTAATAATATAAAAATAATCTATTAATATTAATAATATAAAAATAATATAGTAATATTTTAATATTAATAATATAAAAATAATATAGTAATATTTTAATATTAATGATATAAAAATAATATAGTAATATTTTAATATTAATAATATAAAAATAATGTAATAATATTTTAATATTAATAATATTACAATAATGTAGTAATTATATTTTAAGATTAATAATATTACAATAACGTAGTAAAAATATTTTAATATTAATGATATAATGATAATGTAGTAATAATGTTTTAATATTAATAATATTACAGTAATGTAGTAATAATATTTTAATATTAATGATATATAGATAATGTAATAATAATATTTTAATATTAATGATATAATGATAATGTAGTAATAATGTTTTAATATTAATGATATAATGATAATGTAGTAATAATGTTTTAATATTAATGATATAATGATAATGTAGTAATAATGTTTTAATATTAATGATATAATGATAATATATCTAATCCATCTTAAGCTTAATTAAGAACTGCAAGCTAAAACCATGAAAAGATAAAATACGCAACCGAGGACTCGCCGGATTTCGCCTGTACAACAAAATTACTAAATATTTCTGACGTTGACCTTGACTGTTGAGGACCATTTATCAACAACTCCAGACCTAGACATCATCGTCAACACTGCGGCAAAATATCAATCGCGTTGAATCCCGTCCAACGTTTAAATTGAGTGTATTCGTACTTGAGTCTAAAGAATGTCTCGGAGTTTTTAAACGTATGTGATACCATCGGTTCGTTTACTAAATGTTAATAGTTTTAAGTTAAATTTATCGTATTGTTAGTGTTTATTATTTTGTAAGTTAGATGGAGTAGGATTTATTTTAATAGTTCTTTTAAATAATTCACAGTTATCTTCAAAATTAAATATTTTATGGCAACTTTCTAATTAACATATCTTTAGTCCCATACTCATGCGCTACAATATAATAATAATGTAATAATCATATTTTAATATAATATTAATAATATAATGAAATTAAATGACGTGTTTAATGTGCATATCAATAATAATGATTATTAAAAAAAGGTAAAAACCACTAAGCCTTATCAATAATAATGTAATAATAATATTTTACTATATAATAATATAATGCAAAAAAAAATAAAAATCATGATTTAAACTATAGAAATAAAGAAATATAATAACGTGAGATCTTAAAAATCAATTGAAATTTGTACGAATGGTTTTATGAATATTCCAATCAGACAGTTTAAAACGTTGTTTCTTAATGCGGAAATTGACTCGTATTTAAATATTAAAAAACAGAAGTTTTCAAGTAATGAAACAAATTAAAATTATTTTGTTTTTCAAGTTACCTCATTTTGATCTGTCAGAATATTAAAATTTATGAATAAACGAAATTTAAATATTTGAACAGAATAGTTTTAACAGTTTTCGCCTCCAAAATTATAATTATTTTCTTTTCGGCATATACTTCGACAAAACCCCGAATTACGTACGAAATTATTTATTATTTTTAGCCTTTTGTTCATAAGAAAAAAAAACTTCAGTTTTTACCCCGAACAAATGAGCTTAAAAATAGTAATTGGCAGCGCAAAGACCCCAATGTGTTTCGTTATTCTCGCGAAATATAAAAAGCTTCAATTTTTAGAGGAGTACCCAGGGGCTATACTGTAGTCTCAAATTTAGGAGATCGGACTAACAATAAGAATATGACGTAAATGCTGAAAAGAATGCTAAAAGCTGATGTTTATAAACACGAACACTTCCGCACTCTGAATGCTAAAAATAAAATTTCAAAATATTTTATAATCTCAGAATTCGTACAATACCGACATACACTGAACGTCTTACGGAAAAAATGTTAATAACATCATTAACGGATATTAAAATAGACACTTTAAAACAACACAATGTATTAAAAGTTCTTTGATAATTTACCAAAGAAACCGTACGGTATAGAGACTCGAATGGACGTTCAGTTTTGAATGATTTTAACTATTAAGAATGTATTTATTTATACTTTATATTATTAAAAAAATAACATTAATTTATTTTATATTAATAATTATACTAACTATAAATAAATACACTCTTGTATTAACTAAGGATTTAAATGGTTCATTTTGCTTCAGACTTTATACTCCCCAAAAACATTTTGGTTGGGCCACCCTGTGTAACGATATACTGTCTGAGACCTATTTCTTTTAAAAATTACAGTTTTCCCACAGAAATTCAACGAGTTCTTTGACTTCTCTTAATGGATCTTGAATGGTAGAAAGTAAATATAAAAATGACTATTTTTTATATTTAAAGAAAGTTAGAAAGTTAATACGCTATAATGGTTTGTTTTTATATAGAAAATAATAGATCCAAAATTGCTCAGTTAAAGAAATTGCTAAAGTACGACATTTTCCTTTAATTTGTGTTAGTATTTGGGAAATGGATATTAAAAAATAAAAATGCTGAAATATTTTTAAACTATATACGTTACTATTACCTAGTCAATAAAGCAACTACACCTACTCATTAAAGATATGACTTATTTCAGTGATTCCTAATTTTTTTTTGCTATCTGAAAAAAATCCGTGGAAGCATGAAAGTCAAAATGAAAACCCAGATTTAATTTATAAGAAATTTTCCGAAAAATATTTCATTGTTAAAAAAAATAACGAAAATTGGCAGTTTTATTTATAGCAATTTGCAAAAAAAAATTAATTATGATTGACTTGAACTAGTTAAAAACATGTTATTCATTTGACTAGTTCCCACAAAATCACTAAATTCAAAGCTTTAAATGTTTAATAAAAATATTGGTACTAAAGGGCTCGTGACATGCGGAATAAAAGTTTAGACTACAGTAAAAATATAAAACCTATCATTAAAATATAAGAAAATTGATGTGCAAGAAAATTGACGTACAAGAAAATTGATGCACAAGTAAATTTATGTACAAGAAAATTGATGTACAAGAAAATTGATGTACAAGAAAATTGATGTACAAGAAAATTGATGTACAAGAAAATTGATGTACAAGAAAATTGATGTACAAGAAAATTGATGTACAAGAAAATTGATGTACAAGCAAATTGATGTACAAGAAAATTGATGTACAAGAAAATTGATGTACAAGTAAATTGATGTACAAGAAAATTTATGTACAAGAAAATTGATGTACAAGAAAATTTATGTACAAGAAAATTTATGTACAAGAAAATTGATGTACAAGTAAATTGATGTACAAGTAAATTGACGTACAAGAAAATTGATGTACAAGTAAATTGATGTAAAAGTAAATTGATGTACAAGAAAATTGATGTACAAGAAAATTGACGTACAAGAAAATTGATGTACAAGTAAATTGATGTACAAGAAAATTGATGTACAAGAAAATTGATTTACAAGAAAATTGATGTACAAGAAAATTGACGTACAAGAAAATTGACGTACAAGAAAATTGATGTACAAGAAAATTGATTTACAAGAAAATTGACGTACAAGAAAATTGACGTACAAGAAAATTGATGTACAAGAAAATTGATGTACAAGAAAATTGATGTACAAGTAAATTGATGTACAAGAAAATTGATGTACAAGAAAATTGATGTACAAGTAAATTGATGTACAAGAAAATTAATGTACAAGAAAATTTTAATAGATTATTAACACGTTATATTTTATTTTTTTTTAAATAATTTGGAACCAGTGACCTATTAGTCCCATAAATAAGAGTTTAATGTACAATGTATGTAGATTTTTCTATAAATAACTCATTATTAGAGTCATGGCTTACGAGATAAAAAATTTAAACCGGGATAGAGACAATTTCCAGGCGAAAAGGAGAAACCCGCTGATGGCGTTCGACCATCAACCCATGACCATCAGCGTTTCTCCCGTACGAAAACTAAAACACTGGTTAATCGACCAACCGTACGACTGATTATGTACCCATTGCCTACATATTGGCTGGTTTCTCCTCCCCGACACGACGATGACTTTTGGATAAATTTATTCATTCGGAATTACATTTTTCTCTGTTGGAGGATATTGGTTTCGGCGATGGGCTTTCGTCGACTAGCAAATCGACTTTCCTTTTAGCATTTTTTCCCCTTCCGCGACCCGTTAAGAAACACTTTTATGGACTAAATACTTTGAAACTGAATTATATATTACATCGTTTCGTATACAATTAGGGCGTAGAGTATTGTTTTTTAAAAAGCGAAATATTCTCGAAAAAATTTATTAAAGTGACATTGAAAATATCTTCATTAAGTTTCACGGTGACGTTAAACGGTGCTATATCAAATTATAAAAGGATAAATTAAAATATTTATTATTAGAGGCACGAAAGATACGCGCAATTAATTTATTTTAATGATGAAAACATAAATATACGTTGTTGGTATATCACGGCTTTTGATTCTATTTATGAATTATTTATTTTATAATGTGTATCAGTAAATACAATTTTATGTCGTATCTTCTAAGCAAGAACGCAAAAATAAGTTAATTAACGGTAATTAAATCTAGCTATAGTTTTTAAAGGATTTATTAACCTAGACCCAAAATTTGTTTAAACTAATTTAGAACTTTTATACCTTAAGAGCCAGTGTTCCAAAAAAGGAATTTTTTCCGAATATTGTGCATATCGCTGGTAAATAATGGTAAATATATTAAATATGGTAAGTAATGGTAAATATGGTAAATATGGTAAGTAATGGTAAATATGGTAAATATGATAATGATGGTAAATATGGTAAATATGGTAAATATGGTAAATATGGTAAAAATGGTAAATATGGTAAGTAATGTTAAGTAATGGTAAATATGGTAAATATGGTAAAAATGGTAAATATGGTAAGTAATGTTAAGTAATGTTAAGTAATGGTAAATATGGTAAATATGGTAAATATGGTAAATATGGTAAAAATGGTAAATATGGTAAATATTGTAAGTAATGGTAAGTAATTATAAGTAATTATACTTTAAACCGGTCTAATGTTGGATTATCTAGTTACATATCTATTGTTTAAATTATTGAACTTTTTTTTGCAACCACCATTTTTTTTAATGTGGCTGCCTACGCATTATTTGAGCCAGGATTTTTTTTTAAATAAAATATTTTACAGATCAAAATACTGAGTAGTAGTTGGCGACCTTGTTGAACAATCTCTACAAACGCCTTTGTATGAAAATTCTTGCGATTGAAATTAAAACGCTCAGTCACTGTTATCAATTGCGCGTAACAATAAAGTCGAATACATTAAAGTCCGGAATATTTTAAAAAGGGAAAAGCAAAATAGAACAATCAAGAGATAAAAAAACGTCTTCCTTATCAAATATTCACTGATTAGGCTAAACACCTTTCTAGGTTGTCCCGAAAATAATGAGCACTTGACGGATACATCGACAAAACACTCTTATCGACCAAACTTTCCCACGCGTACTCAAATCTAACCCTTTTTTTACTCATCACAGCCCCACCTTCAATATTTAATAAAAACTTTAAACATTTGTTTCCTTAAAGCGGTTGTTGAACACGTGACAATGAAACCACACATAACGTACCAAAAAAGGGTTATTTCGTAAGCACTCTCTCATTATATAAGGAAATATTATTTATTATCGCTACGGACACGAAAGTCGGTATACAAAGCGACTCTGTCCATTAAGAAATCGGGTAAAATTTTGCATTTATTAACGGTAACAGCCGCCAGCAGTACCACGTAAAAGAAACGATATTTGGGAAAAATCCCTATACGTTTTTGCGAAAGTTAAATCCGTATTGAATTAACTCCATCTTATCACCATCATCAAATTGAATAAACGGGCGTAAACTCAACCCCTTCAACGGGAAATCTCTACACTATCAGATGAAGAGTCTCGACTTCGATTAAACGAGAGGGAAAAATAGCGTACGATCAAACCCGAAGCGATTGAAGATTCTTTATAGCCTTCAAGGCGATAATCATTAAATGTTTCGTGGATTATTTTTTTCCGCTAAAATTATAGTAACGGCGTTCTTCACACTCTATTTATAGGGAAAAAATACGCCGTGGCCAGCCCTTTTAAATACTTAAAATATTTATAGCTAGCCATCGTCATTTTACGTAGGAATTAACTCCACCCTTTAAGGATCTCGCAAGACGAGAAGGAAAGATGGTTTGCCCTTTCTCTAAACGTTCAGGGTGTGGTGAAGGCGGACAGACATACGAACAGACGGACAGACAGACGGAGAGATAGACAGACAGACATCGACAACGAAGCTTAAATTGGGAAAAGGGGTAGAAGGGGGATAATTTGGGAACGTCTTGTGATTGAAAGTTTGAAAGTGAGTTGGGCGGTTGTTATTGCAAAACGACTTCGATTAGAACGTTTATCTATATAGACACCCGTGTATTAAAAAAACATCAGCTCAACTAGGGTGGTTTTAACCTCATCTTTTGATCTTTCACGTATCTCCTTATCTAAATGGATTTTGGACTGCGTTCAAAAGCGAATTTGTTTAATAAATTGATGATGTTAGGTGTTGACGCATTTCGTTGTGATGGGTCGGATGATGCCGTGTTTCATAGTGATGTTTTTAAAATGAAGTTAACGATTACATTGTATACGTTTGAAAATAACCTTGATAGTGATTTTACGTTATGATTTGTTGCGTGATTGTATGTTAATTTATGTGATAAGTTCTCTAAATGTAATAATTTTAAGTTGTATAATTTTATGTTAAAATGTAAGTTACGTTAATTCATATGATAAGAATTGGAATTTGAGTTCCATTTCAGAATATCAACTGTAGGAGGGGTATGTTACAGCCGACAGTGTTATCGATAAGTTATATGTTGAACAGTGAAATATCCAACATATTGGGGACAAGGGCTGTACAGAATTGAGTTCAGACGGTACTAAAGAAACCACTTTACGGTATAATACATTTCGAAATGACAGACTTTCCTGGTCCAACTACAAATTTAACGTAGCTTCCTACGCGCGTTATTTAATTCGCGTCTCATCCGCTTTGGGCATTTTACTTTAGTATGTCTTCCAACTCATCTCTTAAATTCTGGCGAGGCAGGGCAATGAAAGTGGGGGTCAAACTTGGAGAATCAACACCGGTCCGGAGAAATGGCCAAGAGCCACGAAAACGAGAAAATTTACAACCGAGGTTAATGGAATTTCCCAAATAACAACCGCAAAATATATTTGACCTATAATTCCTTATTTATACGCGACGAAGAATGTGGCCTGATTTGGCCTACGAAAACTAATTTAGGGAATCTTTAAAAAATAATAAGAAGTCAAGTAGAGATAAAAAAGTAATAATTTATCAAGTTTATATAGCTAAATTAGTTTTAATCTTCCATTGAATTCAAAAGATTTCTAAAGATTAGCCGCTAGCTCATTTGGGAAAAACATCTCATTTTGCTCGGGGGTAGAAGAGAGTCTATATAGAACGAATAAATTCATGGAAAGAAAGAGTTAATCTCGATCATTTATTAGCCCCGCGGATATTAACGAACTAATTTCTAACAATTAGAAATGTGATAACTCTACAGGCTATAATATCATCAAGAATAAATTCGGGTTAAAAGGACTATATGTTGCTGCATACTAAAGCCTAGGTTTTCATGATTGTTGGGAGATATTCAGGGACGTCATTTGGGTTGGGCAAAGGGGGTATTAGCCCCCACCCCCCAGAATTGTTATGAGCTAAAAAAGTTGCATTTAACATTCTGATTTAACTACATGAGTAACGTCCTGTTTAATTTAAACTAATCGTGGTCTATTATACTGAAAATAACTAGCAATTATGCAATAACTATTTAGATTAAAAATTCAAAGAATATGAAATTTGAGGCGTTTTTGCCCTTTAAATAAACATGTTTTCCCAGCTCTCCGGACACTCAAGTTCTGCCCCCTCTTGAAAAATCCTGAAATGACGTCCCGGGAGTTATTCTCCGCCTACCGCGGAGTTAAAATTCACAAATCCTAGCGTTTTCTTCCCATAGACTTAATATGGAAAATCCCTGAAAATGTCTGACCCTCGCCACCAAGAGTACTGACCAAACCGGTCAATACCACTTTGTAACAATGTAAGTAACATTAGAAGTGTAGGGAGATTAATACACCTCTCGTAAGAAAAGCATAATACGCTTCTGATTTCAGTGATTTCCACTGATTTTTCACAATTTATCTGTGATTTCCAGTGATTTTCTTAAGCGATTTCCCGTGATTACCGACAATTTGTACACCTGATTACAAATAGCATGTAAGTTTTTAATTTAAGGTTAATTTGATTTCTCGAGAAGCATAAAGCACCAAGAGCATGGGTCCACGCATCATAGGAGGTATGGCGAGGGGCCCAATGAAGCTAGAAGCCTAGAGGCCCTGCCATGGGTTAATACAACCCTGACTGGCCACATATTTTCTTACTTTCCTCGAACTTTGCGCAATGGTATAGTCATCTAGACTAAATTTATCGTATAAATTAGATTAATTTAAAAGAAATGTACTTAAAAAATTCTCAACTTATTTAATACTGTTTGAGTAGGGCAATCTTGGCGTCTTTTTTACGTACCTAGTTAACTCTATTAATTTGATTACATTGCGGGGGATTGTACCTCGAAGCAACATCATCAATCACGGAACCAACCCGTGAAAATTAAATAGAAAACCAGCTCGCTGTGGGGAAAAATAGGGCCTTGTAAACCCTGAGAACATTTCGACAATAAAGAAACGCCATTCAACTAAAACAAGTTAATTATTTCCATACTTAAGCGAAATTACTCATCAACCGAATGGGTCAAGATTAGGGCGGGAGTCCGGTACTCCGCGGACAAGGCGAGGATGGACTACGCTATTTTTAGAATTTCGCCCTTTCAGATAATTAACACTTTAGCCGAAAAAGCGAAAAAGGGGCTCGGGTATGACTTTTTTGACCCATTTCGCGGCGTAATCTTACCTTTTAACGGGATAATTATTACCAAAAAAGAATCTATTGTGGTTTTTGGCCAAACAATTTCTCCAAGCCTGAAACAAAGACTTTGCTATAGATTTAGTTAACACCTTTAAAATGGGATGAACAGTTTGACCTACTTTCTAACATAATTGAAATATGACTTATTCTTGGTAGCAAAAATAATTTCCAATTAATTTAAATAATTGGAGATTAATGTAAGTGAAAGTATAGTCACGCGATACCCGCGTATTCAATTTAAACGCCTTAAAAAATCGAGCAATCTTGTTTTCACGATTATAGTCGTGAATTAAAACAAAAGTTTGACCTTAAGATAAACAAGAAAACTTGTTTTGGCAAATTAAAAATAATAACTTTGTTTCCGCGTTTTTCAAGATGTATCGATTCGTCTTGTCCAACGAAGCGTAGCCAATATTTTCAAAATAGACCATTTATTTGAACGACCGAGAAAATTTGTAAACGCCAAAAAAACACAAGTTAGTCTACTTTTCAAAGCGTTCCGGGTTGTAAACAAGTACATAATACATCTATGGACATCTGCGCTATGCAGGTAGTAGAGGTTCATGGCACACCTGATCCTCGACTTTCACTTTACGAAAAAAACCAACAAGTTGTCACGGCCATTTAAGTACACACAATCCACTATATTTTAAATATTAAATTTAAATTTGTACAAATTTCCAATCATCTTTTACATTAACTTAACAAACGCAAGAGGAACGTTACCGAAAATGAAATGAACACTTTAATTAATTTTAAGACAAACCAAATTTTTCCAGTTATCTGGATTTTGAAATAAGGTAAGATAGCGCCTGTGTCAATTGGTACGAAATTTAAATATCACAATGGCGCGTACGCAGCTTGTGGGGTCCCACGAATTGGCCAGAAATCTCACTTAAAATTAAAATTTCTGAATGCAACCGAAAATGTAGTTCAGAAATGATCAGTACCAAAAGTGATATAATTACCAAAAGTGTGACAATCCCTGTACTTTCGTATGCTAAAGGTTTAATGAATGCTCGACTTGAGATCGACCACATAATAGACTATTTATTGTCGCCTTTCTGGATCCTTTTTTAGTCTATGGTATTATATCGTAGGTAGATGGCGAAATACACTAACTTTGACCAGTGCTACTTAGTTAATCCGTTCCTCACTACGAGGCGTTATTTGTTAGTTTTACCTTCTCCCCTCCCAACTTGTATTTCGCTCGTAACATTAATTCAGAAATAGGTCCGATTGACACATTTTTGGTAATTATGTCACTTTTGTCAGTACTAACTAAATATATAACTTTCAACCTAGTCGGTTTTAATTTAAAATGTATGTAGATATAAAGTCGAATATCGGCAAAACGCAATAAAATGGGAAAATGGCCAACTTGTAACACCCGATCTCCAAAATTCATAAAGAACTACCGAGGGCCTGATATTTCCGATCGATTGTGATATCTCAGGCCCTTCTAAGCGTAATTATTGGATAGTTATATGTAATACGGCGGCATTGGCTACACTGTACGTGAGTCTAGTACACCCAAATCCCTTAGGATTGTGTGTAAGAATTAACCTATAGAATAATTACCGTCGTTGCATTCCGTATTTTTCCCAATTTCCACTAATTTATTGGCGTATTTTTTTCTAACGCAAAAGAAAAGGCGCCGTAGTGTCACGTGGGACGGATACAGCTATATTAATTAGAGAGTTTAAACAGGCGAGGTTATGCGCTTACACAGTTGCTTAAAGTGTACATTTACCTTCGTAGGCTCGGTGCCGTATTCCCAGAAAGCCGATGTATACACGGTGTCTTGATGATAATAAATGATAAAATTACACAGTGATTAGTACTTATTTATTAACCGTATTTTCTCGATATGATTGTTTTAGAAAGTTTGTATACATTGGGATGTATACTTCTGATACAATGTACTCTAATTAATACAACGGATTCTATCAATCAGAAGAAATACATAGTATAATTAATGTGACAATTATTTTAATGGTAAGCCAAATTCAGGGTTTGAAGCAATAATTCACTTTTATAAACGTGGAATATTTTAATTACAAAATGTTTGTTTATACTGTACGATGTTTTTTTAAGAAAAAAATTAAAAATATCGTCAGCTAACCGTAATTAAATCAAATCGAATTAAATAATCTGGAAAATTGACTATCAGTAAAGATGACCGTGATCAACCCGAATTTCCGAAACTAAAATTTTACTCAAATCACGAATTGGTATTTTTAACAGGAGTCTCACGGAATTTGGAAATGAATCGTACCACGAAATTGGGAAAAGAAGGGTTCACTTATCCGTTCGCAGACGAAAGGTTTACGGGGTTAAAGTGAATATGGAAAGGAAAACACTGGCACAGAGACCTATTGTACGGGTACGAAGCAGCGGGTGGTCAGGGCTGGCCTACATACCTCCCTCTTCTGGAGTTATCAGTCTCAAGTTCGACTACGGTAATTAATAAAAGGTTCTGCTTTTTCTCCAGCTCATCTTCGTATAACTTCCTAATAGCGAGTCTCCCACCGTGTTCCTCTTTCTAGGTGGCGAGGCTGAGGTACGTCACTATGAACTCGCTTTCTCCACGCCGTTTGCCAGAGTTCAAGAACCTTTAAACACGTTTCTTATTTATTCTGTTTTTAAGCTTTTTACTGTTTTTTTACGAATATGATTTCAATTTAATTTTATTTCTTTTCTCGTTTGAAACTTTTTATTTTTAAATTAGTACGAAAATGAAATTGGAATTCGTCAAAAAATTTATATTGGAAATTAAAAGTGTTTTTTTTCCAGTATTTTAAGTGTTTATGGGTAGTTTTCTTTGTTTATCTGTCCACGTAAAATCAACGTGGTTTTCTGAAGATCAGAGTGCCTTTGAAAGATTTATCGGTCTCAACATAGGCAGAGTTGGTATTTGGAAGTTATTGAGGTATTGGTCCTCTGAAAACTGGACAGTTACCAATGATATTGGTCTTCTGACAAGGGGACAATTACAAATGATATTGATCCTTTGACAAGGGCACAGTTACATATGATATTGGTTTTCTGACAAGGGGACAGTTACAAATGATATTGGTTTTCTGACAAGGGGACAGTTACAAATGATATTGGTTTTCTGACAAGGGGACAGTTACAAATGATATTGGTTTTCTGACAAAGGGACAATTACAAATGATATTGATCCTTTGACAAGGGCACAGTTACTAATGATATTGATCCTTCGTCAAGGGGACAGTTACAAATGATACTGGTCTTCTGACAAGGGGACAGTTACAAATGATATTGGTCTTCTGACAAGTGGACAGTTACAAATGATATTGGTCTTCTGACCAAGGGACAGTTACAAATGATATTGATCCTTTGACAAGGGGACAGTTACCAATAATATTGGGCATCTGACAAAGGTACAATTACAAATGATATTGATCATCTGACTAGGGGACAGTTACAAATGATATTGGGCTTCCGACAAGAGGACAGCTTAAAATTAAATTGGATATCTGACCAATAAACAGGGAAAAATGGACAATTTTCCAGATGAGCTCTCAAAGACGATATTTAACTAACATTTTGTGACAAATAATAAACTATAAAGAACTTCTTTCTTAACCTGATAAAGGTTCGTCAAGCTCGTAAGTAAATGCGCTCATTAAATCGTTCAAGAGACCGACCTGGATTACTTAAAGGTTCGATTGAAAATTCATGGGCAGAGTCGTCGTCGAAACACGACGCGGTGTCAACGGGAGGTCCCATCCAAAATGGAAAACCTAGAGTTAATTTCTGGGACTCGAAACTGGCATCCTTTTTGCGTCCCCAGTCAACTTAGTCGGAAACCAATATTTATTGAACACCCAACCAGGTCATCGTATATAAGAGATATGCTGATACAACCCAACCTTTAGTTTGCTCGTGACAATCTAACGGATACATTCTAAAACCAAGATGGGTTTCAGAAGCGGGGATAACCTTTTTCAGGTAGGGATGAAAAGAATTGATCTTCTTCAATGGATACTAGTGCGCGATGCTGGTGGCGAATGGATATTTAGACTCGAATTTACCGCGTTTATTTGATTTGTATACCAACAAAACTCTTTTCAAAAATTTTTACCGCTTTCATTGAATTTACTATAAAAATAACGCTTCGCCGACTATACCCGTCTAACTACATTAACAGCACCACCAGGTGTGGTCTCCAAAATGGATCGATTTTTGTCAAATTGTGCCCGCGGTACAGAAAGGTTTCTTTTTAACTCCGCGAAATCGAAGACGTGAACGATCCTAGATAAGAAATGATGGAGAGTACCTTAAGGGATTTCTCCAATGCCAAGGTCGGGGGAACAGCACGACACGTCCTGATCTAAATAGCTTCAACCCTGTTTGACATTCAATCGAATTCTATATCTACGTGATATTTGTCGCTATTTTTTCCTCACGTAATAAATTTTAAATTTCGTGAAAGAGCAGCTGGTGTTTATTGATATTTTATTGACTCGACCCCATCAGATTAGAATCTCGTGAATATCTCCTAAATCTCTCTCTTTCAAAGTGCTTTTGGCAAGTTTCTTGAACCTCGCCGCGGTATGAATTTGGGCCAAAAACGTTCATGTTGAAAAAAGCTAAATAAAAACCCGTAATATTTTGTTTAATATTCGCTTGTTAATAGAAATATTTTTTTACATTATATTGAATAGAAGATAGTCTGGACCCTAGTACTACTATCAAGTACAATTCACTGTCAAAGTTCAGAGAGTACTACGACGGCCTCGCCTACAACTACTTCATCAACCCCGGAGACCACCCCGTCGCAAGGATGGAAAAGCGTTGATCGTTCATCTTACCACGGGTCATCGTCTCAACCGAGACCAACGTACCAGAAAGTTCCCGGTTCGTACACCACATCCGGGACTTACTCCAAACAAGAGGCGTCACTCAGGCCAAGGTTATATCTCAAATATATTCGTACACCCGTAATACTAAATAACCGTAGACGTCCCTTTAGCTACAGCACCAGCGTTCGAGCGTCGGTGATGCCGGCTGCTAGTTCCCCGTCCGCCTCGTACGCCCAAGGGTCACAGTCTCAGGGTACCTCCTCCGTGGTTGGTTCGACTACCTTAATAGCAATTCCCGTGAACGCTCAGCTAACTGGCTCAACGCCAACTATAACTCTGTTACCACAGGCGTCGCAGACATCGGGCAGGGTAGCGAGTAGTGGGTCTAGGCCTCATTACAGTCTTAGCGCCCATCAAAGTTCGCCTTACTATCAAACGTCCACCATCGATGGTTATTACCAAAGCAGTTACGAGCCGTTGCAATCGTCGTCTAGCGTTTCCAGGCCAACTTACTACCAAAATTACAGACTGTAAGTTGAATAACTTTCATTCATCTACCTTGAAATAATATTATCTCTTAAATATCCATAGCCCATCTTCCGGATCAACTTCATCGTCGTCATACTCGATGGACCCCACCTACATGGACGCCCAAACCATGCCCAGCATTAGGTCCCCTTCTGTCATCCACGCCGACGCCAGCTCAACCGCCTATTACACGGAACCGCTCCTGGATACGTCAAATTCCCAAATGATGTCCTATAGAAGCAAGAAACCCATGTCCGTTGAATCCTACATGATGCCCAGTGACGTCAAGATGATGGCGATGTCGCCGGAAATGTTAACGATGCCGAGCAACGTGAAAACCACCATGATGTCCAAGGGTATGATGACCCCTCAAATGATGATGATGCAAAATGGCGGCAAATCCATGATGACGCCGGAAATGATGATGATGATGATGGCCAATGGTGGCAAAAGCACGAACATCCCGGAATTAGTTGTGGTGATGCCGCCCAAGACGGTTTTGACTCCGGAACTGCTGCTTTCCTTGATGAGCGGAAGTAAAACAACCACCATGACTCCAGAGATGATGATGTCCATGATGGGTAATAGTAAAATTGGCAGTATGAGCCCGGAAATGATGATGTCCATGATGGGTAATGGTAAAAGCGGAGGGATGAGCCCCGAAATGATGATGTCCATGATGGGTGGTGGCAAGAGTAACATGAAGATGATGATGCCACCCAACAAGATGATGATGCAACAGGCAATGATGTCCATGATGATGAAGAAAAAGAAAGAAGAGGAAAAAGAGATGTCCTCTCTTCACGCGTTACTGAAGAAGATTCAGGGTCTGGCCAAAAGTATTCTCAGTGGCGGCAAGAAAGTCAAGGTCATCACCGTCAAGGAAGGACCAGCCCTGTTGCACTTACTAACATCCTAAACTAACGGGTCTCTATGAACTATCCACATCAGCTTGGCAGAGAAAAATAATTCATTGCGTTAATTCTTTTAAAATTCAATTAGTTGATTCGCTGTCAAACGTAATCAGAAAGGGGAGACCAACGCACGCGCAATCAAGTTCCCTAACAAATCACAAGTTTTTAGTTATATTTTACCGTTTCCATGACCATTTTTACATTTAGGAAAACAAATTTAGCAAGATGGGTTTTTTATTTTCGTAATTTAATTTATATAAAAATAGAAATTTATTGATGTATACCAAAAAAAAGCGAGAAGGTGAAGGTCAGAGAAGTGAGTTTGCCGCCAGAGAAAGAGGGCAGGGACAATGAATTGGGTCGTTGAACTACTCGCTATTTGAAAAATGATGGCGCTAATGTTCGAAGTGAAATTTAATGGAAATAAAAGTAATGGCATTTCGATTGATTTGGCTTCAGGAGGAAAATAAAGAAAAGTATGTCAGCTTGCCGCGCTTCAACGATTTGAAAATCCTGTTTCGTTAAAATTCGGAACGTATAAGCTGCACTCTAGTTGAATTTTATGAAACTATATCGTTTTGTAAATAAATTATTTTTAATTATCATAAATACCTAATATTGTGTGGTTTATCTTTTGCCTATTTTTATTAATAATTTCAATAGATTTATTTTAAGATATTTGTAAAAACAATGATTATATAGATGGCAGTAAAGTCTTATATGACTTTTATATAGTTTTAAATTGATTACTATAAATAAAGAAGTGTACATAAATAATTTTAGTTCCTAAATATGTAAAATATTTTTAGTGGATATATTTAATCAGTATTTATCACGATATATATCATATAAAATAATTGCAGATAGATGGCCCTAGTTCCAAGTATTTCATTCTCCAGGAGAATATTTAAAGGGCCACACCGCCGAGGACCGGCATTTTAAAAATTTGGATGCATATCGAGTAGCTTTCTGCCAGTCATATGCTAAGATTATTACCATTAACTTTAGTTTTAATTAAAAATTAGGTATTTAGCATTCGTTAGGAATAAAAGTTTAATTCCCAAATTATTTAGCAATTACCTAAATATTAAACAATTGCGTATTATATGGATTCCTCTAAGATAGTAGGTATTAGTTTGGTGATGCACCGATATATCAGTAACCGATATATCATATATTGGTTGATATATCGGTAAATTTTTCTAATATCGGTATCGGCCAATATCGGCATAAGCGAAGTAGATATTGGCCGATACCGATATTAGAAAAATATTTTCAGATCATAACTTTATTAGATATTCGATTTGTGATAGAAAATATGTATCACGTAAACTGAAAAGAAACATATTCGGATATGCTCTCGCGAACTTTTTTTAATGAAAAATTATAATAAAATGGTATGACAATGATTTTATCATATACACTACTGTTATGATAGATATCTTAGTTAATATCAGCCGATATATCGGCCACGAATAGCCGATATATCCCCATAACGGTGCATCCTAATTTTAGTAGGTTTTACACTGTAAAGTGTAAACATCTAAATCTATAATGAGTTTAGGTTCGGATTTTTAAATGTCAGGACTTGGTTGTGACTAAATGAATTCTGGTTTTCAGAATGCAGACAGCGACTTAATTTGTACCATCGTTGCTGATGTTTTTCGGTCATTGTATACCATATGAATTCTCATCCTAGAATTGAGAACGATTTTCTAATTGCTTTTAAGGAAACACACAATTAGAGTGAATCTATTTTGGGTTCGATATTAATGCTGAACATTATTTATTCTAGATGGTGCCCATTTAACCGTTTCGGCGAAAATCGAATTAACCGTTACCTTAGTTTAAAAAAACCGTAATTCCTGTTTTATCAGCCCAATTTACTACTTTTTTAAACTAAGGTAAACAATACCAACCCATTGATCATAAAAAAAAGATTGTAAAAACAATAATATATTTCTTTATACCTAGCTAGAATGAATACGATCATAGTTGAAATTCAAAATATAATTTTATTTTAATATTCAAAGAACTGTTCCTCTTTCAGGAATATTGTTATTATGTGCTTCTCAATTGATTTATATAAATATAACTATGTAAATATATAAATAGAGATAATAACAAATCATAAATATAAATAATTAACACAGAAGTAATAAAAATCCACTGTAGTCATTGAACTATTATTAAAATGGTGGGAGGTACTCTTTAAGATTCAAATCGATTAAAGTAGAAACATTACGTGGGTTTTGTCCTACGTCTATACGCAATTTGGATATAAGGAAACACACCCAGATTTCGTAGAATACTTTTTTACCCCTCGTTGTACGAAGAAAATGGCAAAAATCCTTGAGACTGATATTTCGAGAGCGATTCGAAACAAAAGCTCTCCTCAAAGTCAAATTGGAAAGCGAGTAAGCTACGCGAATAACGTCACGAACTTGCAAATTGACGTAGATATTTTCTTATATTTAAAACCTATAAGAAATGAGATAGAGTACGCGTTCAAAATTAATTCTAATCCACCGTGGAAAAACATCAAGGTTTTTTTCCAACGCGAATTAAAATCAATGAGGCGTTGCTACAAATTAAAATCGAATTGACGCCGTCGTTAACGTGTTTTTTTATTAATATTTCAAACCTTTAATGTGAAAATTCGCCAGGCAAAAGTTGAAGCCAGTAGCGGTAATAAATTTTTCCGTTATCACAAAATGCGCTTGGAAAAAAATGGAATAAAAAAATCAGTGAAAGTGAATAATATTGAAGATAGGAATATATGGATGATTATTTCAGCCCCCTTACATTTGTATTCTTAGTGATCGCAGCCATAGTGGCGGTCCATACGAGGGGGACATCGAAACCAGTCAAGGGGAGGGAAGTAACTTAGCTAGTAAAACCAAATTTCTTGTAGTATCAAAATGGTGGTTACGGGCTAACTCATAGTGAAATCTGCCAGAAAGTGGTGTCTTAAACGACGAGGACCAGCTGGGCAGCTTTTACCCCATTCTCGCCTTTATCTGAACTGCCAAGGAACTATTGATGAGTCTTTTAGTGACAGACTTGGATGTCTTTCAGAAGTTTTTTTGATATTCTGGGCATATCAAAGGCGTACGCGCAATTTCGAAAAAAACTTTGACAGTCCAATGAACTTAGTCTTTTTTTTCTTCGCGTACAAGCTTAAAAAATTCTACCCTTTAATGCGTTTTTCTAAGTTAACCGATATCAATATGGATGTAATGAAACTGCGCTTAAATATTCAAATTAAGACTCGATTGTGCCCGTAAGGTAATTATTAAAAGTCGCTTGTAATTAAAATATGACAATTAATTATCCGATAAAGTCATTTACCTACATTTAATACTGACATTTGATAATTATATCGCGATTAAAATATTGTTTTGTGGTTTATTAAAGTTTACAAACTCGGGGCGAAGGGGTTTGGCGTCGAAGAAGAATTTGGTTGCGTCGTATCGTTACAAACATTTAATGGTTTTCCTGGAAAAATTACAATTAATAGAGGGTAAATAATGAATTGTAAAATGATTAGCGAAATTTCTGCACAGAGTAGTACTTCCAATGGTCAACTGTTCGGGTTATTCGGGTCTGAACTGATTTGTTATAATTTATCTCACCAGATTCAGTTAGCTTAAACATCATCTGACTTTTACTTTAAGTATATAATTTCATGGAAGCAAATCAAAATAAACACAACTTAAAAATTTTAAAGGAATTTAATAACAGAGGTATCTGAAATCTGCTCAGTTTCTGCCCGTTGGTTTACAATGAATTCAGATCAGTTTCTGGCTTAAATTATGTTGTTTATATATGTTTGTATATTGACCCATATCAGAAATACTTAGAATGCTTATTCTGGCAGATTTTCGTCTCGATGTAGCTGACGGTTTTTTTGACGTCACTATGTTAACTTAACAAACAATAACGTGAGAGGGGAGCGCGCGCAGAGGGGATTTTTTCTCTCGTAGGCGGGGCCAAAGCCGTCAGAGTGATCTTACGATACACGATACGCCAGGATAAGCATTCCAAGTAGAGGTATGGATTCCTGCCCATATCAATTGATTTGATAATATCTAATAATCTGAAGACAATTATTTGGTTAGTTTAGATCTGAGAATCACTAGTACATAGAACCCAATTCCATTGGTACTGACACTGGTAAGATGATTTTTCGCCATAGGAATAAGTTTTCAATGCGCAAAAATTTCCCACTACACAGCAAAAGTTACTCTTCGTAGGGATATTTACTGATTACAAACCATATTTTTTGGTTGTAATAGTTATAGACATGACGTTATTTGGAGCACAATTTGTTTCTACAATCAACGAGGATTAAGTAGACATGGATACCTCTCTTTGTAAGTGTGCTATGTTGAAAATGTACTTTAATCGCTACTATTATCGAAGGCTAGACGACATTTGTACATGCAAGCTTTAATTTCAGGCTAATTTTATTTATCGATAAGCTTTAAAGGTCGCTTGGTGACTTAAGCCCAAGGTGGTGCCTTGGGTATTAGCCTAGCTGATAAGACTGACTAGGCTGACACCTAGGCGTCCACCAAGATCAGGGGCCCATGCACACAAGGGGGTATGTCGAGGGGACCAAAGAAACTCGAAGCCTTCGGGGCCCTGCCATGGATTATTTTTTCGTATGACAGCCAATTTTCCGGTAATTTTTGTAAGTTTGTTGAATTTGGTAAGTAAGTAAGTAAGTAAGTAAGTTAAGTAATTTTTGTTGGTGATTTTGAAAACACCATTGTCCTCTTTACCAGAGAGAGAAATTGAAAAATGGTCAATACCGGGGTATCGTCGAAAAAATCAATGAAGGATTAAGTACTGATGGACGAAGGGTGATATCCCGTTTTAACAGTCGATTACGACGACGCATTACATAGTTTTGAGGAACCAAAAATTGAGGCGCGAATTTAAGGCGAAATGGGGAAATCCGGACGCATTTCGAGCGGAAAATAAAGCGTGTACAACGGCGCAACGAGTCCGAAACAGAAAGTGCGAGCTGACGACTATTTGGCGTTCGCAGCTCGATAGCTTTTGAGGTCTCTGTGTGTCACAAATTGACGGGACCCAAAATGTTCAGGCGCGCGCGCCAGAAAGAGAGAAAGACATTATCGACGCCCGTACGGACAAGCCCGGCTGAACATCAAATCGCCCAAATTAGATATCAACACGCGACAACGAAAAGCGCGAGGAAGTTTGCTCGTCGCGGTTACTACGACTCCTAGACGTACCAGTTCCAATAGTGCCCCGATACGAGGAAAGTAGCGAAGATCCTCATGGAGATACGTCAAACGGCAAACATCCCAACCTGGTCTCATTGACTAAACATCAACTTAGCGTATATCCTGCATTTACCTTCGCGTCCGAAGAAAGGGGTTTTTGGGGGCTGATGGGTAGTCAAACCTTTCATATAAACATGGCAATGTACTATATACTTTCATCACGGGGAAAAAATCATTTTTCGGGGTCATTGTATAATAAATTGTACTTATTGATTGACGTAATAAAAATGGGAATATTTTCTGGCTCCATATAGTCTAAAAATATAATTGACCCTTGACCTCCGAGAAAATCGTGACTCGCGAGGTCAAAAAATATATAAATGCTTAATTAGGGAATTATCCTAGCCGCAAAAACATCCCCGCAATTGAAAACCTGTACTGACCTCTTAACATCCGTAAAGTTAGGCCTAATTTCGTGAATAAAATTTCGTTCTCGGACAGAGAAGGTTTTGTGTTTCCAAATCTGTTGAATAAATCAAGTTCTACGGGCACTAGTCGGTCAATAAGTACACGAAAAGTTCCAAGTTTTTGGGCTCCGAAAATTAAATGAACAAAAGTTATCCGTAACCTGGATGTTGTACCGTAGTGAAACTCTCCAACTGCCTTACTTGGACGTGGATTGCCAAGTTAGTACCGAATCTAACATCGCACTAGGCCAAGCCCTTTCGTAGAGCCGCCGATCGAACGATAAAAATACCAACAAAGAATCATCAGAAAATTTCTGAGCGAAATTTCCTCTTACGGAATTAATAATCTGACCCCAAAATCTTAACTTCGCTAAGAAAATAATCTTCAAATATATAACTCCTTTCACAATGAATGTATTATTTTTCCTGGACTTATTAGTTATACATAATACGTAATAATACGCAAACAATGAGAGTAAAAACTGTATTTTTCTTTATGAAAGAAGAAGCCTAGGTACATTCCAAATAATAAATATCAACTCTGGCTTCTTTTAGAGTATGGGAGGCGCCAGAATGTCGTTATCTACCTTGACCTTATTTTCTCTTCAGTATCGGTAACCAATTTTCGTCTTCGTCTGTACTGGAATCTTCATCTCTCAACAACAATTTCAAATATTTACGAAAAATAGGTTACGCAAGATTTTGGTGGGTTTATTTTAGAATCGACTCTCGCAAAAGGGTGTCTTGGGCGAAACTAAAGCTCATTTCTTAATGAGGGAGGATAATTTTTCTTCCCTCTGTTTCTCATTTCTTGCCGTAATGAAAAAAGGCGAAACGCATGATAAGACAGCGACGATACCCGGAACTGAAACTGAGTCAGATTCTCAATTCGAATCGACGCGTTCTCTCCCCAACCACACACGCAGTTCCGTTTTCTTCGCTCTAAAATGAGACGAAACAAAAAAATATATTTTTAAAGCCTAACCCGTTATTATTCGGGGTATCAAGACAGCATGCGCATTGTGACTTCGGAATCTTAAGCTAGAAATTACTAGAATCAAAACAAAGTTAAGGGATAGCCCCGAAAGAAACGTGATGTTTATATTTAGATCGATATAATTTCGATTTATCGATTTGTAATCGTGAAAACTATATACGAGGTGGTCCACGCATCATTTCCCTGTTAACTATCAATTGTTATTTTGGCTTATTTATATTTATACGTTTTGCAATATTTTTTTTATCACTTAAGATTTTGGGGAGTTAATGTTTTATGATTATCAACCAATTTAATTCTACGACTAGGTTTAACAGATTGGCTGATTACACAAATTAAAGAGAGTGGTTCGCTAGGAGGGGTTTTACAATCACCTTGTTTGTTTCTTTGTTTGTTTGTTTGTGTGCGTCTGGCTGCGGTAACACGTTCGCAGTATCGGGGTGAAGTGTAAAAACTGTGTTCGCAGTATCGGCGCAAAGTGTAATCACCGAGTTCGCAGCTCTTGAAATTGTGTTTTCCAAAAATCATTCTTTCTTCCATTGGGTATAGAATGTGTGAAAAAATTAGCGAATTAGAATGTGTGTACGAGCGATTTGTGAGTTCGAGTGTATTATGGCGTTTTTAGTGCGCTAGTACGTTATATCGTATGTAGCAGTTTTTGTACTTCTACTGTCCATCTGCCACTAGTTATTGACTTTTGTTAAGTTAAAAGGAACCACCTATGGACTGCATTGTAAATGATGATAAAACAAAAGTCAATAAAGGATGATAAAATTGTCGAATAAGTAGATTAGTCCATTATGAAAAGGGATAATAAAGCTAAACCCTAAACGAACCGGTACGAGCTATTAGTAAGTTTTTAAATTTCTTCAAATTTGTTTAGGGTTTAGCTTTATTATCCATTTTCATAATGGACTAATCTACTTATTCGCCAGTTTTATCATCCTTCATTGACTTTTGTTACCGAGCACTAAGGGTTGCGTCTAAGCATCCAAATGACAGGGTTAGGACTTGAACCCGTGTCCTCCTGCTTTGCAGGCTATAGTGTACTACCACAGAACCAACGACACATATTAAGATGCAGCGATATTTAGAAAAAAAGGTTTGGGCTTTAAAAGTCCGTTTTCCTTTACGCTTTTATAAACGTATTAACGTCAATTTATTCTATAATATTTTTAATATTTATAAATTAAAATTAAAATTAATTAATTGTAGCCAAAAATCGAACTCAGGAAATATTTTTAGCAGGCGGATTGTTTACCGCTGAGCCATTGACTCTCATGTCGCTATGTTGAAAACAAAAAATATCAGAGGCAACCTCTTACGAGGAGAGGTATATTTATCATATAAATAATTTATAGTGAACTTGTAATATATAGAATTCCAAAATTTTTCGTGCAAGAAATTAAAAGGTTACAATAAACATTTGGTCACTAAAGTGGCCATGTCTCAAAGACAGCTAGGGAGGACTGGGGCTAAACAAGTTAGCAGATAATTTTTGGATTTAGTTCATACTTCCTTTAAGCGTATTCCTTTTACAATAAAAGACGTGTTAAGGCAGCACCGGAAAAAGTCTTTAAAACTTGTAGTGGCAACTTGTAGGTGCAGGCTGTACACACAAAGGTTCGTCCGCCCTCCTACAAGTTACCCCTACACGGATTCGGGCGCTGGCTTAACCTCTCTGCTATTTAGCACATTTTATTTAACTTCGTCATTTTCAACGGTTTGGTATCTTTGAACGAGACGAAAAAATGTCCAAATACGTTGACTATGCTAATTATTATCGCTGTTTGCGGTATCAAATACAAAGTGGCACGCGGGAATCTTAAAACAGGCTTTTCTCAAATTTGTCACACGTCATTTAAGCCCAATTAACACATTTAAAAAAAACGACGACAACGATTTTTGTTATACGCCATCGCGTCCCCTTTTTTAAAAACGGCAAAACCTAATTTCCGAATTACAAAATAAAATTTCCCCCTCAAATCGAACTAAAAATCAACGAGAAACAAAAAAAAAGTGAAAAAAAATAAAGAGAATTTATCATCGTTTCCGATATAAAAACCAGAAATATTTGGGCCCAACCAACGTCCGGAATTGACAGCCACCGGAGCCCCCATTTCTTCCGATCGACGACCATTTCGACCCGAGGCGTTTCGAGATAATCGAACGGTTATTCAATGCCACGCATACTCTTTATAAATTTTTCTACACTAAATTTTCCCCCTGATAGGTTTTTTCTCCCGAAAGAAATATCTCCGTAAATACACGGTGCATTTTAAATAGTAAAAATACTGCTGGGGGGAGGGCATAAAATCGAGGGGGAGGGGTGTTTTGGAAAAGGGATACGGCCGAAAAACGGGAGGGGAGGGAGACGCGAACCGCTACCTGGCACTTCACTTTCCTATACAGGTAAGGGGGATTTCAACGTCGAGTTATTTCGCCAGCGACTACCTGGGATAACAGCACCAGCTAACCCGTATTTTGGCGAGATGTAAGAATCGGCGGGCTGAAAAAAAAACCAGATACCCGGAGGGTCTATGGCGGGTTGATGGTGGTCGGACCAGTTGTTCGGGAACCTCCGTAGCCGCTATAGTGGAAGCCAACGCTTTCGTAGCCATAGGACGTTTATTCCGTGACCTCCCTTCGCGACAAGGCTAGCCAGTCTCGAAGAATTCTCCGAGAAAAATGGATTACGTAGAAAGTACGCCGTGATTTTGATTAGTACCGTGACTGAGATTACAGCTCGGATGTCGCGTTGAATATCCTCGCTTTCGCTGATTCGGATTGTCTATATTGTTTTTTAAAACACGCGGCTGGTTTCAAAAAGTCAGAGACGGTATACGCCGGAACTTGCGTTTTTCGATTTTGATTATATTGGGTTGTGAAAAAAAACAATTTTCGAGCTCGCGTTATACAGGTATGATATTTGATATATTTTTATTTATTTATATAAGGTTATAGTCGATTTTTATTTATTTATTTATTTATACAAGGTTATAGTCGAGTTTTTATTTATTTATATAAGGTTATAGTCGAGTTTTTATTTATTTATATAAGGTTATAGTCGAGTTTTTATTTATTTATATAAGGTTATAGTCGATTTTTATTTATTTATTTATACAAGGTTATAGTCGAGTTTTTATAGACTATAACCTTATATAAATAAATAAAAACTCGACTATAACCTTATATAAATAAATAAAAACTCGACTATAACTTAGTCGAGTTTTTATTTATATAAGGTTATAGTCGAGTTTTTATTTGTTTATATAAGGTTATAGTCGAGTTTTTATTTATTTATATAAGGTTATAGTCGAGACTATTTGAAGAGGGTTTGAACGGTCATTCAATTCGGTTTCCAACGCTTTAACTTCGCGTAGGTTGACATTCTAACGTAGGTTTGCTTTCGGAAGTTCGAAGACCCTATTTACAGTCCCACGTTTATTTTAAAATGGATTAAGTGCTTTTCAGAGTTTCGTATACGTTTAACTATTTTAGTCTGAAATTGGTAAATATTTGTTATAAATACGTAAACGTTTGGGTTTATTTTATAATCCGATATGGATGGTTTCTAATTTTATTTTATTATCGCGCAAGACACACGGTTCAATAAGTGTATACACTTTTTTGTGTATTTCCTGTACAATAAACTCCAATTATATGATATTGAGAACATTTTGGCTAGGAAATATAAGAAAATATTTGAGACAGTGTTTCAATATTTTAAACGATTTTACATTTATAATTTACGTAATTTTATCCAAAACTCAGGGTCGCAAATTTCATTTTCTCTAACAAACGTAACTTATTATTAAAACATAAAAACAGCAAAACTTGGTCGAAAGGAATTCGAAATTAAGGGCATAAAATTTAAATGACCATGTAGAAAACAAAATTTCCATGTCAGAACTTGAAACAAAATATTTTGTTCCAGATTCGAGATAAACAACTCAATATTCTCACATATTTCCGTCAAATTAAACCCTAAATTCCAAAGAGAAAAAGTACATTTCCAGTGAACTATAAGACGTAAAAAAAACAGAACAATAGGGCAAGATACGCGACGATACTCCCAATTAATATTAGGATACCACTACCGACAATTATACGAAAAATAAAAATAAATTGGTCGAGGTAACTTCGACAAAGGCCCGAAACAAAATAAGAATCTAATATTATAAATTTTGGATTACAATAATGGGAGTCCTTTTTAAGAATACCGGTTTGACTAAAAATTAAAGATTCAAAGAGATAAAATTGCTCCTAAGCCTTGGGTTCCATATAGAGAACACAATACGAGAAACAATATCCGTTGTATTAAAGATAATTTTTCGCTCAGGGGTACTCGAAAAGGGGTGACAAGATTCACCCGTTAAAATGGTAGAGTCGCTTCTTAAAGAACGAGATAAACGCTAATAAAAAAATGGCGGAGAAAATGACTTCCTGATGGGGCAAGATTATTAAGCAACGTTTTATTCTTCTCGCAACGTTATTCGCGAAATGAAACGGTCATGAGTGACAAAAAAATTTGGGTTTAATAACGGGGCAGGGATACCACTCTCGAACCATTGTTTTAACAGTCAGTCACCAGCCGAGCCGCGAGATTGAAAAGTGACGGTGGACTTTGAAATTAAAAACAATCAATTCGCGGGTTGTATTGTGTTGAGGCCAAACACCTTTTCCGTTATTTTTAAATTTAATTTCCTATTTTGAAATTCTTCAAACAATGAGCGATGAGAGGTCAGTGAAAGCCAGCCGTTTTAAATACATTTAGAAAAGTGAAATGATAAAATTTCGTCCTCAAAGTATAGTTTAATGAATTGCTAGAACAGGTAAATTAAGAGCAAAAATTTCAATTATTCGTAAAAATTACGGTTAACTGTTTATTTATGGATATCATTCGCGGTTATAAAACGAATTAATATGCAAAAATTAATTTTTTATTCGGATAATTTTTGCTTATGGATAAAAACAAATAAAACGGATATTTCTTCTCGAAATCCCGAGCTCTATAAGCTACACTTCGAAAACTTTCTTGAGGGTGGCTTAAGAACGCTAAATAAGTTTATAACGTCTAAAAATGAGTGTTTTTTTAATATAAGAATCTTGGTGACATTTTCTGTATTGGTTTTTGGTTATGGAACATTTTCGCAAGCGTTTAAATGAAATCAATTAGTAAACCAAACCATTAAATTAACTAACACTCGGGGCAAATATCAAATTAACACAATATAATTTGGATCATATAGTTTCAACAATTACACGACGATTTTGTCATATCTACTTAAGATAACGAGATTACCCAAAATCGTAGAAATTATTTCATCAGAAAACGTTGGAATAACTTAAGAAAGGGAAAATCTTAATTGGCTGACTGTTAAAAGGCACCCGCCGACTTTGGTAACTTTCTCGCAATAAATAAGACCTCATTAAAGGCTGGAATTCCGATTATCTGAAAGTCAAATTGGAAAAGATCAGTCGAGTCTAGAAATATAAATGTAACCAGGTCACAGCTTGAGCGCCATTCCCCCGCTCAATCAAACACTTCCATCGCTAATACACTTTCCCAAACGATATTTTCTGCCCCAAAAAAAATCCAAAATTATATTTATATAAATTGAAAGAAGCCCTAAACAAAACCTCTACTTTCTCGGAAGAGGGAAAGGCGGGAAAACTAATCAGTATTGAAGAGATTTCAAACGGGATGATTGAAAAGTTTCCTGGCGGGGTATTTCTTCTACTAAAACCTTTTAGCCCACATTATACGCATTCGTAACAATTCGCTCCTAAAAAACCGCCGAAACGAGCGAGCGCTAAATTGCTTCATTTGCCGCTTTGGCATTTGCGAAATGAATGCTCGCCTATGTGGGTCTCTGAATAGCTAATCAAGGAATTGGGAAGAAAGCAAACCATTCCACCCCTACACGGGACTCAAAATTCAGGTTAAGCTAGTATTGTTGGCAAAGGCAGGGCTCCTTTCTTAAATTTAGCCATTGGGGTATCGGATAAAGTACGAAATTTTTGCTTTTCTCCAAACCGTGCGCTTTAAAAATGGACTGTATTGTGTAAAAAGGCGCTTAAGGTCCTGTGGAAATAGCCCCCCTTTTTTATAAATTACGTAAGGTTGCAAAATGTGGAACGATTTTATTCTATTTCCATTTTATTATCTTAATTTTGGTTGGCCAGGACGTCATTTCAAGAAATTTCGACACTTAAAAGAAAAAATATTTTTTCCATCGGTGGGAAAAAAAATATTGGTAGCGTTCCAAAATTAGAGTTCCAATTGTCAGAATTACCCGCGCAGTGATATAAATAAGCCGCACAAAGAATTAATAATTTACCATCCAGTAATCGCCATAGTAAAATTAAACTTCCTAATTCTTGAAATTAAACAAAAATCAAAATGATTTTAATTTACACCCAATAAACAACGTTAACTAGTAACGCGACCATAAAACAAAATTTACCCAAAAAATATCGAAATATTCTGTTTAAAACTGTCACAAAGATACGGTTTGATTAATGTCAGGCGGAGAAGGCCGCGGGATAAGGAAATTAGCTAGTTCCTATTTCTAAAATTAAAACATTCTCTTTTAATTAATTAACTACGGATAAAAAGTGTTCCATTTCCTATTTTCATATAAAGTTTGTCGGCCGAAGACTAAAATTAGCGTACATTTCGTGTAGCTTTAGCGACGGGACGATTTTGGATAAAGTTCTAAGACCGGTTTAGAGACGCCATTATACCAGGAAATGGCGTTTATTAGATTAATAAATTAGATTAAAAACTTAAACACGCCGCAAAGTGACAAGCTTATTTTAAGAAGTTGGACACGATATCTTATTAAGCCATTGTTTGAAGTTACGTTAAGACTCAAAGGTACGTGGGATATAACTTAGAGTTGCGTAAGGTACTATTCGTAAAATTGTTTAATTCAATTGACTTAATTTTCTGCGGGTGAATTGTCTATAATGTATGATAACTTTGTATATTTAATATGGATGCACCGATATGGGTACAGCCGATATATAGGCCGATATTTACAAAGTTATCTATCATAATAATAGTGTATATGATAAACTCATTGTAAAAGACGGTTCAGTTTATTTATTTATTTTATTATAATTTTTCATGAAAAAAGTTTGCAAAAGCATATCCGAATATGTTTCTTTTCATTTTATTGTCTAAAAAAGGTATGATTTATCTTCTGAAGTCTGGCGCACGTGGCGCGGCCAATAAAATAAAATATTATCATTAGTTAGTTCATCGAGAATTTTCTTATTATTAAATGTTTTTCTGAAAATATTTTTCTAATACCGGTATCGGACAATATCGGCTTTGCTTTAGCCGATATTAGCAAAATAGGCATCCCTAATATTTAAAATGTCATTGTTAAAGGGAATATAACCTCAGGTATTTGGTATGGAACACTAACGTTTGCAGCTTTGACCGCTCTTGCCTTTGGCTTTAAAAATGTTCCGCGCCAATGTACGGGGTAATTTGAAAAATTGAAGGAGTCTTCCATAAAGATTGCAGGGCCCCCAGAGGTCCTATAATTCCTATAAAATCCTATATTTTCAAAAATGTCCTATAACATCCTATATTTTTAGTAAAATCCCTCAAAAGTCCTATAAAATCCTATAATTTTCATATTTTGCCCATTTCAAATCCAACCACTCAGTAGTTAAATTGCTATTTTAGCTATAGGATAAATTCCTATACCAAGTCATTCTAGTCTATACTTTTGTTATTGTTAGCATGGTTAGCTACTTGTATATATTTTTGATAAAATGGTTAAATTGTTTCTATTTTTTAAGTGAAAATCAGAGATTTATTTCACTAAATATAGATTTAGTTTTTAAATGCATAAAGTTAGTAAATTAAATAGCATATATAGTCCTATAAAATCCTATAATTTTGTAAAAATAGTCCTATAAAGTCCTATATTTTTATAAATATAATCCTATTTTTCCTATAAAGAAATTGAAGATTTGAGTGGGGGCCTTGAGATTGCTTTGCATGTTATATTCCCTTTAAACGATAGTTTTTGCAAAAGTTTTTTTGGCGATACAAAAATATTAGAAATTCTGAATTATCATCGTCTAAATTTCTAGTGCTTATTTCCATCCCCAAAAGTCTCTTTAATTCACGCATAAACAAACACCTCGAAATTCATTCTTACGCAACAGCCTTAACGAGTCACCGTTTCAATAACAAGCCGTGTAAAATATTTCGAATAAAATTACAATAAAATTATATAGGAGTAAAAAAATATTAGTTGGACCACAGTCAAACCAACGTGATTCTTTACATTTCTTTCGTTTCGCGTATGTAATACAACCTTCAACCATATTTTATAGTCGTAATAGATCTTTGATAATATCGTTAAAGAAAATAACGGAATCTAATTCACAAGTAAATGCAATAAAAAAACTAATTATTCATAAAGGGTATGGCAAAATATAGCCAATTTTATATCTACAAAACTCGTGGATCGCAACGTGACAAAATTATCTTATATGTTTACGGGAGATATCCAATTGAAACGATTAATGTTTTTTGTTACTGAACATTCCAGAGCGCTGTTATTAAATTTAATATAAATATTAAAAGAGGTGGACCGTATAACAGCTGATCGGCTTTTAGTATACGACTTTTATTTGGAAAATAGTGGAACGAAATCCCGAGAAGATCCGGAATTCTTGGCTTACGTTCAAGTATTCGAAATTTTAGAGGAGCAACGCCACATGTAAATAATATCCGGCGACGCAACGGTTTGGAATTCTTTCTCAAACAAATGCTTAGTATATATTCACGGATTTTTATTTTGGCGTTTAGCTTCAGCCATATTCTAACTTCTAGGAATATTTGGGTTGGTTATTAGTTTAAATAAATTATTGGAAACCAATGAGGAAAATATTAGAAGTAAATTTTACTAACCGGATATTGTACGGATACGAGCCCGATATTGGTAGAATATTTGAAGCTATACGAGCCTGATATTGAACGAATATTGGAAGCTATACGATCCCGATATTTTGATGAATATTGGAAGCTATACGAGCCCAATATTTTGACGAATATTGGAAGCTATACGAACGCGATATTCGACGAATATTGCAAGCTATACAAACCTGATATTGGTAGAATATTTGACGCTATACGAGCCTGATATTGAACGAATATTGGAAGCTATACGAGCCCGATATTGGTAGAATATTTGAAGCTATACGAGCCCGATATTGAACGAATATTGGAAGCTATACGAGCCTGATATTGAACGAATATTGGAAGCTTTACGAGCCTGATATTGAACGAATATTGGAAGCTATATGAGCCTGATATTGAACGAATATTGGAAGCTATAGAGCCCGATATTGGTAGAATATTAAAAGCTATACGAGCCTGATACTGAACGAATATTTGAAGCAATACGAGCCCGATAATGGAAAAATATTGAAAGCAATACGAGCCCGATATTGGACGAATATTTGAAGCCATACGAGTCCGATATTGGACAAATATTAAAAGCTATACGAGCCCGATATTGGACGAATCTTGAAAACTATGAGAGCCCGTTATTGGACGGATATTTTAAACTATAAGAGGGGGATAATGAACGAATATTGTTAACTATGAGAGCTTCATAATAGACGAATATTGTTAACTATGAGAGCTTCATAATGAAAGAATATTGTTAACTATGAGAGCTTCATAATGGACGAATATTGTTAACTATGACAGCTTCACAATGGACGAATATTGTTAACTATGAGAGCTTCATAATGGACGAATATTGTTAACTATGAGAGCTTCATAATGGACGAATATTGTTAACTATGAGAGCTTCATAATGGACGAATATTGTTAACTATGAGAGCTTCATAATGGACGAATATTGTTAACTATGAGAGCTTCATAATGGACGAATATTGTTAACTATGAGAGCTTCATAATGGACGAATATTGTTAACTATGACAGCTTCATAATGGACGAATATTGTAAACTACACGAGCCAGATATTGAACGGATATTGTACACTACACGAGCTTAATATTAGACGGATACTGCAAACTATAAGGGTCCAGTATTGGACGGATATGTTAATTTATATTGGTATTGGTATTGGTCTAATACTTAACACAATGCTACCCAATATTTAAGACATATGAGCCATCAAACCAAGTGAAAAGTTTACGTTATTTTATAGTAAAAGAGGACGAAAACACAAAATAAATTCACTAAATCTGAATATCATCCGATCAAACTTTCAACAATGGTCTATTTGGATGAAAACCAACCATTTATATGGAAATGATAATAATAAAAATAGGTCGAGACATCATTCTAAATAAAATGATTATTCACGTGTAACACTTTTCTACACTTGTTTACTTAATTTTCTAGAAAGTGTTCTATGATTTCCAAGTATTCCTCACATTCTGTGATTCCCACAAATTTCTATTAGATGATTTCAAGGGATTATCTTAAAGAACCGTGACGAAAGGGGTGGAGTTAACTGAAATTTATCGCGTATCTTTTAAACGATTCTGTGAAACTTTAAGCAAATTACCTACGATTCGTAGACCCGATTATCTAATTGATTTCCTGCCGTTCTAAATCAATAAATCGCTTAGTGTCATTCGGCAATAAAAGCTTTCATGACGTACTTTTTCAAACTAAAAAAAAATTAAACGTAGACGACGGTTTTAAAAAATATGACAGTTCTAACCTGGCCTCGACTCCACGAATGACCCTCTTTTTACAATCGGGCAAAAGGAAACAAGTTTTAAGTATTAAAGACCGTTTTTAAACGAGTCGAACAAGTTAGAGGGTGAATCCTGAAAGCCTCATAATACAACGTTAATAGATATATATATATATATATCCACACACCAGTCTCAAAGTTCACGTTCCACTCGGCATAGCCCCCAACGTCTGTTCAGAACAGGCTTTTTTCCTTTTCAAAGATTTGAAAAAAAAAATAATAATATTATTATCTAAATTCCTAGAAACATATCGGACACGGTAGCTCCAGGATAAAAATCTGAAAAGATAAAAATCTAATCAATTAAATTAATTGCGTGCTTCGGAATTTCGTTCCTTGAAAGGTGATAGATTTTAAAAGGGAATGTTAGAAGCCTTAAAGGAGCGGAAAAAACAGCCTCTGGAAAAGAGCAACCTCCAGGGATTACGCGTCCCTCGAATGAATTTCGAGAACCGTGTGTTATTGAAATTATAATTATATAGATTTACTTTTATATCTTTTCGTACCTCCCATCGCATCAGTTCTAATTTCAGACCGTCATTTCGGGAAAATTAAGAATATATATATATTTTTATAAAAATTATATAGAGAAAGCGTAGCGGTACGTTTCAAGTATACATTGATAATTTTTCGGTGTTTATTATCGTATATGAGGGGTATACCGCTATCTCCGCAATCTACGATTTCGTCTCCGTTATTAGACTGCTTCTAACTAGTTATTAAACAAAAATCAACGATTTAAACGGGCTTAAAAATTCAGCATCTTGACATAGATTTTCCACTATAGTATTATTTATAAAATTGGACCAGAATACTTCTGTCAACATGCAGGTAGAATTTTAATATATATTCGAGTAAAAAAACATGAGGAATTTGTCAAATTTGGAAATAGAGACGTATATTTTTCCTAGATATAACTGGAACGATGGGAAGAAAAACCCAGAAATTTCGTGTTACGAAAATGATGAGAGCTTGAAAGCCTTGAATATGAATTTGGAAAAATATAACATAAACATTTCAAATAAGAAAAAGTTTGAAATATTTGACATACATCGAATTTGACCAGAAATTTTAAACCGAGCTGCCGAAAAAAGCGGGATATCTAATGGATACCTGTACGAGACAGTTGTCAGATTCTCAATTACTTTAAAAGTGTCACACGTGAAAAATGCTACACGGTCGAACTGCTTCTAACAAAATGTAAAAAAAATTAAAGTTCCGGGCTGAGATTTGACTATTGTTAAGGTTGAAAAAGTGGTGAATAAAATATTCTTATTTCCAACAGAAAAGATCCAGGGATGAAGCCTTGGCTAACAGGTGCGATGTTCCTATCCGTAGTCTTCCTGTCTGGATTAATCAGAACCAGCCTAGCAGGTTAGTGTACTTGTTTTTGCTCAGATTCATTCACTTTTTTACGTGGGATGGAAATATTTGCATAAGACACAGAAGACGTCATGCGGGTTAATACGATCTCAGACGCGGTGATGGTGGGAGGTGAGTCTCGCGTGACGCCTGTGAACGCGGAAACAGCGTGAACACCAAACCCAAACACGTAGAATTGTATCAATAAATGGGTTTAATTAATTCAATGCGCTACATTTCGATGAACGGCATTCTTGAGTAGAGGATCTTAAATATTAATTCATACCATAAGGAAATGTCTTTCGTATGGTAATACATATAATCTTTTATTACATTATTATTATGTCATGAATGCGCTACAGTTAAGAATACGTTTCCAATGAATTGTTCGACTTAAGTATAAGCTCTTAAATATTAATATATACCACATAATTAAATATGTTAAAAATCATTATACATATAAGATAATAATGTAACATAATAATGTTATCTTATATGAATAATGATTTTTAACATAGTTACTTATGTGGTAAATATTAATATTTAAGAGCTTATACTTAAGTCGGGCAATTCATTGGAAACTTATTCTTAACTGTGGCGCATTTATGACATAATTATAATGTATGTAACATAATAATGTAATAATGTTATGTCATGAATGTGTTACATTATTATTATGTCATGAATGTGTTACATTATTATTATGTCATGAATGTGTTACATTATTATTGTCATGAATGTGTTAAATTGTTATTATTAGGTCATGAATGTGTTACGTTATTATTATTATGTCATGAATGTGTTACATTATTATTATTATGTCATGAATGTGTTACATTATTATTATTATGTCATGAATGTGTTACTTCATAATTATTAGGTCATGAATGTGTTACATTATTATTATTTCATGACTGTGTTACATTATTATTATGGCATGAATGTGTTACATTATTATTATGTCATACGTTTCCCATGATTTGCCCGACTACAGCCTGGATTCTAGAATATAGGGTCTTTATATTAATTCATACCACATAAGGAATTATGTTACATATAAGATAACAATATTATTATATTACAAAAGACAGTTAACGGTAATAGTTAGTGTAGGGAGCTGTTGGCTCGATCTCGTGACATGCAGGGCTTGCCACCACCCTCCTACGCATTGTAACCCGGCCACCTAAATTAATGGCTTCAAAAGTCGCTTGATGACTTAGGCCTAAGGTATTAGCCTAGCTGATTATTATTATTATTATTATTATTATTATTATTATTATTATTAAAAACTTGGTTTCGCGCCAAAACATGGGACGACACCATTTTAAACAAAACACGACGGGCTACACTGTATAAAGGCAGTTTGTTAGTAAACAAAATATGCAGTATAATATAATTGGTATCATCTCGATTATCACAATTAACTGTAGTTCTTAATTTTGATCTTTATTTTTTTTTAGCTAGGCCAAAATATAAATATCTAAATCTGAGGGACAGAATAAATATTCTACTTATTAATTTCGGAATATACTGCCGTCATGCAAATTACCTTAGATATTTACTATAAGTCAACAACTGGAATGTACCAAACCAATGTTCTACGGCGGTAGGATAATTAGGATTATGTCAAATTACAAGATAATGTTTCTATAATCAGAGCCATCAATCAGTAATCACTAATAATCACTTTACGGCTATCGCAATAGTTTTCCACAGGAATCCATACCTCTACTTGGAATGCTTATCCTGGCGTATCGCGTATGGTAAGATCACTCTGACGGCTTTGGCCCCGCCTACGAGATAACAAATCCCCTTTGCGCGCGCTCCCCTCTCACGTTGTTGTTTGTTAAGTTAACATAGTGACGTCAAAAAAAAAACCGTCAGCCACATCGAGACGAATATCTGCCGCGATAAGCATTCCAAATAGAGGTATGGATTCCTGATATGGGTCAATATATAAACAACATAATTTAAGCCAGAAACTGATCTGAATTCATTGTAAACCAACAGGCAGAAACTGAGCAGATTTCAGAGACCTCTGTTATTAAATTCCTTTAAAATTTTTAAGTTGTGTTTATTTTGATTTGCTTCCATGAGATTATATACTTAAAGTAAAAGTCAGATGATGTTTAAGCTAACTGAATCTGGTGAGATAAATTATAACAAATCAGCGTAGACCGGTTATCGGTTAATTGGGATAACGAATCAGATAAACTGTTATCAGTGATAATTTGAAAATCTTTTTTTTTAATAGCATCTACATTCGACCTACAATTTTAAATTTAAAAAAATGCCAGATACCGAATCATTTGTAGAAGTTATATATTATATTTCTGGCCGATTGCAATCTCCTGGATTTAAAAAAAAAACTATTCTCAGTTTATATATTTCGTTAATTTCCATGTTACGTCAATTAAAAGTTTTACATAACGGGAAAAATGTCAAAAATTGATCGTACAAATTAACGAAGGAACGTTTAAGATATGGCAATTAAATAACGTTATAAATCTTTGGCGACATACAAAAAAGGCAAGAGTGTCTTTCTATTATATATCCGAGTGACATAACGATCGCTATTTATGTAACAGCGTTGGGTGTTTTCGCCATTGAAAACCCTTCGCTTCGAGTCATTCTCCTAAAGCCACGAAATTAGGCGTGTCTATCTCCGGAGCGAGAATGTATATGCGAAATAAAACTGCGAGAATTGAAAATGAGAAATTTAGAAACTTATCGTCCTTGGATCGACAACAATCAGCCTTGACAAAAGGGGAAAGGGCGAACGCTATTACGAAGATTAAAACTAAATACGGGGAAAGAACTTATTACAATTAACATTTTTCCCATATTGGTACTGCCTAAGGGGTATAAATAGACTTTTTTCATCCGATTGAAAACAAAATTCCTCACCCAATTCTGATAACATCATGTTCATTTATGTAACACCCTCTTTTACATAACAACGCGTAATAACATAGTATAGTCAATTTTATTTGAAACGCGTTGTAATTCTGTTGATTCGTTATTTTATAATTGTCTTAGACAATTATCACCGTATAATCAGTTTGTAATTAAAATTTTTCATGATAAAAATGTGAATTTTTGCTTTTCTGGCTCGAAAAATTGCTCCAGATTCACTTGCCGCTAAATATAATTGTCCCTCAATCAATTAATACACATTAATTATAAATATATTTCTTCTGCTACATAGAATTCATTAAGTTAATTAGAATATATTGTATAATATATTATAATTAAGTATTCTGCTCCCTCTACATCGTTTGCACCTAAGGGAAGGGCCTATAGTCTCCATGGAAACCGGGATGGGATGTCAAAAATTCAAACCATTTCGCGCCCAGCTACTAAATTGGTAGCCATTTTGTTAATAATCTAATCAAAACGACAAAACGTACCGAAATTAGATTTATGCTTTCAAATTTTTAAATGAATATCGCTATGGGCCCTAAACAAACCAGGTAAGATTTTAAACCGGGTTAATTTAAATAAAATAGTAAATGACAACAGGAATATCTACGAAAAGAAGTCGGCAAAGTTTATCAAATTAGGCCTTTGTGGTGATCTCTTCGGTATCGAATAAAATGATAATTTTCTAATTGAACTACTCGAACAATTTTTAACAAGGCAGGTAACCATTTTTAACGTAAAACGAAATTCTTAATCATTTGAAAATAATTAAAATCCGCAAACAGATCAGGTGATAGTGTTGTACCGCGTAGGAAGGTGGTGGCAAGCCCTTCATTCCACGCGAGTCAACAGCTCCCTACACTTACTAATACCTTCATAATTCACTCGTTAAAGATATTATAACCTTCTGGTAATAGCGTAGGCTCACAATCTTAGAGTAAATCCAGTGCCGGATATCATTTGGCGAAAAAAAAACAATTTTTTTCTCTTAAATATTGAAAAAAAAATTAATATCAGGTATACAGCGCGAGAGAAACTTAAAATAAACAACATTCGCCGCTTCGAAAATAACAAGAGATTCTACGTTCCGGAAGAGAAATTTGTCGGGATTATTGTTATCCAAATGGCACCGCAAACCTCGAGAAAATCGAACATTCTCACCTAACATTTCAATCTAAGACTAGAAATGGGGTAAAGTTGAGGGACTATACTTAAGAATAAAGTTCCATCTAAAATGGGTAAAAACGGTATGAATGAGTTCACGAGACCGAATCCGCGAAATATTTCAAAGATCAAATAATTATCTCTCTCTCTATCTCTCTCTCTCTCTCTCTCTCTCTCTCTCTCTCTCTCTCTCTCTCTCTCTCTCTCTCTCTCTCTCTCTCTCTCTCTCTCTCTCTCTCTCTCTCTCTCTCTCTCTCTCTCCAGGGTTATCTATAAGTTAGATACTATCTCAAAGAATGTCCAACGAGTGGAAAAAATGAACCGGCAGAGTAAAGAAAATTAAGTTGAAATTGGCCGCGTCTCTTTGTGTTATAACGTACTGAAAAGAAGCATCTAACCGTATATTACGCGATCTCCACCCAAACTTAAAATAAATCATCTAGTCACCGTCGTATGGCGTACAACGATCATTATTATTCAATTTTCGAGGTATTCGAGTTGACGAAAACGACACTTTTAAATAGTGTTGTTAACTTTCCTCAATTAAAAATTTTCCGCAAATCGGAAAAATGAAAAATTTAAACATAAATTACTTTTTAAGGGTTTTTAATGTTTTTAACTTTTTATCGATATAAAATGTCTAATAACAGTAAACATACTACAAAACATTAATAGTGTTACATTGTTAATCAGTTTAAACTAGTCTAGAGGTTTAGTTTTACTTTCAGATTCGAAAAATGAGGCTAAAATTCCGCTTTATTTAAATTTGCAAACAATATTAGACTAATCATAGAATTAAAACTTTTTTTTATTTTTTGTGGGAAAATACCGAAAATTTCCGTAAAAAAGGCTTCGGTCATTTTCCGAAAAAAAATTTCGACTTACAACACTACTTCTAAATAAGCGATGAAACAAAAATAACGCTTGTCTGACGATAAGTCAGTCGGTAAAAATATTCTCAGTCGCAGCTTGTGTGCGATTGAGAAATTACCCCAAGAAGTAACTGACGTCGTCTTGCCTTATGGCCAAGAACCTGTTGTGTCAGAAATTAAAGTCGGGTGCGTTCGAAAACCAGATCTTTCTTAAGGGAAATGGTGACGCCAGTGCTTGTTTAAGTTGTTTTTGAACTAGAATGTATAACATGACACCCCATTGTTGTTGTATAGTTTTCAACTGCGAGTTTTGATAACACGTTGTGAAAGGGGGGGGGGGAATCGTTGTACCGGAAATGACTAGTTTGCAAATTAGACTTCTGTTGAAACTGAGGGTCGGTTCTCACCTAAATTTTGATGCAAGATAACGTATTTCCACTTAAATTTCTTTATCATACGACGTGGTAATTTAAAAAAAGAGGAATTTTAATCGTGATAAGGTATGATATCATGACTCATTTGATAAAATATTGTTTTAGAACGGAAGTTACCTTCCGTTATCACGGATGTTATTTCAATGTTCTTTTTAGAAGAAGGTTCAAATGAAAATTTTATTTTATTTCAAAAGAAAGACTATGTAAAACTCACCCAAATTGACGTAGCCAATATCGAAATATTTTCTATTTATTGTGTAATTTTTGTTAGATTTCATATCAGCTAAAATATTATTTCGTTTAACATATACCTTACAATTTACTCAAGATCTCGTGAGAAAAAAATTTAGCATGTTAATAATCATGTAAACATTTACAGTTACGGCCTTACCGGTGTAATTTTACTGTTACAATTTGGCCAGAAAAGTGTTGCAAAATCTAATTTCTACTGAGTAAACAGGTTAAGCCAGCGCTAGATAACGTGTAGGTGAAACTTGTAGGACCATAGACGTAGGTTTATTACGTTCAATCTATACTTTCTCCCTACACGTTTTGAGGGGTGACTTAACCCTGTATATTATTACATTTAAATGTAAATTTTTGCGTACTTTGTTGAACTAAATATTAACGAAATTTTACTGAACTTAAAAAATAAATCTTCAAAAATAATATTTTAAAAAAAACCGAATGCAGACATAAGTCAAATAAACTGCGACTGAATTTATCTCAAAATTATACCCGAAATGATACCCCAATTAAAATTAAATGCGATGAATTTCAACGGAACTTTAATCGCTAAAACGCCAAAGGCGAAAAAAAACAACGTTTCTTTGAAAAAGCTCTAAAACATTAAACCACGTGTTTGCAAAATCGTGGTCGAAATCGTTCAAGCCTGAACTTTTAAGCTAATAAGAGACCTATATAAGAAAGGTTAGCTGAGAGTACAGTCACGGGCTAGGGAAAGGGTACGGACTATATTGGAAACACCTCTTAAAAAGTTCCAAAATAAATATCGGTTAAAAACAGATTCGCGTTCAAAACTAACCTACTTCGATGGCTGACTCAATTAAAAACCAATTAAAATTTTCCAAATCAATAAGTACGGATGTCTTTCGTTAACGAAATCCAGCGAAAAGGTGCGAAACATTATTTACCCCTCTTTCAAAATTATCGACGGGGGAGATGAAGGGAGTTAAGATCCTATAATTAAAATACACGATAAATTAATATGGATCTAGATTTTTCTAATTATATGTTTTTTTATGCTTTTGCAGTTTGTGAGACAGAACGGGGAGAAAGTGTCATCATCGTGGATATTCCGGAAAGTCGAGGCGATCGTGAGTTTACATATCTTGCTTAAAAACACGTGACTTTTAAAAATTAAATATTGAAACTTGTTTACCAATATCGTATTGGCAAAGTGGCTGCGATAAGGATATAGCGACGCTACCTAATTTGGCCCGCCCATCTTCTTTCTCTTAACCTATGACCCCCTAGAATTTCCCTGTTTCTAGTTTATTTCCATTTTCCGCTCGAGTATGCTTTCTTAAAATGATAAAAATGTTTGTAGAGAACATACGTAATTGTACTTGTACCGTTCAAGATACCCCTTGGTACTTCTACTGTTAAAGATACCCCTTGGTACTTGTACCGTTCAAGTTATCCCTTGGTACTTGTACCGTTCAAGTTATCCCTTGGTACTTATACCGTTCAAGATACCTCTTGGTACTTGTACCGTTCAAGATACCTCTTGGTACTTGTACCGTTCAAGATACCTCTTGGTACTTGTGCCGTTCAAGATACCTCTTGGTACTTGTGCCGTTCAAGATACCTCTTGGTACTTGTACCGTTCAAGATACCTCTTTGTACTTGTACCGTTCAAGATACCTCTTTGTACTTGTACCGTTCAAGATACCTCTTGGTACTTGTGCCGTTCAAGATACCACTGGGTACTTGTGCCGTTCAAGATACCTCTGGGTACTTGTGCCGTTCAAGATACCTCTGGGTACTTGTACCGTTCATGATACCTCTGGGTACTTGTACCGTTCAAGATACCTCTGGGTACTTGTACCGTTCATGATACCTCTTGGTACTTGTGCCGTTCAAGATACCTCTTGGTACTTGTGCCGTTCAAGATACCTCTTGGTACTTGTACCGTTCAAGATACCTCTTGGTACTTGTGCCGTTCAAGATACCTCTTGGTACTTGTGCCGTTCAAGATATCCCTTGGTACTTGTACCGTTCATGATACCTCTTGGTACTTGTACCGTTGAAGATACCTCTTGGTACTTGTACCGTTGAAGATACTTCTTGGTACTTGTGCCGTTCAAGATACCTCTGGGTACTTGTGCCGTTCAAGATACCTCTGGGTACTTGTGCCGTTCAAGATATCCCTTGGTACTTGTGCCGTTCAAGATACCTCTTGGTACTTGTACCGTTACAGATAGTTATGAATGAAAGTGTTTTTAGTTGTTATTCGGATTTTGGCACACAGTGATAATGAACGGTATAGGGAACATTTTGTCAATCAAATACACGTTTAATTTCCGCCATGGTATGGTTTGAGCAAAGACGTTTAAACGCTAACGCTACTCAACCTCTATTATAAATAAATCATTTGAATTCAAAGACCTCGTTCAGTTCCAAATGCTCGATAAAGCGATGGAATTAATTATATTAATTTTGAATAACAGAGACAAATCAAACGACGACACCCCTGGAACTGCCCATTCAGGGAGAGCCGGGCAAAATCAAATTGTCCATCCAATCAGCCACGCATGATTTCTTCGCCATCGAAGGCAAAAGACTCGTACTCAAACACCCCATCGATCGAGATGTAAGACATCGCACTTTCAAGTTTAAACAAGAGCTCATAATCGATTTAGTCAAATACAATCATGTCTTCCCAGACACGCACGTGAAGAAACAGTTTTCAATACCATGACCTTCAGTCAAGCGTTTGTCCTAATTCTTCTAAATTTGCTTACATTGAAGTTCCCTTGTTAATAATTAACTTTCAGTTGAAAAAGTTTCCTTCTACGAGAATGTAGGTTCACTGAGCGATGATTACTACTATTTAATTTAATTAAAGCCTAAACTTATCTTATAAAATTACGGTTCATCTAGATCCAACGAAATCGGGAACAATTAACGAAATAAGAAACTAAACTGTGTTAGGAATTATTCCCCCAAAATTAAAGTTAAAATTTCACGGTATCAGTCGTTAAATTTCAATTTTATATGGTATTTAACCATAGGTAAAAATTAATTTACATGGTTCCCCCAAAATATCTCAAACAAATTTTATTTTATGAATAACATTGTGACTAACAAAGGAGACATCCCGAAGTGTAACCCACCGATTTTGTTCAAACTCGGGGGATTGGTAGACCTTCTTGTATCATGAAAAATCCTAAAGGGAATTTATTCTATGGGCAACCGTTTTGCCAGGGCAACCAAAAAAGGTTTTTGACAACAACAAATGGAAATTTTCCCATTGAAAATAACATGGGATTCTGACCGATTCAAAATTTAGAAAATGTCAAAAAAAGAAAAATAATTAAAATTTGACAATAGAAACATCAAAATTGATCAACTTTTGATCAATTTGAGTTCAAAATCCCATGTTATTTTCAATGGGAAAATTTTATATTTTGTATTATCAAAAACATTTTTCGTTGCCATGGCAAAACGGTTGCCCATTGAATAAATTCCCTTTAGGATTTTTCATCATACATGAACGTCTACCAATCCCCCGAGTTTGAACAAAATCGGTGGGTTACACTTCGGGATGTCTCCTTGTAAATTACTCAATTAAAATATTTATAGTTAAATAAGTTAACTCAATCGATTTGGGCTCCACGTATCATTAACGCGCGATTAAATCATAATTTCTAATGAAACCAATTCCAAATATAGGACAACCGATTCGCCTCTTTGCGATTGCAAATTCTGTGCAGCGAAATCACAGGCTCTACGCAGGTAATTTATCACCCAAATAACAATGTACGAAAAAATAATTAAACAACCATTAAACCGTCATTAAATCTTAATTATTCAGAGAAGCATAGCTGTTGTGGTTCGAGTGATCGACGTAAATGACCACGCCCCTCAGTTCATCGCGACGCAATATTTCACTGCAGTGCCCGAAGTAAGTTACTTCTGATCAAAAAAAGATCTTTATGAAAACAAAATCCCTCAATCTATTAAAATGAGACAAAAAGCGTATATTATTAACATAGATTAGTAACAACAATTAGACGAAGTACTCATTTCGTTTCCGTTGCGTGAACACGCCCAATTGACTTCCGGGTCATTGTTGAACCAGTACCTTAATCCAGGGTCTCGTTATTCGGAGCCTCTCTCACTTGACCGAAATGTTTCAAACGTTAATAAACGTACCAAGGACTCGTTTCCGAATGAAACCAAAGATAACTAGTTAATTGTTATTTAATGATCGAAACGTTATCAGAACGACTCTAAGAAACAAACTCGAAAAGTAAATTATTAAAAAAACGCCCATTTGCTCGAAAGGAACGCGAGGAGAAAATACATTCGAAATTACACGCGTCCAAACCCTTTAATTAAGTTTGTTTGACTACATGAAAAGTTTAATTGGTTTCAGTCCTCACCCGTTTCCAAAACAATCTTCTGGAACTTATCCGCGAGGGACAAAGACGCCGGTAATAACGCCCTGGTGGAATACTTCGCCGTACCGGGAGACCGCCCTGAGGTAAGTTCGGCGTACGAGGACTCGATTTTGAGGCGCATACCATTCAATTAAGTCTCGGCTAAATTACGGAAAATTGATAATAAACATTTCCCCTCAAATTATAGTTCGACGGCTACGACTACTTTTCAATTCCTTTCCCTCATCAAGGTCTCGTGACCATCAAAAACCCTCTGGATTACGAAACCAACCCTAAACTCTACCTCAAAGTGATTGCGGTGGTAAGCGAGGACACATATTTTCATTTTACCTTTAATTCGACCATCGGAACGCGGTAGGAGCGAATTTTAGTGGGTGACACTATTTTTCTGAGTCGATAACGATTGCCTTCGAGATATTTGCGAATTTATAATTGGGTGGGCGTTGATTTGGAAAGCCTCGCATTTCGATGGGTTACTGGTAATTATGTTTAAAGGTTTATTTAAACGTAATGTCCTTCTAAAGGATCAAGCTACTGAAAAATCCGAACGTTTGACTAGTACTACGACCTTAACAGTGACCGTTACCGACGAGGATGACCAAGGTCCGTCCTTCGTCTACGATGGATGTTCCAAGATTGATAGTATTTGCGTGAACCCTCAATACGACGCGGTACTCACGAGTGGGGCTTTGGTAAGGAAGTTTGACCCAACGTGATCATGAGCAAATTTTATAAATACATTAACGTACGTACGTAGGTTGGAGTTCTCGACGTTAAGCCGGAAAAAATTCGAGCCAAGGACAAAGATTCTCTGAATTCGGCTATACATTATTCTTTCATTAGCGGTACCCCGCCATCCTACCACAACTTCTTCGAAATCGACCATAGATCGGGAACTGTCAGGCAAATTAAAGAAGTCGACCGAAATATCTTTAAAACGTTCGATATAGTTGTAAAGGTACGTCTTTGAAAAGGCAGACGTTGCTACTACGATATTTGCTAAACACTTTATTCGGTGACCCCCGCAGGCCGAAGAACAAACAGAAAAGAAACGATTCGCTACGGCCAAACTTCACGTGAGCATCTTAGCGGTGGATAGCAACCCCCCGTTCATTCATCCGACCTCGAATGTTGGTTACGTTGACGAAAACGTACCAGTTGGGACCACGGTCGTTACCACCAAAGGAGGAACTGAAGCCTTAAAGTTGAAAGTCGAAGACGTTGACATCGTACGTTTGTAGATAGCAACTTTTGTCTTTTGAGTCGCTTGTTAATGTTAATATTGGTTCGTATATCAGGGACCCGATGACCCGAGACAACAATACGCATTCGAGCTGACCACCACTGTATTTCGAGTCACCCCCGACGGCTATATCGTGGTAAACGAAGCTGGACTGGATAGCGACCCTCCAAACCCCAAATTGCACACTTTCCAGGTAAGGTTCACCTTCATCGAAGCTAGTAATTAAGAACAATTAGGATACAAACACGCCCTGTTAATACCAATTAAACCGAACGATTTCGTCAATAGGTAACAGCCAAACAAGTTGGAAACAACGGCACCAACGCCGCCAGCGCTCCGGTCCTCATTAGCGTCCATATATCGGACGTTAATGACAACAGCCCAAAATTGCCAAACTTCACGCCTATCAAAATAGAAGCCGGGAAAGGCGTCCAATCCGTCACCAAAGTACATGTTTCATAAATAATAACAAGTTTCATTATAATCTAAACGAGGTGTGGCTAATCGCTCTCTAAATAACTTAACAAGGTCCAGGCTCGGGACAACGACGAAGGTGACTTTGCCAAAATCAGCTATTCCATCTACCACGTCTCCAATAATGGACGCAATAAGTTTCGAATCGACCCCGATGAAGGTTTGGTAGAAGTAATTAGCAAGATTTCCGCCGGTGAACAGTACAGCATCACCGTACAGGCTACAGATACGGGCGGAAGGTAACGTAGCCTACTTTTTACCCAACCCGCGTCACGTCATTCTCAAATTAACTACAAAAATAACGAGCTAAAAAAGAATGAAGATGGTATATAAAATTAGATCTAGAACGTCTGTTTTTTTTTCGTTTCCATAAAGATTTTCTCAGACGATACTGGACGTAATTGTAGTTCCCGGTCCCAATACCGGAGGACCGGTTCTGAGCAAAGAACGCTACGAGGTCCAGGTTAGCGAGGGGGCCTCTATCAACTCGACGGTTGTTACTATAATGGTAAGTCAAAAAGAAGGCCTATGTACACGCGAGGCGTTTATTCATTAATTTGATGGTTTGGGAGCCTCGGGCCAATCGGGGGAGGTAAATCCAATTTTTAATTAAAACGTATTCCCGGCGTTCAGGCTTCTGACCCCGAAAAGGACGTCATCAAGTACTCCATCGAAAAGGGGAACATTAACGACGATTTTAGCATAGATCCTACCAGGTATGTCCTCCGTCTTAGAATTATTTAACGGTGAAAGAGTGGCTTAATGACTCTTTGTTTATCAATTAGCGGTGTAATATCGGTCGCTAAACATTTGGACCGCGAGGAAATAAGCGCCTATTTGCTAATGGTCAAAGCGGTTGATCCAAACGGATTGGTAAGTATCATACACCTACAAACATTACTCGTGGGTCGTCTATAAACGCAAAATTGCGCATTACAGTTCAGTACTGGTACAGTGGCCATAGCCGTAACGGACATCAACGACCAGAACCCAGTTTTCTCGCGAGACCACTACGAATTCAACATCGACGAAGGAATAGACGGGGCTCTAGTCGGAAAAGTTCAGGTCGGTGTGAACCTACCTTCATTAGCGCGTCTAGTCGCTCGTTTATGGTTTAGAGAACTGGTTTTTACGAAGTTGTATATCGCAGGCTCACGACGAAGATATTGGCATTAACGGGGAAATTTCCTTTTCCATATCGGGGTCAAGGTAAGAGAACCTTTATTATTAACGCGCAAAATATCTTACATAAACGCGGTGAACGGGTTTGCGGAGGAATTTCTTCCTTAAAAGTGATCCCCCCACCGTTCCTTCCCCTTCTAACTCGCTGGAGAACGTGAACGAGTACTTTGGCGCGCCCGTTAAACTGGCATCTTTTTCTTTCCGTAACATTACTTACACGTCATCTCCCCCTCAAGCGATTTTTCTATCAACCACGAGAACGGCGAAATCTACTCGGAGAAAAAATTGGACTACGAGACGCGACCAAGCTATCATCTGGTGGTCACCGCCCAAGACAAAGCTCCCGATTCCCGCATCTCCACGGCTAGCGTGACCATCTCGGTTAACGACGTCGAAGATGAGGTTCCCGTCTTTCGCGCTCCTCTCTACGAAGGAATCGTGCCTGAAAACGCCCCCAACTACGAAGTTCTTCAAGTCAAAGTAAGCTCAAATCGTGGTAAAGACATACACACTACAGCAAAAAAATGTCTATAAAATATTTCACTCGGGGCTGAATGAATGAAATCGTCTTTACGGGAATTCGGTCAAATTATTCCAATTTGCGGTTAACTTCGATTCCATTCTATAGCTAAATTAATAGAGACGTATAAATGGATAGTAGACTAAACATTAACGATATTGGTAGGCTACGGACCCTGACAAAGTTCCCAGAATCACGTACACAATTAAGGAAGGCGACAGACAACTGTTCCACGTCGACCCAGAGACTGGAATGGTTAAAACAAACGAAGGTCTTGATTTCGAAAAACAAAGGTCCCATAAATTAATCATTGGTACACTGGAAAACCCCAGCTCGGACGTTTTAGCTCGAACTACCATCCACATTACCGTTCAGGTAGTAACCAAATCCATCATTGGCTTGTTTTCCGGAAGATAACGTTTATATTAATTACAGGATCACAATGATATTTCGCCCATGTTCACTTCGCTACCTTTACCGATTAGATTACAAGACAATGTACCGTTGGGTACTGTAGTCACGACCGTTGTGGCTACCGACGGAGATGGAACGGTAAATACGAGTTTAGTTTAAGTAATGAATAAACCCTAAAGTATTTCATCATCCATACAGTCTCCAAATAATCAAGTGCGTTACGAGCTATCCACAATTCAGCCTAAAATTCCCAACTACTTTCTCGTGGACCGTAACAGCGGGGTCATATCGGTCAAAGATGACCTTAGGAAGGAGAGAGATTCCGAATACAGGGTACAATATAATATCATAAGCCTACCATAAGGTCCCCATAAGCAAAGGTCTAAGCCAAATTTTTGACGATCACATACCCGTTATTAAGAGGTAGGTATTCAAAATCTGCACCTCCTAGTGGATATCATATGTTCTCAGCTATGCATTTCTGAAAAAAAATTCGCGAAATGCATTATGAATGCGCACAAGCCGTGCGCGACCTTTTTTAAACTTAGAACCACGTGAGCCCTTAGCACCGCAGCCAAGGCTTAAGCACAATTTAATCACTCTAAAACTTAACTTAAAAATTAACACTTATCTTTGCAAAATCATTCATCATAACCTAAAACTGGCTATTAGAAATAAGAGTTGCGTTTCTGAAGGTATTTTTTTTAAATTTGAGATTTAGACGCGTTTTGTGTGGCATTTATCAACCCGAGCGTGGCTGCTCTACCAAGTCAGGTAATATTTTAGATGTTGAAATTTAAAAAAAAAGATGTCGCTATGGCCCTATCATCGTACTTTGATTATCTTCTCACATGGACAACGCCGTTACCATGAGCCCCTATGGTAAACCTTTACTTATGGGGACCTTATGATAGGCTAATGATAATAACAACTAAAGTTTAATATAAAAAGTCTAATTGTCGTTACTTATAGATTGAAGTAATCGCACACGATTCCGGGGAACCAACATACTCATCAACGGCGACTGTAACGGTGTACGTGGAACATTTGGTGACAGTCGCGCCTGACGCGGGTCTCGGCTTTGCCGACTACCACTACACGTTAGCTCAATTTATTTATTTATTCTTGCGTTTGAAGTTAAATAACGAGTAAAATCTCAACATAGAGTCGAAGTCGAAGAGAACTCCTTGGCGAATACGTTAGTGAAAACTTTGACAGTAATCAACAAACCCAAAGGAAACTTCCCCATTGGTTGCGAAATTATATCGGGCAATGAAGATGGTACTTACGAATAATGGTTATCGATAAAAACGATAAGGCAACGTTCTAAACTAACTTTCGATTACAGGATATTTTTACGTCTTGGACAACGACGCTAGAGACTGCGAACTTAGAGTTAAAAGTCACGGACTCGATTACGAAAAGAAAAATCGACATATGTTGACCATTAGGCTAATTACCTCTGGCGGTTTAGTAGGTAATGTAAAAAGCGTCTTAACCTAAATTATACATACCAAAGCTAACGTTACGTCATAATATCAGGTGCCTCTGGTATCACCACTCAAATTATGGTGAACCTAATCGACATGAACGACAACAAACCGCAGTTCATTTTACCGACCAGATACGTTCAGTTCACAAAGGACAAATACCTAGCGGCGTTACCCTACGACGCACCTGCAGGCACGCAGTTTGTCCAAGTGGCTGTAAGTTTATAGAATATAACTAAAGCCATAAGTGTATAATATTGTAATATAAGTAAGAAACTTCCTATTCTACACGTGCAAAAGTTTTACTGAGTGCTATTCACAAGACGGACTGCATTTCGGGCACCGTCGCAGTTTTGCGTCCGCTTGCTAACGCGTCACACGTAGCCTTTGACAGCGCCTCGCTAGGGGGTTTTTCTTCTTGTGATGACGTCACTCCGTTACTAGCTCTGAGTAAAATATTCCCCAAAGTGACAAACTTATGGAACAATATTATACACTTATGCTAAAGCGCGGTACGATACTTAAAATTGTCATTGGTGATCTAGGCTAAGGACCAAGACTCGGGTCCCAACGGAAAAATCACCTATGACATAGTTCCTATCGCGCGTACTACGCAGTATTTCAAAATCGATCACGAAAACGGATACTTGAGCAACACGAAAACCTTCGAAGACATCCTACCCGAAGACCTACCGTTAAAGATTCAAGTCTCCGCAATGGACAACCCCGCTAGTGGACAACAGACTAAACAGACGACGGAAGTTAAGGTTAACTTGGTGGACGAAAACAACAGATTGGTTATGGCTCTCAAGAACACTTTGCCGGACAAAGCCTTGGAGATTAAAGAAGAGATTATAGAGTAAGTGCTTGCTGTTATCAGACTGTATTGGTAGGTTTCCCGGCTAACATTATACCGTTATAGAATTCTGCAACAACATACTAACATGATAGTGGACATTGAGAAAATATCTTCGCTTAAATTAGTCAGAAACAACAGTATCGAATCCGACAAAACTGGGTAAGTTTAGGAGATTTTTATGTCAATTACATTTTCAAATAGCTAACGTCCATCTCCCACAGAACGGACATATGGTTTTACGTAATTGACCCACAAACTTTCAGAATATTATCCAGGGAAGATCCTAGACTTGTGGAGTAAGTCATAATCGTTAAATGGTATTTAAATTAAAACATTTAATTAAAACTAAATAATAATATCCTCGATAGGGCCTTGTTCAAGGACGTTAGCCAAATGACTATCCTAAACGAGATGTCCAACGCATTGGGCGCTCAGGGACACACTATTAGAGAACCGTACGTCATAACCCAACCAGTAACGGTGGTTACGGCCGAGTCCATCCGACCCGTTAAGTTAGCAGCTGACGTTGGAGACTTGGGCGCGTCGCTCATAGCGCTGGCCTGTATTATTGTTGTACTAACGCTCATTGGAATAGTCTACCACTGTTGTATGTGGTCACGATACGTCACTTACAAAGAAAGAGTCAAGAGATTGTACATCGCATCTCGGTACGACCCCATGGTAGTCGAGTCAAGTTTAAAGGAGTACGAAACACAGGTACATTGAACTTTGAACCACCAGGGAAATGCTATGGTTTGATAACTAAGATAAATACTGTATACACAGGTTTTACAAATGAGCGTTCCCATCGACGAGGAAGGTAGCGTGTCCGAAATGAACACGTCGAACGAAGTCAAAGACATAGATAACGTATCTTACCTCTCGAAAAAGAAAGGCCAATTCTTAGAGTATGGTCTGGATCAAGGAAGTTACTATAGGGACATGTCTCCCTCTCCGGAAGGAGACGGTTCCATCATAAAAGCGTCGACCACGACGGCGAACAGTTCCGTGTCCGTGGACAAAGAAGAGAGATCGGTTAAGAATCCTCTGTTCGAAGATTATAAGTAAGAATTGGTCCACTGTAAAGTCCTGGTTATATAAGGCTAATTTTAATAGCGTAATTCTTACCGCCTGTAGCGACGATGACGAAATAATACCAGTCTTTCCAAGCAGCGGAAGTCATCACGCGTACAAAGAAGATACGACGATGCTTTAGCGCCCTGCTGAGGTTTATATACACTTCGCAAAAACATAGAATTTTCATTCATCTGAGGAGGGATTCGTTTTGTAAAGATATTTTTCGATACGAAAAATGCAAATTGTAAATATTTATTTTATATATGTCGTGCCAAAAGAGATAAACCTAACCATGTGTAATATTTTCTTGTTAATAAACCTTACCCCCATACATACACTCAAGTATACGAGACAAAAATTTGTTTATTTAGAATATCGAAACATTTTTTTTCCAGATGTAAAACACGCGTAACTATAAATATCACAAAACGTTATTTCTTAAAAAACGAGACCATATATAAACGAGATATTTAGGGCGAAATATGTCGACCCTCGGACGATTTCAGTTTTTGCGTCTGCATACCGTCGTAAGCGATGGTGAATACTGATTTTTTCTCGAGGTAGCTACCTTTCTTTAATTTTAAGCTGCCGTACGGTCCGCCAATTCCCGAATCACTGTCGTCGTCGTCGTTAGTTGTAGTATCGACGTCGGGTAGTGGTCGATCCGTCTCGATTATGAACACGTGACCATCCCTATGTTCCACGATGGCGCGTTTCTCTAGTTTCGATTCGTCGCACAAATTGTTCGAATCTAACACGGCCCCGTTATCGAACGTCGGACTAGTTCTGGATCCGTTGTTGATTGGCACTAAGAACTGTTCGATATGGTCCAAAGGTGTGCTGTACCTCTCTTTCGGGGTACTATTTTGTGACTCACCTTCTTCTCTAAAAGTTGGAGCCCTCGGCGAATGAGGGCCGTTCGGGTTTTGGTCTCTCTGACTTATTGTTCTATTTTGCGTCTCTTCCTCTAATTTTAAAGTTGTAGCACTCCGCGAATGAGGGCGGTTCGGATTTGGGTCTATCTGACCTGTTGTACTATTTTGCGCCCCTCCCTCCCCTGTAGAAGTCGTAGCCCTTCGCGAATCAGGTCGATTTGGACTTCTGTCTATTTGGCCTGTTACATTATTTTGCGTATCTCCATCCTTTGTAATAGTTGTAGCCCCACGCGACTTAGGACGGTTCGAATGTTGTCCTATCTGACCTATTGATTCTGTTTTTCGCGGCGCTACGATATTCTGAGGAGATTGAACGCCTATCCCTTCCCGGGAGCGTAAATCACGTACATTTTCATGATTATTTATTTGATCGTTGAATGCGCCAACGGCGTTCGCGTTCCGATTTGATTCGGTTTCGTTTAGGTCATACTGGGGCGCACTAGTGCCTCTGGGGTCATCCCGCCTCACTGAACTGGTGGAATACTCCCGAACTGTGCGTAGGGATTGGCTATTGCTGTGGATGATGGGACCGTGTCTTTCGCGGGAAGATATACTGGAGGGTTGCTGAATGACAATTGGGGGATTGTTCTGGTAATAGTCTTCATTATTTGGACGTACCCTTGAATTTTCGACCGGGTAATCCTGGTAGATATTATAAGTGCCGACATTTTGATCATCGGGGTGAAGTCGGCTGGGGTTGTGGTAACTATTGTTGCCTAGATTTGTTTGAAAGTCCCTGACAGTAACGGGATGCTCGTTAGCGTAGGTGGGATTCGAATAATCACTGGGATAGCTATGTTGGTTCTCCCTATTTTGGTTATTGAGATAATTCGGGTTCGTTTGGTTATCTCGATTTGGGTTTTTCGGAAAGTCCCTATTTTGGTGGTTGATATGATTCGATTGGTTATCGCGATTTGGATTATTAGGATAGTTCCTATTTTGGTTGTTGATATGATTCTGTTGGTTATCTAGATTTGGATTATTGGTAAAATCCCTATTTTGGTTGTTGATATGATTCGATTGGCTATCTCGATTTGGGTTTGGGTTATTGGAATAGTCTCTATTTCGATTATTCTGATAATCAGTGGGATGGTTCGGTTGGTTTTTATAATCTTTAGTTGGGTCATTCGGGTGGTCCATTCTTTGACTCGTGGGCTGTCGGTTCGATCCGGCAGCAAATTGGCCGATAGGAACGGCAGGTACTACTCTTAGACCACCACCGCTATTCAGTTCCTGTTGATGGTAGGAATTGGTAGCGGCCCTTTCGAAAGCCACGGGCGATACTCTATTTTGATCTTGGTGTCCTAAAGTGGTAACTACATTCAAATTCCGACCACCTTGTCTTTGGTGACTTCCTTCGTCTTGATGATAAGACGAGTTTCTGACTGGATCAGGGTCTCTATAAGAACCGTAAGGAGGTTCAGCGTGATGTCGAGAAAACCTCAAACTATTAGGTTGGGTGGGGTTTTGGGCGTTCGCTTTGGGTTTTTGGGAATGGGAGTTGAGAGAATGACTTCTCAGCTCAGCCTCATTTTCGCGGATGGCTTTTTGCTGCGTGTTGTACAAATCCGTCTCACTGACGCTTCTGGGTAGGAAATGATCATCCGGGTAAGGTCGATCGTAGCGGGTCTCTTTCGGGGGACTTCTAATGTACATTATCTCCGTTTGTCTCGGCTCGTGAGGTCTCAGGTCAGGGTAGTCGTTGTACCTGGTTTCTCTAATCCGGTCATCCGCTCCACGACGCTCCCTCCTTCGGAAATCGTCCAAATTCCGTCGCACCACGATATAACCGTTTTGCTGCCTGCCTTCCCCTTGACCTCTGCGACCATCTTGAAGGACGTATTCGGTAGAAACCGTTTGGGCCCCTTCCCTTTCATAGTTCGGATCGAGCCGTAAATTCGCCCCGGCGTACATGGGCCGGTCGTCGAGTCTTAAGGGTTCGCGAGTAACGTTCGATCTGGGGCTTCCCCTTCTGTCGCGATGAGCCTGCATTTCTTTCGGTTCGGTCTCAACTCCCGGAGTAAATGCTTGCTGGTGTTTTTTCAGTAACCGACCATTACTGTACACCCAAGTTTCATTGTCATCCTCCCACGCGTTTTTCACAGAGTCGCTAAGGAAGAGCTATTATTAGACGGAATTCGAGAAACGACATTTCACCAATATAAAGGTCATCAACGTACTGTCCGTCTTGGTGGTCTTTAAGAATGATAATTTTATCCTGAGGCGTTACCCTTGACATTTCCTTTTTAAGCTTGTTGCTGTAGATGATGGTTAAATAAAAATTAAGTTGAGGGAACTCATTCTCGGCTTTTCAACCGCTTCAAAACCAAAAACTCACCCAATTAGACGAACGCAACAAAAATAGCAACAAATGAAAATGATAATTATGATAATAAGTATGATTAGAACGATTAAAATCCAAAATACGGTAGCGTATTTAGCAGTCGTAATTGGTTGACCCTACAATAAAGGAAGTTTGGTTCTTTTTTCAAATACGCAATATTCTTCCGACAAATACCTCCGTCTCGTGTCCGGAGCTAGACTCCTTGGGCCGCAGCATACGACTCAGAATCTGTTCTAAGTTCGTTACGTTAACAGTCGTGGTTAGAGGGTAGGCAATCCAAGCTTCCACCAAAGAACTAGGAAAAGGAATTCGAGTCTAATTCTATACAAAATCATAATAACATATTGCGCATCTTACTTTTTTTCACTACTGTTGAATTTATTAACGGAGAGGATATTCGTCTGAGTTCCGGTGATCTCGGACAATCCCTGGTTGATAGTGACGAGTTGTTCCTTAACATATTGTTCTTGGAAAGGCACTATGAAGTTGATTGTTCGATTCAGGTATTCCTATTACGAGAATGCGTCGCATCAGCTAGGCATATATTGTAAAGGATGATATTAAATCGGTACATATTACCTCTCCGTGAATGTGAACCTTAACGGAGGAGGACAGAGCGGGAAATCCGTGATCGTGGGCCCGAACAGTCAGCGTTATTGGCGGAATGCCTGGGATGCCATTCAAACTGCGTGTCTTCGTCAGTGGTTCGGTCAATCTAATCTCCCCCGTTCGATTGTTAATCGCGAATTTCTCTTGATAGTTGCCGTTCAAAATCTCGTAAGTTACGTTACTATTCCGCCCCGTTTCGTCGGCGTCAAATGCCTATACAATCGCAACAACAATGTTAGTCCTTATGGATACGTTCATTCTAGGATTCTGTATGTAAGAGGATGCGAAGCGCGCCGTAAAGCCTGATAGAGGGAAACGGTAACATTTGGGAAATAAGGGGTGAGTCCCAATTCCCTGTGTTTTGGCTAAAACGTGACTCAACCGGAAGTGGCTAAATTCTAGATCGCGTCCAAATTCGTTTGGTCGATTAAAAAACCGAATAAATTTTAGACAGCATCGATGCAGCCAAACTTGGTTTCGTCAAATTCTGCTGGAATTATGAATAAGTTCTCAACTTTTAAATGTAAGACCAAGAATGGTATAAATAAATACATTCTTGGTAAGACACAAACATTTTAATAATTAATATTATGAATGATATTCATTTAATTAATTGATTATTTCAAGTATTATTATATACACATTTGAATATTTACTGTGTGCGATAAGTCTTAGCTTAAGCAGACTTTTTTTCGAGTACTCACAGGATGGTGTCTAAACAAAATAGTCGACCTAACTGTCCGAATATTTAGACAGCTTGGAAAAATAGTCGCCTTCCAAGTCTACTAAAAAGGTTGGATAAGAATTTGGACGCACTCTAATATGGCCTCCAAGCCCGTGACGTGTTGTTTCGATTATCTAAAGCAGCGGTTCCCAATGTGTTTAGCTATGGAAACCTAAATTATCCACCTAATTTTGGCGGAACCCCAACTAATAGGCGAAACTATAAAGTCCAGGGGGGTTGAAAAGATGGTAGTCACGTGACTTTGTGGAGCGCCATCTATCATTAGAAATACGAACTAATATTCATTTTATTTTGTTAATGGTGGTTTAAATTTTGATCGATTATCTAATTATTATTATTATTATTTAAAACACTTTGTAAAAGAAAAGTGGAATTTAATTAGCTGTCTGCAGTATTTGGAAGGAATAATTTTTTTCTTTAACGTCGCACGGCCACCGACTATGAACACAAGTTATCGAATCGAAGTTGGCTGTGAAAAGATAGTCATGTGATTTTGTTTTCCCATTTTAACAAGTTGATTAAGACCAAATTTACTTTATAGTTTCGCCTATTTTTGTTACTTATCTTAAAAGACTCTTGACACAAACAAAGATGGCCGCGCTGCTTATTCTCGGAACCAGGGGCGTAGGAACCGGGAGGGGCAGGGGGGGGCAATGCCCCTCCCCAGAATTATGTTGGGAGGGGCAACTAATGTTATTGCCCCCTCCAACATTTTGGTCAGTTGAAATTTTCAAAAGGCTCAAATTATCATTTTAAAAGCATATACAGTTTATAAAACCACAACTGTGTTTAAATTTCAGTCTTTTCCCGCCAATTTACATAGTAGTAAACAGTACACATGCATTCGGAGAAGCTACACTCCATTAAAAATTTAAAACCATTCTCCAGGCCACTTTTCGTTTCTCTTTGCCCCCTCCAACTTCTAGAACGTTCCTACGCCCCTGCTCGGAACCCCTGTAACCCTTTTACGGAACTCCAGGGTTCCACGGAATACCTTTTGGGAACCGCTGATCTAACCCGAACTAATGGTTTTAAAAGTCGCTCGATGACTTAGGCCTAAGGTGGTGCCTAGCTGATTATTCCAGTACGGAAGCATGGGAATTTAGCCTTGGCAGAACCGAAACACTAAAGCCTACTACGAATGGCCCAGCCTCCCTCGCTGATCATCCTTCAAATTTACATTATCGGATTAGGATTATTATTCGAGACTTACTCTTATAATGAGATTGTCGTAGAATGTTTGGCAGTCTGATTGAAGAACGGCGTCGTAGCGAGGCTGGCTGAAGACGGGGGCATTGTCGTTCGTGTCCGAAAGTTCAATGACCAATTGAGTGCTGTTGATATTGCCCATTCCTTTTTCGTCAATGGCTTCGACGGTCAGCACGTACTCGGACGCTCTTTCACGATCGAATCCCTCGTCACTTAGAACAGTCACCTCTCCCGACCCGGAATCGATATTGAAACTAACCCCGCGATTAGCGGAATAAGTAAGAGCTTCAAACAGGTGGAGGTACGCTTACTTTTTGGCCATTGCTCCCCTCAATTTGTAGACGACATCCCCGAAAGAACCACTGTCCTTATCGGTCGCCTTCAAGAAATAAATGAAAGTTAGAGTAAAGTTTTGCTAAAATTCACTTGGCAATTGTACTTTTATAGTGATGACCGGTGTTCCGGGTTTAACTTTCTCCGGTATCGAAGCGACGTACTTAGCTTGGGAAAATTGTGGAAAGTTATCATTAACATCCGTCACTTTAATCTTAATTAGAGCGCTGCTTGTAAATCTCTGTGGCGTGTTGACTTCCTTGGCTATAATCTATCGATTTAATTAGAATTTTTGATAGGGACTGTAAAACCGGGGTGCCCAAATTTAAAATTTAATAGGATAAGCCAGTAATCCATACTTGGAATGCTTATCCTGCCGTATCGCGTATGGTAAGATCACTCTGATGGCTTTGGCCCCGCCTACGAGAGAAAAAATTGCCATAGTGACGTCAAAAAAACCGTCAGCCACATCGAGACGAAAATCTGAAGCGATAAGCATTCCAAGTAGAGGTATGGATTCCTGGATAAGCATATTGCAGATGGAAATTAGCATTAAAGGAGAACTGTCACCAAAACCAAAATTTACGAGGTTTTTTTACAGAAAGATAGAAAATATATTAATAATTATGTCCCTGAAATTTTATAGTTATTGGAAAATTATTTAAAAAGTTACGCTACTTTTTCCGCGACCTACATCAAACGGCTTCAAAAATTTCAGAAATCGCGGTTGAACCTACGTGCAGCGCCAAAAGAATGAAGCGGCAAAAATTTTAGAAAGGGTGGCGTGTAACGGTGTAAGGCATATTAAAAACACGATTAACTACAATCTATCAATATAACTAGGTTAAAAAGCCAAGGAGAAAGTCGTAGCAGACGACAGTTCCGACCGAAAAACGATAAAACCGAGGGAAATAATATTTCGTTCACGAGATGGCGCTGCAGGTAGGTTCAACCAAGCGGTTCTGAGATTCTTGAGTCGGGGGGGGGGGGATAAAACACGAAATTTGGTTGCTTATAATAAATCAAATACTGGAAATATTAACATGAAATTTTTGTATTACCATTTTCGGTCGTTCTCTATCCATTTAAATGGATTTTAACCAATTTTACGGTGGTGACAGTTCTCCTTTAACTAAAAATCACCCATTTGGGCAACCCTGCTCTAAAGGATTTTATCCCGATACCTTCAACGTGATGGGTTCTTTCTCGTGGACGTCGTAGTCTAAAAGGCTGGGGTATTTTACTACGACGTAGAACATGGCTTCCCCGTTGGCTTTCGATGGTGTGACGCTAAAAATTCCGCTTTGGTCTTCGACGTACAACAGAAAAGTACCGTTCGAGCCCTGATCGGCATCCTTAACTACCGGCACTGTCCCTTCGTCCCACGTAACCGAGGTCATCAGAGGGCTATTCTCGGGAATGGTGCCACTAAAAATGGTAGCTTCGAACTTGGGAGGGTGGTTTTCGGTATTGACCACGACGATCGCCACCTTGGACTCGACTTCCATGGCGGGAAATCCCGAAGAAGGCCCGACCTCTTTAGCCTTCAAATATTACAGTTGGTTAAAACGTAATTCTTAAACCAATTAAGAGTACTGAAATATTTTACCTTTATAGTTATTAAAATTGGCATTGAATCCGAATACAGACTTCTTAGTAAACTGACGGATTTTTCCAAAAATATCTCGCCAGAAACAAAGTCTATTCTAAAGAAACTGCTCCATGGCGCGTCTAAATTAAGCAGATTTTTTTTTAAGACAACTACTTTTGCGTGATACGGCATAATATTTGTGCATACTTTGCAAAATTTGGTAAGAAAGGTCTCTAGGATTACCAAAGTCATAATCTTCGGCGCTGACCTTAAAGATTGAGTCACCCTTTGGGGACATAAAGAAAACATTATGTTGTATCGAAGAACCACAAATCGATGAATGCGATACGTACTGGTTTCAAACTCTCAGACAGTTGTACTACGGAAGGAATGGAGGTGAACTGAGGAGGCGTGTCTTGTACGTCAGACACGACAACGACTAAGGACGTCGTGGCCACGTTCCGGGTGTCGATAGACGTATCCTTCCACGCATTCTAAAGAAGTCAACGGCTGAATAACGACCAATTGAAGAATACGTTACGAATCATACCATTGCCAGAATGGTCAAGGGGTAGACGTTCCTTCTTTCGTAATCAACGGGTCTGACCAGGAGTATTTCTGCTTTGCTGGTCCCACGAGGGCCAAAGACGTATCGAACAGCGAAAGAATCAGAACCCTATTTCTAGTTAGATAAAAGTACTCCAGACTTCATGCAACACCGGTGCTAAAATCAGTGCCAGAAAAGAAGCGCGGTGCTGTCGTCATAAGTGCTGATAAATTTCGCTTACTCTTATTTCAAATTGGACGGCCAGATTACTGTCATCCATTTCCTTGGCGAGTATGAAACCAATAGACGCGTTGGTCGGTGTATTCTGAGACGAAAAAATGTTTCAACTTCACCTTTTATCAAAATAAATAGGCAGCGATAAACTTACCTCAGGTACTACTATCACAGGAGGTACGTCTAGAAAAGGTGAAGGCACTGAATCGGTTTCGGTAACAATAATACTGGAATCGGATTTCGTGGTCTACGAGTAGAAAATAGGACCCAACGAAGTCTTTAGTTATAATACAATTTACGTAAAATCCACGTTCCTTAACACGCTGATATTAACCTCTTTTCCATCGGTCACGTATATGGTAAAAAAGTACTTTTCCTTCTACAACAGAAATTAAAAAAGTAAGCTGTGCTACAAAATGATAAAGTCAAGCTCGGCTGCGCCGGAATCAATTTTCCAGACGCTCTAAAAATGTATAACGACCTCGAGCGCTGATTTAAGTACGACGTCCGCTTCGGTGTAGCCGGCAGATTTAATTAGCAAGAGATTATTGGCCTCGTCTCCCTCCACTCCGAAGGTCAATATTTCGGGGTCAGGATCGGAACCTTTGAGCCGGTAAATGATAGTACCTGTATAATTACGTTATTTAGAAGAAATACATTGAAAAGTAACGTTATATACACTTTCACCATTTTTGGTACTTTTCGGCAATTTAAGCACCCTCATGTTGTTAGAGTAGTCAATGTTGGGAGCGACTCCTGGAAAACCACTTTTTAAGTTGACATTCATAAGCTGGTAAGCCGGTACAACTTACCCTCGGTTACGCTAATAATCTTAAGGCAGATGAGAAGTAGCTCCAATAGCAGGCACTTCATGGTTTTCTAAAAAGGGAAAGATTTGAGACAACAGAGATAACGATTCTACATTCTAACGCTTCCCGGAGGACATTGAAACGTAGCTATGCCAGACGCCGCTTTATGTTCAACTTGTGAGCGCCATAATCGATAAAAATCATATTTAGGGGAAGTTGAATGACACGAAAAAATTTGGCTCGAAACTCGTTCGGTGCCGTAATAGTGTAGACCCAATCGATTCGCGGCAAGTCACGAACCCCGACTGCGTGATTCGGGTACTTTAGCTTCAACCAAATGTATAAGTCAATAGAACAAACACAACCAGAAACTTGAATTCAGTATCATTTATTAACGAATGTTTAACGCCGTACAAGCCACGTTTTGATTTTCATTTGATTTAAAAACAACCAACTTTAAAAACATTAAAAAAAGATCCTTGGTCAATTAATTACGACGGCGGTCGAAGAGACGTACAAACAGGAAAGTGACGATGACGCATATGGTACTGCGAACTGGGGAATAGACCACGGAGGCACCATCAGGGGGGAAAGCCGCTCCACTAACGAGGTTGCTGAGAGTGGTACTCAACGGATCCGGGGTAGTTAAGAAGCGCAGCTCCGAGTGGTCGTTGTCAACGAGACCTTCGTCTAAGAAAGAAGCTTTGGCAATCCGCTCTCCGAACGAAGTTGATACCACAAGGCTGCCAGATGTAGTAGAGAATGGAGCGGGGCTGGTTAAGAACTGTTCCAGGTCGTTCCGTACGTGTTGCCCCACTCGAAAGTCATCATTGTCGAGCGTAGCCAACAGGCTGACCCTATGCAATCTAGCGACGTTTCTTTCGTGGTTAGCTCTAGCATTGGCTCTTTCGAGGGGAGTTCTAGCATTGTTTCTTTCTTTGATCATTTTAGCTTGGTCCTTCGCTGGACGTTCGTGTTGGCAATGGACCTGTAAAGCTAGAGTTTTAGATTCATGGATTTAAAACAATGAATGATACGAAATTCAACTGGACGAGAGAATTGACGTAAAAGAAAATGACTGATCATCGGTACGTGATACCGTAAGCTATTAGTTTGATGGAGGTGTAAAAAGCAGGACGACACTGACAACCATTATCCATTATCTTTGACAGGAATTTTCTATTTCCAGGAAATTAAATAGCATACTTACAAGTGCCAAGCACGCAACAAGCAACAAAAACTTCCCCAACAGCATTGTTTCGCGGGTAATTGCAGGACTTCCAATAACGCTCTCTCACAAACAACTTCGAAGTAATGTGCTTAATTATACGATGTACATTCATTTTATAACGCTCCCCGGCCACATATTATAGAAATTTAAAACATATTATAGAAATTTTTTAAATTTAAAACATATTATAGAAATTTTTTAAATTTAAACCATATTATATATATTTTTATTTAAACCTACTATGTTACACGTTTTTATTATCTTAAATTGAAAATAAGTAAATCATAATGTGTAAAAAAATAAACCATATTTTTTTTAAATGCTACAAACTTGACCAAAGGACAGGAATGAAGTCATGGCACGTGGAAATAGATATCTCAACAAACGTTTTAGCTGAGTTGGAAAATGGGACCGAGTTGGCGAACAACTTTGACGACCTTTTTTAGGAATTGAATATTGGCGAAAACATATTTGCAATTTAGTAATTATGGGAAACGCGTTGTCTAAAATGAGATTCTCGACTGCTAAAATATATTATTAGCTACGCCAGTGCCAATGCATTGCATTTCTAATAAACGTTCGAGTTTATATTTGCATAGCAGGTAAGCAAATTAAGCTACTTTTGTTTAGATGGTTAAAAAATGTTTAATAGTATTATTTTATTTTTGCACGTAATTTTGTTGTAATTAACATATTCGCCATGGTAATTTTCATAGGAAAAACTTTATTGCTTAAGGTATATTTCAGTTGGTAGTTTTCGAGATAGTTCTATCGTATTTTGATAGGTATATGGGTGCACGGTCATTTTAGGTAGTTCTAAATTTAGGTTAACAATTAAGAGTAAGTGAAGCAAATAACTAACATTTAACAGAATTGCATTCACCTTTTTACCTTGGCCGAGGCTTAAGCATAGTTCTATCGTATTTTGATAAGCAAATAACTAACATTTAACAGAATTGCATTCACCTTTTTACCTTGGCCGAGGCTTAAGCACCTCATTTCCGTTAACTACCTGTTGGCGGGAAAGAAGGTAACTGTTTAAGAAGAATGTAAATGTAGAATGAATAATTTAACGTTTAATAGCCTGTTTAATCACGCTATTCACTAGCCACGGTCACAAGACGGTTATAAATCCACTAACTAAATTAACAGATTACCGAACCGTGGGATCAAAACAGTTTCGAAAGTCACGATGCCACTATAGTTTGGACACCTAACAGGGGCGTAGGAACGTTCTAGAAGTTGGAGGGGGCAAAGAGAAACGAAAAGGGATCTGGAGAATGGTTTTGAATGCATGTGTACTTTTTACTACTATAGGTAAACTAGCGGGAAAAGACTGAAATTTAAACACAGTTCTATAAGATTTATATGCTTTTAAAATGATAATTTGAGCATTTTGAAGATTTCAACTGACCAAAAAGTTGGAGGGCGGAATAACATAAGTTGCCCCTCCCAGCAAAATTCTAGGGAGGGGCATTGCCCCCCTGCCCCCCCCCCCTGGTTCCTACGCCCCTGACACCTAAAATAGTAAAATAACCCGATACTTTCGATTGCTTATCGTGACGTAAGAGGTTGTTGTATTCCAAAACGTACAAAAGCCGTTTGAAATTAATCAATCAAATGGCAGATAACGATAATCTTGTACGTGCGTTTAAAACAACTTAACGCTCATTAAACATATCAGAAAAACCCGGTCGTTGAACACGTTAATTTGATACCTATATAGTGACGTTACAACCAGGGTATGTAGCCTTGAGCTTTATTAGGCCCCCGATCTTGCTCAAGACTCTGTAAATGAAAAAGGTTCAAAGGTGGTTTACATTTAAGCCATTGAAGGTGCATTTATAAAAGTGGTTCAGTTTCTACACTTTTACGGTTTAGGTTTTCGAAAAGGCTTAGAAGGGGTTCAAATACAAACCATCTAAGGAAGAGATTACAGAAAAGGTTAAGAGGGGGTTCAAATATGAACTATGAAAGGTTAGGATGGTAAGAAAGGTTTATCGGTTTTGACTTCAAGAGGGTTGAAAAATAAACCGGTCAAAGAATAATTCGATAAACTGGTTCGGAGAGAAAATAAATGTGATCCATTGAACTTTAAATTTCAAAAAGGGTCGAATAAAATCCGAGATCAATCACCCGATATCTAGGACGGGGCCATGAACCCCTAGACTTAAGCCTACTGAGCCTTTTGGTTAATCCGTCACTGAAGAAGCAAAATTAGTTCAACAACTGTTACGAGTTCCTGATACGTAATATCAGGAAACTAACTTTTGAAATGACTAAGGAAGACTATGATGCCCTTGATGATTCTCATAGATATGAGATTTGCCAGCCAATGATTTTGTGAAAAAGCGCTTCATCTGTCTTTCGACGTAGTTTAAGCCCCACCAATTTCTCCATTAAAATACCCGCTCTCTGGCTTTTGTGATAAACCAGGATACACGAACATCATCGAGTACTTGGCATTTTTTGAAGTAATTGGAGTACCAAAAAATTGCATATTCGGGTACCCGATTACTCCAATAAGCTGCTCTCTAATCCTCGTTGCTTCAAAGTTACAACTTTTTGGGGGCAATAAACGGTACCTACAAAGTTGTGGAAACTGTGGTTCATTTAAATTAAAGGAGTATTTTTCAGCATTGAAAGTTACTTTATACTCCTTTTAAACCTAATTTCATAATTACTTGAGTAAAACCAGCTCCTAATCAAGTACTCGATAACCCGACTCGTTAAAAATATTACTAGGTTTTTTTTAGTTACCAGACTCGACTTCAATATTGCTCGACTCGAATACTCGATGAAAAACAAATGATACTCGATAACCGACTCTATTGAATAAAACCACTAATCGCACAGCCCTAAGGAAAGGTGATTGGACGATACTACTGGTAAAGGGCTTTCCATTTCGTTATCGTGCACCCGACTTTTAAAAAACAAAGCCGGCCATACAGTTTTTTAGGTTTCTTGTGAACCGCTTTGGGTACATTAACATTTAAATAGTTTTCCATATAGTTTTGAGCCCGGTATTTAATTTAAAGGTACATTTAGTTCCCCATATTCATTAAATCATCAACATATCTCAATCGCATTTAACTAATTGACATCATCCCAATTTAGGAAACTAGATCAGGGAGATTATTGTAGGCGTAATAGCGACGTCTAATGATATCCAACAGTCGCAATTCATCAGAACATGCTAAGTGTTCTGAAAACGTGGCTGCAATACATTGCGTATAAATCTGGAATTTTTTCGAAGTAGTCGAAGGGGGCCTCTCCATTTACGAGATAGCATCTTGACCCCCGCGAGGGACTGAGAGAGAGAGAGAGAGAGAAGAATTTAGGTTCCGACCCTCCCATTTATGGAATGCTTTATCAAACATTTCAGAGGCGTGCGATGTCAACGAATGAAAAAGGACCTAGCAGTTGTACCGTTCGCGGCAGGCAACTAACTGTCGGCGGCCGGTGAGACTCGCCGAACTTAACTGGCACGAAAAAAGAGGGTCGAACCGCTACACCTGACCCACATTTCTGCCTCTTCCTTCTCCGTACATTGTTTTACTTCGCTTAATGAAATTTACGTAGTATCATCTAAACGCCCGTAATGAGGTTACTACTACAGTCCATTAAAAACGTAGTAAACTCGTTAACCCGTGAAGATAACGCCACCAAGGTTGCGCCTATATTTACTACTTTCTTATCTCGTTACGCCACTCCTGAAAATAGAATTTTTTGTCTGGCTCTAAACCTTGCGTCTCTACTCGAAATTAATGTGACCTGAGCTACTGAAGTGGTCGAAATTTATCATTAATAAAAATCGCGAAACTTAATAAATTTGGTAGTAGATGGTGTTAGCTGTCTTCCGTTTTTAATCGCCGCATTTTTAAATAAAAGGAACCGCACTGCAACAAAGATCTCGCACTAGCTCTACGTGTTAGTTCACGCTCAAAAATCGAACCTTCATCTTTGGTCGCAAATAATTTGAAGACAGGGTTGTCATGTTCTTCTTTGCTACCATTAGGGTTCACTATGGCCGTCATTTCCGCCATTACCGCTTATGGCAACCATTCTCGCTCAATCATGTACCAGAGTACTTTCTCCCTTTTGAGTCTGAAGGTGCGAAGGCTTCGCTTTATTTTAAATATGATTCTAAGCCTTTTTCATTTAGTGGCGAAATATTAAAAATAAAACTTTTCTACACAAAGAAATAATGATGTTTCTATGTTGTGTTAATATTCCTTTTAGAATAATGTCATATTTTGAAAAAAAAATACCCTATTCACGTAGCTGCATACGAAAAATCGACTTTCTAGTTGGTCATTAGAAATACTTTTCTTTCTATGTACTACTAGATGTAAAGGAAATATACTGCTTGCTTGTAAACAACCATAATAATCGTGGCTCGAGGTCTAGATAGTTACGTCAGCGTGTTACTTTGAATTTTCAATTTAAACTCGAAAGTATTTGTATCAAAATAATTTTTACAGGCCCTTTAATGCTTCTCCATATTAGTGCCATACAATATATTTCACCTAGCCTAATCTAATATTACATTAGAGCGAACACTTTATCTATTGGATTATATTGTGGAAGAAAAATCCCCGCCTTTGGTAATGGTAGCGGGTGACAGTGATTTCAAGTATAGTGTATTAGCATATCACCGTCTACGAGATATTTCGATAGACTGAAGCGAAACAAATTAATAGAAAAAGCCATTTTACCCCGCGGAGTATCGTTAATGCCATATTTCAACAGCGTTCGGGATTGAGAAAACGTACCATCCTCAGATTACCCGTGTTTGACGCGAGTTCCCACCACTGAAGAAGTTGATGTCACGTAAAGAAAAAGCTTTTTTTTTTTACCAAACCAATATCAAGAGCGTACAAACATTTTCTGGGAAAACATTAGTCGCTTGGTCAAGTAAATATCGCTGGGTACACTCGGCTTTTAAGAGCGCTTTCAAACCCCCGGGGAATTGGATACAATGAAATGGCAAATATATCAGAACCTTTTCCGAGAAAAAATATAATCTTAATGTCCATCGAAAATTTATTTCCGGAGAAAAATAGTAAAGGTGTCTCTTATATCTATCGATGTCGTAAAATACTCTCCAACGTCAACAACAAAATGTCACAAGGGAAAGATTCTCCTGAGCCGATATTTTCGCGTCTTTTGATCACGAGCAATTTATGGGGAATATACTCCGGATACGATATATTTCTCAGAAATAGACCATTAGTAACGAGGAGTAGATCACTTACCCCAACGACGTTTCGGAAACTATTTAAACTATCCAAAACATTCCAGTCGAATGGAGAAAGTAAATAAAAATATCAACCGAACGACAGATCTCAAAGACTTATGGGTTCAACAACTCAATTTTTTGCCGAATCGCGACCATCAATCATTTCAACTTCACCTGCTCAACGCCAACAAACGCAAAATTGGTCGAGTAACAATTTTAAAAGCTTTCCGCGATTGCAATTACATTAGGAATAGGGTGACTAATTCGCTTAAAAGCTTCGTACAAATTGCGTAAACAACGCCAGTTTTTCTATTTCTAAGAAAGCCCGCAAAAATCAATGAAATTTAAATAAAGTAAGATTCTAAGAACGCTAGAAAAAGCGTAGGCTTCCTGCTGGTCAAAGACCTTGCAAGGAATCTTATAAAGCTAACGCGTTGACAGTGGCGTTAAGTATTTCAAATGCCTTATCGAGCCCAAAGTGGCGGAAATAGAAACTAAGAAAACGCGTTGACATCGAGAACAACTCCTCTAAGCGATGAAGCGTAGCGCTGTAGCGGTAGTTAAACGCGTTTGATATCTCACCTGTCAAATGTCGTTGAAGATCATAATAAATCTTTCTCGTACAAAAGTCCTCTCAAGCGCTTCCCCGGACAATCATCGCTTTTAATCCACAGGTCATAATTTTCGTCGACAATTTTTTATACGCTCACCGGACAAGACGTTTTTAGGTTCCGGTTGAGCGCCTTACGCTCCAAAAGCGTCCTAGCGAGAACTGACCCTAAGTTAAGCGGACAATGTAGCCCCTCAGGCCGCCGGACCGGACATAGTTAAGCCCTAGAAAAATGTTACGAGGATAATTTCTAGAAATCGATTTAGTACGCATGCGTAAGCTCGGACAGTCGGTGTCCAGTAGGTCAGCCTGAATTACGAAGCTAGATACGGCGGGGGTTAACGGACGGTACCGTCTAACGTTAGGAATGGGTACGGTTTGAGCGACTTTAACGGGGACGAAGTCTCAGCTAACACTTGGACTCATTTCGGACGGCCCTCACGCTGAAAGTACTTGGAATCTAAATTGTTCCGAAGCGAGCGCGAATTGACGTTTCGCAAGGGGAATTTTCGTTCACTCAATAATAGCGACCGCCCTGCTAGCTAGCCGAGAGCTCGTTTAATACGCTAAATGGTTCGTAGATGTATATTTACACCTAATTCTTATTTTCCCCTCTCAAAAATGCATGATAACAAAAAGGGGGAAACTTTGTTGTTGGTGGCCAGTTGCCATGGATACTCTATTCAGGACGTTTTAGTCGCTATGGGGGGGATTGAGTCACGCGCCTCGACGCGGGGGTTCCCAAGGTTCCGGGAGGTGATCTCGTACGAACTAGAGGGGCGGGCACTGCCACCGAGACATAATATTGAGGATGTCCGATTTTCATTCCGCTGACCGCCGTCCGCGAAGGACCCTAGCTCTCTCTCTCTCTCATCTTAACGTACGTCTTCGTGTGACTATTTTAACGGGGACGGTCAATACTTTCCGACTAATGCGAGGGTCCGCCGATTCGCTCGAACGAGTGGGCAGGGAACTAAGTATAATAGTCGTTTATGGATTTCCTTGACCACTCCGGAAGCGAAGGAACGTATTGGTCGGCCGCCTACTGCCAACCGCGGAAAGTTCCCTCGACTTGTATATTAACGCTTTGGTTTATCGCCAAGGTCAAACGAAGGGACTGTTCGTACTGACCTCAATTTTTAAGGGGTCGGATACTTGGTATAAAACTCCCGTACAAAATATGGATAAAACAAAAGAGAATTAGAAACCGTAGCTTCTAATTAACCTCTACGTTTTTAAGCCATTGTTTTTAAGTTTTAATAATGTTTGAAAACGTGATGATGCTACAAGAACTGAGTAGACCTAAGATGAAACTATTCTTTTCTCTAATTTTCTTTGGGTAAACATTGGATAAATAATCTACTGGACCTAAATCATAAGCAATAACCCCAATTTTCAAATGGTATCGCCCGCTGCACAGTATTGGGCACCGCTCATCTCATTGTGAGCGGATTTGTTATTATGAGCGAAAATGAGCGGTGAAAATATCTTTTTAAAAGAGCGCAAAACAAAAATTAGAGGAGTGCCAATTTTACCGCTGAAAAAAAGAGCGGAAAGAGAGGAGCGAAAATTTTACCGCTCAAAAAGACGTGAGCGTGAGCGACTCTTTGACGAAAATGCTCAACACCGCTGCATTCCTACCGAGAAAATCGAGAAACCCTTCCATTCAAATAAATAACACGTGCTTAAAAACGTTAGATGACGAGCTAAGATATGCTGATAGCTTATTATACTAGGACGTCTCAAAACCCGGAGGCGGCATTCTCGACAAAAATTTGAGCGGAGCGTGGGCGCTATGATAATCGTGAATTACGGAGTTGTCGAAGAGTTGTATAACTTTAGTAATGTAGTATTTATGTTAATTGAACATTAATACCAAAAGAAAACTAAACGAATTTTATTAAGCTACAAACAGTTTATTAGTACAAATAGTACAATTACAACATAAGTAATTTAAGTCTTTCTAGTTCTTTTTTTTGCGGATAAGCCGCTCTTATTGTTTACTTTTAAAAGCCGGTCCACTCTTTATTGTTCGCTTAAATTATATCCTGAACGGCAGTGCCTTGTGCCCCCCCCCCTCTCTTTTCTTGTCCCCCCCTCTCTCGCGGCGAAGGTCTCCCTCTCTTCCGGACATTACCGCGATTTTCCCTCTCTCTTCTCCGTCTCGTTCAGAGTCCCTTTCTCTTCTCCCCCAAGTGCGACACACACACATACCCACACACATACACACACGCAGCCAACTTTCCCATTGAAGTCACCACAGTGAGAGCTCCACTCACTCGCTTCGCTCGTTCGCTCCGCTCAATTAAGTACGTCTTTAATATTTGGGTGGAAATTTTTCGAATATCGGAATAAGCGGCACTGCCCTAAATAACCTATATTTGTTCCTCCAATAGACTTCAAATGGAAAATCCTTAAAATTATATTTATATTGTTTCATATTATCCAAAACTACGCACGCAAAAAAAGAGTAAAATGCCTGATCCCTCGTTAATATTGGACTGGTTTGGAAATATACCTAGAATGGTTATGATCGTCAGACTTCAGTTAGAGTACAACGAAATTATCGAGAGTGAAGAGGAGACGGGAAATCGATTGTTTTAGGCGGGAAAAGAGCAACCAAGTTCGAGGAAAACAAATGCTTACCGGAAAACTAAAATGGGCTTATATAACACCAATGATAGGCCTTCAAGGAATTCAGTAACCAATAAATTTCCGTTTTCTCCATTTGACTCAATTATTTTTTTTTTAGAAGCTCGTTATGAGCGATTGTAACGGGTGGGACAATTCAGTCCGCTCGTCCATTTGATTAATCAGGTGCGAGATATGTGTTACGGCCACGCCAACGGGGGGATACTTAGGGATAGGGTTGGGACACCCGTGGCGGAAGTATGACAACCACCCGTTGGGGGATTAGTGGTCGTCCTCACACGGCCATCCACAAACTCTGCCTCCCGGATGCCTGGGATTACAGGAGTGAGGCACTACTCCCGGCGACTCAATTATTTTTTTGTGGTTTTATGCAAAGTTAGCTTTATTTATTCCAGCTAGGTGGCCGAGTTACATGGCTTACATCGCGTAGGCAGGGCCCCCGATAGCGGGCCCAAGCCACTGAAAAATATTTAATTTGGGCCCCAATAGAGCCGTAACTAGTAGATAGCTATACATTTTAGGGGATAAGTAAAATATATTAAATATGGGCCCCAATTATAACTATACATTTTTAGGGAGAAGTGTACCTCGTTGGTTCCCAATCGGGCCCTCGAGGCTGTACGGGCCCCAATTATAACTATACATTTTAAGGGAGAAGTGTACCTCGTTGGTTCCCAATCGGGCCCTCGAGGCTGTACGGGCCCCAATTATAACTATACATTTTAAGGGAGAAGTGTACCTCGTTGGTTCCCAATCGGGCCTTCGAGGCTGTACGGGCCCCAATTATAACTATACATTTTAAGGGAGAAGTGTACCTCGTTGGTTCCCAATCGGGCCCTCGAGGCTGTATGGGCCCCGTTAATATATACCGACTTCCCTCCCCGCTTGTCGGGCTTGCACGGAGGAGGCTGATGGCAAGCCTTTCATGCCCCGTGAGCCAACAACTCCCATCGCTACACTATTATCGTTAGCCTCAACGAGGAAACTGGAGAACTAAAAGGAAGACTCTCGTAATCAGTGGTTAGAGAACTAACAAACGGAACGCGGAAGGAATTGTTCCCAGTTTTAACCCTGTGCCACTCAAGCTGGAATCGAATTATTCTCTCGCTGCTGGGCGAAAGTGCTAACCACTCCGCCACTAGATGTAGCTTCGGTACGGTATCTAATTGTTTTATCGGAGGCGGCCCTGGAAACGAGGTCACTGTTTGAAACTCCGTATTAAGGTTAATTGCGAGTTATAATTTAACTCCAAAATACCGAAGCTGGGAAAATAAATAGGCATATAAGCGAAGCGTATCTCGAAAACTGAACATTATTCAAAACTTGCCGAAATTTATTTTTTTTTCTGTCCTCAAAGGCTTTCATTTACAAATAACAGGAATGAGAGAATTATGTAGAGTCGCAACTTATACAGAGCGTTCTGATAATGTATGGCAGCTATATGAAAACCAATTAAAACAATTGAACGAAGGGAGAGGGTGTCGGAGAGTGTTAGCTACACGGCTTGATTAGAAAGGGCTACCGATAATTACCGGGTCTGGCCCGAAAGTTCACCCCCCCCCCCCTTCCCGAGTTGGCACTCATTAATAACGGGGCCCTTTTCAATGCAAACACGCCGAGCTCGATACGAAGAGCGGGACCTCTAGCGAGTCTATTGGGTATTAATTTCCGGCGGCCTCGTCTGCCCGCGATAGAAGTAAGCCGACTGGAATAAATTGTAAAATAATAATATATTAAGTAACGGCCCCAACCATTCCTTCTCTGGAGTAAAATTAATTTAATTTTCGCGAAATTACACGGAAAAGAGTAATGATGGTAAGGCGTATTGTTAAGGCGGTCGGTTAATTGATATGCATTAATTATATTATAAGGGTTGCCCAAAATTTATTGTTTAAGTCTTCAAGGTGAGCACGGAAAGCCTACAAAAATTATAGGAAAAGAAGAAAATTTGTAGAATTTATAGGAAATATTTGATAGAAAATTATCGAAAATATAGGATTATTTTTATTTAAATTATCGAAAATATAGGATAATTGCTATTAAATTATAGGATAATTGCTATTAAATTATAGGATAATTGCTATTAAATTATAGGATAATTTCTATTGAATTATAGGATAATTGCTATTAAATTATAGGATAATTTCTATTGAATTATAGGATAATTTCTATTGAATTATAGGATCATTTCTATTGAATTATAGGATAATTTCTATTACATTATAGGGTAATTTCTATATCATTATAGGGTAATTTCTATTGAATAATAGGGTAATTTCTATTGAATAATAGGGTAATTTCTATTACATTATAGGATAATTTCTATTAAATTATAGGATAATTTCTATTAAGTTATAGGATAATTTCTATTAAATTATAGGATAATTTCTATTAAATTATAGGATAATTTCTATTAAATTATAGGATAATTTCTATTAAGTTATAGGATAATTTCTATTAAGTTATAGGATAATTTATATTAAGTTATAGGATAATTTATATTAAGTTATAGGATAATTTATATTAAGTTATAGGATAACTTCTATTGACATTATCGAAAAATGTAGGTTAATGTCTTGAAATTAACGAAATATATAGGATAATTTCTATTGAAATTATCGAAATATATAGGATAATTTATATTGAAACTATAAAAAAATTAAGATAATTTCTATTGAAATTGTAGAAAAATATAGGATAATTTATCTTTAAATTATAGAAAAATATAGTATAATTTATATTTAAATTATAGAAAATATAGGATTTTTCTTTAAATTATCATAAATATAGGATAATTTCTATTTAAATTATCAAACATATAGGATAATTTCTATTGAAATTATAGAAAAAATATAGGATAATTTCTAATGAAAATATAAAAATATATTATAACTTCTAATGAAAATATAAAAAATATAGGATAATTGAAATTGAAATTAAAGGAAAATATAGTTTTCAATTACTTGAGAAGTAGTGAGTTTGGTTTAATAATTGGTTAGGCTAGCTGAGATATCTAATAGGGTGAGAACAATTTTGACTTGAATTTCCGTGACATAACTGACGTAATCTCGGTCACAATGCTTTTTAACAAATAAATAAAAATTTCCCCAAAAAAGTCTAAAATATATATAAATTATAGGAAGTAATATGAAGACATTGAAAATATAGCTAAAATTATAAAATATAACTAAATGATAAAATATATCTAAAAGCCAAAAATGATAAAATATAGCTAAAAGCCTAAAATGATAAAATATAGCTAAAAGCCTAAAATGATAAAATATAGCTAAAAGCCTAAAATGATAAAATATAGCTAAAAGCCTAAAATGATAAATATAGCTAAAAGCCTAAAATGATAAAATAGAGCTAAAAGCCTAAAATGATAAAATAGAGCTAAAAGCCTAAAATGATAAAATAGAGCTAATTTAAGCCTAAAATGATGAAATATCGCTAAAAGCCTAAAATGATAAAATATAGCTAAAAACCTAAAAGGTTAAAATATAGCTAAAAGCCTAAAATGATAAAATAGAGCTAATTAAAGCCTAAAATGATAAAATAGAGCTAATTAAAGCCTAAAATGATGAAATATTGCTAACAGCCTAAAATGATAAAATAGAGCTTAAAGCCTAAAATGATGAAATATCGCTAAAACGATGGAATATCGCTTAAAGCCTAAAATGATGAAATATCGCTAAAACGATGGAATATCGCTAAAAGCCTAAAATTTTAAAATATCGCTCAAAGCCTAAAACGATAAAATATAGCTTAAAGCCTAAAACTATAAAATAGAGCTTAAAGCCTAAAACGATAAAATATAGCTTAAAGCCTAAAACTATAAAATAGAACTTAAAGCCTAAAACGATAAAATAGAGCTTAAAGCCTAAAACGATAAAATAGAGCTTAAAGCCTAAAACGGTAAAATAGAGCTTATATATAAAACGGTAAAATAGAGCTTAAAGCCCAAATAGATAAAATAGAGCTTAAAGCCTAAATCGATAAAATAGAGCTTAAAGCCTAAAACGATAAAATAGAGCTTAAAGCCCAAATCGATAAAATAGAGCTTAAAGCCTAAAACGATAAAATAGAGCTTAAAGCCTAAATCGATAAAATAGAGCTTAAAGCCTAAAACGATAAAATAGAGCTTAAAGCCCAAATCGATAAAATAGAGCTTAAAGCCTAAATCGATAAAATAGAGCTTAAAGCCTAAATCGATAAAATAGAGCTTAAAGCCTAAATCGATAAAATAGAGCTTAAAGCCTAAATCGATAAAATATCGCTAAAACGGTGAAATATCGCTAAAATGATAAAATATAGGTGTGGTTACCGTGGTAGACAAAAAATGGACAAATTTAAAATTGTGGAAGGCCCAGTTATGTACATGGGCAAAGTACAAATTCTTTATTTTTATTTCTTGACAAATTCACATCATATGGACATACAAAAAACATTTCAGGGATAGGGGGGAAAGTTTTTTTCTTTAGTCTAAAATCTCGGAAAACGAACGTTAAAACTATTCTTTCAATTTTATTCTTCTATTGTTTTTTATCCCCAATAAAAATAAAACGACTGTTTTCACGGGGGGTGTTTTTTAAAAGGGAAGACATGGTAGTTTTTTATACGTTATTAAAATCCGAAAAACCCCAAAGATTTATTCTTTTTCCAAGTGTATGAATTCCCCAGACGTTCCCTAAATTGTTTTTAACTCTACTATTTTCCTGAAACTGTCAATTTAATTTATCTATCTCGACTCTATATCTCTCTCTCTCTCTCTGTGTCTATATAAAAGAAACGTTTCTTCATTCTAAGAATAACCATAAAACGCCAATTCCCATTTAATTCCAATTTAGTTTCGTGGAAAAAAAACTATACTTAAGACTATTACAAAAAATTGTAAATATATATAAAACGGGGGAAAATATTTTTCTTAAATAAATTTACCGCTATTCCACATCTATACGCGATATAGATTAATGTAAATTTACGGATTTCTTATCGATATTTTATCAAGCTAAAAATAAATTCCAATTTTGCATAGATTAAATAAGCGACTACGTTGAAATCTACGGAAGAAATTGAAATAAAAGAAATGGATGAAAATACAGGTTACGGGAGCAAAGTGAAGTTTAAACTTTTTGGCTGCGTTTCAGCTAAGTGCTAAATACGATCGGACTAGTTTGAACAAGGCTCCGTGGCTAATATCCTTTTTTTCTTCTCTTTTCGTTAAATAAAAATCACAAAAATCGGGGCCTTCTGTTTTCGTTTAAAACATAATAAAACGGCTAGTATCGCTATAACGAACTCAATGCAGGTCTTGGGTAATGGTGGGAAGGTACTTTTCGACTTTGTCTAGGTCTTCTCCCGCTCCGCTGCTTTCCTGCAGTTCTTGGTATGCCGCCGAAAACCCCTTGACGTTGATGGTATCGTCCGTACGGAAACGGAGGAGCAAAGAATCCCCCGTTGAGGTAAAATCAGGCGGAACCTATGAAGGATCGGATCAGTATCATCGTAAGTTTATAATTCACTTTCCCATAAGTGTGACGGTTCAATTTTGACTCAGAGTTCAATGGTGGATTACACTTCTTGGCGCAATTTTGTTACGAGGCCCTCCAAATTAATTTCTTGCTATTTAATTATCAATGCCAAGAGCGCCTGTAATCCGCCACTGCCAGCTAGGAGTAACAAACACAAGGAGAACGCAGCTAGCCTTTAAACACGCTAACGCAGTGTTGTGTACAAATTTCATTGGACGAGCCTTTACGCTGAACGTTTTACGGAAAGGGGAAGACAATTTCCGAATTTTCCCCTTCCGACGGCAACAGGCGCTGAAGCGTCTAGCCAATGAAAACTGTACACAAGAAAATGCACGATTTTTGAAGGGTTGCGTTCTCCTTGTGTGGGGTGCTGTGTTTATTGCTCCTAGCTGCCAGAGTCATTCCACAAAGCTAGGAGCAACAAACACAGCACTGCCCACACAAGGAGAACGCAACCCGTCAAAAGTCATGGATTTTCTTGTGTACGTTTTTCATTGGCTAGACGCTTTAGCGCCTGCTGCCGTCGGAAGGGGAAAATTCCGAAATTGTCTTCCCCCCGCCCGTAAAACGTTCAGCGTAAAGGCTCGTGACGCTCGTCCAATGAAATTCGTACACAACCCGTCGTTAGCGTGTTTAAAGGCTAGTTGCGTTCTCCTTGTGTTTGTTGCTCCTAGCGCAAAGGACCATCCATTTTTGGTGGATTTCATACCACGTCATTAGGCCTAATAAGCAGACTTTGCTTCATCGACATAGTGAGCCGAGGCGAAGGACCGTCGCGTGATAATGTATGTATAAGTTGCATAATTTTCTCGCTAGATTGGCTCACCATATTTGAATGACGTCAAATTCTACGTCACCACACATATAGCTTTCAGTATAGCTTAAACTGTTTTATTTCAACCAAGGATTCTATATTTTTAGAAGGATAGGAAGTGACTAGGTTCCCCTGTATAAACGGCCTGGCGGGAAGAGCGTGGAGTTTTACAAAAGAGTGACGCCACTTTTACCGCTTTTACTCACCCCCAAGGTCAAATCGCTCAACGGCGAAATGGGCTTTGGCGCATTCACGGTAGCGATATTTGACCTTGGCTGGGTAATTTTTGGAAGGAGCTACTGCGTAGTCGCGCGTTTTCTTCCCGGCGCGAAAGCGCCTTCACTTCTTATCCTTCTAAAAATATAGAATCCTTGTTTGTTTCAACTAACTAGCACACTTGTGGATAATAAATCAAATGTATGAAATTTAGAATTAATGATTTAAGGGTCACCTGGTTAATGATAAAACTTTGGTTTTGTTTAACGATAATTTAACTTAATACGCATTAAGAGGACGTCAGTAAGTACTAAGCAAAGAATATAAAGCCCCAGGAATGGAAGGTGTAGCTCCGTCTAGTGGAACTTTTGCGCCTCTCGTTTTTAAAGATAGACCGGGTTGCGTTAACCGTTTCCGGTTACTCTGATTTGCTTTGCCGGAAGTTTCTAGCGCAACCAAAACACGCGGCCAATAATATCAATCCTTCCATTCCCGGGGCTTTATAATCTTTGTACTAAGAATGTCGTTAGGGACCGGGAAAGAGAATATAAGAGATGCGTACGCTATTGCCGCAGTATCGTCCCAGGAGAGTTCCAGAATCGTCATACCCGTCATAAACTTCGACGTAGTCGTACCCGCAATCTTGCTCGTGCTCCACCTCGAACGTCAAGAACCTCAGCTGGACGTAGCGACCGCCTTCCCGGTCGCACTCGATCACCCAATCGCAGTCTTCCTTGTTATCGTACGGCTGGTCGCCGAACTTGGAGTGCGAGTACAAGTGGTCCACCGAACCAGTGGCCAACACACGACCGCCACATACTAAAGAGGGCAACCAGGATGGTTACAACTTCGGTACCTTCGAGTGTCACACCGGCGTTTGAATTTAAAAGGGAACGGTCAAGCTTTAACCAGTTAGATAGCCCTATAGCCCATTAAAAACTAAAATTTATGGCGAAAACCGCATCAAAAAATATTAAATGGTTAATTTTTAATAAAATAAAGAATTTCGGGAAATCGAAAAGCGCGCGTCCGCCGCAACACCCGGTGAGACCGTGAGAAGTCGATGAGACAGAAAAACAACGTAAAAGCGCGCGCTGTTGAAGCCGTGAAAAATTTGTTCTGCGCGCGCGGCGCGTTCCAGTTATAAGAGACCTAAGCCTAAATTGCGCGATTTTAAAGGTTAGGATAGTTCGCAAATCGCTCATACGGGATTAGGGGCGCTGGCGGCAGCCCCTAAGATGGCGGCGAAAATTCAAACCCAAACACCTGGCGTTATTTTTCGTTTCAAACTTTTGGACCAAAAGCTATTTTTTCAAGACAAAAAAAGTACGTGTTAGTATATTGAAGGTCTTGTTAATCTTTTGATACGGAAATAAGGCCATATTTGGAAAGGCTTGGCCGTTCCCCTTTAACCATTTTTTATCGGCAAATGGGGTTGGAAAAAATCCGAGAATCATGATTTATGATTTATTTTCACCCAATTTTTTTCAAACGCTGGTTGGGGGTATAACCCTAGCAGGGAAGGTCAAACTGCGATCGATACTCACTCGTGACGCGACATTCTAGAACAATTTTCCATCCTGCTGCGAGGTGTATACGTTCCAAGTAGTATTTTCTAGACAGGCACGCCACGGGTGAGTATTGGCGGAAGCATTACCTTCACTGGCAGGGTTATACTTCCTTTATATTAAGAAACTTGGAGAGAAAGCGAAACGGAACGAACCGGTGCTGTGAGACGCTTTGAAGCCTCTCCTCTGTACGGACGCGTCCGATTTGAAGACCATGTACATGCGGTTGCTGGAAGCCAGAATAGGATGCGGTACTTTACTACCGCAAAACCGGCCCAAGGTCGGAGCGTCGGTACTATCACCATCGTAAATAGCAATATGGTCGTAAGCGCATTCCTGGTGAGGCTCTAGTTCGAACTCGTTAAATACCTGCGTACAAGAAGGTTTTTGGAGGAAACAATAACCAATTGCACTTTCCATAAAATCACCATAAAAGACCAAAATAGGATTTGTGATACTGGACGTACAACCAGTTTTTATCAACAGCACAAAACCTACCACCAAAGTGTTAGCTGAAATGACGAGACATTCACGGTAGATTTTATGGAAAGAAAAATACCAATGAAAACTAAAAACCAAAACGTTTCAAAACTTACAAGTTTAATTCTATGCCCGGGCGTCGTGGTAAAGAGCCACGCGCAATCTTTGCGGCCAGGGTAATAATCCGGATAATTGGGGCTGCTAATGTCTCCGAACGGAGTACTAATTTGATGGGTACAACTACCTACGGGTCAAAACGGGGGGGGGGGATAAGATTAGTTTACCTTGCGAGCAAACGCTGAAACGGACCGTATGGCGTTGTTCTAAGAAAGTAGAAATCTCTCACCTTCTTTGCAGTCGTGTTTATTTTCGTGTAGAACGAACCCATTTTGGCACGAGCACATGTAACTACCGACGGTATTTTTGCACTGATGCTGACAACCGCCGTTGCTAGTGGCGCATTCGTCTTTATCTAGGAAACATTTCGCGAAACGTTACAGCTGTTGGACAATTAGCGCTCGTAACCGCTCTAAGAATAGCGGACTCCCAATTCTTACCGGTGAAGAAAACGGCTCCGAAACCGCTCCTCTGCACCGAACTGTCGGAGGTGAATTCGATGCGAAGGTTATTTCCCTCGGAAGTGATGACGAGTGGAAGACGCGTCCCGCAAAAGACCCCGTGCTTGGACACCTCGTTGTCCCCCAGTTTGCTGAGGATGTCCACTTTATCGTACTCGCAATCTTGCTATCAATGACAAAAACGGGAGCGTTGAGACGCGTTTCTCGAGACATTAGAATAGATCGAGGAAAACTCACGTTGTTTCCTTCCAGGTCGAAATGCGTAAAATTGAGCGTGATTCGGTATTGAGGAGGGGCGATTATTTCCCAGATACAGTTCTTATTGGCAGGGTACAGATCGGGGAAGGACGGACTGCTGATTGTGCCGTTGGACATCTCAATCACGCCGCCACAGGCGTCTACAAAAACGGGAAGGACTCGTGAACGATCTATAATTCACCGTAAACTAACTGAAGACACGCTAAAATTATCGCAAATATTTCCGAGAGACCACACGCGAAGAATAAAACCGTAAATGAAAAATGTTTATAAAAGAATTCAAAAGTAGGTTTTATTAAGAGCAATAAAGACTGTACTATCAAAAATAAGCTCGGCCTAAGTATCGTATATAAAAGAAAATATCGCGAACGCGTTACAACATTCCGGAACGGTACCGAGCAAAAATGGGTATAAAATGACGTTGACCTTCGCATTTCTTTCCATCGGAGCGAAGTTCGTATCCAATGCGGCATTCGCAACGAAAGCTGCCCAACGTGTTGACGCATTCGTGTTCGCACTGATGATCCGTTAGCTTGCACTCGTCAAATTCCTTGGTGAAAGTCGCCGAGAAGCCCAGTTTCTGAACGGATCCGTCCGAAACGAATTTGATGTACATCTTGTTGCTCGAAGACTGGACGTCGTCCGGGATCTTGTAGCCGCAAAACTTTCCCAACAACGGACTGCCGCTGTCGTGACCATCCCGGATTTCCAAATAGTCGTACACGCAGTTGTCGTGGTTCTCGATCTTTTGAGGAAGGGTGGGAGAAGTTTCCAAAATTTTTATCGCGAGGATTACGACATTAAGTCAAATTTAAAAGTACCTCGAAAAAGATAAACTTCAAGGCTATATGGAACGAATCGGGAACCATAATCTTCCAGACGCATTCTTTGTTGGGATGGTAGTCGTCGGGAGAGTTGGGACTTTGCAGTTCTCCTTGTTCTTTATTGATGTCTCCACCGCAAACGGCTATGGTTCGATAATATTAAGAAAATCTCGCTACGATTTAGGCCCGGCTAGTGGGAAGAAAATGACAACTAACCTTCGTAATTAGCTTTAAAACCGGTACGACCCGCGTGTTCGCGCGACGTCCTGAAAACGACCAGCATTCGATATCCGGTCGTCATAAACAAATCTTTCTTTTTCTTGTCCGCGCATAGTTTCCCTGAAATTAACCTCTTTAAACCTCAGCGGGAAACAGCCAGAAAAATTAACAACTCCTACCCAGAAGCGGTGATTTATGCCAGTATCCATCCCGGATTTCCAAATAGTCAGTTTCGCAGTTGACGCCGTCACCCAAATCCAAATCGGACACGTTGAGTTGGACGCGTTCGCCGTGAGTGGCGGTGATCCTCCATTCGCAATGGTCACCATCCAAGGACAGGGAGTTCATGTAGGAAGGGGACATCAGGACGCCGGTGGGTTCTTGCATGGTGCGGCCGCATCCTAAAAATCGTGAGCGCGGTATTATACCAGCGAATTGGGATCGCGCGAAGGGGGCAGAATTACCAGCGAGGATCGAAAGGCGAATGGGAGTATCTTCTCAAGAAGAAAATACTTACGCACTTACTTGGGCATTTGTAGAGCATGTTGGTCTGGGCAATGTCGCCTTTGCTGAGCCGTAGTCGCTGGCCAATTTCGGGCATACTCTTGCTGACGGGGTCCTCGGGGGGCAGAATCGTGTCCAAGTAAGTGTTTTTGGAGAAGGTGTTTTTGGCGTAATGCATGATACTGTCGTAATCGTAAGGCAGCCCCAGGGAATTCACTTCCTCCTCCGTCAGTTTGTTGAAGTTGTACTCCTGACCTTCCAAACATTCAAAGATAGCTGTTATTCCCCATTGAGGTACTCGGCCGCCTCTAGCCGCCCGTTAACCCCGTTGACCCTTAAAGTCGAGCGGTCGCGTCAAAGGTCAAACAAGCGGATTGACGAGGAAACCCCCTCTCTCGTAATTAGTTTCCATTCAAGATCAAAGTCACGTTTCGATGAAACCTTCAGTTACAAGAGGAATGCCGTTTCTTTCTACTCGAAAGTTACTCAAATATGCAGTTCATTCCTACGCTTAAACGGAATGGAATTTTTCAGTGCTATAGGGGACCTCGAGGCTAAACTTACGACCACTTGATCTTTCGTAGTCGTACCGGGATGGAAATAGACATTCGCCTTGGGTACGAATCTTCAGACCCAATCAATCCCACACTCTACGAAACACGTTCGGAATTTCAATAAACCAAATTCTCAATATTCAAACAAAATTAACATTAGGTTTATAAAACAGAAAACTGATACCACGACTACGGAACGGCTACCAAAAACAAATAGTTTCTCCGAAACATAAAACAGCGTTTATATTTATAAATTAAAGTTTTTAGGCGTTGTTAGACAGCTATTAGGATATTTTCCGTCGAGCTCTCATCAAGAAAATTGAGTAGGCGATTTATTTATTTTTTTACGTTAATTTCGAATTCCCCTCTTTCATTTGACACGATATTAATTAAGCTAAATGAGACTCAAATAGTCTTTCTTTTTCGTGGTGCTTAAAACATTGAGACGGCCACTAGCTTTTTAGGAAGTAATTAGTGGCAAAAAGAGCCGGAATATTAGGGTGCTTAATAAAGATTATCCGGCCCATTTTCGCTAATTGCGAGGATACGTTTCTTGTCAGTTTCGCGCGGGGTAGTCGCGGACGTAGGAGGGACAGACGACTCTCCACGACGGAATTCTTAAATTCCCGAGCACTAACGCGACCATTAACAGGTAGGCGCGACCGCCTCCGTCAAATGTGATCTCAATTAGCCGCTGCGACTTTCGACCTTTCACGAACCCCCGGGGTTAAGAGGTATACTAAGAGATAAAATTCAAGCCCATACCAGACATGATATTCTTGTTAATAATCTGGACGTGTCGATCTCGGTCGGGCCTGGTATGCTCGTGCCAAAAGCCGACCACGTGACCCAACTCGTGGACCACTATCCCGAACTTGTCGCAGTTTTTGCCGATGGAGATGGCCTGGGCGCCATTGCCACGTTTACCCACGAATGAACAACAGCTATTGAAGAAGATACGAGGAAAACAATATAATTTATTAGAATTTCGCTGCTTCGGATATGAAAAAAATCTAATATATAGTCACAAAACGCATACAAAAAACCCGCATTAAAAGCGAACCCCATTAAAGGTTTGATTTTAATGCTTTTATTAATTCTAGATGGCGCCAATTTAAAATTTTTATGGAATGGAAGTAATCACCGATTTATTACAAAATTAACTAATAACGTTAATTAAATCTAAACGAAGTTCAACTGGAAAATTCAGCATGAAAAGAATCACGAAATTAATATTTTTCGCGGCTTTTTGATAATTTAAAATTTTTACATTTTAGACTGGCGCCTATAGGAGCAACGATCAGAAGGAGAACGCAGCTAGCCTTTAAACAAGCTCACACGGTGCTGTGTACAAATTTCATTGGACGAGCTTTTACGCTGAACGTTTTACGGGTGGGGGGGGGGCAATTTCCGAATTTTCCCCTTGCGACGGCAGCAGGCGCTAAAGCGTCTAACCAATGAAAACTGTACGCAAGAAAATGCACGATTTTTGACGGGTTGCGTTCACCTTGTGTGTGGTGCTGTGTTTGTTTCTCCTAGTTGGCACCATCTGGTAACGGGTATTTAAAAATCAACCTCTAATGGCGTTATCCCTGTTAATGGATTTTCTCCTTTATCAAATGCGCGTTGGTTTATAGACATTGATAATGCAATTTATGACGCAACCAGTGGATCCATGTATATTTTGCGTATTTTCGAGATGAGAGTGAGATGCAAAGATCTAGAAAGGAAGGGAAGTGGGCTTACCCGCAGGGTCTCTCCGTGAAGATGATGTAGTTGGGATGTTCGACGGTGCGTTCGACGAACTTGATGCACGTGTTGTTTTCCCAGTGGCGCATCGCTCGCTTGAACAGCGCCCTGTGATCGCCTGCAACGTCGTATACGAAACCAATGAGAAGCAACGGGGCTAATAAGGCCGAAGCCTCCCCAATTATTATAATCTTCGTCGGAGACAACGCTTAAGGCGAAAACCGCCGTAAATTTCACTTCGCTTAAGTACCCCGAACCTTCGAATCCACGGAAAGTTCCACTCTCAACCAACTTTAGTAATAACCCCCAATAGATAAGCCATTGTGGCTAGCCTCAATTTAGAATTATATTAGCGTAAATTATTATAAAAGCGAATTTTCCGATACGGCCTCTCATTTTTGGAGCGTTATATGGCGAATTAGGTTATTAATTAGTAACATTTTAGAGTTTAGGGATCGAAACTTAATTTGCCCTATTATACGCGTAGTTTGAAAGCGCATCTAGCGAATTTCACACCCCTTTTCCAAAATTGCCGAAAGTTCAAAGCGAATATTTTATCCGTAATGGACCACCCACCAAATAATGACGTTTAGCTGGAATTCCGAAAAAGTTCGCTATATCATACAGCGGCCCGCGAAGTCATTTAAAGTGATAAAAATGAGTAATTTTCTTCGCGTTTTCTAATGATACTTTTTCCAACCCTCCCCTCCCCTCCCCCCGTTCTTGACGTAACAGCGCGAATTCTGGGCTGTCTCTGATAAGAGAGAAGTTCGTCCAAAGACACATGTGCGCCCGTTAGGTTCAACTACAACGTACAGGGTGCTTTTCCGAGCGCCCCAAATTCTGCTTCTTAAAATGGTTCCTTCTCAATAACGCTAATAGTTTTATATTTAATACGCGGACTAGAACTTCCCTGTTCGAGCCAAGGCGTATATTATACAAAGGGTCTTTCCGCAGTGTCTGGCAGAAATTTGGGAGCGTTCATTAAGTACTAGTTCGTAGATAAGGGTACCTAAAAAGTACCTTTTACCAGATTGTGAGGCTCCATATTTAAGAAACAGAGCACTTTAGACACATTGAACTGACTAACCCAAATAACGTGGATAGAAGAATAGTCAAATCGGCGCGAAGTTACGACGAAACTGCAAACTTTGTCGCTTCGGTGCGCCTAACGATGTAAAATTCCCACATTGCGGAAATGTTTGGTTAGGAAACTATAGTGTTGTAAGTTGGAAAATTTCCCGCTCGGAAAATTTTCTGGAAAATGACCAAGGCCTCTTTTCCGGAAAATTTTCCGTATTTTTCCGAAAAAAATAAAAATAAGTTTTCATTCCATGATTAGTCTAATATATTGTTTGCAAATTTAAATAAAGCGGCATTTTCGCCTCATTTTTTCGAATCTGAAAGTAAAACTAAACCTCTAGACTAGTTCAAACTGATTAACAATGTAACACTGTTAATGTTTTGTAGTATGTTTACTGATATTAGACATTTTATATCGATAAAAAGTTAAAAACATTAAAAACCCTTAATAAGTAATATGTTCCAATTTTAATTTTTTCCGCATTTTATTTTTCCGGAAAATTAACAACACTAGTTAACTATGTAAAAAATTTCAGATCCTTTTGTGAAAACCTACGACAGGGCTATTACTATGAATTAGCTTTTACACCAGAACTCCACCGGAAATACACCGAATGATACCAAATTTCCGGTGTTTCATCTATATTTGTTTAGAAAACTATGTTGAAAATTTCAGATTTTTTTGTGGAAATCTACGAAATTTATCGCGGTACGCAGATTTGAGATAAATATTTTCGACCAATAAAATATATTCGTATCCCAAACACCCTGTATACGATCGTAGTCGGAGAAAGTGCGAGAGAGACTGGCCTAAACAAAAGCATCTGGCGTTTAGATATTCCGCCGTTTATCTTTGGAGGGTATTACGGGAAGAGAGGATAAGGATCCCCCTAAAAACTCTTTTTCGGCGAATGCCTCCTCACTCAGGCCGGCCACGCTTGGCCGGATGATTAAGTGTTGCATTGTCTCGGCCCATCTGCCGTTATCTACATCAAACGGCCCTTCCGCCCCTCCCACTGCAAGTTGGGCTTCCCCTCCTCAGTCGCCCCAGTGAACCCAAACTCTACCCGAAAAGGAGAAAATCACATTAGGCTTTCGATAAATAGTCCCCCTCTAAGCCTCGCAATCGGAAAAAGCCTACCCCGCCAAAGGTATCGCGTAAACAGATACTCCCTTCCTCGTTGTTGAAAGGAAAGACTTTACCCCTTTGACTCTGGTTTTATTGAACTATCAGTTAAGCGAGGAGTTTTCAAAGTTTTATAATGGGGGGAGAGAATGTTATTCCGGAGAGCGGATAAAGTTTTAGCCCAACTCCGGTTCCTGTAAATGTTTCTTTTAGGATAGATTGGTTCGGGGGACAGCGGCACCCGTTGGAAAGAGTTCTCTTCCGCAGTCGGTGGCGATACGCAGTCCAGACACTGACTGACTGATTGCTGCCGATAGACAGAGCCACCCCGTTCACGGTCTGACTATTCGTAACGCGTTCGGATTAGAGAATGCTTTGAAGGATTGAAATGCCGAGTTGGATCTTTATAAAGCCTTTTAAGTAGCTGCCAACGCGAGAAGCTCAAAATGCTGGATTTTCGTTCGCTGAGCAGACACTTGATTTTATCGTTAAATGTTTCTCGCGTTCGCCGCTACGTGGCGCTACATTAACTTAATATATATTAACTTAATTAAAATGTGATCTTGAAGATCTCCATTATTACCCTATTTTTTAAATACACGCATTGTAACCCGGCCACCTGTTTAAAAGCGTTAAAACTCGCTGGATGACTTGGGCCTAAGGTCAGGGGCGTATTCACCATTAGGCAGAGTAGGCACGTGCCTAGGGCGCTATTTTTCTAGGGGCGCCAAAACTCTGATGAAGCCCCACGGTCCCAAGTACTTGGCTTGCCCCTACTTAACTGACCAAACCATTAGACAATGCCAATAGACTTCGTGCGTAGTTTAAATTTTGGTCATAAATATCGCCGCCTACCAACCGAGTTTTAAATTAAATATATGAAAGGTTAATCCGCCCTGCCGAAGGTGGTGCCTTGGGTATTAGCCTAGCTGATTATGATTATGAATGAATGATTAAATACCGTAATTTGTTTATTTTTCAAGTACAATTACTCCAAACATTTGTTAAAAGTGATAGAGTTGGTAAGAAACTCTTCAAACTGTCCATAGGCAACCGTTTTGCCATGGCACCCAAAATGTTTTCGACTACACAAAATGGAAAATTTCCCATTGAAAATAACATGGGAACCTGACCAATTAAAAAAAAAAAAAAATTGAAAATGCTAGAAATAGAAAATATAAAAAATTATTAAAAAGTTCAAAATTGATTAAAATTTTTACAGCGGGTAACCCTTAAAATTGGTCAGATTCCCATGTTATTTTCAATGGAAAAAATTCCCATTTTGTGTTGTCAAAAACATTTTTGGTTGCCATAGCCAAACGGTTGCCTATGGAGACATTTCCCTTTAGGGTTTTTCAAGTTACACGAAGGTCTACAAAAACCCCCGAGTTTCAACAAAATCGGCGTGTTACACCTCGGGTCGTCTCCTTGTAAGTGCGAACCAAACCGGCTTTCAACCCCTAATACAGGCGGGTGGGGCTAGGATAGTACCCCCCTCCGCTATACCCTATTTATTAGATAAAACCAAACGCATTAAGCGCGATATGGGCCCCGCTCGAACCTTTTACATTATCGCGTCGCGGCACCCATCCCTCGTATATACTGAACGAACTATATATAGAGCGGCGAACCCTTCAATTAAAAGGCGTAAAAATGCGATTTACATAATGGTTCCGAGAGTGAACCCCCCCCCCTCTCCGACATCGCATCCTCCATTCGCGAATTGAGAGAAAAGCCAGAGTTTTGTATAGTAGCTGCTTAATGTAAAAGTTAATTTCAATCGAAAACTTTAATAACGGGCATTAAGAAGGCCGGCGTATTTCCGGCCAGGCCCGGCTCTCCGCGAAAAGTACTCCAAAAAGGTATTTGCCGAGGGAAACCGGAAGCCGTGGACTAATTAAGGGCGGAAATGAAAAGTCGTTTACCGCTGAAGTTGGATTCGATCTCGTAGGGGATGACGGCGTGCTCCCAAAGGCGATCGGCGCGGGCAGTGGCCGCCCGGACCTGGCGGCGAAATGTTTTGGAGTTGGCCGTGGATGAGGAGCGCGCTTGATCAGTTACGCCATCTTTCCGCCGACGATGATGTTTGTAATGACGGGAATGCCTTCTGCGAAACAAAAGACAGATTATTACTTTTCGCGTCGATTTAGTTAGCCGTTACTCGTCCATAAATCATCGCAACAGCCGCTATCTGCCCAATACGGCTAAGCTTGAAACTAACTGGGAACAACCAGACGTGGAATAGCCACTTCTTTCTGGCTCGTCGAAATAGCGCGAACAAAGTTCGCTTCTGTTCTATATTTTTGGTCGACGCGTTCTTTTAGCGAGTTGAAAATTCCGTTAGAATTAATGATACAGCATTGGGACAAAAACTACCGCACTAGGGTTAAGATTGTTTGTTTGTTTTAGAGCAGCGCTATGGTGTCCGATATTGGAAAGATTTCCACCCAAGCGAACGACGTTGGGCCTAATATCTGTAGAGTTAAAAGGAACCACCTATTGCAATGGATGATAAAATAGTCTTAGTCGATAGCTACGCCGCAAAATTTTTGTTTCGAAAACGAAAACATTTGAGAGAGTTGGCCGTTTTCGGTCTATTAAAATCTGGCAGCCTTGCCTGCCTTCCGGCCTGTATCTCCATACCGAAAATGGCCGACGATTACACCGCCGAAAATATTTTACTAAACTGATCGGCGGCGTTTTTGAATTATCGACTACGACTATTAGAGTATAAGTAGATTAGTAATGAAAAGGGATAAAAAAGCTAAACCCTGAACAAATTTGAAGAAATTTAAAAACTGCTCGTACCAAAACTACCAATAGCTCTTCGAGCAAACAAAGACGCGAAACTCGGACCAAATAGATCTTCGAGTGAAAAACTAAATTAATTAAAATAAAATAGCCAGAATTTTCGGTTTAGTCCTATTTGGGACTCTTCAGTACCGTGCACGCGGGAAATCTGTCTCGCAACTGTTACACTGAAAAAAGAAACTAAGCCTATACATGTAGCTCGTTAATCTTTGAATTTAGGTGTAAAATGTTCTCTCGGTAGACGCGCTAACGAGCGACGCAATTATTAGCTTACGATTCGGGTCCAGTGGTTTATTTGTCTAAGGTTTAAATAGATCGTTTCTATAAAATAAAATTCGGTAGTAAGTTGTTGCTCTTACGGCACAAGACAGAGCGTTATTAAAAGTATAATCTTCGCAAGCGCGCTAGAAACCCCGAAATTGAACGGTTTCAAATACTTATAAATTATGAGGTAGAGCGGGTTTCATTACCCGCTTTTATACCTTAACATGGCGGCGAATTTTCGTGGGCCAAATGAATTTTAAGGTACATAAAACCCTCTGGTGCCTCTAGCACGCACTAGTAGACTCAAAAGTAAGACATTGACGTAGGACATTAAAAATATTAAAACTATAAATGTTAAAGATAGACTTAAAGGGGAATTGTCACCAAAACCAAAATTTACGAGGTTTTTTTTTCCAGAATGATAGAAAATATATTAGTGATTATGTCCCTGAAATTTTAGAGTTATTGGAAAAGTATTTAAAAAGTTACGCTACTTTTTCCGCAACCTACATCAAACGGCACCAAAAATTTCAGAAATCGCGGTTGAAAATACGTGCAGCGCCAAAAGAATGAAGCGGCAAAATTTTGAGAAAGGGTGGCGTGTAAGGCATTTTAAAAACACGATAAACTACAATCTACGAATATAAGTCGGTTAAAAAGCAACGTAGCAGACGACAGTTCCGACCGAAAAACGATAAAACCGGGGAAAATAATATTTCGTTCACGAGATGGCGCTGCGGGTAGGTTCAAACAAGCGGTTCTGAGATTCTCGAGTCGGGGGGGGGGGTATAAAACACGAAATTTCGCTGCTTATAATAAATCAAATACGGGAAATATTCACATGAAATTTTTAGTATAACTATTTTCGGACGTCCTCTATCATTTAAATGGTTTTTAACCAATTTTAGGGTGGTGACAATTCCCCTTTAAGAGTTTCACAAAAACCATAAGGTCAACTGGGCCTCCAACTAACAAGGAGACTACCCGAAGTGTAACACACAGATTTTGTTCAAACTCGGGGGTTAAGCAGGCCTTAATGAATCACGAAAATTCCCAAAAGGAAAAGTTTCAACGGGCATTAGTTTTGCCATGGAAACCGAAAATGTTGGGATTTTTTAAAGTTTCTAAAATGCAAAACTATAAATTTTTTTATCAAAATTGACGAATTGATAAAACTTTTTTGCATTTTAAAAAATTTTAATTTTTGGAAAAATTTCCCTTAGAAATTTTCAAAATCCCATGTTATTTTCGGTAAGGAATTTTCCATTTTATGTTGCCAAAAACATTTCCGGTTGCCATGGGAAAAATAATGCCCGTTGAAACTTTTCCTTTTGGGAATTTTCTTAATTCATTAAGGCCTGCTTAACCCACGAGTTTGAACAAAATCGGTGTGTTACACCTCGGGGTAATCTCCTTGTAAGTAAAATTTGGTCGCTACCCCGTGGGATTCATCCCACAGTCCGCCTCTGAAAAGACCCATTAACGGAGGATGAACTATGAAACAAAGTTGTTGAATTTGAGGCTCGTTCGTACCTGGAAAAGGAATCCCGATTGCTTTTCTTCTTCCCCGACGCGGGGAAATTGCTATTGTTTTTATTACTAGGTGATGGAGGGGAAACGATAAGAAATTCGTCTTGAGCGTCGAGAAAGGAGAGCTGACGGAGCCGGGGGCCCCGGAGCTTGAGGCTCGCTTTCAACTTGTTCCGGTGTCGTCGATTGGCTCGCTTTAACTCCCTCTCGAAACGCCTCGCTTCGACCCTGCTCAGGGCGATATCCCCCAGAAACCCATCTGAAATGAAAAAAAAAATGGAATCATCGAATTTGCCGAACAACTCGAAATGCCCCTGAAAGTCGGATTCAAGAAATCCAACTCAAACTTCGGTGTACCGCGGCTGAAACACTTTTACAGGCGGAAATAGGTCAAAAATGGACCATATTTAAAATGTTTTTAAAAACGCACATCGGTAAGACCATAGACTAAGAAAGGTTTCACAAGGACATTTCGCGCACGAATTTAAAACCATGTAAAGTCTCAGCACGGGAGGGCGCCACGTATATCAAAATGCAGGTGCGAACCAAAGACTAGTGAAAGTTTACCAAAACACGTGACAGCATCGAAGGACTAAAATATTATTCTTATTAGCACGTGTTTTAGAAATCAGATGTGATACACGTGAGGTACTATATGGGTTTGAAAACGTATATATTTAATTAAAAATGAATTTGAATACAAATATGGATGACTTGGATACTAATATGCATGATTTGGAAAGTCTCTTCAATCATGGTATGTATTAAGTTATTAAATTAGCTTTCCAGTACTAATTACTTTATATATCTATTGTTTCAGATTCTATGTCATCATTTGAATTAAATAACGAACCAGAACGCACCCCTTGTTTTTCGGCATTTTCAACGTTTAAAAAAGAACTAAAAATAATAAAGGTCATACAATAAAATTCCAAAATGTGAGAAAAATTTAATTTACCTTTTCAGTTTATTATTCAGGAATAAATTTCCTAAAATTATTAAATAATTCTAGAAAATATAACCATTTTCAAAATGAAACTATGAAGAAGAGCAATGCAGACGAAATTCTGTTGAAATTCAAATTAAAATAATATGCACGTGATCACCACTTTCTTTAAAATCCGCTAGGCGCGCGGCTGTTCGCACCATTAACGAAGTCGGGGGGGTCTCGCGTCGTCGGTTATAGAGGAAAAAGCTAAGGGGGGTCACAAGCGAAATGTCCTTGTGAAACCTTTCTTAGTCTATGGTAAGACTACCAATGGAATAATCAGGCACCGTCTGCTTAGAGCACGTCAAGCTCAGTCACGCCCCTAGCGGCGAAAGTTTCTTCTTACATCCCCATTGTAGTAAATAGAAGTTCCAATAATATAAAATTGTTTAATTACGAGCATAAATTCATACGAAGCCCCTATCTACAGGGCCGGATAACCACTATTGGGGGCCCTGTGCAAAGTTGATTTTGGGGTCCCTAAAAAGTTCAGACTTACTTTTCGACTTTAAATAATAATGTGGGGTGGCGGAGTAGTTAGCACTTTCTCCTCGCAGCAACAGGAGCCGGGTTCGTTCCCAGTTTGTGGCACTGGGTGACAACTCGGAACCACTCCTTCCGCGTTGAGTTTGCTAGTTCTCTCCCCCACTAACTTAAGGGGTTTTCCCCCGAGCTCTTCGGATTCCCCTTCCATAAAAACTTGTCGAGGTTAACGGTAATAGTGAGTGTAGGGAGCTGTTGGCTCGCGTGGCATGAAGGGCTTGCCACCACCCTCCTACGCATTGTAACCCGGCCACCTGAACTAATGGCTTTAAAAGTCGCTTGATGACTTAGGCCTAAGGTGGTGCCTTGGGTATTAGCCTAGCTGATTATTATTATTATTATTATTTTTATTATATTTAAAACAAAAGGAAACACATTTATTTCGAAGGAGGGGCCCCTAACTTCGGCGGCCCCTGTGCCATGGCACACTTGGCACATGTCTTAATAGGGCCCTGCCTATCTATAGTTTAATTGGCAACGAAGAGCCGTGTAAACATCAGCTCGATGATACAGGCGCGAATAAAAAGGCGAGCGAGCGCGGCCTTGTTCCTTAATTTGTTGTGGTTAGTTGAGAAGAAGAAAATTGCGACGAGAATATTTGTAGGAAGTGACAACCGCGATGAGTCAGCGCGCGCGGATGGGAGCGGAGAGGTTACCTAACTCCCGGCTGACTGCGATGTGCCCTATCCTCTCTCCAGTACATCGATCACGAATCAGATGATACGCGACCCATTACCAACGAAAAGAGACCAGAGCCAGAGCGCTATTAGGAGGTCGCGTTCGCACTCGACTCCGCTAACTTTAAAGGGTTCCAAGCCTAACCGTCGTTCTTACTTTCAATCTCCCTATTCCGGTCATTTAATTCCCTTTGTTTTGCAAATTTTGCGTACGGGAATTTGAATTTCAAAAAAAGGTTTCAGAAATCAGAAACTTATTGATAGGGCTGTGCGAGTACTAGAAAATTATCGAGTACTCTGCCTTTTTTGAGGTCTAGCACTCTAACTCGACCTCGACCTTGAATAAGTAATTGGAGAATACTCGTCGATTACCGAGCACCAAAAAAATTGCATATTCGACTACCCGATTACTCGAATAAGCTGCTCTCTAAACTCGTAGAGTATTTGTTTTTTCTATCCTCATTGCTTCAAAGTTCAAAGAGGCAATAAAAGGCACCTACAAAGTTGTGGAAACTATGGTTCATTTAAATTAAAGGAATATTTTTCAGCATTGAAAGTTACTTTATACTCCCTTTAAACTTAATTTCATAATTACTTGAATAAAACCAGTTCCTAATCAAGTACTTGATAACCCGACTCGTTAAAAATATTACTAGGTTTTTTTTTAGTTATACTCGATTCAAATAAGAGAAAGTTTTCCCTTAATCAAGTACTCGATTACTCGACTCGACTTCAATATTGCTTGACTCGAATACTCGATGGAAAAAAATGATAATCCATAACCGAGTGATTGCTTAAAACCACTACTCGCACAGCCCTACTGATTAACATGTTGTAAGATTTCAGGATTTTAAGATTTCTAAATTTAATTTAGATTTGCAGGCTCCACGCACTTTTCATTCTAATAGCCAAAATGGATACGTCAATTTTTAGGCTCTAGTACGAATCTTTGATTTAATGAAATACCACCTATCTTGGTAACTTTATACCCCAAGATTCAAATAATAATGTACAGTACAAGTATTGCATTTCGTGCCACAAAAAAAAAACAAAAATAGCCACTGTTAAAAAGAAAAAAAACCTAATCTAAAAAAAATATCCCATTATAGCAAATTTATGCAAAAAAGTAATTTTGGAAAGAAAGAGAGAGAAGTAATATAGAATTTGGCTCAATTCCACGGTTTCACTTTCAAAGTGGAGTTTATACAGGAGCCAGAAGGGGTTGACACCCTGTGGAAAAGTTACTTAATTTTAATATCCGACAAGGCCTAAAAGGTTTCGGTCGGTTCTGCTAAAAGTCGGAAATATTTTAAGTTACTGCGGATTAAGATCATGGTTAAACAAAGAAGAGCCCTATTTAATCTGGTAATTACACGCTTTGGATTATTTTTAGAGGCTTAATTCCTCGCGAGCCAGCCTAATTAACCCCTTTGATAACCCAGAAGCGTCGCAACAGGACTGGCTCATTTAGATTGGACCTAATGATGGCCCAACTGGAACACCCGTCACCGCGTCCTAGGCTTGGCGAATAGATTTCTTATTTCTCCGTATTCGTCATGTCTCTAAGAACGACTAACTTAGGGATAAGATTATGACAAGTATCCTCGTGACAAAATCAATTAATTTCTACTAATTAAATTATCTCTTACTAAGTAAAGCACGTGGTTTTAACTTCGGTTATTTGCGCGCGGGTAAGAGGCCACTAACAATCCATTAAGTGTCAAGAAATATTTCGCAACACGGGCAATTTAAATAATTTTGTTTTGTTACTTATAAGCCTTAGGGATTTAGATAGTGTAAAGATGTGGTGCTCTTTGTGGATAATCAAAAAATGCGTCCTATGTGTCATTATGAGCTAAGAAAGGTTGACTTGAGCTAAATTCCAAGGGATTAATAAGGTTTTTTACAAATTCTTTGAAAAGTTTTACGTTAGTTTTTACATAAGATGTTTAGGTTTTTTTAAATTTTAAGTATATTAATTTTGGCAGACTTCGCAAATTCAAACTAAGCCACACGCATATTATCTTCTCATTTAAATAGATATAATTATGCCACCAAATTCTACGGTTACTTCAAATTTCTTGACGAAGATCAGTCGTGGTCATAAATTTCTTTTGGAAAAAACGTTAAAATTGTTCGACCTCTATAGCGAAGATACAAGTTTTGTAGATTTTAAAGTTAAAACGCTTTTTCGCCAAGTCGGGAATATATTAAAAGATTACATTTTCGTGCCGTATATTTTACGACCAAGTTAATTCTTTCCCTCGTCGCTTGAGGCGCCGTGGTAGATAATACCTATGTATATATTTTTTTTATATTCCGATTTAAGCTTCGTCCTTATTTAGCTGACAATACTACGATTACTAGCAGTAAGGTACGAGCTATATGGGTATAATCGAAACTAAAGTGTCGATTCGCGAGAGGGCGTTCTTGAACTATCAACAAGTCAACAGGGATAGCATCGACCCACACCGTGCTAAAAACGCGTGGTAATCAACAACAACACCCTAAAATTTCACCGTTTCACGAAAAAGCGTGTCTTAAACAAAGACAGAAAAGGAACGAAGTATTGGCTAAGCTTCGACCAAAGTGTTTTACCATATAAAGATATGGTTCTCGTCATACCATAAAAATCACAGTCGTACGGTATTCCCCTTAGTTAAATATTTCGTTTATAGTAAACGTAGTACGACTTTAGATAAGGCTGACTTTTACGCACTGGCTAAGCTTTTATTATCTGAGACTCGTGAGCCTATGTTAAACACGCTATGTGATAGGAAGCTCTCCTATATATACTTTTGGTCGCGAATAGAATTGTCGATAGGCTTAATCGCGACGTATTTAGGGTAATGGATTTCCCGTTAAAATGTATTCTTAGGGCCACTTCGAAAAAAATGCAAGACTTAAATTTTAAGAACTACTTGATCCATTCGCTTTAAATTATGTATGAAGGTAGAATGCAATAGTATATAGGTCGTGACTAAGACCGATTTTTAAGATTTGACCTCTGACTCGAGACTAATAAAAAGCTGCTATAGCTATTAATTTATTATTCAAAAGGATTTATTTAGTGCGCCTTCGATTACAATATTTGAAAGGATTTTGTACAATATTTAAATTTTTTTTATTTCTTTGGTCCTTCATGTAAAGATTAATATAATTTATAATTAAAATAATGATAAAATACGGTCTGAAGATATGATTTAATTAAAATATATAAGAAAATAAATTTTTTTCTTTAAAATTATATGAATATATAAAATTAAATTATATTAATTTAATACATTATTATTGCATTTGAAATAAGTTATTTCGTAAAGAAGTCTCAAATATTACTATTAAATATCAAAGAAAATAAAATTAGAATTTCGTCAATGACCAAATTAGCTTTAATCCCTATTTAAAGTTAATTTTAGTCTATCCCCTAAAAACCACTCAGAGTAAATAATTTTTCCAAATGTCAACATAATATGGAATTTATGGCAACTACGATATAGACCAAAGTCAGATTATTAAATTGACGCGAGAATGGACTGTACAAGGCGATTATTATTTGTAGAAGAGTCTATACTTACGATAAAGAGCATATTAGAGTAGACATCTAAATAAAACCCAGTAACGTATCAATTTTTTATCCAATATTTTAAAAAAAAACAATGAGAGGGACACGTGATACGGCCCGATTTTTTTTAGTTTTTCCTTAAAAAAAAAAGGAAAATATATATATAGTTGAGGCTTCATAAGGGGGACTGGCCAATCCTGTTTTTCGAATTTTTTAGGGCCAGATGGCCGGAGCTAAAACATTTAGGGACGTTAAAAATGAGGGGGGGGGGAGAGTTTTTTTTCGTGGCGTCGTTAACGTTGTAGCAGCTAGGAGCAGCGCGCTAAAAGGGTTTGTCGTTAATAACGTCGTGTTTTATTAAATTTTTATAAATTACGCGAAATATAGGGGGTCTAGGTAACTAGTCTGTAGCGACGTTCCGCTCCAGAACCCTCGATAACGGCGGGGCGGGCGTAATCGAGGGGTCGGAGGAGGGGAAAACCCCAAAGATTAATGAAGTCTGCAGTAACAGTGGCCAACATTTGCGGAGGGATTTATCGATTTTTTTTCCTCTTTTGAGGCCGAATATCCCCATTTTATTTGCCCTTAGGGATATAACGTGTAAGCCTAAGTTGGCGTTCTTCCTCTGGGATTTAATAAAGTAATAGCGGCGAAATCGTTTTACCTGATTTGCAAGGATCCATGTACAGATCGTCCGATTCTTTGCGAGGGTAGCTCGTGTGGAGAAATTCCTCGATGGGGAAGTTAGCGGCCTGACTCGATTGCAAGCAGAGTCCCGATAGAAAGAGTAAGAACCCGGGCAGTACAATCCACGTTACGAACCCTGCTCTTTTACGCGCTTTTCTCGGCGCGCCGGTTCTTAAAGATTCGTTCATATCCGAATTACAACAACTAACGGGTTTCAGTTTCGTCCACTGGCTAGTTCTAGACTCTTCGTCCGTGACCCGTTCTCCTCCGTCGTCGTCGTCGTCCACACGCGGCATCATTGTCCGATCACGGCGACGTTCCTCGCACCACCGAGATGTCATCTACGACTCATCGCTTTCCAAAGTCCGAGTTCGAATAAAGGAGACCGCTATTTAAATATCGCGACCGAAAAAAAACCCAGACCGAAAGCGAACGGAAACGGTTTCCCCCGAAACGTACGGCTCCCTAGCACCCGGAAACGAGATATTTCCGACGCGTTGACCGCCGTTTTAAAGAATAGCCGAGCTTCTGGAACATCCCTACAACGCGCGTAAATAATTACAACTGACGTAATATAAAGCGGGAAACGTCGCGGGGGTGAGGGCACGCGACTGCACCGCACGCGCTCCGGGTGCTCCACTGAAAGGACGCGAAAATTGAGCGCGCTTCTTAGAAACGGAAAGTGAGAAAAAACATCTTTAATTACCGCGTCATAAAGAAGTCTCTATTCTCGGTCGAAAGACGGCCCGCGAAGCCGTTGGGGGTCCCGTCCGCCACCGAATTCGTAATTATTATTAATGAAAAAAATCGGCGATAAACAGGCGGCGAAAGGCAGTCTACCGATTCCGATAAGCGGAAGAAGGGATTTTCAAAAAAAAAAACACGAAGACTTTTTCTTATTTTTCTTTCCGGCGGGGTTAGATGAAAAGCCCTCTATCTGTTTAGATTAGATCATAATAGGCTGGATAAGGCGACCGGGGGCACGTGGTTTAGAAGGCATCAGCTGTACCGGTAGCGGTCTCTCGCGCGGGATCCTATCCTAGGACACACGGCTGAAAACACTTTCGCGTCTTCCCTTCAAGCTGGCTCCACCAGCATCTGACTGAAGAGCCGAAATCTCTGCCTCTCCGGTTGTCCCCCTCTCTCCCGTCTCTCTCTCCTACTAGTCTCTACGCTTATAGGCCTATTCATTCCGAGGTTTATTTTTATATAAAGTAGAAACCCCATTTGCCCAAGGTGGCAGCACCGTACTTGTAAAAATCGGGACTGAGGGGGAGTATGTATGGATATAATATGGTACTCAAATAATATAGAGTAACGTCTTTTATATCCATCCCGCGGGGAAAATAGACGACGAAAATAATAGTATTCTCTACGGAATCAGGAATGCGGGAGTAATACACCCTATAGGTAGGGGGCTTTCCATTTTTACCAGCCTCGTGGGAAAATGTTTTTTCTTCTGTAGGAGTATCGGCGGTATTGGCTTCTGCCAAAGGAAACCATAAAAATACCGCAAAAAGCCATACTTATCGCCTGAATAAATGTTATTCCTATAGAGTAACTTAAAAAGGGGAATATATACCATCCAGTGAACTGATTGACCCCGAGGTTATTCCGAATAACGGTACACTCCGTAGGAAGTTCCAACTCTTTCATTATTATCACGGCGATTCCGAGGGTAGGCTGGTCGCGTCAATTTCTTCAGTTTCCTGGGATGGTTCGTTATTTCCGCCGTTCAACCTTCAGGTCGTTTTTGCGTATCCTTGGCGAGCGACCCCGACCGGAGTTTTATTGGCTTAATGAAAATTAACCGCTAATTGCGATTCGGCCCTATTACCGAGATTCAATTACAACAAGTAGACGAGAAAAACTGGTTAGACCTTGAGAGATAGCGATACAGTGCCTCTTGTTAGAAATTGTAGTCGCTCCTTACAAACTTATTTTCTTTCTATTTTCCCTTCTTATTTGGCTCGCTCTTAGTAACTGCCGTTGCTACCGACTCAACCCTTGCAAAGAAAATGCTCATAGATTACAGTAATTAAAGGTCATTACTTTTTATAATATTCAACAAAACAACGATGGGGAAAAAGGGGAGGTTACCGCAAAATCTATTTTTAATGGATACCCCCATCCTCTCACGATTTTAAAGTGCCCTTTTTGAATAGTCTATATTCCCAATATGGAATTATGTAAGAAGAACGCGAAATAACATAGTACTGAAACACGCTAATCCTCGAGCTAAACCAAATATGGAAGACTAGATGGTAGATAATTTTTTTATTTTGAGGATAATTTCAAGGTATAACCAACACTCGTAGGCGTTCTTATAAAATGGTCATTTCGAGTTTCAGAATTTCTCCGGAATTCAGTTTGCCAAGTTTTTAAGCGCATTATATTAAAAAATATACTTAAAGTTTTTCTTTACAAGCGTTTTATAATGACTGTGATTATATGAATTAGAAATATAGCTTCAAGTAAAAAGTATGTATCTGATATTTTTCCCGATACGAAAAGCAGACGCGAAACAAAGTTGATCCGAGGCTCCTTGCGTGATCTTAGTCCGTCGATCAGAAGAAATCGGCAGATCAGTTTCGAGCGCTCGAGAAGGATAAATGAAAAACCCTAAAATTATAAAACTTTACCTAATCCTTTGATAGTAAAATTAGGGGATAACAATACAGTTTACTAAAATACAATTAACCCCTTATATATGAAATCGGACGCGCCCCTGAGATTAATTATAAACTGGGGCAATGATGGCGAATAAATAATCATATACGCGTAAATTAAAAGCAACAGAAACGTGATATCGGGGATTTCGGAAAGGAACTTCCCAAATAGTATCGCGTAGTTCAGACGAGCCGCTAGTTTTCCTAGTTTCTGGAGAAGAAGTAATTTTTTCGCGAGGAGACGGGAAGACAGGTCCCTTTAATATTGGATCGAAGCCCACTGGGATCCGATGAATGAAATGCTTGTACGAAAAGCCAATGTGGAAAAAAACCCAACCAGTCAACGCAGAGATTCGTCGGAACCAAAACATGAAAAATGATTTTTTATATTTATTCTGGGGCTCGGGTTCTGGCGTGGTAGACGCATTAGATATGCTCCAAAAAGGTTTCAAAATGTCTTCTCACAAAGAGCGTAGTTTATTTTAGGAATAGCTCAAATATATGTTTGTGAAAGAAATTCGTATTTATAAACGCCAAGAGACGTCTGTAGAGGTCAGATAGATCAGTCTGAAGAAGTCAAGAGCGGGATCGAGTGGCTTACCCCTTTCCAACTTTCGCCATTTCCCCAAACTTCGTTGACTTTTGTTTGGCGATGCCCGACTCTCATATAACACTTATTTGTCTCATCCTAGAATTATTTTCATCACCTCACAATTTCTATCCCTTAAAAATAAAACGTCAATGGCTTTATATCTAGGCTAAGCAATTTCTCTTTTTTATGACGTAATATGTTTATAAACAGGAAAAGTTATTTCAAATAAAACAAACAAATCGGATATTCATTTTTAGAAAAAGTCTTCTCATAAAACAGGCTATAGAGTAATGTCGACGTCACCATGAATTTTCATATAGATAAAAAACTGCCAAAGCTACAGACCTATACTACTCTATATAGCTTAGTATTACACAATCAAAACCTTGAGGAATAGTCGAACTTGCGCAAGTTTAGGTTGTGGTTTTAAAAGAAAAATTATGTTTATAAGGTCAATTCGACAGGCATCAAGTTCATTTTCATCAGTTACAATTTAAAAAGATGGTATTTCCAAATAAATGGAAATATAATCTTTTCTGTCACAAGTAATTGACACACTAGGGTTTTAAATTGATTTTAAACCCCTTATCTTACTATCTTGTTCAGATAAATTAGGATTTCGTAGAATATTTTATTGGTATTGTAAGAAACATTTCCTTTGAAAATTTTGCAATTATCAGCACTCAACAAATTCAACCCTTTAAATCAATTGCCTATATAATCACCACCCTTGATTTTGATATCTAGTTTGAAACAAAGATCAATACCTACTCAACCAGTTGTTTTTAATAAGCTCGAAAACAACCCAAACTAAATAAAGCATCATAATTTGATGGATTTTGATTTACCAATAAACTTATTACCCCTAAATGAATTTTCATACAGAAATAAACTAAAATTCGTGCTTTTATTTCACTTAATAATAAATGTGAATGGTTTAACAATATTAATACAACGACGCCTTAAACAAATAAAAACATGTTAATAACAGCTTATTAAATTTATTTTTGATTTAAGTTGAAAAATAATTTAAGACAGGCGATGCTATTAATTAACAAAAAAATGACTAGATAAATTTAATAAGAAAACATAATACTAGGTACTTTCTACATAGAATTATGTTGTAATTATATCAGAAGTAAATTAACCGAAGTTATCAGATCGCTATATTGGCCACGTTAGAGACATTTTCCTTATGGAACCATAGTTTAAAGCATCCTTTAAAATTTCATGCGCTAAGTGGCTATCGAGCCTAAGTTTTACTATCGCCACCTACCGTCTCTCTGAGTAAACAGTTAAGCACTGTACTGATGTTACCCATTGTTAGGCTTAAGTTACATTTCAATGGATAAGATAACACGTGATATTGAAATGATGCTTGCCTGTCTTTACATAATTTAGAAACACGCACTCACAATTTTTCACGTAATTTTTAAAGGGTGCACTTAAATCACAGAATTATATTCAACGTTTACATAGGGAATATAGTACCCACAATTCTCTAGTGCAATTTATTGTGGGAGAAGATGGGGCTGCACATCAGCTTCGTTTTAACTAGATTTTCATAAGGAAAATGCCTCCCAGTTTTTAGGTAAATTCCAATAACTTCGGTTCATTTACTTCTGATTATATAGCTTAAATATAAGTTATTTATTATTATGGCAGGGGTATTTCGGTATACCAGAATATTAAAATTTGTTTCGCTACTGCAGCCCAAACTAAAATATGACTAAAAATTGTAGTTTTTGTAGAGAGTATTATCGTTATGGTGTTTTATAGTTTCGTTAATAAAAGTATTGATAAATTTTTCGTTATATAAGAGGATATATATATAAAATTTTTGCTAAAACCAAAACTTTCTTTTTTCAATATTTTTTTCTTTTAAGTTTGAACATTTCCATAAGTACCAATCGGAGGTCGATACATTTTTGGCAAAGCCATCAACTGCAAACCGTTAAAAGCGTATTTCCTTACGCCGACATTTTTATAAGTGTTCTCACGCCTTGTACCTTCGCTATAAACGAGAAAATTTTATTTTTATATTCAGAATGTGTTTATATAATAGTTATACAGGGTGTCCACCAAAAACGAAAAATTATAAATAACTGAAAAAGTGTTTTTTTAATTTCAAATATCTATGGAAAATTCCTCCTGCAGGGGGGGGGGGGGGGCATTTACAAGTATAAAATTGAACCATGTCTTCAAGGTCATTCAAAAACTAACTCGAGAACCATTGGGTTTACGGATTTGGTTCCAATTAGAAAGTTGTTACTCGCCATATTATTAGTTCAAATAACCTTGATTAGACCAAATTTGACCAATCAGAAGCAGATAAATTGAAGGTTAATGAATTGAACTGGATTTCTGTAAGATTGGTTGTCATGATGACATTTCAATTAACATATTGAACAACACAAGCGTGTATCATAGCCGGCGGTGGCATAATAGAACCATTGTAAACTATTGAGTGTTTATTTGATTTAGTCACATTAAAACTAATCAGATTATTTTATTATCAAACACTGAATTCATTAACCTTCAATTTATCGGCTTTTGATGGTCAAACTTAGTCAAATCAAAGTTATTTGAACTAATATTGGCAAGCAAAAACTTTTGGAATGACCTTTAAGACATGGTTCAAGGCCATTCAATTTTACACTATTAAATGTCCCCCTGCAGGAGGAATGTTCTATAGAAATTTGAAATTTAAAAAAAGAACGTTTTTCAGTGGACACCCTTTATATAACTGAAGAAAATACCTTCTCATGCATTCCAAGGCTCGAAGCATTTCTTTATTGTTCAAGTGAAAGCACTTTTGTAAGAAAATGGCTTGTTCTAGAGTAACCGACATTGCCGTTCTATCTTTGGCACTCTTACAGCTTGTGAAACGAATACCACCCAATCTCCGACATATCTTTAAAAGATTGGAATAAAAATTTCAAAAACTAAATAATATGTCTATAATGTGACTTTCCAATACCTCGGCTGCTAGGTGTAAAATTTCCACATTTTTACACTTTTTAGAGTTAATTTCCATTTGTAACTTATCCAGTAAATTTGAAACTGATGAAGCTGAAAATTTATGGAATTTTACGCTCTGACATTTTAAATAAGAGTTTCAGAATGAACAACTAATACTGACCATTTATTTTGCCCATTTTGGAATTCATCGAACACCTGGAGACTCTTCGGAAATATTCTCTCAAATGGTTTAAACTGTTGGAATTAATTTTCTCTTGCAAAGAAACATCCCCAAATCTATTTCATGCAGAATTTAAGTTTAATTTTGTTATCAATGATAACCTACGTTCACACATACTTTTCGGCTAAAGTTGCTTTCTCGTTAATACCAATATTAAATAACATACAACTAGCTGTGAATCGGCAGCTTTTGGAATAGGCATCAGAGAGCATAGACATCAGGGGTTCAGGAGCAGGTATTACAACGGATAAAAATAACCTGTAAGGACAAAAGTACTCAGAAAAGAACATTTTTATAATATGCGAGGGGAATAAGAGGTACCTATTTCCTTCAACTCTTGGCTGTGGTAATTTACTGGTACTCGATTCCAACCAAAAATTTGTTCGATTAAGGTCATCAATAGCCACAACAAAGTCTTCCAACATGCCTGTATTATCACCATAGCAACTTAAAAGACCTTCGAATTCAATAAGTAGACCCGCAGCTATAATTTGTTCCAATAAAAATGGATCTGGTGGGCGACACCAGAGCAACGTCATTATTCCAGTTACGACTGATGTTAACTTTAATAAAAATATGTTAAAATACATTCTGGATAAGTTAAAACATTTGATAGAGGATATTAAATTACAGCTTGCGAGAAAACAGCGTCTCTACGATGTCTTATTTCCTGACTAATTGTGGAATGTTGGGGTAATTCTTTAAGAGCGAGAAGGCCATAGGTTAGTTTAGCAGAACGACAGAGACCCTGCATGGCTTGCCGTAGTTTGCGAACACTGGGTACCAGTTCAGCAACCCAACAGCTTTGAACATTAGGATGCTGTTGTTGTTGGAGCGTAAGGTTTTGAATTTTACTCGACATGCACATTATGCTCGCTTTGATATTCAAATGAGTTAAATCCTAAAAGGGATAGCCATAATTATTCTTTTAAATCCAATTTGGAAAGGATCATTGAAATTACGGTATGTACAAGAGGTTCAAATTCTTCAGGAGAACCAACGGGAGACGGAAGACAATCGGCTAAGGAAGTTTTACAAATGTGATCTGGCGAATTTGTGACACACTTTTTTATTGGAATGCTACCCTCCTCAAATTTACGAATCATTTTCTGTTCATCAAATTGTTCAATTTTGGTCGAACCATTCAGGAATTTTTCACCAACATACAAAGATTTTTCCATATTGTCTAAAGATTGACCCAAGGCACCAAACATATTTGATAAAGGCGCTAGATTTTGACGCGGAGGTGCCACCATTTCGGGTGGCCTAACTTCCTCCCAAGCTAATAATGCTTCCTCAACTAAACCAGCGCTACAAACCAAAGTCAGTTGTTTTGCCTATAAGAATTACAAATGAAAATGGTTTTTTAATTTAAAGAAAAAATATTTATATGCCATATTTAAGGCACTAACCTTGCTACTAAGCGAATTCACAACAGTTTGCATATCTGAAGCTGATCTTTGAGAACAGAAATGAAGCATTTGTTGCAAATCAACCTCCATATCTGACTGCAGCTGCTCAACCCTTATTATGGCTTCAACAGCTCTCGATAAAGGATCTGGACCCAAAACTCCAGTTGGCAGACCATTACTTGGAAAATTCAAAAGATGTTAACAAAATTAAAAACAAATGAATTGTGTATAAATACTGACTTGCATATGGGAAATGTGGTTTTCAACTGCGTCAAGAGCCTTAAAAGCCCGCCGTGTTTGTAGTCGTGGGAATAGGCGGTAAAGGCACCAACTGTTATCATATCATGGACCCCAGCTAATCAAATTGAGGTGAATTAATGCTGTGAACCATTTATGGTAATATATGATTAATAAAAACACTAACTTTTTCTAGTTGTGACATTTTGGGCCCATAACCGTTGTAAATGAAGATTGACAGGTACAAAATCAAGCAACAAATCAGCTTTTTGACTAGATTTTTTCAGGTAACAATTTTTCTTTTTCAATATTGCCTCCAATGACTCTCGATAACGATTAATAAGCTGCAAATGCCGATCTACAGCCATTGCGTGGTTATTATGCCATTCCGGTCGGAGCTAAACGAAATGATAAAAGCAAATGTTGCTCAGAAAGTTACGAGCTATTTACCATCGAAAGAAAACACCAAATAAAACAGATATTTCCTGAACTTTTTCAAATATAATTACTTGTCCTAAATTAAGTAAAACATCCACCAACTTTTGCTCTTCCTTAATCCACAAATTCCTGTAGGTTATTTTATTCTTATTAAAAGCGCCTCTGATGACTAAATTTCAGGCAAAATAACTTACAATAAAAGTTGAGGAACAAGAAACGTTAGTCGGGGTTCGGCCATTATTTCATGAACCCTGACCTCAGCCCCTAAGCCAGTATGGAATCTATATGTTTGGGAACACAAATTGTGGTAGAGTATTTTCAGGTAGGCGTAGAGCGGACAATTAGCCCGAGATGATAGACACGAAGGCAGGGAGTAACTTCTGGGTCTATCAATCTGATAAAGAAATAAATTAATAAACGCATGTTTTAACTGTTTCAACGTATTACCTTTAACCAAATGCTCCCATCTTGTGGAGAAGCGGATTTGGTTTGTCTACTAGTCATAAATGCAGCAGGTGCTTCTGATTTTAGCTCGCAAGCCATGACAGATATAAACCCCATGCTACGACAATCGGGAGATCTTAAAAACACTTCATTTTATTAATTAATGTTTTGTATTAAAAAGAAAATCTAACATGCATACATTAGAGTAAGTCTCATAAAACTATTTTTGATTTGCAATAAAGTTCCGACTGTAAATACCGACTCTCCCAACAAAATTTTCTATAAAATAGTAAAAAACATTAAATTTTAATAAAGAATTAACGATTTGAAATTTTTCCCATCTCAAAGAAAACTTACAGTGGCTGTAACCCTTTCACGAACATGGTAAACAGACAATTTCACTCGTGTTGACATGTGTATTTGACTTTTTAAAAAACCAACAGTGGTAGAAAAGGTAGGATTACTACATTTCTACAAAAAAATATATTTATTAGAGTCAATTGGCAATGAGAAATTTCCAAGATAACAATATCAACCTGAACTACTTCAGTGTGAGCAAATTTTGTCCATTCTATGGAAGGAGGTGTAAGAGTATAAATATAAACGATGGGGCTGGGAGGTTGACCATCCGCATCGCATTGTAGGTTATCACAAGCTACATAACATATGACCAGATATTTTAATTTCATATAAAATCAGACCATTTGTCGGATAAAAACATACCTAGGCACAATTCTAAATTAGGCTCGTCAACTAAGGGATCAGTATGATCTATAATATTAAATTATTTGCTTAATTCCCTTTTAATATATTATAAATTGAACATCATACCATCCATATCTTGAATTCCACCACACTGTAAGGTTTTGGCTCGTTCCTTGGAGCATAACCTCGCCTGATTTATTTTAGTTTCTAATTTTTCTTTTAACGATAAAAGCTGGGAGCGCATAAACTCGTAGCTAGCCATGTGCAAGGCTTGAATCCACAACTCTCTCTCAGTTTCGGAGAAAGCAGCAAGTTGTTGACCATTTTCATCCCCATCAAAAACTTTAAAAATCATAATAGTTTACAATCCGTAAAGTTTATTTATTAATAAAAACAACAAACCTAACGTAAATGAAAAAGGAACTTCAGTACTACTATCTAACGTAACGGAACAGTCCTCCAATACTATAACCCCAGCAGGCTCAGAGTACTGCTTTAAAAAAGTTTTAAAATTATGTTTTAAAGATATAAAAAAAAGTCTCTATTACCTGGTCTTTATTTTTATAGTAAAAAAGTAAATTTCCCCGTAATCTGAACCATTTTTCTTGGAACACATCTGATCTTCTAAATAAACCTTCCTGTTTCTCTCTCAAGAGTAGAACACCCTCTTTATCAAATTTGTAGGAAGGTTGAGCAGCAACGGCTATAAGCTCCTTATTATTAAATCTCATTCTTCCTCAATTTATGTGATAACTGCAGCAATGAAATCAATATTGGAAAACAGAAAGTACTATGTGAAGAGCTACAAAAATGTAATTACCCATCTCAATACTTTTGAAACTTATGTAAATGTTTAGAAACCTTCTGGTACCCAAATTTCCCAAGGGATACGACACCTGACTAGTTTGTTTTCTCCAAAACATTGAACCGAGGCTTATAAATAAAGTACGGTTTAATCTTAACAAATATCGTTACTTAAATAGATAGTGAATATTCGGTTAACGGTAAAGTATTTTTTAATTCTCAGTGGAACGTACTATATTTCATAAACGTACTTATTTTCGATATTAGTAAAGTAAAAATTTCGCCGTTCAAAATTACATCCACATTTTATACTAAACTTTGTTTTTTTTTATGGAGTATAATAAAGGGGACAATTTCCCCAGATGGCGATAGTGCATGAGAAGCTCAAGAACGAAAATCATGGAACCAGACTTGGAAATAGTGATATTTTTAACAGGGGTCCTACGGGCTCCCGACCCCCCATAACTTTATTTTTATTGAGGGCAAGGGGGGGTTCAGAACCACCGTAAAAAAATAATTTCCAGAAATGTCCATGATATTTGTAACATATATTTTTTATTTAATTTGGGAGCCCCGGTGGCTCACAACCCCTTTCGAATGATTTATTTTAAGGGCCACCTGATTTTTTTTTAAGAGCCATTGGCCCCGAGACTCTCGCTATTTCCAAGTCTGCATGGAACTAAGCAAAGATAATTTATTAACTCGTACCCTAGATTCGAATACTGAGAGCTTTCCCACTAGTAGGCGAAAACTATTCGCTAGTTCTGGAGTATTTTTTAGGAAACAGCGAGCAACTTCAAAATACAGTTTGGCTGTTATTCTATGGAAGAAGTTGGTAGTTTGGGGTAAAAGGTGTACTCTTTTCGTCCCAAAGCGAGCGAATAGTTTTGGCCTATTGACGGTTTTTTACGATGCGTTTACCCTTTTCCGGCACGTGACCTCAGAAAAAGGGCTCCATCGGTTGCGGTAAGGCGCAAACCATGGAGCGAATTTTTTCTGAGTTCCAGCGGGAAGTGGGTAAGCGCTATCGGCAACAAGCGAGAGAGTGATTTCGAATCTAGGGTACGAGTTTAAATTATCTTTGAACTAACTAACGCTGGAAAATGGTCATTTCTCGTGTTGAATCTAAGACTGTGCAAAGTATTCGTCATTATTCGATTTGACCAAATTATTTGGTAATTTTTAGTTTAAACTATTCGCACCGGCAAATCGAATTCTAGTTTTTAAAATTCTAGAATACCAAATAGTGAACTTTGAAAAACCGACTATTCTATTTAAAAAATTTAATTTGATTTTGTCGAATTTATTCCAAATTTATCTAATTATTTGGTATTTTCATCAAATTTCTACCGCCAGAGGGCACTAAGTTAGTAAAAAAACCTAGCGTTCTTTTCTGCGTGACGAAAACGAAGGTCACAAGTGACGAAAATTTAAACTTGCAAGTTATCTTGACGTTTATAGGAAGGAATTGTTTGGGCACAGGATAACTATGAAGTAGATGTATAGAGTGGAAGAAACCATTTTGGGAGGGTGATTCCATAATATCTTGGGTACGTTCAGAAACAGTCAACGGAAAAAAAACCGATGGATTTATATTTTCCACCGATGAGCTTTTTCGTCATAATTACGTCGTAAGTTGCTGAACGCTTTTATTCAGTCATCGGTGTTTTTACCTCTCCGAGGGGACAAAGTCCCCTAGGAGGGGTTATACAACGACCGTGTCTGTCTGTGGGTCTGTGGGTGGGTCTGTGGGTTCGTCTGTGGGTGGGTCTGTGGGTGGGTCTGTCTGTCAGGACTGCGAACGCGTTCGCATTTTCGGTGCAAAGTGTAATCACTGCGTACGCAGTTTCTCAAAGGGTTGGCAAAACCACCGTGTGACGGTGAGCGTTAACGAATGCATTTGCGGTTTGGTTTGGATGGTGTTTTTTCGCTCACCGTCGTGACGGTTTGGTGTATTACGTTTTTGTAATGTTTATGCGTAGGTTGTGAGTGTTGAATTTGTTGTGTTTGTGTTCTGATGGTTGTGCATGTTGAGTCTGTTGTGTTATATGGGCGTTATCTCTCCAACTTCTTCTTAATGACTTTGGGACGGACCGAGTGCTGAGTGTAATGCTACCTCTCAACGTCCAATGGCAGGGTTTCCACCAGTTGTACACGGTATTCGTCTTAGTATCAATTTGCGATCGCATCGGGCGGGATTTGAACCCGAGACCTCCTGATTGACAGGCGGACGTTCTACCACAGAACCACCGACACTTGTTACGCCTTATTGAAAATTAGACCTTCAGCTTTATCGGAAGCGTATTTAATAGAGTACGAAATTTTGGTTTAATTGAAATAGAATTGAAATTGAAATTATTGCATCGAAGAAATTCTAATTTAGCGATTTCTCATTTGATTAAAAACAAATGCGTCACCCAGGTTTCGAACCCGGGCCGTTCAGTTAGGCAGTCGAGCGCTCTACCATAGAACCAACGATAACTTCAAGCTACACTGCAAATAAGACACTCATTGTAAGCATTATAGTTAACAAAGTCCTGAATTTTTTTACGAATGAAATTGTGAAGGCCTAATGTGGTTTTTTTACGAAAAAATTATAAAGACTTAATCTTGTTTAATATAATAAGTTGCTTTATTTCAATTTGGTACTTTTGTTTAGTGTTTTTTTAATGAATGGAGTTTAAGATTGTTTCTTCTATTATTTGACGTTTTATTTTTGCGGTTGTATATTTGTTTTATCTTTTATTCTTTTAAAATTATTTACTTCTTCCGCAAAATGGTTCATTTTTTGGAGGAACCTTTTTACTTATTTTTTGTGTATTAATGTTTTGAGAACCTTTACGTTTGGGAAAGGATAATTTTTGACGGAACCTTCAAAGTGTATACGTCGCATTTTCAAAAAATTTAATGGTCAAATCTTGTTTTAGCGCAGTCAGCAGATAAGATAAAGGGTAGAACCCGTTAGTTTTTTGTAATTTATTTAGTTTTTTTCAGTCGTATATTCTTATCTATTAGGTTTAGCGTATTGGTTTTCAAGCTTAATAATTCATTTATTAACAACATATCGAGTTGGTCTGGTTTTCAACTCGGTCGTAATTTATTTTAAACGTTTTCTCGGCTGATTAAGATGTTTAATGCAGTTCATCAATTGGGTTCGTTTGTGTTTATTTATAAAGAACCCTAACTATTCCCTCTACGGTCATTTATTGATATACGTTTAGTCAAGTGGCTTTCTGTGCTTTGTGAATGGTAAGTTTTTCGCTTCTTGTTAATAAGTTTTTTGTTGGTGTGGATATTTGGATATCTACGATTCCTAATGCAGTCATTGATATCCTGGGTGTGCGAGTCATTATATGATATGGGAAATTGGACAGTTTTGGTCTTTTTCATGCGGTATGTGTCACAACGTCAACAGGTTCCGACAGTCTACGAGTCGTCCACTACCAGATATCTACGGTATCTTGATCGGGCGATAGTTGAAATAAAATGAGCGTTAACTATGCGGCAAGTATTTCGTAAGCGACAAAAATACAAATACCCTCTGTAGATATTTCTTTCATTAAAATTGGCTTCGTATTATTTTTAACTGCTAAACTTGTACCGTAAATAGGGTTAAAGTCAATTGTGCATTGTTTTAGTACGTCTAACTCACTGTTGTAACTACTTAATTTATAATATTCTGAATAAATTAATCTCGGTTGTTTCGTCTCAATTATTTTAATTCAAATTAAAATTTTATACCGGGCGGGATTGAACCGGGATTACGTTATTAGTAAATAACTCTGAATTGGGGAGATATAACTTTGAGGGTCATCTCGAGAAATTATTACCACTAGGGACAATGCTTCCGAGGAGAGGTATATTTTGGCTTGCCAACTTGTTACCTCTCCGAGGGAACATACAACGACCGTGTCTGTCTGTGGGTGGGTCTGTGGGTGTGTCTGTCTGTCGGTGCAAAGTGTAATCACTGCGTACGCAGTTTCTCAAAGGGTTGGCAAAACCACCGTGTGACGGTGAGCGTTAACGGATGCATTTGCGGTTTGGTTTGGATGGTGTTTTTTCGCTCACCGTCGTGACGGTTTGGTGTATTACGTTTTTGTAGTGTTTATACGTAGGTTGTGAGTGTTGAATTTGTTGTGTTTGTGTTCTGATGGATGTGCATGTTGAGTCTGTTGTGTTTATATGGGCGTTTTCTCTCCAACTTCTTCTTAATGACTTTGGGACGGACCGAGTGCTGAGTGTAATGCTACCTCTCAACGTCCAATGGTAGGGTTTCCACCAGTTGTACACGGTATTCGTCTTAGTATCAATTTGCGATCGCATCGGGCGGGATTTGAACCCGAGACCTCCTGATTGACAGGCGGACGTTCTACCACAGAACCACCGACACTTGTTACGCCTTATTGAAAATTAGACCTTCAGCTTTATCGGAAGCGTATTTAATAGAGTACGAAATTTTGGTTTAATTGAAATAGAATTGAAATTGAAATTATTGCATCGAAGAAATTCTAATTTAGCGTTTCTCTATTGATTAAAAACAAATGCGCCACCCAAGTTTCGAACCCAGACCATTCGGCTTGGCAGTCGAGCGCTCTACCACAGAACCACCGATAGCTGCTTAGATTCACTGAAATTAAGACAGGCATCGTAAGCATAATAGGTAATAAAGTCTTTTTTTATTAATGAATTTATGAAGGCCTAATCTGTTATTTTTTAAAGGTTAAATCTTGTTTTAGCGCAGTCAGCCGAGATTAGAGGGCTAAAGGGTAGACCCTGTGGGTGGTCCACTTTCTTAACGACCTATATATAGTTCTGTTAGTCGTCCACTACCAGATATCTACGGTATCTTCATCAAGGGCGAGTGTTGAAATAAAATGAGCGTTAAAGATGCGGCAAGTATTTCGTAAGCGAGTAATTCCAAAAAGCCTCTGTAGATATTTCTTTCATTAAAATTTGCTTCGTATTATATTTAACTGATAAACTTGTTCTGTAAAAGGGTTTAATTCAATTGTGCATTGTTATAGTACGTCTAACTTACTGTTGTAACTACTTAACTTATGATATTCTGAATAAATTAAAATTGGTTGTTTCGTCTCAATTATTTTAATTATAATTAAAATTTTATACCGGGCGGGATAGAAATGGGTTAATATTTTTAACAAATAACTCTAAATTGCGGAGATATATCTTTAAGGGTTATCTCGAGAAATTAACACCACTAGGGACAATTCTACCGAGGAGAGGTATATTTTGGCTTGCCAACTTGTTTAAAATAGCGTAGCATTAATAATAGTTTTACGTCAGTAATGACGTCGGTCATCGAAAAAACCGACTATCTCTTTCGGTGACTTCGGTGTCTCACCGATGACTATCGTGACGTCAATACCCGATATTAAAATGCCGTTCAGTAAAACACCGGTGTCAGCGGTGACTCAGCGGACTCACCGATGAGCGTTTCTGAACGCTGCCCTAGACTATTTGGACATACCATGGCATAATCTAGACCAGTGAGGCGAGTGCGCTCGCCTCGTAGTATGTACTTTCCAATACAGATACGTCCTGCCACCTAGGAGCAACCATTGAGTTGGGAATATTAATCTAGAGGTCCAATAAAATCGTCGGATTTCAGTATTTCGCGAAACAAGTATTTAAAAAATAAGAATACTGCCGTCTGCTCCCAAATGACGAGAAAACTTTATCATTCTACCCGTGGCGCCATCTATCTCTCAATGGTTCGTTAAAATAAGACTCGGTTGGGTGGTACAAGACTGATCCGTCACGGGACTGTATTGCGGGTCTTCGGTTGCCACGTTGGCCAGACTCGTTAGTAGCACGTGTTAACTGTGACGGCTTCCAACTGCTGCGGTGCTTTTCCGTTTTCGCTTAAGAACGTCGTCGGTGTGTCGCTCCGGTCAGTGCGCGGCGATAGAGACGCTTCACCACATTCTTTTTGAATGTCGGGCTGCTAGAGGTCCCCGCCATTCGTTTTTGGCATCGCTTACGGCAGGTGACTTTCTCCACTCTGTATCGGGTCTCCGTATGGCCTTTTCTCGAGGTGTACCACCGATTATTTCGGACGTGTGTAATCTGCTCCGCGCCTTTGGCATTCGTTAACTTTACCGGGTCCAATAGTCTTGGTTTTGGTTTGTTTATCTATCTTCTTATCGCTGTTTGTATATACTTTAAATTTGTTGTCTAATTCTGTATGATGCACATGATGTGAAGGCCTCCGCTGCCATATACACCAATAAAGTTTTTCTTATTTTTGAAAAAAAAAGACTCGGGGGGGGGGGGGGGACTCGTTTTCCAGCAAAAATAATGGATGGCGCCACGGGTCATATGATAACGTTTTCTCGTCATTTTAGAGGAGACGGCACATTTGTAATTTTCAAAAACTTGTTTCGCGGGGAGCAGATTTGATTGGATCTCTAGATTATTATTCCCAACTCAATGGGAGCAACAAACACAGAACCCCATACTTTTGACGAGTTACGTTCTCCTAGTGTGGCGTGCTGAGTTTGTTGCTCCTAGAGTCCTAGGTGGCAGGACGTATAAATATATCTGTATTGGAAGTACATACTACGGCCCTCTACGGGGATTATTCGTGAAGTTAAAACTTTTTTTATTGATTTCATATTTTGTTTTTATACATTGCTGGAATCTAGGAGCAACAAACACAGCACCCCACACAAGGAGAACGCAACCCGTCAAAAGTCATGCAGTTTTCATTGGTTAGACGATTTATCGCCTGATGCCGTCCGAAGCAGCCTTGGAAATAACGGCGGTCAGGTGATCAAAGACCAGTTAATTAATTGCTCAGACCAGTTTATTTATTAAAAATTTGGGGGGTCACTGGTCACCGTGTCCAGTTTATTAATTCGAAATAATAACAAAAAAAAACAGAAGGTGACCAGTTTAATAATTCCAAATAATAGGAGATGAAATTTTAATTGAAGGTTTATATCAATTTTGATTTCCCTATTCACTGGATTTCTATGTACAGCGACTCCGCTTACTACCGCCACGACCGCACGCCGAGGTTTTATGTAGAGCCCCTTCGCTCGCATCCCTCAAACGAGTGGAACTGTCTAACCCCCCTCCGGCCTCAAACCCTCAATCCTCTAGTCTCGCTTTCCCCTAAGTACGGTAGGCTACCCTGGCTACGCGGTAACGGACTGGGGACTCTGGAGTTACGGGGCCTAGAGAAAGATATAATACGGTAAATTACGAGGGTCTTCTAGGCTATGGTAGAAGTCTTAGGCGAGATAGTACTATATTGTACTATTCTTGTGGTACTCATAAAATAAAGTTAACGATTTTGAATACGTGTAAAGTAAATGTTACCAACATAATCTAACTTCTAAACATGTAATATCAAAAGCGACATAGGGTCTTATGTCACTTTTGGTAATATAGGTTTTTTTAGGCTTATAAATGACATTAGAACATTTTATATGAGACCAGTTAAATAATTCATAAGCTAGGGGGTCACTGGTCATAAGGACCAGTTTAATAATTCATATGCTAGGGGTCACTGGTCAGAAGGACCAGTTTTAAAAAAAAACCTTATTTCCAAGGCTGGTCCGAAGGGAAAAATTCGGAAATTGCCTACCCCCCCGTCCGTATAACGTTCAGCGTAAAGGCTCGTCCAATGAATTTTGTACACAACACTGTGTTAGCGTGTTTAAAGGCTAGCTGCGTTCTCCTTGTGTTTGTTGCTCCTAGGCTCCTAGGCTCCTAGCTGCCACGATCGCGATGAGGAAAAACGAGATCGTTTAATTTATAGACTTAAACAAGATTTTGTAGAAGTAAAAATAAGATTCTCGAGGTCTTTTCCAAATCAAAGTGCGTACAGAATATACAATATTTAACAAAATATAGACTGCTAAAAGTAAAGCTATATACGAAGTCTGGCACCAAAAAGTGAAGCTAAGAATGAATATCAGTGTTGGGCATTTTCGTCAAAGAGCCGCTTAGCTCACTCACCGCTCGCACTCGCTAGCCAAATATCCGCTCACGCTCACGTATTTTTCAGCAGTAAAATCGGCGCTCCTCTCTTTTCGCTCTTTTTTGAGCGCTGAAATTGGTGCTTCTCTCATTTTCATTTCACGCTCTTTTAAAAAAACTTTTTGCCACTCAGTTTCGCTCATGACATCAAAACCGCTCACAATGAAACGAGCGGTGCCCATCACTGGCAATGATACTGATAGACGTCCAACACTTTTTCAAACGACATGTAACGATTGGTATGGTATTTATGCAGTTCCATATCCAGTTTTCTCCTCTTTTAGGTAAAAGTTTTAGGTTAACACGATCCAACTTTGTTAGTGTTAAGCTAGAGTCTTATGCACTGCAGTGGCGTCAATCCCGTGGGGGTTCTGGGTTCGAGCCCCCACAGGGGAAAACATACGGGGACAGAGCCCTCACAGAAATAAAATTGGGGGTAAATAACAATTAGGGAAAAATTTTGGTATTGAAGATGCAAGTAGCATTAAGATGAAATAAGCATACAATTGAAGTTATGCTAGAGAGTCTAAAATACCTTCGTAATGTATGTGGCCAAAAAAGGCTTAATTGTCTAGCCATGTACATAGAGATATCGACTTAAGTTTTGTTACAGGGCCGTAGCCAGGACATCGATATAGAGCGGGCGAACCATATTTTAGGAGGGGCGAATTGTCCCAAAGGGGGGCGTCGGAGTTGAGTTGCAGAAAAGGCTAGGTCGGGCGAAAGAGATTCCAGTACGGTCAGTTTACCTAGATTCGGAAAATAGGTGATACCAAGAAATTTAACTACATCAAAGTATGGACTTCTACCATATGAAACACAAACCATCCCTAAAGCCCTTCTACCGAATGAGTCACTTGCTCTTTCAGGCGCGCACTGGAGCTCTACCAATGGCTGATCGCCTTTCGCCATCTTGGCCGATAATCCAGGATGTCTCAACTGTGATGGCTAAGCTTTTGAGAACGTTGAACGTATTTTGGTATCATGTCCCGCGTTCGACCACCTTCGAGTACTTCCTGTCACCACGGATGAGCCCAATCGATTCGATCCTTCTTAGGATTCTAAACCAGTAGCGTAGCGTGGGCCCGCAATTGCGGGCTGGCCCGTGCCTGAAAGGGGGCCCTTGGAAATTTGTATCTACTTAGAAGGAAGTTGAAGCCCCACTTTTTCTAGCGAAGGAAGGCGAAACGATTTCCGCTCCTATACCTAAGTCAGGTTTTCTATAGCAGAATTTCGAAGGACAGACGCTGTCGTGTGTTTAGTCGGAGCTGAATTATCGCTTTGGTTTTGATTTATATCTCCCAGCTTTTTCTTTCGGACGCAGCCTAATTTGCAGGGCCTGGAAGTCGTTAGCTTTTAGTCCTTGCTTCATATGTAACATATTTACTCATAAGTATGCTACTAGCTCTATTTCTTCACTAACGGTTTGTTTCACAGATATTGCGTCATCTGTACCCTACGTAATATTTGACGTCATCGAATCTCAAATGCCGATTATGCGGTCGCACAATTAGCTCTACGTCTGGTAAACCGCCGGCCATTATTAAACCGGTTTGAACCACCAAGGCTTAGTAGCTAAAATGAACTACAGTTCTGTTAATGTAATTAATTTGCAAATTAATGAAGTTCTCGGAGACTCACGATAAATTTTCATTGTCAAATAAAAGAAGCAAGTTTATTGGAAAAAATAGTTGAAATTCAGGTTGATATGGGTTTTAAAAAACTTTTAATAACGCTGGTGGAATATCCCACTTCGACTACTTGTTCCATTTTCGGAAAGCGATCACTTAATGGTCATTTTCCCCCAAGGTTAGTAAATTTTAGGCTATAAAAGGTTGCCTCGATACGCTGTGGTTGCTAAGGGCTAAGGTTGGTAACCAGTGCCCCCGCCAGCAGTAGGCACAAGTAGGCAAGTGCCTAGGTTCAAAAATTTTAGGTCTATTTTAGGGGCCTCTAAAATTGCCTCTGGGGCCTCCAAATGTGATTTTTAAATTTTATTTATTTTTAAAAATTGGTAATCTAGCCCCCTAAAAAAAGAACTCCCATTCAATTCCAATTTCCAAGAGTCCTAAATGGCCCTAACAAAACGTTCCCTTTTGAACCACCTATACTCAATCAGTACACAAACAAAGGCAGCGAACTCTGTGGTTTCTGCTTTTGGTAGTGTACTCTGTTAACATTGATATAGAGTATATAACAAAAGACTGGCCCGGGACAGGGAAGTCCGTCGTGCAAGGAAAGCAGCAAAAAAAACCACCTGTTCGCCTCCAACCAATAAACATAAGCTTAGTTTCTAGGAATTCTACAAAAGGGGGCATACAGTGAGAAACTGGATTTCTTTAATACGACTTAAACCGTTGCAAGGCTTAAACGAAGGGAAATCCCAGCGGAGCTCGAAGCGTAAAGCATTGTACTAGTCACTACTTTGAATAGAGAGCGTCCTGGGGATTAGGGTTTTTTCTTTTTTACTCCTTGTCCCTTTTGCGAAATCACGTGATATCAGTGACCTCTGATCGTAGAGAAAGGACCTAGACCTTCGGTGGTCGGACTTGTCCCAGATAACGCGCGTTTCTTCATTTCATTTTCTGCTCCTGAGCAAACAGGTAGTTCTCAATTTCGATTCTCTCCCAGTCAAATTTTTTCTAAGTCTCTTCCGAGACTAACTTTGCCAATACAGTCTTTTTAAAGGCTATTTAGCTGTTTTAAGCTAATTTTTAAACAGCCTTTTTCAAGGCTAATTAGCTATTCTAGCTAAATTATTCAAAAAGCCCTTTTCAAGGCTAATTAGCTATTCTAGCTAAATTATTCAAAAAAGCCTTTTTCAAGGCTAATTAGCTATTCTAGCTAAATTATTCAAAAAGCCTTTTTCAAGGCTAATTAGCTATTCTAGAAAAAATATTCAAATCGCTTTTTTCAGGGCTTTGATATAGCTGGTATTATTAAAAAGTCTGTTTGAAGACTACATAGCTTTAACTAAGCTTTATTTTCTTAAACCTTTTTAAGGTTATTTCGCTATTAGTATATAATAGTAGTATTTTCAAATATGAGTACCAGAAAATTTTTATCTGGGTCCCAAAAATGAGAAAAATGGAAAAGGGAAGATAGTTTCGTTAGTAATCAGAAAGGTGCAATGGCAAGTTTTTTGAAATCGTCGGCGCAAAGCCATAACTATAGTTCTGAGAAAAACCTAGTCAAAGAATTGGGAAAGGGTTTAGAATCCTTGGAGACTGATAACAGTCACTGTTTTAGTAATACTGCTGAAGTTCTTCCAAACGTCAGTACTGATATGGAAATGGAACTGACTCATGAAGGAGAAATTGCAGAAGTAATTGCAAACCCCAACTCTAACCATGCACAAAATACATCAAACAACGTGTCCAATTCAAAATAAATGGGCTTACACGCGTTGAATAACTTGGATATTAGTCTAGATAAAGATTGCCTTCCAGTTCAGCCTAAACTAAATCCTTTTCCTAAAAGATTAATTGGCGGTAAAAATCGAGGTTTCAATTCTTCTTGGTATGACAAATATCAAATGATTAAATATTCAGTTGCAAAGGATGCAGTGTATTGTTTTTGTTGCCGTCATTTTTTAGGCAGTAGAAACACTGCATTTCTAAAGGGATTTTCGGATTGGAAAAACATGGGGACACAATTCGAAGAACACTTCACTTCCAACAAATCTTCTCACCAACTAGCCTACAAAATGTACTTAGACTACATGGAATCCAAATCCCGTGGATCAATAGTTTGCCAGGTTAACGACCACCATAGACTAGACGTTATTAGAAACAGAGAGGTCCTATCTACACACGTGGAAGTTATTATTTTATGTGCCCAACAAGATTTAGCACTTCAGGGGAACACTTACACATCCGCCGACAATATTGGGAATAGGGGAAACTTTATTGCAATATTAGATATTTTAAAAAAATGTCATGATTTAAAAGCAAGTTTAGTGAGAAAAATTATTGTTCAAGAGGTCAACTACTATAGGGTAGTTTGGGCGCTTGCCCAACGTGTTTAGCTCCGGGGGTCCGAATTAAAACGTAATAATTAGATTACTTTGAAATTTAAAATTGTCAAAATTATTTTAAGCACTAAACAAGAGGCTGTTTTACACATCAATATTAATTTAATAAGTTAAAACACAACAATAAAACAGTTCAGCTTGAAATAGCGCGAAACTAGACAATGGCCACTGTAGTCTTCCCCCTTAACAATGGGGGAGACAAGCCTTAATAAGTAGTTGATGAATTTGGGTAAAGAGGTAATCGTAGGGTGGAATTCTTCGATTAAAAGTAAAGTTGGTAATATTTATTTGTAAATAATATACTTAATAATAAAAAATTTATTAATTTAATAATAATAAAACTTTTATTAATTTAATAATAATAACATTTTTATTAATTTAATAATGATAAAATTTTTATTAATTTAATAATAATAACATTTTTATTAATTTGATAATGATAACATTTTTATTAATTTAATAATAATAAAATTTTTATTAATTTAATAATAATAAAAATTTTATTGATTTAATAATAATAAAATTTTTAAATAATTATATACAATTTGGCTAGTTAAAGAACAACAAAAATTACAAAGGAGTTTTTTATGGGGGCCTCTTAATCACGCAGTGCCTACTCGCGAAAAAATCCTGGCGGGGCTACTGTTGGTAACTTCGTTGCTAACGAACATCGTGATGTCACTGAGATGAGATCCTATTGAAAATCAATGGGATCTCATCTGGGTGACGTCAGCAACAGACGAATTTTGGAGGCAATCCAAAAATTCTTTCAAACCGTTTCTCGATCGAGACCCCGTTGATTTTCCCCAACCTTTTATTTTTCTAAACTACTCATTATTTAACTTCATCCGCACAAACCGAGCGAGTTTATAAATTTCAATAAAGCTACATTGGGCTGACTAAATTCCGTCACCAAAAATTCCTTCTCAATTTAGAGGTTTTCCATTGGCTTAAATACATATGTTATTAGCCAATAGTGTGACTCCCAAAATTACTAGGATGAATAAAAATATTAAAATCTATCGTAGTCCACATTTTTACTGGTTCGTGGTGAAACAAACCGTTAGTGAAGATTTTTGAATGGAATAAATGTATAGTGGCATACTTATGAGTAATTATGGTACATATGCTTGCTTGTAGTTCACCCGGTCCGTCTATGGATTTCGACGGAGATTTTATGGAAGGGCTCATGAGCAAAATTAGGTAATTACTAATTAGATCACATAGTGCGCACGTTCTACAAATAATCATGGAGGGTAGAAGAGACAAAATTCCAATAGACGCTTCAATAAAACATCTTCAAGGAAATTTCCAGGACCTGCAAGATAATGTTTATTGAAATAATGGAAACTTTTCACCTGTACGGTATGCAACAAGTGTTCCCTTTTAACCAGGTAGCTTTTTTTTTTGATACAATAAGGCTTAACGAAAACAACAGGACGATCTGTTTACAGGTGAAAAGTTTCCATTATTTCAACAAGCACTATAGAGTACGAGCGATGGACGTGCAGCGCCTCTAGGGGCGAGCTCGCGCGTAACTTGGTTAAAAATAAACTACAATTCCCGTTGACGCTAATGTAAATGTAGCGATGATTTAAAGTAAATTAACAAATCGTTTTTAGAAAAAAAATTGATTAACATTTTTCCATAATAAATGAATTTAAAAGAAACCCAAAAAAAGCTTTTAAGATATTTTTATTATTATTTTTTTTACATTAATTGTTATATCGTAGACCTTTTTAGTCACCGACGTCTCGTATGCATTGCCCTTGAACTACTGAGCTGTCTTCGTTAACTGTTTCCCTAACGTTAAATATACGATTGCCTACCCACGGCCAACTTTGATGTCTCGCGCATCTCTCGCGCTACAGCGGCCAACACATTCGTCGAAATTCCGCGAGCAAGGATTTTCCCCCTATAAACTGTACTATAATGTGTAGGAGGTCAGCGCCACGCTCGGCTGTTATAATGGCTTCAATGTAAAAGCTATTCTAAATATAATAATCCGCTAGGGGCGCTGACGTCATACACATCTTTTGCTCATAGGTTAACACAGAAACGTCAACGAATGAATGAGATGGCCGCTGTAGCGCTAACAGCACGTGATCAAAGTTGGCCGTGGCCTACCAAAAGAGCTTGACCTTTTCTATACGTAGATTGTCCAATTAACGACAAAAATCCCACGTATTTCGTTATTGGTTTCATATTACAATTAGCGTTTGCCATCATTTAACGATAGTAATCGGGTTTTTCCGTTTCAAAATACGCGGTAGATTAAACCGAGGCTTAAGACTGGCCAAGATTCAAGGTTCGTAGAGAAAAATACACTATTCGGCAAGATTCACCGCCTTAAAATTTTCGTCTACTTTAAAGATACATTGTGAACGAACCAATGGATGAAAAGTTGTGAAACTAGCTTTTAAATAAACCTTGAAACTTATTTCAAGTCATATTTATAATTCACTGATGACAAAATTCGCGAAAAGTATTAATATTGTTCCGAATTACAACCTACTTTCTAAAATCTCATTTTGCTTTTTAATACGCGGGTTGACAACGCAAACTTTACCTAGACGAGCAGCTGTTCGATTATCTACATGACGAGTTAAAAATATTATTTTTGTATGTTATAAAGCGATAAACGATTTTTCAAGACGATTTTATATTACATTTAAGTTCATATAAACGAGAAAAATTGTCAGTGGAATATTTCTTATATCATTTGGTAGGTTAATTAACGTTTAATTATCGCCAACTTTACATTAATTTCAATGGGGTGGGGAAAACACTTTTAACCAAGTTACGCGCGAGCTCGCCACGAGAGGCGCTGCGTGTCATTTTCATTTGAAACCAACAAAGCCTATAACAGACCTTGCAATTCCTGGCTCTCAGAAATATTAATTTACGATTTCCTTGAAGGAAGTGTTATTTAAGCGCCTATTGAGTCAGAACTGATAGAATATTCTATTACCTCAAAGTTGAAGCCTAAAAGAGTTTAATGGAAACTTGGAAAGATGAAAACGTCCAACAAGAACTGCCAAAAATGCCATAACGACTTTTTTCTCTAAACCAGCTACGTCTGACATTGGTTTCAGGCCCGTAATCAGCCGCCAAACTCGAGGGCGCCAATTCCTTGATCCTAACAATCGTAATTTTGAACCCCCACTACTTAAATTAGTAAATATGCCGAAATTGGTTTTATTTTATTTTTTTAAATTATTAATTTTGACTTCGTTGAAAACAGAATATTTTATTAAAATTACAGTTGGTAGTTGAGCAATCTATTTCTTGTAGGGTTGGTCCGGTTGGAGATGCTCAAGTATTTATTTGGGGGCACTGAGCATCCCCTGGATCCCCCCATTATACGTTCCTGATTGGCTTTAAGGACACTATGCTTAGTTAATTACTTATAGAAGTTGATTCGGCCCATTCGGGTGTATCTGTACAATCTGAGGAAACCGATCCAGTTATCGTTGAGACCATAGATATAAGAAATGTATATAAAGGTCTAGATAAATTTCGGGGCGTCTAAGCCTAACATAAAATACGGAATTGACACCGAGGAAGGCACGTGACCAAGAGCGCGAGCTCTCTTAGCATTTTAGTACAAAGTGCTTGACCTTTCCGCAGGCCGTAGTCTTTAGACACCATCTGTTGGTGACTTTTAGTATAATTTTTAAGCAGGAGACAATGGCTCTCGCGACGATAGCACGAGCTTTCTTACCGATAGATAGCGTCTTATAAGGATAGCCTGCAGAAATTACGCGTTTCTGCTAGCTGTCACCTCCGTATTAACTCCCTTTGAAATATTTTATATTATATACGTTTCCTATATCTATGGTTGAGACTGACGAAACGGGAAACCAATCAAAGCGTAACAGTCATTGACAGCTAAACACTAATTATAGATCATGGATCCTGTAGAAAACAGGGGCCTTTCCCAAGGAATAGTAAAGGTAAATCTTTTTTTTCTACATTTTATCGCAAGCTCACCAAATCCGGTCTACAATTTTAAACTTACGTTATTCCCCAAAACTCGACGCTGCTTATTGCGAGCCTTGCTGGCGTTTCGCTGAGACCAATAGGGATCTTGGTCTGTGTGTTGGTGTACGTGATTGGCGAGGCCTTTCAAAAATAATTAAAAGACATGAAAATTCTTCATTTCACATTCAGGCCTGCTATATAAAAGATCAATTTTCCAGAAACAAAACAGTCGATGTGAAGCTTGAAAATACGTTGCGTGATAAGACTTTTGGCGTCAGGTTTTGCAGCGTTTGTTTAAAATTACCTTGAACCGGCGAAACATTTTGTAGCTTTTAGAGCTCATAGAGAAAGTGCTGAAGAGATCTACAATGGTAATTTTCTGTCTGACTTGCAGCTTCTTGATGAAACCAGTTTTAAATATTCCTCAAGTAAAAATTAACTACCCAAGCCCTCAAATTCAAAATTAAATAATTCAATGTTTAGGACAAAAATTACGATTAGTTTTAGTGCCAGATATAAAAAACGCTCCTTTTTTCTCTCTAATTGTTGACAGCATTGGCTTTCGTTACGTAAATATTATCCAAAATGAATCAAATAAGACTATTAACACATTCTATTTTAAGAAACGTTCCTCGGATTTTACGATTTAAAAAACAGAACAGCCGCCGGTGCTGCCGAAAAGATTTTGATTGAAATTCAAGAAATGGGTATAAACATATAGAAATTCCGTGGTCAAGGCTATGACGGAACCAGCACTATGAGTGGCGTCCGATACTGTAACCGATTGAAATGAAGAGAGACAAATACCCAATTTCTTTGCCATTTTACCAGAGATTTACACCTTTTTCGGACTAAAGGCTGGTTCACACGGGCAGTGTTTTCCTGATTTTCTCTATTTTCTCGTTTTACCACCTTTTCCCGTTGTTCTGGCGCACGGGAAAACGACTGTACACACGGACAAAATTAAACGGATTTTTCCGCCGTCAGCGCTGCCGGTAAACGAGAAAACGGAGAAAAAAATGTTGAAATATCTCTACTTTTTTTCCCGGTTTTCTGAAGCACTTTGAGCTCGACTAATCAGCGAGCGTTTCGCTGTCACGGGATTTTGAAATTCTTTAAAAATAGGCTTAACAATTTTTGCGTCTACCACGTGACGGCATAACGCTCGCTGACTGGTCGAGCCCAACGCCCCTCAAAAAAAGGTTATCCGTTTTCTCATTCCCCGGCAGCGCTCGCTGTGATAAAATCCGGCAAATTTTGTCCGTGTGTACAGTCGTATTCCCGAGCGCCAGAACAACGGGAAAAGGTGGTAAAACGAGAAAATTGAGAAAATCAGGAAAACACTGCCCGTGTGAACCAGCCTTAAGCCTTAACCGTTGGGAGCTTTTGGCATCATTTACAGGAGAACCCTCGACTACAATAAAAACGTTAAATTAAACGCGCTGGTCCAGTCGTTTACTTTCACTCAAGAACGATTTACGGACATTCTTAAATCGTTTACCAAGAATAATTTGGAATGCAAGAAGGACGAGAGAGATGAAGCTCTAAGAATTAGGAAAGTGATGGAGACATTTGAATTAATTTTTATTTTAGTTTTACTTACCAAAATACTTTCCAACGTCAATTTAGCGTCAAGAACTTTGCAAGCAAAAGAAATTGACTTAAAGATTTTATCAGATCAACAAAATAAAATAGAATTCTTGAGAATCAGCTATGATCAAGTGAAATTGGAAGCCACTGCCATCACTAAAAGTGAAGTGTTGCACTAAAGTTCAAGGAAAAAGTCCCAAAAAAAATCAAAAGACATTTTGACGAGTTAACAGAAGACGTAAGATGTTTTAAGAATATCAAAACAAATAATATAGTTCTCGTAACTCGTATTTTATTCTAGCTAGGAGCAACAAACACAAGGACAACGCAGCTAGCCTTTAAACACGCTAAAGCAGTGTTGTGTACAAATTTCATTGGACGAACGTTTTCGCTGAACGGTATACGGGCTGGGGAAGACAATTTCCGAATTTTCCCCTTCCGACGGCAGCAGGCGCTATAGCGTCTAACCAATGAAAACTGTACACAAGAAAATGCACGACTTTTGACGGGTTGCGTTCTCCTTGTGTGGGGTGTTGTGTTTGTTGCTCCTAGATTCTAGCAATGTATAAAAACCAAATATAAAATCAATAAAAACGTTTTAACTTCATAAGTGTTTTTCTTTTGAATATTCGAAGAGGACAGAGTAGTGGCGTAGCTAGAACCTTTGCCACCCGGAGCAAACTTCGATTTTTTTCCGCCCATCATTATACTATAAAGTGAAAAGTGCTGCCTTCTAAAATTCCTAATACAAGAAGAACTGAAGAAAACGTCCCTCATCCTCTAGCTACTAAGTATTAATCTTAATAAAAACTTTTAAAAACTTCGATAAAGGCAATTGATCATCGTCTATCAGTTAACTAAAATATCCCCCCTCCAAAAAATAATAAAAGTCCCACTTTAGGGGGCCTGTGGTTTTTGGTTACAGGCGGGCCCAAAATCTGACGCTACGCCACTGTTCCAAACTGACGACTGTGACATCGATTGGACACTAGTCGACAAAGCCAAGGATGTTCTAATCTCCCCTTACGGGCTTATTTATTCAAACTGTATATGTACGGTAAATATAGTCTCAAGTTTTATTTCAATATTTTTTTCAGTAGACTTATCTTTAAATTTATTATCTCAATATGGTAACTGAGAGGCCCTGCCTCCTCCGTGAACCAAAAGGGAAAATTTATTAATGTGGTTAAATAAATATTCATTCATTCATTATTCACACGAAATACTCACGACAAAAATGTTCAAGGTCAAATTCATCGATAACGCTATCCTAACGAATAGTTTGAAAATTTACAAACCTATAGGTTGCAATGTACTGACTTCGTAAATGAAATACTACTGTTGTTTTATTGTGGTTGAGAAATAGAAAGTACATCCGAGGACAAGGTTTACGGTTCTACCTCAAAGCTCAAACGTTTGTCCTATGCATCGGTCGCTAAAATTAGCTATTTATTTAAATACTCGACTTACAATAGTTTAGTAAAATAATGACGTAGGTTGTACAACACCGACAGATACGGTAATTACATTATTATTGGTCTCGATTGGTCTAGGTGGAACAGTGGCGTAGCGTGTATTTCTTTCACCCGGGGCAAACCCTAAATTTGCCGCCCCCCCTTTATTTTCGCAACTAAGCAAAAAATCTGTTGGTCTGTTGATTGCAAAAGGATTCAAGTCATTTAAAAATTAAAATTTTATATTGCGTGTTTTTAGCAATGCGAACTCTTTAATGAAATGATCAAGATTAATTGGTACCTCTTGTTCGATTGCCAAGAAACACAGATTTGTTAATCTCAACATGCACATTGTAGACCTTTAATAATTTTTTATAATTTTTCTAATACACGATCTCGGCCGGCCGCGTTCGTTTCAATTTTCCAGGCCACTGGCCGCCCCCTACATCTAAGCCGCCCGGGGCCATGGCCCCCTTTGCCCCTCCCACGCTACGCCACTGAGGTGGAAGAAATTCCCGCCGTTTAATTTCATTTTGGCGGTACTATTTTACTGATGCAAACGCCATAAATATCGGAAAATATGTCCAGCGAAACAGATAGGTTTCTTCAAAGAATTAATGTGAAAGTTGGTAACGAATACCAAGAAAGGGTCTGATATCGAAATACTATTAAGATGAGGACAGATAGTTTTCACTGCCACTTTCGCCTCGCAGCAAGAGGAGCCGGGTTCTATCCCAGCTTGTGGTACTGGGTGACAACTCGGAACAACTCCTTCCGCGTTCAGTTTGCAAGTTCTCCTACCACTGGTTTAAGGGGTTTTCCACCGAGATCTTCGGTTTCCCCTTCTATAAAAACTTGTTGAGGTTAGCGGTAGTAGTGAGTGTAGGGAGTTGTAACCCGGCCACTTGAATTAATGGCTTTAAAAATCGCTTGATGACTTAGGTATTAGCCTAGCTGATTATTATTATTACAAAAGGTTACGTAATGTTGAATGTCTGGAATATGATACACGCATTTACACTCTCTTTATTCGCGAAACTAATACCTTAGATACCACCCTAGGTCCAAATCAGCCAGCAACTTAAATGTCATTATTCCAGGTGGACCGTGGCCGGGTTACAATGCGTAGGAGGGTGGGAACAGATTTGCAAATGTTGGTATCTTTTAAGGGGTCCTTGGGACCCCCGAACTCCCTCATGTATATTTTTCATGAGGGTCACTGACTCGTAGGGAAGTGAAATGGGGAATGAAAATTAAATAAATATATACAGTAACGACAGAAAAAGCAAATAGTTTATGATATATTGTGAAATTTTCTAAAACGTTTTCATTTAAATTGAGGGTCCTAGTGACCCTCGACCCATCTTTGAATGATTTATGTCGAGGGTCCCAGCATTTACTTTGAGAGTCAATGACCCCCGGAATGCCCCTAGTTGCAAGTCTGAGTGGTAAGCTCTTCATGCAACAGCTTCCTACACTTTCTATTATCAAAAGTGACCTAAGACCCAAAAGTGTGTCAGTATGGTATAACGTTTAATAAGAGCTTGTCGTGAAGACGAGGTTAGAATACGTCATCAAAATTTTAAATTTGCTCCACTTCAGCGCTACCGAGAACTTAGAACTACGGGCGAGTAAATCGAAGGGATAAAATCGCGCCAGACCATAGACTAAATATAACTTTGCTAATACTATAGCCATCTAGTAGGCTATGTAGTCTATTGTAAATATTTTAAAGGGCGCAAAGGCAGAGTTGACACACTTTTGGGTCTTATATCGCTTTTGATACTATTGTTACCATAAGTAACATAATAAACAAGTATGGCACATAACGAATTAGGTTAATGATAGTCTGTCATGGAGTGATTGCGAAATAGGAAGTTTCCGAACAGGCAACTCGTCCCCAGTGGCGTAGCTGAGAACTCAGAGCCCCCCCCCCCCCCCCCGCAAAAATCTCTAAGGGGCCCCCCTTTTTATTTTTTTTATGGTTAGCGGGGGCCCCCGTGCCGCGGGCCCTGCTAACCATCAGCTACGCCACTGCTCATCCCTTCCTACTCTTTCCGTTGGCAAAATAGTTGGTTACTTTGATGGCGAACAACTCCCTAGCCCGGCTGGTGACAGCTGCATGGGTGCACTTTATTCGGACAAAGGAAGAAGACGAAAGGTTGGTGCCCCGCCAGATTATAAGTAACATAATAAACATAAGTATAGCACATAACGAATTAGGTTAATGATAGTCTGTCGAGGAATGATTGCGAAATAGGAAGTTTCCGAACAGGAAACTCGTCCCTTCCTACTCTTTCCGTTGGCAAAATAGTTGGTTAGTTTGATGACGAGAAATACGAGCGTCCACGCGTTTAGGTTTGAAATTCGAAAATAACTAACTTCTGAAATGGAGCCAGTGTTTATAATAGTTGTTTTTATCTTCCGATTCAATAATTCATCATTATTTTCCAAAAGTAAGCGTTATTTACACTTTTGAAAGCATTTCAATTTTCAATAGAGATGTATCACGTCGTCTGCTCTCCCTAGCTTTACCAGTGGAAACGGTCGCCATGTTGTGGGGGTTTCTCAATGCTAAAAAGCATTAGTGACGTTAGTCACGTGGTCACTAAAATATCTCTATAGGCCTTGGCTGGTCCGTCGAAAAGGCTTCCGGCGGACCGTCGACGATTTTACGGGCATCATCCAAATACTAGGAGCAGTTCGTGGAGAGTTGTCAGTCCGTCGGTACGTAATGGTTTGCGTTGTCATTGGCGAAACAGACTATCATTAAAAATTTGCATCGGATGAATAGGAAGTGTCATACTTATGTTTATTATGTTACTTAAGCGGTGACTGTTAACCTCAAGTTTTACGCAAACCGTGACGAAATTGAGATCTTAATAAGCTAACAGTTGCGTTCTTTAATCACAAATATTAGGGATACGTACAAGAAAGACCTTCAAATGATTTTACGGCTCAAAATGATATGTCATTAATGTCATAATGTCTATGATTTTTACGTGAAAGTTATTTATATAAAACTGTTAATTAGGAAAAGGTAGCAGTTGGGACAGCTCTCAGCAGAGTCTCAACTATTACCTTCCAACGAAATCAATTCGCTAAGATACAAGAACTTATAAAATACTAACCATTCCGTTTGTACCTTAGCGACCATTTAAAGAAAATCAATTTATTATAATTTTTTTTTAAAATAGTAGTTCGCTGAAGAAGGACCACGGCGCGAAAGCTCCGATTTAAATAAAAGTTGTTTTAAAGCCATGAAGTAGCAGCTTTTTTTTAAAATAATAATTCATAACCATGGCTCAAAGTTTTAACATTTATATTAAAATCAATTTAATCATGGTCTTTGCAAATATGCCGGGAAGTTGCTTCCGTTGTACAAAGTTTGGTGGTAAAAAGATAGAACTCTGTCCAAAAGTAAAAAAGAGTAGATTGAAAAAATAAAAGCCCTAAGTATTTCAATGCCCAAAAACAACTTTTTATATACACCCTCTATTGTTTGGAAAACACGGAGAAAATCAAATGCTTATGAAAGAATTCGGTTCCGATTTTAGGAAGTCAAGGTGAATTTAGACAATGGTGTTATTCCTTTCATTCGTACCCCTAAAATTGTCGATCCAAATAACCATAATTTCCAAATTGGGTTGAGTAATACTCGGAAAACACGCCCGATAGGAAATGATCTAATTTTATTTTCAAATCAATCCTGAAGGTAAACAACCATTTCCACTTGCTAGAGATAGTCTTTGACAGGTTTTCAACACGATGTAAACGTAAATATTTACGATATGACCAAACTAAACACTCCACCGATCACGAAATACGACTATAAATTTAATTAAGAGATAAGAAATTATGTAAACAGGAATAATAATTTTTATAAGTAAATATAACTCTTAACAACTTCACGCAAGATCTATCAAAACTAAAAGTATAATGGGGGGGGTGGGTATTTCTTCGACCCTCCCCCTTCTGAATAAACCCCGAATACGAAGGTGAACCCTGGACTCTTTTACGGTTAATTAACCGGACAGTTCGTCCACAACAGAGGAGTATGGCGCGAATAACGCGTCGATTGATGTCAGGTTGAGAAATGGAAACGCGTCTCGGAATAGGTCTGCCTCTTCGAAAATTATACACCGGGTCTCCATAGGGGTAAAAACTAGTTTGCAGTCACCATAGCGCTGTAGCGACCAGCCCCCTCCCTAGCAGTAGGCCGGGGGATACCAGCTTAACTTTCTAAGTACTTTCTCTACTCGCAGACCACGTGACAAAACCAGCAAAGAAGCTAGCTCTGGGAAGGGGAATTATTTCCCTTCCTACCCTCCACCCGGCAGCCCCCCCACCCTGGTTTCTTAGATGGTAAAGTCGCTTCTAGACTAGGGTTCTGTAGCAACCAAGCGTTCAATCTTCAGGGGCAAAAAAAGCAACGCCGTCTTGAGATCCGCGTTCGCTGGTGTGAAAACGCAGGTGGCCAGTGGTGGACTATAGGGTCTCTATTCAAAAACGTCGTGTTTAAGTTCGTCTTCAATTTACCTTGTTGATTTCCGTGGAACAAAAGAACATACATTGGCTACCACGAAGTGCTAACAACTACCAAGGATAATATCAACAAAAAGTGAGTTTTTGCGTCCTTTTGTAAACTTTATCGCGTCCTTTTGTAAAATTTATCGCGATTTTGAGATACGTTAAAACATTCTTAACGACTATTATTAAGTGGGAATCCAATGTTAAATTGGAGTTGTAATACGCTGGATATGGCGTATAAGTTACAGTCCCTTTTTATTTATTAATAATTTATTATTTTATTAATCGCGTTCGAAAATTCCCACCATTGCGGGAACTGCGCCGTACGAACGCGGAGTTGAATTAAAAGATAGAAAAATTTGTAATTCATTTCAAACAAACTGGTTTCTAAAATGATTTCTAGAAATTGCGGAGCAACAAGTTTTAGAGATCCTAGGCCCTCTCGCGTTTAAGTGTCACTTAAAAAAGACTTTTCAGAAAATTTCGTCTTTAGAACCTATAAACTAACAGCCGATTTAAGATAGATAAAAACTAAAATTTCGTCATTTCGACGTAAACAAACCAGGATTTATTTCACAAAAATAATTGCGCAAATGTACGCGTGTACTATATTAGTCTTGAGCAATACCGATTTTATTATAATTTATTAGTTTGTAAGGAAACTAGGTTGAACCGTTTTAGTTAAAGAAATTGAATAATTAATGAACGAGTTGAATTTAGTTACGACGAACGTTGTTTTTATAGTTACGAGATAGTGTCTCCTGATTATTAGGAAACTTAAAATCGTAAATGTAAATCACATAGTAGTTGGACCAAAACAGTTCTGTTTTAAAACAATGGACAATCTGGCTGTTTACCATGACCCATGTTTCCCAATTACAACCCCGTTCACTGGAAACGATTGAATGACTTTTAAAAATTATCTTAAAATATAACATTCTTTGTTTAATCGAGCTTAATTTGGTGGGAAAATGTTACCAATAATCATATTTTATTCCGTGGCAAGAACGGAGGAGAAAGTTGATTGTATTCGTAGATTAATTTTCAAAAAAACCGGTTAGCGTAGGAAGTGACCCAATGAATTAAGTGAGATCGCGCTCTGAAAAAAAAAGGTTTAACATTTCACGCCCTTATCAACCTACTAAAATGATGTCATAACGGATCTACCACTAAGTACTTTTTCAATTTTAAGTTCCGCGTAGGCAAATGGATCCAAACCCAAACAAAAACAAACCATTGTTTTAAAACTACACCTTAAGAAATATGCTTCAAAAATAGAGAAAATAAATACGTAGAAAATAGTGTCAAAATCTAATTGGTGATATTTTAGGGGAAATAACTGGGTTATTGGTCGTATACGTGTTTAATCTAGCATGATGCGAGGAAAATTAATTTTACGCGTTTTCTTTTTCGTGTCTTTTTTTGGTACGAAATGAATGAAACCTTCTTTTAGGAGCCTCTTCGATTTAAGTATACATTTCAGGGAAATTTGAAAAGGCAGAGCCGTATCGGTGCAGGATGATAGTCATGGATGTATATAGTCGCGTGTTTAGTCACCCAAAACAGATTTAACAGTAAAACGGAAGCTAAAAAAGGGTGTTTTAGTTTGAAAGGCGCGTTTTTGTAGGTTGACGTAATATCGGGGAAACACAACAAAACACTCCTTTTCTACGTATTAAAATATATAAATCCCACATTTATTTTGATTTTGAGAAGAAAATTACTTAAAATAAGGACAAATTTGTGGGACGTATCCCTGCTATTTTCAAATTACCAAACTTTTTTTATAAGAAAAATCAAAATATTGTAATGTATCATCATTACAGTTAGCATCGAGGGGTAAGACACTCTGCGAACTCGGTGTACACTGCCGTACCTTTGACAATACTAAATGGAACTCGCGAACTATTGAAAATATGTACCTTTAACAGTGCTAAATGCACGAACTCGGTGTACAGATTATCTGAGACTGTCTTACCCCTCGATTAGCATTAGGCGACTGCCTTTGAAGTTATAAAAAAGTCATGTGGTAGCACTGATTAAACGTGAAAACCCCACGCGTCTCAATCTTTATAGGCGTCTAAAATGCCTCTCTACGCGTTTCTAACGGATAGAAACGCCTCGTGATCACTTATAGACGTTCAGGTTCGAAAGTCCGGTGCTTAAACTGTCTAATTGCCGACACCCGCGCCGTGTTAATTTTTAAAATATACCTGTGTAGAGTTAATTCGGTTGTTTGTTACCTGAGTCCTTGAAAGTCGTCTAAAGTACGCGCCGTAAAGACATAAAAATTTCAATTCAAAAAAGAAATTAAGGCAAAGACTTTAGAGCCGAAATTGAAAGAATTCAAAGTATTGGCCTTGAAGTGGAGGAAAAGACGATAAATCTTCGATTCATTTCCTTTAACGTTTTTCCTATTAACAGCATTATATATCATCTCATTTTCTTATAAGTTCTATTTTCCTTTGCGTTTAAAAAATAAATGTCCTTTTTATCACATAGTTTTGATGTGATATTAATTGCCTGTAATTTTAATATTCAATTCGAAAGTAAATTTTGGCTGGTAATTTTCAACCCTTATTTATATAACGTAATAAATAATTAAGTACTTTAGAATAAGAATCAGGTGGATTGTGAAATTAAAGCACATATCTCTTAGATGTGAAGTATCTATCTAAAACTTGAAAATCGATTAACATTAAGAGGATAGGAAATCTTCGCTCGTAAGAAATTTTATATACTTCATCAGTTAATGAAATATATGTCATGATTCGAAGCTAGTTTCGTGCGAATCCAGATTATTTAACAATTGAATTTTAAATTGTCAAAACTATTTTAAGAATTTGAGGAGTTTTATAATTTTTCGAAAGACTGCGTGACTTTACAGTGTTGTTAAAACTTGGAAAAGGAGAAAAAATAACTAAATAACTAAAAGAGCTTCATAAAATTCTAAAAGCTAAATGTAATTTATTTACCGTAGACAATTACTTGCGAAGCAATTTTAATCATTTTTGATGGAGCACGGCTACATTGAAAAATAAAATTTGCAAATCCTATTCAAGGTCTCGCTCGTATAAAAGGACGTCAATATTCTTCCTCGTTTGAATTGTAATTAATTAAATATTACTAAATAAATGATTACTGGCATTAAAACAGCTACCCGTTGTAAAGTGATCGTAAAGATTATTTTAAAAAAAAATCCGGTTAATGACGTAATTTTTTTGCAATCACCTCAAATGTAGCTCAAAAAAATACGTTAAATTGTTATCACAAAATCGAAAGGGGTTCATTTTATAGTTATGGCCCAGTTGACACTGTTATTATTTAAACCAGATTAATATTTCGGAGAAAAAATCTTTGGGATTACGTTCAGATTTAAAGCCACAAAACAAACCACACGTTGCAATAGGGGAATCAAATTTAGTGGAACGAATACGTAACCTGGCAGTCCTATTTAGTCTAAGCGAATGAAAACTTTACCCATATTACACCCATAAAATGTAGAAATAAATTAGATACTAAGATTTTACGAAAGAATTTATAGGAAACGAACCGTCAGTGAAAGTTCTGGTTTTTCGCCACAGGGCTGAGTCGTGAGACAAGACGTGTTTCAACGGAATGCTCAGACAATCGGGGTATCTTTACGAATAATTTTCAACTTAAGCGTACACCGTAGGCTACAAAGAACGCGCCTTTTTTTTAAGTCAGAAATGTTAAGTCAACCTTCGAAATTTAATTTCCAAGCTTGCTTCTGGGCCATGTGCGGAATTCTGTGAATACAAATATTTGTTCCGCTCTCCGCGCGTCACCGGAAGGGAACCTTTATGACTAAACCGTTGAAAAAAGGGTAAATTTTATCAAGGATTTATAAATAAAAAATAAATTCTCCAGATCTTGAACAAAATATCATTCTACGACCAACCTCGAAGATTTCCGGAAATCTTGACTGACGTCAAATATTTCAAACGTGTAAAAATAAATTCGAAGTTCGTTAAGGTTAGAACACAAAGGTCAAAATTATACAATAGCAAAAGCACTTTCTCACGCAGCGTCTATCACGAATATTAATTACATTTTTTTACAATACAGGAAATTTTGGTGGTTGTTTTCGCGTATGTCGGGTTTGGAATACTAAAGCGATCACTACTGCACAATCTGCATTCAACCCGCGTAACACTGGTGCCCAATAAAAGCCTACTGCCCATTAGATAGCTAGTTTACAGGGGTAGGCCTACTAAAACCATCTTTGCGGATCATTTGTAGAAGTGTTAGACTTGCAGAGCACCTGTGCCCAGTGAGAATGCCATTTTACAGGGGTAGGCTTACTAACACCGTCTTCACCGAATACCTGTAAAAGTATTTAATTCGCCGAGCACCTGTTCCCTGAGAAAGGCTAATTTACAGGGCTAGACCTACTAACACCATCTTTGGGGGGTAAATACGGAATGATTACAATAATATTCTAGTATGACGTAAAATATTTTCACAAAATATCTTAAATTGAGGATATGCTATAGAAAATAAAAAGTTTAAACGCTGAAAAATGGTCAATTTAAAAACAAACCAAGCGTATAGGTTAAAAAAATATTTGAAAAATGTAACCTTCCAGTTACAGAGGTTGATTTTGGGGTCACAGTGTATTTGGTTAAAGATGCCGATTAAAGATACATTATAAGGAAATCCTAGGTCACTATCCTTCGGCCAACACAGATTCTTTCAACAACAAAAAAACCCATTACTATATAGGGAAGGCGGCAATGATTCAACAGTATCTCATTTTTTCCGGTTGGGTGCGGTCTGGGCGCTTATAAATTTCAATTCACAGCGTGTTTAAGTATGTCATGGTCTAGCAGGGGTGCTTGCTAACTAACTAGCGTTTTCACTTTCGTAACGGGCTCATTACGCTTGAGAATGGAAAAATCTCGCGGAATGAATTCGTAAAAACTATAGTGTCGACCTATATTTTCAGAAATCTCTAGAAGAGTGACCATTTTTACAAAAGTAACTGAATCTATCTCGACTAAATGACACGATAAAATGAACGGGTTTGCCAGAAAATGGGGTATCCTCGTCTAATAAACTTGTCCCAATAAAATTTAAATTTTTTTTAGTACACGTACGAGAGTGATTAGGTTAATAAAGGGTTTCCCGCAACAAAACTCATTTCCCTTAGATTTGCATAAACAATATTCAAACGAAATTTATCCTCCAAAAGGTAAAGGTATAGTCACCGAAAACCGAGCCTTTTCATTAATGCATTTTTCGTAATCGAAATATTGAAATTTCAATGAAATTATATAGAAAGCCGTTTCCAAATTTCCATTCGAGTTTTAGAGGAAATTTTAAAACATATTATTACCGTATTAATAACGATATTCCTTCTTGGAAAACAATGAAAATGGTATTACCTTGATTATGTTTTTCTTAAGTAACACCAAATAGTGTTTATTTATCCCAATCCACATCAGGGGTAATTTTAAGCGCTTATCCCAATCCACCTCACGGCAGGGGTTTAGACAGGGGGTGTAATTTTTTATGGGTTTTAAACCAAAATCTTGCTTACGCCACTGCCTGACGGTCTATCAGTGTACTCCTTCCCTTAAAAAATAATCACATCTACCCGGTATATGATTGAAAATGACATCATCCGAAGCTTTTGTAGCACACGCCGGCAGTGGCGTAGACAAAGGGGGGGGGGTGGGTTCCGGGTCCAGACCCTCCCCTTGGGCCTACCTTTGACTGTACTAAATTTCCACCCGCTTCTCCACTCAATGTCCCCTCTTAACATTCACATACTTAGACCCCCCCCTTGACGAATTTCTGGCTACGCCACTGCGCGCCGATGACGTTTTGATTTCCCCTATTTCGTGATGGTGGAAAACTAGACCATGAATGGCTGTGGACAATCTCAACAAGTCATTCTCCCTAAGGATAAATAATTTAAGGAATATTTTATTACCAGGCGACTGATTTCCCCCCGTTAATGATATGTCTAAATAGGCCAAACACCGGTAGTGCTATTCTTTTCCCGCCAGAGAGCGCTTTTCAACATTGGGTGTGCCACGCAAAGGATCTCATTAATGCCGTTGAAGAATGAGTAAATAAATTCTAGGAATGTTGCACAACGCGTAGTTGGTAACGCGCACTTTCGGGTTATCGTACCCTAAAACATTCCCCCGAAATATTTCCCTTTCGGCAACATCATTTCAAATAAAAGCTTTTTCCAAGTACCAAATCTCGTTTTTCAAACGCCTTTGAACTTTATCTAAAGGTGGCCTCTATAGTACATAGAAAAAAAAGTATTAAAATAATTAAAAAGATTATCAAGTTTCAACACTTTTCAATGACATCGTGATTATTAAACCATTTCGGAATTAACTAAGTGAGTTACGTGGAAAATGAGATATAGATCTTTATATAAAATCATATTACACTGCCTTGCCCCCCGCCGATAACCGCTGCTAGAACTTTGATAGTAGCTTAGGCAGTATAACGAAACATAAGTTGTAAGTCCAGTCGCGGTAGCACAAACTCTATGTTGGACTTTGATGGGGATTTTATGGAAGCACCTATTAAAGCAAGAGTCGGCTCGACGTGAAGTAGCTCTTTTTTCAACAGATGTCGCTAGCGTCGAAATCAAAACAAGATACTTAAGCTACATTTCTACCCAAAAAGGCGGGACATAAAAGTATACCTCGCGTTGATTGACTCGTTTTTAATATATAAAATTTAGGTTAAAGGCCACTGTCCGGGCTAGGTGGACGCTGGCGTAGGGCACTATGATGATAGGCCTCCGGTGGTATGGTCTCTGTTACTAGGTACACCGGGCTATAAATTCTGACACACTGTTTAATTAAAATACTCTACAATGGTTCTCTGGCAACGTTATCGTTTCACCATTTTGAATTATAGCTTCCTTGGCAATTAATAGATGGCACCACGCTCTCCAGTAAAGTAGTTTTTGCGAAGAATCCGATAGATTCATTGCCATCTCTAATAACAAGGGACTTATCATAATATTGACGGCAATGATAGAGCCGACAGTTGCTTTAAACGAAAACAGTGGGTTTCTTTTCGAGTTAAACAATTTAGTTCTTTCATTAAAACAAACGGGCGAGATAAACGACGCAAAAAATGAACTACATTCACAAATTTAACCCTTGGCTCATTCAAAGAATAGAGAGGTTAAGTAGGACGCTCTAGAATTTTGAACAACAACGTCGGAAGTACCTACACGTTCGCAAAATTAATTTCTTGAAAATCAGTTAAGCGTGCTTTCACCTTAACTCCTTATGAAAACATTTACAGTTACAATAGATTTTTAACACATTTTTGAAATATTTGCTAAACCCGAGATCATGACGAAAATAAAAACTTGTTTAACCAATACTAAAACGCGCCTTATGTATGACTGTGAGCATTGTCTAAAGACAAACATTTTTTTTCGTGTACCTTGCTTTACTTTAAAGGGAATATAGCCTCAGGTATTTGGCGTGGCACACCAACGTTTGCAGCTCTGGCCGCTCTTGCTTTAGAAATATATGGCGCATTTGTACAGGGTAATTTGAAAAATTGAAGGGGTCTTCCATAAAGATTGCTTTGCAGGTTATATTCACTTTAAATGTGTCTTCGTAGCCCGATTTCGCCCTATAATATACAAGGCTTAGGAGCATTTCAATTTAAACCAGTATTTACGGATTTACGATTTCTAAAACGCACATTTCTAGAAAAGGAACAACTTACTCGATTTGTTGAGCAGGAAAATTGCAATATTCAATATATATATTTAAACGCTATAGATATTATTAGCTCGACAGATTGTAGACGTACCTTGGTGTGTACAGCCTTCTACAAGTTCCCTCAATACGTTTTATTGACATTTTCTGGTCCTGGCTTAACCTCTCTATTCTCAATTTGAAATATAAATACATACATTCTTGCTCTTTATAGTATAAGCTAAACCAATGTTAATAATAATGTATTTAGGTACCTAAGAATGTCGGAGTAAATAAATAAGCCTGTCTACCATCTTCGCATATATTCTGTCGCCGCGTTATGTTCGGCGGCTACTTTCTAATTACAAAACGAAAACATAGATAGAGGTAGTTTGAGTGTGACGAAAAATCGCGAGCAGACGAACTTTCACTACAAAGTATTCGCGACCGAAAACTATCGCTACGCCCACTTTGGTTCGCAATTGAAACCTAGATAGGTAGCAGCTAAAGCAGAAGCTACTAGTAAATTGACTTTATAAATAATGATACTTGCATTTTAATATGACTTTTTAATTTGTCTGTAGCAGACGCTAAACCATCGGCGCTACCTCGGAGAAGCTAGCGCCGTTACGCCACCTAGACTCGTTTTTGGTCGCGAATAGCAAGATGGGCTTAGAATATTTACCATACCATAATCTTTGGTACCTAAATTCATGTATTATTTTACTTTGAGTAAGTAACATAACATATCCCAATTAGCAAAAAATATTATCGAACTGATTTTGACCGTTATTGCGCAATTAATGTTTAATTCAGTACAGAGCCCCCTAGTGTTTAAATATGCCCAAAGTTAAATATACGTCTACTAAGGAGTAGAATACACTACTGAGTTAGGTTGTGAGTCCAAGTGAAAGCTAGGCGAGAGTGTCAGCATTACAAAATAGGACGTGTTATACTTAATGTTATTATGTTAGTTACGCTTATGGGTGTATTAAGCTGTTTGCATTTATAAAAAAGTAAAAAATTAAAAGTATAAAATGTAATTATCTGCGTCACGAGCTTGAGCTTATTAGTACTTTTTTGACACGCTCGTTTCGCACGTGGACTTCAAATTCCGTAATCTTTATCGACTCTAGCGCGAGCACTCTATCTTCAATAACTATAGCTAGTGACGTAGAAAGATTTATACGTGACCTCCCGTATTTTATAGAAATACCTATTAATAGATTGAAAGAACTTTATTAACTAATCATAGATGGCATGACAGTCATCTTTCGTTGTTGGGTTTTTATCGTTAAATAAAAAGACCCACAAAATATTTATAAAGGAAACAAACATGTTAATTAACATAATAAAATGTAAAATTTTTAGTAAAATTTGTGGCATGTTATTAAAAAACAAGGATATTATTACGGAGATATGCAAAACGGTGTTACTTTCTCAGTTTGAATACATAATGGTATCATGAAATATAGTTAACCAAATGTTAAACCAATCACTTTAGTGGACTATATTTCCCCGCCTTTGATAGCGCTAAATAGTAACATTCAAAAGAACATTTATAAAATTTTGTACAACTTTATTTAGGTAATAAAATACCTTATACGTGAATAAAGTTGTACAAAATTTTATAAATTATCTTTTATTTTTATACATAAGTAGCCAAAAAATTTACTATTCGTCAGTATAACGAGTAATAAATAAACCTTTGTTACATTTCCAATAATTATTATAACCAAATGACTATTCACCGTGCCCTAAATAAATATCATTTTTACAATTATACTTTAAGGGTCACTATCAATTGAAAATTTCGGGCCAGATTTGTTGTATCTCCACCCTCACTATAGCGGATTCGACCAATCATATTCTGGCTTTTAATTCCAGGGACTAAAACGGGAAACTCGTAAATCGGTGTCTTTTTAATAATTTGATAAATTAATCTTTTATGTTGGAAATGACGCGAAGTAAAATCATTAAACGGTTTACAATTACGCAAACAAGCGGAAACAAAATGTTCATATGTCCTTCTAAATAAAAGAATTATAAAACGGGACCGAAAATAGGCGGTGGAGAACCTTGACTTTAATATAGTTTCGCGGGCTCTGATCTCATCGTTAAAAGGAAATTAAAATGTATCGCGCCTAGCCGCGATACATTTCCGTTTAAGACCGTGATTATGAACGACGTAGGAAATATTTAGGCGGAACAGACCATTCGACACTGACTCGTTGAAAATTAAAATCTGATCTCGGTCTGTCATTAACAGATAACAGGATAAAAGGTAAAGTGTCTTTTATTTTGTAATATTTACGTTTACTTTTAATCTGGCCTAGATACGGTAGAAATGCTCGCGATAAAAGAGCTATACGGCACTCGAGGTCAAATCGATAAGTCGATTAAAATCTATTTTATCGTAAAAATACAGGGTGATACCAGCCAGAGAAAGATAGAAAATTGTATTACATTTTGCTATCCATTTCTTAACGAAGATATAATTGTCAATGTTTATAGTTTATTTGATAAGAAAAAATGCGATGAGATACGTCACTTACATTGTTAGTGTTTTAACTATGATTATGTATGACAGCTTGTGTAATTGTTTCCTAAATATATATATATATATATATATATATATAGGATAATTTTAACGTAATAATTTTCTCAAGTGGCACGAAATCTTTTAAAAAGAGGTTCCTTATTTTTTCTATAGACTAACTCTGTAAAATTACTATAGAATATAATAATAATAATAATTAGCTAGGCTAATACCTAAGTCATCAAGCGACTTTTAAAGCCATTAATTCAGATGGCCGGGTTACAATTCGTAGGAGGGTGGTGGCAAGCCCTTCATGCCACGCGAACCAACAGCTCCCTACACTAACTATTGCCGTTAACCTCTACAAGTTTTTATGGAAGGGGAAACCGAAGAACTTTGGGGGTGGGGGGTGGGCTTTAACCAGTGGGGAGAGAACTTGCAAACTCAACGCAGAAGGAGTGCCACAAGCTGGGATCAAACCCGGCTCCTCTTGCTGCGAGGCGAAAGTGCTAACCACTCCACCCAAATAATATATCTTAAGCGTGGGTCATTTAAAGGCATATGCTATTGAAAAACTTAAGAACAATTATAATTTTCAGAATAAACTTAGGTAGTCTATAGAAACCCTTTAGAATCAGTCTAGCGGCTTTCTTACAAAACGTTCATCTATAGAGACATGTTTAGAATATTCTAAAGACTATTGAGCCCCACGATGTATCAATGGAGCCCTAAAGGATTCTTTAGAATTTATATAGAATATTCTAAAGGATATAGAGCCCCGTAAAGTATCTATAATTTATATAGAATATTCTAAAGGATATAGAGCCCCGTAAAGTATCTATATAATTTATATGAAATATTGTAAAGGATATAGAGCCCCGTAAAGTATCTATATAATTTATATATAATATTCTAAAGGATATAGAGCCCCGTAAATTATCTATATAATTTATATATAATAATCTCAAGGATATAGAGCCCCGTAAAGTATCTATATAATTTATATATAATATTCTAAAGGATATAGAACCCCGTAAAGTATCTATATACTTTCTATATAATATTCTAAAGGATATAGAACCCCGTAAAGTATCTATATACTTTCTATAGAATATTCTAAAGGATATAGAACCCCGTAAAGTATCTATATACTTTCTATAGAATATTCTAAAGGATATAAAACCCCGTAAAGTATCTATATACTTTCTATGGAAAATTCTAAAGGATATAGAACCTAGAAAAGTATCTATATACTTTCTATGGAAAATTCTAAAGGATATAGATCCCTGTCAGGTATATATAGAATTTCTATAGAATATTGTAAAGACTAGTAAGTATTTATAGTTATAATTGATTATTTATAATTTCTATAGAGTATTCTAAAAGATATAGTGCCTTACAAAATATCTATACAGCTCTAAAGAATTTCTAGAAAAACGTTTGTAGGGAAAATAATCTTTAAAAATAATCTCAGAATCATATATAAATGAAAAAAAAAGGAATGATTAACCCAGATAATATCCGAATCAAACGAAATATAGTGGTATACAGCTATACGAATGTAGTTTCTTAGCCAATGTCCAAAGCGTGTTTACAAAAACAAGCAAGGTATATAATAAGGATTGCAAACTGATCAAATCAGCCAAGTTCAAAGTCGGCTAAATAACGAAGGCGCAGCCTGCACCTTCAGCCTTCGCCTTGACCGCGCAATCAGTTGCACCTGGAAATCGTTAGAATCGCCGTAATCTAGCTAGGTTACTATCGTTTGTGGGTCACTCAACTCTGACCAGGTTTCTCGCGGCTTCCGGAATAGAAACAAAACGGTTAGAGAGAGTTTGGTCCCGTTTTTTCCCCACTCCACCTGACCAATCGATCGACGTCCGGTCAAAACTAGGAAGTAACTGACCGACTATATAAAGAAAAAGTTTAATCCGTTTCGTGGATTGAGTACCAAAACGAAACGCGATTTAGCGGACACGTTTTTTTTTTCGCTTTTCTTTCTAAGAAATTATTTAATGCTACTGTTATATATCTACATTGTTCTCGGTATCTGCGTGGGTATGGTGATAGAAGCGCTCGAAGGCTTATACAACGGCAAGCTCGTAGAATGTACTTGCCAGCCTTTTCCAAACGGGGTCGGCGGCTCTGAATACTAAATGTTTACCAACTGCCCACTTCCCGGAACCAAAAACGTAAGAGACTTTCATTATAGGTCTACGTACGAAATATAAATTTATAGTGTGGTAGGTCTGGTAGGACTCTTATTGATCTTTGTTTAAAGAGCTGTTTGTCGGTACTCTACTGGGGATTGTACGTCGTATAGACTATTGTGTAGTTTTGTTTGGTATGTTGTCGGGTCTTTGACTTATTCCTAGTTACGACGCCTTTCGAAGCGGAGTTCCGCGGGTATGTTGGCATCGTTCCTTTTGCTTTTGCTCCTCGTTTATCGTTTAATTCATACGGTCGACTTACGTTGTTAATTTTATTTACAAAATGACGCGTTGATTTAACGAGCGTTCTGGCTTGGGAATCGCGGAATGTAATGAGATCTCTTATAACAAAGTTTTATGCTCGAAATTTGAAAGCGAGAACATTTTACTTTTGTTCATTTTGAGTACTCACTGCTTTAGCGAAGAAAATACTCAATGTAGACACATTTTTTAACTAAAATTAGATTCCTAACAATACTCTTTCCAACATATTAATTTAGATTAATTTTAATTACGAAACTTTTAGACTTAAAGAGATAGGATTATGTCTAAAAACGCCTGTAAAAATCTCTGGATAACGGGGACGGTATTTGGGGCAAGAGAGCGACGGGTTCGCTGTCAACCATAATCCTCCCAACAGTTCCCGATGAAATGATTTAACATTATTTTGCTGATATCTTTGATGACTCATCCGGAAGACCCATCCAAAGTATCTACAAAATAATATTATTTTACTTTCAACAAATTATTGTGATTGACAACGACGCAAGAATTGTTCTTTTTTAAAGTGACAGACATCTTACAAATCTTACATTTGGTGCTGTTTTAGCCGTAACATTTACAATAAAGATCAAAATGTTAAATAAAGAATGTTCTAAAGTTCTAAAGTATTTTATTCCGGCAAAAGGCGATGCCCATCACGCCAGAGGGCTGTACAGTAGTTTGCAAGGTAAATTTATAAAACAATGAGATCAAAGAGTATATACATTAAAATTTACACAGGATAATGAAATCAGGTTAAATAAGAGTTTAGCTGTGACTTGTCTAAGTTGTCTTGGCAGCAAATATTTATCTCAACGCGTAATTACCATGCCAGGCACCTAGGACAGTCTCTATTTGAAGTACGCTTGTTTCTTTCGCTATCGATGCTTCCCCGGGTTGACCTAGGACCTAGCGCGAATGACCTTGGCTTGCCATAAGCGCTTAACTTTCCAAAGCGAGCATTCCAATACCTGCAACTAAGTCCCAATACGTCGAGTCGAAAAGATTCGAAAGATAGTTTAGCGGCTTATCAAGGCCTTTTTTTTTTAAATCGGAAAACACTAAACTTTAGCAGAAGTATATAATATTTCATTTAGAGATAAGTGTCCATCTCCATATACTGTTAGTGTTATTAACTTGAAACACGAACCTTCGCGGGCTTCCTCTGACTTTTTAAAATAGTTTTGGAAAATAAAAGTGCATGGCGAAATACTTACTATCTAAAACTATAACATGGTTTATAAATAGGTAAGCAGTGTAATCTACTTTTTTTAATACACTCGGTAAATTTTGATCCGTGATGCGCGGTATTCTTCCGCGGTTTGGCGGGAAAATGGCTCCCATTGAAATCTGGTTCGAGCCTACTAAAGTTTCATTTTAACATCTTTGGTGGATACATTTCTCGTAAGATCGATTTTATATACTTCAGGCCTTAGCTAAGAGAAAGGGGTCAACATGTACAATTGGGATAAGGCCAGAATTTACCGCCATACCAATCCTGTTATCGTTAGGTTAGTTTTAAAGGGAAATGTGTTTACAAAAAGAAGAATATGAGTATACTTGGAGTCTTACAAAACAGCAGGAAAATTGGGCTTAAACGTACATTGAAAGTAGGCTTGATAAATACGGTTGACTCTAGGATTGTTGACTTCCCTTTCTCTAGTTTAGTTTAAGTGTTCATTACTATTGTGACCAGTTTCGTGAATTAAATAAAATGGTGTTTGCATGTCTAAAAATACGAGTAATAAGAGATAAAAATTAAAATATTATTTTTACTGAAAGTATACGATAAAAAAAGAATAAATAATAGTAGGTATTTTTTACCCCTATTTTGACGATGGACATGCCCACTATGGATAATTATTACAAAAAAGACGTTAATTAAAAAACCTAATCATTTATCCACAAATTTATTCAAGAAATGTAAATTCTTCACTTTTATTTTAAGCGCTATTAGCAACGCTAAAGGTTTATTATTATTTTGAAACTTGAAAATTTTGACAATTCACTGTTCGGTTCGAAAACATTCGTTTGGGAGTACTAAAAAGATTCACATTCATTTTCAGAACCGCCAGATCCGGACGGTCCGAGATGGGTTACCCCCAAATTATTCTGGCAACGACGGCACTTCTTCTACTAAGTACTTCGAGATATATCGAAGGCTATGGTAGCGGCGCACCATCCAGTTCCTGCGATTCCATGTTCCCCGGCCACGGCATCGACGCCCAAGATGCCGACTCACCCTATTCCCTAAGTGTTAGCAAGGGCACGGAGAAGAACAGAGACGTGGTCGTTGGTACGTACGAAAAGAAGGTCGATGGCATTAAGGTAATGTCCGATTTATCATTATTCGTTGGTTAATTATAGTGACCATTATGAATGTCGGAGGAGATCCTTACGAAGGATTTTTCCTGCAAGCCAGAAACGCTGAGGACAAGAAAATCATTCTTCCCGGATCCTTCTCGGTCATTCCTAACACGAAAGGTGTCAATTGCGCCGGGCAGAAACAAGTAAATCATAATTACGTCCTAGTTAATGACCGAGGCAAATTAAAATTATATATTTCATACTTAGGACTCTCTAACCCACTCCAATCAAGCCAAAAAAGAAAACCTAACCACCGTATGGACCCCCCCTCCGAATTTCGAAGGCCGCGCCGTATTCAGGTATTCATGAAGTAAATCCTTATCCGTCTATCAACAATTTTGAAACTCTTTTCTTACCTCGACTATAGAGCGACCGTGGCTAGATCGTTCGACGTTTTCTGGACGAACTTAGAAACCGTGCCCATGTCGGTCAAAGGGGGCTCTCCTACGACCGAACGAGAACAACCAACTACGCAGAAAATACCCCAAAAAGAGGCCATCCCAACCAGAGGAACAACAGCGAGAGCACCAACAAGAACACCAACTAGGACAACAACCGCAACGACATCCTCGGACATCGCCAACGAAATCCCCGAAGAATACGGCACTTACGAAGTTTGCGGAAAGACCAAAGGCTGCTTTGGCATGCCCACTCTGTGCGCCGAAAGAAGAAATTGCGAGGTTTTGCTTATGTACACCCCACTACGTGACGGGATCGCTTTCGAATTAACCGCCGCTTTGGATAACATCTCCGATTGGTGGATCGCTGTTGGTCTATCGGAGGACAAGAAAATGGTGGGAAATTTAAACTTCACCGCAATAAGTAACCACATTACTAACCTACTTCGGTCATAATTATTAGGGAGGAGATAGTGTAACCGAATGTTTGACTACCGATGGCTCGCAAGCCGCGATTAGACAAAGTTGGAATGAAATTAATTCGAAACGTAACAAGGTTTTGGGAAATGTAAGTATATTTTACAAAATAGATCTTTAAAACGGAAACTAATACGATGTTCTTCAGCCATTGCTGGGAATGAACATGGCGTCTGTGGAATACTCGGGTGGAATTTTAACTTGCAGATGGAAGAGACAGTTGTTGACCAATATTGAAGGAGTTACCTTTAATATTGCTGAAAACAACTATTTCCTTATGTTAGCCAAAGGACTAGTCAAACGAAGCCCAGGTAAGATGAACGACTACTCGCTATTACTTTAATAACCTTTTACAACTTTGAATCATTAAAACGCAAAAATTAATTTCTAGCTGGGGAAAAAATTAAGCATAAACTATATCTCCAGTCCCAAAACCAAGTAAATTTAACAACTATCGAAGTCGTTGCAGGAAAACCAAACTACCTCGTTAAAATTCACGGTATGATGGCACTACACAATTTATCATTTAATGAAATTACAAATAAGAATTTTAATATTTTGTAGGTGCTTTTATGGTAGTCGCTTGGGTTGGGTTAGTCAGCATTGGAGTACTGTTAGCCAGACATTACAAGGCAGTCTGGGAGGATAGCAAAATATGCAAGGACAAAGTGTGGTTCTTCGTAAGTACTTTAGGGGTCTTCTTAATCAAAAGTTGAATAAAACAAGTTACCATACACAAACCAAAACATTTATTGCAGTGTCACAGAAGTTTAATGTTACTAGCAGTGGGATTAATCATAGCAGCCTTCGTAGTGATATTTTTGCATGTGGATGGCTGGAGTCAAGTACATATTTTAATATAATTTTCCCTACATCTAAAACTTAACCTAAAATTTTGGTAAACAGGTTGCCCCGAATCCACATCCTATAATTGGCTGTGTTTGCACTGGTCTAGGAGTCTTACAAGTAAGATTTTGTTACTCAAATTGAATACTTGATAAACAACGTTCATCTCTTTATTTTGCAGCCAATTATGGCCTTTTTCCGTCCAAAACCCACAAGTTCAAATCGATACATTTTCAATTGGTTGCATTGGTTCGTTGGAAATGCGGCTCAAATTCTTGGAAGTAAGCAATTATTGTTTATATTTTTTAAGTTAAATGTTGGGTATAACCTTGCTACATAACTAGAATTATCTTCATCCCTTTGCAGTTGTAACCATGTTCTTCGCATTTGAGCTGTCGGCCGTCAGTTTACCCTTTGGATTCTACTGGGTTCTGAGTGCCTTCGTAGCCTTCCATGTTTTATTCCATATCATCATGCAAATTCATTCATTTTTCATGGATAAAAAAGGAAGTCACGATATTCAAATGAGAGATCTGAATCAGAAGGGAATGGAATTCACAAAGGATTCACCGGTAAAGACTTCGCTTAATAAGTTGAAATGTGAAACTAAGTTTTCTGTCGTTAAATTACAGGGAAGTGGCTTCAGAAGATTCATGTTGGGAATCTATATAACAGTCAATGCGGGTTTAGTCACTGCATTAGTACTGATGATATGTCTACAGTGATGAACGGTATTTTAAGTGTTGCAAGAGTTAGTTTGAGTTTAAGGTATAACATAATGAAATCAAATGTACTTTGATTGCAGTGTCGGTTTTGGTTAAGTCAAATTATAGTGAACGCACGAGGCCAACAAAATATATTTTAAACCATTTTGTACATCGTTTTTTAATGTTTTTTTTATTCACGCGAAATAATGTTTGTGATGGTTAGTAAATCAATGATTATGGAAAATTTATGATTTCATGAATTTTACCCGAATAAACTAGATGCTTTTGTACATAATGAAATAAAGAACTTCCCTCCATATTTCCTAATTGCTAGAATTTAATTTATGCTAGACGTCTTTGGCGCTTTTAGGGGTGTCGTAAACCCATTTTTATAATTTTTGGGGAACAAAATTCGGAGTATTGCAAACACGTTGGTGAAATATTTAATGTAAAAAAATATGAATTAATGATTTAAAATTTCACAATATTATATATAGGGGCTTAGGAATATACACTGCTATATTTAAAAAGTACTGGGAAAAGGAAACTATTAATAGACATGTAAGGTTAAGCCACCCCTCGAAAACTTGAGTGTAAATTATGGCGTTTTCCATTGGGACTGCTCCGAGCGTGATCCGGATTTGCCTTCTACGTCATCGCTCTACCACGGAGAACTCCGCTAGGTGCTCAGAGGACTAGACTTCCAGCCCTCCCAATGGAATACGAATTTTTCTCGGAGTCACTTTGCTTAAAAATTGCTCTTTTTTGGTTGCCCCGTCCCTCGAGTAGGGGCAGCTCGGATCAATCCGCGAGGGAGCAACAGTACCAATGGAAGACGTGCCTCCTTTTTGGAGTTGCCCTTTTTGTCCCAATGGAACACGTTTTATATTTAGGAGCGCTCCAGGAGCGCTCAGAGGACTCCAATGGAAAACGCCATTAGGTGGTTTCTTTTCGATTGTTCCGGGATTTCGGAGTATGGTAAGAAGAGTAACGCTATGACGTCATTTTACTCAGATTCTGTTGTGGCGAATAGTTCGAGTCTAATAGCGTTTTCCATTGGGAACCTCCGAGCACTCCCGGAGTGCTCCAAAATCAAAATCGTATTCCATTGGGAAAAAAGGGGCAACTACGAGAGGGAGGATCGTCTTCCATTGACCAAGGTACTCCCTCCCGGAGTGCTCCCGGAGTGCTCCCGGCTGCCCCAACTCAAGAGTCGGAGGGAAACAAAAGAGTGCTACGAAAACATTTCGTATTTCATTGGGAGCTACCAGGGCGAATCCTCCGAGCGCCTCCTACAGAGAGCAGTGACGTCATTCAACAAATCCGGATCACACTCGGAGGTTCCCAATGGAAAACGCTATGAGTAAAACGTTTTTCCAAAATGGCTGCCTGTGGCCTTTTTAGCAGATAATTTCTGGCTAGCAGACGACAAAATCCGATTTACTCCTTTACACCTCCTTTTCAGAAGGAGTAAAAAGAGTAGCCCTAATACTCCGGAACAGTGTTGGAAATAAGCTTTTTAGAAGTACTGGTCAATGTGACCACTATATCCCCTACTTAAAATTAAATTTACTGGTCATGACCACCCTTTTCTGCCCCACCTCTCCCCCCCTTTTATTTTGCCTTTGAAAGTGAATTGTTAATAGCTATTATTTATCACAAAGAGCTTTGATATTTATCACATTTTTAAAAAATATTTCATCATCTTCTTGTTCTTCGAATAGAAACCGCTTTACCTTTTTGACCTTCTTTTTTATTCTAAAAGTCATAAAGAAATTGAAATGTCTTCTTTGCTTATTTTCTTAAACATATTCCCCATAAGTAAAGGTCTAGCACAGCGGTTCCCAAAAGGTGTTCCGCGGAACCCTGGGGTTCCGTAAAAGGGTCACAGGGGTTCCGAGAATTCGCAGCGCGGCCATCTTTGTTTGTGTCAAGAGTTTAAGATGAGTAAAAAAAATGAGTTGGGGTTCCGCCAGAATTAGGTGGATAATTTAGGGTTCCATAGCAAAAAAAATTGGGAACCACTGGTCTAGCATAGGGGCGTTAACGGCGTTGTCCTGGAGATAAGAAAATTAACGTACAACGATAGGGTAGTAGTGCCATCTTCGTTTTCAAAATTTCTACATCTAAAATATTCTCTTACTTGGTAGAGCCAAAGATAATTTAAACTCGTACCCTAGATTCGAATACTGAGAGCTTTCCCATTGACGGTTTGTCGGTTTTGTTACGAAGCGTTTACCCTTTTCCGGCACGTGACCTCAGAAAAATCGGGCTCCATCGGTTGCGGTAAGGTGCAAACCATGGAGCGAATTTTTTCTGAGTTCCAGCGGGAAGTGGGTAAACGCTATCGGCAACGCACGAAAGAGTGATTTCGAATCTAGGGTACGAGTTTAAATTATCTTTGGGAGAGCAGCCACGCTCGGGTTGATAAATTCCACAAAATCTCAAATTTTAAAAATAAATACCTTCGAAAATAATTTCACTTATTTCTAAAAGTCATTTTTAGGTTCTGATGAATCATTTTGCAACGATAAGTGTTAATTTTAAGTTTGAAAACGATAAAATTGCGAATAAGCCTTGGCTACGGTGCTAAGGGCTCGCGCTGGAGATTTCTCGCGGTAGGTTCTATGTTTAAAAACGTTCGCGCACGGCTTCTGCGCATTCATCATGCAACGCGCGAAGTTCATTTGGGGAAATGCCTAGTTGAGGATGTGGCCACTGGGAGGTGTAGATTTTGAATACTTACCTCTTAATAACGGGTATGTACGTAATCGTCAAAAATTTGGCCTAGACCTTTGCTTATGGGGACCTTATGGTTGGCTTATGGTTCGACGAATTTGACTGATTGTAGCGGAAGAACGTCAAATTGTATTTCTGCCAGATGCCACGAAATACGCTCAATTTAGGAGTCAAAATCCACAATTTCATTGGCTGTGAGAAACTGAGAGCACAACGCTTTTATCATTTTCTCTATTCGGTATAGAATTATAATTTTAATTAAAAATAAACTGGCCATTATGACCAGTGAACCCCCAGATTCTATTTAATTTACTGGTCATAGCCCAAAATAAACTGGTCTTTGACCGACGCCACCGCCTTATTTCCAACACTGCTCCGGAACAAGCGAATAGTTTATGGGGCGGAGGAATTCCCATCCCCGGGAGAGGCTAATGAAACGTTTTAGGGTAAAAAGAGTACACTTTTAGTCCGTGAACAGGCGAAAAGAAACCACCTAGACAATAAAACTACGTCTACATGTCACTCCTGCAATTTCATACCACATGTTTTCGAGGGGTGGATTAATTTAATTTATCTAACATAGTCAGACTTCGGTCATTGAAATTTCAGTTATTTTTAGGTGGATACCTTCCGCTAGTTCGAGTCAGGTTCAAAACTTTTTCTCGAAATGGCTGTCTGGATATATATATTTAAAATATATTTTAAAGGTAAAAGTAGACTCTTACTTTTACCAAATAATAATAAACTATTCAGTTGGAACCAGTGGCGTAGTTAGGGGGCACAGGTGGCACGTGTATATACAATTTATGTATTTTATTTGTTTCCATTGTGTGCCCCCTCCGAAATTAAACCCCGGCTATGCTACTGGGTGGAACGTTACATTTATTATTATAAGCGTTCACTTAAATCCCAAAATCGTCTGCTAAAACTCGTTCTTAGGTAACTAGCACCAAACACTCCTAGCTTTGTTAAACCTGTGTAGCGCGGGTGTCGAATGTTGGAGATCTCAACCTAGGGACAATCGACTTAAGCGAACCCCTAAGGTACCCGTCTACAATTAATAATAATGACTGAATACGCCCGGGACTACTCGCGTAACGTGATATGGTGGGGTTAGCGAGGGTCCTCAGTATTAAATTGGTGTCTAGGAGAAATTTGTTATTAAACGTATTAAGCCAGTTGTTAGATTGCCAAACACTAATTGTTTAATTTAAACTCAATATCCTAACCAAACATTTAAGCTAACTTAAAACTACCAAACACTAATTAAACTAAATGAAATATTATCAAACTAAGCAACTGGCCAGTGCTCGCGGCATTGACGAAATGTAAAATCTAGGTTGCAACCATTACTTAACAAAGTTCATCCCGAAATGTTCAGTTGAACTGCGGAAACTTTATCGAAGTGGCAGAGTCCGGTTGGAGCCGTGGAAGAATCTGAGCGACGTTGTTGACGTTTCGGAACAGCGGAACACAGAATTTATGTTGGTGGCGATGGTATCTCGTACAATATGGTTGGGCATAACGAATTGGCCAATATAGATTGTTCCTGTCCTTATCTTGAAGTCAACACGTTTACAGCTCGAAGGTTAAACAAAACACGACTTTAACGTCCAAAATTAGTTGAAATATCAATTATTTTGCTCCGATCATAAAATGGAGTCCTTTTCAAATCAAAATCCGAACCGTTACTCTCTCTTTTTTTTTAGCTCACGTCCGAGCGCGCGTTATTAAAAAACTCGCGTTATTTATCTCGCGTATTATTTTCCAACTCTTCAATTTTGAGAATAAATATAAACGTAAAAATATGTATAATACATGTAAGCATATTTTAACACAATAAATAATTTATAATATATATAATGTATAAGAAATATAAATGACTATCAAACAACTGGTCTTAGACACGTCGGCATATCAATAAGGGGTCAAAGGGGCGCTGTGATCTCCTCGCTATCCCACAAAAACAAAGATCTCCCGGTAAAAGGACGGGCCCTTCCCTTACCTGGGGTAAAACACAAACAACCGAATCACCCAATCACCAAAATATTCGACCAGCAATTATTTTGGGGAAAAGGGGATGGTATATTTCTTATTAATTTGATATTTCGCATTACACCTGGTGGTAGAAATGCGAAACTCGTTGATCCACCATAAACATGGAACTACGTACTCCCTTTAAGGTACTAATTTTTATCTCTCCGAGGGTACATTCCTGTTACCCAGTATAAATAAATCTCTAATATTTTATTCAATGACGTTTTCGTCACTCTTTTATCATCAATATTTGAATTATTGCTGTGATACGCTAATGTTTTAAGTTGCTGAATTCCAGGCTAAAGAAGGAACTTATTGTACTTTTGTTGACCTTTTTGTACTGATCAACATAACGATTAATTTTATTTTCTTTCGGCGTCGGACTCTACCGCATACGATGGTCGTCGTTTGTTAAGCAGTTCAGCAGTGCTACTACTGGCGCCTCTAACGGCTGGTCAGAAGCTTCTCCCGTGTTTCTAATGGGGTAACAAATTTTTTGTAGGGCGACGTCTGTCTAGTTAGCGAAGCGTATTAATAGTCTTTGCAGGAAAAATGTAGATTCTTAGATCGTAGAACTTCGTTTCTTCAAACTCTCGAACAATGTTGCCTCTCCTTGGCATTTATCCAGGATCTTGGCATTTTGAGGTCGATCTTGCCATCAGGGTATATATTTTCAACACTTTGGCATTTGACCTAGGGGGTTTTTTTTTGGCCCAAAGATCTTATATTATCCGTAGGATTTTCCTTTCGAAAACGTTACAAATTGGGATTTTACTAGAATTTATCCTATTTAAGTTGGGCTTCTAGGTCACTACGAGGCCGTGCGAACAGGGTTAGCAACTATAACCATAGAAATCAGAAAGTAACTACATGTAGAACGATTTTTGCAAAGGCGGAATGCCCGCCGATTAGAACCGTAGCTTTGTCTTTACTAAAACAGTACTTCCAACTGTATATTTTACACATTCTTCAATATAATAAACATGAGTACCCGTAAATTATACAATACTTCCAACTGTATATTTTACATATTGTTAAGATAAAAATACATTTAGAGCTTTTACCTGTAAATATAAATAACCTTTGTAAATAAACTTTTTAATATATTGTGTACCCTGTTCCGAGCCCCCCGCTGCGTTCTCACTCGATATAAATAGCCAGTGTAAATGGCGATAGGGCGGAGAGTACCGATGTCTCCGTGCTCAAACGATTCAATCCCTAGAGACAGGGCCTGATGTCCATGCCTAGGGTTGTTGATTAGTTTCACGGGTACGAGTGCGTTTGGGAACAAGATCACAGGGTTCTTCACAGTTAAACTTAGACACCATCTCATAATTTCTTAACAATATTCTGCAATGTAATAAACGTAACTAGCCGTCAAATATGCAGTACTTCAAACTGTATATTTTACATATTCTTCTATGTAATAAACGTGACTACCCGTAAATTATTCAGCACTTCCAACTGTATATTTTACACATTCTTCAATATAATACACATATGAACCCGTAAATTATACAATACTTAAAACTGTATATTTCACACATTCTTCAATGTAATAAACGTGACTACCCGTAAATTAAACAATATTTCCAAATGTATATTTTACACATTCTTCAAAATAATACACATACGTACCCGTAAAATAAACAGTACCTCCGACTGTATATTTCACATATTCCTCGATATATTAAATATATCTTACTGTACAATATACGGTAATTTGAGCTGTATATTTTACGAATTCTTCAATATAATAAACATAACTTACGGTAAAATATACAGTACTTCAGACTGTATATTTAACATATTTTTCCATAAAATACAAATAACTGTAAAATATACTAAGGGGCGAACTGTAGTTTAAACATTTTTAGCTAGAAACTGTAATATAGTGTATGGAAAATGTATAGAGTTACCTACTGTTATGTTTACATATTGTCCTGTAACAACAAAAACCTCTACCGTAAACTTTTAAATGTAAAATCTACATTTTGTTTATGTACATAAATTTCACGAAAAGATCCAGTTCAATCTACAGTAACGACATGGACACCCGTGGGTCCAAAATATACCTGTAAATTCGACAGCATATTTTTCTCTCAGTGTGGGAAACTCGTATAACGTACACGATTGGAGTTAACGAGTTGAAGTCTAGGGGTATGCTTCAACTATTCATAGGGATAAAAGGACGGACTGCCAAATTGTCATTAGAATGGCTACTTTTAATTATTAACACAAATTAGATTTCACTCTACCAAATACTCGGCAGAGACTAACGGTGACCGCTAGTTTTATGCCGCACAGACACACACACGCGCACACCGGGGTTTCTGCTGCCCTAACGGGACTTACGCCTTTCTAACTTAAACCGCCAGGTTAGCTTGCCTTTCTAACTTAAACCGCCAGGTTAGCTTGCCTTTCTAACTTAAACCGCCAGGTTAGCTTGATTCATCACGACTTATAGTCACCGTTAGCTTAGGGATGCTTCCGACTTCGCGTCAGTGGCCAAAGTTACCCAAAGGTCGGGTCTGCTCCAGGAGTAGCGGAGAGGGTGACCCTTGTTCTGGTTCGAGACCCCAGAGCGGTTCTCCAGTTCGTTCTGTTAAAATCCGCCAAAATCTTTGGATTTGATGGTCTTGGGTTCCCGCGCTTTTGGGATCTGCCCAATCACTAGTTCAGTTCCTGAACGGTCATCACTGAGGACATCCAATCGTCGAGCGTGGGAGCGAAAGTCTTTAAATTCAAACCCCCGAAAATAGTTATTAGTTGAAGGGACGCTCGTTTACCATGAAGGGGGTACCGCCGAGCCAAACACAATCACATTGAAACTTTTACTTTTCGCACTTAGGCGTTAAACGTTTCCATCTGAGTCACTTTCTATTCATTTCCTTAAAATTGTATCAATACAAACTCTCAGAACTTAAGTCATAAAAACGTCACACAGAAATAACAAAAATATAAAATAACATGACATAGTGGCAGTCCTTGTTTCTTATTTCGGAGAAATGCCAAATGGGGAGATGGGGGTGAAAAGATAGTGCGGCATTACAAAGACAAGAGGGCATTCCTTTACTCCAAACGCATCGTTATATGGAACGAGAAAAGCTACTGGCGGCACAGCAGCCCGTGGCCACTAAAGCCACTATGGACCCTATGGAAGAGAGGGAAGCTCGGCTAAGAACAGCTGGTTCACCCGATCCCACACAACCCAAGACGGCCTGCGCCAAGGGGTAGAGAGAGAACGCCCGAGGGGAAGTTACAAAAACTTAAAGAACGATACAATTAAACTGAAACTAGAAAGCCCATCAAGAATGCTAAAATTAACGGGCTAACGTAAGCCTAAAATATGGTCGTTACATGCCTAGATTCTCAAAGAAACATTATCCGTGATTAGCCGTTTATGGTAGAAAAAGTTTTTTAAACTATAACTATATGCATAAGCCTATCATAAGGTCCCCATAAGTAAAGGTATACCATAGGGGCCCATGGTAACGGCGTTGTCCATGCGATAAGAAAATGAACGTATGACGATAGGGCAGTAGCAACATCTTCTTTTTCAAAATTCCTACATATAAAATATTGTCTTACTTTTTACGAGGGACTGATCACTCCCCGTAATCGGTGTACAAGCCTGTAGCTTTGACTGCACTAAAATGATTACGTAAGTGAGTACAGATTTAGCACTACCAAAGGCTGTACTCATTTTCACATTTATGTAATCGGTGTACAGATTTTCAGAGAGTGGATAGCTGCTCGTTTGGCCGACTACTCGTTTCGCCGACTGCTCTTTTGGCCGTCTGCTCATTTGGCCCAGCTTGGTTATAAAGAACGGGGCTAAGGGGGCACCGGGCCGGGCTCCCAGCGCTCGAGCGAAGTGAGTTCGCGGCGCCGTCAGGCGCCAATACTTAGAATACATTGCCCGTTCTATAAGTCAACCTAACACTAAAGACATAGAGAAGGACAGGCAATAAGAGTCGGTGAAATGAGCAGTTGGTCAAATGAGTAGTCGGCCAAACGAGCAGTCGGCCAAACGAGCAGTCGGCCAAACGAGCAGTCGGCGAAATGAGCAGTCGGCCAAACGAGCAGTCGGTCAAATGAACAGTCGGTCATATGAGCAGTCGCTCAAATGGGCTGCTCATTTGGCCGACCAGAATTTCGGCTAAAAGAGTAGTCGGCCATATGGTCTGCTCATTAGGCCGACTGAAAAGTCGACCAAATGAGCTGTCGGCTAAATGGGCATTCGGACATATGAGCAGTCGGCCAAATGAAAAGTCGGTCAAATGAAGAGTAGGCCAAATGCACCCCACCCTACCTCAGTACCTCTATAAATATATTGGATACCGCAAAACTGGTGGCGATAACAAAATGGTAACACGAAATGTTTTGATTATACTAAAGTATAATAGATGATGCCAGAGTCCAGACTAGCATTATTTCAAAATGTTTTCCGAGTTAAATGTATTTACTGAACTGTGAGTTTTAATAAATAAAAATTTTACCAAAATACGTGACTTTAGTATATTTAGTATAGTCAAAACATTTCATGTAGCCGTTTTGTTCCCGCCACCAGGCCTGCGGTATTCAATATATTTATGGAGGTAATCGTTTTGGCGAATTGCCGATGTCAGTAGACGCTTCAAAGGAGTATATTATTATAAATATTATATAATTATACTGATATAGTTATTTTTTATTTAGTTTTAGTTCCATTGTATCATTATAACATTTTTTAGTTTTTCCTAATGAATAAAATTTCGATGGTGCCCCTAATTTCTATATTTCTTGATGCCCTAAGCAATTGCTTTTTTTTTGCCTAATGGTTAATCCAGGGCTGCTTGGTAGAGCAGCCACGCTCGCATTGATAAATGCCACAAAAAAGGCGTCGAAATCTCAAATTTGAAAAATAAATACCTTCAGAAACGCAAATCTTATTTTTAATAGCCAGTTTTAGGTTCTGATGAATCATTTTACAAAGATAAGTATTAATTTTAAGCTTAAAAGCGATAAAATTGCGAATAAGCCTTGGCTACGGTGCTAAAGGCTAGCGGCGGAGATTTCTCCCGCGTGGTTTTGTTTGAAAACGTTTGCGCACGGCTTGTGCGCATTCACAATGCATTTCGCGGAAATTTATTTCAGAAATGCATAGTTGAGGACGTAGCCACTAGGAGGTGCAGATTTTGAATACCTACCTCTTAATACCGGGTATGTGATCGTAAAATTTTGGCCTAGACCCACCTAGACCTTTGCTTTGGCCTAGACCTTATGATAGGCTTATGCTATATGATATGTATTATCGAATTTTTTTCTGAGAGCCTTATTTCACTCCGCCAGATCTTAAAAATTTAACAAGATTTTGCAAATCGTCGGGGCATAGCCGGCTATTATTTTTAAAATGCCGGTGTGGCCCTTTAAATATCGTTAAAGTGGCCGATCTCTAGGTTGCGTTATTGCTACCCGTTCCGGAGTTTTTGTGGCGAAATGTGAACACCCAAATTGTTGTCTTAGTTTTATAACCTGAGCTCATCTCCTAGCGCAGCACTGTCAGCGAATAATTATAATGAAATGAAATTAGTTGTTTTTATCTCTAAAAACATTTGGCTTATCTTATAAGATAAAAATGAAAATATGATTTTTTTACGGTATTTGTACGAGAAAATGATTATAAGGAAAAATAATAATAGTACGTTATTTTTAGCTTTTTTGCATTCCTAGCTAAATGTTTATGGTTTTGAAATAATTTTCTTGAAGACAATTTACGTCAATAAAGCAAACCTACAAGGTTTACCGATAAATTTGTCCAAGATAACGGCCATTTCTCAAAGGCATTGTGTGTGGGCAAAGGGGAATAACACAAGCCGCCACTATGAACAATGATGACATAATGTATATGTAGTATTTGATACACGCATTATGCAAATATATCCCGGTGATTAAAACTATATCACTAAAGTAGAAAGCTTAGCAGTTCAGATGGTTCTAACTCTGTTGATTGAAATTTACGCTGTTGAGACCACCACAACAAAGTAAAAGTTAAAGATCAATTAAAAAAGTAATCTTTTATCAACAAAATTAATCACAAAATATAAATTCGTCACTTCTATCTTCAACCTATTTTACGTTGATATTTTCGGCAACTAGTGAGTCGCACCTGGTGTGGGGGGCACGAAGCTAAACCTAATTTTAGTTGACTAATATCTTAGGATTCTGCGTTTAGCGCGATAAAGTTATCTTATTTTTAAATTTTGACAAGTCACGGTTCGCTTCGGTTCTTGATCAAATGCATCCGTTTTTGGAGTAAAAAGATTCACAATCGTTTTCAAAGCCGCCAGATCCCGACGGTCCGAGATGGTCTACCTCCAAATTATTCTGGCAAAGACGGCATTTCTTCTGCTAAGTACTTCGAGTTATATCGAAGGCTTTGGTAGCGGCGCACCACCCAGTGTCTGCAATTCCATGGTCCCTGGCCACAGTGTTGTCGCCCAAATCGGCGATTCACCTTATACTCTCAATGTAATCAAGGACACGGAGAAGAACAGAAACGTAGTCGTTGGTACGTACGAAAGGAATGGTTGAGTAAATTAAGGGTCACACCGGGTTTGATGAATCTGGCTGTACATCGTAGATCCGACCAATTATATTACTACTTCTTCCAGCGCTATTTCCGTTACTCACTCGGGATACTAGTGAAATTAAAATGCTAATGTGGCCCTTTAAGGTAATGTCCAATTTTAAATTACTCGTTTATTATTCATAGTGACCATTATGAATGTCGGAGGAGATCCTTTCGAAGGATTTTTCCTGCAAGCCAGAAACGCCGAGGACAACGAAATTATTCTTCCCGGATCTTTCTCGGTCATTTCTAACACGAAAGGTGTCAATTGCGCCGGGCAGAAACAAGTGAACTAAAATTACGTCCATAGTTAATGTCCAAGACAAATTAAAACGATATATTTCGCGCTTAGGACTCTCTAACACACTCCAGTCGAGCCAAAAAAGAAAACCTAACCACAGTATGGACCCCACCTCCGAATTTCGAAGGCCGTGTCGTATTCAGGTATTTACCAAAATACTTATGCGTCTATCAATAAGTTTGTAGTCGTATTGTTACCTCAACTATATATATAGAGCGACCGTGGCTAGAAAGTTCAACGTTTTCTGGACAAACTTGGAAACTTCGCCCATATCGGTCGAAGGTGGCACTCCTACGACTGAACAAGAACAGCCAACTACGCCGAAAATATCCAACGAAATTTCCGAAGAAAATGGTACTTACGAAGTTTGTGGAAAGACCAAGGGTTGCTTCGGCATGCCCATCCATTGCGCCGAGAGAAGAAATTGCGAGGTGTTGTTTATGTACACGCCGCTAAGTGACGGGATCTTGTTCGAATTGACCGCCGCTTTAGATAACATCTCCGATTGGTGGATCGCCGTTGGTCTTTCGGAGGACAAATTTATGGTGGGAAATTTAAACTTTACCGCAACAAGGGCAACGTTACTACTTTAATCATAATTATTAGGGAGGGGATAGTGTAACCGAATGTTTAACTACCGATGGCTCGCAAGCTACGATTAGACAAAGCTGGAATGAAATTAATAAGAAACGCAACAAAGTTTTGGAAAATGTAAACATATTTTAATAATCGAATGCTTAAGGGAGAAACTAATATACTTTTTCTTCAGCCATTTCTGGGAATAAGCATGGCGTCTGTAGAATTCTCAGATGGAATTTTATTTTGTAGATGGGAGAGACAGTTGTTGACCAATATTGAAGGAGCTACCTTTAATATTGCTGAAAACAACTATTTCCTTATGTTAGCCAAAGGACTAGTACAAAGAAACCCTGGTATGATGATTGATTAAAAACTGTAGAACTTAATTGGAATCATAAAGGAAAATTTCGTTTCTAGCTGGTGAAAAACTTAGGCATAAAGAACGGCTTCAGTCCCAACACCAAGTAAATTTAACTATTATCGAAGTGGTTGCAGGGAAAACAAACTACCTCGTTAAAATTCACGGTATGATGGCACTACACAATTTATCATTTAATGAAATTACAAATAAGAATTTTAATATTTTGTAGGTGCTTTTATGGTAGTCGCTTGGATAGGGTTAGTCAGCATTGCAATACTGTTAGCCAGACATTACAAGTCAGTCTGGGAGAATAACAAAATATGCAAGGATAAAGTGTGGTTTTTCGTAAGTACTTGAGAGGTCTTCTAAATAGTTGAAGAAAAGTTACCATACGGGAACAATTACATTTATTGCAGTGTCACAGAAGTTTAATGTTACTAGCAATGGGATTAATCATAGCAGCCTTCGTAGTGATATTTTTGCATGTGGATGGCTGGAGTCAGGTATATATTCTAATTAATTCCCTACATTTAAAACTTAACCTAAAATTTAGCTACACAGGTTGCCCCGAATCCACATCCTATAATTGGCTGTGTTTGCACTGGTCTAGGAGTCCTACAAGTAAGATTTTGAGACTCGGATAGAATGATTGATAAATAATGTCCTTCTGTTTTATTTTGCAGCCAATTATGGCCTTCTTTCGGCCAAAACCCACAAGTTCAAATCGTGACATTTTCAATTGGTTGCATTGGTTTGTTGGCAATGCAGCTCAAATTCTTGGAAGTAATTATTTATATTTTATATGTTGCGTTTAGGATACACTTTCCTACATTATCATTGTCTTTATCCCTTTGCAGTTGTAACCATCTACTTCGCATTTGAGCTATCGGCCGTCACTTTACCCTTTGGATTCTACTGGGTTCTGAGTGCCTTCGTAGCTTTCCATGTTTTATTCCATATCATCATGCAAATTCATTCATTTTTCATGGATAAAAAAGGAAGTCACGATATTCAAATGAAAGATCTGAATAAGAAAGAAATGGAATTTACAAAGGATTCACCAGTAAAGACCTCGCTTAAGAAAGTTGAAATATTGAATATTGAATTAATTAAGTTTTCTAAATTTCAGGGAAGCCGCTGTAGAAGATTTATGCTGGGATTCTATATAACAGTGAATGTGGGCTTAGTAACTACATTAGTACTGATGATATGTCTACAGTGATGAATGGTATTTTAGGTGTTGCAAGAGTTAGTTTGAGCACACCCAATTGTGATCTCTCGCTATAGCGGCCAACCCATTCGCCGAAGTTAAAGGCTACAACGAGTGTGGCGCTGCACTCATACAGTCTTTTATATTGATCATACAGATATCTTTTGCTTGTAGGTTAACATAGAAACTTCAGCGAATGGGTTGGCCGCTATAGCACGAGATCAAAGTTAAGTTAGTTGACCATGGTTTGAGTTAGTTATAACATAAATGAAATCAAAATTTACTTTGATAGGTTGTTGGTTAAGTCCAACTACAGAGAACGCATGAGACAAACGAAATATATTTTAAACCTTTTTGTACATTGTTTTTTAATGTTTTTTTTTACGTAAAGCAAAATGTTTGCGTTAGAAATTTAGTGATTGTGAAAAATTTGTGAATTCATAGATTTTTACCCTAATAAACTAGATACTTTTGTACATAATGAAATGAAATTAATGTATCTATTTATCGAGGGAATCTAGATTCTTTTTTGAGAGTTTGCAACCCACTAAGTATTACAAACATAGATTGCTACGGTAATTATTTTATGGACTTTTAATTCATGATTTTGAAATATAACATGTCCTTAAAAGAGTAGCTTTCTTATTTACAAATACAAAAATATTGCAAAAATGCATAGTTCTTTTGGTCAATGTCATATAAAAACTATTTTTAGAGAGCTGGACAGTACTAGGCCATTAAATTTGTTTTTAGCAAAGTCCTTACAAATTTTAATTTTTAATAGTATCTGCCATCAATTGGTAGTAAATTAAGTAGAAATATTTTTTGTTTCATTAAGTTCAATAACTGAGTTCTTCATAACTTCATCATAAGAGGGCGGGCATTCGATGTCCCCACTCAGCTCAGGATTATCTACACGCTAAAGAAAATAAGGGTTTGTTTTGGGTATGATAGTTTGTTCCTTAATTTTGTTGATCGTAAATACAAAATATAATTACTTCCAAAGAAATAGCGGTGTCGTAGCTAGGCAATGGATCCGTTGCATTTGGATTATTTGAAAGTAAATTAGTTGTATTATCACAATGTGTCGGGGCAGATGGCTGATTACTAGGTTCAGACATTGGAATGTCAGAATGGCATGATGAAATTATTGCCATTAATCTTATGTGCGATTTTCTATTAAAAAATAATGAAGCTCTTGTAGATTTAACAGAATAAGAAAATGAAACAAAAAATTTCTAATAACCTCCTCAAAAAGTAATGTGCTAGAAGCAAAAGTGCGCTAATTGACCCAACAATAGCCACAGTAATAATAATTGCACCAGCCACTGGTACACCAGATGATTTTCCACCTTTTGTCACTAGAGATAACCATTACTTAAAATTAGATAATTTATTTAAATCAGGTATTGTTTTGACATACGTTTTTGGCACTTTTTATTGATTTCATTGAACTCAAAATCACTTTTACAGTTGCAGATACTTTGTATTGAGCCTAAGGTACAGTAAGTGTTAAGGTCGTAATGTGTACATTGAAGAGAGTCTTCACATTTTTCATTATACAACTGCTCTGTAAAAACATAAAATTTTGATAAATGTAATAGAAAAACCTGCTGCATCAAATTTGCATTCTTACGCTTAAGACACAAATGGGGGTTAATTATAACCGGATGTGTAGATCTGCATTGACAAGTATTATCGGCAGCACAATGAATATTTCGTCCAGAGCAAAAAAGAGCTATATTGAACACTTTCTTACACGCTGCTCCCAAATCAGCATCAACTATTGCATAATTAAATAATTTTACAGAATTTTATCTAAACAAATGATAGTGCGTGAATAAAATTGATCATACCAAAAACAAACGAAAAAGGTATGAGTCCAATAATTACAGTGATTGGCACTGTATTGATGTTTCTCAAACAAATCATTTTGGCTACATTAAAGAAGCTTGTAAGACAAAACTTAGGTTGCTGTTACCACTGTCATTTAACCATTTGTTAAATATATTCCTCAATGATAGCAGTCACCATTTAAGCTATGGCCATGACGCCATGCGATTTGAAAAAAGTCATAACTTCATGAAGTTTCTGCAGCTTATGGTACAATCACAGCCCCCTGGTACAATCATAGACTAAAATAATTTATACAATAATATAATTGTTTATTTATCTCAAAAAGATTCAATTCCTTAATATAATTACCAGGGACTATAAGAAACTGAGGTTCTGCTGTTTAAAGTATTTATTTATTTGAAATTTTTAAAAGTTGTAAATATACTTTAAGTTTCCCAAGTTTTTTTCAAGGAATTTGAAACAGGAACTAACTTAACATTCTAAGAAAAAAGGAAATCAGACCATTGAGTTGGGAATATTAATCTAGAGGTCCAATCAAAACGTCGGATTTCAGTATTTCACCAAACAAGTTTTTAAAAAAATAAGAATACTGCAGTCTGCTCCCAAATCACGATAAAACTTTATCATTCTACCCGTGGCGCCGTCTATCTCTCAATAGTTCGTTAAAATAAGACGGGGGGGTCGGAATAAAGGTTTACAAGTTTGTGGTGTATATAGCGGGGGCCTTCACACCAGGCGCGCAATTAAAAAACAAACAAAACAAAAAAGAAAAATAATAAAAAGCTCGAAGTACACTGTGCAAATGGTAGAATTACACCAAAAACAAAGGAAAACAAAATAAGGAAACCGAGTAGAATGTCAATGCACCGCACGTCGCAGAATAGCACAGGTGGCAATAATAATGTCCATATGACCTCCATGTACTGCTTTAAGAACTCCCACTAGAGTGTTCGGAAGATTGCACCATGGGCCAAATAATGATAAATCCAGGACATGACTCTATGCGAAAAAACCGTCCAACAGCGCTAACACCCGACCACTATTGCCCCTATTGGGAAAAATGCGCGATCGTGGACCTACGTAATTTTGGGGGCAAATTTTTTAGGGGCAGTTTTCAAAAATAATACACGTGATCGTCGTAGTAAATATCCTGGAATATTTATTCACAGTTATCATATCTAGTGTGGTTATTATTGTAAGTACTTTTTTTTACGTACTAGATTCATAATTAGTATAATATATATAATTATATAATATTAAACATATACTTTCCTAGAATCGTTAACATTAATCTAAAAATGAGGGGCCCATATGGCAGGATTTTCGAATTACAACCGCCACTTATTTCCGAATTTCGACTTAGTCAACACAAGATGGCGTTCGGGAAACCGGAAATTTCAGCTTGATTTTGCTCGCAATTTTTTTTATTTGCACCTTTTCCCCGCCTACTAAAATGGCCACCCGTTACTTTTGGTAGACGGCCGATTTAGTACGTATGAAGATACCGGAGGCATGTCCTGGATTTATCATTATTTGGCCCATGATTGCACTTCTGGAGCGCTGAAACCAGCGCTGGGCGACGCCCATAGAAATCGGATAACAAACTAGAACGATTTTTGAAATTTTGTCGCGGGTTCCGATTAGAACTTTTAAAAAACCCTGCCTTTGGCCCATGCTTTTCGTTTGGCTGGCAACGAAAGTTACGCCATCGGTGCCAAACTGGTGAACTAACACTCTATTTCGCCTAAAATTAAATGGCCGACTTTAGTTCGACGCTAACGCGGTTTTTTTTACATCTTTAAAGTAACTTATGTTTAATTAAAGTAATCAAATCGTGTAAGAGTACATACTCAAAAGAAAATATAAATTTTCACAGGTTAGTGTTAGAAATAGTTTTCTTTTTACCATAATTTCCAATCGCTAAGAACGCAAAATTCCGTAATTAAATATTTAAGGAGTAATTACTCAAACAAAAACATATCTTTTCACTGGTTACTGTTAGAAATAGTTGTTTTACGAGCAATGGTTATGGGGAAAACCGGTGCACAGTAATGGTTTATCGCGAATATCTACGTTAGTATTGTATGTACGGCTATAGACCCAAGTATGAATATTAGGGTCCGGCTATTTCCTACAAAAAATGTTCTATGAACATTTTACATACGAGCAATCGTTGTGTCGTAATCGCGGTTTTAACGTTGTACGTGAAACGCGGCTTACAATTTTGCGCCTTCGTTGACTTAAAACGCATCCGCCGCTCTTCATGTAACCGCGTTTAAAATTTACCACCCAGCTAACTCTTGTTATTTTTGCAATAAATCGCTTGAAAATGAAGCTATTGTGAAGGATGTGTGAGACAAAATGATGAGAAAGTCGGAATAATGGGTCACTTCAATTTAAGTAAGGAATAAATCCAAAAGACCAGTATCAATGCTTTGAAAAGAAAACACGACACCGATGAGACCGAGGGGCTAACCACTCTTAGAAAGTCTGTACACCGGATTACGCTTAGATTAGCAGTGCCAAAGGCAGGGACTTCAAAGATTACGCGAAATCCCATTAGTACAGTCAAAGGTACGGCTCTGTACACCGATTACGCGGAGTGATCAGCCTGTCGGATGAGACTGTTCGACATGTAGAACGCGAGCGAATCAACCTATCAAATGATATAAGAAATATTCAACATACAAATTTTCCCGTTTATATGAACTTAAATGTAATATAAAATCGTCTTGAAAAACCGTTTATTGCTTTATAACATTCAAAAATAATATTAAAATTATTAACATTAATAATATAATAAGTTTGCGTTGTCAACGCGCGTATTTTGAAACGGAAAAACCCGATTACTATTGTTAAATCTTGGATTAATAATATGATATTTTTAATACGAAACAAATAACGAAATACGTGGAATTTTTAAATAAGCTTAGAACGTATTTCGTTATTTGTTTCTTATTACAAGGAGCGTTCGCCATCATTTAACCAAGATTTAACGATAGTAATCGGGTTTTCCGTTTCAAAATACGCAGTAGATTAAACCGAGTCTTTATGGAAGACCCCATCAATTTCCTTTATTCCCTTCACAATAAGCAGGTGTGAAAAGCCATGGGAGGCAGCGGACAATATTGGAACCCTCGGAGGGCGACAGAAATACCAGAGGTTATATTCCCTTTAAGACTGGGCAAGATTCCGCGCCTTAAAATTTTCGTCTACTTTAAAGATACATTCTGAACGAACCAATGGATGAAAAGTTGTGAAACTAGCTTTTAAATAAACCTTGAAACTTATTTCAAGTCATATTTATAATTCACCGATGGCAAAATTCGTGAAAAGTATTAATATCGTTCCGAATTACAACCTACTTTCTAAAATCTCATTTTTCTTTCTATTACGCGCGTTGACAACACAAACTTTACCTAGACGAGCAGATGCTCGGTTATCTACATGGTGCGGGAAAATATTATTTTTGAATGTTATAAAGCGATAAACGATTTTTCAAGACGATTTTATATTACATTTAAGTTCATATAAACGGGAAAAATTGTCAGTGGAATATTTCTTATATCATTTGGTAGGTTAATTAACGTTTAATTATCGCCAACTTTACATTAATTTCAATGGGGGGGGATTTTAAGCAAGTTACGCGTGAGCGCGCCTCTTTAGGCAGCGCAGATGGCGTTACTGTCGTTTTAGCCAAGAATCTAATTGGTACCTTGTTAGCCATTCGATTAAGCGTTCTAGTTTGTTATCCGATTTCTATGGCGACGGCCAGTGTGATAGGGGCAGGTGAATAAGATGTGGTGAGCATCGTCGATAGCTCCACAGTGAGTGCAAACGGCCGTCACAATGAGGTTGAACCGGTATAGGGTCGCGTTTGTGGGAAGGCGACCACAACCTAGTCGCGAGAGAAGGGTATCGTCCTTGCGCGAGAGTTTCAAGTTAAGAATAGTACTAGAGCCAGGAAAGGGTTTTGCCTCACGAAGAGGCCGCACTACCCTACTGGTCTGCCAGTCCGTACTCCACTCAGCTGAGAGAGCCCGACGACACGCACTCTTTATTTCTACAAGAGTAGACGGGAGGAGGAAGTCCACTCTAGAAGGGCGCTGGAGCCCAGTGACCGAGGCGAGACGATCGGCCATCTCGTTTCCGGGAACTCCCACGTGTGTTGGACACCAGATTAGAGAAGCCGGATACGGGTAATCATCGCAAAGCTCCTGGATACAGATGGCCACCGGATCCATAGACCGACTTAGCAGTTGGGTGAGTGCGCTTTTAGAGTCGGAACAGACAACTACCGGCGAAGACAGATGTGTAGACGCGTAGGAGAGAGCCATCTGGATGGCAAATAACTCGACCCGATTGATAGGATGACCTGAGTCCACTAAATTAACCGCACCAATGTTGAGGGAGGGAATTGCGAAGGCAGCACCCGCGACCCCTGAATCGGGGGAACCCTAACCGTCCGTGTAGAAAACCATCGCGTCCTTCGCGTGAGGTTCGAGAGTTGCGAAAAACAGTTGCCGTAACTGTTCGGAGTTATTGTCATCCTTAGGACTGGTGAGCCAACGCGAGATGATGGTCGCCAACGGAGGGGTCCATCGTGGGGTCGCCGCAGTGACAAGGTGTCGACTAGTAACGTGGAAAAGCCAATCAAGATTGCAGGCCTGAGCCAGGCGCTAAGCTCTAAGTAGAAAAGGCAGCCTGTTCTTTGGGAAGCAACGTCCCGGCGCAGGAGAGTGCGGTAGAAGTCCGGAGTGTCCGCCGCCCCACATGGAGCAAGGGTGATTAGGTCCATATAGTCTCTCCTGTTGCTTAAAGGCGGAATGGCCGCTTCGGTCTCCATTAAACTGATAGGAGAAGACGGTGGATGACTCTAAGGGCCGCATTTTGAATTTTATCTAGTTTCTTGAGGGCACAAGCGGGCGCCGACGCGTAAAGGGGACTGGAGTAATCCAGTCTGGAGGGTACGAGGTGTGTATATAGAAGCCGCAAAACCTTACGACCTGCACCCCACTGGGTACCCGAAACCGCTCGCAGGAGGTTTAGTCTCTTCATCGAAGAGGAGGAAAGGTCCTCGATATGGGGAATCCAAGAGAGACGGTCATCGAAAAGACCACCTAGGTACCTGTAGGTGGATACCTTAGTGAGTGGCTGATGGCCCAGTGTGAGAGTGAGGGCCGCCGGAAAGACGTTGTCGCGAGAGAAGGTCATAAAATTGCACTTGAGAGGTTGAAAGTTTAGTCCCCAGTTTGCGCCGTAGTCGGTGATCCTGTCAAGAACGACTTGCATAGTCCGGAAAAGATTCCCCCAGTCAAAGCCGCTGGTCCAGACGGCAATGTCATCCGCGTGCTCCCCGTGATAGACCGCCTTTGGGCTGAGCGGAGGAATCCCATCCAGCATGACACTGAATAGGATAGGGCTAATGGCGCTGCCCTGAGGAAGTCCTCTCTGAACCGGGAAAGTTGCCGAAAATTCACCCTTGACGCGAACTTGAGAAGTGCGACCCGCCAAGAAGTTTTCAACCCACCGCAGCAGGTTGCCCTCCAGGCCAAAACTTTGGAGTTAGTAGAGGAGCGCGCGATGGTGGACACTCCCGAATGCGTCTTTGAGATCCAGGAACACCGCTAGGCAATGCTTATTGGAGGCCAGAGCGCAGCTGGCCGCAGAAGCGAGGCACGACGACCTTTTCGGAAACCCGATTGTTCCGGAGGGAGCACCTTGTTGAGCTCTAGATACCAGACTAGCCGACCAAGTACCAGTTTATCGTAGATTTTCCCCAGATTTGGGAGAATAACAATGTCCCTGTAAGAGGTAGCGTCCGTAGCAGATTTCCCCGGCTTCAAGATCGGGTGTAAGATAGCGTGTTTCCACCTCGAAGGCATCACCCCTTCACCCCAGAGGCGGTTGTAGAGCGCCAAGAGTGCCCCACGATAGGCCGGGGTAGAGTTTTTTATGATCAGATTAGATACATTGTCCACCCCTGGGGAAGTGTTGTGTAGACCGGAGAGGACGCCATAGAGTTCTTCTTCGAAGAAAGTAGCAGTGTAACTGGTAGATGGGCTAGCCAGGAAATAAGCTGAGACATACTCTTGGTCAGGACGAAGCGCCGGAGGAGGGTGAATGTCAGAGCAGGCAGTCCAAGCCAAAAACTCCGCGACTTCCTTCTGGTCCGTAAGGAAGTCAGCGCCAGTTTTAAGGGTGATAAGTTTACGAGGTAAGGACCCCATTTTGCGCCATCGAACCTGAGACCACACTTGGGTCAGAGGAGTGTGAGCGTGAAGCCTGGCACAGTACTGTCTCCAACTGTCCTTTTTTATCCTTGATGAGGCGTTTAAAAAGAGCTCGTTCTTTCTTGTAGGAAATCTGATCAAAAGAGAAACCGGAGCGCTGAGCCTTTCTACGAGCGGCTTGGACAGTCTTGGCTTTGGCCGCGCAAGAGGAGTCCCACCAAGGAGGGGGACGAGGGGCCGAGGGGCCACCCCCCTTGTAGTGTGTAACGTTTCTGACGCCGCCTGATAGAGGAGACGCTCCGCCGATTCGACCGTTAAGGGAACTTCGCCCAGGGAGGCATCCAGGTTGATGCGAAAACGTTTCCAATCCGCCTCTTTATATTTCCAGAAGGCTGGGCCCCTTTGCGACGGAAGTTAATCCCTGCTAACTTGTCCGAGTAATACTGGGAGGTGGTCACTGGTCCCACTGTTCAGAACTGTCCAAGGGATGTGTAAGGCTATATCTCGGCTAGCGAAAGCAAGATCGAGCACACCTTCCGTGGCCCCACATGGGCGTCGGGTGTTTTCACCAGAATTAAGAAGGACCATGTGGTCATTGTCCTCCAGCCAAGCTTGAATGCGGCGGCCCGCGGCGTCTGTTTTATTGCTGCCCCACAGGCAGTTGTGAGCGTTAAAGTCCCCAAGAACAATAACTGGAGTGTCCACGCTACGAAAAAGCTGATCGAAAAATGCTTTGGGTGCCTTACCCCTGGGGTCGTAAATGTTGAAGAGCGTAATCCACCCCAAAGGGAAGTGAAGTTTTAAAACTAGGGATTCAATGCCGTAGCAAACTAGAGGTGGCAGACGAATCGCCTGTACAGTCTTATTAACCAAGACTGCCACCCCACCACGTTCCCCGGTCGCGCATGGAGGCGGCCATGCTCTGACCATAGCCATCTGTAATACAGGCCATATTATGAACAGTAATTTTTTTTTAAATCTGGCTCTAAGCTACCGCATTTGATTACCGCCAGATGTCGGTAATATGGAGAAAAAACCACCCGTGTCAGACTGTGAGGTCAGTTTGCTAGTCAACTCTTGCATTTAAACGGTGGCGCGTGTGATTTTTCAAACGTTTTAATATATTAAGCTAAAGCTTATTTGTTTAATTTCTATGATAACGTTACTCACGTAATGCTTTTGACCTGAAGGAATTGTTCGCTTTATTTAGTTCCACCATGTCTCATTATTGTTTAATTAAAAATTGCTTGTCGACTAAAAATCAAACGTTATCTTAAGTTAGTTTTCGACGGAAATGAGAACAGGCATTTTTAGAAGAGAAGATTCCTAATGGCAATGAAAATAAACCAGTTACCTTGAACTTAGACGGAAATTGTCGTAAGCATATTTCCTAATAAGCGATTATGCGATAAAGCCTACTTCTATAAAACAGCTTCACAATTTGATGGCATTCCCGTGATAAAGAAAGCAAAATGTTTCTCTGCACCTACAGGATTAAAGCCAGTAGTTTCTGTTATATTATAAAAAGGGTAAATACTTGCAAACGCCGAAAACCCCTGAGCCCAGTGATAAGTAGAGAAAATGAAAACCTGACACCGTTAGTTAAAGAAACAAATGAAAATGTAACTAAAAACCTCACTGAAATTCAAAATAGCCCAGTTTTCTAAAGAAGCGTCAAATCAATCTTGTCTCTACTACACCCTCTATAGACATTAACCTCGATGCCACAATTCAAAATGTTTTAAGTGATAAGTACTTTGTTATGTTATATTGATATTTTAAGGCTTAGGGTGAAACCAAATTTTAACTTTGAAAATTAATTTTGCCCGTGAAAATACGCCGCCATGTTAGGGTATAAAAGTAGGTAAATAAGCCTGCTATACCTCACAATGCAAAGGTACTGTCACGCGCCAAAACGTAATTTTGAAATCGGTCAATTCCCGCTTCTTATTTTCCTGCCTATATATATAAACTAGCCGAGAAGCCCGCTTTACAGGCGGGCCCTCAGCTAGTTGTGTGTTTCGAGGCGCTCCACCCCAGTACGCCCCCCAACCCCTTTTTCCCATGCAAGAATTTCCGTGGCACCCTTTTCCCCAAAGTAGAACCACCCCAGTAAGGCCCTACCTCCCCTTTTTCCCCATGTGATAATTACCGGGGTACTCCCCGTTTTCCCCATGTGATAATTACCGTTCCTCCCCTTTTTTGTCATGTAATAATTACCGTGGTACCCACCTCCCCCTTTTTCCCATGTGATAATTACCGTGGTACCCACCTCCCCCTTTTTCCCATGTGATAATTACCGTGGTACCCACCTCCCCCTTTTTTATAATTACCGTGGTACCCTTTTCCCCATAGTAGAACCACCCCAGTAAGGCCCTTCCTCCCCCTTTTGCCCATGTGATAATTACCGTGTCACCCACCTGCCCCTTTCCAATGCGAGAATTTCCGTGGGAAATAACTCAAACTCGCAGTCGTACCAAACCCCGTGTACCCCTTTAAACCCCCTGTGGCTGATGCATAAAGGCCACGGGACCATGGAATAACGAGAGAGGGAACGGCGGTCTGAATAGGAAAGCCTGTACCATGGATTATTCCATGAGGAAACTGTGGTGAGATCAAAGATAATAAAACTACGTACCCTAGATTCGAAATAAAGCTCCTTGCACGTAAACGCAGGCTCTTACTGAGTTCCCGGCGGAAGTCGGAAAAAACTTCATCCATGGAGCTGGCAGGGCTAACGACATCTAGTTAAAACGTAAAGTTTTAGTGAAAATTGCGCTTTGGTTTTTGACTTGCGGTTTTCAAGATACCAGATATTTTTGCTTTATATGGTTTTAAAACAATAATGGATCATGCCTGTAGCTCTAAAAATGTTTCTAAACGAAAGAAAACTAAAGGTGAGTAATATAATCTTGGGTTATCTATTGAAATTCCTTGTGTCTCACCCTGCTATGGAGCCCGATTTTTCCGACTTCCGGCGCGAACTCAGTAAAAGCCTCACGAGAAAACGCGCTATTGAGAAACGCCGTGATTTCGAATCTGGGGTACGTATCAAAGAAATCAAATATATATTAATATTGCACTAATAAACGTTTGCAATTTAAAAAATGCCAATTAAATTATTTTTAAATAGTAAATAGGAATTTTTTTAAATTGCAAACGTTTAATAGTGCAAAATATCATATCTTGTAACATATATTTGATTTCTTTGATTAGTTTAAGATGTAATTATGATAAAGCTTTTATGTACACAATATTTTTAGTTTCTCCGTTTGGAGTAAGTATGTACAGGTTATTTGCAGCTCCAACTCTTGAGCACGCCACATAATGCATGGGTTTTCTAAATTAATACCCACAGTTTTAAGTGACTGTCCTTGCGCTTTATTAATTGTCATTGCGAAGCTAAGATTGATTGGGAATTGCAGGCGTTTAAAATCAAATGACATATCGGTTGGTATTATGGGTATGCGTGGAATGAATACGGCCCGGGCAAAGGTGTCAGCGTGACACAGATAGAGAGGGGAGGGGGGGGGGGCTGAGAAAAGAGAACGAACGCAAGGGTCGTAGGTCGTGCCATGCAGCAGCTAAGTGAGGCAATTAGAGCCAGAGATATAAACTCCCGTGTATCTTAATACCCGCGTCTCTTGACAGCGTGAGGTCAGGGGTTTCGGTCTTGCGGTCACCGGTTATTGGTCCCGTGGTAAAAAACTACGAAGGTTAGCAATCTCAAGACGCCCCTATAACCTGACGGCAGGGGCCACAATGCCACAGGCCAAATTTCGTGCGAATCGGACAATTATCTTGGGCGTGCATAGAAGGTAACAAACCAATATATATAGACTAGCCGAGAAGCCCGCCTTACAGGCGGGCCCTCAGCTAGTTGTGTGTTTCCACCCAAGTACGGCCCCCGTGCGAGAATTTCCGTGGCCCCCTTTTCCCCATAGGCCCCTTTTTCCCCTTGTGATAATTACCGTTGTACCCACCTCCCCCTTTTTCTCATGTTATAATTACCGTTGTACCCACCTCCCCCTTTTTCTCATAATTACCGTTGTACCCACCTCCCCCTTTTCCCCACGCATGTGATATTTACCGTGGTACCCTTTTCCCCATAGTAGAACCACCCCAGTAATGCCCTTCCTCCCCCTTTTTCCCATGTGATAATTACCGGGGTACCGCCAGTAAGGCCCTTCCTCCTCCTTCCTCCCCCTTTTCCCCATGTGATAATTACCGCTGTACCCACCTCTCCCTTTTTCTCATGTTATAATTACCGTTGTACCCACCTCCCCCTTTTTCTCATAATTACCGTTGTACCCACCTCCTCCTTTTCCGCATGCATGTGATAATTACCGTGGTACCCTTTTCCCCATAGTAGAACCACCCCAGTAAGGCCCTTCCTCCCCCTTTTTCCCATGTGATAATTACCGGGGTACCGCCAGTAAGGCCCTTCCTCCTCCTTCCTCCCCCTTTTCCCCATGTGATAATTACCTCTGTACCCACCTCTCCCTTTTTCTCATGTTATAATTACCGTTGTACCCCCTCTCCGCTTTTCCCATGTGATAATTACCGTGGTACACTCTCCCCCTTTTCTCCATGCGAGAATTTCCGTGGTACCCTTTTCCTCGCAAAAATAACTCAAACTCGCAGTCGTACCAAACCCCCTTGTATCCCATTAAACCCCCTGTATCCAATGGCTGATGCATAAAGGCCACGGGACTATCGTACGCCGAGAGAGACACCGGACTTTCAAATCGGAACGACCCCGAAACCCCCCGCCCCTCCCCGTTCCAGAATTTCACAGGCCTTCTGAAACTACCCCATACGATCCTCCCCTCCGAAATTCGCGGCGGAGAGAGAGAAAATTTCGGGTGTATTGCGGGCTGGGACAGACACGGCCCAACTCTCAGGGGCGACAGATTTTGAAAAAATAGATAGACGAACCACCTCAGTAACGATGCCAAAGGCAGTCTCGGTTTCCCTCTGTTCCGCGGGCCACTTTTACCTCGCCGGCCCGCCTTCGCCTTCGTTACTGACTAACCAAAAGCTCAAAATAGATAGTCGAACCACCTCAGTAACGAAGCCAAAGGCAGTCTCGCTTTCCCTGTATTCCGCGGGTCGCTTTTTCCCCGCCGGCCCGCCTTCGCCTTCCTTACTGACTAACCAAAAGCTCGAACGACGACGACGACGAAGTGGTTTTTATAATATAGATATATACAAACATCAGATTTTATATATATAGATATGCTTCTTGTATAAACGGTTAAAACTTAAAATACGCTATTCTAATGTAGCAGACGACGTGCACTGGTCATGGTCCAGTTTATTTATTCTAGGCCAGAGGGGTCACTGGTCACCTGTTCTTTAAAAAAAAAAATCCTAATTTCCTGGACACTATGGGCGCGAGCGAGCGATCTCGAGGGGGCCGTGCCGTAGGCAGCGCTCAGCGTTGCCAACCGTACTATAATTATAGTACATTTCGATAATTTTACCTTTCGAATTTTTCCGTACTATAATTTCAATCGCGTACTATATAGTACGCTTTTTGCGATAATTGTACTATAATTTTACTACATTTCCGATATTTGTGCGATAATTTAGAAAGTTCCTATCTGTTAACATAAGAACGGCGTTTTCAGTTTCTTTTGTTACTCCTAGTAGGCTAAGAATTGAAATATTATATTCCTTGGAGCGTTAGGTTGGTACTCGAAAATACTAATCAAGCGGGTTGTAGCCTAACGAAAATGAAATATGTTAGTAACAGCCAACTATGATAAAGTGCTACCACGCTCTAGCGAGTAATCAAAGTTGGCCGTACTTGTGTACTATAATTTTCTAGAAAATTCGATAATTTTTCGACTTCGATACTATAATTTCAGTTTTGTGACCTGGCAACGCTGCAGCGCTCTGACCAAAAGCGTCTGCTATTAAGCTACAGGTAAATTATGGCGGCCTCCACAAAACCATCAAAAAATGTTAAACAAAACGATTTAAGGCGATTGATGAAAGAAAGGCGAGAATTATCTGGAAATCAGGAAAAGAAAATTGATTCACCTCTAGCCAAATATCCTTTCATTATTATTAACACTTTTTACAACAATTATGTTAAGTTGTCCTTATCATGGTGATTCTATACATATAATAATCTAGGGCAATTATTTTGTTCAATCTGCAACATACAAATAAAAAAAGAAACACTTTGGGCATCTCACATTGTTAATAAAACACACAAAAATGTAATAACTTTGTAAAACCTTTTTTAATCTTATTTTAAAAGGCATTAATTCTTTCAGGCCCTAGAAGCTCTAAAGGCCAAAAAACTTGGCCCAAAACCCACTATTACAACCACCACAAACAGAAAAAGAACATCACCATCAGTTGATGATATTAATAACAAAATCAAGAACGCTAGAAGTATGTTTGCTTACATGTATTAATTTCGGATCAAATACCTTTATCATAAGCTTGAACCTGTTTACAGTAGATGACACGTTAAAAGAACCTAGTACAAAAGCAGACTCATTAGAAAAGGATGTTACCGTTGTACTACCTCCTGGTAATTTGTAACATCAAGTCCAATGAAATTTACTTCACTAAGAATATGTTTTTGGTACTCATGTCTCAGATTTTTTTGATACACCAACATTGACTGAGAATTCCAGCCCTCCTTCATCACCTCCAATTTCAACTGCCGAGGAGCTTAAAATTGACAACCAAATTCTCCCTGCAAAATCTGAGACATTACCGGAAGGTTTTTTTGACGATCCTAGACAAGATGCGAAGGTTAGATACAATTAAAAGTTCTCTATTAAAAACATACTTGAATACATGCGTAACACAGGCCAGGAAAGTAGAATATAAAGATCCAATGGAGGAAGAGTGGGAAAAGTTTCAAAAAACCATAAATGAAGAAACAAACGCATCTCAGGCCATAATTGATGGAGACGTAGAAGAAAGTAAAGTTGAAAGAGACATAGATGAAATTGATGAACAAATGTAAATAGACATCGCAAATAATGACAACCTCTTTATGAGATACTGTAAACCTGTGATGATAGTAACTTTCTTTTCTAGAAATAACTGGGCAAGAGTGGAAGCATTACAAAGTAGGAGAGAAACGTTTGTAGTTAAAAGTGGTACATCTGAAAAGAATTCTGATGGAAGTGGCTCTTCGGATGAGGAAAACATTGATGAATTTTTAAATTGGAGAAATAAAGGAGCCTTAAATAGTTAAATTTTACACAATTTTAGAGTTAAAAGTTTGTAAATATTTTTTGCGTTCTTTGGTAATAAAATTGGTACTATTTTTAACAGTTACTTTCTTTACTTTTAAAGAGTTAAATATTACAAATTTTGTTTACTTGACGCTCAAGAAACAGTCATTCATACAATGAAAATTACATTAGCAAAAACTCATTTAGAAATATAAATGAGTATTTACACAAATTAAAAATATTACTTTAGAAGCTCGCAATAAACAAATTAAAATCAGACTTAAAAATTTTAATTAAATTGTGACGGATTTAAATATAAAGGTGACTGAATTTTTTTTAAATATTGTGACAAGTTTCACTTGGTCGTCTTCCTTTCGGTGGTATTATAGTATTAATTACATCTTTTGACCAGCAATTTTAACCCCATTTTTGCTGTTGGAAGACAAATCTGACCAGTTTTTTAGGAACTGTAAGCAGCAGCGAAAAAATAAAGCCTAAAGATGGGTCTGAAAAAGAAAGGAAAAATTGGAAAATACAAAGAAACAAATGACATTTTGAGATGTTAATCACAAAAAATATTAGAACAAATAAAAGATTGAAACATTGATAGCAAATAGATAGATTATTATATTATAAAGTAGAAAAAGCATTATACCATATTTTTCTATGAAATTGTAGCAACGAGCTTTTAGCCAAAACAAAAAGCGTGTGAGTGAAGTTACGCTATGTTAACAATAACATGTACATATATGATCAGTTTGCTATCGCAGTGGCACAACTTAGAAACCCTCAAATAAGCAAAAAATTTTCAGCTCCTTACAAATTAAAAGCAGTTGATTGGCTGTTTTCCAGTGCAGCTTTGCTCCACCAAACTTACAAATCACTATTCTAAAAATATGAGTTAAAATGAACATGTTTGAACCAGACATTGAAGAAGCCGAAGATAATGTTGAACAAATAGATTTTAAAATTCCCATGAATGAGCTTGTATTTTAATACTCTATACAAATACAATCACGCTAGTATTATTTTGTAGTTTCCATAATAAACTACAAGTATAGCCCACACAATAATTTTCAAAAGCTCTGCCTAATATTTTACAAAAAGTATAGTTTTTTCTCTACAAATCATATTTATAATATATATACTTTTTAAAATATCAACATTTATTCTTTGAACGTTAACTTTGAAAATCATGAGTTTATTAAACATTATTTTGTTGAAGTTGGTGAAATAAAATTGGCAAAAAAATTATTTTACAGTGATGAAATGAAAGTTAATTCTTTTTAAATAGATAAAAATAAATATTTAAAATAAATGCTGATATGTTCGTGCCAAAAATATAACTGGATAATAGCAATAAGTTAATCTTTACAGTTATTAGGGTTTTAGAATAAAATCTTGGGAATCTAATTTAAAAAACCCCCAAATCAACATCACATAGGATTAGAAGCAACATTTGATAACATCTTTGGGTGATAATGATTTCTTTAAGAACAAAATCCAAAATGTTGTCCTATTTTTATTACTTTATAATTAAAATAGAACACATTAAACGAGGAAAAGCCAGATATTAAACAATATTTTAAGTACTAAGCCTTCAAATTATAATGTATGAATATTGAGCAATAACCTCTTTTCCATAAAGAAATTAAAAATCTATAAAAAATGAACCATAAATTTTGTTTTTAGTTAAGAAATGCGTAGACCAGCATACTTGCCAAGATACCTTAAGTACTTGGGCAATTATGCAAATTTTGCAGGAACTCTAAGCACCACACCACACAATTTTTAACTTATTAGGAGAATAAAATTTAATTCTTGGTGTTGATCTGGGAAAAAACGTCTAGTCAAGAGGTCATGGATTCACAGTCAAAGGAATTTACTTGGAAATCTTCTATATTTTAGGAGAGAGAGGGAGGTGTAAGGAACGGCTTGCGTGTGGAATACTGTAAAATAGGCAAATCTTAATATACTATTTCGTCAATTAACGAAAATATAACATTAGTGAACAAATAGCGACACTGCAGAAAGTTCCTTTCTATATTGAAATTGTGGTCTTGGTCCTTAGTGGCTGTGAAAGGCATTAAAGATGTTTATTTTGTACCCATCTCCCTGCCTTTACACGCACTATATAGCAACAGACCAGAAGCGTAATTCTAACTATAGTTTCACATTTTCAAAATATAGTGCACATATACACATTTGAGTTAGTTTTTACCAAAACTATTCTGATCATTATACTGTTTACAGACAATATATGTATAAATTAGCTGGCACATTTTACCCCGCCCCTCAAAGTCTATTATATTTAAAACTTCAGCTATACAAACTTGACTAACAGTTTTCTTGTTGAATTTTAACACTGATATTATTTTTAAACGTACACCATTACTCTCAAAGTTTTCAAAAAAGCATAGCAAGCTATTCATATAAACACAATCTTGGCACTAAGTTATCGATGAAGAAGTCGTTTGTTTTCCTTTTAAGTATTTCACGGATTTAAATATACAATTACTGGTAACAAATGATCGCTAATAGAATACAGAATTTATCAACCACATACCAGTAAATAGTTTTTACAGCGCTCAAATATTTAATATTTACATTTTGAATTTAATTCAAACAAAAGTACGGTCTTAAGCTTATTTTTACTTCACTCCGTGGAAAAAAACTTATCATAAATCATCAAATTGGATAGCATATGAGCCTAATAACTTAATATATATTTCTGTGATTTTATAAAACAAAATTTAAATTCAAACTAATAAATTTTTAGAACCTGTTCCATACTAAATAAATTTTAACTGATTACTTTTTAACAAAAATAGTTTCTAATCAAAACTTATAATTTTAACTCTTTCCAATGTTTTTCTGGACATTCTTATTAGATTTTTTATTTTACAAAAAATACGCATACATACCATATTTTTCTATATAAACTGAAAGATCTACTCTAAAATATTCCCCCAATATAATATTCTATAAAATCACAGACTAAATATTCATCATAAAATAGTTCAGGAATGTTTAGCAAACACCCTCTTATAAAAAATTTACCTAATTTGTATCAAAGCTCAACTGCTCTTAAATAAATTTAATAAAAATCCTACCTAGAATGTGGCAGTAGATCTTTGTACACTATGTATTAAATTCAACAATATACTATAATACTCGGTACCAAAAGTGACATAATTATGTCACTTTTGTCGGTACTTGATTAGTATAAATAAAAAATACTTATATAACCAACCATATAAGCTTCCTAGCTATAATGTTTAAATAAAGAAAGAGGTTTTCCTTAAATAGTCAATATTTTCAATATTCAGCGTAAAAGATATTTACTAGAAAATTATTAGATATGCCGTTGGAAGACAATATTCTTATGGCCAACCAAAACTATGGGCTTTGGAAAATTTGTTAATAAAAGAGGTGTGACAGAATAGCAAATAAGTAGATGAATTAAGAGAATTTAGCTTCAACGTGGCCAAATCTACCACCAGGACAGCCCTAGAAGTGGTACGGGTCACTGGAAAACAGAAAAGACAGAACTGACAATAGGCATCAAGCGATAGTTAGTTTTGTAGGCCACAAAGCTATAGTACTACTACTACATAAAATTATTTTCTATTTTCTATAGTCTATTGGTTAGAATAACTACATTAATATAACATTTAGGCCAGTACTAGTAAACCATTGTACTATCTTGTCTATAAGTTATTTTCACTACATGTCTATAATCGTACCTTAAACGTACCATCCATACCAAAGAAATGTGCCATTAAATTTTAGACCCGATTATGATTAACACTTCTTAAAGATGACCCATTTATCAAAGCCTTTTCCTTTTTTAAACAAAAATATTAAAAAGAAAATAAGAAGTTTACATAGAGTAAACCTTTGTTACATCTAAATCTTAAGAGTATGTGCTTAGCTTTGTGATATAAATGTGTTCGCTTAGCTTAGTGGTACAAAACAAAGTAAAAAAATAGCAAAAGAAATTCCAAACCAAATAAATTCTGATAACAAAATAAACAAACAAAACAATTTAAAATGGCTGAGAGGAATTCAAGTTTGATCTCAAGAAAGTCTGATATTTGTTTTTTAGTTAGGAAAATAATGAAATGCAACCACAAGAAGTTAAAGTGAAGTCTCCATGCAGAGATGCAGCCTTTTCTGCGATATACAATAAATAAATATTACCACTTAAAATGTGGAGTTCATTATAGCCTTGAATTCCTTATTTTAAAGTTAAGAAAATTCGCAACTACTAAACTAAACATAAAAACCAACTTAAAACAAAATAAAAGATTATTGTACGGTATAGTTTGTATTGTAATTCGGAACTTAGTGCAGAAATATCATTCGTAAAATTAATATAATTGGTGCTATAGCCAAAGCAAAAGCAATGACATAAAACAAAAGCGATATACAATAAATAAATATTACCACTTAAAATGTGGAGTTCATTATAGCCTTGAATTCCTTATTTTAAAGTTAAGAAAATTCGCAACTACTAAACTAAACATAAAAACCAACTTAAAACAAAATAAAAGATTATTGTACGGTATAGTTTGTATTGTAATTCGGAACTTAGTGCAGAAATATCATTCGTAAAATTAATATAATTGGTGCTATAGCCAAAGCAAAAGCAATGACATAAAACAAAAGCTTAGTATGAAATGCCAATACCCATTTTACATTAAATTCGAGTTCGTAGATAATTGTAAAAGATATATATTTTTAGCTTACCATTTCTGTTTCATAGTAAAGTTGTGATGATCCATCTCGTATAGAAAAGGATTCCCTCGAACCAGTTTGACTTTTTACTGGCGTAGTGGGGCATCCTTAAGGAAAAAAAACAGTTGATGTCCTAAACCAGCATATAGTTGAGTGGTGGTGTCAAAACAGTGGCGTAGATGATGGGCCTCGAGCTTCAGGGGGCCCCGCTAACCGTAAAAAAATTAAAAAGGGAGGCCTCATAGATTTTTGCGGGGGGGGGGGGGGGGGCTCTAAGTTCTCAGCTACGCCACTGTGTCATCAAACGAATTAGGGAAGCATAGTGTTGTCATAAACTAATTTTATGGAAGAGTTTCGATATCATAAACTAATTTAGGGAAGAGTTTTTATGTCATAAGTCCATTTAGGGAAGAGTTTTTATGTCATAAGTCAATTTAGGGAAGAGTTTTTAAGTCGTAAACCGACAAGCATCATAGCATCAGAAATCAAATAATAAAAGGTTTAGGGGTTGTCAAATCTGAGAAGAGTTAAGGGGAAAATATTGCATATTTTAGGAAATACACATAGTAACCAAATATCTAGTCAACATCTGGTAATAGTAAGAAATAACCATTGTAAAAATGGTTAATTACCCATATCTCCACTTGAACTAGATTCAGTAAAAGAAGGCGTTCCTTCAGTATGTGTAGGGGTGGAACCAGCCACACTCTGAGGTGGAGTCCAAGTTGCAGTTCGAGTAGAATAGGCAGTTGAGCCCAAACCTGAAGTCCCAGAACTGCTGGTTTCAGACATACTGCCCAGTGACTCAGTCTGTATTGTTACTTGAGAAATACTATAAATATAAGAGAAAACAATCTTTAACAAAAGAGCCTACACACTTAAAAACATCGGATTTACCTAACGACATCACTTTTGTCTAACGAACCAGAGGATGCTTTTGTTATATGCTTCAATTGGGACTGTTGAGTGACCATTCTAACACCACTGACAGGATCAGTGCTCGATCTAGGCTTCCTTGGATCCTCCAACCGTCTTGCAACCAAAGGGGATACTTTGGGTGATGACGGTGTATTAGCTTTGACTGAAAAACCTGGCACAGCCATGGGAGAACTATGAGGGACTGCAGAAATGGGAGAATGAATAACTTTGGTAGCTGGTCCTGGAATTTCTTCCACTTCATAAAGAAAATTATACATCCTTCAAGCCTCTAGCCATTTACAGTTAGCCTAGTCACCCACTGTAGCTCTACAATGTATCTTATCCTGTAGGACATAGCATCGAGGACAGATACGTTACAGAGACTCAGAAAGCAACTCGCTTCGCAACAAAGCAAATATTTTACATTCTGTTCTGGCAGCAGAGTCAGGCGAATCTGTTTTAGATATAGACTGAGCCATTGATGAATTATTCTGAGCTGGTGCGGGTCCTAAAGAAAAGGACACGGTGGTTGGAGTTGTACCACCTTGTTGTTCCGCCTTGACAGTATCAGATTCGCTCAACGAAGAGGGACGGTGCCGTAACGAGGTTCCTTTTCGTTTAGACGGAGAATGCTTAAGAGCTACAAATAAAATCAGAGACATCTTCAGTTAATTGAAACTTAACTATAACGGAATACGAGTCTAGCTATAAATTAGCCATTCAAAAAGTGCTAAAGAACCAAAATAATCTGGTAATGGCACGCACTTCATTCCTTAAAAAAAAATTTCCTATGTAAAAGATAAGCTACTAGTAGATTTAAACCCTATTAAATGCTTCCCTAAAGCAAGCAAATTAAACACTCAAGACCATTTTATGAAAAATTAAAATCAATGTAGCTTTAAACTACCAATATTAAAGAGTCAATAGAAAAGTCATTTTAGACCAAAAAAAATAGAAAAGATTAGATCGTGATTTATATTATTATTATTCCTCTTCACATCGCAGCCATGTTGAGATACATGCAGTGTAAATCCGCATTTTGATGGGACACATACCAACTTGAAATTAAAGAAAAAAGTTGAACCTATATATTAGTATATGAACCTATAGTGCAGTGAGTAATAAAGTATGTAGGAAATAAAAATTTCATATTATGGAAAACAAATTGTAACAATAAATGCCCACTGCATCTTAAGTAAAACTAAGCCATCAATGCTGTTTTCAGTGGGCATATGAGTTAATTATTAAGTATTGCAATGTAAAACCTAAAAAAATACTAAATTCTAGGTAAAAAATATTTTTTACAGAAAACTTCCAGAACCCTAATGTCTACGGCTAAGGGTTGAAATGCATGATTTCTAGAGTCACAAAATCAAAAATATTGTCTAAGCTAGAGAATATAAGCCGGAACTACCTGGTAGAAGATATAGGGAGTGAATTCTGGAGGCAGAGCTACGAAAGGTCTCTGAGATAGCAAATAGATGTGAAACAGAGGCACACAAAAACTTTTTAAAAACATTGATTGTGTCACAACATATTTAAAACAATGATGGAAAAATCAGGCCAAAACACCATTATTTGCTTAACCAGAAACGAACCTATGACACTAGATACCAGAGTTCTAAACTTCCGGTGAGGACCTTTGATTTCAGGCAGATCCACTTGTCGACGGTTGGGAACAGGACAAGAGGATAAATTTTGGGGTTAAATTGACGGACGGTGAAATGGAGTATTTAAGTACGGTAGTTTTTAAAGGATGATCCAGATATACAATAGGAAAAAGAGAATAAGAAAGAGACACGTGTTATATCATAAAGATAATTCAAAGCAGACAAAATCATAAAAGGGGAAGGAACTTTCACTGGGTTCAACAAACTCTTATTATAAGCAGGGTAAAAATGAAACGCACACGGTCTCATTCGAATAACTATGCACAGGGCGCACGTTTACAGACATTTTATGACATTATTTGGGCCTATGATTGTTTAACAACCAGATAAATTATTAACGCCATTAGGTGCAAAAATAAAATTGGCATATTTAGAGATGTCAATATATAATTTTAGCACCTTAAGTAGAACAGTTTTTCTGAGGCATGTTTGAAAACATAGGCAACCAAACACTGTACATAAACCAAAAATTTCATAATGGTGGTGGTACAATGTGGAGAACATGCTAAGACAACATTTTTTGGATTACGGTGAAAGGGGAGCCACGTAACTACATGTGCCAAAATTGGCAATTTACTGAAGCTGCGAATCTCCATTTGCAAAATAAGCCTTTGTGAATTCGTCCAATATAATTTGCATATTTATCCCGCATATCAATATGTATTTTTGATGTTATAAGTGTGTTAGTAAATTGGAAAAAAAGAAGCATGCTAAGGTGAGCGTATGTGCGCATCGTGAGCTAGCGTTTGCACGCAAAAGAAAGTGAATCTTCTCATCAGTGAGAAAGAGTGTTAACATTCTACAAAAAAAGAGAGCATGGTAGTTATTGGTTAAAATAGTAAATCACTTTTATTTAGTGAAAAAAGGATTACTCGTACTAAGGGTTCTCATCTTTTACAATCCTGTTATTTTCTTTTTTAAATTGTTTATACTAATTACATTATTTTTTGACAAAAACCTTAAATTTAAAAAAGCATCAATTGAAACACTCGGCATCACAATTGTCAATTACTACAGTTAACAGTATTTACAAATGTAAAAGGAAAATATATTTCATGGCGAAAAGATGAAATCAATATACGTATAAAAATGTAAATGAAAACAAAATTAATGCTGGAGTGAAACTAGCTTTTTAAATAAGATTTTTGTTCAGCTAATTTTCAAATAGATAAAAAAAACTGGAGCGCCAATTAACAAAATGATAAAAAGTGTGCAATGAAGCTTTTTAGAAGAAAATAAAATTGAAAGACTATAAAAAAATGCGTTGATTGGAAAATATAAAAAAAAATACATCTAAAGCTACATTTTAGAGGTATAGCTTCGAAAAATGCTTCGTAACTGAGTCCCAAAAACCAGAGTACGAAACCTAAGTAGTAGGCTACGTGAAATTGGTCAATTTCCCTACGATTACTAAATTCAATTAAAAAGTATCTGAACTCTACAGAAAGGAAACACTTTTTGTACGGTAAAAAAAAGTTTTTTTAAAGATTTTTGCTAAACCTTAGACACTCTGATTGTATAATACATTGTACTTTTTGTTCTAGGAATTAATTTTTTCATGATATTATAGGTCTTTTGAAAAACCTATCAGAACTAGTTTTTGGGAACAGTTTTATTTTTGAAACCTTCGCAAATATCACTAGCTTTGGCAAAATACTCCGGAGTAAGATTATAAATTTTGAGGGGAAAAAAAATTGTCTTTTATAAGTTAACAACTCACCATGCTTTATGCGTAATACCGCAAGCTAATCCGGTCAATAAATGAGTATATATATATAATTAAAAAAAAAGGTTAAATTCATCTACCCATTGAGCTTCTAATACTAGTTGTAACTATTCTTCCTTGTACGGAGTGATAATTGACCAGATAGCTTGCAATATTATTATCAATATTTTTTTAATTTCCTATCCTATAGCCCGCTTATTAAAAATTGTCCTTTTTGGTCTTTAACCATAAATTATTTTTTTTTAATTTCTTATTGCACTCAATTGGAGAGAAGAGAGTATTTTAGAATTTGAGTGCAAAAAGTGGACGACAAGTTAGTAGAGAAAAGCCCCCAACAACATTACCGTGTTTTTTAGTGAGGGAAGAGTGCTTGCAAAATCAGGAAACTACAAATTTCGACTTACGAGAAGGTATCTTCTTAAACACTGTTTTCCCCATGAAGTCTAAAAACCGCGTGGCATAAAATCCTGGCCTATGAACCGACACAGTATCCTGAATCACGTAATATCAAAATTAGATAAATTATTAAATTTGCGCTAATTTGCTGTCAAACATACTCCATCGTGTAGCATAGCTTTCCACGTATGTTCCAATTTCTTTTTTAAACGATAACTTTGTAGTATATCTATGATTCCTAAAAAGAGTAGTAGTCTTTCCCCTTTGGCGTTTCTAGCGGGAATGCCACCAGCTCTGAGTTTATAAATGAAAGAATATGGTGAAAAAAGTTGGTTTTTTATGACATTTAAAGGTAATATACTAATAATAATACTGACGGCACATCCTCATCCATATCTACGGGTTCAACCTCAGCTTGTATAGACTCCATTGCCGTAGAAAAGGCAGCCAATCTCTGTCTATTTATGGATTTACTCCTAGTTAAATTGATGAAACTTTTTTTACCACCGGAACCGCCGATACTGGCACTTTTAGCAGAATTTTCAGGCTCAGTTCCAGAATGTTTTTGCTGTTCCATAATTTCTTTCCTAATTCGCTGCTCCTAGAGTGGAAAAGCATCAAAGTTATTGCGCACCTTTAAAAAAACTAAAAATATTCAAAACTTTACTGCTTTATCTTTGGCAGCTTGATCTAAATTATGAATTCCTACTAGTAAACTGTAGTCCATAATTTTGAAACTTTCTAGCACCTGAGTAATAATAATAATAAATGTTTCTGTAATAAAATGGGATTATTTCAAATAATTCCTTACCCGACAATCCCTTTGCATTGTCTTCATGAGGGCAGCGTACGTTTCCGCTTCAAGTAAAATACCCTCCAAATGATGTTCCATGAAATCTAAATCCTTATACGTTGGCGACTCTTTTTGCCTTTCGTATTTATTAGCTCTTCTTTTGTATGTTGATCCTTTAAGATCGTATTTTTGATGCAATTTTATGAATGATGGCAATAGATTGTTCATAACAGCTAATCTAACATTTTTTCCTCCACACTAATACATAAAAGTTAACAATTTAAAAATTTTAATAATTTCCCCCAAAAAGAACTAATATTACTTGATAATTGTAGAGACCAAAAAATTTTGGTAGTAATGTTCTGGGGTTTTGGTTTAAATTCTGCAATAAAGGCGTAGCGATTAAAATTTTAAAACCAGCATTATATTTATGGGTACGTTCAGTTTCTCTAAAAAAAGCCATCTATGCGCATCAGAAAATAAAAAAAGTGACTGTTGTGAGTTTTTGTATTTCTGGTTTAGTCGTCACAATGCCCATCAATGGCGCATCGGTGTTTTTCCCAAGCCCACGGTCGCGAAGCACGTGCAGAATATGACTTCAGCAATGGAAAATAATAATGCTAATTTTGTATCGCGAAAATAGAAGCTGCATCTATAGAAGACTACCAGAAATTGATTAATTTAAAAATTTAAAATTTAATTTACTGACAGCCACGTATAGATGTCAATACTATTCTTAATGCCCATCGATGACATCAATGTACAGTCTGTCGCCTTTAGATGTCACTACCTTTCATAAAACCAATCGATGGCATTATTTAAAAAAAAAATAGCGTATAGTAATTTTTGACGTCACGATGCTCATCTGTAAAATTCCGTACAACTGGTACTGACGTCACAATGCTCATTGGAAAAATCGCAATAGTTTTTTTTTTGGAATCGGTTTTAACATTTTACAGCAACTGAACGTACCCTATGTGTAAATACGCACCATGTAATAACCGGGTAGTAGCTTTTGTAAGAACTCCGCTTCTTTGTGCTGAACAGTTTTAATGATAAACTCATCATCATTTGTTAAATAAAATACACTTCCGCTGGCACCAGGATTTGTCAACTCCCGTAGTGGTTCGTTACATACACATAGCTATAAAGAATTAAGACACTAGGCTCATCTTAACAAATTAAACTTATATTGAATGTAACGAAAATCAGATCAGCAAAAGCATACATTCAACATGGAAACAGTTAAGCTATAAAGATACCAACATGATATTAAATCATCCTTAATTTAAAAAGGTAAAAAAATTTTTGAACAACTTCAAACCCATAAGCCATAAGAAATTCCCAAATGGTTATTAAAGAAGTAACTTTGAAAGGTTAATGATTAAAATGGAAAATATTAAAAAAGACCAAAACCAATACCACAAAGAAGGTACAGAAATATAATGCCAGTTAACTATGCAGCACAAGCTGTTAGTAGCGGAGAAGAAAGACAAACAACTCCAGCGTCCAGTTAGTACCATTGGCTATGAAAAAAAGATAAAACATACCAAAAAATCATCTGGTTGAATACCAAAGAGATCCCTGAAGTAACGAAAGGCAACGGGAGAGTAGGTCTTGAAGCGGAAATCGCTGTAGTGATGAGCTGGAGTTATGTTGCTCCCCTCTCTAGGGTTCATGTAGAAAAAATAACAAGCATGAAGGTTAACGCAACCTAACGAGGTTTAACCCTCGTTCAACTAATATAGGCTTAAGAACAATAAAATAACAAACAAAAACTTAAAAAATTAAACAAATTTGAGAAAACCCACAAAAAAAATCATAAATTGAGTGACTAATAGCTAAATGAATAAATTATATCATAATAAAAAAATTCAAAGAAAAATATTAAGTGCTTTGATATTTATGATTCTTTTACTTGTCTTTAAGCTGTTGAGCTTAAAGCACACAAAATATATCCGGCTTTCATTACTGTGAAGGATGCAAAACAAGTTGTTTTCGTGCCCCGAACATACTTAAAAAAAAACACTTGATTTGCATTCTCCCCAACAATTTGGACCAGGAACGTTTTGTTGCCCTTTAAGTTTTCTCTTTGAAAATGAGTATTATTGTTATTACTTAAACTGTAAAAATTAAACAGGAATAGTATAGTTACCCCGGAAAGAACGTCATTTCCACCATAGCAAAATCCTGCATTAATAAATCTCTTTCTGGTTTAGAAGCTAAGCTTCCTACAGCGTAGCTGATACCCAGTTGTATAGATCCCATAATTTGGGATGTTTGTATCTACAAACATTACACATTAAACATTAAGACTTTACTTGTAAACAGCCAAAATAAGAGTTAAAGGGGCATACTTTTTTGTATGTGATTTGGCCTTCATCGTCAACCCTCCGATGGCCAATTTTTTTCTCTTTGTCTTTGCGTTTATCACTCGCAGACATGCCCCCTCCTGGGGTATGAGGAAGCGTACTAGTAGGGGTTCTGGATTCATGACTACCTTGATGTTGAAGCTCTTTAGCCGATGATACCTAATCCAATTATCCCCATTTATTTCATCAACCTTTTTTACCATGTCAAATATAATTTTAAAAGGTACAAATGTAAAATAATTACATCAATTGGTGGTGGTTTGTGTTTAACTTTCTTCTCTTCAGAAGACTTTTCAAGACCTTAGAAACATGTTCCATATTCGTTAGTTAATATATGGAAAAAAGTAGTCCTATCTTATCACTAAATTATACCAAAAAATGTATTATTCCTAAACTATTCAAACCAAGTTAATGTAATTAGTCAAATCTGCGCTGTTTAGAAGAATTGTGCATCATTTTAAGTTAATTTACAAAGATTAGAGGGGATTTGTAATAGAATATGATTAATCAAGCAGTTAGAGCTGATTTTACAAAATGTATATCAATTAACTGAACTTACTGTGGGGGTCTAGATACACCTAATTTCATTGGTTACATTTAGCTAAATGGTACAAGAATTTAGTTAAAAATCTGCAATTTTATGTTTTAGAAGTTATAAAAAATGCATTAAGATTAAGAGAATTACAAGAGTTTGCATTTGTTATTTCTTTAGTTTTAGAGTAATTTACACCCTATCCTGTATTTGAATAATATACGCTAAGCTTGGTAAGTGATATGAAAACTCTATTATTTGGAACGATATGGTAGCTGTATCGTATATTATTACCCTAAAGTAAAGTTGCTTTGTAAGAAAAACATGACAAAATCCATACTTAGCCTAGTAGGTCAATACCTGCATCTATGTCAGATTCTTCAAAAGAAGTAGTTAGCAGTTGTTTAGAAGTTGTTTGCCCTTCAAGTTCTATATTTTTTGAGGATGCAACTTCCATAATTCATCAAAAAACAATATTGTATAAACTGGACTAGGCATATAAAAGTCGATCACTAATAACACTGCAGGCTAACAAGTCTTCTCTTCCTGATATTTAGTAACCCGAGGCTTAATTTCTAAGCCTAAACCGATCGCGAAATGATTGTCTCGGCTTTTAATCTAAACGAATAATTTATAAACGTCCAATACAATACGTCACTAAAATATACACTTTCTAATTTGAAACGCATACTAAAAGTGAAAAGAAATCATCGGAAACGGTAAAATATCTAGATTAAATAATCATAATTAGGGCGTTTCGGTCAACACGGCGGAGTGGCATCGTAAAAAATGTCAGACAAGAAACAGGAAGTCTAACAGGTTTGCCAGAAGCGGATGTTATACCATTATAAAGCTTCTATAAAATGCAGTACAGGGAAAGTTACTCAAGGGTTGTTGGTTCGATAAGGGAAATCCAAAGACTATATAAATGTAGCGATAGCTTATATAGTCTTTGGGTAAATCCATCGATAACGTCACTCTTAAATAAAAATACCTCTCCGTTTATTCGATTAAATCATCAACATTATCAATAATAGAAAATAAAAAAATCTACGTAAGTATTGAATAATATTTCTGTGTATTTTGTAAATGTTCGACCGTTGGTGGCTTCTCATGTTTAATAATATTTACGCTATATATAGAAATATATTTTGAAAACATTGGGTATATTTAACAAAATCTCTCTTATTTCAATAATTTTAACTTTTTTACAAGCTTGACAAACTTAAAGCGTACTCAACGTAATGAATTTTAGATTAGATGAAATTTACTTAAGGAAGATTATAAGTTTAGGTTAAATATTCAAATAAGGTCCTTACGCTACGATCTGCAGATTTGTGTTGACTTTTTTCGTGAATTATCAACGATGGAAAACTAACTTTACATTTTAACCATGATAAAACCAACAACTAAATCCAATAGCACAACATCATCCATAAATAAATAGGCCAAAACATTAGGAAAATTAAACAACGAAATGCTTTTGACAGAAGACCGTTAAGACCAGGGAATAAGTAATTTTAAATCATTAATGGGCCTTTTAATAATAAGGAACATACACGATTATTATAATAATATTATTATTATTCCTTATGAGTAAACTGCCGATCATTTTGTTACAGTGTGTCCTAATAATCATGTTTAAACATTTAATCATAACCTAATCATTTTTAATCTTTGTACAGCCAAAGCTACAGATTTAATTTTAATCTAATCTAATCGTGATGTAATCATATGAGGGTGTCCTAATAAGCGTTGGAGTGAGCTACTCCTCGACAATAATATACTACACAGTTCGGTTGCAAGTCCAAGTCGAAATTTAAGAAAAGTGTCAGTTTCGAAAAAAGGGTCGGTCAGAAAATTAGCATTAAAAAATAGTAACTGCCAGTTCTTTTTATTACGTTACTTGACAACGTGGACCCTTCATAAACTGTCACTTCAATAAAACCAAATTTCGTAATAAAGTCCAACTATGCCAAATGAGTCAGAATGCATTTACGTTACAATAAAAAATTAACAAAAATAAATCTCGCTAATCCTTTTAGAGATAAATCCGGAACTAAAGGTCCATAATTTAAATGACGCAATGTTTCATAATTTCCTCAATGGCGTATACTTTATTGTAAACGGAAGTATGATATTGACAAAGTTACCGTAACTACGAGTAAAGATAGTGACTGGAAGAAAATATAGGTTTAACCCATACAAGGTGGTTTCTTTTCACCTGTTCTCGGACTGAAACTGTACCCTTTTTTACTCTAAAACATTTTAGTCACCTGTTCCGGGGATAAGAATAACTGCGCCCCTTGAACTATTTGCTTATGGAGAATTAGGGCTACTCTTTTTACTCACTCTGAAAACGAGGTGTAAAGGAGTAAATCAGATTTTGTCGCCTGCTAGCCAGAATTTATCTGCTAAAAAGGCCGTAGGCAGCCATTTTGGAAAAACAATTTTTACACCGACTCAAACTATTCGCCAGCGCAGAATCGGAGTAAAATGACGTCATAGCCTTACTCTTCTTACCCTAGTCCGAAATCCCGGAACAAGCGAAAAGAAATCATCTATTGAGAATGGGGAATTGAATGTATTTGTAGGCGTAGAACCAATGTCCCGAGTTCGTTTTCTTCCATATAAAGACGATAAATTGTCGAGCGAGTATTTCCCAAAGGAATACACCATCAGTATGGCCACATAATGCAGGCGGGACAGAAGGTCACGAAACAATAAGACAATACGGGAAATAAGAAGGACGATATTTGTCCGATATCCATATACAACCTCCTTCCTAGGTACGAAGACACTATTTATCCCCGTACCTCGTTAGATCTTATATCGTATGTATTGGATGATCAGGGACCACCTATATCCCGTTAACTATAACGGCTTTTGGGAGAGGGTCCAGGCGATATACCTGCCTTGGCAGTCACTCATCACCGCGCTCCGAAGAAACTATATATCTCGGACACCGAGGTATAAAACTGACGGGCTGCCGCGTGTACGTAATAGGCACCTTCGACCAATGGAAGGGTGGAGGCTGGCTCGACACAATATCCTGTAGTAAAATAGATCGATTCCAGTCTATGGCGGAGTTGGGACTGCGGATAGAAAAGACGCGAAGTAGGGGAGCCTACTTCAGCCACAATCTAAACGCCGAAGAGCGAGGATTGTCGCTGGCGAGTCTCTCTCCAGAGTACAACGCGAGGCCAATGCCTCTCGCTTGATATTCTTTTCTCCGATAGTTCTTTCCTCTGTTTTCAAATACACGCGAAAAGTAACGTACGTTGTTCATTCTGAAATGACTTTTAAATCGGGTTGTCAACAGCGACTGATCGAATCGACTTGTTCTAGTTAGAACTTTTCTCGGCGTGTCAAGTTCGAGGACGACCTCGCCACAAATATGACAGAAAAAGTTTGTCGTTGTGAACCCGCCGACAATGCCACTGTGGATAAGATTGATGGGTCAAAGGCTAAAGAGGTAATTACTTAGCACGTGTCTTTGCCGAATTATACGGTGTTTGGGATCGTGAAACTCGAATTTCATATTTTTGTTAAACGACGCTGTAAAACCCTTGCTTTAAAAAGAAACACACGTTTTAGCGGAATTTATTTTGAAAATGACTTGATCTAAGATCCAAATTTCGATCCAACTGGAATAAAAACGCGTCCGGTTGAATCCAATTCCCAAAAGGAATAACATTTACTATCATACATCGTAAAAGACACATTTTGAATTGTAATTTTGATCAAAGTCGAATTTGTATCTGCCCAATTTTGTATATAAATTTTGAATCAATTTTTGTAAAAGTCTTAAAACCCAGTTTAAGTCAACTGATCGGGTTATTCGGGTCGTACACAGTTAGAAAAAAGGGTTTCCATAGGTTTTATTAGGGTTTGCTTTGGGTTTAAAAAAGGTTTAGGAAAAAATTATAAACCCTTAAGGTTTGTTTTGGCAACTTGCATGGTTGGAAAAGGGTTTAAATGTTTAAAGGAAACCCCTATAGGTCAATGGAAAACCCTAAGGATTCCAATTTAAGAACCTATAGAAAAAAATTATCACTTTTTAAAACCCTTTTCAAACCCTGCACGTTTTAAACTATCTCACGCCATCTACGCCAAAATTTGATATCAAGCCGTATAATAATTTCATAAAACGTAAAGGAAGACGGACTTTCCCCAAAAGGGTTTCACTAAACATCGTTGAAATCATACATATTTCGGTGGCTCTGTTGTAAAAAGCCCGCCTGTCGTGCTAGAGGGCTTGGGTTCGAAACGCGCCCGTTGCAATCGCCAAAATTTGTTATGAAGTCGTAAATTAAATTAATTATTTTTAATTTAATCTATAAATACAGAAAGTGCTCATTTTGAAGCCTTGTGGGTTTGAAAATTTCCGTTAAAGGGTTTTGGAGGGTTTGAATTTGTGGAATTTTTTTTAAGAACCTTGGGGGTTTATAATCAAACTCTTTTTTCTAACTGTGTAATTTTAAGATATCTGAAGGTAATCAGTTAGTCAGATACACAGATCAGGTTAATCTTTTAGATCCCCTACCCCAGCAATCTGATTTCAAATTGAATCTGATTCATTATTTCAAGTAACCGATCTGAACTAATCCACGATATTTAATCTCATCAGATTCAGATAGCTGAAAAGGTATATACGTTTAGTATATATTAGAGAAGTTAAGCCAGCCCCAGAAAACGTGTAGAGGTAACTTGAAGAAGTTGCAGGCTGTACACACAAAGGTACGTCTACAAATCCTACAAGTTCCCCTTACACGTTTTCGCGCGGTGGGTTTACCTGTCTATTATCTCCTGGTAAGCAAATCAAAATAAACATAAATTAAATTTCGAGAGATATGCAAAATCGAAAAATCTGTTGGATTACGAAGCATTCAGATTATTTTTGCGATTAAACTATCTATTTTGCATTTTGTTTTTTGCTAGGCTAATACCCAAGGCGCCACTTTAGGCCCAAGTCATCTAGCGACTTTTAATGCCTTTAAACAGGTGGTCGGGTTACAATGCGTAGGAGGGTTAGAGGTTAACTTTTATTCAATAGTTAAAGCTCTCAAAATTATTCGTAAAACGTTTTGATCAAGTAATTTATATTTGTGTATTATCCGATTAATTTTTTGATAAATTTGTAAAATTAATCGGAAAAACGACGTTTTTTTTCGATAAAAAGCTCAAATTTTACGAATAATACATGTTTTTAAATCATTTTCCGAAATATTAACCCGTAAATTTCTTTGTTTACATTTTTTTCCCGAAAAAAATCAATTTAAACATGGATAATGATTAACCGTCCCCGACCTCTAAAGAGGATGGTGGCAAGCCCTTCATGCCATGCGAGTCAACAGCTCCCTACACTAACTACACCCTTATTAACTGACAGTGGTGCACCGTGCACCCAGGGGGCAGGGGAAGAAGAAAATAAGCTTTAGATATTGTATCGTGTGAGCGTGGCTTTAGAAATGTTTATGTTTTTGTATTTCGCGTGTGAAAATTGTATAGCGTCGCGTGTGCGTGGCTCCGATCGGTTAAAGACTGTATTAGTATTCTCAGAAAAGGTAGTCATTTTCGAAAAGCCCGTGCATAGGATTATATATAACTTTATACTTTTCGTCGTAAATAAAATATCAACGTAAATGCGCTGGATCACCTGGTTCGAGACGGGAGCTAGAAAGTCAAAAACAAGCGCATTTGTGGAATTCTTTAGCATTCGAGATTAATATGCTAAAAAAATGAAAGAGCGCTATTTTAATCTTTTAACATATTATAAAATCAAGAATGAATTTATTTCTATGGATTTGTTGAGACAATTTATTGGGATTTTCCTAATATTCTGTAAATCTGACAAATTCCGATGCGATTGAAGCTGATACAAGTGACGTTTTTACCCCCCCTCACCAATTCAAAATAAATACATTATTTGTATCATATTAGCCTTTAAATGCCAAGAAATACAAATAAAATTGGTTCAGTTAATTTTGGTGTAAAAAAATTCACTGTAAGGAAAATTCGGTGTTAATGAAAGAATACTTTATTTTGTGAATTCACTTTTATTTGGTGCAACCAGTATCTAGTCGTTTTTTTCTGGAATTTTGTAGTAAAGAAATTTAATGATTATAGCTTGAACTTAACAAACAATATTGACTTCCGCTCATTAACAAATTGATAAGTTTTATAACCCACTTTATTTTTCTCCTTTTCGTCGAGTAGAAATATTTCGTTATGATTGTAAGCTAGAATTAAATAATAAGTTAAAGAAGTTACCATATTTATATCGGGTAGAAATAATTAAGAGGTAGATAGAAGATTAAAATCAAACACAAATTTTAAACAGGCTAGGCGCGTCCTAGAAAGCAGTTTACCAACGCGTTCTCCAGTGCAAGCTTAACCTGTAAGGTCTCCCCTTCTAGCGAGTAAAATAATTAAAAATACTTTTATACCCCTGGTGGAAGACTTAGTAGGCAATACATCACCGTGTTGCTGTTGGAACACTTCTACAGGCGTTAGTAGACCAAAAATAGACTAAATCGAGACTTCACTTCGGTACGCAGTTTAGGTGAATGGTTAAGCGAGGCGCGTTGCGAAATTTAAATATTCAAAGGCTAAATAACACCTAGACGACGCCGTCATCCCCATTCACAATTTAGCGAAGCGTTAGATTAACGGATTAGAAGCGGTAATTTGCTTCTAATCATTTTCGATCAAACCGACAAGGGCATAAAGCGAGCCCTTATTTAACTAAAATACAAGGGAAAAGGAGGGTTTAAATTTGAGAAGTACCCCCCCCCCCCCGCCACATCTCGTATTGCTTTTTATATCTTACTGAAGCGTTGGCAAATTTCGCCGGGAACCTTATTAGAATATTTTTGACAGGAGAAAAGCGAATGAGAAGAATAAAAGAAATAAACACGCCGAGGGAAAAAAATGTGGCATAAAAATCAATCGCTTGGCTGATCGAGGCGACCGAGGAACGGCTAATGAGACGGTGTTTTCATGATCTTCTCAGGAAGAAAGAGCTGCCTTTATGTCTATGGGCGGGCATCCATACTTTGAGGCGGTTAATAGGAGTCCCACCAATGACTTAATTGGGACATTTAAATGTTGGACTTGAAGGATTATAGTTCAAAGGGAAAAAGTTCCTCGAACTATTTGTTAATTAGGACCATTTCTTTATCCAACCCGGTTCAAAACTTTCTCGAGAACTTTATCCAAAAGCCCCCATCAAGATTGTAATTATTTATACCTAGGGACTATGTTGGGATTATTTCCCCCCCCCTCACGCACTAAGCTCCTTTACCCTCAAAATCAAATCAACCCAGTACCCTAAAGCTTACGTCTTTCAACGAGATTAAAACGCACACCGTTGTTGGCCGTGGTTCATAAAAAATGCATAATAATAATAATAATTATCAGCTAGGCTAATACCCAAGGCATCACCTTAGGCCTAAAGGCTGGTTCACACGGGCGGTGTGGTCCTGGTTTTCTCTATTTTCTAGCTTTACCACCTTTTGCCGTTGTTCTAATGCACGGAAAAACGACTGTTCACATGGACAAAATTTTACTAATTTTACCGCCGCGAGCGCTGCCGGTAAAAGAGAAAACGGACGACCTTTTTTTGAGGCGCTTTAGGCTCGACCAATCAGCGAGTATTATGCCGTCACGTGATAGACGCAAAAATTCGTAAGCCTACTTTTAAAGACTTTCAAATTCGCTCTTTATATCACGTGACAACGTAACGCTCGGTGATTGGTCGAGCTCAAAGTGCTTAAAAAACCGTGAAAATAAAGTAGAGATATTTAAAAAAAAATTTCTCCGTTTTCTCGTTTCCCGGCAGCGCTCGTGGCGGTAAAATCCAGCAAATTTTGTCCGTGTGCACAGTCGTTTTCCTGTGCGCCACAACAACGGGAAAAGGCGGTAAAATAAGGAAATAGCGAAAACCAGGAAAACACTGCCCGTGTGAACCAGCCTTAAGTCATCTAGCGGCTTTTACTACCTTTAAATTCAGGTGGCCGGGTTACAACGCGTAGGAGGGTGGTAGCAAGCCCCTGTACTAAAAGTTTAAATCTATGGGTTCTTTTTCGAATCATACACGAGCATTCACGAAATACCAAATCGTTTATGGCTTAGTAAACATTGGGATCTTATTTTCTCTGCCTTTTACCTCAATTTCGGAACATTTTTGTTTCTTGTCTTTAGTTGAAAAAAAAAAACGTTTTTCTGCCCAAGCTTTTATCCTCTTCAAACCAGGGCGGAAAATCTAGCTTCAAATTCAATCCTCCACAGCGGAGATTTACATAAATTTGAGTTGAAAGAATTTCCCACGTAAAAACATTAAAGAAAAAAAAATGAAAAAGAAAGTAGGCATCGCGTGTTTTTCCTCCTTTTAGGTTGTATTTGCGTTATGGCCCTAGTTACTCCCGTTAAAAGAGATCGTTGACCTTTCCAATCCATTGAGAGTAATTCGTGGAGTATGGCGACGATGTTTGAAAGACAGGGCGTGATGGCGAAGGTTGGATGGCACTGGCCTTTGGGAGATGGTGACCCCACGAGCCAAAAGGAAATTTAAACAACGGACTACGAGCGAAGGAAAACATTTTAAACAATAACACGTGCCTTTTTATCTAAAAGGACGCGTAACAGACAGGGCGAACGCGGGTATAAGACAGACTGGGATAATCACTTCAGTCCCTCGTCGAAAGAAAAAGGCTGTAAATTAGATTAACCGCGAAAGATTTTCTCATTTACGGCATCAATCCCGGACGAACTCTGTTCTGACCCTTCGAGAAAAGCGGAGAGCATGGGTAAAGTTTACTGCCATCCCGATTTCGAATCAGAGAGAGAAAAATCCCCATTAAGACCGGAAGTTGCGGGTGAAAAGAGGCTTGGCCGAATGACGCCGTTCTCCTCGGCGCAAAATAGCCACAAACATAAATTCACTTTCGTTACTCGCCGTCTCAAATTAATTTTTCTTCGAGAATAAGGCGAATAAAAGAGTGGAACATAAAAAAGGGCAAGAATGCTTCTTTCCCCGCAATGAACGGAAAGAAGTGCGTATCTAATAATTGGGAGCAAAGTCGGAGGGACAAAAGCTCCATAAATAACCCGTGTTCGCGACGCCAGTCAAAAAAAGCGGATATGATAAAAAAGATGGTTTTAGCTTACGGAGAACGAAAGAAATGTAGAGGTAAAATATTGATTAGCTAAAAATATTGATGGAAGAAAATAGACTGTATTCGGGTTACGATATTCTGGACGCTGTTAAATGGAAAAATATGGATAAAATGAGAAAGCGAAAACTGCAACAAACGCTCTACACTCGCCAATAAGTAATGTAATTGAGATAGGTATGACGCAAAACCCGACATCGGTTAACGACAGTTTTTCGTCGCAAATCCTGTCGTAAGTAATGTAATTGAGATACGTATGACGCAAAACCCGACATCGGTTAACGACAGTTTTTCGTCGCAAATCCTGTCGTAAGTAATGTAATTGAGATACGTATGACGCAAAACCCGACATCGGTTAACGACAGTTTTTCGTCGCAAATCCTGTCGTAAGTAATGTAATTGAGATACGTATGACGCGAAACCCGACAACGGTTAACGACAGTTTTTCGTCGCAAATCCTGTCGTAAGTAATGTAATTGAGATAAGTATGACGCAAAAACCCGACATCGGTTAACGACAGTTTTTCGTCGCAAATCCTGTCGTAAGTAATGTAATTGAGATAAGTATGACGCAAAACTCGACATCGGTTAACGACAGTTTTTCGTCGCAAATCCTGTCGTAAGTAATGTAATTGAGATAAGTATGACGCAAAACCCGACAACGGTTAACGACAGTTTTTCGTCGCAAATCCTGTCCTAAGTAATGTAATTGAGATACGTATGACGCGAAACCCGACAACGGTTAACGACAGTTTTTCGTCGCAAATCCTGTCGTAAGTAATGTAATTGAGATAAGTATGACGCAAAAACCCGACTTCGGTTAACGACAGTTTTTCGTCGCAAATCCTGTCGTAAGTAATGTAATTGAGATAAGTATGACGCAAAACTCGACATCGGTTAACGACAGTTTTTCGTCGCAAATCCTGTCGTAAGTAATGTAATTGAGATAAGTATGACGCAAAACCCGACAACGGTTAACGACAGTTTTTCATCGCAAATCCTGTCGTAAGTAATGTAATTGAGATACGTATGACGCGAAACCCGACAACGGTTAACGACAGTTTTTCGTCGCAAATCCTGTCGTAAGTAATGTAATTGAGATACGTATGACGCGAAACCCGACAACGGTTAACGACAGTTTTTCGTCGCAAATCCTGTCCTAAGTAATGTAATTGAGATAAGTATGACGCAAAAACCCGACATCGGTTAACGACAGTTTTTCGTCACAAATCCTGTCGTAAGTAATGTAATTGAGATAAGTATGACGCAAAACTCGACATCGGTTAACGACAGTTTTTCGTCGCAAATCCTGTCGTAAGTAATGTAATTGAGATAAGTATGACGCAAAACCCGACAACGGTTAACGACAGTTTTTCATCGCAAATCCTGTCGTAAGTAATGTAATTGAGGTACGTATGACGCCAAACCAGACATCGGCTAACGACAGTTATTGCGTACTCGGAAGTATTGAAAAGAGACTGACAAACGAGAAAATCTTTGTTCGTAGAATTATTACCGGGTTAATTTGATGTCGGTAAAATACGGTACAAAACGAGTTTAGGTCTCCTATTCGAAAATGATTACCGGAAAAACCGAGACGATCGAGTGACAGTTTTAGGTCCCGATTCAATATTTCCACCATTAATGTGCCAAAGCGAACTTTGTTTTCACCTTTGAAAACGTTTCAATTTTCAATAAACCTTGGGGGAGATTTAACTGGAAGTTAAAAGGCCCTATAACAACTCGTCGAGAGTTTTCGGTCCTAAGCGTTGTTTTGATTTATATGGTCTATAGCTGTGTAGTAGAAAAGTTTGCCAAATATTGAAATAACAACACGCTTAGGGTTAAACGACTGTCTATTCATTATTATTATCTATTAAAATGCATTTAACTCTAACTCTTAAAAAAAAATGTTTTTTTTACTGGTATATTAAGAGATTAAAATAATTAAAAACCACAGTTGTACAATTAATTATTTTAATCTCTTAATTATGTACAAGAACTGTCCTTTTATCAGTTTAGTGGTATATTAAGGGTCTAAAGTGAGAGGGGAGTGCGCGCAAAGGGGATATTTTGTATCGTAGGCGGGGCCAAAGCCGTCCGAGTGATCTTACCATACGCGATACGGCAGGATAAGCATTCCAAGTAGAAGTATGGATTCCTGGAGTAGTTTAACACTTTAAAAGGAGTATTTTAGAACCATTTAGGAAGTAGTTTAGTACCCTAAGGGGAGTAGTTTAACACTTTAAAGAGATTATTGCAGAACCCTTAAGGGAGGAGTGTAACACTCGGAAGGGAGTCGTTTAGTACCCTAAAAGGAGTAGTCTTGAACCCTAAAGGAAGTACTTAAGAACCCTTAAGGGAGTAGTTTTATACCACAAACGGTGTAATAAAGGAACCAAAACGGAGGACAAAAACAGTATAAATAAACCGTTTTAAAAGTAAAAAGGCAATTTAATTTGTAGAATAACATTTTTTATAAACCGTTGAGGTGTTAAATATAAGAACAGAAAAAACCCTTAAAGGTTTTAAAAATAAACCTTTTTGAGTGTAGTTGGTTGTTATCTGGGATAGCTTACACTCTTAAAAAAAGGGTTTCTTAATGGTATATTAAGGGTGTAATATCTGTAAAAAAACACTCTTTAATGTTAATTTAAACGCCCTAAAGGGATTTTTATTGTCCCAAATTAAAAACTTGAAAAAGTGTGTAAAGGGTGTTATATTGCACCGTAAATTGAGTGATTTAACACCTGGTAAGGGTGTAGCTCCCTTAAGGCAGTAGTTTAGTACCCTAAAAGGAGTATTTTAACACTTTAAAGGGAGTATTGTAGCACCCTTACGGCAGTAGTTTAGAACCTTAAAGTGAGTAGTTAAAAACTTTAAAGGGATTATTATAGAACCCTTAAGGGAGTATTGTAGAACCCTGAAGGGGGTAGTGTAACACCCTGAAGGGAGTCATTTGGTACCCTAAAACAGTGTTTCTTTCAGGCATCTCTCCGGGGGGGTGAAGCCCCCCCCTCCCGGAAAAAGTCTATCGCCCCCCCGGAGCTTCCCCCTTTTCCGACGCCACTGCCAGGCGTGCATGGAGTGCTACGCTCGCCACTGGAGACCGGCACCCCCGGATGTCTGGGAAACCCCCCCGAAGAAAATTAAAGAAACACTGCCCTAAAAAGAGTAGTCTTGTACCCTAGAGGGAGTAGATAATAACCCTAAAGGGAATAGTTTTATACCACAAACTGTTAACAAAGGAACCAAAACGGAGGACATAAATACCCCAAACAGTGTAAATAAACACCCTAGCAAGAAAACTGCTTTGTAAGGTGTAGAATAACATCATGAATTTATTCATTTACCCATGAATATGGATCAGTAGGCTATAGCTATGGTACCTTCATCGTCAAAAGGAGGTTGGACTAACTTTCGATTTACGTCATTCAACGTTTTAAAAAAACCAATCGGAGGTTACGATTTTATTTTCGGAATTCGAAGAGCGCGCCCTTAAAAAATCGTCTGCTTCAATGCTTTCACCATCGTCCTTTCTTTGCGGGTTTGTTTATAGTTAGGGCGGGTTAGTTTGTTATTTAAATAAGTTTGAAAGTTAGTTTCAATGTTTTCTCTTCTAATATGTAATGTTCAAAGGTGGATCCTTTGAAACTTATTCTTTCCACCGCTTGTGATACTCACAACAACCTAAAACTAATTCCGTTAAGTAACCATTCTGGCCTAGGCTTATCATCATTTGAAATAAAGAGAGAAGATTCTACAGTATTTGTCCCTGCTCTATCTGGACAAATTCGCAAAGAAGAGTTCTTCTATAATCTTACTCATATGGCAATCAGGAACTAGTTGGATATTTTTACACTGATTATTAAGATCACCCTTACAAAAAATTAGTTGGATTTTAATTGGTATACACATTTTAGTTGATGTTAAGTTGGTTTTAAGTATAGGCTCAAGTGATCAGAATATTTCAATAAACTAGTTAAAAGGGTAATAAGTTGTTATTAAGTTGTTATTAAGTTGATGGGAAAATAATTTTTTCTTTAAGTTGGTAATTAGTTGGTTTTAGTGGTCAGAAAATTACATATTATTTGTAAGTTGGTTTAAAGTTGGTATTTGGGGTATTTGGAACGGTATTTGTTTCAATATCACGCGCTACTTTGGCATTTTTCTTAGGCATTGGTTCTCGAACAAGCTCGAACCCATCCAACTCAATCGCCGAGGCTAGGAATTTTCGTTCATACGCGATAGCAGACGACGCGTAACAGAAGGGGCGGAGCCACGAATGGCGCGATGTTTATAGACCAACCTCCTTTTGACGAGGATGCCTACAGCACTCAGTGGCGTAGCCAGGGGGGGGCACAGGGGGCACATGCCCCCCCCGAAACGTATGGTCGTACACTCTAAAAATTACAGGTTTAAATATGGCATATAAATGGAAATTGTATACCATTAATGGCGAAAATTATGGATGTATAATGGTTTGTAAATAATTTAACCAACTTTAAACCATAAATGGATTATCTGCTGTACTGGTTCTAAACCATAAATATAGTTAAAATTCTTCCATTATTGGGTAGCCTTTAGTGTGCTGCTGAAAGCACTTTATTGGTTAAAAATTAAGCCTTTAATATACTAGCAGGAAGCCTTTATTAAACTGTTGAAAACACCATAATGGTTTATAGGTAAGCTCTTTTTATATTTGAAATAAACCATTATTGTGCTATTTAAGTCAGCATAATGGTGGGAAGCTAAACTATTCTTCCATTTTTGGGTTACCCTTAGTGTGCTTCTGAAAGCACTCTACTGGTTTTGAAGTAAGCCTTTAATAAACTGGCAGGAAACCTTTACTATAAAGTTGAAAACACCATAATGGTTTATAGTTAAACTCCTACTATATTAGAAATAAACCATTATTGTGCTATTTAAGTCAGCATAATGGTAGGAAGCTAAACTATTCTTCCATTTTTGGGTTACCCTTAGTGTGCTGCTGAAATCCCTATACTGGTTTTGAAGTAAGCCTTTAATATACTGGCAGGAAACCTTTACTATAAAGTTGAAAACACCATAATGGTTTATAGTGAAACTCTTATTATATTTGGAATAAACCATTATTGTGCTATTTAAATCATCATAATGGTGGGAAGCTAAACTATTCTTCCAATATTGGGTAACCCTTACTGTGCTGTTGAAAGCACTATACTGATTTAAAGGTAAGCCTTAAATATAACAGCGGGGAACCTTTAATATAAAGTTGAAAACACCATAATGGTTTATAGTTAAACTCCTACTATATTAGAAATAAACCATTATTGTGCTATTAACACTGCATAATGGTGGGAAGCTAAACTATTCTTCCACTATTGGGTAACCCTTAATGTGCTGCTGAAACCATCGAGAGAAAAATGAAATTATAAAAAAGGTTGGACAAACTTCGCCTGTTTGTGGCGCCTCGCGTAGAAAAAAAGTTAAATAATTAGCGATTTCGTGTTAAACGTGGATTTTTTACGCATGCTGGAATATTTGAATTTCATTGAAAGTATGGCCATTAAGTATGACCAGAAATAACAAGTAAGTGTGGCACTTATTGAAACATTATGCGTCACTTTCAACGTATGACCAGAGATAACACATAACTCGTTCCCATTGATGAGGGAAAGGCTCCAACCTGGGACCCTTTGGTTGTAGGGCTCTGGGCATGTGTTTAGAACTAAACCAATTAAATTTAGAATGGTTTTTATGAAATCCTTCGATGGATTGGATTTTTGACAAAAAGTTTATACACATAAATGGTTTAAATTAAAACCCTTAGTTTTTAGAGTGTACGTACAAATAGTTTTATTTTTTTACTTTTTTTTCAATGGTGTGCCCCCCCCCCCCCGAAACAAAATCCTGGCTACGCTACTGACAGCACTATAATACATGTAGCTCATAATAGCTGATCCATATTCATGGGTAAATGAATAAATTCATGATAACATCCTTTATAAACCTGTTAAGGTGTTAAATATGGGACAAGAAAATACCCTTAAAGGTTTGAAAATAAACCCTTTTTTTAAGAGTGTATGTTATGTCCTATTTGAATTAATTTAATACCATCATAATTAACCTAAAGTAGTTTTAATTATTTATCCTAATGCTAATTGTTTTAATGATAGTTGTTTCTGGTCAAATAATCCATTATGTTGGTAACGACTGACGGCTCTCCGCCAATTGTTACTAATCTTTGTAGCTGCAAGATAACGATCGAGAAATCACCGCTGCTGACTTCTTTGACGGATCAGTCAAGGTTTATTGAACATTAAAGTAAAAAATCAGTCTTTCACAAAAATACCGAAAAATATGATGAATTATTTAATTGGAACATAAAATGACTAACACTTGCTTGGTTTGTTAAACTACATAGTTGTATATTATCGCCATCAACGAAGAATTTCATTTTCCGACTAAGTAATCTCTTTATGACAGACCAAACTTAAGCCCCGCGTGGCCTTTTCATTTTTGTCAGAAACCCAGTCCGTTTGGTTGGTGAATAAACCAGTAAGGGTTTCAGTTTTATATTAATGTATTCTCTTAAGGTTATATTCAAATACCTAAAAGGGTTTCAGTTAGAGTCCAAAAGGAGCTTAATTCGTACCCACGAGGGAATTATTATTAATACCCGAAAGGGATTAACAAGTTTTTTTACCGCGTATCATTATCAAAAATCGTCCATTGTAATATTTAATAACACAATTTTACGTATGATATACTCCCCACCGCTAATAACTTAAAGGCGGATAAAAATGAGATTACTACTTTATTATCATTATCCGTTTGATAAGCTCAAGTGATTCTGGCGCAGTGTTTATGGAAAGACGTCTTCTCTATTATGATTAAAAGTAAGCCCGTCTACTTGATTTTCTCGGAGAAGAGTCTAAGCAAACAGACGCGTATATATAAGAGATTATAAGAGCGAGCGTGCTAAGCCTTTGCCACTTGGCGTTCACTCGTTTAAAAAGGAATTGAAAACGGGAGAGTGGGAGTGGCTGTGAGCGAGAGGTTATCTTGTATTTGCACCTCGCCACTTCCTTCTCCCGGATCAATTTAAATAGGCTTTCCTCGCCGAAGATACTCTCTCTCTCAACGGCACCTTTCGCTCGTACAAGGGGGCTCCGAACGAATCTACATTCTTCCAGAAAGCGAGGCTGCGCGATTTGACGCCTACTTAATGACTAAGACTCGCGGGGACCCGGGGTTTCCTCCGGGGCTTTCGAGACACTCGAGGTGCGAACGCCAAGTTTGGTTACCAATGCAAACAAGACCGCTCTCTTTTCAAAGCGTATTACATCAACGAGCAATCTTTCTCCGTCAAAATTGCGAATTGGATCAGTCGAGGCTTCACGGATCGCGTCACTTTAGAGAAACTTTCGAAGGCGGGTTCTCTTCCATCCCGAGATGTTTGGGTTTGCCCTAAAAAACGTCCCTCGTCCTAGATTATTTTGCCTATACGTTGTTCGTTCCTAACTCGGTTACTGAAACGTAACACCCTCACATACACATTTTCTAAAGATAAATATTTTACATTTAAAATACCACATGTATAGGAGAAATATGTTTTGACCAAACCAAAATCGACCGATCATTGAAATTAAATTTTGCATATTTTTCAAAATGTTTCATCCAATTTATTCCGCTATACAGGGTGGAAGCCTCAGCCGTGGTCCAGCCTCGGTACTTCTCCTAATACACCAGAGTGCTGCGGGTCGAACACTTCTACAGGCGCTGGTATTACCAAAATAGACCAATGGGATAATTAGAAGCGCATCTTTACCCAATCGCCTGAAAAAGCATTTAGAAGATGCGCTTCTAATTATCCCATTTTTCCATTTTTAGACTAGGAAAAGTACCGAGGGTGGACCACGGCTGAGGCTTCCAATTCTCCCATTGGTCTATTTTTGGCCTACCAGCGCCTGTAGAAGTGTTCCACCCGCAGCACTCTGGTGAACTAGGAGAAGTACAGAGGCTGGACCACGGCTGAAGCTTCCACCCTGTATAATATTCTAAAATGTCTCGGTGAATCCGAATGGACGCTATCGAAGACTAACATCTATATAAACAGAGATAATTAAATCAACCATTTTAACTATAGTCCATTCGATGCCACATATTGATCGGCGTCAAATTTACACTCCAACTAAAATCAAATTCATGGATGATTTAGAACTATTGAACGTTCATTAACCGCCGTCAACCGCTTTCTAATTAATCAAATCAATTACATACGGTTATATTAAAACACGGATAATTTATATTATTTCAAAACCAGATAGAAACCTGAATTTTTTTGTGGTTATAAAACGTAAAAATTGGAGTGCAATATATGTAAATTGGGTCGGAGAAAACCACTTTAAAATATTATTTATTCGCTAACGATCGATGTTATTTACTGTTAGACTACGTTGCATGAAGGGCTTTCCACCACCCTCCTACGCATGGTAACCTGGTCACCTGAATTAACGGCTTTGAAAGTGGCAAGATGTTATGGGCCTAAGGTAGTAATTATTATTATTAAGTATAATTAGGGCCACAACGGAGTTTTAATTTTACAAGTTTAAATAAATTCTTGTATAAATAAACACAAACCAATAGTTTATAAAAGCCAAAAAAAATATTGATTTGACCCCCAACCCCAGAAAATATTTTTATCCAGCTTGTGAAGTTCCATCACGCAACCGATATTGAATATTCCCGAAAAGTTATATTTGAAAAATCTGTCGGCCCTGAATCCCGCTGCTTTACCGCTCCCAAAGACTTCAGAAAAAACGTTTCAGATATATATATAGAAAATGGGGCAAACTGATAGGTAAAAAGTTGGGTAAAGTTTGCGCGTGTGCAGTCGATCGAGACGACCGCGTGGAAGGGGTGGATTTCATCGATTGAATCTAACACCAAAATGTGTAAAAAATGGGAGAAAAGAAGAATTTCCGAATCGGGCAGCCAGCTTCCTCCACCCTCGAAGAGCACCCTTTATCGAACCATTGGCACATCCTCCGAAAGAGAATGACGGGGGTTTCTTCTTTAGGTCCACCTCCGTTCACCTCCTCCGTCCACCTCCTCCGTCCACCTCCTCCGTCCACCTCCTCCTTGGCTGTCCGATTTGAAAGATTCCCAAGCCTCGTCCGGTCACAGCGGAGGAAAACCGGCACGCGCCTCAATTGGAAAACACCAAACGGAAAAGAACCGAACAAAGCAAACAAAACTAGACTAGTACGAACTGTCAACAAATGAGAGAAGGAGCCGGGGGAAATCATGACTTCCTCCTCATACTAAAACTAACTGAAACAACGATTTAGGCTTATACGAAAGCCGTTATTCAAACAGAGCTTTACTTTTTCCTCGAATATGCTCGAATTAACAGCACTGACTACGCTTACTTCCGCCTAAAATACCGCATTCGAAATACACCCAAGAGTATGGTTTAAGTTGGACAAATTTGGTCTATAGGCGTATGCCATATAGTGTCACCAAAAGTGACATAATTACCAAAAGTGTGTCAATCGACCCTCTTTCTTAATGAATGTTACGAGCGAAATACAAGTTGGGAGGGGAGAAGGGAAAGTATGCCTTGGGGAGGGAAGGATGTTAAAACCAACAAATAACGCCTCCTAGTGAGGAACGGCAGAATTAAGTAGCACTGATCAAAGCTACTGTATTTTTTGATTTTTCGTCGTTCTGTGGAGACGCTATCGCCATCTACCTACGATATAATACCAGAGACTAAAAAAAGAGCCAGAAAGGGCGACAATAATAGTCTTTTATGTGGTCGATCTCGTGTCGAGCATTCATTAAGCCTTTAGCATACGAAAGTACAGGGATTGTCACACTTTTGGTAATTATGTCACTTTTGGTGTCATCTACATTTACAAAATCTAACAATTGTCTCTTAAAATTGTGTACTCAGTTTGTTCCCCTTCCCATAAAAACTTGTAGAGGTTAGCGGTAATAGTGAGTGTAGGGAGGGAACTGTTGGCTCGCGTGGCATGAAGGGCTTGCCACCACCCTCCTACGCATTGTAACCCGGCCAGCTGTTTAAAAGGCATTATAAGTCGCTAGCTGACTTGGGCCTAAATTGGTGCGCGGCCAGTCTTGACACTCGTGCAATAGTGGAAAACCCATTCGTTGAAGTTTCGATGTTAACAAAAATATCTCTCGGCTCTGAGCGCCCCTAGCGGAAATTTATTTTTATAATAGTTTTTGCATTGAAGCCAATATAAAAACGAGTGTGGCGCTGAACGCCGATAGTTTATAGCGGGAAAATCCTTGTTCATGGAATTTCGGAAAATGGGTTGGCCGCTATTGCGCGAGTGCCAAAGTTGGCCGTGGGTGGTGCCTAGCCATAAGTGGATAATACACAAAAATGATTAAAATCAACGTTATACATATTACTTGTTTTTACTAGGGCTTACTATTATCCGTATAAACGTGTCTACGTATAAACGTATTCTTAAGTGAAGTACGTTTATAAAACGGATAGCTATAAACCTTTGGAATTATCCGTTTACACGATTTATTCAAAACGTATAACCGTATAAACGTTTAACCGTTTTTTCGTTTAATCGTTTAATCGGTTTTCCATTCAATCGATTATTCGTAACGTTTACCCCTGTGTTTCCTGATAGTGTAGTTGTGTAAGACGTAACTTTATCTTGCCTACTTGATACGAGTTAAGGAGTTTCTTCTCAAAACTGGACAGTACAATTTTAAAGGCCTGGGTCGTTGGGCGTAAACAAGAGCCAATGTTTAACGTCAACTCTCATATCTAACTCCGATTTGGACAGCGACAATTGGGTGTTGGATCCAAATGTTGGGTACAATGGCTCGACTATTCCATGACAACTCGGTTCCCCAACGAAGTTTTTTTGTTAACCCTAGAGTTGTATTAGCGAGTCAGCTCTTAAAATTGGCTCTTATCGAAGGAGCTTTTTTTACCACCTTTCTAGTTATAGAGATTGAATTTTTAACCATGGCTAAGATATGAAAGAGTAAACTATAAGTACACGATGAAGTATCAGTCGTGTACTTATAGTTTATTCTTATTTATGACCTTTCTACTCTAGACTTTCTTTACCAATAACAAGAAACAAGCATGGCACAAGATAGGTTAAGTATAGCAATATATTTCTCAAAGATTATCGAGTAAGGAATACAAAGTTTTAACGAAAACCACCACCAATGACATTTCGTGACCTCTTAAACGTATAACAACCTATTCTGGTATAAAAATACCAAAATATTTACATTTTCTGAACTTAAACAACTTCTTTTGGACGTAACAATGTTACCAGCTGTGGAGAATGTGCGCTCTGAGCTTGCTGACGTGGCAGGAATACATAAATATTTGTTCGCAAGTGAGGCTAGTGCGGGGAATTTTTGAGCGCGCGCTTTCCACCACTCTAAGTGGTTCAGATCGAACCTCAGTTGGGGTTCTGATAGGTATTCATCAAACTGGCTATCTTCATCGGCCTGCGATGGTCCGGGGTCATTGTAAAGGTACGCTAGGGCGGAGGTGTGTGTGGCCTTTGGCAACTCGACTTCCATTTCCATTACCTCGGAGCTCTTGCGCAACATGCCTCGGACATATTCCCGAACAGCTTGTCTAACCCAGGCCCGGACTGGCCCGGGCGGCTAACCGTGGATCGCCGGTCAGATCGGGGCCAACTCAATTTGGGGGCCATAAAGGAAAAATTTGGAATCAATGGGAAATGGGACCATCACGATTGCAGAGCAGGTGGGGCCAACTACAAGCCAGTCCGGCCCTGGTCTAACCTCAGGTGTTTCATCCGCAAGGTCTTTGTAGCGTGGGTCCAGAAAGGCCGTTATGAGACGTGCGAGAACCTGCTCTTGGTTGTCGCTTGTACTAATGTATGTCAATTTAAGATGAAAGCGCGTCACAAGTTCCTTGATAACTATATCTTTAAATTCGGAAGTCATCGAGGAATCGCCGGTAGATGGTTGCATATGTTTTTTAACTACTTTTGTAATTAGTGGTCGAACCATGGACGTTGGTGAACTCTTATCACCACAAAATACAGTAGTTACGATTTGCAGTGGTTTTAATAGGTCTACCAATTCGGCAATTTGTGTCCACTCTCTCTCTGCTACGTCAAGCTTTTCAGCAACCGCTCTGGTTGTGAGTGTTCTGTCGGTTAAAACAGTGGTAATGGGCAGTCGATTCTCCAACAGACGTTGTAACATTTCAAACGTCGAGTTCCATCGGGTCTTTACGCTTTGTATGAGTTTCTGTTTTTGAAATCCTAGCTGCACCTGTTTCGTCTCCAAAGCTAATGTTGCCACATTTGAGTGTCGAAAGTGTCCAACTATTTTAGAGGCTTTTTGGCAGACATCAACGGTGGTCTTGTGCCTTATTAGCGGCAGGGTGAATTGAATGTGCCGCGCAAGTGAGCCCACCTTTTTCCTTTATGCCAAGGCTACTCATGTCACGAACGGCGTTGACCACATTTACTGCATTATCAGTCACAACAGTTATGGTCTTGTCTAAGATGTTCCACTCTTTCAAAACGTCTTCCATGGCGTTGCAGAGGTTGGCCGAAGTGTGACGTTCTTCCATAAGCTGAGTAGTCAATGTAAATGACTTTGGTGTCCACTGGTTGTCTATTAGATGAACTGTCACCGTAACGTATGATTGTTGGGCTCGTGAGGTCCAGCAATCGGATGTGCATGTAACATTTTCAACCGCGTCAAATTCCTCTTTTATTTGACATTTCACCTTATCGTACAACATGTCCAGCCTTTTTTTTTAGAGCAGACCCCTTACAAATGTTGTAACCGGGCTCCACAGTTTCCATGAACTGAATAAAACCCGGACACGATGCAAACGAAAGTGGAAGCTGTGACATACCAATCATCTTTGCAAGGGCTTGATGAATACTTTCGGTACGGTCTTTAGAACAAATACGTCTACGACTCCCGGTAGAAAGGCGCTTGCGTTTAAGTACTGGCCCAATTGAAAATGATCTGGAAGCACTCGTCGACGGTGTACTGGGTAGATCATCGATTTGGACAATATCTCCGCTCTCGCTATCGCCCTTTCTAGTAACGTCGTCCTCCTCGCTGTAAATTAAAAAAATTGCGTTAAATATTCCAAACACGTATCATTTACGCAGAGCTCAGTACAAAAGTAGCTTACTTCTGGTTTAATTCAGCTACTGCACCAAGATGGTCACTTGGAGATTTGCCGTGAACCTTCTTTAAATGGTTTCCGATTGCCCCTGTTGAACCTCCTTTACACGTGAACTCATTGTTGGTGTAGTCATCACAAACAAGGCAAAATGCCGTGTCACCCTTTCTCTCCGCGAATTGCCAAACCCAACTTTTCATCTTGCCCATAACATCGATTTAAAAAATAATATATTCCAATAAACTATGCGTTTGGAACAAAAGGAAACGAAAGACCTCTGTTATCTAAAGTCAAAGTCCTATTGTAGATCGTACACCGTTTGCAATGGGTAATAATTATTAAAAAACATGTAGATTTCATTAAAAAAAAAGCTTTGGTAACATCCAAGTTTTTGTACCCAACCTTTGCTACACAGCAGGAACACGGATTTTCGTTTTAAGATAAGCGTGTCGATAGGTCCGTGTAAACGTATCAAACTACACGGGTATACGTTTATCTGTTAACTTCTAAAAACACGGCGGTTGGGCCGGGAGTAGTGGCTCACTCCTGTAATCCCAGGCGTCCGGGAGGCAGAGTTTGTGGATGGTCGTGTGAGGACGACCACTAATCCCCCAACGGGTGGTTGTCATACTTCCGCCACGGGTGTCCCAACCCTATCCCCAAGTATCCCCCCGTTGGCGTGGCCGTAACACATATCAAATGGACGAGCGCACTGAATTGTCCCACCCGTTACAATCGCTCATAACGAGTTTCTAAAAAAAAAAAAAACAAAAAAAAACCACGGTCGTTTTGGAAACGGTTTGGGGTGGCAGAGTGGTTAGCACTTTCGCCTCGCAGCAAGAGGAGCCGGGTTCGATCCCAGCTTGTGGCACTGGGTGACAACTCGGAACAACTCCTTCTGCGTTGAGTTCGCAAGTTCTCTCCCCACTGGATTAAGGGGTTTTCCCCCGAGTTCTTCGGTTTCCCCTTCCATAAAAACTTGTTGAGGTTAACGGTAATAGTTAGTGTAGGGAACTGTTGGCTCGCGTGGCATGCAGGGCTTGCCACCACCCTCCTACGCATTGTAACCCGGCCACCTGAATTAAAGGCTTCAAAAGTCGCTTGACGACTTAGGCCTAAGGTGGTGCCTTGGGTATTAGCCTAGCTGATTATTATTATTATTATTATTAACGTTTACACGTATAACCTTAAACGGATATAGAAACACGGATTTGTGCAAAGACCCTAGTTTTTACCCTCGCTCAACTCTTGAGCTCGGTATGTCGTCTGCTACCAAGTGTAAGTATTTACAAAACACGGCGGATTAAAATTAATCCAAGTGATATTGTTAAATTTGTTATACCAAATGTTTATGGTATAAAAGTATTTCGTTTACTCTAGGAGCAACAAACCCAAGGAGAACGCAGCTAGCCTTTAAACGCGCTAGCACAGTGTTGTGTACAAATTTCATTGGACGAACCTTTAGGCTGAACGTTTTACGGAAAGGGGGAAGACAATTTCCGAATTTTCCCCTTCCGACGGCAGCAGACGCTTAAGTGTCTAACCAATGAAAACTGTACACAAGAAAATCCACGACTTTTTACGGGTTGCGTTCTCCTTATGTGGGTGCTGTGTTTGTGGCTCCTATAGTTTACTTAACTAGTCATAAAAGGAAATGATTTAAATATTTAAAATAACGAAATATTTAGTACGGTTTCGATGATTTTTCACAGTTTATAGCCTCGCGAACTAAGGCTTAACATTTCATTGAAAGTCACAGTAGTGTATCAGGTAAAGATTGTTGTTTATCATAAAATACTAGCTAGTAAATATCTAAGCATTAACAATACTTTCACAGAGTTGATATGAGTATTGCCATATTAATTCATTTAATTAGTATCGAAAGTAAATTAAAATAAGTTTGAAACCGAGCTCCGTATAAAATGTTTGTGGAAATCTTACCGGAAAATGCAAAAAGTAAAGCCAACTTTTTGTTTATTTTTAGCGAAATTGGCGGTGGGTGACGTAGAAAAGTGAAAGCACGTAGAAATATTTTATGGAAAGGCCTATTACAATAAAAATTTATCGCACGATTACTTTTGGAACGCAGAGTGGGCACGCAAAGTCTACTTCAATGATTTGATTCTTAGGCCACGCCAACGACCGAGGATCCTTTTTGCGACCAGCAAGTCTTTCCACCCGGCCAGGGGCGTAGGAACCGGGAGGGGCAGGGGGGGGGGCAATGCCCCACCCTAGGATTTTGCTGGGAGGGGCAACTAATGTTATTGCCCCCTCCAACCTTTGGTCAGTTGAAATCTTCAAAAGGCTCAAATTATCATTTTAAAAGCATATACAGTTTATAGAACCTCAACTGTGTTTAAATTTCAGTCATTTCCCGCCAATTTACAGAGTACTAAACAGTAAACATGCATTCGGAGAAGCTACACTCCATTAAAAATTAAAAACCATTCTCCAGACCCCTTTTCGTTTATCTTTGCCCCCTCCAACTTCTAGAACGTTCCTACGCCCCTGCACCCGGCACAACCCGACCCTAATCCCAGCAAAAAAAGCGACCAAAGATGGTAGTTCAAGGACAAGGGGACTTCCAGGGTTCCATTTATTAACGCCGTCGTTACTTACGCGCTTGTTAAAGTTAGTATTCATCACGCAATACGAAGCAAAAAGTATTAATAATCCAATTCCCAGCTAATTCGGAGTAGCAGTTCAACGAAACAAATCAATTTCGTTTTCTTCGAAAAATGGAAGATAAAAAGAAGCAATAAACTCGAGAAACATTTCTAGCTACACGTATTTTATTATTCAAAACGGCGAGCTTCTCGACAATCGTTTATTGGTCTTTACAATCGATCGCGCTCATTCTAACCCCCTTTTCAAAGGGCTAAATTTTAGAGCCCCGTTTTCCCTTTCAATTTAAGAGTTTATAACGAAAACGGAATAAATTGATGTTTTCCTTTACTAGCTATACAACTTTTACGCATCGACCTGTTCGGTAAATTAATAGGGATTTGGTGCCATTATCGAATTAAGCGGGGAAGAGAGCTCTCTAGAAATTTCGGTCTCTTTATGGACTTAGTAAAAGGAAGGAAGACATTAAAGAAGTCGACGCAAATTGAGGCAGAAGGGCAATTTTTAAGTTCAAGTTTTGGCGAGGAAAAAATTGACGAAAGTTACGTTGTATGAACGTCCGAGCGACGAAGCCTTATAAAGACTTAAAAAAGCTAGCGAAGGCCTTTGAGTCTTTCTGGACTTTTCCAAAGCCTTGGTCCAAGTTTTTCAGCGATTCGGCTCCATTTCTAAGAATGAACCCGACAGCTGCGCAGTTTTCAAGTGGCTAGACATAAATAAGCGAAAATAAATCCGAAAAAAAAAACGCAAACTGTAGTGGGTATAAACTTTCAGGCTATATCAATGGGTGGGTAGTACGTTGACCGCTTAGAGCCGTCACCTTTAACCTATTCGCGCCGTACTAGCTCTTTATCTAAAAGGCAAAAGATTGGAAGTTGGCACGGTACCAAACTGTTTTAGTTCGTTGCCGTGTATTTTAAGGGACTAATCTAAAGTCAATGATACCGGCGATGGGCTGGCCCACCTCACCCTCTTGGCCCACCCAGAACTCATCCGCCTCGTTGGACGCATCACCCCCTTGGCCCACCTCACCCTCTTGGCCCACCCAGAACTCATCCGCCTCCCATTCTTCGATATATTTGTTTCTTCTTCGACGCGGACAAGACGCTGTTGCGCGTGCATAGTTCTTGAATGAGATTGAGGGCGGTGTGACGGGGGCCGTACCCTCACCGTGTACGAGTCAAGTCATCCGCGATATCGGATATTTACACGCCCGCCAGGGGGAGCGACTAGCTTCGATTCGGTCGCTGATCGGGAGGCTGTAGATAAATAGCGCGTTCTAGGAATCTCCAATCGAATTGAAAAAGAGATTCGGGGACTTGTAAAAGTCTTTGTGGAGAAAACGGATTTGCCGATTGGTAATGAATGGAAGAGACTCTATAGGCTGATTCTCTTTGATCTTTACGTGTTTTCTTCACTCCTCTCCTTCGAAATTTGTTTCCGTCTTTCAAAGGAGATGGGAATTTGGCGAAAGAAGCCGCCTTTTCCCGCACCAATCACCTTCGATAAGTCTCGTGCTTTTTATTGATATTATCATAAGCATAAGTAACATAATTACAATAAGTATGACAATTAACAACCAAACTGATTTTCATAGTTATTGCGTAATCAAGCGGAATATTAGGCTAAAATGATAAAAATTAAAAAAGTTTTTCTCGGCGCCACGAGCTCGTGTTTTATTATCACGCGTGATTCGCACGCGGGCTTCAAAACAAAGCCAAAGCCCCTCGCGACTCCAGAACATGCTCTCCGATATAAGACTTAAATTTGTATCAAAATGTAGTCATCCAAAACGGTAAGTCGCGAGTCCTAGTCACAGTATTAAAGGCTGAATTAAAGGCTTTAAAAAGTCGCTCGATGACTATTATTATTAGTATCAAGAGAGTATCAGTGCCGAAAAAAGGTTCGGTTAGATAATTTGCATTAAAGCAATAGGAAGTGTCATACTTATTGGTATTATGTTACTTATGTCATAAGCAATGTAACAATACGATGTAACAGAACGATTGCGCTAATAGTTCCCGCTTCTTTCGTTGGAAAAATTACTGTCAGCTAGGAGCACCAAACACAAGGAGAACGCAATTAGCCTTAAAACACGCTAACGCAGTGCTGTGTACAAATTTCATTGGACGAGCCTTTACGCTGAACGTTTTAAGAAGCGGGGGGGGGAGACAATTTCCGAATTTTCCCCTTCCGACGGCAATTGAGGAGGCGAATTTTCAGTCATCGGTAACTTGACACATGGGCCAAATAATGTTATGATTTACGCGGTCATTGGCGAAACTTTTTTTTAGCAGTGGTGGATAATTGGTTTGACGAGTATACACTCTTTTACGAAGTCGGCCATTTCATTACAGGCCTGATTTAAAATAGTACAGGCAAGGGCGCCTGCACGTGCTCATCAGCTCGAGACGTCGCGTGCACTTGACCGCGTGAAGCGAACTTGCATGCATTACTTGAAATCAGACCTGTGATAAAATGGCAGCTCTCACAAATAAGGATATAAAAGAGTGTATATGAGGTATTCTCCATTTTGATTGTTTTTAGGCCCACTTGTAAGGATTCTGGGGTCAAGTTTTATTTTTTAAAGCTAGCACAACATGGTGATTCATACTGAAAATGCAAATTTCTACGCTTCCTGTTATAATTTTCTATACAATTTTAAGGAATTTAAAAATTTAACCAGCTTAAGATTTTCACTAATTTTAATTTTTTTTCGGGCCCCTTTCAATTTCAAGCATACCTTATGGTTAAAATGAACCACCTATAGGTAGTTCTTTTTAACTTACCATTTCGTATACTTTTTATTCTCCACCACACTCCCCCCCCCCCTTTTCGGCTTTCCGCTTTGAAATTTTTAATGTTTAGGCTTAGTTTTTCTTTTCGGTGTAAAAGTCGCGAGCCAGATTTCCCGCACGGTACTGATGAGTCCCAAAAAGGCTAATTTCATTTTAATTAATTTAGTTTTTCACTCGAAGATCTATTTGGTCCGAGTTTCTAGTCTTTATGTTTGCTCGAAGACCTATAGACGCATTAACATATTGCCTACAGGGAAATATGCAAAAAGGGGCGAAATCCACCCGAGGTACCTTCCTATTTAATAATGTTTGAGGTAGATGGCGACACTATAAAGTTTACGAGCTATTTGTAAGTTTAGGGTTAGCTTTTTTATCCTTTTTTAATATGAATTTTTCTTCTTATTCGCGTATTTTATCAACCTTGAATACCACCAGTTTCCACCGCTGATCATTACAAAAATTAGCGTTGGGATCATACTTATTAATCTTATGTTACTTATGATATAATTTAGTTCTTAGTAACAATGTTACTAGCCAAGCAATTATATTCCTGGCCACGGCCATGGAACAATGAGGTCGGATGACCGCAATTTGACAGAGTGACCCTTGATTGTCCTCAAGATGACTTCTAGGCACTTCCTCTTCCGCGGACATCCATAATTATAAATTTCATTACCGGACAGCTTGACCTTCATTAGAGAGTGCCGCGAATTTTAACGAGATTACAAGAGCGTTATTAAAAGCAAAAGTATAGCGTAAGACCCAAAAGTGTGTCAGCTGTACCTTCGCGCAGGCCTATTAAAATTTTTAGTGAGACCTAGTCACACTACATGGAATAGTACTAGCAACATTATATTTAGTCTATACACTCTTTTTCGCGGTCTTTTCGACCCCTCTTTTTGGCCGCCCGCTAGTCGGCCATTACCTGGGACCACCGGTGGGGGGTCTAGGCTCGGGTCTTTGGTCCCAGGATATGGAGAATGGGGGTTAAGGGGGGTAAACTCAACATGGACGCGCCCAGCAAAATTCCAAAAAAAAGTCTATTGTCTGGCGCGATTTTCTCTCTTCGATTTACTCGCCCATAGACATACGTTTTAAAAGGGCTGGAGTACAGTCCCGGACAAAAGTTTCTGGACATTTTGTTTTTCAAAAATTTTTAAGACTGCTTATAGTAGAAAGTCGAATGATACCTTTTTGGAAAGGTTAAAAAACGGAGAATAATTTGGCTATTTTTAATTTCTCGAATTTCTATTGGTTGAAAAGGCGATGTTTTAGTTTTTTAAGCGTTGGTCAAATATTTCTTCACATTTAAAAAAATAAAAATAGCTTAATTATTCTCCGTTTTTTAACCTTTCCAAAAAGGTATCATTCGACTTTCTACTATAAGCAGTCTTAAAAATATTTGAAAAACAAAGTGTCCAGAAACTTTTGTCCGGGACTGTACCTCGATTTTGATGACGTATTTTCCAACCCCCCCCTTCGTTTCCCCTTTTTACTTTGCTACAAACTCTCATTAACTACTATACCGTTCTGACACACTTTTGGGTCTTATGCTACTTTTGTTAAAAGAAAGTGCGAATACGGGCAAATTCTAAGCTGTCGTCAAAGCGAGTAAGATGATAATTTTGAATTTTCGAACTACACTCGCTAAAAAAGATCATTTCAACGGTTTTTTACCATTTATCACGGTAACCATGGAAATACCGCGGGAATGAGAGGGGATCAGATTGATTATAAGTGGTGGTTAGCATTTTCACCTCGCAGGAAGAGGAGCCGGGTTCCACCCCAGCTTGTGGCCCTGGGTGAAAACTTGGAACTACTCCTTGACTTAATGGTAATAGTAATAGTGAGTGTTGGGAGCTGTTGGCTCGCATGGCGAGAAGGGCTTGCCACCACCCTCCTACGCATTATAACCCGGCCACCTGTTTAAAAGGCATTATAAGTCGCTAGATGACTTGGGCCTAAAGTGGCGCCTTGGGTATAATGGTAACTTTAGTTAATGTTGAGATCGTAATTGATTGATTTCGAATCGGGAATGGGAATTTCGAGAATTAAATTATAATGTGATCGCTCTACTTTGAATCGGGAATGGGAATTTCGGGAATTAAATTACAATGTGATCGCGCTACTTCGAATCAGGAATGGGAATTTCGAGAATTAAATTATAATGTGATCGCGCTACTTCGAATCGGAAATGGGAATTTCGGAAATTAAATTACAATGTGGTCGCGCTACTTCGAATCGGAAATGGGAATTTCGGGAATTAAATTACAATGTGATCGCTCTACTTTGAATCGGGAATGGGAATTTTGGGAATTAAATTATAATGTGATCGCGCTACTTTTAATCGGGAATGGGAATTTTGGGAATTAAATTATAATGTGATCGCCCTACTTTTAATCGGGAATGGGAATTTTGGGAATTAAATTATAATGTGATCGCGCTACTTTTAATCGGGAATGGGAATTTCGGGAATTAAATTACAATGTGGTCGCGCTATTTCGAATCGGGCATGGGAATTTCGGGAATTAAATTACAATGTGGTCGCGCTACTTCGAATCGGAAATGGGAATTTCGGAAATTAAATTACAATGTGGTCGCGCTACTTCGAATCGGAAATGGGAATTTCGGAAATTAAATTACAATGTGGTCGCGCTACTTCGAATCGGAAATGGGAATTTTGGGAATTAAATTATAATGTGATCGCGCTACTTCGAATCGGAAATGGGAATTTCGGAAATTAAATTACAATGTGGTCGCGCTACTTCGAATCGGAAATGGGAATTTCGGGAATTAAATTATAATGTGATCGCGCTACTTTTAATCGGGAATGGGAATTTCGGGAATTAAATTACAATGTGGTCGCGCTACTTCGAATCGGAAATGGGAATTTTGGGAATTAAATTATAATGTGATCGCGCTACTTCGAATCGGAAATGGGAATTTCGGAAATTAAATTACAATGTGGTCGCGCTACTTCGAATCGGAAATGGGAATTTCGGGAATTAAATTATAATGTGATCGCGCTACTTTTAATCGGGAATGGGAATTTCGGGAATTAAATTACAATGTGGTCGCGCTATTTCGAATCGGAAATGGGAATTTCGGGAATTAAATTACAATGTGATCGCTCTACTTTGAATCGGGAATGGGAATTTTGGGAATTAAATTATAATGTGATCGCGCTACTTCGAATCGGAAATGGGAATTTCGGAAATTAAATTACAATGTGGTCGCCCTACTTCGAATCGGAAATGGGAATTTCGGGAATTAAATTACAATGTGATCGCTCTACTTTGAATCGGGAATGGGAATTTTGGGAATTAAATTATAATGTGATCGCGCTACTTCGAATCGGAAATGGGAATTTCGGAAATTAAATTACAATGTGGTCGCGCTACTTCGAATCGGAAATGGGAATTTCGGGAATTAAATTACAATGTGATCGCTCTACTTTGAATCGGGAATGGGAATTTTGGGAATTAAATTATAATGTGATCGCGCTACTTCGAATCGGAAATGGGAATTTCGGAAATTAAATTACAATGTGGTCGCCCTACTTCGAATCGGAAATGGGAATTTCGGGAATTAAATTACAATGTGATCGCTCTACTTTGAATCGGGAATGGGAATTTTGGGAATTAAATTATAATGTGATCGCGCTACTTCGAATCGGAAATGGGAATTTCGGAAATTAAATTACAATGTGGTCGCGCTACTTCGAATCGGAAATGGGAATTTCGGGAATTAAATTACAATGTGATCGCTCTACTTTGAATCGGGAATGGGAATTTTGGGAATTAAATTATAATGTGATCGCGCTACTTTTAATCGGGAATGGGAATTTCGGGAATTAAATTACAATGTGGTCGCGCTATTTCGAATCGGAAATGGGAATTTCGGGAATTAAATTACAATGTGATCGCTCTACTTTGAATCGGGAATGGGAATTTTGGGAATTAAATTATAATGTGATCGCGCTACTTCGAATCGGAAATGGGAATTTCGGAAATTAAATTACAATGTGGTCGCCCTACTTCGAATCGGAAATGGGAATTTCGGGAATTAAATTACAATGTGATCGCTCTACTTTGAATCGGGAATGGGAATTTTGGGATATAAATTATAATGTGATCGCGCTACTTCGAATCGGAAATGGGAATTTCGGAAATTAAATTACAATGTGGTCGCGCTACTTCGAATCGGAAATGGGAATTTCGGAAATTAAATTACAATGTGGTCGCGCTACTTCGAATCGGAAATGGGAATTTCGGGAATTAAATTACAATGTGATCGCTCTACTTTGAATCGGGAATGGGAATTTCGGAAATTAAATTACAATGTGGTCGCACTACTTCGAATCGGAAATGGGAATTTTGGGAATTAAATTATAATGTGATCGCGCTACTTCGAATCGGAAATGGGAATTTCGGAAATTAAATTACAATGTGGTCGCACTACTTCGAATCGGAAATGGGAATTTTGGGAATTAAATTATAATGTGATCGCGCTACTTCGAATCGGAAATGGGAATTTCGGAAATTAAATTACAATGTGGTCGCGCTACTTCGAATCGGAAATGGGAATTTCGGGAATTAAATTACAATGTGATCGCTCTACTTTGAATCGGGAATGGGAATTTTGGGAATTAAATTATAATGTGATCGCGCTACTTTTAATCGGGAATGGGAATTTCGGGAATTAAATTACAATGTGGTCGCGCTATTTCGAATCGGAAATGGGAATTTCGGGAATTAAATTACAATGTGATCGCTCTACTTTGAATCGGGAATGGGAATTTTGGGAATTAAATTATAATGTGATCGCGCTACTTCGAATCGGAAATGGGAATTTCGGAAATTAAATTACAATGTGGTCGCGCTACTTCGAATCGGAAATGGGAATTTCGGGAATTAAATTACAATGTGATCGCTCTACTTTGAATCGGGAATGGGAATTTTGGGAATTAAATTATAATGTGATCGCGCTACTTCGAATCGGAAATGAGAATTTCGGAAATTAAATTACAATGTGGTCGCGCTACTTCGAATCGGAAATGGGAATTTTGGGAATTAAATTATAATGTGATCGCGCTACTTCGAATCGGAAATGGGAATTTCGGAAATTAAATTACAATGTGGTCGCGCTACTTCGAATCGGAAATGGGAATTTTGGGAATTAAATTATAATGTGATCGCGCTACTTCGAATCGGAAATGGGAATTTCGGAAATTAAATTACAATGTGGTCGCGCTACTTCGAATCGGAAATGGGAATTTCGGGAATTAAATTACAATGTGATCACTCTACTTTGAATCGGGAATGGGAATTTTGGGAATTAAATTATAATGTGATCGCGCTACTTTTAATCGGGAATGTGAATTTCTCGAATTAAATTACAATGTGGTCGCGCTATTTCGAATCGGGCATGGGAATTTCGGGAATTAAATTACAATGTGGTCGCGCTACTTCGAATCGGAAATGGGAATTTCGGGAATTAAATTACAATGTGATCGCTCTACTTTGAATCGGGAATGGGAATTTTGGGAATTAAATTATAATGTGATCGCGCTACTTTTAATCGGGAATGGGAATGTCGGGAATTAAATTACAATGTGGTCGCGCTATTTCGAATCGGGCATGGGAATTTCGGGAATTAAATTACAATGTGGTCGCGCTATTTCGAATCGGGAATGGGAATTTCGAGAATTAAATTATAATGTGATCGCGCTAGTTTGAAACGGGAATGGGTGGGAATAATACCGTTTCCGCTTCAAACGCGGCTCTCTAATTTCAACTAAAGAGCTCTCAATCGCGACCAATTTGAAAGAATTAAATAGGTTCCCAAAGAAAGGGAATTTTGAAGGAGGGCGAGTGGCGTTGTCCCGCGCAAATCGAGTCTCATCTGTCGAAGCGAGGAATGGAAAACAAAGGAGGGTTTTAATCGGATTGTCAGACATCGACGGGCGGAGGAAGAAAAAAGTGTGGATGGAAAAAAAAAATATCATTTCTCCTCCGCTGATCTCGCGAGCAGTCTTTAGAGAAAGCTAATTTGGTCGATGCCACGCCGAAGGAGCCGGGGTTCCTGGTCGATTACTCGATCAAGACAATCGATTAGACAGAGCGGAATGAAAGAGGAACGCGGTGATGGCCTGCCTAACTACCAGTTCAAGTAGATTCAGTTCAACCCGCTCCAGATAAATCTTATCTTACAAACGTCTACAGGGAGTTGTGCCAATCTTGTGCGATTAATCTTATTTAAATGTTAATTCTAAAATAAATGTAATTCAATTAAATTCTAAAATAAATAAATATAAATGTAATTAAACTAGTAAAACCCTAAACCTTAGAAATGTGTAACTTAAATATTTTATAATTGTGAAACTCGAAGCAAAAAATTTATCGTATGTATGTATTGTATTTGAATCTTTTCGACGCTCTCTGGACATTCTCAAAAAATTCCGCGCCTCTGGAAAATCCGGGAAACGAGCGCGTCAGTAATATTCCATAGAATGTTGGCGCTCGTTTCCTCCCCCGCTTGTTAAAGGATTAACCGAGCTTTCTTCGAGGGTCCAGGGAGCGGAGATGAGTAGAATAAAACTTTTTCTCAACCGTATAAGGTTAAAATAAACCTTGCAAAAAACCAAACGTAACGTGGTATTTTTTTCTGACCTAAAACTTAGGAACTAGAGAAGGCGCGTACTAAAATAAATTAATTTCCCTTAACTTGTTTCAGTCCAAGTTAAGTGATAGGTTAAAAATTAGCTCTCCCAAAAGTAATTAAGTAAAATTAGAGAAGGGACAAAAACCCCTTTTCTTCAAACCTCACACTGAAAAAGTTGTTCAGAAAATTGGTAACACTTTTTAAGCTTTTCCGAATTTTACACTACATTACACCGTAAACTATCAGTTGAGTTTCGGTGTATTTGGGTAGTAGGAGGCTAGGAGGTGTTAAAACCAGTGATTAGTATGAATTGTACTCTGCTATATATAATCGTCTGCTGCTTCAGATTGTGTTGGATAAAGCGGCAAAATAACATTTACATTTTTAAGAAATACGCGACTTAGCATTTTGGTAATTAAGGCATCCAAAAAGAGTGAAATCAGTGAGAGAGTGTATTTTAGCATCACCCAACTAATTATACGTTTTTGGAAAATATTTTCTAAACTAGTGCTACACTTATAGCTATAATTTGGCACGAAAACAAACTGTTAGGGCAGCAAAGTGTAGCGCAAAAATATCAATTGTGGAAACACTTCAGCTACCAATTTTAGGGCGTGTTTTGTCCTATTTGATAGCCGGGAGTAGTGGCTCACTCCTGTAATCCCAGGCGTCCGGGAGGCAGAGTTTGTGGAAGGCCGTGTGAGGACGACTACCAATCCCCCAACGGGTGGTCGGGATACTTCCGCCACGGGTGTCCCCACCCCTGTCCCCACGTATCCCCCCGTTGGCGTGGCCTTTACACATATCTCACCCTGATTAATCAGTTATTGTGTGTGTGCTGGTGTCTAAGGCCTCGGGTCGACACCGATGTTTGTGTATCTCAAAAAAAAATGTTCTATTTGATATAATTTACACGGAAAGATAAATAAACCTTGGCTATAATTTTATTGACAAATTAAAATTAACTATTAGCGGTGGAAAATGCGGAGTATACAATAAAATAATTTTAAAGAAATGAATAAAAACCACTATTGCACAGTAAAATAGTTTTGTTTATTAAAAAATAAGTTTAATAGCCCGCGCGTAGCTAATAGGTTCGAGGAGTACAACATTTTGAAATTTTACGTACGGAATTTTAAATTTTAAAGTGATTTCAGAAATCATAAACTGATTTTGACATTTCGGATCACAATTTTCGCGTTGATTTCTGGTTTTACACACAATCCAAGGGATTTGTGTGTATTGGTTTCACGTACAGTGTAGCCGATCCCGCCGTGTCGTACACAACTCTTTACCAGTTAGGGTTACAAATTTCAACGATTCAACGCTACATTTACCGGCCTCGGTATCCCAATATAATTTTTTAAATCTGAGCCCATGAAGTTAATAATTTTTCCATTTATGTGTTTTTGGGCGATTTTCGGCTTAAAATCTACATCATTTTTTAAATTAAGAGCGACTTGGTTGAAAGTTATATTTTTAGTTAGTACTGATCATTTCTGTACTACTTTCGGTTGCATTAATATATTTTAATTTTTAGTAAGATTTCTGACCAATAGTTCTTTTTATAAAATAACCTTGGCCAACTTGTTGAAATGTTGCCTCCCCGCTTCAGCTGTGGATCCGTTTTCTCTCCCACTAAAGAGCTTATGAACTCATTCTTAGGCATTGGCTGAACTACTCCAGGGCAACATTTCAACAAGCTGGGCAAGTGTAAAGACATTTTATAAAATTCGAGGGAGCCCACAACCCGCGTACGCGCTATTGTCATATTTGAATTTCGTGCCAATTGATAAAGGCGCCATCTAGGAGCAACAAACACAAGGAGAACGCAGCTAGCCTTTAAACACGCTAACGAAGGGTTGTGTACGAATTTCATTGGATGAACGTCACGAGCCTTTACGCTGAACATTTTACGGTTGGGGGGAAAGACAATTCCGAATTTTCCAATTCCGACGGCAGCAGGCGCTAAAGGATCTAGCCAATGAAAAACGTACACAAGAAAATCCACGACTTTTGACGGGTTGCGTTCTCCTTGTGTGTGGTGTTGTGTTTGTTGCTCCTAGGCGCCATCTAACTCGATGGCGTTTCGTTACCTTATTTTAAAAACCAGGTAACTCGAAAAATGCGGTTTGTCTTAAATTAAATTTAAATTATCTTGTTCGCGTTTCGCTACTTTATTTCCAAAACTACGTAACTCGAAAAATTCATTTTCGATAAAATTCCTCTTGGGTTTATTAAATTAATGTACAAGATGATTGAAAATTGGTTCAAATTTAAATTTAATATTTAAAATATAGTTAATACCCCGGGGGATTGTGTGTACTTAAATGTCCGCGACATCTTGTTCTATTTAAATCATGCTCCCTTTAAACATTGAAGCACCCTCTACAGCTGACAATGCGTATGAAATGAAATTACCTAGTGGCGACTTAATTATTTATAGGTCAAAATATTTGGGTTATAACCCCATCTTTCGAGATATGGTTCGTAAATATAGTCGCGTTTAATCTTTGCTGGCCCAAAATTTAAATATAATATTTAAAATATAGATAATTGTGTGTACTTGAATGTCCGTAACATCTTGTTTAGGTTGGAACCGATTTTCTTTCATATTTTGGGATTTCCAAGTGGATTTCTGAAATTATTTTTCTCTAGAGTGTACGGAATTTTTAAGAATGTCGAACCCGTCGAATAAGTTTGACTATTACATCAATAATAATGGTTTGAGTCTATTTGATCGATTCCCAAATGATCGAACGGGTCCCATTTGATCGAATTGCATTTGATCGAATGGCATTTGATCGAACGAAATTTGATCGAACGCTACTGTAGGGTAAAACTACTAGTTTTTGGGAGTAAATCGAAAAGGCAACGGTGCATACGCGCCTACGGCGCGCGTACATCAACCTAACCTAACCTAACCTAACCTAACCTGACCCTATTTATATATATCAAAAACAACGGGCCGTTATCGTCGATGTCATAAAAAAATTCCATCATATAGTGTATAAAGTAAAAATCTCTTCATCTTTGTGGCTTAATACAGTTAAAGCAATTAATTATTCCATCATTATTCCTTCTGCACTTCATAATGACATTCGGTAAAATAAAAACATACCAACTGGTACAATAAATACTTTTGAATTCGATCAAATAGTATTCGATCATTTGAAGGTTCGATCTTATGAAACAAATGACAAATGGGATTCGATCAAATGGAATTTCGATCAATTGCAACGTATAATGATCGTTACATCAATAATAATAATGTAATATAATTTGTAGTACTAAGGAGGTTTTCCAATGAGCCGTTCGAACACCCTGTATAGATCAAATTTAAAATCTGGGGTTAGTGAATGGCACTGGGCAGAGTCGCTATCGGTTCGAGAGAGTGGACGTGGCTCAGGAGTTAACTCTCTGTTCCGGAGGAGAGATAGAAACTTTCTTTTGTCAGGGAGAGGAATTCCCGCGGACGATCAATATAGGACGCGAATTGGCTGTCCGAATTTTCAACTAGTTTTGGGTGTCCCGACCCCTTCAAATACACTTTACAGCCAACCCTTCGTTGGCGAACTGGCTCGAAATCCCAACGGAAAATCATTAAATTAAGCTTATCAGGGTTAATTGTCTTCGTTCCGGGATGGGCCGCCTTTCTATCCTCGACTTACAGTTATAATTAGAAAAGACCCTTTTGTCACTCCGAATCGATTCGCCTTTCGTGTATAACCACTATCAGCGTTACCGTATGACCAACACTTTCGACGTATTCGAATACAGGAATTTAGCCCAAGTTTGTTAACAATATGCAGTTCGGAACTTGCGGAAGTCTGTTATATATTCAAAGGAGGGTTGGTTTTCACTAGAGCCAAAACGCCACGGTGAGCGTCGGCGCAAAAACTGTATTATAAAAATTTGACGCAAAAAATCCCGGTTAGGACTATTTTTCGTCTCGATCTGGCTGATCGCTTTAGCTCCTCCTACTGACTTCAAAACATTCGTAATTTTTTTGGCGTCTTTCATTGGCTTATACATCGACTACCAAAACTCCCAAAAATTTAGGATGAAGTCTTATGCTTCAAAATCTGTAGTCCGTGAGTTGGCTAGGCTTTTTAATGTCAGCGAAGGTGAAAGTTTTGAAACATCCAAACATCCGGAAAGTATCATGCACAAATTACATTTGACGCCATGGAAATTTGGCTACAACTGAAAAGCAGACCATACAGCTATACAAAAGTGATAAAACCTTGAGATTTTTCTAGTATTAAAACAACCAAGTGAGGGGGAACGTATCATAAGGGGGATATTTTATCTAGTAGGCGGAGCCTAAGTGATCAGTGACATCTTACTATATGGCGTGATAAACATTCCAAGTTCGTGTATGAATTCCTGATTAGTCCTATAACCGGGATTTTTTGCGTCGAATTTTCGCCATAGTGAAAAGCAGCCTTAAAACATGTAAACTAACTAAGGTGACGTATTTATCCCACACCATAGTTTATGTACATGTTTCATAAGTTAAAATAGTTAGTGTAGGGAGCTGTTGGCTGGCGTGGCATGAAGGGCTTGTCACCACCCTCCTACGAATTGTAAACCGACTACCTGAATTAATAGCTTTAAAAGTCATTTTTTTTTCTTGTGATGTAGACAAGGGGGGGTTCCGGGTTCAGACCCCCCCCCTTGGGCTTACCTTTGACTGTACAAAATTTTCACACCCTTCTCGACCCCCTCTTAACATTTACATATTTCGCCCCCCCTTGACGAATTGCTTGTGACATCATTTCCATGAGCTGTAACTCACGGTCGTGCACATTTCAAAACTTAGAAATATGGTAAAAATACTTGGTTTGGAAATTTCCTAAGGAGTAGAGCAACAATCCATAATTCGAATAATACTAAAGTATTGCAGGCGACAAAAAGATCTATGTTTTTGAAAACAATTTAAAGGAAACTTTAAAGGTTTTGTTCTTGTAAGGGAAATGCAATAGAAAATGCTCTAATCAAAACTATTCGAAGTCTTCAAAGGCAATTAAAAGTTAATAAGAGATAAAAGGAATTCCTTCGATACTTAAGTTCGGCGCAAGAATTGAAGCGTCAATTATTGGGGTTCTAATTATAATTTTACGATTGAAAAACTGAAAATTAATGAATCTAAAAAGGAGCCGGCGCCGTAAATCGATCGAAAGAATCTTTTTTTAGGTTTTATTGGAAGAAATTATACTTACACTAAAAGTATATAGCCATCGGAATTTTTGCTAAAGAACGAATAAAAAAACGAGCCATGACCCAGTTCCCAATAGTTTCAAAGTGGAATTATATTAAGTAGGCTTAATTTAATCTCCACGATTCACAATCGATTACACAAATTTTTGAACTGAAAAAAAGTTTTGCCGATAAAATGTATTTTGGAGGCTTCAAGGCGAGACCCTCAGCCACCTAATAACCTATTCAATTTTATCTTTCCCTTATTATATTTTTTTGCTTTCACTTTCTCTTTGGTTCAGAAATTGCGACTATTTTCGAGAAAGAAATCAAATTCTTTGAACAAGAATATCTGTTCGAAATGCGGTCTACCCTTTGGCGTCAACGACACGCCCACCAACTCTACCACCGTCACAACCTCAACGAGTAGGAACACCTCGGACATTCAAAATCAGAACTTGACCCAGGTCCGGACACCACCACCAAAATCCCAGGAAGAGAACGCGGTGGTACACGGAGCCGTCATCAAAGAAGCCAAAAAGACGTGCAGAAGACAGTCCGAAGAGTTACCGCAAATACCCGTTAAGGCCGTGGAGTATCTCTACCAGAATCGTAAGTTAAACATTTCCAATTCAGGGACCTTATCGACTATCTCAAGATAAAACCTAATAAACGACCATTTTTTAAATTTCAGAAAATTAAGTTTTTTGATTTTGATTTATATTATTTTTCATGATAATGAATGTAGTGCTTTAGTGCAAAGAATATAGACCCCAGGAATCGAAAGAAAAACCGTTAATGCCTCGCCTCTCGAGTTGACGGGAGAGCTTCCGGCTAGAAGAATCAATAGAACCGGAAATAAGCCCGTCAACCTAGGTTTGCCTTTGGAGGCTAGAGACAAGAAAATTATACTAGATAGAGCTGCAGTTTCCATTCCTGGGGTCTAAATTCTTTGTTTAGTGGTATCTCGCATCGAGGAATGTTTTTGGGTGGTTGCAATTTTTACAGTAGGTATACAATTCTCATTTATCTTTGAATTTACTACTAAGTCGAAATTTAAAAATTTGGCGTTTACTAAGTTTGGTTTGGGTACAGCCGAAATATTACCAGCGAGCACTAATCCTGGTAGGGAATTTCATGATAATAATAATCAGCTATAGTCTAATAACCAAGGTACCATCTTACTCCCAATTTTTTGGCTACTTTTAATGCTATTAATTCAGGTGGTCGTGTTGTACTGCGTATCAATCTGTAGTCTTCTAGATGCTATAGCAGATAAGAGCCAAGGACGACGTTGCCTTTCCCAAAACTTTTAGTGTGAGGGATATCCTAGGATATCCTATTTAATTGCTCCTTCAACGCTTTGGCCGATTAAAAATTTTAATTTGACCAATTAAAGATATTCCCCTATTCGGTTTTCCGTTGCTACGCAACGAGTTTTGAAATTTTTAATTGTTAGGCTTAGCTTCTCTTTTTGGTTTGTTAATCACACACCAGATTCCATGATCATTACTGATGAACTCCAATTAGGGCGAACCGGTCTACTGTGGGAAATTCTGAATATTTTCTATCCTTTTAAATTCGCTTTTTGATTCAAAATCCTTTTTATCTTATGTGTATGAATAACTCGTATAGTTTGTAATAACTTTAAATTCTGCTTGAATTTAGCTTTTTGGCCCCCTTTGGTAATGTACTTTTCATCCTTTTATCATTCAAGGATACAGAATGCTATAGTGAGAGCGCATGGTGATAAATTGTTCGAAATTGGTATACAGCTCTGAAAATTAATATACACGTGCCTTGAACTATACTCTCGACTACCTAAATTTTATTTTTCAAAAAAACCGACTGGAAAAACCTTTATAAGCAAAAAACGCCCTTGTTGCCGAGGACGCGCGCATCTTAGTTTAATAGTGTTTTTAAAATAATTTGGTCGAAGTTGCACCGCATCTCCGCAGTGCTACTTAAAACCTGATATGGAACCACATCGAGGTATTTTTCCATAGGTATTTCTCCATAGGGAAAAATAGTAAATCGCGTGTATCTCTGGTGGTAAAGGTGGAAAAGTTATGAAATTTTTATGGTGATACGTGTCATAGTACTACTTAAAACCTGATATGCCATTTTTCCCTATGGAGAAAAACGAAAAATCGTTAAAAACGTCGAGTAAAAAAAATATCTCGTTGTGGTTCCATATCAGGTTTTAAGTAGTACTGTGACACGTATTACCATAAAAAAATTCATAACTTTACCACCTTTACCACGCGAGCTACATGTGATTTACCATTTTTTATTCCTAAAGTTGCGGAGATGCGGTGCAACTTAGAACCTTAAGTTTTAAAAACACAGATAAACTAAGATGCGCGCGTCCTCGGCAACAAGGGCGTTTTTTGCTTATGAAAGTTTTTCCAGTCGGTTTTTTTGAAAAATAAAATTTAGGTAGTCGAGAGTATAGTTTAAGGCACGTGTATATTAATTTTCAGAGCTGTATACCAATTTCGAACAATTCGGGTATATTTTGTAACCATGCGCTCTTGTATCAAGCTGTACTTGAAGTTTACTCAAATATCTTATTTTAATGTAAAGTTTTCATATTAAATGCATATAACAATATTCAAAAAGGCCTAAAATGTTAAATGTTGAGGCATTTCAAACAAAACGGTCCCATAATACGGACTTCATTTAAAAAAGACCATTAAAAATATTATTTGAATAAATATAATACAGTATTTTCGAATTTGAATTTAAAATTTGAAGTATCTAGAGGGTCTTCATTCGCATCCGCTTCTGCGATTAAAAGAGCAATTTTTTTTAAAATAAATAAACAATGATCCAGAAAAAGCTTCATTTTCTATACACTGTATAAGCGTAAATGTTTTCGTTGTTGAGGAGTTGTGACTAAATAGTGCGGCTAAAACAACGGAAGACGACTAATTCCAACTAATGAGCAGTTTTAAGTACTTGGGCCAAAGGTGGTGCCTAGAGGTCGGTAACGGTTAATCATTATCCATGATTAAATTCATTTTTTTTTGGGAAAAAAATGTAAACAAAGAAATTTACCGGATAATATTTCGGAAAATGGTTAAAAAACATGTATTATTCGTAAAATTTGAGCTTTTTATCGAAAAAAACGTCTTTTTTCCGATTAATTTTACAAATTTATCGAAAAAATTAATCGGATAATACAGAAATATAAATTACTTGATCAAAACATTTTACGAATAATTTTGAGAGCTTTATCTATTGAATAAATGTTAACCATCCCCGACCTCTAGCGATCGGGTGGCGTTTTTGGTTCAACCAAAGATAATATAGAACTCCGTAACCTAGATTCGAATTCTGAGAGTTTTCTGGGGCGCGTCAAAATTCTGAGAATTCTTCACTTCTCAAATTTTTGACGGTTTTTCTCACAGGAGAGGAGGAAACCAAATGTTAAGTTAATTTTCGATGAAATATTTCCTTTTAAAATGTTTTCTTCCTTCTTATATTGTCGTGAAATCGTGTCAAAATATTATTTATTGTCAAGGGCTTAGTAGTGTACAACGTTCGTGGCATTCTCGTAAGTCGCCATCTTTGACGCTTTTTAGCGAGTTCTCACGCTCACACTAGAGCCTAAAACCCAGTTTAGGTCGGTTTGAATGCCAGTTTTGACCGCCGACGATAATTCTTGGTTCACACGTGCGAAATCGCTTCACCCCGGTTCGCTTATAGCCAAGGCTTAATGCCATTTCAAATTATGACTAGAATTTTGAAAATACTAAAATGTATCCCAAAACAATTTGTTAATCATGTTTACTATACATAAAGTAATATTATTTGACATTATTTAGAATTTTATTCCCATTATTTTTGAAAAAACGAGCAATATTACTTGCCCGCCTTATCGTTTTGAAAGCGATTCTAAGCGAACCGATTTGGACGAGTTGCTTCCCGAACCAACACGAAGCGATTTCTCACGCTGGTTTTGGAAACTAGTTCTCTAAACGAAGCGATTTTAGGGGCAACTGTGAACGTGGCTTTAAGAAGAATTCCTTCTCAGAATTTTGACGGTTTTCTAATGAAACGTTTACCCACTTCCGGCAAGTATCGCCCGAAAACTCGGCCTCCATACGTCGCGGTATTGCCTTATTACGGCCATCTTTGAAGACGCGCTGTTGCGCGAACAGCGTGTCATTAAAGTTGGCCGTGGTTTTATCTATAGTTGGTTACTATGTTAACTATGGAGCTACTTTTTCGGAGATCCGGCAGGAAGTGGGTAAGCGCTATTGACTACGCGCGAGGCAGTGATTTAGAATCTAGGGCTGCGTTCAGTAACTATGGCTGCGTTCAGAAACGCTCACCGGTGAGTCCGCTGAGTCACCGCTGACACCGGTGCTTTACTGAACGGCCTTTTAATTTCGGGTATTGGCGTCACGATAGTCATCGGTGAGACACCGAAGTCACCGAAAGAGATAGTCGGTTTTTCCGATGACTGACGTCATTACTGACGTAAAACTACTATTAATGCTACGCTATTTTAAAAAAAACCGATGACTGAATAAAAGCGTTCAGCAACTTACGACGTCATTATGACGAAAAAGCTCATCGGTGGAAAATATAAATCCATTGAGTTGGGAATATTAATCTAGAGATCCAATCAAATCTGCTCCCCGCGAAACAAGTTTTTGAAAAATACGAATGTGCCGTCTGCTCTAAAATGACGAGCAAACGTTATCATATGACCCGTGGCGCCATCCATTATTTTGAAGAAAAAAAATATTTTTGCTTGAAAACGCGTCTTATTTGAAGGAACCATTGAGAGATAGACGGCGCCACGGGTAGAATGATAACGTTTTCTCGTTATTTGGGACGCTGATGGGAGCAGACGACAGTATTCTTATTTTTAAAAACTTGTTTCGCGAAATACTGAAATCCGACGTTTTGATTGGACCTCTAGATAAATATTCCCAACTCAATGTATAAATCCATCGGTTTTTTTTTCGTTGACTGTTTCTGAACGTACCCCCAGACTGTAAGAGCAGGGTTTTCTATTGCTCAACAGTCACGTGACGTCGCAGCACGGAGTAAGGCTAGCTGCAGACGCCGCAACAGACGATATTTTACAAAATTTACAACAAGCGTAAAAAGCGTTCAACAAGATCCTACGTCACGTTAGCAAAGGTCTCAACGAAAATAATTATTCGGATACTTCGCAGCCTAGGGTACGAGGTTTATATTATCTTTGGTTTCACCTTTGGGTTAAGAGCCAACGAAGCCCCGCCGACGGAATCTGTGTTATTTACACCACGCGCCATCTGTATTTATTTTATTTCAAAAATGTCGAAATCGTGTATTGTTGCTACATTCCAGTGCCGGATTAAGGACTATAGTCAGTTGCAGGCTAAGAAAGACAAAATATATAGTACAATCGGCGCAAGGATGCCTCAGATCGTTTCCGGTCATTCCACCGCGCGAAATTTGAATTTGGCCATTTTACGGTCAAATTCGAATTTTGCTCTTTTCGTCGTCTTTTATAGCGCGATCTAGAGACCAAAATTGGAATCTTTATTTTTTAATTTCATAATTGTGGTGGCGAGCAAATTTAAAAGATAAGGCATTCCTATCATTCTTAAATTTAAAATGGTATGTATAATTATTTAATTTTGTAAATTTATTTCTACGTCTTACCAGTTAAATCGGCAGTTTCTTTTAAAATAGTTACCACACTTTCTTGGGGATAACGTTGTTTTAATGAGCTATAGACGTTTAAAATTATGTTTTTCTCTTTACTTGTTAACAATAAACCTTTATCATGCTTTTTATAGTATCTCTTGGGCTATTTAAAATATTTGGAGCTTATATTATCGAACCGTCTTTAGCAAAATAATTCGGCTGTATTCGGTAATTAAACTCATGACAACATTAAATTGAAAAATCCATTTTAATGTCGGTTCCTAGATGGCGCGAAAATACGATTAAAATCACGAAATTTGAAATTAACCGTAAAGTGGTCAAATTCAAATTTCACGCGGTCGACTGCCGGTAATGGCCTGAGGTATCCTTGCACCGACTGTACTATATATTTGGTCTTTCTTAGCCTGCAACTGACTATAGGCCTACTAGGCCCCCACCAACCACTGATGAAATCAATGGATTTTTCACTGATTAAGAGAAAAACATGTCAGGCTTGTTGTTTTATTATTTCAAAAATCATTAGTATCGTGACATAAGCTCAGCTTCGGGACATCCGAGTTTTGCGTTTTTACGCTTTCCGTACTAAAATCTGCCTAGGGCCCCTCCTTCAGTAAATCCGGTACTGATTCATTCCAATACAGATGGCGTTGTGTAAATAACCCCGATTCCGAGGGCGGGGCTTCAGCAGCTCTTAATCCACAGATGAAACCAAAAACTTCAGCCGATCGCTACTTTCCCACGTCAATATGTCTAAGGAAGACTTTAGTGGCTCTGATGATTCTCATAAAAAAGGGCGTGGCTTACAGCGGAGATTTCGCTCGCGACGTGCTACGATAAATTCGCCGAGTAGTCGACATTAATAGAGTAATATCGGCGTGACGTATGTCGACGTCACCCATGCTTTTCCTATAGATAAAAACTGGCCGAAAAATGGTGGTCATATCCCAAAGCTACAGAGCGATAATACTGTCAAGAGCATAGCGCCGATTTGATTTGGGTCGGCGGCGGCATTTCGGGAATATCAGCCAGCGGCGGAGGCGCGGCGCACAGATTTTTCAAAAATACTCGGCGTTGAAAATTTGGGGGGGAAAATAAAGTTATTTAAAAAACTTAAAACCAAATTCGACGGCGGGATAAAAATTTATCGGTGGTGGCGGCGGCGCTAAGCTCTAGACATTAAGCCTTATCTCGAATAGAAATTCACTTACCTTTTGCTCTATTCTTAAACCATGTAAATACGTGATTTTGCGCGGAACAAGGTCAGTTTCGTGAAGAATGTGACAAATTTTGCGAGATATTTAGTGTGAGAACTAATTGGGGTTAATTAAATTAATTTTCTGGAAAGTCGATTTCCGTGTGTGAGTGATCTCCATTTTCTTTCAGCGGCGGGGCTTCATAGTTATCGTTCCATGGATAAAAAAATTATCGTTTTCAGAAAATTTGTTGTAAATATTAATTTTGTAGGATTATTGACATTAAACTTACAAGGAGACGACCCGAGGTGATTTTCACTGATTTTGTTTAAATTCGGGGGATAAGTAGAACTTTATGTAAGTTGAAATTTCCTAAAAGGAGAAGTTTAGACGGGCTTTAGTTTGACCATAGACAGTATATATCCCTAAGGGGACGAGAAATCGCCTACCTTCCACTGTTTCTCTCACTGACGCTCTGTTATTGAAAGAGGGGGGAAAACACTTAAGCTTCTAAGCGCTTCAAATGACCTTGAAAGTTCCCGTTTTTAAAGTACGGCCGTCTTTATTCAGTTGGGGCCCTAGCATCGACACGAACTCTTGCAGCTGGCCGCAAAGCGACTGTGATTGGGTCTAAAAATCAGAGCGTATTCTCGTCCCATATGGTTTTACCAAGGCAACCAAAATTGTTTTTGATTACTTAAAATCTTCTTTACCCTATGAAAAAATGTTTAAATATTAAAAAAAATTATGTTAAAAAAATTGTACAATGAGTAAATTCAGGTTAATTTGGGTAAATGCAAGCAATTTGGGTAAATATAAGTAAATTTGGCTTATATTATTTGAAATGGGTAAATGCATGTACATTTCGGTAAATATTAGTAAAATGTGTGAATTAGGTAAATGCAAGTAAAATTGACTAAATTTTGGTTATGGAAGTAAAATTCGTAAATGCTATTAAATAGTCCTTTAAATAAAAGATCATTCATAGCCGATTATAGAGTTTGTGCTGCGACAAGTGGACATAAAACCGGTTTGTCTATATATGGTTTTACTTCATACTGCCAATTTTGCCAAAGCTGAGAACTCTCTTCATAGATCTGGCAGCATTTTCCAACTGTCGAAAACCACATTCATGGTATCAAATGTGGTCGACCTGAGTTGAAAACTGTAGTATCCTACCGTGGACAAACAAACAAACAAACACATATATATATATATATATTAGATTTATTAATATTGCGATTTCTCCATGTTAATTTCCATAGGGAACTAAGGCCCGTCAAAACTTTTCCTTTTGGGAAATTTAAAGTTACATTATAAAGACCTACTTATCCCACCAATTTAAAGAAAATCGGTGAAAATAACCTCGGTGCGTCTCCTTGTTAGTCATTCAAATACATTTTTTAAATTAAGTTATCACCTATTGAAAAAAACCTGGACTAAAACCTAAAACTAATATTACGAAGGGGCAGCTTTAACCAAATACAATAGCTTCAAATGGTTTTATAATGAAAATCTTCAGTTAAAATCTTAAAATCTGTTTCTATATCTCCATACTATAAAAACATTGATGGTAGGCTTAAACTGATTGTTGTAAAACAATTGGTGATTAATAGTGATTGCTCAACAATTTCCCGTGATTTACGGTGATTATTTTAAGTGAACTCCCTTGATTACCTATGATTTGTAAACCTAATTATTTAAGTTGTTTTTCTCATTTATACTTCGGATAGCAATATAACGACTCCATATTTCTGTTAAGGTTGTAATAATATTTATAGTATTTCAATCGAAATACTGAAATACCATGAGGGTTATTCCATGGACTAATTAATGTATACACAGGGACGGTCCGCACAACGCCACTCTCTCATAAAATCGGCGACTAAGTCTTGTTAATGCTGTTCCCTCTTTTCCTCCCCCCTTAAGCAAAGTTAGCCGAGTCAAAACGTCATCAAACGGAAAAACGATGCTGCCCTCTATCTGCAAGTCTTGGAGTCTATCGATGTTGGCGTCTGCTTATGATTTCAAAAACAAACGGTTTTTTTCGTTCATTTGAATAAGGTGTATGATTTAAGAGCTTTAATTTATTTAAGTAGTTTTACAAATTAATTATGAGGAAAAAGCTGTGTGTTTACCCTTCGTGTTTAAGTGATTCGAAGTATTGTCATAAAGAACACACGAAAGATTTCTTTATACCTTTCCTATTCATATTTTTCTAAGCCTTGTCCAAAAAAATCTTTGATTTACCATTATCGGAATCACTTAAATCCACTTTTTTAATTTTCTTTTGGTCTGGAGAAATTGAGAATAACGTCTCGAATGTATGGGCCGAAAAATTAATATCAATCAATTTAATTGTTAATATAAATGAATTCATTTACCAAACGCACGTGGAGCTTACAACATCGCCAGCAAGGCGACTGCTTTTTTTTGTACCCTTAAACCTTTCCTCCCGTTTCCATCCCCCTTGACTCAGTTTGTCGTTAGTTCGCACAATCGCCGCTCGAGGGCACATTTAGCAATCGCTAGCCGCTAAATTTCCTATGCGGACCGTCCCTGTGTATATATTAATTAGTATACATTAATTAGTCCATGGTTATTCTGTCAAAATCAAAAATGACCAAAAAATCACAATCCGTCAAAAATGGCCATGCACATATGGAGAAGGGGCGGATATCGAAACATCAAACTATCGATGCTCGAACCGAAGGCTTTGGTCGCCGAGTGAGAGTTTATGGGCGGGGAATCTTTAGCCAATATTCTCCCTGGACTCCCGAGGTTAAAGTTTGTGAACCCATCATTGTTATAAGAGCTTCTCTCTCTTCGTTTATTGAAATGTTTTTAAGTAACAGCAGCCCGGTTTAGTCACCCCCGTTTTATGACTTAAGTGTCAAACGGGTACCATGGATTAGAAATATTTTAAGTGTTGATTTATTTATGCGTCCTCTCCTTGCCGAGAAATTGTGTTTCCCGCTCGATTATGTTTTCTGCCGTATGTCTTGAGACATCAAAGACCAAATAGTGGATACTATAAATGTAGTTCGTCGAGCCGGACTGGCAAACTTGGATGTCACGTGAAGTTTGACGGTGGGAGTTTTAAAACGTTGCGTGGGCGAGTGGTGATTGGGAAGCTTCCGACTGGTCACGTGACCAGGGTTTGGTACAAAAGTAAAAGTTGGCGCGAAGAGAATGAGTTGTTCGGGATAGAAAGGAAACCATCTTTCAGGACTAACAATTTGTTAGAGTCGCGCTTGACCTGCAAAAAGTAACATCGAGTGCGGTCCAAGTCGTGCCTTGAAGCGCCGGCTGGTGTACATAAAATTCCGCCTTTACATTGAACGGACATCACCCAGTCTTGTCGCCAGCGCCAAGCAGCAGCCGCGAGACCGAGTTAGCACCATAATGCGCTGAAAAACCTGGACAAGGACAATATTTGAGAAATCTTTGTTATTCCTCTGAGCCGCCCCAAATGCGTTGCGTTTCCAATATCATTTCAGTATAATATCCAACATAATTCAAGTGTATTATATGTCTGCCCTTATATGTCAATACCATTGCGTGTTTCCAATGTTAGTTTTTATTTTAATGTCATATTAACTTGTTTCTATTCAATTTATGACTATATTAGTGTTTTGAAACCCATTTGATACTCTAATAATTATAATAATCAGCTAGGCTAATAGCCAAGGCACCACCCTTAGGCCCAAATCGTCGAGCTACTTTTAATGCCTTTAAACAGATTATTGTTTTCAATGATAACGTAAGCCTAAGATACCCATGGACAACAACTGACCCATGCTTAAGTATGCTTCGCTAACTGCAATTCTGCAATAGCAGTGGGGGTTACGCGAATGGAAACCCGGGATCAAATCTAAACAGTGTGTAACCCTTTTTACTGAGGATATTTAGTTTTTGGCTCGTGATTCGCACGCGGGCTTCAAAACAAAGCCAAAGCCCCCCTCCACTCCAGAACGTGCTCTCCGATATTAGGCTTAAAGTTTTATCAAAACGTATCCAAAACGGTAAGTCGCGAGTCCAAGTCACAGCTTGAAGCGAGTATCAGTGCCGAAAAAAGGTTCGGTTAGAAAATTAGCATTAAATCAATAGGAAGTGTCATACTTAATGTTATTATGTTACTTATGATACCACTGATATCGAATTTGAGCAATTAGCCAAATAAACGAATCCACAAAATAAATATTTGGTAAGGAGCTCAATTGGGTCCTTAAGCCATTATTTTTTATCGAAAAATCAATGATTCGATTCACATTCGTTACGAAGAACACGCCAACAGGGAAATCCTTATGTAAATAAAATTAATTATTATCTGGCAAGGCGTTTCTTTCTATAATAGAGAGGTTAAGCAGAACGATCTAGAAGTATGAACAACAACGTCGGGAGTATCTACACATTCGTGAAATTAACTTCTTTAAAATCAGAAAAAATTAAGAAAATGAAAAAAACTTTGCGAAAATAAAAAAAACTTTGCGAAAATAAATAACTTTACGGAACAATAGAGAATGATCCACTTATGGTCATATGAATTTAGATGGTGTTATTTTACAGCAAAAATAATTAATTCGGGTACTACTAATTCGACAATTTACTACGTTCACATAAAAAGGAGCTCGCTGCTCAGTTCACTTAAACGCAGAAAATCAAGGAATAGTTTAAATAGACTTTGTTAGTGTCGCTGCAGTTCTTTTAGTGTTAATTTCTAAAGTAAGTGTTAGCTCTATAACCAATGGTATAAATAACTTCAAAAATATGTCTTACACCTGAAGTAAATCGTTGAACCAGAAGTGTATAATATATATCTTACGATAGAAGTCTCCAAAAAATGAAACTTGTACCTGCGTAGGGTTGATTCAGTTTCCAGTTGTCGAGAATTTCCCGCTAATGTGGACACGGCTAAGCATTTACACCGTTTATTAGTTCGAAAACATTGATAAATATAAGAATTATATTACGTAGCGATATTTACTGATTTTTAAGCCATATTTTCCAGATCTAACAGCTATTTAAAGTCATAATATGATGCTTTTCACCTCGAACTATTTTTGTCTGGTCCATTATAACATAAGTAGTCTCCGAATTATTCTTTTTTTCCATAACGTAACACCATCTATATTCATATATTTTATCATATACCTTTTTCAGCAACATTTTTTATTCTTTTATAAATTTGGCCTGAACGGCGCGGCGTTAACAAATATAATTTTTGTTTAAAAGAAAAACAGGTATTTTTTCCCTTAATTTTGACATGGATGGCGCGTCATATACATGACGAAAAGAAAAGTGTTTAACCAATACTAAAACGTGCCTTATGTATGGCTGTCAGCATTGTCGAAAGACAAACATTTGTTTTCGTGTACCCTGCTTTACTTTAAAAATGTCTCCGTAGCCCGATTTCGCCCTATAATATACAAGGCTTAGTTGCATTTCAATTTAAACCAGTATTTACGGATTTACGATTGTGAAAACGCACATTGCTAGAAAAGGAACAACTGCTCGATTTGTTGAGCAGGAAAATTGCAATATTCAATATTTTTGTTTAAACGCTATAGATATTAACGTGTCACATTAGATCGACAGAAATATGGCGTCGGCTTCAAGTTATGGGGGGTTGTTGTCGTTAAAACTTCTAGAGCGCTCGGCTTACCCTCTCTAATGAAGGCTTTGACAATGGTAGAAGTTAGTAAGAATTACCTTCGTAGGCTTGAAGCAGTTACCAATTGGATGCGAATTCCATGCCGCTGGTTACACCGCACCATGGCTGACCATTTACCGCGTTTAATTATGAATTTGAAAATATTATACAATGTCGCATATTTACCGAGGGGTAAGACAGTCTCAGATAATCTGTACACCGAGTTCGTGCATTTAGCACTGTTAAAGGTACATATTTTCAAGAGTTCGCGAGTTCTATTTAGCACTGTCAAAGGTACGGCAGTGTACACCAAGTTCGCAGAGTGTCTTACCCCTAGATATTTACCGATTTATAAACCATATTTTCAGATGTTAACCGCTATAGAAAGTCCGTATTTGATTTATTAAGTATTTATTCCTAAGGCTATTTGGAAAAATCAACGGAAGCCTGAGAAGATTACGTGTTTCAACATTAGCAGTACAGAGAGACGATGATTCGAGGGGTCCGTCACTTCGAGGAATCATGTACAGGCCCTGATTACTTGATTCCGAATCGCAGGAATCTAGGCGGGAATCATAAATGTTTCAGAGTCAAAAAATCGTGTTCGAATCATGGAATCATAAGGGAATCAACTTCGAAACACGAAATCATAGTCGAATTAACTTCGAATCATGGAATCACCTCTAGAATCAGGAATCACCTCTAGAATCAGGAATCATCCCCGAATTGTGGAATCATACCTGGAATCTGGAATCATACCCAATTCATGGAATCATACCGAATCATGCTGGAATCATACCCAAATCATGGAATTATACCCAAATCATGGAATTATACCCAAATCATGGAATCATACCCAAATCATGGAATCATACCGGATCATGCTGGAATCATACCTGGAATCTGGAATCATACCCAATCATGGAATCATACCGAATCATGCTGGAATCATACCTGGAATCTGGAATCATACCCAAATCATTAAAACATACCGAATCATGCTGGAATCATACCCAAATCATTAAAACATACCCAATCATGGAATCATACCGAATCATGCTGGAATCATACCCAAATCATGGAATCATACCGAATCATGCTGGAATCATACCGAATCATGCTGGAATCATACCTGGAATCTGGAATCATACCCAAATCATGGAAACATACCGAATCATGCTGGAATCATACATGGAATCTGGAATCATACCCAAATCATGGAAACATACCTGGAATCTGGAATCATACCCAATCATGCTGGAATCATACCGAATCATGCTGGAATCATACCCAAATCATGGAATCATACCCAATCATGGAATCATACCCAATCATGGAATCATACCCAATCATGCTGGAATCATACCCAAATCATGGAATCATACCGAATCATGCTGGAATCATACCTGGAATCTGGAATCATACCCAAATCATGGAAACATACCGAATCATGCTGGAATCATACATGGAATCTGGAATCATACCCAAATCATGGAAACATACCTGGAATCTGGAATCATACCCAATCATGCTGGAATCATACCGAATCATGCTGGAATCATACCCAAATCATGGAATCATACCCAATCATGGAATCATACCCAATCATGCTGGAATCATAACCAAATCATGGAATCATACCGAATCATGCTGGAATCATACCTGGAATCTGGAATCATACCCAATCATGGAATCATTCCGAATCATGCTGGAATCATACCCAAATCATGGAAACATACCGAATCGTGCTGGAATCATACATGGAATCTGGAATCATACCCAAATCATGGAATCATACCTGGAATCTGGAATCATACCCAATCATGGAATCATACCGAATCATACTGGAATCATACCCAAATCATGGAATCATACCGAATCATGCTGGAATCATACCTGGAATCTGGAATCATACCTGGAATCTGGAATCATACCTGGAATCTGGAATCATACCCAAATCATGGAAACATACCGAATCATGCTGGAAACATACATGGAATCTGGAATCATACCGAATCATGCTGGAATCATACCCAAATCATGGAATCATACCGAATCATGCTGGAATCATACCTGGAATCTGGAATCATACCCAAATCATGGAAACATACCGAATCATGATGGAATCATACCTGGAATCTGGAATCATACCCAAATCATTAAAACATACCGAATCATGCTGGAATCATACCTGGAATCTGGAATCATACCGAATCATGCTGGAATCATACCTGGAATCTGGAATCATACCCAATCATGGAATCATACCCAATCATGGAATCATACCCAATCATGGAATCATACCGAATAATGCTGGAATCATACCTGGAATCTGGAATCATACCCAAATCATGGAATCATACCGAATCATGCTGGAATCATACCCAAATCATGGAATCATACCGAATCATGCTGGAATCATACCTGTAATCTGGAATCATACCCAAATCATGGAATCATACCTAATCAGCGTGAAATCACAGAATTACTTAATCAGTGCGAAATCATAGAATCAGAGTAGAATCGTGGAATCACGGAATCTTCATGGAATCAACAAGAATCAACTCTTAGATTCCTTGATTCCGAATCCTGTACACATTTTCCTTCGGTGACGGACCCCTCGCGGTGATTTCTCTCGTAATATGTATATGATCACAGCGAAAATGCATTCAGGAGAATACGTAGGCAACACTTTGTTCTCATCGTGATTCCCCGAAGACAAACCACTCCCCTCCGCCTTGGTCTGTGTAATCTTTCCCCCTTTCTGCCGGTAATGGGGGGACTCACTCCGGCAAAATTGCGGGCTTTCTCTCCTTGAAGGCTGAGAATATCTTCCGGGAATCATGAAAACAGAGGCTGTAGCTGAAACTACATATTACCTGTAAACCTCTATCCATTCTTGGTTATAGCATGAATGCACTCATTTCAACCATGAATATCGAACTATATCATTACCCTTTCTACCATCTGGGGCTGAGATGGGCGGTGCCTTTCTGCGTTTTATATAATCACTTGAGTCAATCAGGAGACAGACATTTGTCGTTGACTCGATCCACAAAACGCTTCCGCCGAGATTACGCGATTTAACCATAGAATAAAATGACTCGTGTTGCTTAGAAAATACCTCTACAACTACAAAATCAATTGATAATCGTAAATAAAGGAATTTTTTATTCATATTCTTACCTATTTTCGTTCAATCAAAAAGATGTGTATTAAAATTTTAGAAACAAAATTTAACGCTAAGCCTTGGCACTGAAAGTTATTCAAGTTTCAAAACGTTGCCCATCAATACAATTTTTGGCCGACGTCATGAAAGCTAAGCCCCTCCCATCCTAACGACTGAGGTCAGACTACCTAATGCAGTTCGATATTCATGGTTGAAATGAATACATTCATGGTTATAGATATTACATTTGCGCCATTTTCGCCAGCCTTTGTCTATTTACAAGGAACGTGGATAAACAAATTTACAAAAGCCAGATTGTTAAATATAACTCTCTGGCATAAAATGACGCGAGCTGGTTTCCCTGGAGGTTATTGAGACTGTATCGTTTGAGAAGCCAATTAAAGCCGAAAAGGCCTAGGAGGAAATTACGGACTGAAAGTGAAAAGGGTGAGAGCCTTTCCACCGGATGGAAAATAAAGGGAAGGCTTGGAAGCGCGCCGGAAAAGTTAGAAACTAATGAAAGTCCGGGGAAGTCAAAAGGCTCCGCTAAATTCGCTCCTGGGCCCGATGACTTACAAGGAGCGTTGATTTAATTTTGCACAAAGAAAAACCCAAAGACTGCGCGCTATCGAGCGAGAGTTCTGGCTTTCTATGGTTTTATTTTCCACCTTTCAAGGGCTACCGGATTTACAGTTTCCCCGCCAAGTTGGGCGGTATTTAAAGGTAGTTGAAACTAAATTGAAAAATCACACGCTACGACTTGTTTTAAACGTAACAGGCGCCAATCACCCCTAGCTTTGTTTAAACTGGTGGCGGACGTGTGAAATAAGTCGATTTAATACCCCTTTTAAAGGAAATATGTATTCAGTTGCGGGTTAAGAAAGGCAAAATATCGAATTACGCCCTTTTTCTGTTGAATTCCTAAAGGTTCCTACGCCTGTTATATTAATCCATTTTAAAAATGTCTATTTCGTAAATTTCAAAGTGATCAATAAATATTTACTTTAGATTATTATTTTCAAGCTTCGTTATAGCGTATTCTTTGTACTATGCTCCTAAATAATCATGTACATCAACGTGGTAATCTCGACATTACCCATTCTATACTTACCCTGGACTCGCCAAACGAATTTTATTTATTAATAAATTATTACAACTGTTTCTTAATCTTATCTTGGTTAATTAATTAATTAATACTCGCGGGGTATACTTAGAAATTCAACCGTAAACAGACCAAATTCAGAATTCCCGCCGCCGATTTACCGGAAATTCGTGCTAGTATCTTTCCGCCAAATGTACTAGGTATTTTTCCTATCTTAACCTGCAATAGAGCGTTCTATAAAATCGGCCAAACTTTTCATACAGACTATAGAGCTAGTTCAGCAGGACTAACAAAAATAATTTAAAATAAGGAAAACGGCGCGGAAAGCCGGAAATTAGAGAAGCCTAGGCTAGCAACTACGTTGCTACTCCTAAAATTCGACTGTTTTCGTTTTCTTACGGGTTTGCCAGATAAATATTTTTCTCTCACATGAAAAACCGGCCAAACATTCACCTCCTCCGAACTTAAATGGGGGAAAGCACACCACACCGATTTTATAGAACGCTCTATTGAGTATAGCTTTCGACGAGGTTTTTATGGAATACCGCGATAATTTAAGAGATTAGCTTGGCAACAACCCACTAAGCCGCCCCGAAAAGTCAAAATATATAGGGGACCACAGAAATACTAGAGGTTATATTCCCTATAAGGGAGATTTGAAAGTTAAAGCATATCGTTTTAGAAGTTTGAACGTATATCTTTTATCGAATGTCTAGGTATTCCAGAACTGTTCTGTAATACCCTATTCAGACGAGGCTAATAAAACTGGGTTCAGTAAACCAAAGTTAAATTTTTACAGCACATTTCAGTATAGCTAAATAAGCTCTGGTTTCAAAAACGGGATCTAAACCCGGGTTTATAAACCTCGTCTGTAAAGAGCATTAGATGGGTTAAGCGTGCTTTCATTTCGACGGAATGTTTTCTACGGCGCTAAATAAAGAGCAACTTACCCTAATCACCTACTTACCATAATTATCTAGGAGATCGCGGAAACGGCAACGATCAGTGGCGTAACTAGGCCAATGCACCGGCTCACGTTATTTAAAGGAGATGGCAAACTGAGTCGTCCCAATTTGTGTAGCAACGCCACGAAAAATTGCAAAAATATCAAGATACGTCAAAAATGAAAATGCGCGTGTGCGGAAGAGGCTGCTATCGAAATATCAAACTATCGATAGTATTGGTCAAATTCCAAATCGTGACGGTCTGTAAAGTCAACGTGATTTTAATGAAATGCTTCGAACATACAATCGATGGTGCCAATTTAAGTCTTGGGCTCCAAAAATAAACAGGTGTTTTACGTCCGCTTAAGCATTTAGTTTATGATTTGACTTAAATACCGGATATAGCGTAACATGCCACCACTACTTAAAATTGAACTTACACAATCGATAGTTTGATGTTTCGATATCCGCCCCTTCTCCATATGTGCATGGCCATTTTTGACGGATTGTGATTTTTTGGTCATTTTTGATTTTGACAGAATAACCCTCATGGTATTTCAGTATTTTCATTGAAATACTATAAATATTATTACAACCTTAACAGAAATATGGAGTCGTTATATTGCTATCCGAAGTATAAATGAGAAAAACAACTTAAGTAATTAGGTTTACAAATCATAGGTAATCACGGGAATTCACTTAAAATAATCACCGTAAATCACGGAAAATTGTTGAGCAATCACTATTAATCACCAATTGTTTTACAACAATCAGTTTTCAGGTGTACAAAATATTGCGAGTGACTATACCCAAAAACGATCACGTGACGTTGAAACGCTTAGAACGCTTTGCTAAATATCTTTACTGGTGCAGTTAAAAATAACGAAAAATTAACTTGTTAACAACAGCTAGAATTAATTATCCCGCGAATAATCGAAGTGCACAGATTAATTATATTATTCAAAGATACACAGAATGCTTTGGAAAATTGAGGCTGAATTTCAGCTCCTCCCGTTTTCGTCACGTGACTCGGGCATACCTTCCCACTTTAGGAAACAAGTGATTACGTAGCCACCACCTTCAAAATTCAAAAGTTTCCATGCCCCTTTAAGAGAGGAGTATATATGTAATGGAAGAGTTAGTGGGTGCTATGGAACTAGCAACCCCTGCGAGGGGCCGGACATTCACCAATAATGTTACGGGATTTTGAAATCCGGGATTTCACGCTGGATTTCAAGATTTCTTGTTGGATTTCGGATTTCTTAACTTTTGTCCCGGATTTCGCGATTTCTCGTCGGATTTCGGAATTTTTTAATTTCTGGATTTCTTGTCGGATTTTATGATTTTGCGTCGGATTTCCAGATTTTGAAGAAATCCCGGCTGTATTTCGGAATATTTTGGAAAGTCTACGGAATTTCTTTAAAAGTTCGACCTCTCGAATCCCTTTTATCTTTCCCGTCGAGCCGAGAGCAATTCCTTTTCATATTCCGGGGGGGGGGGGAGTTGAAACGCGTGGACAGCAGTGCCAGGCAGGCAAAAATGTGAAATTAATTATCTTTGTCGATGTTGCAGCGGCGAGAGGCGGCGAGAGACGAGACAGCGGCCACATCTACACGGAAATCGAGGAGAAGCCGCCGAAAAAGGTCGGGGCATCCGCTTACAGCGAGCAGGCCATTCCGGCCAACAGACGACGTCCCACCACCAGCGGAGGCCCGCCGCTCCGGGGTCAAACGGGCGCGGGTCAACTATCGAACGGAGGCTACCTGAACAACTGCGACTGCCCGAAATGCCGAAGTCAGCGAGGCCAGGACTTGACAGTCGAGTTGCTGCCAATGGACACGCAAGTCACTTTGCAATCCATGATGCAAGGATCTACGCTCATGTGTAACTTACTCTGAGCCCGATCGTCACGGAAAAATGTACCTGAATATTATTCAAACCTCGTTTTCGAGGGATCCTGGCGCGGATGCGATTCCTTCGGATAGATATTAATCGTCTATTTAGCTATAAACGACATTAATAAACGGGCCAATGTTGTTTTTCGGTTTCGCTTTTTTTGTACGATAGAGTTGTCACTCCAGCTTCTCAGTCTCCTCCCAATTTGCTCCCGTACATTTCGCGTTCTTAAAAAACAAATGAGTCGACGTTTTGTATGACAACAGGCGGAGGTGGCGGTGCTTTGAATGTAAATAGAATTTCGTTAATTGTTAAATATTCATTTGTTAGAAACGCCACGATTAGCAGTTGATTAAATAAACTATAGTAGAAGGATTTCATTATACTAAAACAAAGCTTCGGAGAAATCACCAAAGAGCCGCGCCTTTCAATTCAATTTCGCGACTGTTTCCTTAAAACATGTATACCTTAATTAATTGTTCCGAGTAAACGTTGAATTTTGTCCTCAGCCCATTCTAAATTCAAGGTTCCAATCTATCAACGGTGCCAATTAGGCCAATTTTCTTTGTAAGAAATAAACTTAAAGGCCGACTACATAAATTTTCGGTTTACTATGTCTTTCACTGGAAGTTGGCTTACTGCAAAACAGGTGTGCCATGCAGTCAGCCTACTTCCAGTGAAAGACAGAGTAAACCGTAGAGGTCGGGGACGGTTAATCATTATCCACGATTAAATTGATTTTTTCGGGGGGAAAATGTACACAAAGAAATTTACCGGTTAATATTTCGGAAAATGATTAAAAAACATGTATTATTCGTAAAATTTGAGCTTTTTATCGAACAAAACGTCGTTTTTCCGATTAATTTGACAAATTTATCAAAAAATTAATCAGATAATACAGAAATATAAATTTTGAGAGCTTTATCTATTGAATAAAAGTTAACCATCCCCGACCTCTAAGTAAACCGAAGATTAATGTCGAGGGGTAAGACACTCTGCGAACTCGGTGTACACTGCCGTACCTTTGACAGTACTAAATGGAACTTGCGAACTCTTGAAAATGTGTACCTTTAACAGTGCTAAATGCACGAACTCGGTGTACAGATTATCTGAGAATGTCCTACCCCTCGATTAATGTAGTCGGCCTTTAACGAGGTAATATATCGGCGTGCCCTTCTTAAAAACTCACCATAAATGTCCATTCAAATCAACAGAGTCTTTTCGTTAACAAGTCTATAGCGAAGAAACGAGGAAAAAATATCTTTTATATAACGCTGGGTCATTTATTCGGCGCCCCATCTAGTGATAAGAAAAACCAGTACTAGGTGTCCGTTATAACAGTCTTTCTAAAGGGGGCCATTTTTCAAGCCCTCCTTCCAACCAATATGCCGACCATTTCTCATCCGATAGAGAACGCCCGTACTACGTTCCTCGTACCTCCGCGAGAAAAAGAGGTTCCGGTTAAGCCTAATCAAAGTTTTCAGTTCAGAAAGCCGACTTTTCACCAAACCAAAGTCCGCCCAATAAAATAATCCGGCTAGTCGTCACCCGAGAGTGTTCAAAACTTGCGGAAAAACCGCTAAGAGTTTTATTCACGTATATATAAAAATAAAATCTCAAAAAAGACCCTTTTTGATAGAGTATTCCTGATATATTCATAGGATTCGATCCTAGAAATCCTTTACGAATCGAGCGAGCCCATCATTTAGCAAAGACCCTCAAACTACTTTGGCCATTTTCGGCCTATAGCACTCGCAATTTACCTTCGCCATCGTCTAGAACATTTTCGAGTTTTTTCCGTAGGATGAATGTTATTCTTTGGGTTTTAAGGTCATTCTTCACCTCCCCCCGCGCCGTAAAGAGCGGGCCCGGGCCCGGTAAAACAATAAAATCGGGCCACAAGATAGCCATTATTACTGGAGATAACGATAGGGTTTCTGGGAGAAGGTTACGTCGCTTTGTTCAAACCCCGGACCCTCTAGGATGCACGGGCCCTGGTAAATTGAACCATTACAACCCCCCCTTCTTCGTCGATCTTGTTTCCCTCTTTTCCGTGGGCGGGCTGAAGTTCGACAGAAAACCAAGAGTGAATCTGCGAAATGAGTGGGGTTTTGAAGTACTCTCGCCTGGTTGCGTTGGCTTATTTTAAAAAAGGGGAGAGTGAGGGGGAAAGAACGGGACAAACGCTAAGAGTAGAGATTACAGGCTATAAAGTTAGCGCCGGAGCTTATCCAATAAATTTCTAAATCCCGGGAATCTTCGAAACGGGTAGACTTAAGCCACGTTCACACTAGAGCCTAAAACCCAGTTTAGGTCGGTTTGTATGCCAGTTTTGACCGCCTACGATAATTCTTAGTTCACACGTGCGAAATCGCTTCGCCCCGGTTCGCTTATAGCCAAGGCTTAACGTCATTTCAAATTATGACTAGAATTTTGAAAATACTGAAATGTATCCCAAAACAATTAGTTAATCATGTTTACTATACATATAGTAATATTATTTGACATTATTTAGAATTTTATCCCCATTATTGTTGAAAATACGAGCAATTTTACTTCCCGCCTTGCCGTTTTGAAAGCGATTCTAAGCGAACCGATTTGGACGAGTTGCTTCCCGAACCAACACGAAGCGATTTCTCGCGTTGGTTTTAAAAACCAGTTATCTAAACGAAGCGAATTTAGGGGTAAGTGTGAACGTAGCTTTAGAAAGCGCGCCTACGAAGGGACGGGATGTCACTCGTGTACTATCTCGCCAAATCAATTCTCTTCGGCTATTTAAAACCCGACAAGGATGAGACAAGGTCCCCTCTAGATTCCGGAGATCGTTCGGAACTCGAGTGATGGGAGTGAACTAGGCTAGAATGGCTTTTTCAAAACCAATCTTCTCAACTGCGGATGGGAAAAACGACCTCCGCAAGCGATTTTTGCTGGGCTTTTATACAAAAGATTTCTCCAAAATCTCCTCCTCATCTCGTATTCCCGCTTCATTCCCTTCAACTATAACTTAGTTATAAGGTTTAGCGGGAAAGTCCCCCTCAGCTCCCCGGACCAATCCTATTCTTTTTAAAACGGCTCGGAAAAAGAACATTGTTAGATTTTTTTCTTACTTCGTTTTCGGCAAGTCCAAACCCGGGATAAAGCAAAGCGAAATCCTTCAAATATTTAAAATAAGGAAACGGTTTTTATACAGAGGGGAAAAGACCTTTTTCCGGCACTAAAAATCTATCGATCTCGGAAAGGCCTAACCTATCGACGTCACCGGACTGTTTTAAAGCGGGTATAGAAAGGGGTAAAAGCTAAAAGCGGTAAGCCTTACCCGTCTCGACAGAGAGAAAAGGCGTAAATGTTGCAGGCAAATTTTTACCTTTTTCCATTTATAGGGGAAAAAAGCTGTTAATCAGTCGTCCTATTTGAATATTTTCTCTCCCCCTCCTCCCCGTTTTTACTGATTTATGCTGAATCTCTGAAAAAATTCATCGCGTTTTTCCAACCGCCTTTTCAACCTTTCCCCCTCCTTTACGGTCCCCTTGCCCAAATTTAATATATTCAAAATATTTGTTAAAGAATAAAATATTTATTGATTTGTATCGTATATAATTCGTCGTATCTAAAAGATGCGATTCGGTAAACACAGTGTGTTGTTCTAGTCATGATATTCGCGATTACAGTTTTCGATTTGTTAATTCGACGAAATGTCGGCTAAATCTAAATTCGGTGTCATTTAAAATCATATTATATTGGAAATATTTAATTGTGTCCGCTTAAAGTAATTAATTTTGATATTACGACACTCAAGCGACATCCGCTTAAAGGGAATATAACCTGCAAAGCAATCTTTATGGAAGACCCCTTCAATTTTTTAAAATTTCCCTGTACAGTGGCGCCAAACATTTTTAAAGGGAATATAAGCTCAGGTTATATTTGGAGCCCTTGTACAGGGTAATTTTAAAAATAGAAGGGGTCTTCCATAAATATTGATTTGCAGGTTATATTCCCTTTAAAGCCAAAGGCAAAAGCGGCCAGAGCTGCAAACGTTGATGTTCCACAATAAATACCTGAGGTTATATTCCCTTTAAAGGCTAAACTTTTATTTGTAACTGATTATTATTTGGAACCAACCATTCTGTAAAAAAAATCGTTTAAAATGATCGCTTAGATTTTCAATTTCAGACGTGGCAGTAATGAAAAATGTCCTAAAAATGGCTATGATTAACGAACCCACCAACATGTCAAAAATAGCGCGATACGCAATGAAAAATTGTCCCCCAAACGGACGCACCTTGAAACAAACGATTCCTATTTCTTGATTTCTACGTTGATACGATTTTTAGCGTGGCTCCTAAATTGAAATACCCTTTTAACTGGACTTCATTATTACGAATGTTAGGAGATAAATATTTTTTTTGTGATTATCTCCGAACAATTTATATAAATGGGACTCCAATTTTTACGTTTTATAACCCTTAAAAAATGGTATTAACTGGAGTGGTTACTTTTTTTTTAAATTCCTATAAGGTGATACCCTTTGTAAGTATAGGATAAGCTGGATGTACTTGTATATTAGTTAGTTAATATAAAATAATTTTATTACTATATAAAAAAGACCCGACTTAGTGTTGTAGACGAAACTAAAACCAGCCAAAGAAATAGCCATAGATAAAATGTAAATGTGAAAAGTGAATGGAGTGTTTTTTTCAATATATAGAAATTCCAAAGTTTTTTAAAGTTACAACGCAAACGAAATCAATTTGTAAAGCAAACCTATCACGAGGTATTTTTGTAGCAGGGAAGAAAATTCAATATATAATATAAACACGGTAAAATGTTGGTAAACCGCTTCGAAATAAAACATTGAATTATCAAGCCTTTTTGTTGTAGACTTTCTATACCCATCGTGGTTGTAAAAGTGGATTCATTTTCAATAAAAACAACTGAATTATAAAAAAAAACTATTAAAAATGTCCACTCTATAACGGAAACCGTATATATTTTGTCCGAATGTTTTATGTATACGAATAAAATGATTCTGTATCGTTTGCCAAAAATATTGAGTCGCTTTTTAACGGGTTTTTCTTAGAAAAAACGAACCTTACTACCTAAAACTCGAGAAAAAGAGTGCATCGTGGAAACGAAGGAATAAAACACACAAGGAGAACGCAACCCGTCAAAAGTCGTGCATTTTCTTGTGTACATTTTTCATTGGTTATACGCTTTATCGCCTGCTGCCTTCGGAAGGGGAAAATTCGGAAATAATCTTCCCCCCGCCCGTAAAACGTTTGAAATTTGTACACAACACTGCGTTAGCGTGTTTAAAGGCTAGCTGCATTCTCCTTGTATACATGGTTCTCACTAAAGGGGGTTTAGTGCTTTTCCCCACGAATTCATCCCCCGTGCACTCCCCCGTGTCGGGCTGCCAGATAACTTGGGAGCTAGGCGTAGCAGATAAAGTTTTACTCTACTGTGGAAAAACTCATAGAGGCGATGAGGCTTAGTGTTTGTAATTAACAAAGGTTTAAAGGTTTAAAGGTTTTATTTTTGGCTGTATATAGGATACACCCTTTTGTATCAGGGCGGCTCCTCTCGGAGCACAGCAGGTAAAAAATACATAAAATAGTCTGAGAGAAAATACAGAAATTGAAAGATTTACAAAAATTGCTCATAAAACTGCCATTGAGCCATTATGCTGACATCATCACCAGTCTTGCTTTTATATTTTATATTGTTTATATTGCGAGTCCTTATTTTACTAAAGTTCACATATCACCAGCATTGCATTTAGACTATTTAGGAACCATTTTACTTTTTAACTTATTTTATATATATATATATATATATATATTTTAAGCAATAATAATGATTTAAAATACTTAAAGGGGCATTTTACCTTTTTTTACATTCGGGCCCTCTACGCTTACTTATCAGCAAAACCTTACTTATAAATTTAAAATCTGTTTAAATTCCAAACTCATATTTTACCAAGATTTCACATATCACTTACATTGCTTTTACACTATTTAGGAAATATTTAGCATTTATACGTTTGACCCTTATTTCACTAGGGATTTACACATCACACATATTGCTTTGAAACTGCTTAAGGGGTCGTTTTCCATTTTACATTAGATTTGCATTTGAGCCCTTATTTTACACCTAAAATTTTAATCAAAATGGTTGGCTGTATGGCTTACAATTGTAAAAATCGGAAGGAAAAAGATAGGGTGGTTATTTTTTTTACGATTCCAAGTGTCAAAGACAGGTATGGACCGTATATTGAAGAACTTTCAATCAAAAGAAGAAATGCTTCGTTACAGGCGTCAAGAGAAATTTTGTCAGCCTGATTTTGTGGTTCGCAAATGGCATAGAATCTGTAGTCATCATTTCATATCAGGTACGATTCATCACTTAAATAAATCGCAAATGGGGCTTTCTGGTTAAATAGATTTGTTACTTATGGTGTTTTCTTTTATTTAATTTAATTTAGGAAAACCATCAAGTTTAGAGGATGAAAACCACCCTGAAAACCACCCTGATTGGGTTTCAACGCTTTTTTAGGCTATACAACTCCACTAAGCTTAATTTGCATAATCGATCTGTAGAACCTTGGATTAAAAACGTTTTTAATCCAAGGTAGAACGTTCTAAAAGGAAAATTTCAGAAACTCCGACTTCATCTTCAGTATTTAATGATAGTGTGGAGTTTACGCTAGATGACAGCTAGGAGCAACATACACAAGGAGAACGCGGCTAACCTTTAAACACGCTAACGAAGGGCCCTTCTATTGCTAAAAATTAGGTACAGAGTTCGTTTTTTTAATAGGTCTAAATTCTATTAATTATGTCCGAGATAATATTTTGTTTTCTACGTCACTGCGCTCAGGTTTTTTTCTGTATATTATTTTTCTTTAGTACAGTTTAAAGAAATAATTATTATTCATAGAGTCTACTGTATCTCATTCTGACTAGATGTTGCCTTTTCGATTTACTCCCAAAAACTAGTAGTTTTACCCTACAGTAGCTTTCGATCAAATTTCGTTCGATCAAATGCCATTCGATCAAATGCCATTCGATCAAATGCCATTCGATCAAATGGAAATTCGATCAAAAGGGGACCCGTTCGATCATTTGGGAATCGATCAAATAGACTCAAACCGAAAAGATATACAAGAACTCTGAGACTATGACCGATTTAACAATGGAATATATAATAATAATAATAATAATCAGCTAGGCTAATACCCTTTGCACCACCTGAGGCCTAAGTCATCAAGCGACTTTTAAAGCCATTAATTCAGGTGGCCGGGTTACAATGGTATTGATAGACTGGAAGAAAATATCAAGACAAACAGAATAGAGGAAGAATACATCCAAACTAACGAAGCAAGAGCAGTTTATTACACGGGTCTTCCAACTTGAACAATAATAATGGGAACTTTTAAGTTGTTTGTGCGCCATATGCAACCGAGTTTAAACGCAAAGCTATCGCAGTTTCAAGAGTTTTTAGATCTCCTTTTAAGACTCCGACTAGACTTAAGCCACGGTCACACTAAAGCTTAAAACCCAGTTTAGGTCGGTTTGAATGCCAGTTTTGACCACCGACGATAATTCTTGGTTCACACGTGCGAAATCGCTTCACCCCGGTTCGCTTATAGCCAAGACTTTCGAAAATACTAAAATATATCCCAAAACAATTAGTTAATCAGGTTTACTATACATACAGTAATATTATTTGACATTATTTAGAATTTTATTCCCATTATTTTGGAAAATACGGTCAATTTTACTTCCCTGCCTTGTCGTTTTGAAAGCGATTCTAAGCGAACCGACTTGGACGAGTTGCTTCGCGAACCAACACGGAGCGATTTCTCACGCTGGTTTTGAAAACTAGTTATCTAAAACCAAGGATCCTATATGTTAGAAGGATAGGTAGCCCTCCGTCCAGCCCGTGTTTTCAAAACGCCGGCAGCGCCGTCGATATTAAGAGAGCCTCTAAACGTGGGACGTCTTGTTTCTATTATCTCAAAGACAAATTTCCTCCATGTTTTGTCCTGGACGGAATCTTAAGACGGATTCTCTATCGCGCATGACCCACCGACGGCACTGCCATTTTTCGTCCCTCGCCTCATATCCTTCTAACATATAGGATCCTTGCTAAAACCATAGACGAAGAACGGGTAATGCTAAAACGAAGCGATTTTAGGTGTAAGTGTGAACCTCGCTTTAGATGTTGTAGATCTCGCTTACCGATTCAACGTTTCGCCCTCAACCATTTCAAGAGTGTTTGATAAGTGGTTAGACGTTGTGAATTTTCGGCTACATAGTTTAATTAAATCGACAGAGAGAGATGAATTACACCAAACAATGCCAAATTGTTTTAAGGTAGCATTTAATAACAAAGTGGCAGTTATCATCGATTGCTTTGAATTTTTTATCGAAAGACCGTCATCCAGTGGCGCCGCCAGGATTTTTTCCCACGTAGGCACTACAATTTGGGGACCCCTCTTGCCCACCAATTTTTAATATATTTACTTCAACCATAAGTAACATAATAAACATAAGTATGACACTACCTATTTACCTAATGCATTTTTTAATAATAGTCTGTTTCGCCATTGACAACGTAAATTATTATGTGACTAAAGACTAATAACACTCAGCGAATTCCTCTTAGTCGTTGGAAATCGCCGAATGATACAGCCAAGGCCCATTAAAAATTGAAATGCTTTCAAAAATGTAAATAACGCTTACTTTGTGTGAAAATATTTATGCATTATTATATTAGGAGATGGTACCACTATTGAGTAACCGCAATATTTCTTGCCCCGCCCCCCCCCCCCCCCATATAGGCCAGGCACGAAATAAAAAGAGAAAGTGAGTCACCCTTTTTTTCCTTGAAATAATACACTACATGTCTACATCTCTGCTACTGACGGTCATTTCATAATAGTCATCAAAATATAGCGAAGAGAACTATATACAAGCCTTAAATCTAGTCACAAGATAGTTTGTCGTTTGTTTATTTTTCTGTCGCACCTGTGCGATTTCGTGTTTCCAAATTTACCAAATAAATTGGATAAAATTGTTAAAGTTTGTTGCGCTTTGATTAACTCATGCAATTCTGTGGTTTCATTTGATTAGTGTAATAATAATGTATTGTAAAAAATTTTAAGAAATTAAAAGTTTGAAATTAGCTTTATTTGCCTTTTATTTTGACTTACAATTGGGACAATACCAACGTTTCATAGTTGGAGCTCTTTTAAGTCCGACAATTTTCACCATCGCAATCGACCATTTTACCATCCTCGCCTTTATCACAGTAGCAATAAGTCTTAACCTGATCGCCTCGAAAAGTATTAACAGGAATATCTCTAATATCATTACGTGGCACTTTTTTAGAGAAGTGCTCACCGATTTGTCAAATAACATTTTAGATTTCTCAATAATTTCACTGAAAAGCTCATAGTCAGATAGTATTCTTTCAATGTAAATATCACAAGGGGTTAATATTACGAAATCACTGTACTTTTTATTGCACACCAACATTTGGGTTTGGACCTGATAATAGTACAGATGACTAGTAGAATGTATATACGAGTGAGAACTAGCGTTGTACTTCAAACAAGAAGATTTTAACTTGGCGTATTCGTGTATTTTTGTAGTTCGGGCTGAATAATATGGTGCCTTTATTTCTAGGGTACCAACTCCGCAACATTGCACGAAATAATTCCACTGATTAGTGAAAGAATTACAGGTTTGGACTTAGACGAAGAGAGGCATTGTAAATACTCTTCAAACTTCTGGTCTGTTACTTCAGGTACAGCTATGTTCTTTCGGGAATTACTGTAGTTGTCGTTTCGGGGTTAGGAGTGTTTTCAATCAGCAAACGATCCATTCTTTTTTTTCTTTGTTTGGCTGAAGTGAAGTTTATTTCTCGAGCACGTTTAAAGGGAACTTGCTTCACATGGGGAGCCAGCCATTGATTCACCCCAGAAGTACATGACTGGTTTTAAAGCAGCGCTACACCAGCTTCGATAAGGAAAAGAATCGCTCCAATGTGAGAACACGACTCCCCCATACCAGCCATGCACGTGCAGTGAGCGGTTAAAACTTCACCACTTTCTCTTGTTAATATCCAATTATTCAAACATTCCTCATTTGCTCTCTGAGAATGTTTTGCCTAAATAAGGAATTATGTCAATCGTTGGTTCACTCACATACTTACTTTTCCCAAAACGAAGGCCTTTATCCAACGTTTTGACTAGAATCCCCTTTATGAAACGACTAGTAAGAAATGTATGAGATTCCATACTTTTGTAGTTTTTCATTTGCTCTAATGTTACCGAATTTGTTGTATGCAACAAATGAATGAAACTTGTATGAGATAATATGCTACGTCTGCCCTGCTACGCGTTTGTTCTAACACTACCTACGTAATTAATGATTAATTACGTAGGTAGTGGTTTTATACGTTTGCGAAGAGTGGGCTAACCTATTTACTCACATGTTCACACTCTCTTGTGTATACATTTTCTTATATTTCAGTGGGAGCTTCTGCATTTTTAGTTTAGTCTAATATTCTATTCCTTTCTTCGAGAGCTTCTTTGTACTAACTCTTTTAATTAAATTGATCCTTTGTACCAATCCTTTTAAGTAAATTTCTCCTTTGTACCAATTCTTTTGAGTAAATTGCTCCTTTGTACCAATTCTTTTCAGTAAATTTACGCATTTGAAGCTTTGAATCTATTAAGTCTAAGAATCTAGTCATTTGAATTACAGACAAGTTTCTAGTCTATTCTAGTTAACCTTAATTGTTTACAAATTAACTGAAACAGTTAATTGCATTTTTTGTTTAAAAATAATGAATCTTTTTTGGAGAAAAGTCTAAATTAATGAAGTGCGGATTCCGCAAGGAAAAGTGTTTGGGAATTTATTATTATCAAGAATTTATTCAGGTTAACGGAAAAAACGCGCGTCTAGTTTGTCAGAATTCTAACACAGAAGCTCAGAAATTTTCATTCTGAGAAACTAAATACTTCTTCTGGCGGGGTGTAGTGCTGCTGATATTGATGTGACACTATACGATCCCGAAACAGAATACGTGGGAATACGAAAGAATGGTGAATGGTAAGTAATATTTCGTCGTTATTGGTCATTGATTTTTAATGTCTAACAGTTATTTTAGTATCCACTCATTTAAAATTGTGCTTTAGAGCCAAGGCCTAACAGAAACACGTGCTTTTTTGTTTTGATTTTTTGGATGAATTTTATGTGGCAAAGAATTCTTAGTAAAAGAAACGCTTCTGTTAAGAATTTTTCTGATTCGGAAAAAAATATTTTTGTCAGAAACACGGCCAACTTTGACACTCGCGCAATAGCGGCCAACCCATTCGCCGAAATTCCATGAACAAGGATTTTCCCACTATAAACTATCGGCGTTCAGCGCCACGCTCGTCTTTATATTGGTTTCAATGCAAAAGCTATTCTTAAAATAATTTTCCGCTAGGGGCACTCAGAGCCGAGAGATATTTTTGTTCGTACGTTAACATACTTCAACGAATGGGTTCAGAACCGTCCCTTGGGTAGGGCGAGAGGGGCAGGGGCCGAGGGCGCCAAAATTGTAGGGGCGCAAAATCGATGATTTTCATTTAAATTAGATATTGAAAATTTAAAAATTTCTACTTAAGGTTCTGGGGGCGCCATTTTGGTTTTTGGCCCACGGCGCCATTTGGACTAGGTACGGCTCTGAATGGGTTGGCCGCTATTGCGCGAGTGTCAAAATGGGCCGTGTCAGAACACAGTATGACCTTCTCTCCTCCAAGGTATGACCAACTAGACGCACCCCTGATTCCCGATAGAAAAAGCACGCCCCTTGCGGCCCCTACGCCTATCCCTTTGCAATCTTTCCCCTTTTGGCCTTTTATGCAGGTAACGATTTTAAACTCTCTATTTCTCTCCGTGTAGGCGGAGAATATCATCCAGGATTCATGAAAATAGAGGCTTTAGTTGCAGCAAACATATTCTCTTTTAACCTCTATCCATTCTTGACATAATATTACGAAGAGCTCAATTATCAGGGCTCAGCTGGAGATTCTAGACTTACATTTTGGAGTGGTTTAAACCTAACCGAATTTTCCCTTCTTTGAAACATTCTTTTACGTACCACGAAATTAAATCGAATTAAAACAAATGGCGAAAAGTAATACCGTAATAAGATTAAAACGACAAAATTTTTCGAGCTCTTAATTGAGTTAATTAAAGATAGGGAAAATTTAATGAATTCTTTTAAACAAAGAAATCTGATTAGATTGAAGGCTTACCCGAATTTAATGTGTGTAGGCTTTACCCGAATTTTAATGTTGCGTAAATGGATAAATACATTAATCGTAAGTACACATCGCTCCGAAACGGTAAATAACTTTACGATATAATATGAAAATACGGGTAAATATGTTGTAGGATTTTGGAAGTACAGATTCAGTAGGTGGTTTCTTTTCGCTGTTCCGGGATTTCGGAGTAGGGTAAGAAGAGTAAGGCTATGACGTCATTTTAGTTCGAGTCGGGGGTAAAAATGTTTTCCAAAATGACTGCCTGTGACATTTTTAGCAGATAAATTCTGGCTAGCAGATAACAAAATCTGATTTACTCCTTTACACCTCCTTTTCAGAAGGAGTAAAAAGAGTAGCTCTAATACTCCGGAACAAGCCAATAATTTATGAGCCGAAGTAATTCTCATCCCCGGAACAGTTGAATAAAACGTTTTAGGGTAAAAAAAGACAACACTTTTAGTCCGAGTACAGGCGAAAAGAAACTGTGTCACCTAATATTGATTTTGGCGTTCTATCGAACATAAATTGAAACCTGAATTACGAGTTTTTTCGCGTTGTGTTTATTTTTTATTAAAAATGGACAACAATCATATTGTTTGCTGTCTTAGGAGCTCAAAAACTCTTTGCTATCGTCAAATTATTAGCATTTAGAAATATCACAGGTCAGTTCAGTTCTTTTCCCACCCCAGGTGGGCTTCTTTTTGCTCAGGGAGGCTCAATATCGCTTTGCGTTAGGGGCACAGTGGGGGGAACGCGGTTGTGTCACCACGTTGGTTGTTTGTTAGGTTTTCTAATCAACCACCATTTATCAAGAAAGTGTATGGTGGCCGTAGTAGTCTTCATTGTTGTGTTTGATGGCGTTAGTCCCAGCCATCTAAGGGGATCTAGTACTGGGTTTGGCTCATTAGCGACCAGTGTGTCAGAATTTATAGCCCGGTGTACCTAGCAAAAGGGGCCATACCACCGGAGGCATATCATCATAGTGCCCTACGCCAGCGTCTCAAAGCCCGGACAGCTAGGTGTCAAATCCAGCATGGGTAGTAGTACCCTACTACTGATGGTCGCACCTTTTACGCAAGCCACTCAACCCAGCAGAAGGTGCAGCAATGGGTGGAACAATTGCCACTTCGCACACAACAGTGGGATTAAGAGTGGATGCTGTAGCAACTCCAGCCAACACCTTACCTACGTAGGTAAAGAGTCATACCCTTTGGAGAGAGCTCCTAAAGGGGAACGACGGGCATACAGCGGTTCATATAACCCGGCACAGCTGGCACAGGAGATCCCGGTGTGCCACAAAAGGCCGGGAAACAGGACCGCCGTGCCCTCATACGGAGGCCCGCCACCCCGCAGCAGTCAACTCAATCCGCCGAGGCGGCCAGTTTCCACAGGCCCTCTCCGTTAGCCTGAGCCGAAGCTCAGTTTCTAGCCCAAACCTGACCGAAGTCGGAGGTGGAAATAGGACCATTTTATCAGAGCTAAGATCTCCCAGTGCGCCACCGCCCTTATGGGTTACAAGAGCCGGACCCCGACTCCCCGGTAAAGCCACCAGTTATTGCACACTCTAACCCATTTAGGGCCGCTCATTAGCGACCAAGCGGAATCTATATCAACTAAGTTTGAGGGGGAATACGAACCGAAGCCAGGGTAGCCAGAGTGGTTATCAGCTGATTTTTCGAAGCAGGTTTTCGCGTCTGGAAAGAAAAATCTCAAAGGCTTAACATGTTGTCAGAATTTATAGCCCGATGTACCGGTAAATCAAAGAACCACACCAGCGGAGGCCTATCATCAGAATGCCCTACGCAGCAGAAGGTGCAACAATGGGACGACCAGCCCGCCACTTCGCACACAGCAGTGGGATAGAGAACGGATGCTCTAGCAACGCCGGCCGACACCCCGCCTATGGAGGCAGGGAGCCAAGCCCTTTGGAGAGAGCGCCTAAAGGGGAACGGTGGGCACACAGCAGCCCGCATAACCCGGCACAGCTGGCACCGGAGATCCCGGTGTGACCCAAAAGGCCGGGAGATGGGTCCGCCGTGCCCTCATACGGAGGCCCGCAGCCCCACAGCAGGCAACCCAATCCGCCGAGGCGGCCAGTTTGCCCGGCCCCTCTCCATTAGCCTGGGCCGAAGCCCAGTATCCAGCCCACACCTGACCGAAGTCCGAGGTTGGAGATAGGACCCTTTGGACGGAGGTAACATCTCCCAGTGCGCCACCGCCCTTATGGGTTACAAGAGCCGGACCCCGACTCCCCGGTAAAGCCACCAGTTATTGCACACTCCGACCCCTTGAGGGCCTCAAAGGCTTAACAATAGTTGATTTTATAAAATAAAAAGTGGTCTTGCCCAACTTGTTAAAATGTTAGGGCGCCGCTCTAGACGTCATTTCTAGGGGCGCCAAAAAGGCCAAAATTATTCCATTGCTTAAATTAAAATGTTCCTAAAGGTCCCTAAAGACGCGTTTGACGTTTCGTATTAATGTGCGCTTAGAATTTAGTTTTTAAAGGGGAACGGCCAAGCTTTTCCAAATATGGTCTTATTTCCGTATCAAAAGATTAACAAGACGTTCAATATACTAACACGTACCTTTTTTTGTCTTGAAAAAATAGCTTTTGGCCCAAAAAGTTGAAACGAAAAATAACGCCAGGTGTTTGGGTTTGAATTTTCGCCGCCATATTAGGGGCTGCCGCCAGCGCCCCTAACCCCGTATGAGCGATTTGCGAACTAGCGTAACTTTTGAAATCGCGCAATTTAGGCTTAGTTCTCATAACTGGAACGCGCCGCGCATGCAAAACAAATTTTTCGCGTCTTCAGCAGCGCGCGCTTTTACGTTGTTTTTCTGTCTCACCGACTTCTCACCAGGTGTCGCGGCGGACGCGCGCTTTTCGATTTCTCGAAATTTCTTTATTTTATTAAAAATTAACCACTCAATACTTTTTGACGCGGTTTTCGCTATAAATTTTAGTTTTTAATGGGCTATAGGGCTATCTAACTGGTTAAAGCTTGACCGTTCCCCTTTAACGTTCTCAACGACAGAACTCTGTCGAAGGACTCATCTGTACTTCGTTGGGAATTTAATCAAGCACTATAGATTTATATACCCCCTGTCGTGAACAGCGAAATAAAAGACGCGAACTTTTCCGACATAAAAACCGGTAAACCTTTTTCCTCTTATTTCAAAACAGAACAGGCCGTTAATTTATTTTTACACGCGCAAAATAACACCTTTTTTAACAGCAACCAAAAACTCACTTTCACGCGCGCGTGCGCTATATAAACATTTGAAAACGAATATAGGTACATGTACTATACAAAATTACGATGTGTACAACCGAACATTCCGCCCGCCTTGAAATAACGAATTTCAAATGAGATAGTAAAAGTCCGAAAAGTTACATTTGCATACATAAATAACCCTTAGTAAACAGTTTGAATACAATTAAAATCAGTCTAGTGGTAACTGGCATAATTTAACTACGGGTCTTTTCAGTGATTTGTCAGAGGTTCTGACAGTTACGACGCGAACTTGATTGTCTTGTCCTGGATGAAGTTCAGTGATTCTTGCCATTCTCCACTTGGTTGGAGGTAAATCTTCATCTTTGAGCAAGACCAAGTCGCCGACTCGTAGATTCGGTTTTGGTGTAGTCCACTTTGGACGTTGTTGAAGGCGAGAGAGGAATTCATTTCGCCAACGGTTCCAAAAGTGCTGCAGTACTTGTTGGCCCAATTGCCAACGTGACAGGCGGTTGACGTTTTCAGAAGTGAGATCGGGTTCGGGTATTGCGGTGAGCACATCTCCGATTAGGAAATGTCCAGGTGTCAACGCATTGAAGTCGTTTGGATCCGAGCTTAACGCCGTTAAAGGACGTGAATTTAAGCAAGCTTCGATTTGGCAAAGAAGCGTTTGCATTTCTTCAAAGTTTAGAACCATGGTGCCAAGAACTCGTTTCAGATGATACTTGACGGACTTCACCCCGGCTTCCCAGAGGCCTCCAAAATGTGGCGCTGCAGGCGGGTTGAAGTGCCAATTAATTCCTTCGTCTGCGAGCCATCGTGACACATGATCGTTGTTGTTTGTAGAGACTATGAATTTGATGAATGTTTTCATCTCTCGATCGGCTCCTGTAAAGTTGGTTCCACAGTCGCTGTAAATGTCGGCGCATTTTCCTCGTCGAGCAACAAAGCGTTTCAATGCTGCCAGAAATGCTTCGGTGGTCATGTCACTGACAAGTTCAAGATGAATTGATCTTGTGGTAAAGCAAGCGAAGACGGCAATGTATCCCTTAAACCTGAGGTGACTTCGTCCCTTCATTAGTTTAAGGGTAAATGGTCCTGCGTAGTCGACTCCACACTTCAAAAATGGCCGAGCAGGATTTACTCTCGCTGGTGGTAAATCGCCCATAAGTTGCTTTACAGTGACTGCCTGCTGTCGTACACATGAAACACATCTTCTGATATGGAAACGTATGGCATCACGAAGACCGACGATCCAATAACGTTTCTGTAAGACAGAAGTTAGTAGTTGAGCACCTCCGTGAAAATGTTTCTCGTGCTCGTGTTGTATTAGAAGTTCTGTTAATTTGCTCTGTCTCGGTAACAGTGCCGGATGCCTTTGTTCGTATGGTAAGTTGGAGTGGCAAAGTCTGCCACCAACTCTAAGAATCCCATCTTGATCGATGTACGGACGCATCGAAAGGATTTTACTTTTCCGTGGTAATTCTTTGTTTTGTTTAAGGCAAGCTATCTCTTCGTTTAAACTGTTGCTTTGGACGACCCGAATCCAATGGGATAGCGCCTTTTCGTTCTCTTCCTTCGATAAAGGTCCAGTAATCCTCAATTCTGTCGCATTTCGCGAATTGAAGACAAAACGTAGAATGTAGGCGGTGATATGAATGAGTTTTTTAAGCGCTGAAAATTTGGAAAGGAGCGTGAAATCCATTTGATGATGTGTTACTAACGAAATAATTCGTCTTTCCTCGGATAAACATTCATTTGGCTCTGAGAGTTCATGTAGTTCTTGCGTTGTTGCGGCGAAAATAAGGCACTGCGGTCCATGCCACCAGAGACCATGATTTCCCAGTTCGCTAGCGGATATTCCTCGAGAAGCGCAATCTGCAGGGTTGCTATCTCCTGAAATGTGATGCCATTGCGCTCTCGGTAGTTTCTCGTGGATTTCTGACACTCGATTGGCTACGAACGTTTTCCAACGTTGCGGTGGAGCTTTCAACCAAGCTAGGACGATTGTTGAGTCCGACCAGCAATGAACATCAGCTATATCCAATCTCAATGACTCCCTGATCAGTTGAATCAGAGAAGCCAAAAGTAATGCACCAGATAATTCCAGTCTCGGAAGTGTGATTTGTTTGAGCGGAGCGACTCTTGTTTTCGCAGCGATCAGTTGTATTTTGATTTGTCCGTTGTTATTCACCGTCTTCAGGTATACGGCAGCTGCGTACGCTTTCTCCGATGCGTCACAAAATCCATGCAGGCTAATGTCTGTAGCATTAGCTTGCGAAATGTGCCGTTGAACCGTAATGTTTTCAATTTCTGGTAAATCGGTTCGAAACGACCTCCATTTAGCTTCAAGTGGTTGGGGAAGTTGCTCATCCCAATTCAATTTTAGCTGCCACATTTCCTGTAACATCAGTTTCGCTCGAACGGTTACTGGTGCCAACAGTCCCAGAGGATCGAATATCCTTGCTGTATCCGAAAGAATCGTACGTTTAGTGATTGAACTTCTTGACGCTGGAGAAGTAACCATAAACGATAAATTATCAGCCGAAGGAGTCCAATATAGGCCGAGAGTCTTGACTGATTCGTCGTTCTCGATGCATAGTGGCTTTTGTAAATCCTTCATGTTCGCTGGTAGTGTATCCAATAATGCAGCTTCATTCGACGCCCATTTCCTTATTTCAAATCCTGCTTGAGATGTAGCTAGAATGATTTCTGACTGAAGTCTTAAAACGTTCTCAATCGTTTCGTCTCCTGTCATTAGATCGTCCATGTAGAAGTCATTTTGTAAAGCCGAAGATGCCAACGGAAGTGTCTCTTTCACGTCATGGCCGAGTTGCTTCAAGACTTTAGTTGCTAGGTATGGCGCTGATGCGGTTCCATATGTAACCGTTAGCAAACGGTATTCGAGCAAGGGTTCGTGTGAGTTGTTTCGCCAAACAATTCTTTGAAGATCGGAGTCGTCTGGATGTACTCTAATTTGACGAAACATTTTGGCAAGGTCTGCTTTCATTACAATGCAATGTTGACGAAAGCGAATAAGGAGGTTGACCAAATCATCTTGAAGTTTTGGCCCCACTAGCAGATGATCGTTTAGGGAAACTCCAGTTGTAGATTTGGCAGAGGCGTCGAACACCACACGAACTCTCGTGGTGGTACTGTCTTCTTTGAATACCGCATGATGAGGCACGTAGTAAGATGGATTGGTTTCGATTTTTATTTCATTCGAGGGAATGAGTTCCATATGTCCAAGGGCAATGTATTCCCCCATGAACTTGCGGTACTCCTCATAGAGATTCGGGTTAACACGTAGACGTCGTTCTAAGTGAGAGAATCGACGGATTGCCATTTGTTTAGAATCTCCAAGTTTTGGTGCATCGTTTATCTTTGGTAATCGTACAGTGAATCTTCCTGTAGAGTCACGTGTATGTGATTCTTCAAAGTTCTTTTCACATTGAATTTCTGTTGGAGATAGTATTCTTCGAGGCTGGATGTCTTCTAGCTCCCAAAGATGTTTCAAATCTGCTTCCAATGTACAATGGTGGACCTTTATTTTCGAACTTCTTCCGGCCATCAGCAATGGACCGGAAACTGCCCATCCGAAAAGAGTATTAAAGGCACCTGGAAGACCTTCTTTCCCCTTGCAAATGCCATCTTGTAAGAGCTCTAGATACACGTCAGCACCTAGTAAAATATCAACTTGTCCAGGGCTATGAAAAGTTGGATCAGCAAGTGTTAAGCCTTTCAAGTGTAGACAATTTCCAGGATCGAACGGACTGTTAGGTAAATAATCCGTGACCTTTTTCAGGACGATTGCCTCGACGATGACCTCCGACGTGTTAATGATATTTGACTGAATATTCACCATGACACTGCCTTGAGAGGTGTTCATTCCGGTTGCTCCAATTCCGTCAACTGAGACGTTGAAACGTGTTCCCTTCAATCTTAGTTTCCTCGTGAATTGTTCCGTGATGAAACTGGCTTGAGAACCCGAGTCCAGAAGCGCTCGGGCTGGATAAAGTTGCTCGTCAAGTCCCTTGACTTGGACCATTGCGGTTGCCAAGATAACTTGGGTTGATCCAATTATTTCACGAGATGGGCATGAAACTACACCGGAGGTTGCCTTCGTCTTCGTTAATTCCTTCTCTTGATGTAGAAGTGTGTTATGTCGTGCGTTGCATTTCCTACAATGACCAGATTTGCAGTCATTGCTTTGATGACCGGTTCGTAAGCAATTGAAACACATGGCACTCCTCTTGACCATGTTCCAACGCTCGTCCGAAGATGCATTCAGAAAATTGGTACATTTGTATACAGAGTGTGTTTCGTTGCAAAAGTGACACGTCTCGCTCAGAGCACCATGATGAGCCTTTGTACTCGGTCTCTGATGTAATGGAGGCTTCGACTTGATTGCAGTAGTTGTAGGCGGAGCTGCTGCTAAGGCTCTGGCCCGTTGTTCAAGAAATGTAACGAGATCCTCGATAGTTGGTCTTTCGGTCTCCCTCAGGGAAAGTTCCCATTGTCGGCGAGATTCTGAATCCAGTTTTTCCTTTACAAGATGAAGTAGTATGGAGTCCCAATGTTGTACTGGTTCTTTGAGAACCTTGAGCGCCCTTATGCATTCGGCGGTGGTATCGATGAGCGTTCGTAAAGCGGATGAAGATTCTTGGATGACGTTAGTTTGACTGAAGAGACGTTTTACGTGTGCATCGATGATTTCCCGGGTATTGTTGAACCGATTGTTTAAGATATCCCAAGCCTCCAGATAGTTAGCGTCAGTTACCGGAATAGATTGAACTAGGAGCGCTGCTTCGTTTCGTAATGATGACTTCAAATACTGAAACTTCTGAGCTCCGGTGAGCGATTCGTTGTTGTGTACGGTGCCCGTGAAGAGATCGTGAAATGGAAGCCAATCGACGTAACCACCGCTGAATGATGGAAGTTCCAGCTTCGGTAAACGTACATCACTAGCTGGTCTGACTGGTCTCACTGGAATGTTTGCTGCTCTTTCATTCGATTCAGTGACGAGTAGGATTGTCAGATCTTCGAGTCGAGCGACTAGAGGGTTGTATTCATCTTCGTGATCCGCGAAGTCGTCGTCGTCGGGATCGATATTTGCAACTACGGCATCGTGAACCTCATCCAAGTCTTTCGATAGTTTTTCCACCTTGTCTACATACAGCTTCAAGGCGACGTCAGATAGATTCGTTGCTGTTTGACCCACCGCATTTTCAATCCTGGTGATCTGTCCCTTGATAGCTGCTCTTCTTCTCACCAGAACATCCATGATGACTTATGTTGATTCGTTTACGATCGGGATATGATCGATGGTTTAAACGGTTTCCAACGGAGAATCCACGCTAATTTTCACTGTCTCTCACGGAAAGATAGCCGATTCGATGATTAGTTGAGGAACATAATCAAGTTGACGAATGTATCCGGCTCGACGGCGATATTTAAATAATATTTATTTAAAGAACCAATAGTTGAATAAAAATTGTAAAATGTTTAAATAATCGAAAGTGAATAAGCCTATTATTTAAATAAAACAAACAATTATTTAAATAAATACCACTTTTATTCAAATAAATGCTTGGATGCGTAAAAAACATAATTAAATAAGTTAAAATGATATTCTTTTTACCAACGTTTTTTAAATAAATAGATTCGTTGCTGTTTGACCCACCGCATTTTCAATCCTGGTGATCTGTCCCTTGATAGCTGCTCTTCTTCTCACCAGAACATCCATGATGACTTATGTTGATTCGTTTACGATCGGGATATGATCGATGGTTTAAACGGTTTCCAACGGAGAATCCACGCTAATTTTCACTGTCTCTCACGGAAAGATAGCCGATTCGATGATTAGTTGAGGAACATAATCAAGTTGACGAATGTATCCGGCTCGACGGCGATATTTAAATAATATTTATTTAAAGAACCAATAGTTGAATAAAAATTGTAAAATGTTTAAATAATCGAAAGTGAATAAGCCTATTATTTAAATAAAACAAACAATTATTTAAATAAATACCACTTTTATTCAAATAAATGCTTGGATGCGTAAAAAACATAATTAAATAAGTTAAAATGATATTCTTTTTACCAACGTTTTTTAAATAAATCGGAAAATTTGTGGATAATGAATAAACAATTCCGAGCTTTAGTTTTGAGATTACGTTATTAACAAATGGACGTTTAAATGAAGAGAACGTGTCAGATGTAGTTAAATCAATGGGTGTGTCCAGCCTTTAAATTATGTGCTGAAAAAAGTAACTGAAATAGGCAGGGTAAAATGCCGATTTTGAGTTTTTTCTTCATTTCATTTTATTTAAATTTTGTTTTAAAACAGCGTTTCCGCCAAATAATGTTGTTTTTTTTTGTAATTCTTGATCTTCACCTATAAAAATAAAATTGCCGATTTCGACCATTTAATTATGCATTTTTATTTATGTCATATCTTTTTAAATAATTAATTCCGCAAAATAATTTTGATATTTTTGTAATCCTTAACCACTGATTAACTGAAAAAAAACAAAGAAAAACCAACGGTGCTATTGTTAAAATTCCCCAGAATTTATTCACATCGTTGGAAAAATAAACTTACAGCGTTAAAAACCAAAAAATTAAATATTTACGGGAACATGTCGAGAGCGCCTTTTTCCGTTTTAAAATTTAACGAATCTTCGAATGGAGCCGTTTCACTATTTTGGACCTATTGAAACTTTAGGTTGCGAATAGAATTCTCTAAATTTTAATTGGAGAGCGTAAAGTTTGGCGCTTTTACTTCATAACAAAACAGGCGAAATCAAAGACTTGTTTCTCAAATGTACGAACACAAACAGATAAAGATACAAAACTTAGATCTTCATGAAAGTTAAGTTTCTCACAACGGTTATAAATAGCTAGAGCATAGCGCCGATTTAATTTCTACAGGGTGTCCGCTAAAAACAATCCAGAGCTAATAATCGAAAGGCTAATTTTCCAAGGAATTTTATATTTTCAGACCGCATAGATGATACGAACTAAATGACCTTGAACCATGTCCTGAAGGTCATTCAAAAACTATCTTGAGATCCTTTAAGTTTAGAAACTCCATTTCAATTAGAAAGGTGTGCGCATTTCAGGAAAATTTCACTCTGGTAAGATATCTTACGCTATTTAAATTCGGTTGACTGTGGACGAAGAGGCTCCAAGAGCAGTCGTTGTGGTAAAGAATGCGAAGCGTTCGATTTCTTGGGTTGTTGTTACTATTCAAAACCACCCCGTGATCGTACAGTCATATGTTTTATAAATAAAGTTAATTGTGAATAATTTAACAATAAAATACCAATTGTCTATTTATTTCTTATTTTTTCATTCTATAATATATAAGTTTATTCCTCAATTTATAAGTTTATATTATTTTCGACTCATCTTACAAAAAAAAGTTAAGAATTCTTTAAGAGAGAGAGAGAGAGAGATTTGCGTAATTTATTAAGTTAAGGGTTATAAGTCATCATGATGACTTATAACCCTTGTATAATTTACTAAAACCACAAAAATTTTGACTTAACTTGATAAAGTAGGTAATATATGATTCCATCGAGGTATACAAATTTGATATTTTATTTTTTTATTTAAATAAATACTAACTTTTATAACTATAAATATCTTATAAATAATATTTGCTTAGATTATTATTATTATTATTAGAGTAAAAAAATGAATTTTTAGTGAAAGTGGAGACTTGCATCAAACATTCACCACACTTTATTAAAATTACAGTGTGTTTGAAAATGCTTCATTTAAGTATTTGACATCATTTAAACAATGAACAATTAATTCTTTTATGTCAGAAGGGGAATACCCTGTAAATTCATCTACAAAAATCTTTTCGTACACGATTCAAATTATGTTCATAATTTCATAATAGACGAGCTAGAATTAAAAGATCTTAACTAATTTTGAAAATATTAATATATCTATTTTCATCGCGCACACACTATCAGGAATCAACTATTAAGTGTTCATAAATTACATTTAAAATCGTTAATGTCGTGAGAAAATATTCAACTATTTATTTTTAACAAATTACATTAAAATAATTTTATTTGTCTATAATAACATTTGCTTCGTCTTACAAACAATTTTACTTACAATAAGTTCGCAGAAATTATTTTCCAGAAATGATTTACCAGAATACATCATATTGATTTCTGAATAGTTTAAGTTACTAACAGCATCTAAAAAGTGTAAATCAACTCTTTGATACCACTCCATCATTAAACAGTCATGTTGTAATTGGGACTCGTGCGATATTTCACACCCGTAACACTTGTTTCGAATAAATTTACGTAGTTGATTTTCGATATTATCACTAATAAGATTGTGAACTAGTTTAACCTCGTTAAAATATACTAAAAGTTCATCATAAATTTCGGTAAATTTCCCCCACGACGAATACGTGATCGCAATGCCCTCTCTGGTGGGGAATACGTCATCGCAAAGCCCTCTCTGGTGGGGAATACGTGATCGCAAAGCCCTCTCTGGTGGGGAATACGTGATCGCAAATCCCTCTCTGGTGGGGAATACGTGATCGCAAAACCCTCTCTGGTGGGGAATACGTGATCGCAAAACCCTCTCTGGTGGGGAATACGTGATCGCAAAGCCCTCTCTGGTGGGGAATACGTGATCGCAAATCCCTCTCTGGTGGGGAATACGTGATCGCAAAACCCTCTCTGGTGGGGAATACGTGATCGCAAAACCCTCTCTGGTGGGGAATACGTGATCGCAAAACCCTCTCTGGTGGGGAATACGTGATCGCAAAGCCCTCTCTGGTGGGGAATACGTGATCGCAAATCCCTCTCTGGTGGGGAATACGTGATCGCAAAACCCTCTCTGGTGGGGAATACGTTATCGCAAAACCCTCTCTGGTGGGGAATACGTTATCGCAAAACCCTCTCTGGTGGGGAATACGTGATCGCAAAACCCTCTCTGGTGGGGAATACGTGATCGCAAATCCCTCTCTGGTGGGGAATACGTGATCGCAAAACCCTCTCTGGTGGGGAATACGTGATCGCAAATCCCTCTCTGGTGGGGAATACGTGATCGCAAAACCCTCTCTGGTGGGGAATACGTGATCGCAAATCCCTCTCTGGTGGGGAATACGTGATCGCAAAACCCTCTCTGGTGGGGAATACGTTATCGCAAAACCCTCTCTGGTGGGGAATACGTGATCGCAAAGCCCTCTCTGGTGGGGAATAGCGTTTCGGAAAGCGGTTCAGTCCCGTGACACATTTTTCGTATGTTGAGAATTTTCACGTTTTGAAAAATACACAGATCTATTTGTCTGGTCATTGATCCCTCGAAAAACGACGTAGAGCATTGGGAGGACTCGGTCTGAAAGAACGACGAAATCTCTTCCCCTTTTCCCCATCTATTGTTCCGAAAAAGATTTCACAATCCGGTGTAACAGCGATACCTTTAACTTGGGATATGGGAAACACTTTCAGTCCATTCCTAAATAATGTAGCAGGTTTATAGTTAAAATCAAATAAAAAAATGAACCAAATTGTAACGACGCCCTTTAGGGTCACCCCCTTTCATATACATATGGTCAGATATGGACAATGACCAACCCTTTCTCCCCTCCAGGCGAGAAATGGTTTTGGCCCACTGCATGGGGTTTCGGAGAATTCCGAGAACGGTTGGGCAACGCGTGGAAATGTACGCGAGCCGTTTATACCTTGTGAAAATAAAGGCAGTTCTTTTTTGGATGTAAAATCATAAAGACGTCTTCGTCGTCCCGTAAATTATTCTAGATTATCATCTAAGTATTAGTTATTAAGTTTTATCATCGTAACTAATTATTTATAACGTGTTTTATCCGGGCCACGTTATAATTGGCGCCCGATTGCGGAATTTCTTCTTTTACCCTCCGTTATCCTTTTATGCCGTCTGATAACGCTCACAAAGAATTTTTAAATCGTCAACGGGAGGAGCGTCTCCACAAAAGAACCCTCGTACGCGACGAGCTCTTCCCTCACCGTTCAACACCGTCCTTTTCCATGGCACCAACTGGTGAGTCCTCTTCTAGCGTGCCGTCTGTGTCGGTCCAGGACTTATTCACCCTTTTCCGCGAGGACCGCGCTGATCGCGACCGCCAACGTCAAGAAGATGCTACGGAACGCGCCCGCGTCCGACAAGAGGAGATGGACGATCGCGAGCGTGTTCGCGCCGACGAACGACGTGAACGGGACGAACAACGGGAAGCTGAGAATGCCCGTTATGATCACCTTATTGCCGCTTTTACGGCTACGTCTACTGCTGGTCAGCGCGCCCCACTTCGTGGTGCACCGCCGGTAAACGATACCTCTGCCAACGATTCCGCGCATCCGATTTTTCCGCCGTCATCAGCCGATCGTGCCGCCGCTCTCCTCACGAAGCCTGAAATTCTCCCTTTCTTTAGTAACGATGGCGCGATCTCGGCTCGTGAGTTTTTGGACCGCGCTCACGCGTGCTTTGATTCCGGCTTTCTCACCGCGGATATGTTTTTAAAACAACTAAACTTTCGCCTTCGCGGTCCGGCTTACGATTGGTGGCAGCTTTGCCGTTCTCACGTTAACACGTGGGATGATTTCGTCCCTCGCTTCCGTCAAATGTTCGACGATACTACGCTTAAAGACGACTTACGTCGTAAACTGAAGCGCCGCGAACAACGCGAACACGAATCAACCCGCTCCTTCGCTCTGGATATTTCCTCTCTGTGTCGCAAGATCGACCCCCAAGTTTCCGAAACTAAAGTCGCCAGGAAAATCTTGACCGCCATGAACCCAATTTTAAAGGAAAAAATGAATCTTCCTCAACCACCACACACGGTGGAAGCCATAGTGGCCGAAGGTACTCGCGTCGAGACTATTTTGTCCGAACAAAAACTTTACCTAAAACGGATGTCGTACTCCAGCCGCTCAACTACTTCTACGCGCCGGTCCCGTGATCAACCATCCGACGATTCCAGTTCTCACTCGCTGCTGCCTGATGGTCATTCTTCCACTGCCTCTATTCCGCCAACACAAGAAGAGTCCCGTGACAAACGGCGCCCACAATGCCGTTATTGTCATCGTTTTGGCCACCTCCTTGAAGACTGCAACAAGCGAAAACAGCGTAACCTCCAGCACGACTCGTCCACAACTCCCAACTCCCCGGATGTCCCACCCGCTACCCCTACCGCCGACTCCAAGAATCCGTCTCTTCAGGGAAACGACAGCGGGAGACGCTCTTAGAGGGCGACGTCACCATCCCGCCCTTTCGCCCTCTTCCAACGGCCGCGAGCTTGATGGGTGATACTTCTTCTCCATTACCTGGTGCGGATTCCTTCGTCCACATATCAATTGGAAGTTCCTGGAGTGGCACGGCGCTGTTTGATAGCGGCGCTCTTCGCGTGTCTCTTTTACTCTCCACGATCTGGGAGTCTCTCGCCAGTGAAAAATATCACTCTGAACCGTACCATGGTTCCCTTAAGCTCGCTGACTCTAGTATCACTACCAATCACCGCATGATTCGCGTTAAGGTGCCCGTATACATCGACGACAACATTTTCATTCATAATTTTCTTGTCTTGCCCGAGCTCAGTGCGCCGGTTATTCTCGGTTCCGACTTCTTACGTAAGCACCGCGTCGTTCTTTCCCCCCATACCGGTCAGTTAGGTTTCGTCGCCCCCGGAGAAAATTTTCCAACCCGGTGGTCCCCCTTCGCGAAACCAACTACTCTCGGTACGGCAACCTCGAAAGTCCCCGCGGTTACGTTTTCGCCTCCCTCGGAACCCCAGTGCAATGGACCCATCGTTTCCGGGTGCCCGATTGCTCAACCCGTTGTGGTCAACACCTCGTACGACCTCGTGGCTCACGTACATACCATGCTAAAGGACTTTCCCGACGTTCTCAACGATGTCCCTGGACGTACCAACCTCATCGAACACGAAATCGACACCGGCGATGAGAAACCGCGTCGCGCGTTTCCTTACCGGGTTTCTCCAGCTCGCGCTCGCGTCGTATTCGAAAAAATTGCGGAAATGCTGGCTGCTGACGTAATAGAACCATCATATTCTCCGTGGAGCTCCCCGATTGTTTTAGTACCAAAGAAAAAAGATGGATCGTTTCGGTTTTGTGTCGACTTCCGCGTTTTAAATCGCTTTACGGTAGGTGACGCTCTACAAATGCGTACCGTGAACCAAGTGTTAGACGTGTTGCAAGGTGCTACCGTGTTTTCTACATTGGACATGAAAAGCGGAGTCTGGCAAATTCCTCTTGCCCCTGACGCCATGCCTAAGACCGCTTTTGTCTGCAGCGAGGGCCTCTACCAGTTCAAAGTCATGCCGTTTGGCCTGAAAAACGCGCCAATGACCTTTGAACGCTGTATGAAGCTGGCGTTGGGTGATAAACTCGGACCAAACCTCCACAAGGTTGCGGACAATTTCTTCGACGACCTTATCGTCTTCTCTCGCGCCGACTCTGATCACGTTGCCGACCTACGCTCAATATTCGAACGTCTCCGAGCAGCGAACCTCACGGTAAACCCCGAGAATTGCAAATTCGGTCATTCTGAACTGAGGTTTCTGGGCCACATTATTAGTAAAGACGGCGCGCGGATGGATCCCGAAAAAATCCGAGCAATCACCGACTTTCCGATTCCCCAAAATGATAAGGCTCTTTCTCGATTCCTAGGTCTCGCTGGCTGGTATCGACGTTTTATCGCTGGCTTCGCCAACATAGCCGAACCGCTGAACAACCTCCGACGGAAAGACGTCGCTTGGAATTGGTCCAGTGCTTGCCAGTCATCCTTTAATACACTCAAGGCTAAACTAACGTCGGATCCGATTCTCGGTTACCCCAATTTTGCCCACGCTTTCTGGGTAAAGTCCGACGCTAGCCAGGATGGTCTTGGTGGAGTTCTGAGCCAACATATCGATGGAACGGACACTGTCATCGCTTTTGCCAGCCGCACTCTCTCCCCCCAAGAGCGTAACTACAGCGCTACCGAATTAGAACTTTTGGCTGTCATTTGGTGCTTAGAAAAGTGGCGCGAATATATCGAGGGCCATGAATTTCACGTGATCACCGACCACGCCGCCCTGACATGGTTATTTTCCAAACCCACTCTCTCCGGTCGACTTGCGCGCTGGGTTCTACGTTTACAAGAATTTATGCCATTTTCTGTCGAACATCGAGCTGGCAGTTTGAACGTTGTCCCCGATGCTCTTTCTCGAGCCCCTGTTGGTCCTCCTCTAGCCGACGCTCTGTATTCACCCGCCACCTTCCACGCCTTCGCGGAAGAATCCCAGGAGACGGACGACGACGAATATCTCCAACTCTGCTCCATCGAACTTAGCTCGTTAGGCGATTGGGATAATATGGCGACCACCCAAGCTAACGACCCTACCCTACGGCCAATTATCAAAGCGCTTACGTCTACCGACGCTAGGGGAAATATAGCAAAGTTTTTCCGCTTAGAAAACAAAGTTTTATATCGGGTCTGTTCAGACACAAACCCGACCGATACCGAGATTCTGAAGCTCGTTGTGCCACAAGCTCTTCGCCACGAATTCCTGCGGCAAATACACGATCATCCCTTAGCGGGACATTTTGGCATCCGGAAAACAATCCTACGCGCCGAAGCTAACCTTTTTTGGCATAAAATGCGACGCGATATTAAACACTACGTTCGCTCTTGTGTAGCCTGCCAAACATCTAAGCCTAGTAACGCGAAACCCATGGGATTCATGGTGCCCTCCCAGCCATCTCATCCAGGCGAGATAATCGCGACTGACTTACAAGGTCCATTTCCGCCAAGTCAAAAGGGAAATAAGTACCTCTTGGTGTCCATCGACTGCTTCACCCGCCTTACGTCCGCTATTCCGATCCGACGCGCAACGACAAACGTTATCGCTTCCATGCTCCGTGAGCGTGTCTTCAATGTGTGGGGATATCCAAAGTTCCTTCTATCAGACCAAGGCTCCCAATTTACCTCCTACGATCTGGACACCTTTTGCAAAGCCTGGGGCGTCACGCAACGCTGGACAACGACGTTCCACCCCCAGGCAAATCCTACAGAACGAGTTAACCGCGACCTTAAGCGTATGATGCGCTCTTATATCGACACCGACCAGAAAAAATGGGACCTTTACATCTCAGACTTCGCTTTCGCTTACAATAGTTCGGTCAACGAGTCCACTGGCACCTCTCCCTTCGAACTCGCCACCGGTAGAAAAATTCTCGGTCCTCTAGATCGCTATATCGCGACAAACCTCGCTCCTCCTCGTTCACAGAAACAAAAGGACTACCTTGAATCCACTCGTGAAAAACTCACCGAGCTCACCGACTTGGTCAAGGAACATCTACAAGTGGCTAAGGCGAAGCAGAAAAAGTATTACGACTATAACCGTCGCGAAGTCACTCTAAAACCGGGAGACCTCATTCTGCTTAAAACTCACCACCAATCCGACGCGGACAAGGGTTTCAACGCAAAATTGGCCCCCCTTTGGGAAGGTCCGTTTCGTCTCGGAGAACAATCAGACACGAAAATCAATTTTCGGGTCCACGACCTCTCAGGCAAGGACATGGGTACGAAACATGTCGAAAACATGAAGCCATATTTCGCGCGCGACACCGTGCAGCTCGATCTCGCTACGCCACAATCATCTGGAACAACTACCTCAGCCAGGGATTCCCACCGGCCAATTCGATACGTTCGTCCACGAGCTCCTGCCGTCCCAACAGTTCCTCAGCCACGAACCGCGCCACGTTCCTACGGCAACATGTCTCTTCGTCGTTCACCAAGAGCTCCCGAACGCTACACGGCAACTGGGACGGAGTTATTGGCCCCCTGGGATACCTAGCCCCTCACGATACCGTCCCCACTCCGTTGTTAACTAAGTGATTTGTTTCATCTTAAACTTCATTAATGTTCTAATTTCTTCAAACTCTCTTTTTTCAAATTTGTTTACAATTTTTTTTTTACAAGAGCTGGGGACCACCTCTCGCCTGGGGAGGGGGTGATGTAACGACGCCCTTTAGGGTCACCCCCTTTCATATGCATATGGTCAGATATGGACAATGACCAACCCTTTCTCCCCTCCAGGCGAGAAATGGTTTTGGCCCACTGCATGGGGTTTCGGAGAATTCCGAGAACGGTTGGGCAACGCGTGGAAATGTACGCGAGCCGTTTATACCTTGTGAAAATAAAGGCAGTTCTTTTTTGGATGTAAAATCATAAAGACGTCTTCGTCGTCCCGTAAATTATTCTAGATTATCATCTAAGTATTAGTTATTAAGTTTTATCATCGTAACTAATTATTTATAACGTGTTTTATCCGGGCCACGTTATAAAATAAATATACATTTATGTTAAGAGACAAATAATTTTATTATGAACAGATTTTATACTTACATTTTTTAAGGTGTTCTAGGGATTGCTTCTATTTATGTGAAAAACTCTTCGAATGTGGTTTAAACATTGAACGAGTTCTCTCTTTTTATACCCGCAAAGTACTTAACGATTCTATCTTATTGATTAAAATTGGTCTTAAGAAACTTTCCATTCTAAGTACACGCGTTTTAAACTGCATTGAATTACGTGTATGAGGATTTACCCGGTCCTCATCTCCCACCTAGGTTATCAAGAACATATCACTCTTTACAACTTACATCATTTCAATACATTCTCAATTTATTCCATACGATATTTAAAACGCGAGATAAAGAGAAACAAGCCAAACCTGAACATATACGCTTTACTTAGGTTCAAGTACCATATAAGTGTCTCGTGACGTCACTCTTTAAAACACTCGAGATAAGCGGAGATAAAGATAACGTAAAACAAGCTAGTCCTGAACACAATATGTTGATATACGAAAAAACAAATCGTCGTGATAAATACCCTAAATACATTGACTTTTCAACGATTTTACCCCCATGTAACAACTTTTTCCGTAGGCCTACTAGCGGCCCTCGGTGGCCCTACTATGCCAAGCGTTAACATGAAATTATTACTACAAGACCTAAAACTAGGGATAGGGTTTAGAGCGAAAGAATTTGGTAATATCTAGAGTTACTTTAATTAAAATGGATTTATTATTATTTATCAATCATTACTAAGAATTTTAAATTTGGTTATAAATTAATTTTACTAATGTTAAATTTTACGCGTACATTTCCCCCAAAATGAAACATGCAGCATGCGCAACTACTAATTAATTAAATCCTACAAAACTACTACTAAACATTGCATGGATTCCAGGGATTTTTATACGATTGGGGTCATTGGCGAACCATTGTTCTACTAGAGTTTTATCGTTCTTGGTTTCATACTCAAATATACGTTGACTTGTTTGCTGTCGGCGAGCACATCCAAGGCGGGAACTCTCTTTTTATATTAGGGTGCCATGGTCCCATGGACTGGATGGAGAAGTTGCTCCCGTCTTTTTTGGAGAACAGTTCTCTTCTACTTAATTTTCCAGGTCCTCGGTATATATACCGGACACGTTGGAGAGCGGTTTCCTCACGCAGTCCCATAATTTCGAAAAGGATCCAATCCAACGAAGGAACTACATCCTGGGTCTAAATGACCCTTCCTTGGTGATATGTCAAAGTTCACCGTGATAAATATTTTTCAAAAGCTCGCGGGTTTTCACTGCCCCTCAAAATTTAAGATTAATTGGAAAGTTCGAAACATTCGGTTTCCCACAAACTTCTAAAGATAGATAGATTTATAATAATATAAGTCGTCCCTGGCATTCCAAAACTATGATAAAAGCTGCGCTGCAAAAATAAAGCATGCACAATTCCCCAAAAATAAAGTAAAAATAAACTAAGCCGCGCCATCAAAGGTGAGAGGATAATTGGGCGGGAGGTCTAAAAGCTCCCGACCTGAACTCTGGGTATGACCATCGTCCGAGATAAAATATTCTGGAAAAAATAGGGGGCGCTTGATACCGACAGGCGACCCAGAGGCAGCTACTATTCCCCGAAGCCCCAGAGTGGTTTCTTAGAATTCAAACAGAAATATATATCTAATTTTGGCCTATTTTGGTGGGAACTTAAATATTCAACTATATTCTACTATTCTACTATTCTACTAAAATATTCGTTATACCGATTTCACATACACTCATTATGACTGTTTCTCAAAAACTAGAGCTAACCAACATTTTTTATTGTCATATTCGTGTTCAGCAGACAAAAATACATTAACATCAGCTAATTTTGAGACCGAAACATTTTCTTTAATGTTCAGTGAATTGATTTAATTAATTTAATCAAGATTGTTAAAAGAATGCGAAACCACCAAGGGGGATTTCCGTTAAGAACTAAGGAACACTTTATATGCTCTACTACTGACCTATTTCCCCTTGTGTGCGGCTGCTTCGTTTCATACCGATTATCATTTTACTTCGAAACATTAGAAACAGCCCATAATATATTAATGTCTATGTATTATGTATTAATGTCTATGTATTATGTATTAATGTCTATGTATTATGTATTAATGTCTATGTATTATGTATTAATGTCTATGTATTATGTATTAATGTCTATGTATTATGTATTAATGTCTATGTATTATGTATTAATGTCTATGTATTATGTATTAATGTCTATGTACTATGTATTAATGTCTATGTATTATGTATTAATGTCTATGTATTATGTATCTTGGAAACGGTAGTTAATAAAAAAAATTCATTCGTTTTTCTTGACCCAAAAATAGTCAGAAATAGTTCAATTGGGTTAGGAAACATTCCAAAACATTTTTTTTTGTTGTTCAGTGTTGTTTGCCTCTCGAATTTTTCCACCTTGAAATGAAGTTAAAGTTGTTTTATATTCTTTTTAATCAGTCACCAATAAGTCTAAATTAGCGCCATCTGCTGTAAATAAAAGCATTAAAATTGAGCCTCCAAGGGCTAAAAGATTATTTCGATGCTTGATACCTTGTTTTTAAAGGGAATATAAACAAATGTGAATTTATCGTCTGTTAAGGAGGAAGAATATGGTAAAAGCCTCTTTTTCGTTCAAGCTGAACGTTTCTGTTTTAACAATTACATCATTGAATTATATTTTTCTTATTTGGCTGAACCTTCCTCTAGTGCTTAAAATAATTTTGATGATTATAATATTAATATTTAACGAGATATAAGGTCCTAACTAAAGGGTAGTTTGGGCGCTTGCCCAACTTGTTTAGCTATAGGGGTCCGAATTAAAACGTAATAACTTAATTACTTTAAAATTTAAAATTGTCAAAATTATTTTAGTCACTAAACAAGAGGCTGTTATACACAGGGCCGGATTAATACTTTATGGGGCCCTAGACCCAAGTTAATTTTTGTGCCCCCTTTCAATAGCGAGCGAAGCGAGCTACGCTCTTACTCAATTTATAATTGAGAAATGGAAGTAAAATTCATTTTGCTGCCAGATTTAGTATGTCGTCAGGGGCTGGACGGCAGTCCGTCGGACAATGTGACGTTTTTGGTTCATAGGGGTGAACGCATTTACTAAAATTACTCCGGAAAATATTTTGTGAAAGCAAATGATTAAAGTTTTGTACTTTTATTTTTTTCAAACCCTCTTGGTGCCCCTTGTCAGCTTGGTGTTCGGCCTATTGGTTAATCCGGCCCTGGTTATACACTTAAATATTAAATTTGAAAGTTAAAATACTAAATTAAAAGAGTTCAGCTAGAAATAACGCGAAAGTAGACAATGGCCAATGTAGTCTCCCCCCTTAACCCGCGCTATACTTGTTTTTCCACGAAACCAGGGCCAATTTTTCCAACGGTTCACAGAAAAGGTCCAATTCCGCATTGAGATAATATGGGCATCTGGGGAGTCGCTACGTATGAATGGAGCGATTCGAGAAAATTAATTAAAGATTAGAGTCGGCGGGGGGGGGCTTCGTTCCCTTACTCTCTATTCGATCCAGGAAACGGGGCAACTTGTAATCCGCGGGTCGATAACGTTTCTTTCAGTCCAAAGCGAGGACAGAGACCTGTACGACGCACCACGGATAAAGGAAGGAAGTGTGGAATGACGGGCAAATGGCTCGCTTGAGCCTACAAAATGAATGCAAGATTCCACCAAAGACTACGGACTTCTCTTCCGAAACTGCCGAAAACATTCATTTCTTTGAAAAACGTAAAATAAATTGCTCTTACATTACGAAGAATTGGCGATTCAGACGGTATTTTTGATATTTGTTTTTGATGCATTTTGTGTTATGTAAGATAAAGTACATACAGCCGTAGGGAATTCTAAAAATGACTAAGAGCATATGATTAACAAACTAAATAACTAAGGGGCTGTTCACAAATTACGTAACGCAGAAAAACCACTTTTTGGACTCCCCCCTCCCCCTCGTAACAAAGAGTAACAAAATCGAAAGACCCCCTCTTCTTAAATTACGTAACAAATATCGAACCCACCCCCCTTAAATTATTATATTACGTAACAACTAATATGTTGGTAATAAAGTACAATAAGATCAGGTACTAAATTTTATTGTTTGTACTTTACATTTGAAATTACAACTGTATTTTTATGCAACACTTCATACCCATGGGTATGAAATCCTTTTAATAACCAATATAGATGCTTATGTTTTTAATAATTGCGACTGTTTCTGAAAGTGATGATAATTTTGTTCAACGATATTAAAAATAAGATGTGTTACGTAACATTTTAGTGAACCCCCCCCCCCCCCCCCCCACGTAACATTTGTGAACAGCCCCTAATATGGAGAATGAAGAAAAACCACGTCCCTCCACCTAATTACCTCGTATAATCTGTTTATCTTTCTCCTGGTAAGGGTAGAAAACATTTGTATCAGATCTGTAGCACGGTGTACCGCAAACAGAGTGCACACCACCGGAGGTCCTCACCATAATGCCCTACGCCAGCGTCCACAGCCGGACAGGTGACAGAACAGCCAAGACAGCGAGATAACAATAGCGCTGACGGTCGCACCTTCGACGCGAGCCTCTCAACCCAGCAGAAGGTGCAACAATGGGACGACCAACCCCTCACTTTACAGACGGCAGTGGGAATAAGAGTGGATGCTCTAGCATCGGAAGCCAGCACCCTACCTACGTAGGTAAGGAGGCAAAGCCCGTTAGAAATGGCGCCTATGGGGGAACGACCCAAGGTGGGAGACAATCTGATACGATCGCCGGCTCTCACTCTCCATGCAGGCAGTGGCGACGTCAGGATTTTTTGGTCAGGCAAAGTCAAGTATGTTCGGGCCCCCAAATTCTTATTTCTTTTCGGACCACTTATAGGGATTATGGGACCCTTATTTATTTCCTAATGCTAGCGAAATATGGTGTTTCATTCTCAACTTTCAATTTATATGGTCCAAGTAATAAATTTCATTAGAATATTCAGGAAATTAAAAGTTATCCGTAAAATATAGTTTAGAATATCTAGGCCTTTCTATAAAATAACATTGGCCTTCTTGTTTAGATGTATTGGGCGCGTCACTCGTGACGTAGAAGTGACGTTTCACTATGATAGCCAATAGACGTTAGCATAAACTCTATTTATGTCTCATTCTACTTGCTAAAACGTTCCACGCGCGTCTGGATATTTTAGCGTAAACGGGCTCGAGCGATTTCGCGCGTGCTCCCTGATATATAAAAAAAATGCTCGAGCCTCTTACGCTAAAATATGAAAGAGCGCGTAGAGCATTTTAACAAGTTAAGATCTAACCTGTAAAACTGAACTGAACTCCTACGTATCTCGTGACGAAAGCGATACATTAAAACAAGTTCGGCAAGCGTAATGACTTTACAGGCATTTTTATTCATTTTCTCTTATATTTTTTCATTTTAACTCATTCTGATTTACTTTAACTCATTTGGTTGAGTGGTTCACATTGATCAAAATATAAATAATAATCAGCTAGGCTAATACTCATGGCACCACCTTAGGCCTAAGTCATCATTCGACTTTTGGAGCCCGTAATTCAGGTGTCAAGATTTAATCAAATATATTAAATTTATCCATTTTTATCCGATTTAAAATAATAATCAAGTTCAATCTATTTTGAAAAATAATGCTGTTTTACATAAAATTTTAAATATTTTTCAAATTATCGCTCTTTAATAATTTTTATATTTTTTTTTTCATTTTTATTCAATTTGGTCGTACCTTTGACCGCCTTTGACAGTGCTAAATGGAACTCGCGAACTCTTGCTAAATCTCGATTTTTAACGTTTTTGAATTTTTCATTTTTTTAAACGTTTCACCTTAAAATACTTTAGATTCCCATGTAAAAATTTCGAAATCATGTTTTTAAAAACGTTTTCGGTTGTCATGGCAAAACGAAAGCCCGTCGCAACTTTTCCCTTGCAGGTTTTTTAATCTACATGGAGTTAGAACAAAACCGGTGATTATCACCTCGGGTCGTATCCTTGTTAGAGCAGCTTATTCGAGTAATCGAGTACCCAACTATGCAGATTTTTGGTACTTGATAATCGACGAGTATTTTCCTCAAAAAATGTCGAGCCCATAGCTCTAGATTTTTTGTCGAGATATTTAATGCATATTTCCAGATTTTCTTTTCGTTGGGGGGGATACAATGTACCCCTGTCCCCCCTATTCCCTGAATGTAGCTGCTACATAGTCTCCGTTAACCTGAACACATTGAGTACCATTTTGGTACGTCAAAACATAATTAAGTTTTTCGCCTTTAAGGCCTATCGGCCGAAGTACCGCATATTTTTCCCCAATAAAGCTTAGTTTTCTCCCCCACTTCTTGGTCTCTTTACTTGTTCGCGTTTTTACTCCAAAACATACATGAAACATGGTCTAAGTCAATTTGCACACAAAGGGAAACCAGAGGCTACATACATCGAACACAAGTGTACACCATATTTCTGGTTTCCAAATGATTCCATTATTCCATTTAATTTTGGTGTTTTTCGATTTCCCGATATTTCTCAAATATCTCCGAAATTTCGCCTCGCAGCAAGAGGAGCCGGGTTCGATCCCAGCTTGTGGCACTGGGTGAAAACTCGAAACCACTCCTTCCGCGTTGAGTTTGCAAGTTCTCTCCCCACTGGTTGAAGGAGTTTTCCGCGAGTTCTTCGGTTTCCCCATTCCATAAAAACTTGTTGAGGTTAACGGTAATAGTTCTTGTAGGGAGATGTTGGCTCACATGGCATGAAGGGCTTGCCACCACCCTCCTACGCACTGTAACCCGGCCACCTGTTTAAAGGCATTACAGGTCGCTCAATGACTTGACCCTAAGTTGGTTATTATTATTGTTATTATTTCCCAAATATTTCCGAAATTTCCTAAATATTTTAGGTTTTCCTAAGAAGAAATATTGAAAACATTTCCTATTTCTTAAAGATTTCCGATATTGCTAAGAAGAAATATTTAAAACATTTCTTTTCTGTGAAATATATTCCGATATTGCTAAGAAGAAATATTTAAAACATTTCTTATTTCTCAAATATTTCCGATACTTCTAAAAATAGAAATTTAAAAACGATTCTTATTTTTAAAAATTTTAAATATTTGTCCTTATTTCTAAAATATTTCCGAGATTTCTAAAAATAAATATTGAAAACGTTTCTCATTTTCCGAGATTTTCCATATTTATTCTTCTTTCTCAAATATCCCATATTTCTGGCCGATTTCTAGGTTACCGAAAATAATTACTCGGCGTTCTCGCTATACTTGTACGTCAGATTTGTTTTAAGTGGCAACCGCCCCTGGAAGTTAAGCCCGTCAAATACACACATGAATAAAAACGAAAGTGTAACGAATAATGCGCGTAGAAATTGAATAGGGTTTGGGTACGGGTAGCAAATCTCTTCTCCTCTCTTTTAATGTCTTTTTATATGATTCCCAGCGAGAGCCATTATTGCGAAGGCCGATATTTCTTCTTCAAAGGAGAGAGAGACTTCTTTCCAAAAGATCTGGAGCTCTCCTTTGGGGTTCTCGGTACAAGTATGTCCAGAAATGGGTATGGGAATTTTCGCTTTCCGAAGAGTCTGCTAGCTCGGACTCTCTCCCAGAAATATGCCCTTCTCCGTAGCGGCACAAAAATAATGTCTTTGATCTATTGTACACCGGATTATTATCTAGACCATTAACGCATGGGGACTGTGCGTATCTACAATTCTACAATTGTCCGAGTGTATAGGTAGGTATGGGTAGGCGTGGGAGGGGGAAACGACCTAGTGCCCAATTACAAAAAAAGCGAAGCGTATATAACCTTTCGTTAAAAGCGTACTCATCTATAAAAATCTATTTAAGCCCCTGTAAACCTTTAAAGACTTAAACTTTTCTCGGAGGTTTGCGTTAGAGAGTATACGTAATCCTATTAAAATTTGTCTCGAATTTTATAAGGTACTAGGTTTAATACCCGACTTCGCCCGGGGTCTTTATTTTAATGTATTAGATCTGATTTGTACGTAAGAAAGGTAAACGCTGAAATAAAAGTACGGCACCATAACAAAACCGTCTTCAGAAAACTTCGTATTTTTATTTTCTTCTGACGATTCTTCCTAATAACTTTTGGGAGAGCTAACTTTGAGTTTGTTCTTTAATTAGCCGACTGAAAAGCTAACTAAGATTTAAACCTATGATTACATTTAAAGAGATTTATTTTGTGCTCCATAACCAAATTTTATTTTATTTCTCCATTTGGGAGGGACCTAAATTTTTGAGCCTTTTCACTTGGCCTTTTACAAAAGAACTGCTTTACTTTCGTACCAAAGATGACCCGTGACGGGTTTTTCGGAGGGGTAAGTCACTCTCGGATGACCTGTACACCGACTTCGCGTATTTAGTACTGTTAAAGGTACGGATTTTAAAGAGTTCACGAACTCTTATTAACACAGTCAGAGGTACGACAGTGTACACCGAGTTCGCGGAGTGACCAACCCCTCAGGTTTTTCCCAATCGCCGGGCCTCTTATTTTGAAATGTCCAATACACTCTTTTTTGCGCCTTAATTTTACCCGTCTTACTTGCCTCCCGCTCATCAGCCATTTCCTCCGCCCTCAGCGGGGAGTTTAGCATCCACTCTTTGGGCTCCCGTAATGCCCTTCCCGTCAAAACCTCCGTTACCACTCCTAATTTCGACATGTGTCGGGGAAGCAAAGTGGTGGAAGTCCAAAGTCGAGTAAAATAAAATTGAATTAGATATTTTGGGGCAACACCGGGTAGCCCCATCAGTAGTAGCAATGTTAGCTCTGATCCAATGGTCTTATCTCCACCTCCGATTCGGTCAGGTTTGGGCTGGAAACTGAGCTTCGGTTCAGGCTAACGGAGAGGGTCCAGGCAAACTGGCCACGTCGGAGGATTGGGTTGCCGGCTGTGGGGCGGCGGGTCTTCGTATAAGTCGCAGTGGTCCCGTTTCCCGGCCTTTTGGAGTCCACCGGGATCTGTGCCGATTATGTGGGCCGCTGTGTGCCTGTCGTTTTCTCTTTAGACGCTCTTTCTGAAGGGTATGACTTTCTACCTGGAGTTGCTAGAGCATCCCCTCTTATTCCCACTGCTGTGTGCGAAGTGAGGGGTTGGTCGTCCCATTGTTGCATCTTCTGCTGGGTTGAGTGGCTTGCGTCTAAGGTGAGACCATCAGTAGTAGGGTTCTACTACACATGCTAAATTGGTCACCTGCCCGGGATTGTGGACGCTGGCGTAGGGCATTCTGATGGGACCACCCGCCCGGTGTAGTAGGCTGTTGATACGCTTGGAGCACCGGTATATAAATTTCTGACCACATGACTAACAAAACGAAAATACCACTTTCGATTTTTTTAAAATGGTGATACTAAAAGCTTATGTTAAAAATAACTGCTATAAACCAAACGTTCTCGACCTTCGAAATGTTGAAGTTTTAAAAATAATGTTTATCTCAATAATATACAAAATATTATAATAAAAAACAACTACTATAAACAGACTATTTCGACCTTTAAAATGGTGATCTCGACCTTCAAAATGGCGATCTTTTTAAATGGAAATTCGGTCACGTTTTTAGTAGACTTTAGTTCAGTAGACTTCATACTAAAAAGCGGGAGACATAGACCTAATAAATCGTACAACTGGTAGAACCGTAAGCCTACAAAATCTCCGAGGAGACTCTTTGAAAATCGCCTAGGGAAGAAATTCGATTTCTTGTCTAGATTCAATAAGCTTTCCAATGGACTAGATCGACCAGGTACCTACCCTTCTTAGAAACTTTTATTCTTCGCAACGTTTGCTTAAGCGGATGTAAAATTCTAGGTATTCCGTTTGTTTCGCATTCTGAAGGGCTTTAGATTGCTGACGTCAAGTTTGACAATATTGGCAATAAATCAAAAATAAATTCTTGTATTGTTAAATCGTTACTCAAATTCGGGACTTATTTCCGACACTCGAAATCCGTTGGGATCTCTTACGAGCAAAAGAATTAAATACTCGGACGGCCAATGTACGGTGCGCAATTTTTAATTTTAAATATTTTGTTTTATAATCGTATACATTTGATGTGAATGTCGTATCACAAGATACGAAAAATTTAAAAACAAAAGGTGATATTTTGTTTATTGTTTACAGCGTTTAATTTTTGTTTGTTTTTTTTGTTTGACTTATCACAGACTCGGGGGCTTGTATAACGAATAACAACAAAACGTTGCCTTGTTTTAGTTTTTTTTGACATTCAATAAATTCAGTTTTTTGAGAAGTGATTTACTTTTAAACATTTGTTTCATTTAGGCGTTTTATAATATTTTCTTTTAAATATTTTTAATACATTTATTAACAATTGTCGTGTTTTTGTTTTGTTTTTATAGTTAACACAGAACGAAGACGTTAGTATAAGAAGCTTTAAACGTAAAGAAAATTTTAAAAAATCCCAGGAATGTGAAAAATTTCAGAGTGAACAAAAATATGTATTATAAAATGTAAAAAGAAAAGAGGGGTGCAAATGAGCAAATTGAGAAAGAAATACAATGTGAATTATTATAAGAAATAAGAAAATAATAATAATACATAGAAATATATTATGGGGTATAGTTTTTGCGTAATCTCTCGTCAGATGTCAACACCAACTATCTAGCGTACTGTTGAATTGGAAAGAAATGTGGTTAACCAAGGGTTAAATTAAACCTAAAATGTATTCGGGTTACCAGAGAATGCCTTGATTCCGGCCGCGAAGAAAAGACACGCCCCTCGGCCGCCGGGAAATAATATTTCATATTCTCTGTTAACCCAAATGCAATCTTTATAAAACAAAGCTGAAGCACGTGAAGCAAAAATATAATTTTAAGAAGCGAATCGGATCTATAAAACGCCGATTTAATTATAAATTTGGGAAAATAATATGGGTATTAGGGGTAATATAGCGCGAAAAATTTCGGAGTGAAAATTATCCAACATAAAACTCCGATTATATTTTAATAAGTTTTTTGTATATCACTTCCAAGAATCTTTGGTACGCGGTAGAGCGAGCTAAATACTTTTTTCCGTTCGGTTAGTAAAACGGTATTATCGTCATAAAAAAATCTGAACTATTATAAGTCTGGAACATTTCCCCCAGATTTTATATAATATTTATATATGGTAGGAAAAGTTTCGTCTTCTTAAAAAACGCGTTAAAATTGTCCTTACTCATTTTGAAATTTTATTCTATTTTTTTTTGTTCCTTATATAATTTCTTTTATATTCCGCAAAAACCGATAAATATATCTTCGTCTAATTAAGCTAAAACGTCTTTCTTAGTCCGAATATTAAAAATGTATTTTTTTATCTTTTTCATAAAGCGGAAGCGGAGGCTGCGGCGCCTGGTTCGAGTTTGATATTGATGGGTGATTTCCTTCGTCTGGGGACGCTGCAATTTTCGTGCGTCTTGACGTGTTTGTCGCAGTGGTCCTTCCGGTAGAATTTCCTAGGACAGAAAGTGCACTTGTGTTTCATAATGCCCAAATGAAGTTTACGGTGCCTTTTCCAACTGCAGGGGTTAGTGAAGACCGACTGGCAATCTTCGCACTGCAGCAAGACCTTATTATTGACCTTTAGGTGGTCCTTCAAAGGCGACGGTGACTCACCGTCCGGAATCTCACCTTCTTCCAAATCTTCGTGGACCATACCGGGCGATAAGGCCATCACCATGGATTCCTCCGGCCCCGCGTCTTCGGTGGCGATATTCTCGACGTCTTCTTCTAGAACGCACTCCAGCAACGGCTCGACCGTGATCTCCTCGACGTCCGAGACTTTCGTAATGGTCAACTCCCCGTTCGAGGTGAGATTTTCCAAGGCGTTCGATTGGTAGATATCGATAAGGTTTTCGTCCCGTTTTCCCGCGCTGGTTTTGGCGGCCCTGGAGGCTTCGGGATCTTTGCCGGCGACGGCCATACTGAGCTGAACCAAAGACTGACTAAAAGGCCCGACACCACCCGCGACTAGTCCCTTCCAAGAGTTCCCGAGCAACCATCGATTCCTTTGGTTGTCTTGGTTGCCGTTGGCGTTTCGCGGCGAGGCGGCCGTAGGTTGAGCGACGGAGGATAAGGAAGGCGTCAGCGAGCCTTTATGGAGAGTTTGTAAGTGAGCAACGGCTTCGACTTTGAGCGCGAAACATTTGCCGCAGCCAGGCATGCAACATATATAAGGGTAGGAGACGTTGGGGTCTTGACTAGCGTGTCTATGGCGTTCCAAAGTCGCCAGTGAAGATATGACTTTCTTGCACAGCTGGCAGAACATGGACACGAATTGAGGCGGTTGATTATCTCGATTATTAGCTTGAGGCTGCGGAGGAACTCTGTTATTTCGGCCACCGTAGGTGCGCCGATTGCCGGACGTACGATCCGGAAAGGAAACTTTCCCCAAATCTAACGTATCACCGTCCGAATCTTGATCTTGGTCGCCGAGAGTGGTGACCACGCTGCCAATCTTCAGCATGTGACTGGCCATGTGTTTCAACATGGCCTTCTTGCCTCCCGTCTTCTCGCATAAGGCGCACTGGAACCAATCTACCATGACGTGGGCCTGCTGTTCGTGGGCTTCGGCCACTCTCGGGTCGTCGAAAGCTTTCAAGCAAAGGCTACACGTGAAGGAGCGACTTCTATTCTTGTTGGCGGCGCTTACTCCCGCGGATTTGTTCGCGTAGTTGGCCATCGAGGCTGGAGGACTAGATAGCAGTTGTTTCATAATGCTGGTTCCACTTTCCCCGTTCAATTCCCAATTCTTTCTCGGATCGTCGTCCTTGAGGCCGCCGTGTCCTTTCTGAATATGACTGACGACCGACTGAATGTCGTTGAAGGTATCGCTGCATTTCCCGCATTTGTATTTACCGCCGTTTTTATCGTCGGTTTCTACGAACTTCAACGTACTCTCAATCGGATCCTCTTCGTTCTTGTCCGAGTTCAGACTGTCGGTGCTGTTTCGACGAGCCAGTTCTTCCCTGTCGTTGGAATGAGCCGCTTTGACGTGTTCCCGAAGAGCGCTTCCGTTATCGAACTTAACGTCGCAATTGTAGCAATGGTGCAAACGATTTTCGACCGATCGGGTTTCGTAGCAAGCGCTTTCGTGAGAAGCGACTTCGTTTTTGTCCTTTTGAGGACGTCCGCAATAGCGACAATAACACGAATAAGGCGACTCGCCGCGTTTGTGAGACCTTTGATGCTGAAGAAAGGTTTTCCTATCGGTGAAAGCCAAAGGACAAAGTCTGCAACACATGACGCGCGGGTTGTTGTTGTTCAAGGAGCTGACCTGGCCGCCGAATTCTAAGTTTTCGGCATCGACGGGTTCTTCCTTAATCCGCGCTTCGTCGTCCAATCCGCTATTACCGTGTTTATCCACGAAGTTCCCGAAAAGCTTCAGAACTTCCAACGACGTTGGAATACCGTTTTCAGTGACTAAATTTTCGTCGGTATTGTCTTCCTTGGAATGCCCCAGGACGTGTCCGTCGTATTGCGCTCTGTTGGTGAAAATCTTCCCGCAGAAACTGCAGTTGTACGTTAACTCCATGGGAACGGTACTCGCCATGTTACTATGCAACTTGGCGTGTCGTTGGTAGTTAGTCAAATTGAAGAAAGCCCGGTTGCACAGAGAGCAATAGCCGGCGATATTTCTAGAGGTACCTTCCTCGTCTTTGTTGTCGCCTAGATCTTGTGGTTGGGCCGCCACCCAGTGCGCCTTTTTGGTATTATCCTCCGGTTTCTCCCGGGAGCAAACGCTGTGAAAGTGGTTTCTGAGAGAGGCGCAATTGGCCGCTTTGTAGCCGCAGAGGTAACAGCGGAACTCTTCGAAACTCTCCTTGGCGTGTTTCTTCTTGTGGTTCGTCAGCGACTCGGACCTGAAGAAGCTCATGCAACAGTACTCGCAGGTAAAAGGCTTGACCCCCGTGTGCATCTTCTTGTGGCGCATGTAACTGCTGCGGTTGATGAAGAAACGCCGGCATTTGTCGCAGAAGAAATTACCTCGATGGCTGACATTCTTAGGCATGGTGGCGTTGCTATTACTACTAGTAGCGGCGATATTGGCGTTGTTGTTATGGGGAAGGGCTTGTTGGAGCAATTTACTGAGCTCCGATTCGACCACCGGCCCCTCCTCCTGGCGCTGCTGGGAAGCCTCGCCTTCCTTTTCTACTTGGTTTTCGGTGGTCGATGATTCCGCCTTGGAGACGTCGTTATTATCGGTCAGACGGCGGTTCTCTTCACCATCCCCGATAAAACCGTTACTGTTCGAATTATCCATCGATTTTCTCCTGGCGGGACTAGATAGGGAGGCTCTCTTGAACCTCTTGAGACTAGTGGGATACATGTCCGTGTTGAACAGGACTCGTTGTTTTCGTTTGCGTCCGTATCTCGACGTATTTCGCGGAGACAAGGGATCGTCGCCCTTTTGACCTCCGCCACCGCTACCTTCGTCATCCATATCGACATTGGCAAAAGAATCGTCGTTCTCTTCCGCTTCCTTCAGGTCCGCGCTAAAATTCGATTCGGCCGCCGTTTGTTTATTGAACGCCTCTCGCCTCGTCTCGTCCGGAACAACGACCGGGGTATCTGATAACAGTTCCTCCTTAATTTCTATGGTCGGGGTCGATTTCTTCCGGCGTTTCTCTTTGTTGACCCCGGCGGCTTTGGGGGTTCTTTTCTTCCGCGGTTTCTTCACCGGCGCGGTAGCCACCGCGGGGCTCAACGGGCTTTTGCAAGGAGACCCCTGATCCTTGGTCCAATTCTCCTTGCAACCGTTAGTTCGCTTATGCTGCGTTCTCAAGTGTTCCCTGAGCGCGTCCGGGCTCTGACTCCAATCGCCGCAGTGAGGACATCGGCACGACGACGGGTCGTTGCCGTGAATCTTCTCCTGGTGTTTGACCCACAAGTAGCGCCGAAAAAACTGTCGGCCGCAAAGATGACACGTATACTTTTTCTCGCAATAATGCATTCTCAAGTGTCGCCGGTAACTCCCGTAATTGGTAAAGGTCTTGTTGCATAGATCGCAAAAATAGGGACCCTTCCCCTTTTCGGCTATCTTGGGGATGGTTGGCGAGGTCAAGGGGCTGGCTAAGGAGGTTTCTTCACGAACCGACTCTTCGGCCATGGCTTCGTAGTCAATCGGCGACGACCAATCCAGAACGGACACGTCGTAATTGGTTCCATCTCGCTGGCCATTGTCGCCCCGCTCGTAGTCGTATTCGTACTCGTCTACGGGACTTCCACTCGGCGACCTCTGGTCGAAACCATTCTCTGGTGAAGGATCTCTGATGTCCATGTCCAACCACGCTTTGACATCTGCAAAATTAGCAACAACAAAAAACACGCGTTTTATTAGTACGAAAAACGCAAATAGCTTATTTATAGACTCATTTTCGAGGTGCGAAATAAGGTAGCTCCGAAAGTGGTACGAGTAGAGCGTACCCAACTCGACGCAACACGTTGCGAGATACAGAACTGTACGTGTCGAATATCGACCATCTCGTTAAACATTTTTAAGCCTCGCTTAAATCGCGACAGCGGCTTGGTCAAATAGTTTACCTAATTAAATAGGGATTACGGTGGGACTTGCGAATTTCCTAATTTCGGACATAAATCACGGAATTTAAAAAAAAACTCTCGCAAAATCGAACTTCTTTTATATCGTAATTAAAAATTCGCTATGGTAGCTAAAACCCTACGTATAAGCACTAAAAACGGACAATTAGGGAAATTTTTAAATTAAGCCTTATAATGCGCAAATGTCAAAAAAAAAAGCTTCAATACAAATACACGATCACGACCTCGGTACATTATCAGAATGTCAAATATTTTGACGTACACGCGTGCACTTGAATTATATATTGAAATATGTCGCGCTGGCAATAACAGAGGGCAGCATGTGTTGGGCTCACTCTCTCCTCTCTCTCTCTCTTCGCCACTAAGGGGAAGGCAGTAAAAGGGGGTATCGATATAGGCGTCCTACTTTTGGCTATCATCGCCCGTAAAAACCCCTACGATTAATGCCTAGCGAGAATTTACGCGTTACTAAAAATTTAACAGTACATACGAAATCATACAATGCATTCTAATGTAACATAAGACACGTACGAGAAGGAGATAATTCCATTCGTATTTCTCGGAATATAAATTCTCAAGAAGAAAACATTTTTTGGGTCATCCGAGAGTACTTTGGCGTGGTAAACGTAGTCAACGACGAAATCGAACTTTGAACGCCACTGGCATTACCCAAAGAGATATAAATACAATACGCCATACATCTACACCCCACTCCCGAGTGCCCCTTCTACGTGATCTAAAATAAATACTCGAGTAAATTATACTCCACACTAAGTTAATTTACAACTTCAACCACTTTTCGGTGTAAAATTAACAATATAGTACAATTATCCATTGTTCCTGACAATGATTTATACACCTTTTTTTAACATTACAAAAAATAGCTAAAGTGGCGCTGTCAATACTAGTTGAGATAATTAGATTTAATTTTTTAATTTGAATAAAGCGAAAAGAAATTGCAAAGATGCTAATTAGATTACATAATTTTACATTAATTCGCCGAGAGGCCAAGGTATAACGGGGGGGGGGGGAGATTAATAAATAGGCGGAAATAAATGTTTTCAAGGTCGTATTTTCCTTCTGACGCTAGAAACCGCAAAACTTTCCCTTCCTGCCCAAATTTCACTCATGCGATACAAAATTTCGCCTAAAGCTTCGAAAATTTTATATTTCCAGAGGCCTGGTAGTTTGGGTCCTCCGTGGTTTAAAAAAGCTATATTTTGCCTGTAAATCACTAAATTTTTACAACGCCTGTTTTATTATTTTTAACTAACAACGCGGATACTGGGTTATCTTCTATACAAAACGTTTTCGAGATAGGTGTATATAGAAAGAGAGGGAATACGTGGTCGTGGTAGGCCTAAAAGTTATCTTTTCAAATTGGAGGGGAAAAAAATACCATTATCACATTGGCAACGTCCGCCGTTACATTATTGATAAAAATAAAAAGTAAACGCAGATATGGAGAGAAAGAGAGAGAGCGAGGCTCGCGTGAAAACACTGAAAACAGCCAAAACGATTGATGACCTAAAAACGAGGATAGAAGAGAGAGACGCCAGAGCCATTTTATACGTTTCGCAATTCGAAAAAGGTCACGGGTTTAAAGCTTTTATATTTGATACGTGTAAAACGGCCGTGATTAAGCGTTGTTTCCGACTTAGCTCATCTATAATTATAATCGGAATAACAAAATTTACATACTGTATATTAAGATTTAAGATATCTTACGAAGTATACGTTATATCCCGCCGCGTTCACGTTTATAGCGTTGTAAAGGGGCTATTGTTTTTAACCCTTTACGAGTGACAACTCTGTTATTGGTACGTGGGGGGTTTTAGATAATTTATTTGAAAGTAGTGTTCATGGCGGATATGGTCGCCGCCCTATGGTTCAGCGGGGAGAGAGAGCCAGCCAGCCAGGTCGATTGTCGGAGAGGCCACCATCGGCTTTCGGCGTAGTGGCGAGCCCCGTTTTTGCAGTCCCCCTGGCCGAGATACTCTCTCTTTCCGCGTGCAATTTTTACAACTACGCCAAACGCGCGACTCTCGGAGTGACTACTCACCTCTAGCAGCGTCTAACTTGCTCCTAAATAGATCCACCGTAGAAAATAATTAGCGTCGGATATAAACCGTTAGATTCGCGAGGAGTGAGCCGGAAAAGAATGAACTGGGGCCGCGGATTCGAAGCGACTTTTAAAGAGACCACGATTAGGAAAAACGGGGACTCCTCTCGCGCTAGAAAAATACTTTTCTTCGACGGGGTGTATATTTGCGCGCTATAGAAGGAGGAACTGGCGCTGTATGTTTTTACCGCGATAAGGGCCTTGGAAGGAAGGAGAGAGAGCGAGAGAGAGAGAAAGGGAAGGAGAACGTAGCGGTGAAATGGTCGATATGCCCCCTGCACCAGGCAGCCAGCACCACGGCAACCGGCGGGTACACGACTCGAGATAGCTGCGCCAAAACCGCCAATGGGTGTTCCGGGGGAGGGGATCGCCGCGACATCTGCTGGCCAAGTCCCAGAAACTGTGCGCCACATCGCTCTGGGGGTAAGATTACGGGGGTGGCGTACTGCGCTCGACGAGGCAACGCGGCGCGAGTTTTCGAGGTACGCGAAAATGTATACTACGCCTGTATGTTCGTCTGACTCGTCGATATACGAGCACCTGTCGCGAATACACATGACGCTGTTCCACATTATTACAACAATATTAAGCCGTCGACGACGAAGCCAGCCTTGAGGATCGTATTATAACAACTGCCATTCTACTCTTTCGCGCATCTACCTTTATAATTTAGGCAGAATCAGAACCCGGAAAATGGGATGATATCCAAGCTTTTACGCGCGTCATACGCTGAGCGGGGGAGGATAGTTTCCACGCGTTTATACCGTGGACAGTTGACTTTATCCCATACATCTCGTCGTATCATTAAAATTGCTTTAATTAGAAGTACCAATATATCCACGCTACGTCTACGTAGTTATCTAACGGTGGAAAGTTAGACGAATTACGAAATAAGTTGACTTAAAATACGTTTTGGAGTAGCACATTCGTATAAAATCATAGTACATATTCCTAAATAAACAAGTTACGATAAAAGACCCACGAACACATCCCCAAAACTACAACGAAAACCGCGCCCTTTTTCGAATATATTTCGTCGCGCTATTGGTCGGTTTTCGGCGGGAAATATCAATAAAAAAATGTTCTTACCACAACATTGAACGTCGATCAATCATGGGCTTAAATTATCTTTTTCTATTTGAATTATTAATATTTTATATTAAATGCTTTCAACATTTTATTTAAAATCTTAAATAAGCGACTAACTACAATGAGAACTGTGCACTATTTCAACGCCACCTATTGCAAATTTTAGGTGGCCTTTGAAAATTTCTAAAAAAAAGTAATGGGACGGCGTTGCGTTTAAAATACACGTATATACGTAGTGAGCGCTGCAGATCCTTCGCTAATTTATTTTTTTCAACATACGCGCCTGTATTGGGCCTTTTAATTCCACCATGCGCCAAAACCCAAATAAAGGCAAAGTTGACCAAAATATAAGTAAGGCTCTGGTCTACATGTATTATATTTTTAAGTACACATTTCGGTGCATTTGAAGGGCAAAAAAAAGTTTTAAAATGCTCTTAACAATCTCAAAAACAACAAATCAACATGATATAATTTTTTAAATATATAAAACACAAATATATAGTTATATACCTTATCACGTTTCATAAACAGCTTTGCCACTTAATGGGCTAAGACGAATAAAAAAGTTTAAAAGAAGGCATTGTACCAGGCATTTTATGTAACATTGTATATAAAATATGATAAAAGTTTTTTAAATTCTGGTTGCAAATTAGAATTGGTATTTTATAAATAAAGATGCCGCAGGGAAATTTTGAAGTATATTCACTTTTTTCAAGCAGCTCTGAGTAAATTAAATTAACTGGAATACACTTAAATTTAATTTTTTGTCTTAAAATTCTTAATTAAAAGAGCAATATGGCAAATAATTACTGATCACTACCCTCCAATGAATACCTATAAAATGTGGTTTTTCATTAGTTTAATTACAGAAAATGATTCCTATTTAACGAAAGATAATTACCATTCGGTAATAGCTTTACTGAGGTCCAGATTAGCCAAGGAAATTGTCACTTTGCCTAAAACTCTTCCACGTGCAAAGACAGTTGCTCCACTTTTTGAACCCACAATTACGTCCAGAGAATGACTGCCCATACTAGTTTTAGCTACGTCAAACTCAAATCTATTTGAGATCGATTAATTATTTTTGAAACAAAAAATAAGTCCCTTAAGTAGGGGTGTGCGAGTAATCTTTTTATAGTTTCGAGTCAAATCTCGGGTCCTGGAGAATTGTACTCACGAGTACTCGAGTCCTTAAGAATAAGTTTGAGTCGGTTCTAGTCTTAACCGTACGGAACAACTTCTAACTTCTAAGAGGCTCATAGTAGTTTAAGTAAACTAAAAGTCTTAAATTCTTAAGACAATTGTAAAAAACTAAAGCCAAGTCACCAGCACAAAGGAAAGTCCTCTCTTCACTGCAAAGTGCAATGATCAAAACTAAAATCGGAAAAGATGCCGGCTTGGTAAGTCACACGATCTCCATTAAACCAAAGGGCAAATCAACCATCAAAAATAAAAACAAGTACCACAGCGCGATAACAGGATTTCACCTGGTTGTGAGCCATTGAATGCAACTACACGTTAAAAAAATGAGAGAGAAAAAAAAACCAACTTGGAATCATACAAAAATTAGAGACTTTTAAAAATTGTCAAAAAATAAGGACTCAGTGGAAATTTATTCACTCGAGTCCACTTCAAGTAATTTTTAAGCCTTGGCAAAGGACTAGGGTACTCATACGAGTAATATATTAAGACGTAGCGAGTCACTCAGCCTCGAGATGAGTACTCGCACAGGTCTACTCCCAAGTTTAAAAAAAAAGGTCTTACTGTTCGTCAAAGACAGGGTTGCAACTATTTTTACATATTTGAGTTTTCTGTTTGCCATCTTTTGATTTGTCAGGCAAGAGGTAGAGTTTAACATACGGATCTGGTAAATCATTGTCTTCACGTGGTAAATTACTATACACGAAAGTTAAAAAAATAGGTGTCAACCTCGAAATAAGTTACTTGTAAGAATTTGGAAAATGACACGGTTTTAAATTTTGACAATCAGAACTTACACAGCTTTATGAACCACCACGATTAGCTTATTCCTTTGTGCGCTATGCCTGAGTGTTAGCTGAACTCTTCCAAAATCAGTCTCACCTTCATTCCTGATTAAAATGTATGTACAATTTATTATAAATCAACAGACTTTAGAGGACCAACCTACATTTCGTTTAGGATATTTGGATTTAAATCAGCAGTTTCCATAATAGGAGAGACAGTCCTGTGAACCATTTCCTCTAATGAAGGAATAGTGGGACTGGATGGAAGATCTTTCGGGCTGGATTTACCACTGTTCGTTGTGGAGGAATTGGTCGTTTTGGGTACCTCTTTCAGCTTTTCAGAAAGCTTCGGGCTCTGACTGGCTAAAAGTTTTGTGGTCTCTGAGATATTACTAATTCCACTATCAGGAGTAGGGGTGTGACTGGGTGTAGTGGTTTTAACTTTTTCAACTTCCGGACCATTTGGGATATCTATCGGTTCCGAAGCTACCCCATCAACTTCACTATCTATTAAGTTGGATTTTGATTGAGGAGCTTCAGATGGTTTAAGTATCTACATTGAAATTTTAAACATTAAAAGTCAGTTTTGTGATAAAATATTATTATCAGTGTGCATTGTTACTAGAGGTGTGCGAGTCCTCTTTTTATGGTATCGAGTCTAGTCCCGAGTCCTGGAGAATTGTACTCACGAGTCTCGAGTCCATTTCCTGAGTGCTTAAGAATTAGTTCGTATCTTCACTTTCTGGTCAAGCCCAGTTCGATTCTTAATTTTCTGTTCGAGTCTTAACCGTATGGAACAACTTCTAACTTCTAAGAGTCTCATAGTAGTTTGTAAACTAAAAGTCTCAACTTCTTAAGACTATTGTAAAAAAACTAAAGCTGCGTCACAAGCACAAAGAAAAGTCCTCTCTTAACTGCATAGTGCAGAAATCGAAACTAAAACTAAAATCGGAAAAGATGAGCCACGCAATCTCTGTTAAACCAAAGGGCAAACCAACCATAAAAATAAAAACAACTACCATAGCGCGATTACGGGATTTCACCTGGTGGTGAGTCATTAAAGGCAACTACGCGTTAAAAAAAGGCAACCTTCTTGGACCTGTCAAAAAATAAGGGATCCGGTGGAATATTTATTAACTTGAGTCCACTTCAGAGTAATTTTTAAGCCTTGGCCCAGGACTCGGGTTCTCGTACGAGTAATATACCAAGACGTCGCGAGTTCAAGAAGAGTACTCGCATAGACCTAATTGTTACCTTTAATTGCAAGCTTAGAGTGACTTTGCTCAAGTTACCCGAAGCGCGCAATGAGAATGGCTGCTCAAGACATAAATTGGCTTCCGAGAGAAGCTTAGAAATGGGAATTGTGGACTTTCCCAATGATTTTTCAGTTTTAGTATCCATAACCTAAATATAACTGAATTATAGTGTTGGAAATATGAAATATTGAGATAATAAATTTGGATGTTACATCAAATTGCAGTTCCTTATTCTCCGGGTGCCTCATGAAGAAGTGAAAACTCTCCTCCCATACTGGATTATTAGTATTTTTGCAAAGTTGAGTTTGATGTTTCTGATTTCCAATGTTAAGAACAAGGTATGGGCTAGGTTCCACTATTGATTTTGGCGCTTGCTAAAAAGCATTAGGAAAATGCTATACATTACCATTCTATGGGAAAATTGTTAAATAAAATCACAAGGATAAAAATTTGAAAGAGGGTGTTTTCTGAAAATACAACCTTCAACTATTTCCATGCCCAAAATTGTAAAAATAAAATGCCAATTTGCTATAAATGGTGCAAGAATGAGATTGGTAAAAAGTTCATGAGCAAAATTGTTTATAGAAAGGTTCTGTCAACTGTGCTAAGATTCTAAATATTTCCATAATAAAAAAATTATATTATCTGAAGTATATGATGTCTTTTAGAGAAAAGTATCCTTATCTCAGATGTTTTAAAATACATTTAGATGATAAAATAGTGTAGGGTTATAAAATTATATCTACTTTCTAGTCATATTCCTAGTCATAATTTTTTTTACATTTTAAGCAGTTAGATAGAGTAATATTATTGATAAATATTTGGTGTATGCTTCGATGGTTTTGTGAAAAATTTGAACCTATCTCGAATCTGCGAAAGTAAATGATTTTTAATATTTTTGGACTAGATGAAAATTTCTCTTGTAAGACGTATTATATACTTCTGATATTATACATTGTATATAGAAGTATCGTGAAACAGGCAGAACCCGTGCATTTTATAGTAAATACGCTTTTGGAGTTTTGCGTATTACTTACAAGCATGGAAAGATGTGGGTCTGCTGGTTTATGGCTCCCAGATATATGTAGAAATTTTTTGAAACGAGATGTAGCGGGGGAACCCTAGTTACAATTTCGATAAGCTAATTATGCATGGCGTTTTTGTTGCAACCCAAATAGGATCAAAACCTTGAACGTACGGTAGGGCCTATCGAGGGTGTGTAGAAAACTATTGCTCTTTTAAAAGAAAACAAAATTATAATTACGGGTAAATTTTGGGCTGAGTCAGCGTAAACCAATAGCAAGGCTGTTGACAGGTTAGCCTTCGTGGTGATTTTTTTCACAGCCTCTTCGGCTTCGGTCAAATCATCAGGGTCTTCGGACAAGGCCAGCCATTGTGTGTGGAGATTTAGTTGACCAGTTTCAACTTGTTCCAAAGTTATCCACTATAAATTAATCTCCATTTATTGAAAATCCTTTTAAATATTAAACTAATTAAAACTTGGTATATTACCGTATCAGCTGCGCCACGTACAGCCAATGGGTAGATTGGCACTGTAGCTCTAATAGAAATTGACTACGATTTAAAACCTAAAGCTACGTCTAATGCTTAAGCTAGCTTTCGTGACCTAATTAAATATTTAAAAGCAGCCCAAGCCAGTAGAAATTTAATATTTGCACTAAACAGCGAAAATCCCTATTTGGTAATTCATTAACCTGCCAAGAAAATCATCTTTATTCCCTTGATCATGGTCCATCACTTCTATGGTCATGGACTGACCCTCCAATTGGTCAACCAATGCCTAAATATAATTGTATATATTACAAATTTATTAATATTGATCTTGTAGATTCAAAAATATACCTCGCAATAGTAATGCCATTTTGGATTTACAGTGTTATTTATATATGGCGTTTTAAACTCTTGGGCTCCAACTGAAATTGTGGTAATCAATTGTTTAAAAATAATTTGGTAAAAGAGCTTAGTACTATGAACAAACCAGAAAGGATTGTATATGGATCCGATTTGCCCATTCCCAAAACACCAACATCAGCTTTCGTTAATGCTTTAGCTGCCACAATATCGACTCTCATTACCCCCTGTTACATTAGAAGTTAAATATATTGAAATTTCATCAGCAGTGGAGGGAATGTGGAAAAACTTACACTGGGCACCATAAATTTTAGGTTCTTATAAGAAACATCATCCGAAAGTACTATCGGGAATTTGTTTGGCAAAACAATCCAAGTGCATAGATTGTCAATAACAGCTTTGTGAAGCATATCACTAAAGTATATTAAAGAATATAGTGTTTGAGGTTAAATTATTTAAACGTGTATTTGTACCTGAGGCCAGGTATATCAAAGACATCAGCCATTTTGGTCAAGTTGAAATCAAGTTCCTGAATATATTTAAATAATGTCTAAAATTTCTTGTATGCGGAAATAGTTTGGTTTTATTACCGGGGGGTTTAGGAAAAAGAAGCTCATACCACCGAATAAAGGCATAGTTTTGCAAAGAGGTTTCAATATTACTCGTAGAATCCCATGAAGCTACATAAATATTTCCTTTTAAAAATTAATTCAATAAAAATAAATAATATAAAAATGTTGAACCTGGAGATCCTTAATGCCTGCTCTGACTTGTTTTACACATATTTCAAAATTGCAATCACCAGAATATCTAATTAAAATTTACAATTACACAAAATAAGTTAATTTCTAGCAGGTACAGGTAACCCCCCACATATTTGGATTATGAATCATGACGCAAGTAATAAGAAAAATTTGATGTAAAGGTACTAATTTGCGGAACACTTCAGACTACACCCTCAGAATGGTATGCCAAACACTTATAACCCAGTAGTACCGCTTCTTGCCTTGACAGCTAAGTCCACAATGCAGAATTTGGTGTGGATTTTTATAGATAAGATTACAAAGATACATTTGGATATTGCAGAAACTAATTTTGTATAAAACAAGGTGGAAATTAAGGGGATAGCTGGTACATTTAATACTTAAAGTTGGCTCTTATCTGGATGTGGCACTGGGTGAAAACTCCGAACAACTCCTTCTGCCTTGAGTTTGCAAGTTCTCTGCCTACTGGTTTCAGGGGTTTTCCCCCCGAGCTCTTTCCCCTTCCATAAAAACTTGTTGAGGTTAACGGTAAAAGTGAGTGTAGGGAGGGAACTGTTGGCTCGCGTGGCTTGAAGGGCTTGCCACCACCCTCCTAGGCATTGTAACCCGGCCACCTGAATTAATGGCTTTAAAAGTCTCTTGATGACTTAGGCCTAAGGTAATGCTTTGCGTATTAGCCTAGCTGATAATTATTATTATTATTATTATGTATAAATACTCTAGTAGACATATGGAATTGTTCCAAACATTCAGAAAACCAATAAAAAATAATCAGAACTCACAACAGCTCTAAATCCATCACAACTTCATCTCTGGAAATATTTTGGGTGTACACTTTCACCCCGCCAATCCTAGGAGGCTAATAGAAAGTGAATTAGTATTGTGCTTCAAAATCCTCCATGCATTTTTAATTTTGAAAAAACTTACAAGATCGCCAGTTACAATTTTTCCAAATCGGAAACTTTGCAAATAAGTTGGTAGTGATTCTCGAATTTTCGGTTCTACCACTTCTTTCAACAGATCATGAAGAAAGTCACCAAAATATGGCCAAAACTGTTTAATGGCCTAAAATTACAAATAACCATATATTGAAATAACTGAATGGTTTTAAGTAGACTTAGTTAAACAATCAACCTTATTTAGCCATTCAGCCCTTTCCATATCAGGGAAAAAGACCCAAGAAGGCAAGTCTTGCAGTCGTGCAAGTACAGCTGCTTTCTCATCTCTGGCTAAGGCTCTTCCAATCATTAGACGGTTGCGTCTTTCCTCTGCCCTGTACTGTTGAGCTGCCCAGCCTGAGATGCCCAACAGGAGCCAGGCATAGCTAAAGCCACAAGCCCCCCAAATGTAAGCAGTCCCCATCGCCATTGCTGCTCCAGCAACTTTCTTTATAAGGTTCAACATTGTGAAACGCAAAGTGGTTTTCGGTTGCTTAACAACAGGCTCGGTTTTGGACTTCTTAGTTGATTTCTTAATAGAGTCTATTTTAAAAAGCAAAACAATGAATTTCACATACTTCAGAAATAGATTTATATTAGTATACAAATATTTAATGCACAATACTGCATAAAATGATGTGCATCTAGTGCTACCTTAACATGCCAGTTATTAAAATTATGTGGTATTTTGAAGTGTAAAATGCTTAGTAGGTATTAGTAGCACTACCTGGTTAATTGGGGCAAAGCTTTAACAACTGTCATAAATGCTTAATGACACATTCTGAAATTTACCATAACCATACAGTGCACATTCTAAAAAAAATTATCAACCCAAAGATACTTAAGTTAGCATGTTAACCAAAAGTTACACACCATTAAAAAGTGAAAGTGAAAAATTTATAATATTGATAACAGAATAAAGAAACCCTATGGCAAAGCCTACCTGCCATGCTTATAGCAGTTTCTGATACACCAGAGAAGCCCAATACTATATTTAAGCAAGAGCAATGTAGAGCCAAGTCAATGGTTGGATTACAAACGGGTAATATAAGTCGTGGGGCTCATGGAATCTCTACACAAGATGACAAGCGTCGTACAGTATAGTGTCAAGCTAATCTTAAGTACACTGTCAGTGTATAAAAAACTTTTGGCCCGGTGCCCAATTATGTGAATAAAACCTATAGTAGACAGATTAGATAAATTACTCCCGCTTTATTCTTATATTGAAGTGACAACCCATGAAATATTGCTTGTTGCCTACAAGTCTGAACATTCAAAATACAGAAAATATATCGTAAATTGGTTATGTATGGGTAACCAGCATACCAGTATAACGGTAATCTAATAAGTCATAAACCCCAAAATAAAACTTCTTTCTTTTAGCTTACTGACTGTGAAGGTGTAAAATAATTTATTGGGTCAAAAAAAAACCACACCCCTGAATTTAAAAAAGGTATGTCACGTAAAAAAATGCTATTTTAAAAATAAATCAAAATATAAGTGATAAATTTTACATTATATTTTTATAATGAGCATTTAACGTCAAATTAAGAATAATGAGCTTATATTTTTAAATCTACGGCAATGAATGACCAAGGGATACGGTGATTCGAATATGCCTAAAACTAAGATAAACTATGTTTTCTAATGCTAAATATTTACCACAGTGTAGTTTTGGGCATTCAATCTGTGAATTTTACTCTTTTCGATTTGTAAAATGTAATGTCGTTTGCTTTCATGCTAAATTTCACCGTATTTTCTCATTCAAACTAAACTTTTCCCGGCTGGAATAGGATAATTCGGTCATTTCAAAATTTCATTATCATAAAATTTCATAGCGAGATATCGTCATCGTCTGCAAGGTATGTTAATTTATGTAAAAAGCGGAGGAAAGCAAGTTTGCCAGCTTATAATTTTATTACGAATATGGTGCGCCCAATAAATTAATTAAATTTCAAAATCCGAACATCATAGAACTTATTAATTAAAGACAAAAGTATATAAGATATGTGTAATTTAAAAACAAAGACCGAAGGCATCCGTTTTTCGTTAGTGACATTATTTTCCCATGCCAAAATGTAGAAATTTACGCACAATCTTTGGACCATTCCAATAGCCCCTAAAAATGAAATTTTCAATTATAACACATTAATCACTGATTAGCAAGAAAATTGTCAGAAATACTTAAGCAATGCATTCCAATAGAGGGGAGCCATTAAATCTGTCTTTAACCGGTATGATATCCACCTTTCTTTACTTTGATCCAAAGGAAGAGTCTCCAATGGTTGTAAATTATAATCAAATTCGGCGAGAATGCAACTTTTGAAACTCGTTACAAGTGGACAAGACGTGTAACCGTCGTACTGAAATAGCACAACTTGTTTCAATTGCACCAATAAAATCAATTCAAAAAGCTTTAAAATTTACCACGGCTGTTGGCGGTTTCCCTTTCATAACAGCCGATATATTTTGCTTCAGTATACCGTTTTGGGACGCTAAGGACAAATATTAAACTGTACAATGTACCTAACAGCAGGGTTGCAGTATTATGAACACCTAATTTAAATAGCCTACCTATGGCTGCTGCAGTCTTAGACGTGGGAAGATTGGTACAGTCACCAATTCCAAAAACATTTGGGTACTTTACGTGTTGAAGGGTATTTTTATCGATTGTTAGGAAACCCGATACTTTATCAGCCAGGGGACTTTCTCTGAGCTCCTTGGGAGGTCTCATGGGAGGCGTTATGTGGATGAAATCGTACTGAGGAAAAGGCAGGTAAAGGTCAGCACTAGAAGTAAGAGCTGTAGGCCCCTTTTAGACTTTTACATATTTTGCAGAAGGTAAGTGGCCTGGTTTGGGAGACCCCCTTAAAATCTGTTTTGTGGGCCCCCAAGTAAAATGGAAAGTATGCTATAGCCTATCCCGGGCACCCTGAACAATGATAATACGTTGGAAAAAAACTAACATGTTGGGTAATACGTCTCTTGGGGGTTTCGGTGGAGTTTACAATCTCGAAAACAGCTTCCCGGCTTTTAGAATTAATTTCTATTAAGTTAGTGTTGAGGTTCACTTCAATATCCTTCCGCTTCGTGACTTTGCTCAATTCGGCGGCGTACACGGGAACAGAAAAGATGGCACCCATTCCAGTATTAAATTTGATCTTTGCTTTGTCCCTAGTTCCAGTCTGAAAAACATGTGTTGCTGTAAATGTGATGGTTTGAACCGGACCCGAATCTCCTTAGTCATACATTTCTCATATAGGCATCCGAGAGATACATAACCTTCTGAGGTGCGCCAGCGCATTTGACTGGAGTGTTCGGTTGTGTAAAAATGGCAGTTCCTCCTTTGAAATCCTTTAATGCTTGGAACGTTTTTGGTACAGTTTCATAAGAATAATTGGAGCAAACACCAGGTGTTTGAAAAGCTTCGGGCAATCCCCTAATCTTAAAAACAACAGCCTGGATTTTTACACGTTCGTTGCTATATAGTTAGCTTGGCGGTGTCGCAGTGATTCTTAAATTTAAAGGGCCACACCGTTGTTTGAAATCATATGGGTCAAAATCATGTAGCTCCTCTCCAGTACCTCGTGATAGCGGATCTGCCCAATCGCGTTCTTGGATTTTCCAGTCCTAGTTCCGGACCTCGCGTGGAAACTAGTGAAATTCAAACGTCGGTATGACCCTTTAAATGTCCCTAAAGTTGTATTCCTTGGGGTCAAAGGATCACCGCGGTACCGTTACCAGCTTCGGACGGACTATTTTTCATGTAAAATATATACTTTTTCGAACTCCAGTACAAGCCCCATGGCGACAATAAGATAGTCGTAACTAATCTAAAAGAATATGGAAGTTTGAATGCGAAATAAGTGCGTAGCCGAGCCTTGGTATAGGCAAACCTCTTTTCCACCACTAGTTTCAACTACATTCTTTTCTGGCTTGAACGAAACCGCTGAGTCGCGTATCCACTGCGACCCGGAAGGGATCAAACTGGACATTGGCCTCTTACTATCCTCCAATCGTTTAATTCCTCCACCAACTAAGGTCCATAATGGTTGATAATAATGCACCTGTTATTTATTGATATCATAAGATAAAACACCTATTCAGGCAACCACCACGTAAAACACGACCCACTATTCTCGGTTCAATGATGGCGACATTCCCTCGTCCCAAAATACGTGAAAACTTGGCCGCCATGCTAATTCCGCCCGAGCCACCCCCGACAATCACCAATTTGAACTTCCGCCTGTCCTCCGAGGATGACTTGGTGGAAAAACGTTTGCATCCATTCTTTCCGCACAATAACAATTCAGTGGACGTCAATCGAACGTGAACGGCATTCATTGTCCTATAAATAAAAGACCACCAATATCAAAAAGGGTTGCTCGAGTCAGAGTGGTGAAAAAAGCGTTCTTACTTATAAACAACGTGAAGACAGACGAAGAGACCAACAGCGTGAGTCGAATGTCGAAAGAACAACACAACCGCGAATCTAAATCGCCTTCGCCGTCTTTCGCAGTTATTTTGACACTACCCTAAAATATTTATCGTGTCCTGGACCGTTAACGCTCAAAAAGAGGATTAACATCAATGTAAATATTAAAGTCAAAGTGCTATCGCGGAGATTAAAATATGAGAAGCGATAACTAACGCGTATTTTTTCAGTTAAAACTATTTCAGACGACAATTGTTTAACCTTGAGGCTTCCCTTCACATCCTCCACACCTACATTCGTTTATCACGAAGAAATGTTGTTATAATATGCTCGCTAGTTTTATTATATAGTGCTTATGCTTTTTTTAAACTGCCCGAGGGCTATACAATCTACCATGGCCCCCCATTGACTTAAAACGACTGGTAAAATGGTCTAAGGTCATGCATTCGATGTGCACTGTTTATCATTTATAGAATAAGGTATAAAAAATATCCTGACAATAAAATAATGACACTCGTGACAAGCCACGTGAATTTTTAAGTAGATTTTAGATAGCCCTGTTTTAAAGTACTTTGCAACTTAATCAAGGTCATAGAAACGATTATTTATTTATTAATATTCATGAACATAATTATTATATTAATGGTTTTGAACAACAAATTTACCTAGATATTAATGTTGCCAAGAATGTTAAAATACTATTAAATTGTAGATAATCACATTAATATACTATAAAATTTTATATAAAATGGATTAAATTTAAATAAACACCAACTTTCCGATATTCACATTATTCATTAACATTCCAATGCATTTATGGACACTACTTATACTAAACCAATCAAATTATAATGGAACAAAATTACTTATAATAATACAAAATTTTAAGTATAAGTATAAGCTAAAAAAATAAATATACGGAAATTTGGTATAAAAACTGACTGCTACGTGTTTTGATATTAAATTTCATATATTTCCTGGATCAAACTTTAAGGCTTCCATTCTTGAAAATTCCTCTTAAATCAATACCAATTCCAAACTTGCATCCCGCATATAAATTATCCCATATAATAATACATTTGAAAACAGATGGAGCCAGGGAGCAAAAAAAACAGCGTCTCACATACGTCTTAAAACCAGAATTCCCAGCCATAATAACTAACGAAGCTCCCCGCGAAGATAAATATTTGAATTTTTTGCGCTTAAAACATTAAGAAAAGAGTGGTAAAAACTGATTGAGTAAGAAACCGCGATTGTTTGAAATTGAGGTTTATACTATTCGAACCATAAATTAAAAGACTTAAACCCGTTCGTCTCAAAACTGATTTTCCCGAGAAGGCGTTAAAAATGTGTGTTCGCGATCGACAATCTCGTTCAGCGAGCTTCATTATTGAGGTCGTCCCTAAAGATGTAAATGAAAAAAAACCCTTCTTAAAATTCTTACGTACAGGAGCGAAATCTCAACAGCTAGGAGGTCGTTTAACCAGCAACGCGGTCATCGTCCAGCTAAAATATTTTTGTTCCACTTTCTACCTTTTACTCTTCGTTACCCTCCTTGATAGGATTCCCCCACGTACTACAAAACAAAAAAACGTCCAGTTATTAGCGGTTAAATTGACAACCCAAATTTCGCCAAATTATGCAACGCGCGATAATTCTAGGAACAGGTGAATATTTTCCTCTTACAAATATGATAAAGAAAATCAGACTGATCAATGTCAGTCAATTTCACTTGCCATTCGTTATTTCATAGTCATTAATACTATTCCTTAAAGGGGGTATGAATGTTCATATTGGATCTACAAAATTTAGCATTTCGGCCGCCAGGTTTATAAGAAGCTAGGGAGGATTGGCGCTAGTTAAGTTAAAAACAATGTTATAAGCCATAGGAGGGAGCGGACAAATTTCCAAACGTTTCGGTGCGCTACAGAAATAATAGTGGTTATATTCCCTTTAACTGGAAGTAGCCAACGATCCTCTATTTATATACTTCCTTATTACAATACATTATTTTCCTATTGACAAATTAATTTATTAGTAATAAATTTTAAAATATTTTTATATTTTTTCCAAGTATAACAAAACTACTTATTAAACACAAAGGAATAATTAGTTTACTTTGTTTAGACTTTTTATTAGCATTTCGCGAAATTCCTGTTTTGAATTGCATAATTTCTAATGATAAATTCAAGATTTTATCTAAGTTTCCTTCCTTTTGAACACACGCCAAGCGTGGTGTAACTGTTTATTCACTAACGGCAACAATTTCGACGCCCCTCGTTTTCAACAAGCGTCGAATAGTAGATGTAAATAATCATAATAATGTTATCTCTGATAGTTTATCAGGAAAGGTAAAAATATTTAAGTACTCGAAACCGTGACAAAGTAGGCAAAATATTACAGAATTACCAATGACACCAACGTTTTCGAGCACTTCCGGTTTCTGGTAGTCTTAAAGGCACTATAAACCTCATAAATATTACTGTGCTAATTACGTAGTTCATATATACGCCGCAAACGAACTTGGCGCTGTGTGTAACTTCCAAGTAACAATGGAGAGGAATCTCCATCGTTAGCTAACTTTAGCTTCAAGACAAAGACCTATTGTAAAACGCCACAAAAAGCCATGGTCACACTTTAGATTTAAAGTTTTTTAAACCAGTTTTCATGGCTAATTTATCTCAATTTCATTGATTAAAACTGGTATTCAAATCGACTTAAACTGGGTTTTAAGGTCTAGTGTGCTGGGGCCAAAGCTCTCGTGGGTAAAATACAGTTTTTAGTCTTTGGAGACGAAGTATTGCGGTGGAATCAAGCCTATTCAAGCCTATTTACCACATTATGATAATAATGATCCTACATTGTAAACAACATTACGTGACAAAAATACTACCAGTATTAAACAAGATATAATTAATACAACTGCCCATCCAAAACTTAATAAAACTGAAAGAATATACGTGGGGTTTCATTTAAACGTAATCAGTGTATCATCAAATAGGCTCTATAAATAAACTCATTTTAGTTTAATATTAGTCAGCGCAAAAATAAACGTTATAAACCTCGAGAGTAGTACAACAATCAGCACGCGGTCGCACGTTCCCGCGAATCGAATCGAAAATAAATTTCCTTTTTAGGCATTGTTCAACGAAGCAAGGAAACAAAAAAAAAGGTCTATTTTCATCGTTTTTTAACGTCCCAAAAGACGAGGGCGATGTTCGTACAACTTTCGATTTCCAAACGAATGCAACAGTTATTCTATGGGGGTTTTTTATTGATATTAATCTAAAAATAAAACTCTTATTGAACTATTCAAACGCGAATTCTATTTGAATAACTGGCTTCTCGTTGTTTGTAATATATAAATAGAACATTTCCATAGAGTGTTTTAATACACTAACGAATACTATATTTAAAATTAAATTTTACATACGGAAGAGAAATTGAAAAAACTTCGATTTATTTATTAGGTCGGTTTTGAAAACCTCTAAAAAAAATGTACCTGACAGCTAGGAGCAACAAACACAGCACCGCACACAAGAAGAACGCAACCCGTCAAAAGTCGTGCATTTTCTTGCGTACAGTTTTCATTGGTTAGACGCTTTAGCGCCTGCTGCCGTCGGAAGGGAAAAATTTAAGAATTTGTCTCCCCCTCGCCCGTAAAACGTACAGCGTAAAGGTTCGTCCAATGAAATTTGTACACAACACTGCGTTAGCGTGTTTAAAAGCTAGTTGCGTTCTCCTTGTGTTTGTTGCTCCTAGCTGACAGTAACGCTTTAGAATTTCATTATCGAAGTTTGTATAAATTTAAAGATAGCGTAATTGTTTAGTTCGTTGATGGATGTCATTTCGGACCTTAGGCACTGGTAACTCGTAGAATCAATTAGACTGCTTTATTAGATATTCAGAAATATCACAGCTAAGTCTGAAACGGGAACATTTCTTGAAACACAACCAGTTTTCTGACCCATTAAGTAGTATTAATAAAGCCTAATATTATTATTTCACAAAATACCTCAATTTTTCTAGAAAGAGGTCATTTTAAACCAACCATATATCTTATAAAGATTTTATTATTATTATTATGGGTTTATGGGTTAAGACCCTTTTCATATACGTTCTTAACCGTAGGGATTAGTACCGTATATAATCAAAGAATTTCTTTAAAAAACTCAACTACAAAGGAAACTAACTTAAAGCGGAAGTTTTGAACAAGTTTTACGTAAAATTGAATAATAAAGTTGGTTGGAACTTGCCATTGTACCTCTCCATAAATGGTTTCGTATTCGTATATTGAAACTGATTTAATTGAGCGTATCATTGTGGATTATTTCATTTTCCATAAAAAACTCCATTGGGTCATGGACCAAAACAATAACAAAATGTCTTGAGAATTGGATAATTGATAATTGCAAATTATGAAATTTTGGGAAATTTTCCAATCGAAAACAAAATATTAAGCGCAATTAGCCTTTTCAATTTAGCCAGAGTCACGTGGTGGTCAACGTGAAAACTTCATTAGATGCTTATGTTTCGTTTACTAAGCTGACAATTTGCTAAAACGCAGAGTCTGCTTAAAAGGTCCGAAATTCAAGTAGCTTTCCGACAAGTCAAATCACTTGATTCAGTAGCTACACCCTCAAAATTAAAACCACGTGATTCAGTAACTACATCATCAAAATCCAAATCACGTGATTGAGTAGCTACCCCCTCCAAATTTAAATCACGTGATTCAGTAGCTACACCCTCCAAATTAAAATCACGTGATTCAGTAGCTACACCCTCCAAATTAAAATCACGTGATTGAGTAGCTACCCCCTCCAAATTAAAATCACGTGATTCAGTAGCTACCCCCTCCAAATTAAAATCACGTGATTCAGTAGCTACACCCTCCAAATTAAAATCACGTGATTCAGTAGCTACACCCTCCAAATTAAAATCACGTGATTGAGTAGCTACCCCCTCCAAATTAAAATCACGTGATTCAGTAGCTACCCCCTCCAAATTAAAATCACGTGATTCAGTAGCTACCCCCTCCAAATTAAAATCACGTGATTCAGTAGCTACCCCCTCCAAATTAAAATCACGTGATTCAGTAGCTACACCCTCCAAATTAAAATCACGTGATTCAGTAGCTACACCCTCCAAATTAAAATCACGTGATTCAGTAGCTACATCCTCAAAATTCAAATCGCGTGATTCAGTAGCTACATCCTCAAAATTCAAACGATTCTGTAGCCCTATAAGTTTATAACAGACGAAAATCCAGTATTTTTTTAGCTTATAGCTTTGGCCATTACCTCTGACTGTGCTAATAAGAGTTCGTGAACTCTTTAAAATCCGTACCTTTAACAGTACTAAGTACGCTAACTCGGTGTACAGGTCATCCGAGAGTGACTTACCCATCGGCTACTATATAATTCGCAATATTTGGTAAGAAGGCCCGGTTGAAAGTGAGGGGGAGTCGAGGGGAGTTTACCTTTGTTTACGTAAAAAGTGGCCCACGCGTTGACAATGCTGCCAACGAAAATGACGAAACGGCTCCGAATGACCTCTATTTGCCAATACAAAGCAAGAACGTCTCAGTCCGGACCTGATTTCCCGTCCGGAAATAGGCTAAACAGAGCCGCCGCTTCATTCTAAGGCATCCGGTCTTTCGACAGCCATTTATCAAATATAATTTAGGCGGACCAAATCACCAACAGTCTAAATCGTTCCTAATGTTTATTTATTTTCAAATGAGTAGATGGAGGTCAAAGGAACTCGTGCATGCCAGATAAGAAATGGATATTGTAAGCCATTTAAATGGATTGAATCTCAAATTCCGTGGGAGGGTTAACAAGTACACTGAGTAGGCTTCAGCATAGGTTCCGGAACGTACCAAAAGGTAATGGGATCCGTTAGATTAGAGAAAGGTCAAGAGGGGCTTCTAACACTAAAGTCTAGGAGACCGGAACGTGTCGAAACGTAGTTGGGGCCCGAGGGCCCCCGTCTCATGGGGCCCCCAAATTGCTTATAATAAATTTTTCCTTAAGGGCCTTTAGACCCGTTTGACGTTTTAAATTAACGTTATTTGTTTACCTATAAACAAATAACCATTTAGATTTTTATTCCACCGGTAAGGCGGCCCCTCTTCAGTCTCTAGCCGAGCGCCCCAAAGGAGCCAATCCGGGCCTGGCCCGAGCTAGGCTAGGGTGAGGTCAGGGGGTTCTTATCAGTCCACGTTAGGGGCTCAGGTGGTATTTATTCACCCAATGCACAAACTCAACTCTGAAACTAAGAAATTCCCACCCAATTATGATTTATTCGTTTCTACTAATTTGTAATTTTATTTTTTACTACACCGCCTATGAGGCTTAGTAAACTTTGCGGCTGTTTCGTAGCAAAAGCTAGTTAGCACCGCTTTTTAGTAGTACATTAGTAGTGTACATATGCGAATTGTACACCTACTGGAATTTCTATAAAAAGTTTAATAAAAAAATTCTTAGAGGACTTGTAGCAGTAGATAAAATTATGTTAATCAAAATAATTGTTTCTCAATAATAGTTTAAATAAAAATTATTTCAAAATAAAGTAAAATATTTAAAAAAATAAACAAAATTATGTAATGAAATGCAATGCAATGTAAAGTAATAAAAAATAATAATAAATGCATTAAAAAAGTGTACGAAATTACTTGAGGGTAGATATTTTCGTCCTTAGACAAAGGTCGAAAAAAACGACCGGAATCAAACGGTGTTATAACTTAACTGTCTGGCTCGTCATCGGAAACAATGTTACGAAATACGGAACACACTGGTTACTAACCACAATGATACTGCTAATATCATAAACAACACAATAAACATAAGTATGACACTTCTTATCGAGGGGCTGATCACTCCGCGTAATCGGTGTACAGAGCCGTACCTTTGACTGTACTAATGGGACTACGCGTAATCTTTGAAGTCCCTGCCTTTGGCAGTGGTAATCTTAGCGTAGTCCGGTGTACAGACTTTCTAAGAGTGGTTAGCCCCTCGCTTCTTATTCATCCAATGCAATTTGTTTAATGATAGTCTGTTTCGCCAATGACAACGTAAGCCATTAAGTACCGACGGACTGACAACTCTCCGCGAACTGCTCCTAGTATTTGGAGGATGCCCAAAGCCTATTGAAAATTGAAATGCTTTCAAAAGTGTAAATAACGCTTACTTTTGGAAAATAATGATGAATTATTGAATCGGAAGATAAAAATAACTATTATAAACATTTCAGAAGTTAGTTATTTTCGAATTTCAAACCTAAACGCGTGTACGCTCGTATTTCTCTCCATCAAACTAACCAACTATTTTGCCAACGGAAAGAGTAGGAAGGGACGAGTTTCCGGTTCGGAAACTTCCTATTTCGCAACCGAATTCTATGCCATACTTATGTTTATTTTCTTACTTATGCTAATACATACGAGATTCGTAGCAGGATACTGTACAAGCCCTCGCGTTGAATAGGAGGGAAGGCGCTAGAAAAAGGTAAAACAACAACAATCAGAAAGAGCCAAACGTCCCCCGCACGTGCTGCTTCGATTCAGCTCAGAGAGACGGGGGAGGGGGGGGGGGCGAAGGAGGGGGGAGGGAATTAGTCCTAGTAGCATGCAGCGCGCGTCAATAGACAGAGAGAGACTTCGACAGAGGTGCTGGGTGGAATAGCGCTTTCGCGTAGTGTATCGTTCGTTTTTGGCTTTCGGGAAAACACGCGGATTCGTTATTATTTTTTCCTTTTAATTTTCACTTCAGATCGAGTTCGCGGTTTAGCGAGCGCGGACGGGGAACTGTGGGCTTTTGTCTGACTAATCGCGTCATTGTCATTTCCGCTCACCTCTCATGTATCTCCGCGCTTTGTGCGTGCTGACTTTGGGCGTCGTAGTGGTCAGCGGTCATCCGGGTCACGACCCCACCAAAGAAAAGATGTTGATATTACTAGTCGACGGGGTCAGGTACGATTACCTGAGCAGGGACCCCGAATTGAAGGGCTTCCCCCGTATCGCCCGACACGGATCCAGGGCCGAGTACGTCGAGCCCATCTTTCCGTCCAACTCCTATCCTAATTGGTACAGTATTGTCACAGGTTGGTCTCTATATTACATTTCTAAACATTTATCGTTACTGGTACTTATCCCTACCAGTGGGTGCAAGCTACAGTGGTCAGTTAACTGTATCAAATGATAAATACGTATAGGGAAACTCTTTCTGGCCATCTTGGTACTTATCCCAACCTGTAGGTACAATTATCTCTATATTGGCGGTTTTAGAATTTGTTTTACAAATTGTCAACTAATTTTTAGCAGTTGTTAATTATATTGCTTTAAAAAAATGAGCTTGGGCCTCGGCTTGGGCCCTCTAAATTAGTTCAGTGGGGCCTTGGATAAATAATAGTAGTTCCTACCTGGATATATCACTCTATAGTTCCGCGTGCATTTTCCAAGTGTTTGTTACGGGTTCTAGCTTGTAGAAGGTTAAGTGTTACGGGAGTTTCGGAAATTCACGGCTAACTTCGGCGAAGCGACGCTGCAGTCGCTAAAGCCATTTGCTAGTAAGTTTTTTTTCCAAGTGATATATCCAAGGTGGGACCGAGGGGTAAGACAGTCTCAGATAATCTGTACACCGAGTTCGTGCATTTAGCACTGTTAAAGGTACATAATTTCAAGAGTTCGCGAGTTCCATTTAGCACTGTCAAACCTACGGCAGTGTACACCGAGTTCGCAGAGAATACTACTGTTCTTTACGTAAAGGTTCTAAAAAGTAGTTAATTTTTATGGTATTTACCAAAAACAAAAAGTGACAAAAAGTAGTAAGTTTTGTAACGATAATATATATTTTAATTATTTGGTTACCGAAAACGATCTCGTACTGAGATAATTACAATTTCCAGACTTGTTAGACACCCAAAAGCCAAATATTTAACCTTTCTTAGAAGGGACAAAATATTTGAGGCTCAATTAGGAAAGGGATATTATTCGCCTCCAGGGAAAGTGAGAGATACGCGATTGTTAATTCTGAAGTATTTACGATCGCCTCGGGATTATTGATGTTCGTCCTTGATATATGATAATGAGGAAGATAGGACGCATTTCCACGAAATCCCGAAGGTCGCGCTCGATTGAAACCACTCGATTAAAATTTTCATAAAAACTAACGAAATTTAGATTAAATATTGATACAAATCCTAGTTGACGGCCATGAATTGGCTAAACTTGCTTAAACATTGTAAGACTACTTTCGTGCCGACGAAAAAGCTTGTCTCCTTTAAAATGTAAAGATATTTATAGACGTAACAACCCAAATAACGGAGGCCAGAAATTGCCAATCACATCTGTTAATAATAATGGGACATTCCGAAGTGTCATTCGCACCCTTGTTCGCTAACCTTTCGCGAAATTACGATTCTACAATGAGCCCGAAACTTGGAATAAGGTAAAAAACACTAGCGCTCTGTAAAGCTGGTCGGAGCCACTGTGAGAAAAATATCTCCACTAGCTTTTTAATTCACCGTGAAAGCATTTGGTGAAAGGATCAACAAACTTTTAACTAAATAATAGTCTTTAATTGGGCGTAATGAATCGGTTCGGGGTGGAGTGAATCCCGCACGTTTTTTTATTTCTGTAATTTTAAGATATTTTTCTCGAATATTTTCCCGTTAATTTCTGAAAGTACGAATCCGATACCGTTATGAACAGAGTGAAATGAAATGTTTTTCTGGTTCAATGAATTGCGAAAACTGAGCCAAAAAACAGCTGAAACATCCCATTCGAAGTGGCAGGTGCTATAGGTTTTTTTAGTGTGTATTGAATGTCAAAACCCCACCATCGCGGTATTTAATTTGGTCCTCCCCCCCCCCCCCCGAAAAACAAATCCGGCTTGTATTTTGATATTCATTGTAAAAAATAAAATAACGCGTAAATAAAGCTAGTTCTAAAATTTCGTTATATACAACTTGTCGAAACGTAATTCATTGAGGTTCGAAATCTTTGAGTATTAAAGTGTGCAGACAGGGCTGGCGTTAGGGGGGGAGTAAGCGGAGCAAAAGTACCCCGGGCCCGGGCCTCCTAAAGGGGCCCGCCGGCCCTGATGTGCTATAATTTTGACTATTTCCAAAAAAACAAATATTGGAATAAATCAATTTGGGGGGGGGGGGGGGGTACTGTGTGTAGGTGTAAGCGAATCGTAGATGAAATTTTGTTTAATCAGTGCTTGTCGGGACTAGGTGGGTGTATCTCCGCTTTCAAAAACACAAACGCTCTTAGCGCCATCTTTTTACGATTTAAACCACAAAAATGTTATTTCCACCGCTAAATGTGGTGCCAAAAGCTTTTGCACCCTTATTTCCAGCCGGGGTTGCCAGACGATTATGAAACCGAACTCCACACCAGCTCGCTAATTCCGTATGCTTTATTACTCCAAGTTGAGATTAACTGATTTTCTTGTTTGGAATTCATACATGAACATGGGTTCGTTTATAGACGCGATCCACGTTCGATCCAAAGTTTAAAGTTCAGAGGATAATTTGTTGCGTATACGTATCTAAGCGTGTACATTCGTGTGTTGTAACGAACGGTAGAATCAGATTTGCTTGGAATGCAAAAATAAAAATATTATAAAAAAAATTCTCCTTATCGCGGGAGATTGACTTACACCATTACTTGGCGAAACGCGAAACCGAATAGTTAAAATTGTGTAGAGTTTCGCTAACGAAAATAGATTTCACACATTGGAAGTTAATTTGTAAATTCCTGAATTTTAATTAATATTTACGTTCTTTAAAAATTCTAACATTTTAAGATTTTCCCACGAACATTTTACGCCATTTTGATATTTACAAATTTCATCAAAATAGGCGCTTAAATAAACCTATATCAGGCTGTCTTGCCCCCCTGTTGAAAAATGGTGCGTAGAAAATTCTTAGCTTTGGAAGTATAAAGATAAACCATAGACAAAACAGTTATTTGTCCAGTCGTAGCAGCACAAACTCTATAATAGGCTATGAATGATCTTTTTTTAAGGACTATTAAGAATGTAATATTTATGGTTGATCAACGAGTTTCGTATTTCCGCCACCAGGTTTAACGGTAGATAAAGGTGATTGGCGCTAATTATGTAAAAGACAAGTCGTAGGGCGTGATAGCAGACGATTAGAATGGAAAAACCTAATGATTTGTACTATCTCGTATAAATGCAATTTAATCTCGAATTTTAATGGACGAAATTGGCGGTTGAGATTAACAAACTGGGTAAGGATTCTGTAAATGAAATCTATGGATATCTTCACATGTAACAGTACTCCTATCGCAGTAGCGGCGCTAAGAGTAGTCTGAGTAGCCTAGCTTGAAATAGTGGGAAATAGGCCTCACATCGGCTCTATCATTGCCACCTGTATTATGACAAGGTCCGTGTTATTGGAAATGGCCATGAATCTATCCTAATCTTCGAAAAAAATTACTTTCGTCGAGAGCGTGGAGCCATCTATTAATGGGAACGGAAGCTAAAATTCAAAATAGCGAAACAATAACGTCGCAGAGAGGCATTATAGATTATTATATTTAGACCACTTTTACTCTACTTAGTGAACTTTAACCTAAATTATATATCCCATATAAAATATATCGTAAACAATTACTATAATTGAAGTTATTGACAAATTTAAAAAACTAGCCAATCAACGCGAAGCATACTTTTATGTCCCGCCTTTTGAGTCAAAATGTAGCTTCAGCATCTTGTTTTGATTTCGACGCTAGCGACATCTGTTGAAAAAAGAGCTACCTAACCTAGAGCCGGCACTTGCTTTAAAATACGTTTTTTTAAATATTTATACTCTTCTAAAAGCGATCTAGTCATCCGTACCTTAAATTATTCAAACATAATAAAATGAGATTTGTCGTAAAAATCACGAAAATAAACTGAACTTGAAATAGAGATAAAGCGAAACAAATTTTTCCTTGTTCTCCACGTTAGTGTAAACCAAAGGCAGGGGCCGGGAAATTCGAACAATATTTTTCCTCGATGAATCAACGCCGATCGGTTTCCAAAAAGGAGATACCTCAGGCAAATATAAAATGAATTAAAAAACGTACCCGCTAACATTAAATATTAATGCATTGGTATTTAAATGTTTCGTAATAATGAAATCCTTGGAATATAAATAGGAGACCTTGAATTTTTGTTGTTTTATCAAAAGTAATTTGGCGAAAAAAAATCTTAAAATAACGGTTTAATGAAAGTAGCCATTTTAAAATTTTTAATTACTTTTTTAATGGGTGTCAATTTGCCATATAATGGTTTAATAAAAATATTTCTACCAAAGGGTTAGGCAAAGAACGGAATAAAATTGACTAAACTAACAATTTACTAAATGAAAATTTGATTTTTAAATTATTTCTCAAATACCATTTTAGACGCATTACTTTATATAATTTTATAACCGTATCTCACAAAGCATCCTTATTGTAATCTTTAATAAGTATTGTAGTAAAAGGATTAAATTAAATGGTAACAAAAGATTTGGGAACAATATAGTTTAATTGGAAAGTTTTCATTGTCTCTCGTACATTGAATAGGCTCATCTCAGAGAATCTGACAACACACTCTTTCCAATGGATAAGACGTAAAAGATCTATAAATACCGTCCCTACATCTTTCAAGTGCTAGGACCAAACGGGAGCTCTTGAAAGTTGTTATTTCAGTACCAAGAAAAATATCCAAACATCCAACCGTTCTTTTACGTCAACAGAATATTTTTTCGGCCTTAAAAACGTTTCCAGCATATTTTAAATGTAGAATTGTTTTAAATTGACCTTATTAATGTATACTTTGTTTAGCATTAAAAACATTACTTCCATATTTATTTTGGAGCAACGAATTTTTAATTTCGGCCACCAGGTTTAACGAAAGCTAGGATGATTGGCGCTAAATACGTTAAAAACAAGTTGTAGCACGTGTTTATTAGTTTCTTAATCCAGGAAATTCGACTCAATGAAGCCCACGATGGTATACAATCGATTGTAAAGTATACAGCAAAGAACCCATAGAAATTTAACTTTACCGTAATCTCGTTACGATTGAAATGCTCGGAAGACCGGTTTCCTAACTTCGTAAGTGGATCAAAATGAAACCACCCAAGAAGGTGAAATCCGATTAGGCTGAAAGTTTGGGGACTGCATGAAACCTCAGTGAAATGTCCTAAAAGATATAAAGTATACTAATGAGGTATCCGACTACCCGTTATAATATGGAAATATAGCTTTAGCCTATGGTACCATCCTGACGTAGTTCGTCTGCTGTTTAATCGAAATCCTTAAACAGATGGCCACCGACCCGGATTAAGGGGGTTAAAATTTAACCGGGCGCCAAGCTGGCTATCATGTAGGGGGGCGCCAAAACACTCCTATTTTTAATGTCCAATTGTTAATTCAAAAAGTGATAATACTGATTCTTCGTTCAATAGAATTTTAATTTTTCAGTTGTTCAGATTTCTATCTAAAACAATTTCTGGTTTTTTAAAAGTTGATCACAATATCTCATATCTATGATATACACAGAACAAAATCGAATTTAAGAAGGACGGACTAATGTTGTGGTTCTTAAATTAATCGGTAGGTTATATAAAATACAAAGGTTTTTTTAATTTTTGGTATTTTATGGGCGTCATTTTGAAATTTTTTAACCGAGTGCCATATACCCTCGGTACGCCACTGATCATCTGCAGGGTTGGCTGGCTTACACCAAGTGGTTTTTTTTAACTTTGCTACAATTTATTCCAAATTATTCCCAATTATTTGTAAATTTTCTGACCGAAAAACTATGAAACTAGAACAAAAACGTCTACTTGGCCAAAATATTTGTTCATAATCGAAACTAAAACTTCGTTTCTGGCGGGACTTTTGTAATATTGAAAACCGAAAAAAATCTACAGCTACACATTTGAAAGCGATACTGCTGTGGATTATTGGCTAATAATATTCGACTAGGCACAGATAAAGTATCTAAACTTGTGTGTTTGTTTAACAGAGAAATTAACCGCCAAAACATGGATTAATAATACAAATTTCGGTTAACTGTTTATTTATTAATAATCGCGTCTATAAAACGATTCAATATGCAAAATATATATATATATATATATATTAAAGATAATCAAAGAAGTATAGTCCGAGGGGTAAGACACTGCGAACTCGGTGTACACTGCCGTACCTTTGACAGTGCTAAATGGAACTCGCGAACTCTTGAAAATATGCACGAACTCGATGTACAGATTATCTGAGTCTGTCTTACCCCTCGGTATAGTCCCAGAAAATAAAACGTTATTTTATTAAACTTGCATATAATTTTGGTACTTCAATTTTTCAACTCAAATTAAATTTTAGCTAATTAAAAACAGTATGTACAGTTAAAAAGAATTAACACAAGCGAAAAACAGTTTAAAAGTAATATAAAAACTAAAAAAAACCGGTTATCTGGTTTTTTTTTTCGAAAAACCAGGTTTTTTTTCAACCCTGATCGTCTGCGCGAAAAGAGTACCTTGCAAAAAACGAAAGTATATGATCATGGGATTTAGAATCTACGCATTTCCATATTTTTGAAAACTGAATTCATTCTTGATACTTATATATTTGTAAAAATAGGAACTGAATTTAGATTTTAAAAATTCTGAGTTTGTTTATGACGTCGTATGGTTAATTTAGTTTCCATCTTACGGTAAAGCGCGAAAAACGTGTTTTTCTTCTGCAAAAACCCTCTTTGTTTACGAAAATGTTAGAAAGCGAATCTAAGACAAAAAACTGCCCGTTACGCTGGCGAAGAAATTTGACTTCCGTTTTCCTTCGCGAAAAATCCCCGAATATAAACATTATTTAAGACGAACTCACGCGTAAAAGAAGTAGGTCAACGATATCGCGTGGCCAATACTTTCCCCGTACGTATCTTCATTTTGAGGCCGAATTGGGAAAAATTTTCGGATGGTTTTCATTTTAAGGGCGATAAAAAAATATCGTGTCTCAAAGTTAATTCTGCTTCTAACGGGAGTAATTACTATTTTTCGTCCTCGTCTATTTAATAATAACCACAATAATTAGGAAATTGCAAATAATGTACCATTTTAGCGCTAAGAGTATGCAATCGTGTAAGGACTGGATTTCACTAGGGCAAACCCCCGTGACGACGGAAGTCAACCCAAAAAAATATGTAATAGTCCTAACGGGGATTTTTTTAGGTGAGGTCGACGATGTTGCAATAGAGCGTGTTATTTAAATTTTATCTATCTACGCGTAGTTGTTGTTTAACCGTTTTCTTCTCCATGTTCACGATAAGAATTCGTAGATGCGTCATATATCCCAAGCTATTTCGACGCGTAAAGCTTGTTTTCCACTAGCGCGCGTCATAATGTTATTTTCTTTACGCGCGTAAAAACGTTTGAACGTTTCAAAGCTGAGAAACGCGTCGTTGCGCGCGCTAGTGGAAAACAAGCTTAAAACTCGATAATATCGGCGCCAATTATCAATTCAGCTAATATAACGTGCTTTTTTATAATGAGTATTGAATTTCGGGAAACTCGGATCAAATGATGGAGTACATTCTGGGGCCCCATTGCCTCAACTCGCGGACAGATGTTGGCCTAGATTACCTCACAAAGATATTTTTGAGACAATTTGCCGTTTTGGATTATACAGGGCTCCCAGAGTTCCTATAATTCCTATAAATTCCTATAATTTCAATATGCTCCTATAATATCCTATTTTCACAAAATTGTTCCTATAAATTCCTATATTTTCGAAATTTTCTAGTTTTTCTATAGCTATATCCAGAAGTTCCTATAATTTTAAAAATAATGTATTAGAAAACAGCCTTAACGTTTCGGAAAAATTTGCCATCTAAATAGAGCTTAGCTCTGTCTTAGGTCCGGTGTTCCCGAAACCCTCAACCGTTTGGCTCCCAGAGTTCCTATAAATTCCTATAATTTCAATATACTCCTATAATTTCTTTTTTTTTTTCAAAATTGTTCGTATAAATTCCTATTTTTAGCTAAAATGTTCCTATAAATTCCTATTTTTTGGCTAAAAATGTTCCTATAAATTCCTATATTTTCTATGAAATTTCCTATAATTCCTATAATATTTAAAAAAATCGCTGGGAGCCCTGGATTATATCAAAAGTAAATAGGGGGAGAAAGTCTATCACTGCCTTCAGATTTTACCTTCCACCATGCTTGACACCCTTTTTAAAGAGCTAGTGATCACGTGATATTTCTAACCAATAATGATGGCACATTACGCTCGAAATAGTGCATTTGAATTTTATTCCCTGGCAACCATGTCACCGCCTCGCGATTTCAAATAGTCTCTCTGTCAAATGCTGACCATTATTTCCTTCGATAACGGTTGATTTTAATTAATAATTACTATATCAATTGTAAAATAAACAAAAACAGCTCGTAGCTATATTTATTATTACTTAAACTTGCAAATTGTTAGGCCTTAACATCGTAGATATACCAATTAGTACCGATCTCTGCTCTTAGATGGCGCCACGCTCTCCACGATTTAAGTGATCGTTTTTCTAGTTACGGTTTCTTTCTTTTCAAAAGTCGTGTTATTATTTTTAAAATGTCGCATTTTAGTTTCTAATGTCGCATATCATATATCTACTTTATTTAGGAACTAAATTAATCAAGTTATCGAAAGCAAAAGTGTAATATTCACGTATTTTATAGAGGACTATTTTTCAACATGGCGGAGTACAACCGATACCTTTGTGTCCATGTAAAGAGGCGAGGTGGGAGTCATTTCCGAAGCCCAAAAAGTTTACCCCTCAAATAAGACGTCGTGCGGTTGGACCCAAGTGCCAGACTTTCTCCCCCTATTTACTTTTGATTATATTATACAGTTTAAAGGGACATAACATCGTTGGAATTTAACCAGTTTCGCCGCGCTTTTTTTCCAGAATATGATTGGTCGTATCCGCTACCACGTGGTAAATTTGTTCAAAAGCCGGTGTGGCCGTTTAACCCACTACTCGGGATAACTTGAAGCTAAGATTAGATTGTACAAATTAAAGCTATGACTACACTCTTCTGAGTAACCCGTACATGTTTTGAGGGGTGGTTTAATCCGACTATTTAACCTGCAGAAACATTTCGGGCCCGGGGGAAATTATGTTATCGTGAGCCGTTCGAACTGGAATTTTCAAAGGGGGTGCTTTTTAGAGGTCGGGGATGGTTAACTTTTATTCAATAGATAAAGCTATCAAAATTATTCGTAAAATGTTTTGATCAAGTAATTTATATATCTGTATTATCCGATTAATTTTTTAATAAATTTGTAAAATTAATCGGAAAAATGACGTTTTTTTCGATAAAAAGCTCAAATTTTACGAATAATACATGTTTTTTAATCATTTTCCAAAATATTAACCGGTAAATTTCTTTGTTTACATTTTTTCCCCAAAAAAAATCAATTTAATCATGGACAATGATTAACCGTTACCGACCTCTAGTGCTTTTGAAGGGCCCCTAAAAAGCATGCTTCTCCTACGTATTTTAACCCGGCCATGTGTTTAAGGCATTAAAAGTCGCTAGATTACTGGGTCCTAAGGTGGTGCCAAGGGTATTAGTCTAGCTGATTATTAATAATATTATTATTATTATTATCTTTTTCGTCGGGCCCTTTTTAAAGACCCTGTAAAACTCATTCACACAGACGAAACACTATATATACTTCAGCTACTGAAGACAAGCTACTAGTGACTACCAGGCTACGTTGAGGGTGATAAATACAACTGAAAACGTGTTTTTCTGCTCAAATTCCAAAATATGCATCTTCAGTAAAGAATCGAGCGTTTATAATAGTTAATGTTAAGTTACGATTTAATAATTTGTCATTATTTTATTAAAATAAGGGTTAGTTTTAATTATAGAAGCGTGTTAGTTTTCGGTAGGCCTTAGCTTGAGCTACATAATCCGATAATTGTTGTAAGGACGAACGAGGTTTATAGGGCATTTAAGCAAATGGCGAGGGGTTAACCACTTTTGGTGATGTAATCACTTTAGCACAGACAAAGTACACCAATTACAGGGAATGATCAACCCTTCAGCAAATAGGTTTCAATTGGCTAACTAGGAGCAACAAACACAAGGAGAACGCAGCTAGCCTTTAAACACGCTAACGAAGGGTTGTGTACGAATTTCATTGGACGAGCGTCACGAGCCTTTACGCTGAACGCTTTACGGGCGGGGGGGGGGGGGAGACAATTTCCGAATTTTCCCCTTCCAACGGCAGCAGGCGCTAAAGCGTCTAGCCAATGAAAAACGTACACAAGAAAATCCACGAGTTTTGACGGGTTGCGTTCTCCTTGTGTGGGGTGTTGTGTTTGTTGCTCCTAGTTGGCTAATAGGCCCTCCCCTCTCGTTATTCACCCTTTCCACTATCTTCAATAATTTATTCATAATTTTGTAATCGCCTCGAAGGTATATTCTTCCGAAGTACCGCGTTTCTTATTAAATTTAACGGTCATATTACCATTTTTTAACTTGATTCATAATTTATGAATAATTGATAAGTTTCGTTTACCATTTGCAGGATTATACGCCGAGAATCACGGATTCGTCCAAAACTACATGTACGATAGCCAACTGGACGATATGTTCGTGATGGCCCCCCACGAAAACGCCTCGCACGAGCACTGGTGGAACAAATCGGAACCCTTGTGGGTGACCGCCGAAAAGAACGGCATCAAGACGTCCATGTACTGGTGGGATGGTTGTCAAGTCGCCATTGGAGGAGTCCAACCCACGCAATGTCAAGTGTACGAGAATTTCTGGACTTGGCAAACGCACAACGAAGACACGGAGGAGGCGCTCAGGGACATATTGTCGTGGTTCAAAAACTCGCACGATCATCGCTTGGCGCTCGTCTACTACGAAGGAGTTGACGCCATTGGTACGCGCCTCTAAAATATTCCCATCTAAAATAAATCAAAATTTACTCAATCCAAAATATAGGTCATTACAGGGGACCCGACTCGGATCACGTGAAGAATGTGGTTAAAGAAATAGATGGCATCATAGACCGATTCCAAGACGAAATGGAAAAAGAAGGCTTAGCTAATAGCGTAATTATTCTTTAAACCGTCCCCTCTGACCAACGCTATAATTTGATGCTTTGCCGCTCCATTTCAGCTGAACTTTTTAGTGGTTTCCGATCACGGTATGGCCGACACCGAACCCAAGAGAACGACGTACGTCAATTTGGACGATTACAACGTGACGCAAGACATCCAATGGATGCTGGATAAAGGTTCCGTCACTATGATCCTCCCCATTGAAGGTCGCGAAGACAAAGTAAATCGTGTTCACCAATTACCGTTCTAGAATATAAATCATGACTGGTGTTTTATTTTTGACGTCCCAACTAATAGCTGTTCCACAAGTTAAAGAATGCCAATATAAAGGGAGTTCATATTTATAAGAAAGAGGACATTCCCGAGAAATATCACTTGAAAAACAACGACTTGGTGTTGCCCATTCTTCTAGTGGCCGATGAGGGTGTATTCATTAAAAAAGTAATTGGTACAAACTGTTTGAAAAAACTGAGCAGACGTGATCCGTATTAGCACACTAATTACCAAATCTGCACGCAATATCATAATAATTTCCTCAGACCAAAATCGTAAGGTGACCAGTGCCGCATTTACAGAAGGTGGGGCCCTCGCCACTAACAAGAAGAGTACCCGAGGTGTTTATTGCTGATTTTGTTCAAAGTCGGGCGTAATGCAGACCTATATGATGTATGAAATTCGATTTGCCATGGCAACCGGAAATGTTTTTGACCACTTAAAACAAACAAATCTCCATTTAAAAAAGCACGGGATTTAAAAAAAATTAAAATCACGAAATGGGTAATCTGGACCACATTTAGGTAAATTTCATCAACTTTGGGAAAATGGAAAAATTTTGGTGTCAAATTGAAACACTTTTTGGGTAAAATAAGCAAAAAATCTTATTTTTGTTGTAAGTAGTCCTTAATTCGGCACTGAAGGTGACCTACCAAGTTTATAACCAAAACTACGCGGATTACGCAAATGGTGAATCAAATTTGGTTCCAAAATTATGCTAAAAATTAGGTAGATACAAATTCGGAAATTGAAATCCAAAAGCTGTTATATTGAATACAATAACAATGTATGAAATTCAACTTTATTCGGTCCAAACCGAATTCATGATGAAACTAGTTAAAAAGTCTATCACGTGACAAAAATTTACCGAACAATATCTTCTATAACGAATTAATAAAGTAATCAAGTGCACATCGTTTTAATATACCTTAAACGTTCTCTTGAAGAACGCCCCACCGAAAAATGTGTTCGTAGTATTCATTGCAAAACTTGGAAACTGAATTTGTGTTCACGTACGACAAGGTAGTTTTAAATGTTATTGATATGTATTTGGTATCGGCAAACGCCTAGAAATAAGGCTTTCACGAACTTCTATTTGGAGTATTTAGATGTTTTCTGGTCTTTAGAGGACAATTTTGTTAAGAATTTGTGCCGCTCAATCCTGGCCAGGGTTTCTGCTAAATCTTAGGATAGCTTTTGTCCTAAGTCAATCCCTTACAAACTTGGGTCGATGTTGTGATTAGTCAAACTTTTATTCATAGTTGATCGGGTTTTTTAGACAGCGTTTCTAGTTAAATTTGGTCAGTAATATGTTCCAAGCTGGCCTTTTTGTTGTTCAAATTTGTACAATTGAAATGATGTGCAAATTTTAAGAAATTGTGCAGAGTCGCATCTTTGCTAACGATTTTTGGTAAAATTGCTCAGTTTTTTCTAACTGCATTTACAATATTATACAGATTAAACCAGAGCTAAAAACGTGTAGGAAAAAAGACGTACGTTTATTATGTACAACCTATACTCCTACACGTTTTAATGGGGTAGTTTAACCTGTCTAATAATTATACGAAAATTAATAAGCATTCGTAGATTTCAGACAGCGAAAAAATGAGACCCGTCTACCGAAAACTATTCAAAGGCTTCCACGGCTACGATCCGGAAAAAGCTCACACCATGAGAACCATCTTCTACGCCAGAGGACCATGTAATATTTACGATCTTTAGACCATAAGGTATCTCGAATAAAACGGTTCTAATGCGTATCTGTTTTTACAGCCATAAGGCAAGGCCACGTATCCAAGGGATTGAAGATGGTCGACCACTATAATCTATTTTGTCACTTACTCGGTGTCGAACCATTACCCAACAATGGTTCCTGGGACAGAGTTAGCGAATTCCTCGACGCGCCACAAGCCGCGTCGGTTCGGGATAACGGCGACAACTCTGGACCGTCCCAACACAGCGTGTCATTCGCGTTTATATGGTGGATTTCTCAAACCGTTTTACTCTTAAATTACCTTCGTAAAAAGTCATCGTGATCTTGTCCTTAAGATATCTCCCATTGCAGTATCGCTAATATTTTGGTTCGATATCCAGCTGTTAGTCTAAGAGACTGTTCCTTAGACCCGAGGCACTAGGATATACTCTTCGTCCAAAATTAACAACGTAATCGCGCGGAAATGTTTGGAAAATGAACTTATTTAATGTCCTCCGCTAAAAAAACTATTATAAGAGCTCGAAAGAAAAACATTTAAAATCGCGATGAAAATTCACATAATCCATTATAGCTCTCAACCCGTCAAAACGTCATTGTTATACGAGTGTTAATTTTTTTGTTTTGTTGACGTCTTCTCGTCAAGTTTTGTAATAAATACAGCCACATTGGCTTCATATTTACATTGTTTACGCAAAGACTCGTTCGATTGAAACTTACGAAAACCCAAAATTTTATTATACATAAAGGTACATTGAGATTAAAGCGAGTGTACGATGAGCGACGGTATCTTTCGTTAGAGGTCAAGGTCAAATGACCTCCATCACACTAAATTAGCGATACCGCCACTCACGAAGTGTATTTGCTAAATGAAAAAGATGGCTCTAAACGAGATGACCAATTTCAGCTAGATGTTCAATATACAAAGCGCTGACGATGAAACCGATAACGAGTAATGTCCACGATTGAAATCCGAGCGGCGCATGAGCGGATCCTGCGGGTGCCGATTGAGCTTCTGTCTTTTTGTTGGAACCGAACATGTCCCTGATACTGTCCCACGAGCCATTATAAGTCGCGCTGACGATCAAGCCAATAAGAATTATTGTCCAAGATTGCGCTCCGCGCAGCGCGTTAGCGGATCCTGTGGGTGCCGACTGAGCTTCTGTCTTTTCGGGGGACACGAACATGTCCCTAATTCGGTCCCACGAGCCGTTATTAGGCAGAGGCCCGATTCCCAGCACGTGACAAAACGTGTTGTAATGATCCACCATCTCGATGGGTCTGCTACGGTATCCCTTCTTGAAGGCTTAGGTAAATTACGGGAGATGGAGAGGTTACCCTAAGCTCAATGAAACTCGCAAACTAAAAACACATTTACCAGGTCCAATGGCGTAGAATATCGCTCTCATATCCCTGGTTGAGTACGGGTCCCATCCATGAGCTCCCAAGTCTATGCTTCCAGTGACGCCAGGTGGAGTTGGTTCAAACGTGTACCTCTATATAACCCGACAAAAAGGCCATTCGTTTCAATTTGGTAGGATAAAATGTAAACAAGTTTAACTAGGTGCTAGACACGGATCTACTAATACGTTCCTACCTGTTTTTTTTACTAGACAACCGATATTAGAAATGACCTTACGAATTAGGCAACCACTAAATTCAATTACAATCGAGTGAGCGATAGAACCTCCACCAAACAGCTCAAAAAAGCCAAAAACCAAACCCACCGATAATATGTAATATCCAATACGAGCCACGATCAAAATGGAAAAGGTGCGATTGTTGTTCTTGATGTGGTACATCTCTGGAATGTTGGACTTATTATAGATATCAACTCCTTGAACTTGAGCTCTCATCAAATCGTTCAAAACCTTTAGAAATAAATAACATTTTACACTTGGTCAGAGGCGGTAGCGATACGAGTTAAGCGAGACTTTGAAGGCCCTTGAAAACTTTAAAAAGACGGGCTTCGGCGTTTTACCTAGGGCTCGGCGTTCGGATAAGAAATTTCCCGTTCATTTCTTTTATACCCACATCCGAATATTATCCGAATGAATAGTCGCGAATAATATCCATAAATAATAATACATCGGGAATGGGAAAAGTTGGAGGACAAATATTTCAACGGAAATGGGATGAAAATTGATATTGTTTCAACTGGAAGAGCGGTAATGGTAATACGCTTGAAGCGCAGATCTCTAGCTCAGACACGCCTCGTCAAAGGCCTTCTGAAACCTAGCTTTACTTTAGAACATACTTTGCTCTCCCTGCCCGGTTTAGGTTCGATCATAACGTGCGCCGTCTGTTGGACGACATAAAGGACATCGGCGGGGTCGAAAGTGTTGGTCAAATTCACCATTTGAAACCTGTCAGTCTGAGCCATACCGTGGTCGGACACAATCACTACGTTCACCTAGAGATAAACCCATTAATACCAAATGACGTTCTATATGTTAAAACCAAGGGTGTAATTTAATAGAAAACAGACCTGATTAGTAAGACGATAAGAGTCGATGTTATCCAATAACTTATTAATGATATCGTCCGCGCTACGAACGGCTTCGATCCGCTCTACAGACTCGACCCCTTTCTTATGTCCTATAAGCGCGAAAATGATTTTAATTAAACCGAAAATTCGCGGAATAGAATGAAAACTCACCCACGTAGTCGACCTTCTCGTAATAGACCATTTCCAATTTGGATTCGTTTCTCTGAAACCGTTTCAACGATTCGACTAAAGCGTCAGTCGTGTCCAGGTCCATGGTCTTCCAAGTACTCGGGCTCTTGTAGGCCGTACAAATACGAGGGATGACGTTATGGTGGGGGATCTGGCAACCGTCCCACCACAAGACAGCCGTGTTCATCCCCTTCTTTTGCGTCGTAATCCAAATGGGTTCCGCTTGGTTCCACCAAAAATCCAACGGTGGCGTATTTTCCATAACGAAACGGGAATTACGGGATTGATCAAACATGTAATTACCCACCATACCGTGACTCTCTGGATAGAGCCCTGAAATTGAGCGGCGTTCGAGTCAGATTAGTGATAAAATATTTAAGAAAATTAGAGCACCCGCGAACGAACCTGTCACGATGGTGTACCAATTGGGATAAGACGAAGATGGAAAAATCGGAGTGACGTATTCGGCCCGGACTCCGAGGCGTTCCAGCCTTTGAAAACCCACGAGCGTATTTTTATCCAAATCCTGATAATCCCACCTGAATCCGTCTACTAGCAAGACGAGCAGCTTTTGATCGACGGCGCTTGTCGTGGACTGAGCGTCGGCGAAGGAGTAAAAAGACAGGATCGAAACAACGAGCCTGAGAAGGAAGCACGTTTCTCGGGAGAAAAGACGAAAATGGAGAACTTGGGGAGCTGACATCCTGAGCAATCGAATCCGGGAGGCGAACTGGAGGGTCGCCAAAAGATGGATTTTTTTGGAGATCGAAATTCGGCGCGGAGAGGAAAGGATAGGAAAGATGAAAAGGGTGGTGTCCGCGCCGCCGGATGTAGCGTGCCATGCCGGAGTTATTTGGAAGAGCGCGCCACAGAGTGACCCGAGTAGGCTCACAATGAGAGGATCCTGGAACACCTCTCCAGTATCCGGCGAAAGTTTCGCTCCCTCCAACCACACTCTTTTGTCATGTCCGAAAATATGTTTCAAATTTATTCTTTTTTTTGTCCAAATAGAAATGATAAAATACCGACCGGTATTGGGGATGGCTGCCTTTTGAAACCCGCTCTCAACTCTATCATCGCGGCTGAATTAAAAACATGTACTCTACGCGTCCATGGCGTACGTGTTTTTAAGTCATTAATTACAGTAATTCGTACGTACATTAAAAAACAACGTATTTTATTCATAAACCTCTCTGAGGTTGTGTACATTGTTAAGGTGCCTAATTTGGTATACTTAAATTAATTTCGAAAGTAATAGATTACTATTAACAACACATTTTTTCATACAACATTTGGTATGCGGTTTTCTTTTTATAGTTTGTTTAATTAATGTCTTTCCGAGTCAAGTAAAAAATTGAAGGCGAAATAATTTCCACTTTAAATCAGAATCAACATTCTAATCTTATATTGGTTAATTTTATTTCGCACTCGTAAACTCGATCTAAGCCTCCTCGCAACATTTTCTTTAAAAAAATACTTTTACCGTTTCGGTGTAACCCCGAATTAGAGTCTGACGCCGAAGAAAAATTACCAGCGGCGATGTAACCTATTTTTAGAGCGCTTGGCTGCGGCGCTCCGTCAATTGTCTTCGGCGGCGTCTTAATTTAGGGTATTTTAATCAACGGCGGCGGCGTTTGCCGGCGTAACCATTTAAAATGAGTTTAAGAATATAAAAAATAAAGAATAATTAACAAAAGGACTAGTAACTATAGTGGGCATTCTTTATTCTAAAGAATTAAGTTACCAGTGCTACTGTTTCCATAGTTTACAACTAAAGTTTGAGACAATTTTTAAAACTATGAACTCATTGGGAAAACCGAACATCTGTTAGAAAGAATACTACTAGTCATTGGCCAACTTCGATTCAAAATAATAGCGGCGCGCCGAAAATTTAAACAAAAACTGGCGCGCCGGCGTGTGAACAGCGGTTTCGGGCTCTGCCACGAATTACTATAATGAGATGATTCTTAAAGGGAATATTACCTCAGGTGTTTGGTGTGGAACAGCAATGTTTGCAGTTCTGACCGCTCTTGCCTTTGGATTTAAAGGGAATATAACCTGCAAGAATGTATTTATTTATACTCAGGGGAGAATGAATATGTCGAGATTATTTTTAGCGTTTCTCCAATTCCACCCGTTGGGGCCCCCGGTATGCTCCTCCGCTGTAATAAAATCAAATAATACTGCAATCTCATTGGTTCTTAAAAATTATGATTTTCGACGCGATTAACGCTGCAGCGAGGACGCAAAAAATAAGACCACCTCCTTCCCCCCCCCCCCCTTAGCGTGACGGCATTAGGGCCTCAACGTGTCCGTCGATAGTCTCGACATATTCATTCTCCCTGAGTAGAAATAAATACATTCTTGTAACCTGCAAATCACTCTTTATCGAAGACCCCTTCAATTTTTCAAATTTCCCTGTACAAACATAACCTGCGGTTATATTAACTTTAAAAATGTTTGGCGCCACTGTACCCTATTTAATGCGAGGGAGGTACTGGTTTGGAATCTTCTTTAAAAGTTATTACGCTATGTTCTAAGTATTGTCGTAATATTTTAGGTCCTTCATAATGTAGGTAAATGGTAAACATTCTTTTTAACGTCCACCCACCTATTTTTAAATATTTTTACCCTAACCTTGAGACAATCATTTTTAGAGGTCATATTCGCGGTTCAGTAAAATGTAGAAATAAACCCGTTTCGAATTTCAAACTCAATACGAAGCAGCAATTTTATCTTTTGGGGAGGAGTTATTTTATGAGAGATATTGCAGTTTATAAAAACAAATGATACTCAAATATGATTTGGTCGTTTCTTGTTAAATGGGTTATAAATATTTATTCTACCAAAAGAAATTAAGTACGAATAGCGGCGTCTGTGGCCTACCCTGTTCGATATAGTTGATTTCTAAGTTAAAGGCCTCGTTTCAGATAATTTCATCCCCCAGTATCGAATTAGCGTTGCCAGTTCCTGAAACTCAAATTATCGTACCAGAGCCAAACAATTATCGATTTCAGAAATAAATTATCGTAGCAGAGCCAAACAATTATCGATTTCAGAAATAAATTATCGTAGCAGAGCCAAACAATTATCGATTTCAGAAATAAATTATCGTAGCAGAGCCAAACAATTATCGATTTCAGAAATAAATTATCGTAGCGGAGCCAAACAATTATCTATTTCAGAAATAAATTATCGTAGCAGAGCCAAACAATTATCGATTTCAGAAATAAATTATCGTAGCAGAGCCAAACAATTATCGATTTCAGAAATAAATTATCGTAGCAGAGCCAAACAATTATCGATTTCAGAAATAAATTATCGTAGCGGAGCCAAACAATTATCGATTTCAGAAATAAATTATCGTAGCAGGGCCAAACAATTATCGATTTCAGAAATATATTATTGTAGCAGAGCCAAACAATTATCAATTTCAGAAATAAATTATCGTAGCAGAACTGCAGAGCTAAACAATTATCGATTTCAGAAATAAATTATCGTAGCAGAGCCAAACAATTATCGATTTCAGAAATAAATTATCGTAGCAGGGCCAAACAATTATCGATTTCAGAAATAAATTATTGTAGCAGAGCCAAACAATTATCAATTTCAGAAATAAATTATCGTAGCAGAGCTGCAGAGCTAAACAATTATCGATTTCAGAAATAAATTATCGTAGCAGAGCCAAACAATTATCGATTTCCGAAATAAATTATCGTAGCAGAGCCAAACAATTATCGATTTCAGAAATAAATTAGCGTACCAGAGCCAAACAATTATCGATTTCCGAAATAAATTATCGTAGCAGAGCCAAACAATTATCGATTTCAGAAATAAATTATCGTAGCAGAGCTGCAGAGCCAAACAATTATCGATTTCAGAAATAAATTATCGTAGCAGAGCTGCAGAGCCAAACAATTATCGATTTCAGAAATAAATTATCGTAGCAGAGCTGCACAGCCAAACAATTATCGATTTCAGAAATAAATTATCGTAGCAGAGCCAAACAATTATCGATTTCAGAAATAAATTATCGTAGCAGAGCCAAACAATTATCGATTTCAGAAATAAATTATCGTAGCAGAGCCAAACAATTATCGATTTCAGAAATAAATTATCGTAGCAGAGCCAAACAATTATCAATTTCAGAAATAAATTATCGAAGCTGAGCCAAACAATTATCGATTTCAGAAATAAATTATCGTAGCAGGGCCAAACAATTATCGATTTCAGAAATAAATTATCGTAGCAGAGCTGCAGAGCTAAACAATTATCGATTTCAGAAATAAATTATCGTAGCAGAGCCAAACAATTATCGATTTCAGAAATAAATTATCGTAGCAGAGCCAAACAATTATCAATTTCAGAAATAAATTATCGAAGCTGAGCCAAACAATTATCGATTTCAGAAATAAATTATCGTAGCAGAGCCAAACAATTATCGATTTCAGAAATAAATTATCGTACCAGAGCCAAACAATTATCGATTTCAGAAATAAATTATCGTAGCAGAGCCAAACAATTATCGATTTCAGAAATAAATTAGCGTACCAGAGCCAAACAATTATCGATTTCAGAAATAAATTATCGTAGCAGAGCCAAACAATTATCGATTTCAGAAATAAATTATCGTAGCAGAGCCAAACAATTATCGATTTCAGAAATAAATTATCGTAGCAGAGCCAAACAATTATCGATTTCATAAATAAATTATCGTAGCAGAGCTGCAGAGCTAAACAATTATCGATTTCAGAAATAAATTATCGTAGCAGAGCCAAATAATTATCGATTTCAGAAATAAATTATCGTAGCAGAGCTGCAGACCTAAAAAATTATCGATTTCAGAAATAAACTAGCGTACCAGAGCCAAATAATTATCGATTTCAGAAATAAATTATCGTAGCAGAGCTGCATAGCTAAACAATTATCGATTTCAGAAATAAATTATCGTAGCAGAGCCTAACAATTATCGATATCAGAAATAAATTATCGTAGCAGAGCCAAACAATTATCAATTTCAGAAATAAATTATCGTAGCAGAGCTGCAGAGCTAAACAATTATCGATTTCAGAAATAAATTATCGTAGCAGAGCCAAACAATTATCGATTTCAGAAATAAATTATCGTAACAGAGCCAAACAATTATCGATTTCAGAAATAAATTATCGTAGCAAAGCCAAACAATTATCGCTTTCAAAAATAAATTATCGTTGCAGAGCCAAACAATTATCGATTTCAGAAATAAATTATCGTAGCAGAGAATAACAATTATCGATTTAAGAAATAAATTATCGTAGCAGAGCCAAACAATTATCGATATCAGAAATAAATTATCGTAGCAGAGCCAAACAATTATCGATTTCAGAAATAAATTATCGTACGCCTGAAATTCTGTGTGAAATACTGACGTTAAACTTGTGAAATAATTTGTTTTAATAGTTACCCGTAAAGGGAATATAACCTGCAAAGCAATCTTTATGGAGAATCCCTTAACTTTTTCAAATTTCCCTGTACAGTGGCGCCAAACATTTTTAAAGCCAAAGGCAACAGCGGCCAGAGCTGCAAACTTTGGTGTTCCACATCAAATACCTGAGGTTATATTTACTTTAAAGTTCGATGGATTGAAAACGTATGTCGCAGTTTTTTTTGAATGATTGTACATTATCGTACGTGCAAGCTGAATTACCAAAAATACTATAATAGAACGCCATTGAAAATATCGTACGTCCCAACGTTTTTGATTCAATATTTACACCCAAAATCTGTTCTCAGTAATTTTATGATTTCCATTTCATATATTAATTTGGCCGAAGCCATGATTTTCTGAATTTTTTTACTGATTACCAAAAATTACAAAAATATCTAGTGTTGATAATTTTTCGGAAAATTAAAAGGCGGAAAAATTTCCAGAAAATTTTACGCAAATCGGAAAAATAAAAAATTGAAACATAAATTAAACAAAACGTACGACCTTCAGAATACGCACAATCCTTCTAATGTGTTAAGTTTGTTTGAGCAATTCACAGCAACCTGCAACGCCGGTATCACAACCAAAATATATCTACGGTCACACATATATACATATTTACAGTTATTTGTTACTTCTAGTCATACTTTGAAAGCATCGAACATTCCTTCGATCCCTGTCACTCTTATTTTTTACTTCTGATCACACTTATTAGTAACTTCTGATCACACTCATTAGAAACTTCTGATCACACTTATTTGTTACTCCTGATCACACTTATTTGTTACTCCTGATCACACTTATTTGTTACTCCTGATCACACTTATTAGTTACGTTGAGTGTCACACTTATTAGTTACGTTGAGTGTCACAATTATTAGTTACGTTGAATGTCACACTTATTAGTTACGTTGAGTGTCACACTTATTAGTTACGTTGAGTGTCACACTTATTAGTTACGTTGAGTGTCACACTTATTAGTTACGTTGAGTGTCACACTTATTAGTTACGTTGAGTGTCACACTTATTAGTTACGTTGAGTGTCACACTTATTAGTTACGTTGAGTGTCACTCTTATTAGTTACGTTGAGTGTCACAGTTATTAGTTAAGTTGAGTGTCACACTTATTAGTTACGTTGAGTGTCACACTTATTAGTTACGTTGAGTGTCACAGTTATTAGTTACGTTGAGTGTCACACTTATTAGTTACGTTGAGTGTCACACTTATTAGTTACGTTGAGTGTCACACTTATTAGTTACGTTGAGTGTCACACTTATTAGTTACGTTGAGTGTTACACTTATTAGTTACGTTGAGTGTCACACTTATTAGTTACGTTGAGTGTCACACTTATTAGTTACGTTGAGTGTCACACTTATTAGTTACGTTGAGTGTCACACTTATTAGTTACGTTGAGTGTCACACTTATTACTTCTGGTCATACTACGACGAAGACTAGTTCGATCAGTGTCATACTTAATTGTTACGTCACACTTATTTGTTACTTCAGGTCATATTAGAACGGCCTTGGAAAATGCCAGAGATAAATTCGCGTATAGTCTCTATAACCACGCGTAATTCCAATGTTGGAAGTTGAGGTGGGTACGTATACGCTATCCAAAAAAACTTACTTAGAATTAAAGTTAAGCAACGTAATTGCAATTCTAGGTTATATGGAAACCTCAGCTATTCAAAAATATAACTTTCGTGAAAATCAGACTTAAATTAAGGAACGTTATGTCGACTTTAAGGCGGAAATATAAAACCACGAAAATTGGGGTCCCGTAAATTACCCTGAAAACTGTACTTAAATTTAATATTTACTGATATAACCGAAGTTGTAGTTCAACTGAATCCTAAGCTATCCAATAATAATTTTTTAATGTTATCGGGCTTAATTTTAAATAAAATATCTACCACATAAAGCGAAACCACCGAAAATAGTAAATTGGGCAAATGCCCAAATTCTACGGCTCCGATTTGAAAACTTTATGAAAGGCTATCAATGGCGATGCATGTACACTCGAACGAAATATCATTGACTTTTCTAACCCTAACCGTTGAAGAGATATGCGCGACACGGTGGCATCGGCATCGGCTACACTGTACGTGAGACTAATACACACAAATCCTTAGGTTTGTGTGTAAAAAGGCCTCGGTCATTTTCTGGAAAATTTCCGACTTACAACACTAAAAATGTCCTTTGATTTTTAATATACACTGAAGATTTCCTGATTGTAATGGATTTTTCTGATTATTTTAGATTTTCCAAGGCTATTATCGATTATTTTTAATTTCGCGGTATTGTTAAGGTTTCAAAATCTTTTTGGAAATTTTACTTATCGTAAAACCATCTTTAACCACTAGAGCTACACGCGATTTACCATTTTTCCTTATAGACTGAAACCCTGCGACGTCACCATTGTAATTTGCCTATTGATAAAAATCGGTAACTGTCATGGCGGTCACAATTAACACTACAGCTGTGACGGTACAAGTTTTTAAAATCGTATCAGACGACAACATTCTATAGAGTGCCAGCAGCTTGAAACGCTGCGACGTCACCAATGTTAAACGTCTATTGAGAAAAAACGCGAGTTTTCATGACAACCATTACGGAAGCTACGGCTGTGACGTCACTAACTTTTAAAAACGCATCAACTGCTAACACTCTATAGAGAAAAAAGAAAAATGGTAAAAAACGTAAAGTAAAAACAATATATCGATGTGGTTCCATATCAAGTTTTAAGTAGCACTGTGACCCGAGGTACACGCGATTTACCATTTTTTATTTCTAAAGTTGCAAAGATGCGGTGCAACTTAGAATATAAGTTTTAAAAACATTAGTAAACGAAAATGCGCGCGTCCTCGGCAACAAGCGGGTTTTTTGCTTATAAAGTTTTATCCAGTAGATTTTTTTGAAAATAAAAATTAGGTAGTCGAGAGTATAGTTCAATGCGCGTGTATACCAATTCCAAACAATTTATCACCATGCGCTCTCACTATTAGAAAAGGGCGGTAAAGTTGATTAAAATAAAAGTGGTCTTACCCAACTTGTTAAAATGTTGCTCTTACGTCACAAGACACAGCGTTATTAGTATTTTCTTCGCACGAGCGATTTTCACGCGCTCAGAAAATAACCTACGTTTCCTCGCGACTATAGCACGCGCTCGTAGCCTTGTAAAAGTGAGAAACTCTGACGTAAGAGCCTATTTAAACAAGAAGGCCACGTTACTTTATACATCAATTCTATTGGCTCTTTGAATCACATGTCCTCGAGTACCTTTTAGTTTAAGAAAAGGGCGCGAATTTAAAGCAATTCTATTGGCTCTTTTAGTTAGTTCTCGAGCTCATTTAAAAACATGTAAATGAAAGCTAGAATATGTTAGTTTATATCTAGGAGCAACAAACACAAGGAGAACGCAGCTAGCCTTTAAACACGCTAACGAAGGGTTGTGTACGAATTTCATTGGACGAGCGTCACGAGCCTTTACACTGAACGTTTTACGGGCGGGGGGGGGGGAAGACCATTTCCGAATTTTCCCCTTCCGACGGCAGCAGGCGCTAAAGCGTCTAGCCAATAAAAACTGTACACAAGAAAATCCACGACTTTTGACGGGTTGCGTTCTCCTTATGTTTGTTGCTCCTAGCTGCCAAGTTGAAATTGTCCCGTTCATTCCCCCGTAAAACACAGAACGAAAAATATGAGAACTGACATCGGTGGGTGTTAGAGACGGAGAAACTGACGCTTTGGAACACTTGTATTTTTTGGAAAACAACAAACATGTCGCATGACAGACCAGATGCGACACCTTTACACGCAATACTTTTAATCAAAAGGAGTAGAAAAAAAACCACAGGAGTGTCAGCTAGGAGTATGAATGTTCCAGGAGTATTATATTACTAGGTGTCAGCTTTATGGGGCGCCAAACCGGTAAAAACTAAATAACATTTCTAGAAATATTTTAACATTTCTTGAAATATTTTAACATTTCTTGAAATATTTTAACATTTCTAGAAATATTTTAACATTTCTAGAAATATTTTAACATTTCTAAAATATTTTAACATTTCTAGAAATATTTTAACATTTCTAGAAATATTTTAAAATTTCTAGAAATATTTTAACATTTCTAGAAATATTTTAACATTTCTAGAAATATTTTAACATTTCTGGAAATATTTTAACATTTCTAGAAATATTTTAACATTTCTAGAAATATTTTAACATTTCTAGAAATATTTTAACATTTCTAGAAATATTTTAACATTTCTAGAAATATTTTAACATTTCTAGAAATATTTTAACATTTCTAGAAATATTTTCACATTTCTAGAAATATTTTAACATTTCTAGAAATATTTTAAAATTTCTAGAAATATTTTAACATTTCTAGAAATATTTTAACATTTCTAGAAATATTTTAACATTTCTAGAAATATTTTTACATTTCTAGAAATATTTTAACATTTCTAGAAATATTTTTACATTTCTAGAAATATTTTTACATTTCTAGAAATATTTTAACATTTCTAGAAATATTTTAACATTTCTAGAAATATTTTAACATTTCTAGAAATATTTTAACATTTCTAGAAATATTTTAACATTTCTAGAAATATTTTTACATTTCTAGAAATATTTTAACATTTCTAGAAATATTTTAACATTTCTAGAAATATTTTAACATTTCTAGAAATATTTTTACATTTCTAGAAATATTTTAACATTTCTAGAAATATTTTAACATTTCTAGAAATATTTTAACATTTCTAGAAATATTTTAACATTTCTAGAAATATTTTAACATTTCTAGAAATATTTTAACATTTCTAGAAATATTTTAACATTTCTAGAAATATTTTAACATTTCTAGAAATATTTTAACATTTCTAGAAATATTTTAACATTTCTAGAAATATTTTAACATTTCTAGAAATATTTTAACATTTCTAGAAATATTTTAACATTTCTAGAAATATTTTAACATTTCTAGAAATATTTTAACATTTCTGGAAATATTTTAACATTTCTAGAAATATTTTAACATTTCTAGAAATATTTTAACATTTCTAGAAATATTTTAACATTTCTGGAAATATTTTAACATTTCTAGAAATATTTTAACATTTCTAGAAATATTTTAACATTTCTAGAAATATTTTAACATTTCTAGAAATATTTTAACATTTCTAGAAATATTTTAACATTTCTAGAAATATTTTAACATTTCTAGAAATATTTTAACATTTCTAGAAATATTTTAACATTTCTGGAAATATTTTAACATTTCTAGAAATATTTTAACATTTCTAGAAATATTTTAACATTTCTAGAAACATTTTTACATTTCTAGAAATATTTTAACATTTCTAGAAACATTTTTACATTTCTAGAAATATTTTAACATTTCTAGAAATATTTTAACATTTCTAGAAATATTTTAACATTTCTAGAAATATTTTAACATTTCTAGAAATATTTTAACATTTCTAGAAATATTTTAACATTTCTAGAAATATTTTTACATTTCTAGAAATATTTTAACATTTCTAGAAATATTTTAACATTTCTAGAAATATTTTAACATTTCTAGAAATATTTTAACATTTCTAGAAATATTTTAACATTTCTAGAAATATTTTAACATTTCTGGAAATATTTTAACATTTCTAGAAATATTTTAACATTTCTAGAAATATTTTAACATTTCTAGAAATATTTTAACATTTCTAGAAATATTTTAACATTTCTAGAAATATTTTAACATTTCTAGAAATATTTTAACATTTCTAGAAATATTTTAACATTTCTAGAAATATTTTAACATTTCTAGAAATATTTTAACATTTCTGGAAATATTTTAACATTTCTAGAAATATTTTAACATTTCTAGAAATATTTTTACATTTCTAGAAATATTTTAACATTTCTAGAAATATTTTAACATTTCTAGAAATATTTTAACATTTCTAGAAATATTTTAACATTTCTAGAAATATTTTTACATTTCTAGAAATATTTTAACATTTCTAGAAATATTTTTACATTTCTAGAAATATTTTAACATTTCTAGAAATATTTTAACATTTCTAGAAATATTTTAACATTTCTAGAAATATTTTAACATTTCTAGAAATATTTTTACATTTCTAGAAATATTTTAACATTTCTAGAAATATTTTAACATTTCTGGAAATATTTTAACATTTCTAGAAATATTTTAACATTTCTAGAAATATTTTAACATTTCTAGAAATATTTTAACATTTCTAGAAATATTTTAACATTTCTAGAAATATTTTAACATTTCTAGAAATATTTTAACATTTCTAGAAATATTTTAACATTTCTAGAAATATTTTAACATTTCTAGAAATATTTTAACATTTCTAGAAATATTTTAACATTTCTAGAAATATTTTTACATTTCTAGAAATATTTTAACATTTCTAGAAATATTTTAACATTTCTAGAAATATTTTAACATTTCTAGAAATATTTTAACATTTCTAGAAATATTTTAACATTTCTAGAAATATTTTAACATTTCTAGAAATATTTTAACATTTCTAGAAATATTTTAACATTTCTAGAAATATTTTAACATTTCTAGAAATATTTTAACATTTCTAGAAATATTTTAACATTTCTAGAAATATTTTAACATTTCTAGAAATATTTTAACATTTCTGGAAATATTTTAACATTTCTAGAAATATTTTAACATTTCTAGAAATATTTTTACATTTCTAGAAATATTTTAACATTTCTAGAAATATTTTAACATTTCTAGAAATATTTTAACATTTCTAGAAATATTTTAACATTTCTAGAAATATTTTAACATTTCTAGAAATATTTTAACATTTCTAGAAATATTTTTACATTTCTAGAAATATTTTAACATTTCTAGAAATATTTTAACATTTCTAGAAATATTTTAACATTTCTAGAAATATTTTAACATTTCTAGAAATATTTTAACATTTCTAGAAATATTTTAACATTTCTAGAAATATTTTAACATTTCTGGAAATATTTTAACATTTCTAGAAATATTTTAACATTTCTAGAAATATTTTAACATTTCTAGAAATATTTTAACATTTCTAGAAATATTTTAACATTTCTAGAAATATTTTAACATTTCTAGAAATATTTTAACATTTCTAGAAATATTTTAACATTTCTAGAAATATTTTAACATTTCTAGAAATATTTTAACATTTCTAGAAATATTTTAACATTTCTAGAAATATTTTAACATTTCTAGAAATATTTTAACATTTCTAGAAATATTTTAACATTTCTAGAAATATTTTAACATTTCTAGAAATATTTTAACATTTCTAGAAATATTTTAACATTTCTAGAAATATTTTAACATTTCTAGAAATATTTTAACATTTCTGGAAATATTTTAACATTTCTAGAAATATTTTAACATTTCTAGAAATATTTTAACATTTCTAGAAATATTTTAACATTTCTAGAAATATTTTAACATTTCTAGAAATATTTTAACATTTCTAGAAATATTTTAACATTTCTGGAAATATTTTCACATTTCTAGAAATATTTTAACATTTCTAGAAATATTTTAACATTTCTAGAAATATTTTTACATTTCTAGAAATATTTTCACATTTCTAGAAATATTTTAACATTTCTAGAAATATTTTAACATTTCTAGAAATATTTTAACATTTCTAGAAATATTTTAACATTTCTGGAAATATTTTAACATTTCTAGAAATATTTTAACATTTCTAGAAATATTTTTACATTTCTAGAAATATTTTTACATTTCTAGAAATATTTTCACATTTCTAGAAATATTTTAACATTTCTAGAAATATTTTAACATTTCTAGAAATATTTTAACATTTCTAGAAATATTTTAACATTTCTAGAAATATTTTAACATTTCTAGAAATATTTTAACATTTCTAGAAATATTTTAACATTTCTAGAAATATTTTAACATTTCTAGAAATATTTTAACATTTCTGGAAATATTTTAACATTTCTAGAAATATTTTAACATTTCTAGAAATATTTTAACATTTCTAGAAATATTTTAACATTTCTAGAAATATTTTAACATTTCTAGAAATATTTTAACATTTCTAGAAATATTTTAACATTTCTAGAAATATTTTAACATTTCTAGAAATATTTTAACATTTCTAGAAATATTTTAACATTTCTAGAAATATTTTAACATTTCTAGAAATATTTTAACATTTCTAGAAATATTTTAATATTTCTAGAAATATTTTAACATTTCTAGAAATATTTTAACATTTCTAGAAATATTTTAACATTTCTAGAAATATTTTAACATTTCTAGAAATATTTTAACATTTCTAGAAATATTTTAACATTTCTAGAAATATTTTAACATTTCTAGAAATATTTTAACATTTCTAGAAATATTTTAACATTTCTAGAAATATTTTAACATTTCTAGAAATATTTTAACATTTCTAGAAATATTTTAACATTTCTAGAAATATTTTAACATTTCTAGAAATATTTTAACATTTCTAGAAATATTTTAACATTTCTAGAAATATTTTAACATTTCTAGAAATATTTTAACATTTCTAGAAATATTTTAACATTTCTAGAAATATTTTAACATTTCTAGAAATATTTTAACATTTCTAGAAATATTTTAACATTTCTAGAAATATTTTAACATTTCTAGAAATATTTTAACATTTCTAGAAATATTTTAACATTTCTAGAAATATTTTAACATTTCTAGAAATATTTTAACATTTCTAGAAATATTTTAACATTTCTAGAAATATTTTAACATTTCTAGAAATATTTTAACATTTCTAGAAATATTTTAACATTTCTAGAAATATTTTAACATTTCTGGAAATATTTTAACATTTCTAGAAATATTTTAACATTTCTAGAAATATTTTAACATTTCTAGAAATATTTTAACATTTCTAGAAATATTTTAACATTTCTAGAAATATTTTAACATTTCTAGAAATATTTTAACATTTCTAGAAATATTTTAACATTTCTAGAAATATTTTAACATTTCTAGAAATATTTTAACATTTCTAGAAATATTTTAACATTTCTAGAAATATTTTAACATTTCTAGAAATATTTTAACATTTCTAGAAATATTTTAACATTTCTAGAAATATTTTAACATTTCTAGAAATATTTTAACATTTCTAGAAATATTTTAACATTTCTAGAAATATTTTAACATTTCTAGAAATATTTTAACATTTCTAGAAATATTTTAACATTTCTAGAAATATTTTAACATTTCTAGAAATATTTTAACATTTCTAGAAATATTTTAACATTTCTAGAAATATTTTAACATTTCTAGAAATATTTTAACATTTCTAGAAATATTTTAACATTTCTAGAAATATTTTAACATTTCTAGAAATATTTTAACATTTCTAGAAATATTTTAACATTTCTAGAAATATTTTAACATTTCTAGAAATATTTTAACATTTCTAGAAATATTTTAACATTTCTAGAAATATTTTAACATTTCTAGAAATATTTTAACATTTCTAGAAATATTTTAACATTTCTAGAAATATTTTAACATTTCTAGAAATATTTTAACATTTCTAGAAATATTTTAACATTTCTAGAAATATTTTAACATTTCTAGAAATATTTTAACATTTCTGGAAATATTTTAACATTTCTAGAAATATTTTAACATTTCTAGAAATATTTTAACATTTCTGGAAATATTTTAACATTTCTAGAAATATTTTAAAATTTCTAGAAATATTTTAACATTTCTAGAAATATTTTAACATTTCTAGAAATATTTTAACATTTCTAGAAATATTTTAACATTTCTAGAAATATTTTAACATTTCTGGAAATATTTTAACATTTCTAGAAATATTTTAACATTTCTGGAAATATTTTAACATTTCTAGAAATATTTTAACATTTCTAGAAATATTTTAACATTTCTAGAAATATTTTAACATTTCTAGAAATATTTTAACATTTCTAGAAATATTTTAACATTTCTTTAAATATTTTAACATTTCTAGAAATATTTTAACATTTCTAGAAATATTTTAACATTTCTAGAAATATTTTAACATTTCTAGAAATATTTTAACATTTCTAGAAATATTTTAACATTTCTAGAAATATTTTAACATTTCTAGAAATATTTTAACATTTCTAGAAATATTTTTACATTTCTAGAAATATTTTTACATTTCTAGAAATATTTTAACATTTCTAGAAATATTTTAACATTTCTAGAAATATTTTAACATTTCTAGAAATATTTTAACATTTCTAGAAATATTTTAACATTTCTAGAAATATTTTAACATTTCTTTAAATATTTTAACATTTCTAGAAATATTTTAACATTTCTAGAAATATTTTTACATTTCTAGAAATATTTTAACATTTCTAGAAATATTTTAACATTTCTAGAAATATTTTAACATTTCTAGAAATATTTTAACATTTCTAGAAATATTTTAACATTTCTAGAAATATTTTTACATTTCTAGAAATATTTTTACATTTCTAGAAATATTTTAACATTTCTAGAAATATTTTAACATTTCTAGAAATATTTTAACATTTCTAGAAATATTTTAACATTTCTAGAAATATTTTAACATTTCTAGAAATATTTTAACATTTCTAGAAATATTTTAACATTTCTGGAAATATTTTAACATTTCTAGAAATATTTTAACATTTCTAGAAATATTTTAACATTTCTAGAAATATTTTAACATTTCTAGAAATATTTTAACATTTCTGGAAATATTTTAACATTTCTAGAAATATTTTAACATTTCTGGAAATATTTTAACATTTCTAGAAATATTTTAACATTTCTAGAAATATTTTAACATTTCTAGAAATATTTTTACATTTCTAGAAATATTTTCACATTTCTAGAAATATTTTAACATTTCTAGAAATATTTTAACATTTCTAGAAATATTTTAACATTTCTGGAAATATTTTAACATTTCTAGAAATATTTTAACATTTCTAGAAATATTTTAACATTTCTAGAAATATTTTTACATTTCTAGAAATATTTTCACATTTCTAGAAATATTTTAACATTTCTAGAAATATTTTAACATTTCTAGAAATATTTTAACATTTCTAGAAATATTTTAACATTTCTAGAAATATTTTAACATTTCTAGAAATATTTTAACATTTCTAGAAATATTTTAACATTTCTAGAAATATTTTAACATTTCTGGAAATATTTTAACATTTCTAGAAATATTTTAACATTTCTAGAAATATTTTAACATTTCTAGAAATATTTTAACATTTCTAGAAATATTTTAACATTTCTAGAAATATTTTAACATTTCTAGAAATATTTTAACATTTCTAGAAATATTTTAACATTTCTAGAAATATTTTAACATTTCTAGAAATATTTTAACATTTCTAGAAATATTTTAACATTTCTAGAAATATTTTAACATTTCTAGAAATATTTTAACATTTCTAGAAATATTTTAACATTTCTAGAAATATTTTAACATTTCTAGAAATATTTTAACATTTCTAGAAATATTTTAACATTTCTAGAAATATTTTAACATTTCTAGAAATATTTTAACATTTCTAGAAATATTTTAACATTTCTAGAAATATTTTAACATTTCTAGAAATATTTTAACATTTCTAGAAATATTTTAACATTTCTAGAAATATTTTAACATTTCTAGAAATATTTTAACATTTCTAGAAATATTTTAACATTTCTAGAAATATTTTAACATTTCTAGAAATATTTTAACATTTCTAGAAATATTTTAACATTTCTAGAAATATTTTAACATTTCTAGAAATATTTTAACATTTCTAGAAATATTTTAACATTTCTAGAAATATTTTTAATCTCTAGGAATATTTTACGGACATAGAATATTTTTCGGCAAAACGCGAGAGAGAAAGCAGCACTTGTAGTTTCCAATTGAACGCGTCGTAGAGTTGAGTGTGAACACTGTAATGGCGAACTCTGATGACACTTGTACCGTTGATGATGGTACTTGTACCGTTGATGATGGTACTTGTACCGTTGATGATGGTACTTGTACCGTTGATGATGGTACTTGTACCGTTGATGATGGTACTTGTACCGTTGATGATGGTACTTGTACCGTTGATGATGGTACTTGTACCGTTGATGATGGTACTTGTACCGTTGATGATGGTACTTGTACCGTTGATGATGGTACTTGTACCGTTGATGATGGTACTTGTACCGTTGATGATGGTACTTGTACCGTTGATGATGGTACTTGTACCGTTGATGATGGTACTTGTACCGTTGCTGATGGTACTTGTACCGTTGCTGATGGTACTTGTACCGTTGATGATGGTACTTGTACCGTTGATGATGGTACTTGTACCGTTGATGATGGTACTTGTACCGTTGATGATGGTACTTGTACCGTTGATGATGGTACTTGTACCGTTGATGATATGATAGTTTTTTTTATAATGAACTCTTTATTATGACTTCTGAGGAATACATATGGTGAAATGTAATAAAAATTCAGTTGACAAACAAAATTTGCAAAGTTAGTGCAAACTGGCAGACGATCGAAAAAACGGCTCATGTTATGAGTAAACAAATGGTAAAATGAAGAGAAAAATCACCTAACGCGTAAGGGGTCGCCGTCCTTATCACGAAGGTGTTACATTTTGCGACATTTAGAACGAAAGTGGTGAGGATAACAAATATATATAGACTATTTACAATGATATGATAGTACTTGTACCGTTGATGATGGTACTTGTACCGTTGATGATATGATAGTACTTGTACCGTTGATAATGGTACTTGCACCGTTGATAATCGTACTTGTACCGTTGATGACGGTACTTGTACCGTTGATGATGGTACTTGTACCGTTGATGATGGTACTTGTACCGTTGATGATGGTACTTGTACCGTTGATGATGGTACTTGTACCGTTGATGATGGTACTTGTACCGTTGATGATGGTACTTGTACCGTTGATGATGGTACTTGTACCGTTGATGATGGTACTTGTACCGTTGATGATGGTACTTGTACCGTTGATGATGGTACTTGTACCGTTGATGATGGTACTTGTACCGTTGATGATGGTACTTGTACCGTTGCTGATGGTACTTGTACCGTTGCTGATGGTACTTGTACCGTTGATGATGGTACTTGTACCGTTGATGATGGTACTTGTACCGTTGATGATGGTACTTGTACCGTTGATGATGGTACTTGTACCGTTGATGATGGTACTTGTACCGTTGATGATGGTACTTGTACCGTTGATGATATGATAGTTTTTTTTTATAATGAACTCTTTATTATGACTTCTGAGGAATACATATGGTGAAATGTAATAAAAATTCAGTTGACAAACAAAATTTGCAAAGTTAGTGCAAACTGGCAGACGATCGAAAAAACGGCTCATGTTATGAGTAAACAAATGGTAAAATGAAGAGAAAAATCACCTAACGCGTAAGGGGTCGCCGTCCTTATCACGAAGGTGTTACATTTTGCGACATTTATAACGAAAGTGGTGAGGATAACAAATATATATAGACTATTTACAATGATATGATAGTACTTGTACCGTTGATGATGGTACTTGTACCGTTGATGATATGATAGTACTTGTACCGTTGATAATGGTACTTGCACCGTTGATAATCGTACTTGTACCGTTGATGACGGTACTTGTACCGTTGATGATGGTACTTGTACCGTTGATGATGGTACTTGTACCGTTGATGATGGTACTTGTACCGTTGATGATGGTACTTGTACCGTTGATGATGGTACTTGTTCGGTTGTACACATCGTAATTTTGTATAGTACATGTACCTATATTCGTTTTCAAATGTTTATATAGCGCACGCGCGCGTGAAAGTGAGTTTTTGGTTGCTGTTAAAAAAGGTGTTATTTTGCGCGTGTAAAAATAAATTAACGGCCAGTTCTGTTTTGAAATAAGAAGAAAAAGGTTTACCGGTTTTTATGTCGGAAAAGTTCGCGTCTTTTATTTCGCTGTTCACGACATTTTTTGGTCCGTCGAGCCGGATACATTCGTCAACTTGATTATGTTCCTCAACTAATCATCGAATCGGCTATCTTTCCGTGAGAGACAGTGAAAATTAGCGTGGATTCTCCGTTGGAAACCGTTAAAACCATCGATCATATCCCGATCGTAAACGAATCAACATAAGTCATCATGGATGTTCTGGTGAGAAGAAGAGCAGCTATCAAGGGACAGATCACCAGGATTGAAAATGCGGTGGGTCAAACAGCAACGAATCTATCTGACGTCGCCTTGAAGCTGTATGTAGACAAGGTGGAAAAACTATCGAAAGACTTGGATGAGGTTCACGATGCCGTAGTTGCAAATATCGATCCCGACGACGACGACTTCGCGGATCACGAAGATGAATACAACCCTCTAGTCGCTCGACTCGAAGATCTGACAATCCTACTCGTCACTGAATCAAATGAAAGAGCAGCAAACATTCCAGTGAGACAAGTCAGACCAGCTAGTGATGTACGTTTACCTAAGCTGGAACTTCCATCATTCAGCGGTGGTTACGTCGATTGGCTTCCATTTCATGATCTCTTCACGGCCACCGTACACAACAACGAATTGCTCACCGGAGCTCAGAAGTTTCAGTATTTGAAGTCATCATTACGAAACGAAGCAGCGCTCCTAGTTCAATCTATTCCGGTAACTGACGCTAATTATCTGGAAGCTTGGGATATCTTAAACAATCGGTTCAACAATACCCGGGAAATCATCGATGCACACGTAAAACGTCTCTTCAGTCAAACTAACGTCATCCAAGAATCTTCATCCGCTTTACGAACGCTCATCGATACCACCGCCGAATGCATAAGGGCGCTCAAGGTTCTCAAAGAACCAGTACAACATTGGGACTCCATACTACTTCATCTTGTAAAGGAAAAACTGGATTCAGAATCTCGCCGACAATGGGAACTTTCCCTGAGGGGGACCGAAAGACCAACTTTCGAGGATCTCGTTACATTTCTTGAACAACGGGCCAGAGCCTTAGCAGCAGCTCCGCCTACAACTACTGCAATCAAGTCGAAGCCTCCATTACATCAGAGACCGAGTACAAAGGCTCATCATGGTGCTCTGAGCGAGACGTGTCACTTTTGCAACGAAACACACTCTGTATACAAATGTACCAATTTTCTGAATGCATCTTCGGACGAGCGTTGGAACATGGTCAAGAGGAGTGCCATGTGTTTCAATTGCTTACGAACCGGTCATCAAAGCAATGACTGCAAATCTGGTCATTGTACGAAATGCAACGCACGACATAACACACTTCTACATCAAGAGAAGGAATTAACGAAGACGAAGGCAACCTCCGGTGAAGTTTCATGCCCATCTCGTGAAATAATTGGATCAACCCAAGTTATCTTGGCAACCGCAATGGTCCAAGTCAAGGGACTTGACGAGCAACTTTATCCAGCCCGAGCGCTTCTGGACTCGGGTTCTCAAGCCAGTTTCATCACGGAACAATTCACGAGGAAACTAAGATTGAAGCGAACACGTTTCAACGTCTCGGTTGACGGAATTGGAGCAACCGGAATGAACACCTCTCAAGGCAGTGTCATGGTGAATATTCAGTCAAATATCATTAACACGTCGGAGGTCATCGTCGAGGCAATCGTCCTGAAAAAGGTCACGGATTATTTACCTAACAGTCCGTTCGATCCTGGAAATTGTCTACACTTGAAAGGCTTAACACTTGCTGATCCAACTTTTCATAGCCCTGGACAAGTGGATATTTTACTAGGTGCTGACGTGTATCTAGAGCTCTTACAAGATGGCATTTGCAAGGGGAAAGAAGGTCTTCCAGGTGCCTTTAATACTCTTTTCGGATGGGCAGTTTCCGGTCCATTGCTGATGGCCGGAAGAAGTTCGAAAATAAAGGTCCATCATTGTACATTGGAAGCAGATTTGAAACATCTTTGGGAGCTAGAAGACATCCAGCCTCGAAGAATACTATCTCCAACAGAAATTCAATGTGAAAAGAACTTTGAAGAATCACATACACGTGACTCTACAGGAAGATTCACTGTACGATTACCAAAGATAAACGATGCACCAAAACTTGGAGATTCTAAACAAATGGCAATCCGTCGATTCTCTCACTTAGAACGACGTCTACGTGTTAACCCGAATCTCTATGAGGAGTACCGCAAGTTCATGGGGGAATACATTGCCCTTGGACATATGGAACTCATTCCCTCGAGTGAAATAAAAATCGAAACCAATCCATCTTACTACGTGCCTCATCATGCGGTATTCAAAGAAGACAGTACCACCACGAGAGTTCGTGTAGTGTTCGACGCCTCTGCCAAATCTACAACTGGAGTTTCCCTAAACAATCATCTGCTAGTGGGGCCAAAACTTCAAGATGATTTGGTCAACCTCCTTATTCGCTTTCGTCAACATCGCATTGTAATGAAAGCAGACCTTGCCAAAATGTTTCGTCAAATTAGAGTACATCCAGACGACTCCGATCTTCAAAGAATTGTTTGGCGAAACAACTCACACGAACCCTTGCTCGAATACCGTTTGCTAACGGTTACATATGGAACCGCATCAGCGCCATACCTAGCAACTAAAGTCTTGAAGCAACTCGGCCATGACGTGAAAGAGACACTTCCGTTGGCATCTTCGGCTTTACAAAATGACTTCTACATGGACGATCTAATGACAGGCGACGAAACGATTGAGAACGTTTTAAGACTTCAGTCAGAAATCATTCAAGCTACATCTCAAGCAGGATTTGAAATAAGGAAATGGGCGTCGAATGAAGCTGCATTATTGGATACACTACCAGCCAACATGAAGGATTTACAAAAGCCACTATGCATCGAGAACGACGAATCAGTCAAGACTCTCGGCCTATATTGGACTCCTTCGGCTGATAATTTCTCGTTTATGGTTACTTCTCCAGCGTCAAGAAGTTCAATCACTAAACGTACGATTCTTTCGGATACAGCAAGGATATTCGATCCTCTGGGACTGTTGGCACCAGTAACCGTTCGAGCGAAACTGATGTTACAGGAAATGTGGCAGCTAAAATTGAATTGGGATGAGCAACTTGCCCAACCACTTGAAGCTAAATGGAGGTCGTTTCGAACCGATTTACCAGAAATTGAAAACATTACGGTTCAACGGCACATTTCGCAAGCTAATGCTACAGACATTAGCCTGCATGGATTTTGTGACGCATCGGAGAAAGCGTACGCAGCTGCCGTATAGTTGAAGACGGTGAATAACAACGGACAAATCAAAATACAACTGATCGCTGCGAAAACAAGAGTCGCTCCGCTCAAACAAATCACACTTCCGAGACTGGAATTATCTGGTGCATTACTTTTGGCTTCTCTGATTCAACTGATCAGGGAGTCATTGAGATTGGATATAGCTGATGTTCATTGCTGGTCGGACTCAACAATCGTCCTAGCTTGGTTGAAAGCTCCACCGCAACGTTGGAAAACGTTCGTAGCCAATCGAGTGTCAGAGATCCACGAGAAACTACCGAGAGCGCAATGGCATCACATTTCAGGAGATAGCAACCCTGCAGATTGCGCTTCTCGAGGAATATCCGCTAGCGAACTGGGAAATCATGGTCTCTGGTGGCATGGACCGCAGTGCCTTATTTTCGCCGCAACAACGCAAGAACTACATGAACTCTCAGAGCCAAATGAATGTTTATCCGAGGAAAGACGAATTATTTCGTTAGTAACACATCATCAAATGGATTTCACGCTCTTTTCCAAATTTTCAGGGCTCAAAAAACTCATTCATATCACCGCCTACATTCTACGTTTTGTCTTCAATTCGCGAAATGCGACAGAATTGAGGATTACTGGACCTTTATCGAAGGAAGAGAACAATAAGGCGCTATCCCATTGGATTCGGGTCGTCCAAAGCAACAGTTTTAACGAAGAGATAGCTTGCCTTAAACAAAACAAGGAATTACCACGGAAAAGTAAAATCCTTTCGATGCGTCCGTACATCGATCAAGATGGGATTCTTAGAGTTGGTGGCAGACTTTGCCACTCCAACTTACCATACGAACAAAGGCATCCGGCACTGTTACCGAGACAGAGCAAATTAACAGAACTTCTAATACAACACGAGCACGAAAAACATTTTCACGGAGGTGCTCAACTACTAACTTCTGTCTTACAGAAACGTTATTGGATCGTCGGTCTTCGTGATGCCATACGTTTCCATATCAGAAGATGTGTTTCATGTGTACGACAGCAGGCAGTCACTGTAAAGCAACTTATGGGCGATTTACCACCAGCGAGAGTAAATCCTGCTCGGCCATTTTTGAAGAGTGGAGTCGACTACGCAGGACCATTTACCCTTAAACTAATGAAGGGACGAAGTCACTTCAGGTTTAAGGGAAACATTGCCGTCTTCGCTTGCTTTACCACAAGATCAATTCATCTTGAACTTGTCAGTGACATGACCACCGAAGCATTTCTGGCAGCATTGAAACGCTTTGTTGCTCGACGAGGAAAATGCGCCAACATTTACAGCGACTGCGGAACCAACTTTACAGGAGCCGATCGAGAGATGAAAACATTCATCAAATTCATAGTCTCTACAAACAACAACGATCAAGTATCACGATGGCTCGCAGACGAAGGAATTAATTGGCACTTCAACCCGCCTGCAGCGCCACATTTTGGAGGCCTCTGGGAAGCCGGGGTGAAGTCCGTCAAGTATCATCTGAAACGAGTTCTTGGCACCATGGTTCTAAACTTTGAAGAAATGCAAACGCTTCTTTGCCAAATCGAAGCTTGCTTAAATTCACGTCCTTTAACGGCGTTAAGCTCGGATCCAAACGACTTCAATGCGTTGACACCTGGACATTTCCTAATCGGAGATGCACTCACCGCAATACCCGAACCCGATCTCACTTCTGAAAACGTCAACCGCCTGTCACGTTGGCAATTGGGCCAACAAGTACTGCAGCACTTTTGGAACCGTTGTCGAAATGAATTCCTCTCTCGCCTTCTACAACGTCCAAAGTGGACTACACCAAAACCGAATCTACGAGTTGGCGACTTGGTCTTGCTCAAAGATGAAGATTTACCTCCAACCAAGTGGAGAATGGCAAGAATCACTGAACTTCATCCAGGACAAGACAATCAAGTTCGCGTCGTAACTGTCAGAACCTCTGACAAATCACTGAAAAGACCCGTAGTTAAATTATGCCAGTTACCACTAGACTGATTTTAATTGTATTCAAACTGTTTACTAAGGGTTATTTATGTATGCAAATGTAACTTTTCGGACTTTTACTATCTCATTTGAAATTCGTTATTTCAAGGCGGGCGGAATGTTCGGTTGTACACATCGTAATTTTGTATAGTACATGTACCTATATTCGTTTTCAAATGTTTATATAGCGCACGCGCGCGTGAAAGTGAGTTTTTGGTTGCTGTTAAAAAAGGTGTTATTTTGCGCGTGTAAAAATAAATTAACGGCCAGTTCTGTTTTGAAATAAGAGGAAAAAGGTTTACCGGTTTTTATGTCGGAAAAGTTCGCGTCTTTTATTTCGCTGTTCACGACAGTACTTGTACCGTTGCTGATGGTACTTGTACCGTTGATGATGGTACTTGTACCGTTGATGATGGTACTTGTACCGTTGATGATGGTACTTGTACCGTTGATGATGGTACTTGTACCGTTGATGATGGTACTTGTACCGTTGATGATATGATAGTTTTTTTTTTATAATGAACTCTTTATTATGACTTCTGAGGAATACATATGGTGAAATGTAATAAAAATTCAGTTGACAAACAAAATTTGCAAAGTTAGTGCAAACTGGCAGACGATCGAAAAAACGGCTCATGTTATGAGTAAACAAATGGTAAAATGAAGAGAAAAATCACCTAACGCGTAAGCGGTCGACGTCCTTATCACGAAGGTGTTACATTTTGCGACATTTAGAACGAAAGTGGTGAGGATAACAAATATATATAGACTATTTACAATGATATGATAGTACTTGTACCGTTGATGATGGTACTTGTACCGTTGATGATATGATAGTACTTGTACCGTTGATAATGGTACTTGTACCGTTGATAATCGTACTTGTACCGTTGATGACGGTACTTGTACCGTTGATGACGGTACTTGTACCGTTGATGATGGTACTTGTACCGTTGATGATGGTACTTGTACCGTTGATGATGGTACTTGTACCGTTGATGATGGTACTTGTACCGTTGATGATGGTACTTGTACCGTTGATGATGGTACTTGTACCGTTGATGATGGTACTTGTAGAAATATTTTAACATTTCTAGAAATATTTTAACATTTCTAGAAATATTTTAACATTTCTAGAAATATTTTAACATTTCTAGAAATATTTTAACATTTCTAGAAATATTTTAACATTTCTAGAAATATTTTAACATTTCTAGAAATATTTTAACATTTCTAGAAATATTTTAACATTTCTAGAAATATTTTAACATTTCTAGAAATATTTTAACATTTCTAGAAATATTTTAACATTTCTAGAAATATTTTAACATTTCTAGAAATATTTTAACATTTCTAGAAATATTTTAACATTTCTAGAAATATTTTAACATTTCTAGAAATATTTTAACATTTCTAGAAATATTTTAACATTTCTAGAAATATTTTAACATTTCTAGAAATATTTTAACATTTCTAGAAATATTTTAACATTTCTAGAAATATTTTAACATTTCTAGAAATATTTTAACATTTCTAGAAATATTTTAACATTTCTAGAAATATTTTAACATTTCTAGAAATATTTTAACATTTCTAGAAATATTTTAACATTTCTAGAAATATTTTAACATTTCTAGAAATATTTTAACATTTCTAGAAATATTTTAACATTTCTAGAAATATTTTAACATTTCTAGAAATATTTTAACATTTCTAGAAATATTTTAACATTTCTAGAAATATTTTAACATTTCTAGAAATATTTTAACATTTCTAGAAATATTTTAACATTTCTAGAAATATTTTAACATTTCTAGAAATATTTTAACATTTCTAGAAATATTTTAACATTTCTAGAAATATTTTAACATTTCTAGAAATATTTTAACATTTCTAGAAATATTTTAACATTTCTAGAAATATTTTAACATTTCTAGAAATATTTTAACATTTCTAGAAATATTTTAACATTTCTAGAAATATTTTAACATTTCTAGAAATATTTTAACATTTCTAGAAATATTTTAACATTTCTAGAAATATTTTAACATTTCTAGAAATATTTTAACATTTCTAGAAATATTTTAACATTTCTAGAAATATTTTAACATTTCTAGAAATATTTTAACATTTCTAGAAATATTTTAACATTTCTAGAAATATTTTAACATTTCTAGAAATATTTTAACATTTCTAGAAATATTTTAACATTTCTAGAAATATTTTAACATTTGTAGAAATATTTTAACATTTCTAGAAATATTTTAACATTTCTAGAAATATTTTAACATTTCTAGAAATATTTTTAATATCTAGGAATATTTTTAATCTCTAGGAATATTTTTAAGCTCTAGGAATATTTTTAATCTCTAGGAATATTTTTAATCTCTAGGAATATTTTTAAGCTCTAGGAATATTTTTAATCTCTAGGAATATTTTTAATCTCTAGGAATATTTTTAAGCTCTAGGAATATTTTTAATCTCTAGGAATATTTTACGGCAAAACGCGAGAGAGAAAGCAGCAGCGCTTGTAGTTTCCAATTGAACGCGTCGTAGAGTTGAGTGTGAACACTGTAATGGCGAACTCTGATGACACTTGTACCGTTGATGATGGTACTTGTACCGTTGATGATATGATACCATCAATGGTATTAGTATCATCATCAACGGTACAAGTTCCACCATCAACGGTACAAGTACCATTATCAACGGTACAAGTACTATCATATCATCAACGGTACAAGTACCATCATCAACGGTACAAGTACCATCATCAACGGTACAAGTACCATCATCAACGGTACAAGTACCATCATCAACGGTACAAGTACCATCATCAACGGTACAAGTACCATCAGCAACGGTACAAGTACCATCATCAACGGTACAAGTACCATCATCAACGGTACAAGTACCATCATCAACGGTACAAGTACCATCATCAACGGTACAAGTACCATCATCAACGGTACAAGTACCATCATCAACGGTACAAGTACCATCATCAACGGTACAAGTACCATCATCAACGGTACAAGTGTCATCAGAGTTCGCCATTACAGTGTTCACACTCAACTCTACGACGCGTTCCATTGGAAACTACAAGTGCTGCTTTCTCTCTCGCGTTTTGCCGAAAAATATTCTATGTCCGTAAAATATTCCTAGAGATTAAAAATATTCCTAGAAATGTTAAAATATTCCTAGAAATGTTAAAATAGTTCTAGAAATGTTAAAATATTTCTAGAAATGTTAAAATATTTCTAGAAATGTTAAAATATTTCTAGAAATGTTAAAATATTTCTAGAAATGTTAAAATATTTCTAGAAATGTTAAAATATTTCTAGAAATGTTAAAATATTTCTAGAAATGTTAAAATATTTCTAGAAATGTTAAAATATTTCTAGAAATGTTAAAATATTTCTAGAAATGTTAAAATATTTCTAGAAATGTTAAAATATTTCTAGAAATGTTAAAATATTTCTAGAAATGTTAAAATATTTCTAGAAATGTTAAAATATTTCTAGAAATGTTAAAATATTTCTAGAAATGTTAAAATATTTCTAGAAATGTTAAAATATTTCTAGAAATGTTAAAATATTTCTAGAAATGTTAAAATATTTCTAGAAATGTTAAAATATTTCTAGAAATGTTAAAATATTTCTAGAAATGTTAAAATATTTCTAGAAATGTTAAAATATTTCTAGAAATGTTAAAATATTTCTAGAAATGTTAAAATATTTCTAGAAATGTTAAAATATTTCTAGAAATTTTAAAATATTTCTAGAAATTTTAAAATATTTCTAGAAATGTTATTTAGTTTTTTCCGGTTTGGCGCCCCATACAGCTTCGAATATCTCCTTTAAGGGTTGAGAGGGCAGACCTCTGTTATTGATCTGTTTCTCTTTTATCATTGGTGGTTTTGTAAGTTTTTACTTCGTACCGCTCTTTGGAGAAGTTACGAAAAAATCATCAGTTTTTCAGTCTTCTTATTTCTAAGCCTTTATTGGACATTTTTGGGAATTTTTTCTAAGCTGTTTTGGACACAGAACAATTTTTATCGTTTATAATTTTTTCCAAATTATGCAAACGTCTTACTGCATATAAAAATTACCCTTTGTAACAAACTTCAAATTCGTCTGAAAAATATTTAAATCAACACATGCAACTTCAAGCTGCTTTTGGAGTGACTTTGGATCTTTAATTTTTGACTGCCTACCTCCTTTTAAGATTCGGCTTCGTTGAAAATATTTCCTTTTACTCAATTCTAAATCATTTGCTAACGATATATCTAGCGAGTCCATTACATCAAAAGTTGCATGATGACTTAGGCCTAAGGGGTGCTTTGGGTATTAGCCTAGCTGATTATTATTATTATTCTTCACTTAATAATAAAAACATTCCTATTTACTTTTGATAAAATTTTAATTATTTGAAAGCTAACTTAATAGTATTGCACAACACCCGAAAAAAAATACAGAAATGCATGGATCCTGACGTCATACAAACCAATCTCCTCATTGGCTAATATTTGAATTTGAATAGGACAAATAAGGTCGCATTTTGTAAAGCTGACACACCTGTGGTGGGGGATGCGTATTTGCTACTCCTAGCTTTAACGTAGTTGAATGACCAGGGTTCCGAAGCGGTACTTAACATGTGGTAAATTATGTGGTATATAATGGTAATAATGTTATGCCATGAAATGAAAAGGTGGTTAATAATGGTAGCTATTGGTAAAGAATATATTTCCATGGATTATTTACAGTATTTACGGACTTGTAGAGAAATCAAAATAAAGTTAAAGATCTTCTAAAGTCGATATATTCCTTTTTGAATGATTTTCTTGACGTCACATATTATTATACTATAATATTAATCAATATTTAAAATAATTTACATTTATTTACTAGTGGTATTCACAATATTGGAAAAAAGTGGTATTTTTGGAACACTGTTTTCTGATGTTAGATTAATTTATCTGCAAATTTTTTGGACTGTAAAAAAGTTGAGAAAAAACAGATTGAAATAACTGTTGTTTTCAGTTTTACTAATTTTAAGACATTTAAAGGTTCACCGAATAATTTTAAAAATTCGTGCCGGATTTGACGTAGCCCTACCCTCAAAATCCCTTTAAGGATTGTTGTTTCTACTCTTATTATTACGAAAATATTTTTTTTATATTTCCATAGATTAATTAAAGTACACCAGTTAAAAGAATAGATAGATTAGCCTAACGGCCTCGATTTCTCAGACACAGTTACCTGGTACTTCCAAAGACTAGTTAGTAAAACCTTGAGAAAGGTTCCAGTCCTTAGCCACGCTATGATTAATTTCGTCATTTTCGAAACAGACTATTACTAAAATAAATTGCGTTGGGAAGTGTGTTACTTTTGCTATTACCTATTTTCAGCAATTTAATGGCGTCGCATATTAGATCAACGTCCAAGCAGACAATAGGCGCTTAAATAAATCATCCTCCCAGGAAATCGCCAAGAAGTAATATTTCCCGCAAGGTATTGTTGACATAGTGCTTGTTGAAATAATGGAAACTTTTCACCTGTAAACAGAACGTTTTGTTTTGGCTAAGCCTTAATATGTCGAAAAAGCTACCTGGTAAACGCTTGTTGCTGCCGTAAAAGTGAAAATTTTCCATTATTTTAACAGTGACTTGCTGGTCCTAGGTCCCGGAAATATTACTTCTTGGCGATTTCCTTGATGATGATAGTAGGGTCCTCGTGCCGGTCCCAGGGAGTATACAGTGGAAGGCCGCCACCCGGGTGGTGAACGTACAAAGGCAGGGTGGTGCTGGGTGGTGAACTAGCAACGCTAGACCACCATGGTGGTGAATTGTAGAAGGCAGCTGCCTTTCTGTGTATTAATGGTTGACCGTCAACTCATTACCCACCTCCAGAAAAGAAGGGCTATAATCCTGATTGACAGTCCCCGCTTTCCGTTGGGTGGAGAACTAGTAAAGCTAGGACATCACTGGTGGTGAACGTGTAAAGCTATAGAGAGTGGTGAACATGAAAAGGTACAGACTGTACCTCGATAAAATGAAAGCGTTATAGAAGGTAGCAGCGTTTCTCTGTATTATTGATAGAAGGTCCCCACCTGCAGAAAGAAGAGTTTTAATCCTGATTGACGTTCTCCGCTTTTTCACCGTCTGTATGAAGCGCGTACGTTTCTCCGATACTATTGTACACGTTCTACCGTACGAAGACCGTGTAAACTACGAATTGAGAAATAAACATCATTTTAATATGCAAATTAGATTAAAATTTGAACCGCTAATTTCCCCGGTATTATTTAAGTTGCGAATGAGTGGTGGTAAATGTTACAACGGTGGTGCCCAAAACCCTGCCGTACGAAGACCGTGTAAACTACGAATTGATAAATAAACAATATTTTATTATGCAACTTAGACTTAAATTTGAACCACTGATCTCCCCGGTATTATTAAAGAGGCGAATGAGTGGTGGTGAATCTTTCAGCGGTGGTACCCAAAACCCTGCGTTTTCTCACAGTGGCGACGTAAAATACCATGACGCAATATATTAATATACATATAAAGTCGAACGTCTAGAGTGGATGACCATTCAAACTCGAAGAAGTTTCAAGTCAAGAAGAATAAATCGACAAGAACTATGTAAGTATAATCCAGTATTTTAGTCCTCTTTTTATGGGGACAATATATTTACTTATCAATTACAGGTATAAAAAATCGATAGTCGTTGATTTTGAATTCTTTGACGGGCGGACCAGAGATGAAAAGCCGGAGAAAATAGTGAAAGAAGCGTCAGCATGTTCGGCCGAAACTACACCCCGGGTCGCATCGTGGACTTTCCTCCCGCCGTACCCCCGAGCTGACCTCCCTTCCCGCACTCAACGACAGAACACTTGGGTAGAAAAGAACATACACGGCCTCGCTTGGGACTATGGTTTCACCCCGTACAACAAATTGGAAGAATGCATGCGAATGGCTACTCACGGCTATGACCGCGTATTTTGTAAAGGCGAGGAGAAATGCGTATTTTTATTAGAACTAATACACCGCGAAGTGATAGACTTAAATGGTGTAGGGTGTCCGAAGGTTACTGAATTAGACGAAGACGGACCCATGTTTGCGTGTCTTACTCGTCACAAAACGAACTTTTTAAGTAGGAAATATTCCTGCGCTCTTGAAAAGAGTACATTATTTTCCGAGTGGCTATATAAAAATATCAATCTTGTAACTGAACAATTATCAGATGAATAAAAAGCAATTTTATTTAGCTCAAAAGTTTTATTTTTATCTTAAAAATATTTTAAAAAAGAATAAAAAAGTACATTTTAAAGAATTAAAAAACATTTTAAAGAATTAAACAACATTTTAAAGAATTGAAAAATATTTTAAAGAATTAAAAAAAATATTTTCAAATTCTAATTGAGTTTGGAAAGTTTTCCAAGGTGGCCCTTGTAATGAATGCACCTAGATGTTGCAATACGGATGCATCTAGAGTGACCAGCATGTTCATCCGCCCTTCCGTCATAAGATGGCGTACATCCCGCCTCCGGATGAGGAACGCCGTTATAGATGTTTGGACGCTAGTTAAGGGAAGTTAAGTTAAGTTAAATATATATATAAACATTATTAGAATAAATACATACGCAAATCCATGGGTGTTTAGCTCTAAATACCCCTCTGGAGGAGGGATATAAAGGCCATCCGCGTTTCGGGAAGGGCTAATATATGAAAGTAATATATATTAAAGAAAATGTATAAATATATGTATATATTAATTATACGTACACAGGGATCATGTTAACGGCGATAATTTCCTCAACTAAATCAAGGATCGCTCTAACATAACATTCGGTTCCTTGGAGACTTGGGGTTAATAGGGATCTGATTAGCAGCATGATTCTAATTAGATATAATTATTGATAATTAAAAAAATGTATATATATATATTTTTTTTTTCCCATAAATTTTAAATAATTTATATATTTACCCAAAACCATCAATATTTAGAATATTCGCGGGGAATTCCTCAATTAACGAACTGTGTTGGTATGGTTCAGGTTCAGGTTCATTTAATAATACCCTAATTATTTAAAATTACGAATATGTTATTTACAAGTAACTTCCATGTCATAATAGTACAAATAAATAAATTACTTACATGTCGTCCTCCTGTAAAATCGTCTTCAATTTCATCCTCCGACTCATCAATACCTTCCTCCAAGTATTCGCTCGTTAATGGAATCCTTCCAACAACCATTTTTATATTGGGTTTGGAACGGAAAGTGAACTTTTGAGCATCCTGGAGCCCCTTTTAAAGAAACCAATTGGATATGCCGGGTTTTGCCTATAGTTGTAAAAATAACGTTCGCAAAGGTTAAGTAGTAAGAAATACCCTAATGACACTATGTATTTTTCGTGTTTTACGATCCATAGATACTAAATATAGGGATAAACTTAAATACCCTAGAGTAAAACTACTGTTGCGGAAAAACCATCAGATATTCGCTAGTTTTCAATGGACAATGAAAGGTTATCTTAATATATTTGCGGTAATCCGTAGTAGTAACCACTCTCCTCGCACTTCCCCAACCTTTTCTCCTTTATGTCAATCATTGACGCGCGTGAAAATTGGAGAAAATTACAAAATGTCCTGAAGAAACCCAGTAACCCAACTAGGCCTCTTAACTTTGGATACGTTACTTTCAACGCATAGTTAAAGAGAGAGAGAGAGAGAGACATACATCGCAAAATTGCACAATATTGTGTTTGGACGACAAAGTTTATTTTAATATAATTTATTCATAAATATTTTTTGAAGTACAAACAAGAATAGTAACCTAAGCCTACACACAAGAAACATCTTTACTCTACTTTAAATCCAATCAAATCTATTTCCGATATGTAAATAGATGGAAACATATTGCAAAAAAAATCTCTTTTTCTACTTTTAATTGGTAAAATACAATTCCAATATGTAAATATAAGTATAAAAATACGACAAAAACAACTTGCCTATATTTAAAATATGGTAAAATACAATTCTTATACACAAATATAGTCAGAAAGATACTATAAAAACAAAAAAAAATGAAAATAAAATAAAATAAAATTAGTGTGGATAAGATTTGCAAATATCATTTTGAAACTAATAATTTTCACGCTTTATTTAAGTCAAGCAATTACATTAATAAAAATGAAAGACGTTAAACAAAATAATAATTTGTAAATATTGTAAATATTTTAAGACAATAAAGAAATTAAGATATGTTTTAATTAAAACCTCTTTTATTTTCTACAATAGTTACTTTTTATTACTATAAATATTCCAATATTAAATGGGAACCGCTGCCCTAGAAAAAGTGCATTCAGAAAAATTTTATAGACAGAATATTTCACCCGGTGGGGAATTGTACACTAACTCACATACAAACTAAGACGTTAAACAAAATAATATTTTAAGCCAATAAAGAAATTAAGAAATGTTTTAAATAAGATCTCTTTTTTCTACAATAGTCACCTTTTATTTCTATAAATTTTTCAATATTGATATATTATTATTATTATTATGTTAATATTAAATCGCACAATTATCCGGAGTTAAGCCACTCAATGGTAAACAACATTACAAAAAGTTCTAATGGTACTGATTCACGATGTCAATTATTCTAGATTTCGTTTCGAACTGAGAGACTGTTTAAACTAGTTCGCGTGTTTCACTTTTTCTTTTTAGTTTTCTGCTCTCTTCCAACTATCTTGCATTGTTTTTATATCTTTAACTTCATTTCTCAGTACCATTTCTCTTTGACTAGCTTAAATCTCCACTCTTCAATATGCTTTTCCATTTCTGCCAAATGCTTTCTTATTTCTAGCTCATCTAGAAACGTCACATTATACTCTTCCACTATTTTACTCGCTTCTTCAAATGTATTGAAATCCATATGGTTATAACTAACAAAACATAATTAATATAAAAAGTTCAGAAATGCTAAATTTAGGTCGTCTGAAAGACCCTTCTCTCTACTACGTCACAAATGTTTTGTTAAAAATAATGAAATTAATTATGAACTCCATTTAATATCATTAAGTGTCTATATACCAAAGTGGCTCTTTAGCCAACATCACAAGCATTTTGATAAAATAAATATATCAAGTTTTAGTATGAGAAACTTATATTTCTCAAGTATTGTAATTGTACATGTGATTCCGTATGAGGACCTGGTAAATTTATATATACGTAACGCTACTCATTTCAAATGGGTATACGAATACGTTAAATTACATTCCGATATACAAATATATATATACTTGACGTTCAATACGTTTAAATAGACTTCCAAAATACAAATATAGATAGTAAAATACTAAAAAAAAAAACCTCTTTCTCTACGTTAAAATAGATTTCATTACGCAAATATAGGTAGAAAAATACTACAAAATCCCCTTAACTTGGCGTTCAATATGTTAAAATACTTTTCCGATACGTAAATATAGGTAAAACATATAAACTCTACTTTTAATACAACAAAATACAATTCTGATATTCAAATATTTAAAAATACTTAATGTACCTTTTGTAATCACGAATTCATCCAATTGTTAATCATAAATTCCATATTAGATGGTGTATGTATGATTGGTAAGACTCTTGTCAGTAAAATACATTTCCAATGTGAAAATATAGATAGAAAAATACTAAAATCCCATTTTAAATTTGATAAAATACATTTCAGATATGTAAATAGGTAGAATAATACTATAAAATTCCTTTTTTCTACTTTTAATACGGCAAAACACAACTCCGATACGCAAATATATACAGAAAATACTAAAAAACCTCTATACTCTACGTTCAGTACGTTAAAATAGATTTCATTACGCAAATATAGTTAGAAAAATACTACAAAATCCCCTTAACTTGGCGTTCAATATGTTAAAATACTTTTCCGATACGTAAATATAGGTGGAAAGATACTATTAAAACATCTAAACTCTACTTTTAATACAACAAAATACAATTCTGATATTCAAATATTTAAAAATACTTATTGTACTGAGTTACGTTTAAAAGAACCTTTTGTAATCACGAATTCATCCAATTGTTAATCATAAATTCCATATTAGATGGTGTATGTATATTTGGTAAGACTCTTGTCAGTTAAATGACACGAATCAGCGTTGATTCGTGTCATTTAACGTATTAAAGGTAAAATATAGAGATTTTGTAGTATTTTTCTACCTATATTAGCATTTTGTAAATATATTTTAACGTATTGAATGTAGAGTATAGAGATTGTTGTAATCTTACCAATCATACATACACCATCTAATATGGAATTTATGATTAACAATTGGATGAATTCGTGTTTACAAAAGGTTCTTTTAAACGTAACTCAGTACATTAAGTATTTTTAAATATTTGAATATCAGAATTGTATTTTGTTGTATTAAAAGTAGAGTTTAGATGTTTTAATAGTATCTTTCCACCTATATTTACGTATCGGAAAAGTATTTTAACATATTGAACGCCAAGTTAAGGGGATTTTGTAGTATTTTTCTAACTATATTTGCGTAATGAAATCTATTTTAACGTACTGAACGTAGAGTATAGAGGTTTTTAGTATTTTCTGTATATATTTGCGTATCGGAGTTGTGTTTTGCCGTATTAAAAGTAGAAAAAAATGAATTTTATAGTATTATTCTACCTATTTACATATCTGAAATGTATTATATCAAATTTAAAATGGGATTTTAGTATTTTTCTATCTATATTTTCACATTGGAAATGTATTTTACTGACAAGAGTCTTACCAAATATACATACACCATCTAATATGGAATTTATGATTAACAATTGGATGAATTCGTGATTACAAAAGGTTCTTTTAAACGTAACTCAGTACAATAAGTATTTTTAAATATTTGAATATCAGAATTGTATTTTGTTGTATTAAAAGTAGAGTTTAGATGTTTTAATAGTATCTTTCCACCTATATTTACGTATCGGAAAAGTATTTTAACATATTGAACGCCAAGTTAAGGGGATTTTGTAGTATTTTTCTAACTATATTTGCGTAATGAAATCTATTTTAACGTACTGAACGTAGAGTATAGAGGTTTTTTAGTATTTTCTGTATATATTTGCGTATCGGAGTTGTGTTTTGCCGTATTAAAAGTAGAAAAAAGGAATTTTATAGTATTATTCTACCTATTTACATATCTGAAATGTATTTTATCAAATTTAAAATGGGATTTTAGTATTTTTCTATCTATATTTTCACATTGGAAATGTATTTTACTGACAAGAGTCTTACCAATCATACATACACCATCTAATATGGAATTTATGATTAACAATTGGATGAATTCGTGATTACAAAAGGTTCTTTTAAACGTAACTCAGTACATTAAGTATTTTTAAATATTTGAATATCAGAATTGTATTTTGTTGTATTAAAAGTAGAGTTTATATGTTTTACCTATATTTACGTATCGGAAAAGTATTTTAACATATTGAACGCCAAGTTAAGGGGATTTTGTAGTATTTTTCTACCTATATTTGCGTAATGAAATCTATTTTAACGTAGAGAAAGAGGTTTTTTTTTTTAGTATTTTACTATCTATATTTGTATTTTGGAAGTCTATTTAAACGTATTGAACGTCAAGTATATATATATTTGTATATCGGAATGTAATTTAACGTATTCGTATACCCATTTGAAATGAGTAGCGTTACGTATATATAAATTTACCAGGTCCTCATACGGAATCACATGTACAATTACAATACTTGAGAAATATAAGTTTCTCATACTAAAACTTGATATATTTATTTTATCAAAATGCTTGTGATGTTGGCTAAAGAGCCACTTTGGTATATAGACACTTAATGATATTAAATGGAGTTCATAATTAATTTCATTATTTTTAACAAAACATTTGTGACGTAGTAGAGAGAAGGGTCTTTCAGACGACCTAAATTTAGCATTTCTGAACTTTTTATATTAATTATGTTTTGTTAGTTATAACCATATGGATTTCAATACATTTGAAGAAGCGAGTAAAATAGTGGAAGAGTATAATGTGACGTTTCTAGATGAGCTAGAAATAAGAAAGCATTTGGCAGAAATGGAAAAGCATATTGAAGAGTGGAGATTTAAGCTAGTCAAAGAGAAATGGTACTGAGAAATGAAGTTAAAGATATAAAAACAATGCAAGATAGTTGGAAGAGAGCAGAAAACTAAAAAGAAAAAGTGAAACACGCGAACTAGTTTAAACAGTCTCTCAGTTCGAAACGAAATCTAGAATAATTGACATCGTGAATCAGTACCATTAGAACTTTTTGTAATGTTGTTTACCATTGAGTGGCTTAACTCCGGATAATTGTGCGATTTAATATTAACATAATAATAATAATAATATATCAATATTGAAAAATTTATAGAAATAAAAGGTGACTATTGTAGAAAAAAGAGATCTTATTTAAAACATTTCTTAATTTCTTTATTGGCTTAAAATATTATTTTGTTTAACGTCTTAGTTTGTATGTGAGTTAGTGTACAATTCCCCACCGGGTGAAATATTCTGTCTATAAAATTTTTCTGAATGCACTTTTTCTAGGGCAGCGGTTCCCATTTAATATTGGAATATTTATAGTAATAAAAAGTAACTATTGTAGAAAATAAAAGAGGTTTTAATTAAAACATATCTTAATTTCTTTATTGTCTTAAAATATTTACAATATTTACAAATTATTATTTTGTTTAACGTCTTTCATTTTTATTAATGTAATTGCTTGACTTAAATAAAGCGTGAAAATTATTAGTTTCAAAATGATATTTGCAAATCTTATCCACACTAATTTTATTTTATTTTATTTTCATTTTTTTTTGTTTTTATAGTATCTTTCTGACTATATTTGTGTATAAGAATTGTATTTTACCATATTTTAAATATAGGCAAGTTGTTTTTGTCGTATTTTTATACTTATATTTACATATTGGAATTGTATTTTACCAATTAAAAGTAGAAAAAGAGATTTTTTTTGCAATATGTTTCCATCTATTTACATATCGGAAATAGATTTGATTGGATTTAAAGTAGAGTAAAGATGTTTCTTGTGTGTAGGCTTAGGTTACTATTCTTGTTTGTACTTCAAAAAATATTTATGAATAAATTATATTAAAATAAACTTTGTCGTCCAAACACAATATTGTGCAATTTTGCGATGTATGTCTCTCTCTCTCTCTCTCTTTAACTATGCGTTGAAAGTAACGTATCCAAAGTTAAGAGGCCTAGTTGGGTTACTGGGTTTCTTCAGGACATTTTGTAATTTTCTCCAATTTTCACGCGCGTCAATGATTGACATAAAGGAGAAAAGGTTGGGGAAGTGCGAGGAGAGTGGTTACTACTACGGATTACCGCAAATATATTAAGATAACCTTTCATTGTCCATTGAAAACTAGCGAATATCTGATGGTTTTTCCGCAACAGTAGTTTTACTCTAGGGTATTTAAGTTTATCCCTATATTTAGTATCTATGGATCGTAAAACACGAAAAATACATAGTGTCATTAGGGTATTTCTTACTACTTAACCTTTGCGAACGTTATTTTTACAACTATAGGCAAAACCCGGCATATCCAATTGGTTTCTTTAAAAGGGGCTCCAGGATGCTCAAAAGTTCACTTTCCGTTCCAAACCCAATATAAAAATGGTTGTTGGAAGGATTCCATTAACGAGCGAATACTTGGAGGAAGGTATTGATGAGTCGGAGGATGAAATTGAAGACGATTTTACAGGAGGACGACATGTAAGTAATTTATTTATTTGTACTATTATGACATGGAAGTTACTTGTAAATAACATATTCGTAATTTTAAATAATTAGGGTATTATTAAATGAACCTGAACCTGAACCATATCAACACAGTTCGTTAATTGAGGAATTCCCCGCGAATATTCTAAATATTGATGGTTTTGGGTAAATATATAAATTATTTAAAATTTATGGGAAAAAAAAATATATATATATACATTTTTTTAATTATCAATAATTATATCTAATTAGAATCATGCTGCTAATCAGATCCCTATTAACCCCAAGTCTCCAAGGAACCGAATGTTATGTTAGAGCGATCCTTGATTTAGTTGAGGAAATTATCGCCGTTAACATGATCCCTGTGTACGTATAATTAATATATACATATATTTATACATTTTCTTTAATATATATTACTTTCATATATTAGCCCTTCCCGAAACGCGGATGGCCTTTATATCCCTCCTCCAGAGGGGTATTTAGAGCTAAACACCCATGGATTTGCGTATGTATTTATTCTAATAATGTTTATATATATATTTAACTTAACTTAACTTCCCTTAACTAGCGTCCAAACATCTATAACGGCGTTCCTCATCCGGAGGCGGGATGTACGCCATCTTATGACGGAAGGGCGGATGAACATGCTGGTCACTCTAGATGCATCCGTATTGCAACATCTAGGTGCATTCATTACAAGGGCCACCTTGGAAAACTTTCCAAACTCAATTAGAATTTGAAAATATTTTTTTTAATTCTTTAAAATATTTTTCAATTCTTTAAAATGTTGTTTAATTCTTTAAAATGTTTTTTAATTCTTTAAAATGTACTTTTTTATTCTTTTTTAAAATATTTTTAAGATAAAAATAAAACTTTTGAGCTAAATAAAATTGCTTTTTATTCATCTGATAATTGTTCAGTTACAAGATTGATATTTTTATATAGCCACTCGGAAAATAATGTACTCTTTTCAAGAGCGCAGGAATATTTCCTACTTAAAAAGTTCGTTTTGTGACGAGTAAGACACGCAAACATGGGTCCGTCTTCGTCTAATTCAGTAACCTTCGGACACCCTACACCATTTAAGTCTATCACTTCGCGGTGTATTAGTTCTAATAAAAATACGCATTTCTCCTCGCCTTTACAAAATACGCGGTCATAGCCGTGAGTAGCCATTCGCATGCATTCTTCCAATTTGTTGTACGGGGTGAAACCATAGTCCCAAGCGAGGCCGTGTATGTTCTTTTCTACCCAAGTGTTCTGTCGTTGAGTGCGGGAAGGGAGGTCAGCTCGGGGGTACGGCGGGAGGAAAGTCCACGATGCGACCCGGGGTGTAGTTTCGGCCGAACATGCTGACGCTTCTTTCACTATTTTCTCCGGCTTTTCATCTCTGGTCCGCCCGTCAAAGAATTCAAAATCAACGACTATCGATTTTTTATACCTGTAATTGATAAGTAAATATATTGTCCCCATAAAAAGAGGACTAAAATACTGGATTATACTTACATAGTTCTTGTCGATTTATTCTTCTTGACTTGAAACTTCTTCGAGTTTGAATGGTCATCCACTCTAGACGTTCGACTTTATATGTATATTAATATATTGCGTCATGGTATTTTACGTCGCCACTGTGAGAAAACGCAGGGTTTTGGGTACCACCGCTGAAAGATTCACCACCACTCATTCGCCTCTTTAATAATACCGGGGAGATCAGTGGTTCAAATTTAAGTCTAAGTTGCATAATAAAATATTGTTTATTTATCAATTCGTAGTTTACACGGTCTTCGTACGGCAGGGTTTTGGGCACCACCGTTGTAACATTTACCACCACTCATTCGCAACTTAAATAATACCGGGGAAATTAGCGGTTCAAATTTTAATCTAATTTGCATATTAAAATGATGTTTATTTCTCAATTCGTAGTTTACACGGTCTTCGTACGGTAGAACGTGTACAATAGTATCGGAGAAACGTACGCGCTTCATACAGACGGTGAAAAAGCGGAGAACGTCAATCAGGATTAAAACTCTTCTTTCTGCAGGTGGGGACCTTCTATCAATAATACAGAGAAACGCTGCTACCTTCTATAACGCTTTCATTTTATCGAGGTACAGTCTGTACCTTTTCATGTTCACCACTCTCTATAGCTTTACACGTTCACCACCAGTGATGTCCTAGCTTTACTAGTTCTCCACCCAACGGAAAGCGGGGACTGTCAATTAGGATTATAGCCCTTCTTTTCTGGAGGTGGGTAATGAGTTGACGGTCAACCATTAATACACAGAAAGGCAGCTGCCTTCTACAATTCACCACCATGGTGGTCTAGCGTTGCTAGTTCACCACCCAGCACCACCCTGCCTTTGTACGTTCACCTCCAGCGCCACCCTGCCTTTGTACGTTCACCACCCGGGTGGCGGCCTTCCACTGTATACTCCCTGGGACCGGCACGAGGACCCTACTGATGATTTATTGAAGCGTCTATTAGCTGTTGGTTAAATCGAAGGTACAAATTGAAGCAGTTGGTGTTCTAAAATTCATAACTAGTTATCACGTCACTCGCATTGGAGGAAAAACTCTATAAGGTTAATAAGCATGTGCTAGAAAACAGATATATCCATGTGCTAGAAAACAGATATATGCATGACAAGCGAAAAATAACATTCGGAAACACGTGAATCAGAAAATCGTGGACTTGAAAACAGCTTCTTCTTTTACATTAGGCCTTTATATTATATAGACAATTATCTATAATAACAGTGCAGCCAGGCCCGGACTGGCCCGGGTGGCTAACCGGCGATCGCCGGTCAGATCGGGGCAAACTCAAATTGGGGGCCAAAGAGGAAAAATTTAGCATTAATGGGAAATGGGGCCCAGACGATTGCATAGCCGGTGGGGCCAACTTCTAGCCAGTCCTGCCCTGAGTGCGGCCATAGGAAATTGATGTCTTTAAATTAACAACTTTCAAATTGGATTTTACTTAAATTTAAATATTCATTTTAACCAAAACATATAAATTAAGTATTCTAGTGCTATATTGTAAATGAAATTACCCTACATTTAGTATTAACGATTTTCGTATAAATGTATTTTACCATGGTTAATAATTAGATAATAATTATTAATTACGATTATTTAAAATACACATTTGAGTAATAGGAAACGCGATTTAAGTCACGGTAATAAAAACAAACGAGTGCGCGGTTTCCGGTAGTAGCGAACGTCAAACACGTCAGTCAACATCTCTATAACGAATTCAGATTAAAAATTAATAGCCGACGACAGCGTCAACGTGAAGAAATGTTTGGTCAGTGTGCGACGGGCTTGAATATACATAAATCTCATAAACATTTAAAGTCGGGCAATGCTTAAGTAACCCCTTATAGATTATTAGCCAGGTTAAGCCGCTTAACCCGGTTTATAATTAGAGGTCGGGGACGGGTAATCATTATCCATGTTTAAATTGATTTTTTTCGGGGGAAAAATGTAAACAAAGAAATTTACCGGTTAATATTTCGGAAAATGATTAAAAAACATGTATTATTCGTAAAATTTGAGCTTTTTATAGAAAAAAACGTCGTTTTTCCGATTAATTTTACAGATTTATCAAAAAATTAATCGGATAATACAGAAATATAAATTACTTGATCAAAACGTTTTACGAATAATTTTGTGAGCTTTATCTATTGAATAAAGGTTAACCATCCCCGACCTCTACTTATAATCTATCTAATGGTGTCTGATTTAACGGTTGCCATAGAACACTGTTCATTTATGAAGGTACCATCTGTGTCGTTTGTCGATGGAAACTACGCAAGTGTACTTAAAAAATACTTGCCATAAGTGCCGGTTAACACACCCGTATTTCATACATAGCAAAGATTCGTCATGAGAGGAAAAGTACATTATAGGCGAAAACTTTTCGCTAGTTTTGGAGTAATTTTTAGGAAACAGAGAGCAGCTTCAAAGTACAGTTTGGGTGTTATTATATGGAAGAAGTTGGTAGTTTGGGGTAAAAGCAGGGCCGTGCAGAGGGGGGTCAGGGGGGCAAATCCCCGGGGCCCGGGTTAAAAGGGCCCACGAGGGGGGCCCGTAGCTGTAGGGCCCATCGAAGAAGCTCAAGGGGGGGGGGGGTGCAAATCAAGATAACTTGGGAGAAGTTTTCAGGGCTCAAGGGGGGGTGCAAATCGAAGGGGCCCGCGAGTAAGTTTGCCCCGGGCCTCAGGATACCTCTGCACGGCCCTGGGTAAAAGTTGTACTCTTTTCGTCCCAAAGTGAGCGAATAGTTTTGGCCTCAAATCTCTTATTTTTGGGGTATTGCAGTGGCGGCACTAGGTTTGGGACTCCAAATCCTACCAAGGTGGCCCAAAAAATTGGTTGGTAAGAGTTCCTTACCAACTTTCAATTTTACTGAAACTTATTAGTTGGGGCATAGAAATACAAATTTTAAGGATAAATCACCATATTTGGTGCGATGGTACCATAGGAGTGCTTTCTATAGTTCCAATCAAACATATTTTTATCTCCCGTTTATACCGACAAATATAAATGTTTTCTATTTATAGACCCAACATTCCATTAGTGCTAAACAACAGCGTTGTTCAATCTTAGGGGATTAGTTAATTAGATACAATGCCACGACTCAAGGCTATTTTGCGTGTATCCTTGAACCATAATTAAATAAGGTCTTTTTCCCCAAAAATTTACAGTCCGTGAAACAATCAATATATTTAGGACCTCAGTCATCAAGAAGTACGAGAAGATTATAACATGTCTTTTTAGCATGGTTAAAAAAAATGCAAATATCGAAATGATTTGGTGCACATGGATTTTCTTGTTCATTTTGATGAGAACATGACTTACGAAACATTTTAAGTAAATTCATTAATATAAATAACGAGGTAATGTTTTACCATTATAAACTAACCCATTTAAAACCAGGTCATAACTGCTGAAAATCAACAGTTAGTGTACCGGTACTTATTACTATAATAAACCCCGTGTAAACTTAAATAAGTAATAAATATTAAATATTTCTTTCAATTAAAGTATTTGAGTGACATAATTATTTTTTGCTTATAAATGGGTTGCGGCAGTCCTAAATATTAATGAATTTACGTACAATTTTTCATTGGTCATTTTCCCACCAAAATGAACAATAAAATCAATGTGCACCAAAATAATTACGATATTTGCATTTTTTTTAAACACCCTAATATCTTTTACACTTCTTGAAGCATGAGCCCGAGCATTCTCCTGTTGTCTTTTCAAAATACGTTTTTGGAAGAAAATATTGTGGAGCGAATTACATCACATAACAAGCTAAGCTACTTCCCAAGGAACCACATATGCCAGACATCTAGTTAATGGTGGCCAGGTTACAACGAGTAGGAGCATAGATAAAATAACTTCGTATATAGATGGGGCAAACTGACTCTCACGAGATTGTCCTGACATCTAGTGACTGTGCCAGTTGGCTGTGTTCTCGAGAGCGTAGAACGTATTGAGGAATTTGAGGTCGGAATTTTGTGAATAAACGTATTTTGCAACGTCAATGTCTTCAAATATACCAGAAATAGCGTTTAAAACAAACTTGAAATCATTACTGAATGCTATTTCTTTAGTGCTATTTTTTTAAATTTGCTCTCAGTTCAAGAAAAAAGTACTTTGAAAGTTTGAATACATATAGCTCCCTTAAGCCTTTGCAATTGGGATTGCGTTACACCAAGGTTCTAATACGGACTTCGTGTTGTGCGAACTTCACCAAATAATATTATTCGGGTGCCGCCACCAGATGTCGGCCAAAATACTGGCGTCACTTCTACAACATGAAGTTTCCTATCTATATACGAAGTTATTTTATCTATGAGTAGGAGGGTGGCGGCAAGCCCTTCATGCCACGCGAGCCAACAGGTCCCTACACTAACAGCGTGACATTAGGTTAAATATTACAACTCATTAATATTTAAATTGGCTTTGCAAAAAAGCGCAATTTGAATATTAAAATATGTGCGAAAATCGATTTGATAGTGATTGAAATTAAGCGAGAGTTTGAAAGGGGTACTTTTAACAGCGTCACTTAACATCGTATTTCCGGTTGCTATTAACATGAAGCCGCAGTTTCAGAGGGTACGTACGCCTATGCAGCAAGCGGCCAGAGATTAATTTATTTTCTATAGAAAAGAGAAGCCTTTTGTGGCGCATCGCTCACCTGTATCGAACAGGGTCATCCGACAGTGAACAAACCAAATAAGAAGTCGCGCGCAACGTTTCAAACCCGAACCCACCCTGTAATACAGTGAAAAAATAAACATTAAATGGCGAAATCAAAATAGCGCCGAAAATAGCTGTGGCATAAACGTTACCAGAAAGTGTATACGATTTATTAGCTTATGACTTTGAAACTGCGGGTAATCGTCAGACTGAGTTAGAATAGCGTACGCCTAATAATATCGCTGTATCGAAAAGGAGCAGGTGTGTTGAATTAACGGACGGAGCCGGCTTCCGGTTGAAGACCGATAAAGCGTTACCTAGACCTTAAGCGAGCGGAAATGACGTCACATTCATTTCCGTTATAACGTATTCGATTTCGAAGCGGGCCGCGACACTGAACCTCGCCAATCAAGGTGATATTCGAGATTTTTGTGTAACCTCAATTAATGATCAATAGTATCGTTATCTAACCTTCATTGTTTGGTATACTAAAGCTTTAATTGAGATTATAAATAGTTATTGTTATGATACTGCGCTGTTTGTGAGAAATAGTTTGTGGACCCCCTATTGAAGGTCAAACTATATACCACAAATTCGATGAAAAATTACAGTTATATTTTATAGTAGCTCTAGTATCAGTTAACAGGTTTTATTACCCGTTTCAAAAGCTCGCCCGTTATCAGGTAAGATAAGCCGCTATCTTATAATTACGGTTAGTCAAGCACCATTTTTTTTTCATTTTCATTTCTTAGAAGCCATTGTACGCGGTAACGGTTTTTGGGTCGAAATATTCCAAAAATTTGGGTGAGAAGTTAAAAGATTACAGCTGAATCTGCGAAAGTGAGTCTCGTCAATATCAGGCTGAGTATACAAAAATTTAGTTTTTCCTGTTTATTTAGTAGTAATCCCTCTACAGACGAACCTATACCGGCCCTAAATGTTCGAATAACTAAGCCTAAATTGTACGAAGTAGTGATTATATCTGTATCGGAAGGTAGATTAAACCTAAGCCTAAGCCTCGAAGAATCCATACGCCGATTTCTTTAGTAGTTTAAACAACAACTGAAATGGAATACATTATTTTTTACATTAACAATACGTAATGGGAAAAGGGGCCCCACAATTCTAGAGGGCCCGGAGCCGTCTTAAGGTTTTTGCGGGCCTTGGACACTTTTTAATTTGGGACTCTTTTAGGAATTTACTTAATTGTGGCAACAGTAATCGTAATTGGACATTAATTTTAATTATTTTTATTGATTGAATAATATGTAGGTTTTTTTGTAGTAAAAGTACAGTACTTCGCGAGAAAAGGTGAAGATATTTTACGAAATAAATAGTGCCCGTGCCAACTTTTCCGTGCCTTAAATGCAGGGCCGGATTAACCAATAGGCCGAATAGGCCTGGGCCTAGGGTACCAAACCTACAAGGGGCACCAAGAGGGTTCGAACAAAAATAAAAGTACAGAACTTTAATCATTTGCTTTTCACAAAATATTTTCCGGAGTAATTTTAGTAAATGCGTCCACCCCTATGAACCAAAAACGTTTGATTGTCACATTCATTGACGAACTGCCGTCTAGCCCCTGACGTCTGACGACATACTAAATCTGGCAGCAAAATGAATTTTCCTTCCATTTCTTAATTATAAATTGAGGAAGCGCCTAGCTCACTTCGCTCGCTATTGAAAGGGGGGCACCAAAATTAACTTGGGCCTAGGGCCCCATAAAGTCTTAATCCGGCCCTGCTTAAATGCCGTTTAAGATGGCACTCATTTTGGTTGGGTGCAGCAATGCGCAGGTCCAACACGTTGCTTTGTCCAGGGCCCTTCAACTCTGTAAAGACATGCCTGAAAATGCGTCTCGTACTTTAAAGTATGGCAATTGCGCAACGTTCGTTTGCGTAGCGCTCCAAATTTGTTTCGAATTTTTTTTGTTAAAAACGTGTTAAGCTTAGTTTCCACTAAGCATAAATCCACCGAAAAACGGACGAAAACCTGTCGTGCCGAAATGTTTTACGGCGGCCGTCAACGAAAACGGATTTTCGGCGGACGAAAGTCAATTTCTATTTGTTAAGTAAAGTTTTACGTAGCCAATAAGGGCTCTCACCAAACCGCATTTCGAGAACTAAATCATTAAAATATCCCTGATCTTCGCGTTTTCGAAGAATTTCTCGAATCCAACATCTTTTCTTATATTTTAGTTTCTTCTTCAAAATATTGGTCGCTAACAAAATAGTAGCTAAATTACAAATTATGAGAGTAGCTCGAATCGAGTCATTTCTTATACCAAATCGTCACGAAACCGAAAACGAAATATTTTTGTTACGAAAAACGAAAAATTCCGGACGAAAAATATGCCCAGTACGTCTCTTTCGACGAAACATACGCTAAAAACATTTGGAAATAATTGGAATGACAACGAGCTTACGTTATAACTTAACGTATAGGAGAAGAGTTCCTTGAAAGGACTTCCTTATTTTTAAATATTTTTGTATACATTTAAGGTCACTATACCCTAAAAACGGTGATTCTCCTTTTATTCGTAAAGATTCAATTTTTTTTCATTTAAAAGTTTAATAGAGGGGGCGCAATCTTATTCAAAGTATCTGTTGTTAAATTAGCCCCGAATAGGGTCACGCTAGAGTGACTAGCGAAGATAATGACCGACTAAAAATTATTCTCTTAGGAAGCAAAAACGAGTTAAACGAAGCGCCGTTTTAAAATGGAAAAGGGAAGAATAGAAAGTTGTATAAACACTTTTCTTTGGTCTTAGGAGGCGGCATGTCTGACCCCAGGTTAACTCAGGACGTGGATGGCGGCTGCCTCTTCGGAAGTCAAACTGACGATCTCTCCAGTCGCGAACAGTCGACCAACGCGAGCGGTGTAGCGAAACAAACGGCGTCGGATTTTGGAAGTAACAATGAGCTGAAAAAATCTAACGAAGTCCTCGCTAATAACATCTGCGTCGGTAAACTAGCATCGGAGACGGAGGGTGGCAAAGGTGAGGGGAGGAATAACAGCAGTTTCAAAGAGAAGCCCGCTTGCGACGAAAAGACTTCGCACAACCAAGCGAACGACGCGACGGAGGACATGGCGGATTACGGACACGAGGTAATGATCAAGATTTCTTAAGTACGATCGTATCACGTTCACTTATTCGATATTCGCTTTTCAAAAAGTGGTAACTATAAGGTATAATACTAATGAACGAATTACCATCAATTATTTACAAATTAAATTATAAGTCGATAATAGAGAATAAGTCCAGGATTTTAATGTAAATATGGAAAGTTTTCGGTTTTTGTTAGCAATTTCCACCTTTATTGTATGATGTACTTGATTTCCTTACGTATAATTTACCGTTTAATATTATTAACCATTATTTTATGGTTAATATTTTTTGAAGAAGAAAAGTCGTATTTTTTAATACCGATAATATTTTTTTCAAATTTGAACGCATTATGTCCATATTTGAATAGCATTACTGATGATAGTTAATTAAACAGCCATATGGTTATCATGATCGTATCTGCAATTTTCGATATCTTATTTATGAATAGTAAATAGAATCAAATTTAATGTCTGCGAGCGGATTTCAATCTAACCAAGTCGCAGCTGTTATTATAGGGTTTACTCGACGCCAATTTTTGTGTTACAGAAATATAATTGTGTGGTCTCGAAACGCTTGTATTAATTTGTAAATGTAACCTGAGCTTAAAGTAACGAAGAAAGATTATCCCTCTAGTCTTTGGTAGTGGTAATCGGTAAAGTGTATGCAAAAAATTTAATTATAATAGCTATGAGTATTCCATTCATCGACGTAAAAGTATTTCAATTGTAGATTTTGGTATTTTTAAAACAATCTGGTTCGTCTACTCTATAAATAAAACCACAGTACATTGTCTCAGATGTTTCCGGCGAATGTACGTACTAGCCAGGAATTTGTTTAGTTACTCCCAAGGGATGTTAACGTGAGAGCCCCGCTGTCTACGCCACTATACGTAGGATAAACGTATGATCCTAACACAATCGAGATTTACAAATGTTTATTTTACAGATTGTGACGTTACCAAAAACGTTCGTGGTGAAGTACTTGGGTCAAGAAGACGCCAGTGGTCTATGGGGCATCAAATACACCCGAAAACCAGTCGACGAGATGGTGGGCAAGGCCAAAACCCTGAAGCCGCCGGCGTCCCTTCCCGTGGTCAAGCTAGAGGTCTCTTTGGACGGGATCAAAATCAACAACAGCGGCGTCGCCATTGGAGGTAAGGGCAAAACCGTCGTCATCAACGAAGACTTCCCCATCGACACCATCTCGTACGGGGTTCAAGATCTGGTCTACACGCGGGTCTTTGCCGTCATTATCGTCAGGGAAAGCGACAACGTGGTTGAAAAACATCCCTTCAGGTAAATATTATTCATTCTAGCCTACCCGACAAAAACACCCACACCTAACATATGGTTAGAAATGTTTTTCGCTGATTTGTCTAAATTTTTTTCGGGAAAAAAATAGTGTGGAGGGAAATACTCGGGAAATTCGACTGATATAGTTATTGACTCAAACTATTACATCGGGGAAATATGGTTTATCAATAAGTAAATATTAGTTCGCAGTTTAATTCCTTCATTTCACACGTCCTATTATAGAAAAATACTTTCTCGAAGTAGATTATATACTTCTGATACGACCAATAAAGATTGCCAGGCGGACGAAAGTAGTCAGGATACTCATACGGAGAAAATGACATATTAGAGGTTATCCATGTCATCAATTTCGTTTGCAACGTCGTCTGAACGCTCCAAAGACAATTATACGTCTAACAAGGAGAGTACACGAGGTGTTTATTGCCGATTTTGTTCAAAGTCGGCTGTAATGTAGATCTATATGAGAAATTAAATTTCTCAAAAGGAGACGTTGCAATACCCATTCGATTTGCCATGGCAACCGAAAATGTTTCTGACCACTTAACAAAAATAAGATTTTTTGCTTATTTTACCGAAACTTGTTGAAATTTACCTAAATGTGGTCCAAATTACCCATTTTGTGATTTTCAATTTTTTTAAAAATTTTCATAGTGAAACCGAGAAAATCCCAAAATTTTTTAAATGGAGATTTTGTGTTTCAAGTGGTCAAAACATTTTCGGAGGCAAATCGAATGGGTAGTGCAAAGTTTCCTTTTGGGAAATTTCATCTCATATAGGTCTACATTACGCCCGACTTAGATAATATACCGGGCGGGGAAAAGGCCAACAATCATGCTTACAGGTCCACCGAGAGAGGGCCCGGGCCCCGGTAAAATAATAATTTCGGGCCCCAAGATAGTCGTGACTACTATAGATAGCTTTACTTTTTGTGGGAGAAACCCGGGGCAGTGTACCTCGTTTGATCAAAACAGGGCCCCTAGGCTGCACGGGCTTTGTATTCCTGCTTCTCCCCCTCTCTTGTCGGGCCGGCGTTCTTATTAGGGGCCCGCTATGCTAAGGGCCCACTGCCTTGTTCTTCCCCATCACCCCCTTTAGAAATTCCAATTTGTATTCCACGGGTCCGTGTTTACATAATTTGCCCTGGGCCCGAAAAAAGTGTTTGTAGGGTCTTGAAGACCTAACATTTTAGAAATTTCGTTTACTAGCTCTTGGAAATGCTAACAACTCTTTTGAAGTGATATTCGATAACTACTACATGTAGCTAGAGCATAAATTTAAAAATATATAATAATAGCTCAACGAGATACTTCATGACTAAATGTTTTTTTTATTAAAATAACAAAATTAAATAATTTCATTTAATTTCAAAAAATAAAATAAAATTATGATGTTATAATTTTGTTATTTTAATTAAAAAAAAAATTAGTCGTGAAGTATCTCGTCTCTATTATTATATTTTTAAATTTAACTTTAGCCGTGACTTTAAACAATGTTAATATTTATGATTAGCTAGAGCATAGCACCGATTTGATTTGATCGGCGGCTGCATTTCGCGAAAATCAGCCGGCGGCGGCGCGGCGCACCAATTTACATATAGCTACGTTATAAGTTAATTTTTATTAACTGAAGGTCACATAAAGTAAACAACGCTATATTACAAAAATTGTAGCGTTGATCAATTTCAATAAAAATTTCATATTAAATACGCCCTAAAAATATAATATTAATGTGTAATTGCAAAATTCGGACACCCAGTTTTGATGTCATAATAATAATTTTTGTAAATTATATTTTAAACAACCTCAAACCACGCGTTATTCAAAACGATAGACTGTTTAAAATCTTGACAGCGTCTTTGAGCTGGTTATGTAGGGCATGATTTCAACTTTTAATTAACCCAGTTCCAAACAAACAGAGGTTACACCCAATAAACGCGATTTTACGAACTACCCAAACACGCTTAGGCAATTTACAAAACCGAAAATAATAAGCAAAACTTCTTAATATTAAGATCTAGAAGCGAGGTTATGGCTTAAATTGTGTACACTGTACTTTCTTTAAAAAAATGACCGCAAAAGGTTGTTCTTGGGTGAGGCAAATTTGCGTAATTTTCTTAAAAGCTCTTTTAAAAAAATATCGACCTGATTAGGAAGTTCATAGATACACCGCAAACTAGCTTGGCGCTGCGCGTTACTACTTCGTCAGTTAATTTTCACTTTGGACCGATAAAGCCAACTATCGGCTTTAAAAATAACTATCAGGATGGTATTTTTCACAACAAATAGAAGCCTTAACTGACGTCATAGGTCACCGAGGTCACACTGAGTTATATCTTTTGTCAGATATTATTGAAACCCACTTATTAAAAGGCTTTCCTTATTAAAAATGGCTTTAGTTTGAAAAATACAAAAATCTGAACATCAAATTGGCTATTATATACACGTATATTTTCGCGTTTTTAGTTTAAAAACATGATATAAACAACTAGCATATGTGAAGTATAACGTTTCGCCAATGTATGGAGTACGCGTAAATACCCAGATTGTAAAAGCTACCGAATTTAAATGAACGCGAAATAGCCCGTGATTAAAACACCTATAGGCTGAACATCCCACTGTTTTTAACTGACAGAAAAGGGGGAAAACCAGCTCGTCGACATATTCCTATTTTACATAATGTACAATTTTGCGTTGCTTCCATCAATGTCGAATAAATAAATCTTAGACAGGTGCGGTTGTGAGGTGACACAAGCGTACAAAAAACGCTACATTTTCCGAAGGACGGGGTCACAATTACCGGTGAAACAATGCCAAAAAGTGACCGTAACAGATGTCCATGCAAACACATTGTTTATTGACTCAAGGCAGAAAGGGTTATTTCTTGTTTAAAATGTGACACGGGGTAGAGGAATTCTTTCCTTGGAGATGATTAGGCGAATATAGAAAGTTATAATTACTTTCTCCCCCTCACGCGTTATTAAATATAATTTTGATGACTGATTTCCTGCCGTTCAACATTAAAACAATGAAAACCTACTTTAGTACATAACGTTATTTCGTAACCACGGATTTCACTACTTAAAATATATCGGGCTCGATAAAAATAAAAGGTCGTGCGTTTACAAAGCCTACTTAACACTAAATCCATTAAGAGCAGGATTATACAAACGAATACAATTGAGAGTTTCGATATTCGCGTTTGCTTGAGTAAGCATCTATGCCACCGAAACTCTTTCGCTTCTTATCGAAACTGACTTCTAACTTTAGATCATCCATTGTTAAATTGAATGTAAACCAGATAGTTTTTATCTAGCCTCGCGATAGAGTATCTTTAAATACTAGATCTACTATAAATTTAATTAATAAAAAAACTCATACAGAGTAACTAAGACATGGTTTCCAAGATTGATCTATACGTTATCCTGTCGCTTACCCAAAGAAAGATTATTCTATAAGCTGACTGCTGGATAACAGAGCGTGATATCCTTTTATCAAGAATGCATTCAGGAAGTGGCGTTGTGACAAATCTTGCCCCACCCAGAATATTGCCCAAGGCTATTTCTGAAAAGTTTTGAAATTGTTTCGCGAATGTTACCCTTACCAGACCCTTACTTGGATCATGGACTAATTAACACATGGACTAGCTTTATGTTCATTCCCCCCTTTTCTCATCCCCGTTTGACCCTAGTTTTCCGTTAGTTCTTAACAATACCGCCAGAGCGCACATTTAACAATCGCCCGAAGCAAATATTCGGGAACGGGGTGTCCCTGTGTTAATTAATCCATGCTTGGATCGTATCATTCACCTTTCGCGGATAACGAAGTTTTAATGAAACTTACATTAGAGGTTTTGATTGTAAAATTAGATTTTAAATACGTTTGTGTCTGCTTTTGTCTTAGTAAGATTTTCTTCCTGATGGCTAACACTAAACTTGTCGCAGTTACTGGCCATTTCATTGAGCTCTATTGTGAATAGCGTCGGGAAGTAGAAGGATGTTTTTAGCTATTGCTAAGAATGAACCGTATGCACCGGGAACCAGCTGCGCACGTTGCCTTCGAGGTCTAAGTCTTAAAATAAGATACGGATGGCTTGATCCAGGGACAGGGCCGGCTCAAGACATTTTTCTCACCCGGGCAAGGGGGATTTTTGGCTCCCCTCTTATTTTGAGACTAAATAAAACTACCCCCCCCCCCCCCGGTAAAAACATTACCATTTCCATGTTCTAAATTTACCGTTTTCATAACAATAAATAATCCCTATAATCACTTTCTAAATACTTTGTGTAAACATATTTAATACCTTCTTTCTGGTACATGGTCATTTTACATGGAGCTTGAAACACTAGGTAAGGTGGCAAGACTAGTAAACCTTAAGTTCATTAATAATAATGTCCATACTGAATAGTATCACGGTTAATATATGTGAAATAAAAGAATTAAGTTAAAGATAAAAATAATTGATATTTTTATTTTTAACTCACGGGTTGTTCTTACAAGGGAGTACCCGAGGTGTTTATTGCTGATTTTGTTCAAAGTCGGGCGTTATGTAGACCTATATGAGATATGAAATTTCCCAAAAGGAGACGTTGCACTACTTATTCGATTTGCTACGGCAACCGAAAATGTTTTGACCGCTTATAACAAAAATAAGATTTTTTTCTTTATTTTACCCAAAAAGTGTTACAAATTTACCACACAAATGTTCAAATTTACCCAACCTTGATGAAAATTTACCTAAAAGTGGTCCATATTACCCATTTCGTGATTTTCAAGTTTTTAAATTTTTCGTAGGAAGTACCCTGTGAAACCGAGAAAAACCGAAGCTTTTTTAAATGGAGATTTTTTGTTTCAAGTGGTCAAAAACAATTTCGGTTGCCTTGGCAAATCGAATGGGTAGTGCAACGTCTTTTATTCCTTACATTAATTGCTTTAACAACTTAATTAAAACACTTTTTGCCTGATTTTTTAAGGCCTACACCATATTTAACAAAATAACTAATAAGTATGCCCCAAAAGCATTTTCGTTAATAAAACCTTGTTCACGGGATATGACGTTAATTACGTCACTTGCAATTCCGTGATGAAATAAGCGTCATCAACTTTACTGATTGGAAACGGAATTTAGTGAGAATTCCCCGCACTTTTCTGACTTTACCCATGTCAAGTTTAGTTCGTGCCTCGCGATCACATGATTTCATTTCCATGGTAACCTTTTCAATAGCGCAAGGATTATAAGCATTTTTGCATTTTAGGGTTCGCTTTATGTATGTTCCGCGTGAAACCAGGTCTCATTGAATTTTTTTCAATGGAAATGTTATACAGAGGCATACTTATGAGTAATTATGTTACATATGCCTACACTTATGAACATTTTTAAAGCTGTCGCTTGCTTTTCTGCTTCAATGACTTCTCTTCATTTCCTTTTTTTATATAAAGAACCAGAATGCTTCTTTTTCTCGGACATCTTAATTCAATTCAACGTGACTTTAATTAATATCTATTTAACTGAAACTAATAAATGGCTTTCTGCGCGTGCGCGTAAAATAGAAGAGACTATCTGTAACCACGGACACACGACAGATTAAATCGTACCGATAGACTGCTTTGGAACTAGCCATCGAAAACGATTTTAATGCATTTTAGAATATTAAATGCAGGTTCATAATAGCCTGAGAAACAAATAGAATTCTTGAAGATGGCTAGTTTATTTATCATAAAGCTGGATATACGACAACGAAATAGCAAGCAAGTACATTGAAATACTGTATTACTTTGGGCTTCCTTCTACTCTTGTGGCCCTAAATGGGTGTGCAATAACTGGTGACTTTACCGGGGAGTTGGGGTCCGGCTCTCGTAATCCATGAGGGTGGTGGCGCACTGGGAGATGTTAGCTCTGATCAAATGGTCCTACCTCCGCCTCGGACTTCGGTCAGGTTTGGGCTGGAAACTGAGTTTCGGCTCAGGCCAACGGAGACAGTCCGTGAAAACTGTCCACCTCGGCGGATTGGGTAGCCTGCTGTGGGGTGGCGGGCCTCCGTATGAGGGCACGGGAGTCCTGTTTCCCGGCTTTTTGGAGCACACCGGGATCTACGGTGCTAGCTGTGCCGGGTTATGTGGACCGCGCGGCTGTGTTCCCATCGTTCCACTTTAGGAGCTTTCTCCAAAGGGTATGACTCTTTACCTACGTAGGTAGGGTGTCGGCTGGAGTTGCTATAGCATCCATTCTTAATCCCAGCACTGTGTGCGAAGTGAGAATTGCTGGATTTGTCACCTGTCCGGGCTTGGGGACGCTGGTGTAGGGCACTATGATGATAGGTCCCCGGTGGTATGGCCCCTGTTGCTAGGTACACCGGGCTAAAAATTCTGGCACACTTCTATTCTTGTAGTATCGCCCAACTACTTTTTCTTCTTAATATTATATACCCTGGTTTATAATGAAAATACCAGGATAATGCTTCATCTGTCAGAACTATATGCACCTTATTTTTATGGTTTATTTACTATTGTAAAATAAATAGTCGCAAAAAAACGTTCATTGACGTTGTGGGACATTTTGGTTGGGAAAACGATTTGTATGTCTAATTAGCTAAAGCTTTTCAAATTATGTTATGCTTTCATTAAAATTTTTATAAACAAATCCAATTCTTGGTAAACCAAAAAGGCGCACAACTCAATTTCGGCGCCCCTCTCGAACCGGCGCCCTGGGCAGTTGCCCGCGTTGCCCGGCCCTTGAGCCGCCCCTGTCCAGGGAAAGTGGTTGTGAGTAAACACCGTGTAGTGGTTTCAACGGACTTTACTCACTCGGCCGAATAGTTGCATCCTAAATTCAACAGAATCAAAGTCTGGAAACCAAATTGAAGCTAAATTTACTGCTCTATATTCCTAAACATTTAATACTTAAGTCTGGAATAAATAATCCCATCCCCTTAAGTAAACAATTAAAACACTTTCTACATTATGCTATTTTTTATTTATCCAGGAAGTAGCTTATAAAATAAGTTTCTTTGTTATTTTCAAAATCATTAGATAAAAATAAACAATAAGCTTTTATGCTCTTATCGAATTATATAACAACTAATCGGAAAACATCAAACTAATGGGGTCTGCTTGGCCATCTCTACGATACATTTTTAGCGCTGCTTAGTGGTTTGTTGCTGAGGTAATAGCTAATATTGTCAGGGCCTTCCGCAAATAACACCTTTATAGGCGCTTAAATGAAACATCTTCAAGAAAATCGCCAAGAAGTATGTAATCCGGCCACCTGTTTAAAGGCATAATAAGTCACTAGATGACTTGGGCCTAAGGTGGTGCCTTGGGTATTAGCCTAGCTGATTATTATTATGATTATGATATCCGAGAGCCAGGACCTGCAAGTTACTGGAAATTTTTCACCTGTAAACAGAACGTCGTGTTTTTGATAAGGATTAAAAAGTCAAAAAAAAAGCTACCTGATTTAAAGGAAACACTTCCTGCATACCTATCAATGAAAAGTGTCCATTATTTCAACAAGCACTATATAATTAGGAACTTTCAGGTCCTGGTTCTCGGAAATATTACTTCTTGGCGATTTCATTGAAGATGTTTTATTGAAGCGTCTATTTGTTTAAATCTAAACAAATGGTTTTCTAATATATTATAATAACCGAGTATTTATCATTAATTTAGGTGCTACGGATTCGTCTGCGACAGTAGAGGTAATGCCCGCCGACTAACCTTGGCGTTGGCCAAAGCATTTCAAGAATTCAGCAAGGCCTTAAAAAGTTGCGACGGCGACCCGACGAGAAAAGCGCCGATTTTGCGTCCTAAGAAATTAGCCATAGACTTAAGAAGCGCCGAAGAGCTTAAGAAAGACATGACGGAGGAGGATTCGGAAGCCTGATAGAAGAGTGCCTTCCAGAAACATTTCAACATAATCTTCCGTTTGAAACGGTCGATATAATTTTAGATACGCGAGTTATGGTAGTTAGTTACGACGATAAAAAAAGGAGACAAAAATAAGCTCAATTATTTCACGAAGCCCCGGGTAGGCTTCGGCATCGTTGGTGACTTTTGATTCTTAAGATTTTGCGAAAAATATAAAAAGTCCTATATTAACGTTTCTAAGTCAGATATCACTGTTTATATTGCAAGTTTTACCCGCCACGAATTGTTGTTTTATAGTTGTATATTTTGAAAGTATAAAGAAATGTGAAAAAAATAAATTCCTTTTTGTAATTTTATGTGACCCTGAAACAATTTTTTTTTTTTTTTTTTTTTTTTTAGAAGCTCGTTATGAGCGATTGCAACGGGTGGGACAATTTAGTCCGCTCGTCCATTTGATTAATCAGGTGCGAGATATGTGTTACGGTCACGCCAACGGGGGGATACTTGGGGATAGGGTTGGGACACCCGTGGCGGAAGTATGACAACCACCCGTTGGGGGATTAGTGGTCGTCCTCACACGGCCTTCCACAAACTCTGCCTCCCGGACGCCTGGGATTACAGGAGTGAGCCACTACTCCCGGCACCTTGAAACAATTTGTCGAATTTAAGATAAATACAGATTTTGGAAGTTGATATCTGCGAAAATTTTGCGAAGTAGCTATCCACGGATATTTTAGAAATTAGTGATATACGCCAATTTTAGAAAGTACAACTCTATGCATATTTTGAAAAGTGACCATCTACACGAATTTTAGTCAGTAGTGATGTTCCCAAATTTTTGGGAAATGAATATTTACGCAAATTTTGGGAAATTCATATCTACGCAAATTTTAGGAAATGAATATTTACGCAAATTTTAGGAAATGAATATCTACGCAAATTTTGAGAAATTAAAATTTACGCAAATTTTGGGAAATTAATATCTACGCAAATTTTGGGAAATTAATATCTACTAAAATTTTGGGAAATTAATATCTACGCAAATTTTAGGAATTACATACGCAGATTTTGGGAAATTAATATCTACGCAAATTTTGGGATATTAATATCTACGCAAGTTTTGGGAAATTAATATCTACGCAAATTTTGGAAAATAAATGTCTACGCAAATTTTGGGAAATGAATATCTACACAAATTTTGAGAAATGAATATTTATGCAAATTTTGAGAAATGAATATTTATGCAAATTTTGGGAAATTAATATCTACGCAAATTTGGGGAAATTAATATCTACGAAAATTTTGGGAAATGAATATCTACGCAAATTTTGAGAAATGAATATCTACGCTAATTTTGGGAAATTAATATCTACGCAGATTTTGGGAAATTAATATCTACGCAAATTTTGGGAAATTAATATCTACGCTAATTTTGGGAAATTATATACGCAGATTTTAGGAAATGAATATCTACGCAAACTTTGGGAAATTAATATCTACGCAAGTTTTGGGAAATTAATATCTACGCAAATTTTGGAAAATAAATATCTACGCAAATTTTGGGAAATGAATATCTACACAAATTTTGAGAAATGAATATTTACGCAAATTTTGGGAAATTAATATTAACGCAAATTTTGGAAAATGAATATTTACGCAATTTTGGGAAATGAATATCTACCGACAAATTTTGAAAAATTAATATCTACGCAAATTTTAGGAAATAAATATTTACGCGAATTTTGGGAAATTAATATTTACGCAATTTTTGGGAAATTAATATTTACGCAAATTTTGGAAAATGAATATTTACGCAAATTTTGGGAAATGAATATCTACCGACAAATTTTGAAAAATTAATATATATGCAAATTTTAGGAGATAAATATTTACGTGAATTTTGAGAAATGAATATTTACGCAAATTTTGGGAAATTAATATCTACGCAAATTTTGGGAAATTAATATCTACGCAAATTTTGGGAAATTAATATTTACGCAAATTTTGGGAAATTAATATCTACGCAAATTTTGGGAAATTAATATCTACGCAAATTTTAGGAAATTAATATTTACGCAAATTTTGGGAAATGAATATCTACCGACAAATTTTGAAAAATTAATATCTACGCAAATTTTGGGAAATTAATATCTACGCAAATTTTAGGAAATTAATATTTACGCAAATTTTGGGAAATGAATATCTACCGACAAATTTTGAAAAATTAATATTACGCAAATTTTAGGAGATAAATATTTACGTGAATTTTGAGAAATGAATATTTACGCAAATTTTGGGAAATGAATATCTACCGACAAATTTTGAAAAATTAATATCTACGCAAATTTTAGGAGATAAATATTTACGTGAATTTTGAGAAATGAATATTTATGCAAATTTTGAGAAATGAATATTTATGCAAATTTTGGGAAATTAATATCTACGCAAATTTGGGGAAATTAATATCTACGAAAATTTTGGGAAATGAATATCTACGCAAATTTTGAGAAATGAATATCTACGCTAATTTTGGGAAATTAATATCTACGCAGATTTTGGGAAATGAATATCTACGCAAATTTTGAGAAATGAATATCTACGCTAATTTTGGGAAATTAATATCTACGCAGATTTTGGGAAATTAATATCTACGCAAACTTTGGGAAATTAATATCTACGCAAGTTTTGGGAAATTAATATCTACGCAAATTTTGGAAAATAAATATCTACGCAAATTTTGGGAAATGAATATCTACACAAATTTTGAGAAATGAATATTTACGCAAATTTTGGGAAATTAATATTAACGCAAATTTTGGAAAATGAATATTTACGCAATTTTGGGAAATGAATATCTACCGACAAATTTTGAAAAATTAATATCTACGCAAATTTTAGGAAATAAATATTTACGCGAATTTTGGGAAATTAATATTTACGCAATTTTTGGGAAATTAATATTTACGCAAATTTTGGAAAATGAATATTTACGCAAATTTTGGGAAATGAATATCTACCGACAAATTTTGGGAAATTAATATCTACGCAAATTTTGGGAAATTAATATCTACGCAAATTTTGAGAAATGAATATTTACGCAAATTTTGGGAAATTAATATTAACGCAAATTTTGGAAAATGAATATTTACGCAATTTTGGGAAATGAATATCTACCGACAAATTTTGAAAAATTAATATCTACCCAAATTTTGGGAAATTAATATTTACGCAAATTTTGGAAAATGAATATTTACGCAAATTTTGGGAAATGAATATCTACCGACAAATTTTGAAAAATTAATATCTATGCAAATTTTAGGAGATAAATATTTACGTGAATTTTGAGAAATGAATATTTACGCAAATTTTGGGAAATTAATATCTACGCAAATTTTGGGAAATTAATATCTACGCAAATTTTGGGAAATTAATATTTACGCAAATTTTGGGAAATTAATATCTACGCAAATTTTGGGAAATTAATATCTACGCAAATTTTAGGAAATTAATATTTACGCAAATTTTGGGAAATGAATATCTACCGACAAATTTTGAAAAATTAATATCTACGCAAATTTTGGGAAATTAATATCTACGCAAATTTTAGGAAATTAATATTTACGCAAATTTTGGGAAATGAATATCTACCGACAAATTTTGAAAAATTAATATTACGCAAATTTTAGGAGATAAATATTTACGTGAATTTTGAGAAATGAATATTTACGCAAATTTTGGGAAATGAATATCTACCGACAAATTTTGAAAAATTAATATCTACGCAAATTTTAGGAGATAAATATTTACGTGAATTTTGAGAAATGAATATTTACGCAAATTTTGGGAAATTAATATCTACGCAAATTTTGGGAAATTAATATCTACGCAAATTTTGAGAAATGAATATTTACGCAAATTTTGGGAAATTAATATTAACGCAAATTTTGGAAAATGAATATTTACGCAATTTTGGGAAATGAATATCTACCGACAAATTTTGAAAAATTAATATCTACGCAAATTTTAGGAAATAAATATTTACGCTAATTTTGGGAAATTATATACGCAGATTTTAGGAAATGAATATCTACGCAAACTTTGGGAAATTAATATCTACGCAAGTTTTGGGAAATTAATATCTACGCAAATTTTGGAAAATAAATATCTACGCAAATTTTGGGAAATGAATATCTACACAAATTTTGAGAAATGAATATTTACGCAAATTTTGGGAAATTAATATTAACGCAAATTTTGGAAAATGAATATTTACGCAATTTTGGGAAATGAATATCTACCGACAAATTTTGAAAAATTAATATCTACGCAAATTTTAGGAAATAAATATTTACGCGAATTTTTGGAAATTAATATTTACGCAATTTTTGGGAAATTAATATTTACGCAAATTTTGGAAAATGAATATTTACGCAAATTTTGGGAAATGAATATCTACCGACAAATTTTGGGAAATTAATATCTACGCAAATTTTGGGAAATTAATATCTACGCAAATTTTGAGAAATGAATATTTACGCAAATTTTGGGAAATTAATATTAACGCAAATTTTGGAAAATGAATATTTACGCAATTTTGGGAAATGAATATCTACCGACAAATTTTGAAAAATTAATATCTACCCAAATTTTGGGAAATTAATATTTACGCAATTTTTGGGAAATTAATATTTACGCAAATTTTGGAAAATGAATATTTACGCAAATTTTGGGAAATGAATATCTACCGACAAATTTTGAAAAATTAATATCTACGCAAATTTTAGGAGATAAATATTTACGTGAATTTTGAGAAATGAATATTTACGCAAATTTTGGGAAATTAATATCTACGCAAATTTTGGGAAATTAATATCTACGCAAATTTTGGGAAATTAATATTTACGCAAATTTTGGGAAATTAATATCTACGCAAATTTTGGGAAATTAATATCTACGCAAATTTTAGGAAATTAATATTTACGCAAATTTTGGGAAATGAATATCTACCGACAAATTTTGAAAAATTAATATCTACGCAAATTTTGGGAAATTAATATCTACGCAAATTTTAGGAAATTAATATTTACGCAAATTTTGGGAAATGAATATCTACCGACAAATTTTGAAAAATTAATATTACGCAAATTTTAGGAGATAAATATTTACGTGAATTTTGAGAAATGAATATTTACGCAAATTTTGGGAAATGAATATCTACCGACAAATTTTGAAAAATTAATATCTACGCAAATTTTAGGAGATAAATATTTACGTGAATTTTGAGAAATGAATATTTACGCAAATTTTGGGAAATTAATATCTACGCAAATTTTGGGAAATTAATATCTACGCAAATTTTGAGAAATGAATATTTACGCAAATTTTGGGAAATTAATATTAACGCAAATTTTGGAAAATGAATATTTACGCAATTTTGGGAAATGAATATCTACCGACAAATTTTGAAAAATTAATATCTACGCAAATTTTAGGAAATAAATATTTACGCGAATTTTGGGAAATTAATATTTACGCAATTTTTGGGAAATTAATATTTACGCAATTTTTGGGAAATTAATATTTACGCAAATTTTGGAAAATGAATATTTACGCAAATTTTGGGAAATGAATATCTACCGACAAATTTTGGGAAATTAATATCTACGCAAATTTTGGGAAATTAATATCTACGCAAATTTTGGGAAATTAATATTTACGCAAATTTTGGGAAATTAATATCTACGCAAATTTTGGGAAATTAATATCTACGCAAATTTTAGGAAATTAATATTTACGCAAATTTTGGGAAATGAATATCTACCGACAAATTTTGAAAAATTAATATCTACGCAAATTTTGGGAAATTAATATCTACGCAAATTTTAGGAAATTAATATTTACGCAAATTTTGGGAAATGAATATCTACCGACAAATTTTGAAAAATTAATATTACGCAAATTTTAGGAGATAAATATTTACGTGAATTTTGAGAAATGAATATTTACGCAAATTTTGGGAAATTAATATCTACGCAAATTTTGGGAAATTAATATCTACGCAAATTTTGGGAAATTAATATTTACGCAAATTTTAGGAAATAAATATTTACGCGAATTTTGGGAAATGAATATTTACGCATAAGTATATAATATATATATATCATCTACCTATCCTGCAAATGTTATTCGCTTCAAATATGTAAATTCGCAGGCTCCTGCTGATTTTTTTAAATTATTTCATTGGTAAAATATGGTTTATCAAAAGATAAATATACCTACGCACTGTAATATTTACATTTCACAAATTTATGCGAAGAAATAGACTCGGTTAATTTTGAGCCTTGATGTGGTATACAGTTTATACACAGCCGACATTTAGCGTCCAACAGAATTGGTGTTTCATTTTAAAGACCTAGATGGATACTTATATCGTAAGAGACATATTATACACTTCTGGTAGTAGCAACCCACGGAAATTTTATGGCATAGGAAAATTGAATTATTTTGAGGGATAACTTTGCACAGTTAAAGCTACGTTCCACCAGTGGTCGGCTTTCCAATGAGGTAGCTCACTCCCTTGATTAAAACTGATTAAAATCAGAACTGTATAAAGATTAAAAATGATTAAGTTATGAATATTAGTACACCTTGTAATTAGATTAGAGAATGATGGTACTGAAGTAGCTACCACCTAGGAGCAACAAACACAAGGAGAACTCAGCTAGCAAATTTCAATGGAGGAGCTTCTACCCTAAGCGTTTTACGGAAAGGGGGAAGACAATTTCCGAATTTTCCCCTTCCGACGGCAGCAGGCGCTAAAGCGTTTAACCAATGAAAAACGTACGCATGAAAATGCACGACTTTCGGCGGGTTGCGTTCTCCTCGTGTGGAGTGCTGTGTTTGTTGCTTCTAGCTTCCACTCACAATGTCAGTGGCATCTATTCAACAAACGTCTCATCCATTCCCGATTGTGAATCTGGAAAATCGCTACAGTTGTTAAACGATTTTTACTTGTTCCGGGTGTGACGTCACAATAGGTATTGGGATGGTATCAAATTAAGCTGTTCGACGAGCAGGTTTTTCTGATATATTTAACGAACGTATGGTTGTTGAAAGCGCACGTAGATTTTTGTTAGACGCCATTTTGATTCATTAATTTTAAACGACTAGTGGCTGTGGAAAGTTCAACAGCTTTTTACGTCACGATAAGCAATCGGAACGGACGTTCATTTTACGATTTTGGTTGTTGACTTTAACTAGGGTAGATGATGTGGTATAAAACATTTGAGTTAAAGGGCAACGCGAGTCATGATGCAGGTGGGAATCTTAACTTATATATAAAATCTGTATCTGCGCATGCGCCAAACCCGCTTTCACTCGCCCTCTACTTTAAATCCAGGCGTTGTCTTACTCTGTGTCCCCCAACGTTTAAGTTCCCCCACCAGAGGCGCATGCGCAGATGCTGTTTTGATCTAAAAGATCTAATACATTCGTCCTCCCTGCATCACGAATTGCGTTGCCCTTTAAGGATCATATATATAAAATATCGTCATTACCAAAATTATAAAATATATAAAAGATGCGAATGGTTAAAAACTACTATTTAATGTACCGCACTAGGTGAATAATATAACAAGGCAAAGCCGCCGCGTGAAATTCTTCATTCTATACATTTTAAAGTGCCGTAATAAAGGACGAGCGCCAAGAGGTTGGACGCGAAAATAGATCGTAGATGAGTGGCGCCATCTGGTGAGTAATCTTCCTCGACGTCCGACGCGGAATCGTCGTCGTCCAGAAGCTTCTTGTAGCGTTCCACGGACCCGTTGTTCGGCTTGGGCTCAATCTCCAAAATATTCGAAATCAAATTGTAGAAATCCACGTTTTCCAGTGGTTCGCTGACGTAATTCTTCTTGAAAGCTTTACCAGTTAAAAGTAAACCAATCAATTAAAAAGTAATTAAAACTGTCAGAAATTACATCATGAATCTACATATCGCTACTAGCATAAGCCTATCATAAGGTTCCCATAAGCAAAGGTCTATCATAGGGGCCCATGTTAACGGCGTTGTCCTGGAGAGAAGAAAATTAGCGTACAACAATAGGGCAGTAGCGCCATCTTCGTTTTCCATATTTCTACATCTAAAATATTATCTTACTTGGTAGAGCAGCCACGCTCGGGTTGATAAATGCCACACAAAACGCGTCTAAATTTCAAATTCGAAAAATTAATACCTTCAGATGAATCATTTTACAACGATAAGTGTTAATTTTAAGTTTGAAAGTGATAAAATTGTGAATTAAGCCCCATTTTCATGCTCGCTGGTAGCGGGTAAAAATCAACAAAATCCGCTTCAGCTATACACTTTTTCACTTTCCGCGTCGATCTGTTTCAAACAGATAATTTAGATTTATTTTCACGCTTGCGAGTGGCGGAAGCGAATTTTGACGATTTATATCCGCTACCAGCGAGCATGAAAATGGGGCTTAAGCCTTGGCTACGGTGCTAAGGGCTCGCGGCGGAGATTTCTCCAGCCTGGTTCTAAGTTTAAGAACGATCGCGCACGGCGTCTGCGCATTCATCATGCAACGCGCGAAATTCAGTTGATAACATAACCACTAGGAGATGCAGATTTTGAATACCTACCTCTTAATAACGGGTATGTGATCGTCAAAAATTTAGCCTAAGCCTTTGCTTATGGGGACCTTATGATAGGCTTATGCTACTAGGAATAAATGATTATCGGGTACACTTCTCGACCGTTCTGGTGGAATTTTAACCAATGAGATAACAGAGCGATTTGATTAAATTGTAAGGGGAGGAGTGGAGTATACTGGAAGAGCGTGAGGTGGATTGGGAGAAACGCGTCTTCTCCGTGCTTTTCAATACACTCTTTTTATAAACTTTTACTGGGCGCCGCCATTATCGTACAAACAACCGCCCGAAACCGGTTTTTTTTTCATTAAATGGGGTGGATTTTGTCCGAACAATCAATTGGAATGGGGGGATTTTGTCCGAAAAGTGAAATTAAATGGGGGCATTTTGTCAAGGAGAGTAGGGATGCACTGATATATCGGTAACCGATATATCGGCTAATTTTTCAAATATCGGTATCGGCCAATATCGGCTTAAGCGAGGCCGATATTAGCCGATATTTCTGGTATTAAAAAAACATTTTCTAGTGTTTCTTTTTGATCGCTGTTGTAGGAAATAATTATTCGCGTCCAAAACGGTCAGGAATCATAAGTGGTTTTTAGACTCCAAAAGCCTTAGATCATATCATTTTTTAACAGGTGGTTACGAGAGTAAACAAAAAAGCATAATATTGTGATAGGTAACTTTGTTAATATCGGCCGATATATCGGCTATCCTAGGCCGATATATCGGCCGATATTATCGGCCACGATTAGCCGATATATCGGCCGGCCGATATATCGGCTGTACCCATATCGGTGCATCCGAAAAATGAAATTAAATGGGGTGGATTTTGTCCGAACAATCAATTGGAATGGGGGGATTTTGTCCGAAAAGTGAAATTAAATGGGGGCATTTTGTCAAGGAGAGTACCCGAGGTGTTTATTGCCGATTTTGTTCAAAGTCGGGCGTAATGTAGACCTATATGAAATATGAAATTTCACAAAAGGAGACGTTGCACTACCCATTCGATTTGCTATGGCAACCGAAAATGTTTTTGATCACTTAAAACCATAAAATCTCCATTTAAAAAAGCATGGGATTTTCTCGGTTTCACAGGGTCCAAGCTACGAAAATTTTGAAAATTTTTTAAAATCACGAAATGTGTAATTTGGACCACATTTAGGTAAATTTCATCAAGTTTGGGTAAATTTAAACATTTTTAGGGAAAATTGAAACATTTTTAGGGTAAATTTGTAACACATTTTGGGTAAAATAAGGAAAAAATCTTATTTTGGTTGTAAGTGGTCAAAAACATTTTCGGTTGCCATGGCAAATCGAATGGGTAGTGCAACGTCTCCTTTTGGGAAATTTCATATCTCATATAGGTCTACATTACGCCCGACTTTGAACAAAATCGGCAATAAACACCTCGGGTACTCTCCTTGACAAAATGCCCCCATTTAATTTCACTTTTCGGACAAAATCCCCCCATTCCAATTGATTGTTCGGACAAAATCCACCCCATTTAATTTCATTTTTCGGACAAAATCCCCCCATTCCAATTGATTGTTCGGACAAAATCCACCCCATTTAATTTCATTTTTCGGACAAAATCCCCCCATTCCAATTGATTGTTCGGACAAAATCCACCCCATTTAATTTCACTTTTCGGACAAAATCCCCCCATTCCAATTGATTGTTCGGACAAAATCCACCCCATTTAATTTCACTTTTCGGACAAAATCCCCCCATTCCAATTGATTGTTCGGACAAAATCCACCCCATTTAATTTCACTTTTCAGACAAAATTGCCCCATTCCAATTGATTGTTCGGACAAAATCCCCCCATTCCAATTGATTGTTCGGACAAAATCCACCCCATTTAATTTCACTTTTCGGACAAAATCCCCCCATTCCAATTGATTGTTCGGACAAAATCCACCCCATTTAATTTCACTTTTCGTACAAAATCCCCCCATTCCAATTGATTGTTCGGACAAAATCCACCCCATTTAATTTCACTTTTCGGACAAAATCCCCCCATTCCAATTGATTGTTCGGACAAAATACCTCCAAAACGGCGGATCGTTTTTGCAGAATTTTCGTCAATTTCTAGGTTAGGTTAGGTTAGTTTGGCTGTTTACTATCGGGTAAGTTGTAGCTTATTTTCGGGTAGGTTGTAGCTTACTTTCGGGTAGATTGTAGTTTTACTTTCGGCCAGGTTGTAATATACATTCGGATAAGTTTTAGTTTATTTTTGGGTAGGTGTTAATTTACTTTCGGTTAGGTATAAGCTCACTTTCGGGTAAAACTGACTCCCTACTTTCGGGATAATTCTTACATCGTAGCATAAATTAGAATAAGTTAATATTGGTTAAAATAATACCAGGTGCGTTAGGCTAGGTTGCGTTATAAACGGGCCATCGTGATAGCAAGAAAGGGGCTGGGGTGGCGCCGTGCGCCCCCAGCGCTCGAGCGAAGTGAGTGCGCGGCGCCGTTAGGCACCAATACGGGGAACACTTGAATACTAGATGCGTTAGTCTTTGTATTGCCCTTATAGTCAAACGGCCGACGGACGATGCTAAATTTCTTGGAAAAATGTTTTATATACATAACGACTCAAGCCAAGGAACGATAATTAAGGTACTATAATCAAAAGCTAATTTTTTGGCATATAATAAAGAAAATGCGATCTACTGTTTACCTACCCTGGTTGCGGAGAAAGCTAGAACCATTTTATTTACTCTATTTTACTTATATTTAATATACACATTGTTTTGAAAGTTATGTCTGGCTGCTCCAATTCGACTTACCCTGGTTGGGGAGAAAGCTAAAACTTTTTTTTTACTCTACTAACACGTGTCATTGAAAATATTGTAAATGGTCTAGGTTGTGGTGGAAATAAAATTAATACATTGAAATATTAATCTAATTTAAATTTAAAAATTAGGCCAAAACTTTAAAATCAAATTGGACTTACTTGGGGGGATTTAGTCTTTTAGAGGGGGGGATTGTGTCTTTTATTTCGGGGATTTTGTCTTAGAAAAGCACACCGGGGGATTATGTCCCGGGGGGATTTTGTCCTAGATCCTTTGTTCAAAACGTTGCCCATCGAACAATTAGTGGACTTTAAAATAGATTTTGCGCGTGAAAATACGTCGCCATATTAGGGTTTAAAAGCAGGTAAATAAGTCTGCTTTACCTCTTACAGTAAAGGCATTGTCGCGCGCAAAAACGTAAATTTGGAATCGGCAATTGTCGAGGGGGGCGTGAGTGACGTCATAATAAAGGCAAACTACCTAATGCAGCTCATGCAGGAAAATTAATACATTCATTACGTAGAGAAATTCGACTCAAAGAAACGCGGATAGTTTTTTGAATGTCATGTTTCCAAAGGTTTTGAAGGTGCTTAGTAAATTAGTATTTAGTTAAAATATTAAATATTTCAGGGATTATTTCGAATGAGGACTTTGAAGGTTCTTATTAAATTAATATTTACATAAAATATTAAATATTTTAAAAATCATTATGAATTATTATATTTAAAATGCACCTTATAAGTTTACAATAACGGACAAACGATGGCGCCACCAAAACGTTCCACAAAGAGACAAATATTTTCAGTAAGGCGTTATTAGTCGCGTTGTTTATAAGCGGTCTGAGATTTGATGTAGTTCAAGCCCAGCCCATGTCTACGCTGTCAAATGGACGTCACAGTTTTTCGTAATTTAGCAACAACCCCCTAAAGTTCCGCGTCAAAGGGCAATGGGGATAGGGCAGGATAATCATTACCGGGTTTATTTAGATTTCAAATTTACCGGGTCCTTTGGCAAAGAAGATGGTGTTCATATCGGAGACTTCAAATGGGTCGTAACCGTGGTAGCCGTGATAAACGGTTGTGCCATTGTTGAGACTTTTTTGAACGTCTTTCAAGGGTTTTATGTAATAGCCTTTATCAGCTTGGATCCAGATGGGTAGCACCAGTGGACTCTCTTTCACGTGATACTTTTCGGGAATGTCCTCTTTCTTGTACACGTGAATCCCCTTTATGTTGCTGTCTATTAATTTCTTATACAACTACGTAAGAACGAAAGAGACTACATATAATCAAAGTCCAAACTCGTGACGTCACAAATCGTCATACTTGGTCGAGTTTCCCGTCTTCGGGGAGTATCATCGAGGACGACACGGAATTCAGCTGATAGCGAATCATATTCGAAAAGGGTTCCAAACTCACGTACGTCACTTCGTTCGGATGGGTGGACGTCATACCGTGATCGGACACAACGAGAATATTGATCTACATTAAAATTACCTTTATTTACTACGCAAAGGCTTAGGGTATGCCGCTTGCGAGGGCAAAAGGAATAGAATTGAGCGTACGGTATCGTCGAAACCCTTCTTGGTAATATTCTCTTGCAGCTCAAAAAGAATGGTATCGATATCGGCCAAAGATCGTTTAGTTTGAGGCGAATCGGGTCCGTAGATGTGGCCTGCAATATAGTTACGTTTCTACATTCCGTGCTGATCAATGCGTGTCAAGATGTTCATATACCATAATGATCCACTTGGCCGTAGTACAAGCCGATGAAATCTAACTGATCCTCCATCATCTTTTCAACCGCGTCGTGCAATCTCTCCCTCACTTCCTCATTTTTCGTCTCCCAAGACGTGTGAGGTAGGCAGGCTGAGGCGTGTTTGCCGCCAAAAGTGGTACGACAGCCACCCCACCAATACAAAGCCGATCTAGAACCGTGAACGTTCATGTTTATTTGACCTTTATTAGAACTATCGCCAAAGTATCACTAGGTGGCTTCTTTTCGCCTGTTCTCGGGCTAAAAGTGTACTCTTTTTAGCCTAAAACATTTTATTCGCTCGTTCCGGAGTATTAGGGCTACTCTTTTTACTCCTTCTGAAAAGGAGGTGTTAAGAGAGTAAATCGGATTTTGTCGCCTGCTAGCCAGAATTATCTGCTAAAAAGGCCACGGGCAGCCATTTTGGAAAAACGTTTTTACCCCGACTCGAACTATTCGCCACCACAGAATCGAAGTAAAGTGACTTCATAGCATTACTTAAAGAAACCACCTTTTGTGTATATTAGAATTACTATCGCTAAAGTTTCATTGGCGTATTAGAACTATCGCCCAAGTGTCTCTGCAGTCTATTAGAACTATAGCCAGAGTTTCTTTGCAGTCTATTAAAACTATGGCTAAAGTGTCTTTGGCGTATATTAGAACTATTGCCAAAGTGTCTTTGGCGTCTATTAGAACTACCAACAAAGTGTCTTTGGCGTCTATTAGAACTACAGACAAAGTGTCTTTGGCGTCTATTAGAATTAGCTCCAAAGTGTCTTTGGCGTCTATTAGAACTACCGACAAAGTGTCTTTGGTGTCTATTAGAACTATCTCCCAAGTGTCTTTGGCGTCTATTAGAACTATCTCCAAAGTGTCTTTGGCGTCTATGAGAATTATCGCTAAAGTGACTCTGCAGTCTATTAGAACTATAGCCAGAGTTTCTTTGCAGTCTATTAAAACTATCGCCAAAGTGTCTTTGGCGTCTATTAGAACTATCGCCAAAGTGTTTTTGGTGTCTATTAGAACTATATCCAAAGTGTTTTTGGTGTCTATTAGAACTATATCCAAAGTGTCTTTGGCGTCTATGAGAATTATCGTTAAAGTGTCTCTGCAGTCTATTAGAACTATCACTAAAGTGTCTTTGGCGTCTATTAGAACTAGCTCCAAAGTGTCTTTGGCGTCTATGAGAATTATCACTAAAGTGTCTCTGCAGTATCTTAGAACTATAGACAGAGTTTCTTTGCAGTCTATTAAAACTATCGCCAAAGTGTCTTTGGCGTCTATTCGAAATATTTCCAAAGTGTCTTTGGTGTCTATTAGAACTATATCCAAAGTGTTTTTGGTGTCTATTAGAACTATATCCAAAGTGTCTTTGGCGTCTATGAGAATTATCGTTAAAGTGTCTCTGCAGTCTATTAGAACTATCACTAAAGTGTCTTTGGCGTCTATTAGAACTATCACTAAAGTGTCTTTGGCGTCTATTAGAACTAGCTCCAAAGTGTCTTTGGCGTCTATGAGAATTATCGCTAAAGTGTCTCTGCAGTTTATTAGAACTATAGCCAGAGTTTCTTTGCAGTCTTTTAAAACTATCGCTAAAGTGTCTTTGGCGTCTATTAGAACTAGCTCCAAAGTGTCCTTGGCGTCTATTAGAACTATCACTAAAGTGTCTTTGGCGTCTATTAGAACTATCACTAAAGTGTCTTTGGCGTCTATGAGAATTAGCGCTAAAGTGTCTCTGCAGTTTATTAGAACTATAGACAGAGTTTCTTTGCAGTCTTTAAAACTATCGCCAAAGTGTCTTTGGCGTCTATTCGAACTATTTCCAAAGTGTCTTTGGCGTCTATTAGAACTATCACCCAAGTGTCTCTGCAGTCTATTAGAACTATAGCCAGAGTTTCTTTGCAGTCTATTAAAACTATCGCTAAAGTGTCTTTGGCGTCTATTAGAACTATTGCCAAAGTGTCTTTGGCGTCTATTAGAACTATTGCCAAAGTGTCTTTGGCGTCTATTAGAACTATCACTAAAGTGTCTTTGGCGTCTATTAGAACTATCACTAAAGTGTCTTTGGCGTCTATTAGAACTATTGCCAAAGTGTCTTTGGCGTCTATTAGAACTATCACTAAAGTGTCTTTGGCGTCTATTAGAACTAGCTCCAAAGTGTCTTTGGCGTCTATGAGAATTATCGCTAAAGTGTCTCTGCAGTTTATTAGAACTAGCTCCAAAGTGTCTTTTGCGTCTATTAGAACTATCGCCAAAGTGTCTTTTGCGTCTATTAGAACTATAGCCAGAGTTTCTTTGGAGTCAATTAGAACTATTATCTTTTCTTTCTTACCTGTGGCCAAACCGTTCAGAATTAATCCAAATAGGTTCGGCTTTGGTCCACCAATGAGCGTTTGAGGCGTTCGGGTTAGGTAACATCAAGAAGAATTCCTGCCGACTGGCATCGTACATGTTGTTTTGAACAAAGCCGTGGCTTTCAGGGTACAACCCTAAATAATGGATGGGTTCAGACGACTGTTGGAAATGATTTTATCGGAATAATAGTAATAATACCTGTGGAAATGCTGTACCAGTTTGGATACGAATTACTAGGGAAAACCGGCCTGACATACTTGGCCCTAACGCCATCTTGAGCTATTTGCGGGAACCCTTTGAGGCTGGGATCTCGGGCGATGTAATCCCAGCGTACTCCGTCTACGAGGATGACGATAACCTTATCGTCGTCGTCCTCCGTTTCATCCTCTTCATTCTCCCTGGCGTCGTCTTCGCGCGGCTCATCCGCGATGATGGATTCATAGTCGCTGCCGGAATAGGTGTCCTTCAACGACGAAGACTTGGACGAGGCGGATGGAATCGCCGATTGCTGAGAGGCGCGAAGGATGGCGAGCAGAAAAAGGAGGACGGTGGCGCGGCTGACTCGCATCCCGCTCGCTTCTGGAAACGCCGCGCGCGCGAATCTCTGATCTCGGTCTTCCCGCTAGTTTTATCGATCCCTTTCGAGGAATTTTCGAAATTCCTTTCGCTAAAGGATCGCCCAGACACCGATTGCGGTCGAAGAATGCGCCAATCAACTTTGATTGAATTGAATCGCCACAACGTAGGACGCGAGACTCAAACTTGACGCGAAATAGAAATGGTTTGATTCTTTCTTACGGAGCCGTAAGACTCTTCTTCAAAGCCCCGGAGGAAAAAATAAATAAAATGAAATTGGATTGCTCTATCTTGGCAAGATTATAGCGTTGGAGATATACGTGTTGCACGATAGGTCTACCCGCGCTATTTCGCCAACAAAACAAATTCCCCGTTGTCATTATAGTGGAGTTGAAATTCAATTGATAGTTCGCGAGAAGATGGAGACCCACCGTTTCCGTCGAATTAATGTTTTCACTTTCGCAGCTTCAGTTGATTTTTCCACGGGCCGAGTATAGCGTCAGCCCCACCTCTAAGTGGGTGGTCGATTCCCCCTTTTACCCCAACGTGAACTCGGCAACGACAGAGAAAAAACCGAGGAGTCTTAGAGTCTACCTTACGAGAAGAATTTTTCGTTTTCCTGACAATGCTCCAAAGTTTTTTTTGGTATTCATTCTAGACGCTTTGTCAGCGATTGTATATTTCATTATTACACGAAACCGCGATGTTTATTTTGTTCCGCGTTAATTAACGCTAAAAACATAATTAACGTAATAAACGATAATTAAAAAGTGTAAAAATACTGGAAAAACTAAACTTTACCAAGGAGTTTTGGGAAACTACGGCCAAATAAACCTACCAGCCTTTTCAGTTTACAAAAGAGCCACGTAGCGGCTAAACAATTATTTTCATAAAGCAAAAAACACCCAAAAATATTTTGTTAAACTTCAAATAAAAGAAAAACAATTACATTTTATAATGGACCAGAAAACCAAATCATTTTCCTGTTAAAGACTCCGAATTCCCGGCACTCTGATTTCATGCACGTTCCATAAATTTAAATGTATTTCGAAGGGGTTATCTAGCAGGTTTCTCTAAGTTTAATGTAACCTAAGGCTATGGTTAAATTAAAATACGGTTTTAATAATTATTGTGACATAAAAGAATAAAACCATTATTTTGATTAAATAAAAAAAGTTAATGGTAAATTCACATCACTAAAGAAGCTCATGGTTTCCTGGATTTTCGTCTACTAAGCGGGCGATAAATCAAGAAGTGTGTACTTAGCAGATGGAAATATAGCATATTAAAAGTTGGCCGCTATGAAAACCGAAACGCGGTGACGTCGTTACCGTAGTTTGGAGGTGGATATGATCGTTCCAAAGAAAATGTAGAAGAGGAATAGAAACTGTATAGTTTTGAGACGACTTTAAACTATCTCGACATTGGAAAACTATTACTTTTACGTGATAAACTTCTAGTAAATAATATTTATAAATATTATGTCACAACATTTCCGGAAGTCAGTAACCTTAGTTTATCCCGAGATTAAATTTCTATTCCTTTGTCTATTTTCTGTGAAGCTCAACTACAAACAACCAAATTGAACGGATGACAGTCCCACTTGTAGAATGATTTCCAATCGCTCCCGAATTTTCGTCAATAAAAATACTTCAAGGAAATCGCCAAGAAGGAATGTTTCCGAGAGCCAGGACCTGTAAGTTACTGTTTATATAGTGCTTATTGAAATAATGGCAACTTTTCACCTGTACGGTATGCAATAGCTGTTTCGTTTTATATTATAACCAAGAATGTATTTATTTATACTCAGGGAGAATGCATATGTCGAGATTATTTTTAGCTTTTCTCCAATTCCACCCGTTGGGGCCCCCGGTATGCTCCTCCGCTTTAATAAAATCAAATAATACTGCAATCTCATTGGTTCTTAAATATTACGTTTTAAGACGCGATTAACCCTTCTGCGAGAACGCAAAAAATAAGACCTCCTTCTCCCCCCCCCCTTAGCGTGACGTGTCCGTCGATAGTCTCGACATATTCATTCTCCCTGAGTATAAATAAATACATTCTTGTTATAACCAACAGCAACAGGTAGCTTTTTTTAACATATTAAGGCTTAGCAAAAACACGACGTTCTGTTTACAGGGAAAACGTAGATTTCAATAAGCACCAAATAAACTTGCCGGTCGGATATATTAAATCTTGGCGATTTCCTTGAAGCGCTTATTTATAAAACATCTTCAATTTCCGTAGATCCATAATTGACGGCTTTTAAAATTCATTTTGCCCGTGAAAATACCTCTACATGTTATGGTCAAAAAAGCACGTAAAGAAGGCTGTGTGCCCAAGACATGTACCGGTAGTGTCGCGCGCTAAAACGTCATTTCAAAATCCGTCAATTTCCGAAGATATGGAGCTTTAAAGGATAAAGTGCAAAAATGTATTTCAATTAATCAATAATTTTTAATTTTCAAAATTTAATACAGCGAATTTTAAAAATATTACTCTTTAGAAAACGTGAATTTTAAAAATATTTGGATGAAATATTGCGAATTTGGAAACTTTAAATTCAAGAGACATCCTGTATCTTCCCGCTGAGTGTGTTCTTCCTAAATCCAAACTTTGATCCTTATGACTAGGCGTTTTTTGCATTTTATTACTTGTATCTTGGCCACTGGCGTCAGGTACTTGTTCTACAATTTCGTTCTAAGTACCACCAGAAGCTTATAAGATGCCTCTTACGAGATAAAAACTTGTCAAGGTTAACAGTAATAGTTAGTGTAGGGAGCTGTTGGCTCGATCTCGTGGCATGCAGGGCTTGCCACCACCCTCCTACGCATTGTAACCCAGCCACCTGAATTAAGGGCTTTAAAAGTCGCTCGATGACTTAGGCCTAAGGTGGTGCCTTGGGTATTAGCCTAGCTGATTATTATTATTATTATTATTATTATAAGTATTCATCTGCCCATACTGCTGATATTATTAGCTGATTTTTGAAAATACGTTTTGGAAGAAAAAATAATTCAGTGGGAATACATAAACAGAATAAGTTTTACATTTCATATAGCTAGGCAAAATAATTTGAGCCTCGAGATAAATGTTTATTTTTTTAACCTAGATAAATTATTTATATTATATACATCTGGAATCATGTATTTTAACCTAAATCATAGCCTGAAGAGTTGTAAGCTATCGTTGTAAGTGATGAAACCTTTAACTATTCCAAAATTGACGGCTTTTAAAATTCATTTTGCGCGTGAAAATACCTCTACATGTTATGGTAAAAAAAGCACGCAAAGAAGGCAGTGTGCCCAAGAAATGTACCTGTAGTGTCGCGCGCTAAAACGTCATTTCAAAATCCGTCAATTGTAACATTTTTGTAAAGAGGTACCAAAATAATAACTTTTTCTATTTTGAGCTAAACAAATTTGGGTCAAACCTTCCTTTTATATCATGGTCAGTTAGAAAAATTATATTTTTTTGAAACCTTTTCTACAAGAACCCAATAAACAATTTCGACAAGTGACTTAAAAATAGTGGTTGGACCAATTAATCCATCAAAACACATGTCATATATCCGGTTCGATATCAGAAAGTCGAATTTCAGGTGACATTTAATTTTAGGAAAATGTGTCGATCTTCTGGACCACAAGTGTCGTCCTTTTATATTTCCAGTAAGTATCACCAAAAGTAAATTGGGGGAGAAAGTCTATCACTGCCTTCAGATTTTACCTTCCACCATGCTTGACACCCTTTTTAAAGAGCTAGTGATCACGTGATATTTTTAACCAATAATGATGGCACATTACGCGCGAAATAATGCATTTGTGGTATTCCGGTCCGCGCTCAAGATGAAAATTTTGAATTTTATTCCCTGGCAACCATGTCACCGCCTCGCGATTTCAAATAGTCTCTCTGTCAAATGCTGACCATTATTTCCTTCGATAACAGTTGCTTTTAATTAATAATTACTACATCAATTGTAAAATAAACAAAAACAGCTCGTAGCTATATCTATTATTTCAGTTAAACTTGCAAATTGTTAGGCCTTAACATCGTAGATATACCAATTAGTACCGATCTCTGCTCTTAGATGGCGCCACGCTCTCCACGATTTAAGTGATCGTTTTTCTAGTTACGGTTTATTTCTTTTCAAAAGTCGTGTTATTATTTTTAAAATGTCGCATTTTAGTTTCTATCATATATCTACTTTATTTAGGAACTAAATTAACCAAATTATCGAAAGCAAAAGTTTAATATTCACGTATTTTATAGAGAACTATTTTTCATCATGGCGGAGTACAACCGATTCCTTAGTGTCCCTGTAAAGAGGCGAGGGGGAGTCATTTCCGAAGCCCAACCATTTTACCCCTCAAATAAGACGTCGTGCGGTTGGACCCAAGTGCCAGACTTTCTCCTCCTATTTACTTTTGGTATTACACCTAAAATCGTTTGCTAACACGCCCTACGACTTGTTAACGTAACTAGCAGCAGTCACCTATAGCTTCTGATAAACTTACTTGTTAGTGTCAGAAATGGGGAATTAGGCCGGCCATTTTAAGTATGGCAGTTCATACTCCCATTAATAAATCTCACTACATAGCTCCATTAGCCTTTTAAGATTGCATTGAGTAACTCACAAACTTCTAGAATTTCGCTTGCTAAGTAGACGCTTTGTGTACAGCAAATCGTCTGCTTATGAGATTAAAATCCGGCAGTTTTAAGTTTATTAACTTCTTTAAATGTCCACTGACATTGTGAGTTGCACGGCCAACCGTGATCTCGCGCTATAGTGGCCAAAGCCGCCAAACCATTCGTTGAAGTTCCTATGTTAACCTACGAGCAAAAGATATCTGTATGGTTTGAGCGCCCCTAGCGAAATATTATTTTTAGAATAGTTTTTGCATTGAAGCACGGACTGTAAATTTACAGTCCATGATTGAAGCCAATATAAAAAAAATGTATGAGTGCAGTGCCACGCTTTTTATATCGGGAAAATTCTTGCTCACGGAATTTCGGCGAATTGGTTGGCCGTTATTGCGCGAGATCAAAGTTGGCTGTGCTTTAAAGAGATGCCGCTCCGTTGAAGGAGTGCAAGGTATATGGAGCTACGCTTCGCTAATATCGTTTGTAATAAAAATAAAAAACCTTGAACCACAGAATGGTCTTGTTAATTTTAAAGGTTATCGTCATTTTGATTGAACGGTAAATGATGGTTTTCAAAAAGACCAAAATGAAAATATATCGAAACTTCAATTTCATCTTTCTAGTAGTGTAACAGAGCATACGTTGGAGGGAGTTAGATGTCTAATCTTTCACCATCTATTAATGTAACATCTCTAACTCTTTCCTAGCAGCTGTTTCCTTATAAGCCACCTCTCAAACTTTGGACAACCCATCGAAAGAGGGTGTAGCAAATGATTTTAGTTTTAAATAACAAATTAAATTCAAAGTTAATTGCAAATTTATAACCCAATTATTTTATTAGTCTTTTTCTGATGAAGGGTATTTGGTTACATCCAGAAAACTGAACACTTTTGATAGATTCGTTGTGGCAGTGCTTATTTTTTTGGATTAAATCAGAATTACTTAGCTTTAAGGAAATATTGTATCAAATAAGTCTGGAAGGGAGATTAGTACAAAAACTGACAAAGCAGAAACTTTGTTTCATTTACAGTAATACTTTAGTTATTCATCAAAAATTTAAACCTGACTTACAAATTTCTTAAAAGAATGGTCCAACAAAAAGAACTTTCTTTGAAGCAGTAAACTAAACAATTTTTGAGCCACTTTAGTACTAAGTTTGCTGAGTGAACTCTCGTCCTTTGGATGTCCAAATACAATTCCTTAACATCTACGAGAGAAAAATGGAATTTGCAATGCTTTCTAATTCACAATAACGCAACCCACTATACCTATTTTCTTAAAAAAGTTCTTAATCTTCAGCCGCAACTTGAAGATCGTTGGTTTTGTTCCCAGCGTCAACCCCATCGATAGTATTGGCCATGGCCTTTTCAGCCTTCTTTTTCTTCTTCTTGGAAGATTTAGGAGCTACAGAACGAGTTAGAAGGCCCTGAAATTCAAGTGTTTGACCATTATTACATTACGAGACAGAGTGAATGGAACTTTCAAAAATTAAACAATACTTTTAACGTCTCATCTTCAACTTCGTATTCTGACTGATAATTATCCAAATCTAAGGGGCTGCAGGTTATTTTGTGTGAACCAGAAGGCATTAATAGGACAGTGAATTTGAATTGAGCCACAAACTCTCCCTCTTTCTCGTAAAGGACAGTAAATGGTTCTAGAAGCTTATGATTTACGCATTCAACTACACCCATTCTAGCTTTCTTTTCATCTTCGAAAGCCCTTAACGTGAATGGCATATTTCCGAACTTCTTATCAACTTCGCTAAAAAAAGCTGTCAATATCATCAAATATTAATATTATTCATATTTTCTAGGGGTGTGCGAGTCCTCTTTTTAGAGTTTCGAGTCGAGTCTCAAGTCCTGGAGAATTGTACTCACGTGTCTCGAGTCCAATTCCCGAGTACTCATTAGGGTCCTTTAAAATTTGTTAGAGTTTTAATTTTCTGGTCGAGCATAGCCAGCCTTAACCGTACAGAACCACTTCTAACTTCTAAGAGTCTCATAGTAGTTTAAGTAAACTAAAAGTCTTAACTTCTTAAGACTATTGTAAAAAACTAAAGCTGCGTCACCAGCACAAAGAAAAATCCTCTCTTCTTTGTAGAGTGCAGAAGTCGAAAATAAAATCGGAAAAGATGCCAGCTTGGTAAGTCTAACGATCTCTGTTATGGACAAAATAACCATAAAAATAAAAACAAATACCATAGCGCGATTACGGGATTTCAACTGGTTGTGAGCCATTGAAGGCAACTATGCCTTAAAAAATGAGAGAAAGAATAACAAACTCCTTGGGAGACGTAAGACTTGTAAAAAAAGGACTCGTTGGAATATTTATTCACTAGAGTCCACTTTAATAATTTGTAAGCCTTGACAAAGGACGTCAGGTACTCATAAGAGTAATATATTAAGACGTTGGGAGTTCGGTACTCATAAGAATAATATATTAGAACGTTGGGAGTACTCTGACTCAAGACGAGTACTCGCACAGGCCTAGTATTTTCTATAGGAATATTTTATATCAATGCAATTACCCCTAGAAGCTTTCATTTTTAATTGATAAACACCATCTGTTTTCTTATAAACTGTGGTACGGGTATCCATTTCTCTACCCTGTGTATGATAATTAATAGTAGCTCTTTACAAGTCTACAAGTTTTTTTTATCTTACCTTTCCTTCACCAGTACTAACTAAAACATCAACAGCGTAAACTTCATGAAGCTCAAAGGTACATTTTTCATGTTCTTTTCTGTAAAATGTCCATGAGTATAAATTATCAAATTTTCCTCTCCTTGTTATAGAAAGTGAAAACGAACCTTTGGGCTTCTGTTGGGTTTTGTATAATTGATTTCTCACCATCAATTCGGTTTTGCTTTAATTGATGAGAGAGCATACCTAAAATACAAGATATTAAATGATTGACACATGGTTATGTCTAACAATTATAAAACCTTCAACAGGCTTGCATTTAAAAGCCTCAGCTACTTTTTGAATGGCATCTGTTACAGATGAATTCTAAAAAAAATAAGTGTAAAGTTAGCAATCACTTAAAGGTTAGATTTAAAATCTGGCTTTAAGTACCTCTTCACCTGGCTTTACAAGCCTCAATGCTGCTTCAGCAGCGTAAAAGGCAGCTTTTATAACATCAGCCTTACGGCCGGTTATTTTCTTATCCTACAAAAAAATTTGATTAATTTATAACTCTCATTTTGTAACATTTAATACTTACATTTGAAGCTCCAACAATGAGCGTATGAGCAACAACTGCAACAAAGCCGTCAATTTGAGCACCTAAATCACTAAATGATACATTGTAAGATAAGAAGCAAAGGAAACTTGTAAAAATAAGCTGGAACCTACAGTTTAACAATATCTCCGTCTTTCAGAACATAATCAGGTTCACTTTTAAGAGGAGAAAAATGGCATATGCAATTGTTGACAGAGACACAGGTAGGAAATGCAATTCCTTTCTTCATTTCTTTCTCTTTTTTGAATACTTTATTGGTCTCTTCCGCTAACAGTTGATCACCTAGCTCACAAATGTTCATAACACTTGCATCAGTGACACATTTCCCAATCAAAGTTTTCAGAACCCCTAGAAAGACACCTTATGTTACATTTCACCCAATTTAAAATATGGCAATTTACGTAAACCTAAATCTAAACAATTAACACATGACTTTTTTGATAACAGGGATAAGTGACACCCAAAAATTCATTAAAACTGATACAGAATATTGAAGCTGAAAATAATTTTGGTTAATTTAAACGGGTAAATTCAATGTTTTTGATAAGGCAGTTCAATTTGAAAACAGCCATGTGTCAATGGTGTCCCCTCCATAGTGTCATCTAAGACTAAATTTAGGGTTAGAGAAAAAATTAAAATACTCGCCATTAACTATTTGGCCGGACATTTTGTATTTTGTGACGACAATATCTGTTGCTATAGTAGCCTCATTTTCCTCCTTCTCGGCCATGTTAGTTAAATTTAAAGTCAAATAAATCTAAATACTTGAATTTCTTGGTCCAGATAACTTAACCGATAGCGGCTGCAATGGCGGCTGCCGTCGATTTAGGCAGTGTTGCCATAGCCATTGTCATCAGTACTAAAGACTATACATAATGTGTAAATAAAAAGTAAATGGCGTTAAATAAATTTATCATTAATTAATTAATTTTAAAGTGATTAAATTTAGGTTAAGTGTTCATTGTTTATTTTTAAGCTTGCGGCAAAGTTCGCAAAGTCAAATAAAATTGGGAGCTAAATGAACTGAAAATTCAAAACAGTTTTCGCAAATAAATATGGCGGCGTAGTGGCTTATTATTATTATTATTTTTCGTTATAGTAGAAAATAAATCCCAAATTTTATTTGCTTGGTTAATTTCCAAATAAGTAGAAAATAATAATAGTTTATACCTCAAGGTGTGTAAATTTTCCCATACTACTTTCTCCAAAACGGCTTTCAAGTTTCCAACTTTCCATATTGGTAACAGGTTGTTGCCTATATTATGCCAACAGGTGATTTCTAGACTAAAAGAAATTTTCAACCCGAAAAAAATATAACTAACATTTCTCCAAATATTTAGAACTCGGAATGAATGACGCCACTACAGATTATGATTATCTAATTAAATTTTTGGCATTGGGTGATTCTGGCGTTGGGAAAACAACTTTTCTTTACCAATACACAGATGGAGTATTTAACAGCAAATTCATATCAACTGTTGGGATTGATTTTCGAGAAAAACGCGTTGTAAGGGTCCATATAAATATACAAAACGAGTTATTGTTAAATTGTTATATATTAAAAAAAAAAAAAAACCCCCAGATGTACAGGCCTTCCAGAATTGATGCCTCAGGACCAGGAGGTAGAGGTCAGAGGGTTCATTTACAGCTTTGGGATACTGCTGGACAAGAGCGTTTTCGCAGCTTAACTACTGCTTTTTTCCGGGATGCTATGGGATTTATATTACTTTTTGATCTAACCAGCGAACAGTCCTTCCTAAACATAAGAAACTGGATGGAACAGTTGAAAACCCACGCTTATTGCGAAAACCCTGATGTAGTGTTGTGTGGCAACAAATGTGATCTTGAAGATGCCAGGGTTGTATCAGAGTTGAGGGCTAGGGAAGAAGCTGATAAATATGGGTAATTCCATTCAAATGGATAACAAATGATCAAAATGATACTAAACCAGATTTTAAATTCCAGACTGCTCTACTTTGAAACAAGTGCTGCTACAGGTCATAATATTACAAAAGCTGTTGACGCACTTCTGAATTTAGTTATGATAAGGATTCAACAAACCGTTGAAAAAACTGTACTGCCAAATCGTAAATTGGGTCTGACTTTAGAAGAAGAAAGGGAAAAAAACAAAAACTGTAACTGTTAAAATTATAAGCGAAGAATCTTTTTTGTCGTAAGAGTTTGACGTGGTACAATCAAAGTTTTGGGGTTATTTTATTGGTGATTGATGGAATTCTTAAGCAGTGTTCCAACTTCTTTTTATATCATTTATAAGTGCTAAATCCAATAGCATTTGCCAAATAACGGTATAGTTGTTCAAAATACATACAAATTTTAAACTATTTCGCATTTAAGCCCAATTTGTCATGATGGCTTAAGTTTCATTTTCTACCTTTGGTGTATGGAACACTGCCTTCTTTTAGCCCTAGTCATTGTTTGTGACAAACTAGTCAATCTATATATCTGTCAAAAGTGCCAATTTAGTATTCGACAGGATACACATTCCAATCTAGTCAATCGTAAAAGTTTATGATAATGAGTATTTTTCTATGTTTAAAAGATATATTCGTAAAAATGGGGAAAAATAAATTTTTATAATAATGTTAATGGTGCTAAAGGCATTTATATGTTCATAGTTTTACGTATTAAAAGTTCAAGCTAATATATCTATTCCTTATTCAAGTGCCTACTAATTTCTTCATTCCAAAGTCATCTTGTAACTTAAACAAAAATAAACATTGTTATCTATTATTTTGGATGAAAACTTTAAAATTAAATAATACTCTTTTCACAGTAATAAACAGTAAGTCCTTAAACCTTCTTTATTATACATAATTAATCAGCTTCGCTTTACAGCTTAATCGTATCAAGAGCGCTTAAAGAGGGTTAAAGGCTTTTTTATACATTTTTTTTATTTTAATTTTTCCCATGTTAGTGTTGTTTTTTCCTAAACGAACATCCTGAAAAACAAACAAATATCCAATTAATTAAGACAATCTTTATTATTGCTTAATAGATATCAATCAACAATTACCTTCCGTTAACCTTGCCCTTCCTCCCGTTGGCTGACATAGAACTGTAGAGCAACCGACACATAGCACGACTGTCTGTGCGTGTGAGAAAACTGTAGTTATCTTGTAACAACCTGAAAGAAAAGTTTATTCTAAACATCTGATGCTTGGGGGAGATAGTTATATAACAAAAACATACCAGGGCATTTAACATCCATGAAATAAGAATTTGGATGTTGCACTAAACGTTTTAGTTTGCATTTTCTTCGCTCCTCCTCTGGACTTGGATGCAGTAAATCTTTAGCAAGCTGCAGAGAAAAGTGAATAAAATTTAAGGCATGTTTTGGGTACAATGAAAACGTGGTCGATCTTAAACCTTGGTCAAAGAACATGCCCGAACCCGCAAGGTTCCCAATCTATCACGAGAATTTCCGACCACGCACTTAAGACTGACCAAGGCTTACCATAGATATAAGGTAACAAGGACATTTCCCTTCCCTTTAATATTTAGACAACCACAAAATAATATAAACTTTTAACGAGTTCTAAGCATCTAGGGAATTAAAATTTATAGGTACTTCTTAAAATCATTATACCAGAAAAACATTTAATATGAAGATTGAACTTACAGGCATGTTTGGTTATCCGCACGCGCGGCAAGTGAAAAAGACCTAATACTGCAAATTCGGGGCCTTCTAAAGTAAAATCAGAGAGCTAACGGCTAACGCGTGTAATACACATGGCAAAAGCCGGCAGGTTTGCCGGGAATATATAACTTTGAGACGGCCAACTTTTATTATCCATTTTTGATACTTTCCATTTGGATTTTTTATTAACAATTTTTTTTCATAAAAATGTTTTCAAATATTCATTTACGATTGGTATGCGCATTATATTACAAGAAAAAATACTTTGGCTACAAAAATAATCCACTTCCAAATTCCATTGAACTTCCAGGAAAAGTGGGTCCTTAACTCCTTATTTTTTTATACTGACCTTCCAAGAAGGAATTAACTTTTCTGGCCTAATTTTCGCCTCTCTACTTCAGAGATGGCTAAAACGTACGATTATTTGTTTAAATTATTATTAATAGGGGATTCGGGTGTCGGAAAAACATGTATTTTATTCAGATTTTCAGAAGATGCTTTTAGCGCGACATTTATTTCAACCATAGGTATGAAATCAAATCAAAATTCCAAGACAAGTTTAACATGGCCAAGGCCAAAAATGACAACTACTAATGTTTTCCTTGTGGTTTTCCCCAGGAATTGATTTTAAGATCAGAACAATCGAACTTGATGGCAAAAAAATCAAACTTCAAATATGGTTCGTATTTGTTTCCTCGTATTTTGAAGGAATATAATATTTTTACGGTAAATTTCCTTTACAATGAAGGGACACTGCTGGCCAAGAAAGATTCCGAACAATCACAACAGCATATTATCGAGGGGCCATGGTACAATTATATCAAATAGCCTCCGAAAAAGTACTCTTTCTAAATTCAAAATCAATTTCATTACAGGGTATTATGCTTGTATATGATGTCACAAGTTTAAAGTCATTTGAAAGTGTTCGGAAATGGATTAAAAATATAGAGGAACATGCAGCTCCTGATGTAGAAAGGATTATTGTAGGGAATAAATGCGAAGTGGATGAAAGGAGACAAGTTAAAACGGAAGAGGGAGAAAAAGTAATTCAAATTGTAAAAATTTCTGCTTTGAACAAATCTTTACCCTTAAATTTGTTTACAGCTAGCATCAGAGTTTCATGTAAAATTCATGGAAATTAGTGCTTTGAAGAACATAAACGTTGATGAAGCTTTTTTCACACTTGCTAGGGACATAAAAACCAAAATGGAAAGAAAACTGGTATATATTCATTTTCTATATCTAACAAGGCTATTGGTGAAATAGATTAGAAATATCATTTATAAGAGATGTAATCTTATTATAATTGTAAAAATTAAAATGATTATTCTTTAAATTTTCATTACCATGATACGGAACCTTTTCCAGAAGGTAAAATTTAAAAAAAATCCAGTGTTTTGAATGGCCTGAAATTAACAAATTTCAATCGCTGAATTGGAGTTCATTGTCATTTTTGATTGCGAATACTGCGTGCCATTGTTATACGCTCCAATTTTTCAGTTTCTCTGTTGTGCGTTTGAAATTTAAATACTAATTACTTATGCAAGAATCTTTAGCATTGGCCCAGAAAGTTATAAATAACGTTGCTAAATCTTTGATTGGACAGCATGGTTTAATATTACAAATAAAAAAAATATTAAAATGAGTTAAATAATAACAAGTGTGTATTATAGCATGATGATTTTATACGAAAATGTTCTTTCCAATCTAATTTATTAATCCCCAACGAATTCATTATAATTTTCTCATTGATTATGTTAATAGGAAGCGACAAATCAATCTTCGAGAGTTAATAGCGGTGGAGGTCTCCAACTTAAAAGTAACTCTGAAACTGGTAAAAAACAATCTAAATGGTTCTGCTCCATACTTTGACCTTGTAAAATGGGACTAGAAAACACCATCCAAAAGAAAAAAGAATTTACCCTCCCAAGGTCAAATATTTTTTAATACTAAGTGAACTTTAAAAAGAAAATTAAAATAAAAGGCCATGGTTTTTTCTTTATCTGTATAGGCAGTTGAACAAAAGGTGTTTTTAGAATGTTAATTTTTCTGTCTTAACAATCAATATTTGATAAATTAAATTTCTTTACTCCCCCTTTATTATATTATTAACCTTATCTACGAAGGCTCATATCACAAAATGTTGCTGAATATGGCTTTGAGCATCTCAATCTAGGCCTATAACCAAAAAAAAACCTTCGGTGTACATATTGTTTACAAAAATTGTGATATATAAGGGACATTATTTAGAAAAAAAAAAACAATTGGAAATTATAAATTTAAGATGCTTCTATTGTTTTTCCACAAAAAACTCCCCTAATAAGGGTTAGCAATGAGTTTAAAAGAGGTTAGAGAATTTTTTTGCATATCATACAGGGACTACTTGTTTTTAATGTTTGATTAAAAAACCGGGGGACCATACCTTAGTTAACCCATACAACGTTAATAGTTTGGTAAATTATATATGTTGCTCTTTGAAAACGAATTGCTAGCCCTATTAATATTAATAGAAATCTCGTAATATAGTATCAAATTTTGGAACAATTTTTTTTTTCAAACTAAATATCAGTAAACTTGTATTATAGAGGTACTTGCGTATTTTTTAAATATATTTGTGATAATTTGTTTTTTTTCTTAATTAAAGGTATAAACTATATAAAAATACTCCCATAAAGAAAAAAAGGTCTGAGAAAATGTATTAAAAAGTCACTAATTAATTTGGAATTTATATATAATTAAGGTTGATTATATAAAATCCCTATTAATTAAGATGATTTATGTTTGGGGGAATAAAATCATTTGCCCGTTTAATGTTGGTTTCTTAAAAATAACGAATTTTTTTCATAAATTATAAAATAAAACCTGTGCTGCTTTCGCACAAAATTGGAAATCCTGATTTCTAGAAAAATAAAAAAAATGGAGTGAAACTTCCAGTAATAGCTATACTCTTTAAAGATTTTTGTAAATCTAATTTAGAACAAAATGAAAATATATTAACGCTTTATTCATAGCGTGTTTTATACTTATATATATACATATACTAAAACGGATTTTTTTTCTATTGCCGAAAAAGTCTGTAATTAAGATAACAAAACCCTCCGGAACAAAATACTGTAATAATAATACCAGAAACCGTCACATATAATTGTACACGAGAATGGACGTAGATAAATTGAATTGTTGTCTTCACCCAAGACATTATTCCAAGTAATGACAAGAAGTCTCTGGAGAGACGGCCCATAATTTTTCTTTTTTTGTTTATATATTTTCCCGTCTTTGTTTTGTTCATTAAGCCGAATGTATCCCAAAATAAGTATATACCATATTTATACAACTTAAGAAAAATAAACTTTTGTTTAAAAATTTGGTGGTCCCTTATTAAAATTTTAACTGTGCTAACAGAAATGATGATGAAGATAGTTTTGAAATGTTTACCATTCAGGCCCGTATTTTGGGGGGCACCAGCGGATGCTCAGCGCCCCCCAAACGAATACTCGAGCATCCCCAACCCGACCGACCCAGAAATAAAATCGATTGCACAACTACCAACTAATATCATATAACATCGGTTACCTATATTTGTAATAAAATATTCTGTTTTCAACGAAAACGAAAATATTTATTTTAAAAATTAAAAAATAAAGTTAATTTCAGTATATTTACTAATTTCAGGAGTGGGAGTTAAAAATTACGATTTTTAACATCAATTAATTATCCCAGCATTGGAGAGGGATGGGAAGAAAGGTTTTGGCGTTTTAGGGGAGCCTATATTAATTAATTAATAATTTATTGGACATGTAAGGCCTAGGTTTAATGTTTTTGCCATTGAGCCCCAATAAAAATAGCTAAGCAGCGCCAAAATTTTTAATGCCATAGGAGGGAGTTAGATTACCATAGCATAAGTAACATAATCTTTCATAAGTATTCCATAATGGTACTCTCTTTCATGAAACCTTTCAACTCCATGGAGAAAAGCGCGTCATCAATTGGTGGATCTTAAAATTAGTTTTACGCCTGAAAATACGCCGCCATGTTAGGGTATAAAAGCAGGTAAATAAGCCTGCTTTACCTCATTATGTAAAGGTATAGTGTCGCGCGCAAAAACGTAATTTGGAAATCGGTAAATTAAATTAATTAATATATTTTTAGGATAAACGCGGTACCTCGGCCGATAGACCTTCAAGGCAAAAATTCCAAAAAGTAGACTAACAAAAACGCGCATGCGTAATTAATTTTTCGAAAATCTCAAGTTTATTTCACGATCAATATCAAAAGTAAGATTCAGAAGTTTCAATTCACAGCCCCTAAGATGCCGGCGAAAATTCAAACCCAAACACCTGGCGTTGTTACCTCTCCGAGGGGACAAAGTCCCCTAGGAGGGGTTATACAATCACCGTATCTGTCTGTCTGTCCGTCCTGCGAAAGCGTTCGCATTTTCCGTGCAAAGGTTAATCATTGCATACGCAGTTTCTCGAAATTTCTGCGTTCGCAGTTGCTAGGACTGTCGAAGGGTTGGCCAAACCACCGTGCGACGGTGAGCGTTAACGGATAAATTTGCGGTTGAGATTGGTTTGGATGGTGTTTTTTCGTTAACGCTCACCGTCGTGACGGTTTTAACTCAGTTTGATTGGTTATTTCATTATTGTAATGTTTAAGTGTAGGGTGTGAATGTTATGACGGTTGTGGGTGTTGAGTTTGTTGTGCTTATGCTATGACGGTTGTGGGTGTTGAATCTGTTGAGTTTGTTTTTGTTGAGTCTGTTGTGTTTGTGTGTCTGTGTTTGTGTTTTTTTGCGTTGTGTTTGTTGGTTTGTACGGGCGTTTACTCTTCAACTTCTTCTTAATGACTTTGGGACGGACCGAGTGCTGAGTGTTATGCAACCTCTCAACGTCCAATGGCAGGGTTTCCACCAGTTGTACACGGTATTCGTCTTGGTATCAATTTGTACTCTAACCACCCAGCCACCAACGCTTGTTAAATTACGGTGTTTTTCTAAAAAACAGCTTTAGCGAATGTCTTTTACAAAGTTATAACGATAGGTACTATAATTTATTCTACACCATTTTAAATATTTATAAATTAAATTAATCTTATATTTAATTAAATATTTATAAATTAAATTAATCTTATATTTAATTAAATATTTATAAATTAAATTAATCTTATATTTAATTAAATATTTATAAATTAAATTAATCTTATATTTAATTAAATATTTATAAATTAAATTAATCTTATATTTAATTAAATATTTATAAATTATATTAATCTTATATTTAATTAAATATTTATAAATTATATTAATCTTATATTTAATTAAATATTTATAAATTATATTAATCTTATATTTAATTAAATATTTATAAATTATATTAATCTTATATTTAATTAAATATTTATAAATTATATTAATCTTATATTTAATTAAATATTTATAAATTATATTAATCTTATATTTAATTAAATATTTATAAATTATATTAATCTTATATTTAATTAAATATTTAGAGATTATATTAATCTTATATTTAATTAAATATTTATAAATTATATTAATCTTATATTTAATTAAATATTTAGAGATTATATTAATCTTATATTTAATTAAATATTTAGAGATTATATTAATCTTATATTTAATTAAATATTTTAGTATTTTAATGTAAAATTTGATCGTGATCAGGAATTGAACTCGGGTCGCATTGTAACAATGCGGATAGTTCACCGCCGAGCCATTGACTTCCTAAGGAAAAATATTAAAGTAAAGGAACAATTATGATAAGGCGGGTTTTTTTACTAAACGGATTAATACAATATCTGTATATATTGTTTATTGAACTTTGTTTGTTTATTCTTTGGTACGGTTTTTTGTTTTGTTTTAAATTTTTGTTAAACTCTTAACAAAATTTCGTTAAAACACAAAAAGTAGTTAATTGTTACCTTTTAATAACGCTTAGAAAAAGGATAATTATTCAAAACTCCCGCGGAAACTATATCAAAGTAATAATATAGCGCCACCGTGTGGGGAACTATCAATTAAACCGGGTAAAAAATATTATCTCTTCAATTTTTCGAACTTTAGTCAAATCTCGACGGGTCAAAACAAAAACAAACTAAAAGTATATAAAGCCGTTGCCGTCAATATAGAAGAAATCGTCTTTCTTAGTTCTTGGCTGTCAGACGAACTACTACAGTACGGGGTCCTGGTGTCGGTCAAAAGTTATGAGGTAACTTTGCGGTTTTATTTAGTATGTTCGGTCTTCGGTCAAGAAAAGAGTTAAATTGTGTTTCGCGTTTGGAACGTGAGTGAATGGACTTAAGTGTATGAGCAGTGCGTGTTTAAGACTGAAAGTGTTAAAGTAATTGTGAACTAACTCAAGTCAGCTGTAAGATAAAATTGATTGTTTTTATTTTTTGAATTGGAATAACCTAATTATACCCTTGAAATTATCAACTCAACCTGTGAGGCTAATTAAGTAGATTGGAAGTAATTAGTAGCGAACAGCTCTCAGCTGTTAATTAAGACAAGAGTTTATAGTTAGGTAGTTTGTATTTAGTTAAAATTACTCAGTATAATTTATGATATTTACTTAAGTGTGTGTTTTGGTTTATTACCTCTCCGAGGGGACAAAGTCCCCTAGGAGGGGTTATAAAATCACCGTGACTGTCTGTCTGTGGGTCTGTTTGTCAGGCCTGCGAACGCGTTCACATTTGTGTAGCAAAGTGTAATCATTGCGTACGCATTATCTCGAAATCCGCGTTCGCAATTGCTTGGAATTAGGGATCGAAGTCGAAAGATTGGCAAAACCACCGTGACGTTGAGCGTTAACGGGTACATTTGCGGTTGGGTTGGGTTTGGTTGTTGCTTTTCGTTAACGCTCACCGCCGCGGCAGTTTTAATTCAGTTTGATTGTATATTTTTTGTAATGTTTATGTGTTGGGTGGGAATGTTGAGTTTGTGTTATGACTGATGTGTTTGTGGTGTTCGTGGTGTTCGTGGTTTGCATGTATGCGCGTTTTTTCTCCAACTTCTCCTTATTCTTGAGTTTAGGGACGGATCGAGAGCTGAGTGTTATGGCAACCTCTCAACATCCAATGGCAGGGTTTCCACCAATTGTTCACGATATTCGTCTTAGTGTCAACCTGCGATCGTATCGAGCGGGGTTTGAACCCGAGACCTCCTGCTTGACAAACGCACGTTTTACCAGAGAACCACCGACACTTGTTACGCTGCATTGAAAATTAGACCTTCAGCTTTATCGGAAGCGTATTTTGGTTTAATTGAAATAGATTTGAAATTGAAATTATTGCATCGAAGAAATTCTAATTAAGACACTCATCGTAAGCATAATAGCTAATAAAGTCTTGAATTTTTTTATGAATGAATTTATGAAGGCCTAATTTGGTTTTTCTACGAATGAAATTATGTTGATTTAATCTTGTTAAAGTCTACATTTTTTACGTATGAAATTTTAAAGGTCAAATCTTGTTTTAAAATATAAAAAGTATCTGGGTTTCAGGCAAAGTAAGGGTTTTGTGTTATCTTTACTGATCGAGATAACGTTGTTTCTTTTTGTCTATTCTTGGGTATTGTTGGTTTTTTAAGATTATTTTTCGAAATAGTTCAGTTTTAGTGGAACCTTTCAAGTGGTTACATCGTGGCTTAAAGTTAATCCAGTTTCATTATAATAACGTCGAAAATTCGTATTTGTGAATGGTAAGGTGTTGCGCTTCTTGATTTTCTATTGCTTGGTTTTGAATTAATTTATTACTCGACTGCGTAATAATATTTTTCTATGAGCTATTTTGATCCTGAAGTCTGATTGATTGGGATATTATTATAAATTTTTTCTATTCGTTATTTTTGCTCTGAAGCCTGATAATTTGGGTTATTATTAAATATTTTTCTATGCGTTATTTTTGCTCTGAGCCTGATCGATTGGGTTGTTATTATATATTTTTATATTAATTATTTTTTCTCTGCTCTAGTCTGATTGATTGGGTTGTTATTATATATTTTTCTATTGGTCGTTTTGGCTCCAAAGTTTGGTCGATTGGGTTTTTGTATTTTAATTTTTTGATTGTGTTGAGCTTTTGGGCGGTATTGTTGGCTTTTAATTATCATTTTTTCGTGTGAAGTGGTTTAAAGAAGGTTTTTTGTGTTGTTATTTCGTAAGCGAGAAAAATACAAATACCCTCTGTAAATATATCTTTCATTAAAATTTGCTTCGTATTATATTCAACTGATAAACTTGTACTGTAAATAGGGTTATATTCAATATTATTGTGCATTGTTTTAGTACGTCTAACTCACTGTTGTAACTACTTAATTTATAATATTTTGAATAAATTAAAATCGGTTGTTTCGTCTCATTTATTTGAAATTTTATACCGGGCGGGATAGAACTGGGATAACATTTTTAACAAGTAACTCTAAATTGCGGAGATATATCTTTAAGGGTTATCTCGAGAGATTAATACCACTAGGGAAAATTCTTCCGAGGAGAGGTATATTTTGGCTTGCCAACTTGTTTTTCAATCACGATGAACTAAGACAAATCTAGTCTTAGACACTTGAGTACCAGTTCTGTACAATTACGTAGAAGGGATATATATATTGTTGGGTTATTGATGAAAGTTAAATCTAGAACGTCCCATAGACTGTTCTGAATAAAAATAAACATTTATAATTTTGCATAATTCTGGTAGCCATTTTATTTTCTAATCACTCGCCCACAACATTACAATTCTGGCAATCCCGAATCAAATAAGTTTTCGATATAACGGCGACGGGAAATTATTCTCGTAAATTAACGCGCGGCCTTAGGGAATATTCTTTTAACAAAATGTCGATAAACTATCGTTTAATTAAAATTGGCCCGATTCCATTAAAATTATAAACCAAAAAGCGAACGGTCGTTATAATCCCCTCAGTAAGATATTTCTTTCATTAAAATTTGCTTTGTATTATATTCAACTGACAAACTTGTACTGTAAAAAGGGTTTAATTCAATTGTGCATTGTTATAGTACGTCTAACTCACTGTTGTAACTACTTAACTTATGATATTCTGAATAAATTAAAATTTTATACCGGGCGGGATAGAACTGGGATAACATTTTTAACAAATAACTCTAAATTGCGGAGCTATATCTTTAAGGGTTATCTCGAGAAATTAATACCACTAGGGACAATTCTTCCGAGGAGAAGTATATTTTGGCTTGCCACCTTGTTTTTCGTTTCAACTTTTTGGGCCAAAAGCTATTTTTTCAAGACAGAAAAAGGTACGTGTTAGTATATTGAACGTCTTGTTAATATTTTGATACGGAAATAAGGCCATATATGGAAAAGCTTGGCCGTTCCCCTTTAAGTATCTATTTTTCGTGCGGAACAACAGGGAAAGAGAGACAGTGAAGCACGGCAGATTATTCAAGAATCTGGATATTTAAATTGGGGGTGATTGGAAACGCGTGTTCGAAATGGCACTCCCGGGAGATTTCAAACGTTTCTAAACGACTAATTGGTACACGCGAAACCTTTTCGCGTCCTTCAAATCGAGTGACCGGACCGAACCAAGTTTAAAGTTGAACATTTTCTATTAATTCGGAAGCTAAATTCCCCCGGGAGATGGCTCGATTTATAAAGAAAATTGTAGGTGTCCCAAACGTCAAAGTTGAAACATTACCAAGGGCAAAAATAAACTACCCGCGGATTGAAGAAGAAAGTTAGAAAGTTAAATTAAACGGATTTAAATAAAGGTTTATGTAACCGCTTCTCCGAAATTTATTTAACTATCTAATTCGGGTGCAAAATTATACGCAAAAGGTTTACAGATCCCGATGTCGATTGACAAACTCCCGTTCTCACTGCAATCAAAAAGACTAGAAACAATTTGCGGAACTGCCATCCAAATTTGAAAAACGTCCTGCAATCAGGCAGGCTAAAATCCATCAATATCTAAACCTCATAAAAATGAGCTAGGCTAAGGCTAATCAGGGCCGTGCAGAGGGGGGGGGGGCAAAATCCCCGGGGCCCGGGTGAAAAGGGCCCACGAGGGGGGCCCGTAGCTGTAGGGCCCATCGAAGAAGCTAAAGGGGGGGTGCAAATCAAGTTAACTTGGGGGAAGTTTTCAGGGGCTCAAGGGGGGGGGGTGGGTGCAAATCGAAGGGGTCCGCGAGTAAGTTTGTCCCCGGGCCCCAGGATACCTCTGCACGGCCCTGAGGCTCATAACCTAAGTCATCAAGCGACTTAAAGCCATTAGCTCATGTGACCGGGTTACAATGCGTTTTATAACTCGACTTTTTAAATTATTTATCGCTAAATATATAATGTTAACGAATTTTACTTTTATGCAAGTCGAGGCCGAGAGGGACCCAAACCTTTAGAATTACCTTAAGAAGACTAATTAGTTTAGGGACCTTTCGCCTCCCCTAAATCGTAAAACACACATCTTCAATATTACGTCTCATCTCTAATTTGACCATGTGTAACATAAGTATGCCACAAAACCATTTTCTTTACTGAAACCTTATTCACGGGATATGACATAAATTACGACACTTCCAACTCCGTGACGAAAAACGCATCATCATCTTTATAGATGGTAAACGGAAGTTAGTGAATTCCTCGCATATTTCTGCCTTTGATAATCTGGAGCCTATCTCGTGCAATTGTTTTTGCTATAAAAATGGTATAAAGAGTCATACTTATGAGTAATTATTTTACTTATGATTTGTCTAATAGTTCATTTTTACACACATTCCTTAGGGATTTGCGAGGGGCAGGTCACTTCCATTTTGGGTGCGTCTTAATCATAGTAAAATTATTAAATCAGGGTAATCGTGATTAAATCAGGGTAATCAAGATTAGAAAATCTAATCAAGATTAGAAAATCTAATCAAGATTAGAAAATCTAATCAAGATTAGAAAATCTAATCAAGATTAGAAAATCTAATCAAGATTAGAAAATCTAATCAAGATTAGAAAATCTAATCAAGATTAGAAAATCTAATCAAGATTAGAAAATCTAATCAAGATTAGAAAATCTAATCAAGATTAGAAAATCTAATCAAGATTAGAAAATCTAATCAAGATTAGAAAATCTAATCAAGATTAGAAAATCTAATCACGATTTAAACGAGATTTAATCATTCTAATCATGATCTAATCTTTTTAATCAGGATTTAATCATTTAAACGAGATTTAATCATTCTAATCATGATCTAATCTTTTTAATTAGATTTAATGATTTTGATTAGATTTAATCATTTTAATCACGATTTAATCAATATAATCGGTCGAATAGAGAATTTATCCTTAAAATCAAAACTAAAGTACGATTTAATCAATATAATCGGTCGAATAGAGAATTTATCCTTAAAATCAAAACTAAAGTACGATTTAATCAATATAATCGGTCGAATAGAGAATTTATCCTTAAAATCAAAACTAAAGTACGATTTAATCATACTAATCTCGGTAGAATTTTTTAATCATACTAATCACGATATAATTTTTTAATCAGGATTTAATAATTTTAAACATATTTAATCATTTTAATTAGATTTAACATTTGATCATGATTAAATCAGATTTAAACATTCTAATCATGATTAAACGTGATTTAATCAACTTAATCGTGATTAAATTGAATTTAATCAAAATAATCACGATTAAATCGGATTTAATCTTTTGAGGGGTGCGTCGTTAATCAACGAAGTGACCTGCCCCTCGGAGATTTGTGTGTATTACGATCACCTACTGTGTAGCCGCCGCCGCCGCCGCCGCCGCCGCCGCCGCCGCCGTACACACGATTGCTCGCGGTACGTTAGTGGTACAAAGGTGTTTATTTTATATAAACAACTATTTCGGCTGAAATAAGAAAGTTATCAATATTTGGGAGTTTGGTTGACGTTTTCGTTAAATTGTAGTACAAAAAATTTAATAAATATTAATTTTCCCATAAGTAACATAGTAAAAATAAGTATGAAAATTAGTAAAAATTATCACCAAACTGATTTTCATAGTTAATGCGCAATCATGGTTTAGTTCTCAGCACAGAGTCCCCTAGCGTGTAAATATGCCCATAGCGAAATGTACTACTCAGTTCGATTGCGATTTGTCGGAGCTCGGTGAGTGCAACTGTCCAAAAAAAGTTCTGGAAGAAAATGAGCGTTAAAAGAATAGGAAGTGTCATACTTATTGTTTTATGTTATTTATGATAATAAGTATGTTGTAATTCGTTGGTTGCAGTAACGGATCTATAGGCAATATATGTTTACTATTAATAAACAAATAAATAAGTAACCAATCTGCAGGATTATCCGTAACTTAAACCACAAAACCACTAAAGGCGGTTAATTAAGCTATTAATAGAACTTATCGATGCAGTACGTCAAAGTCATTCACCGCGAGTCTGTGATATAGTGGTCAATGACTAGTCTATCGTCTTCCAGGAGATTAAAGCTGGTATGAGTACCAAAAAAAAATTAGAGACATCGTAGAAGGTATATTTAGGGGGGGGGGGAATTCCGAGTAACAGTCAGTAGGGACCCTCTAAGGTTTCTCGGTCATTATCAATACATCTCCGGGAGAAAATCGCATTGTAGGGTCTTTGGGGGCGGGTCAGCCTGATCCGTGATGTCAAAGATCAAGACTCACTCCCATTGGTCGAAAGAATATAGCCTACGCGAACAAACTATCTTCAAAAGACAGGCGACAACGAGAAACTTGGGGAAACAGCGGCTCGGAGTGGAGCTCTAGGAAGTTCTCCCGCGCCGTTCTCATCACTGGAGGACAGTGGCTGCCGAACAGAAGGACACTTTGCGGACCTGCTGGGGAGCAGGCTTATGTTAGGGCACAGAAACGCCAACGGCTTTTGGGGTCTTTTGGCCGCTAGTGACCGCTTCGCCTGACATTCTTTCCTAATAAAATTCCAGGTAGGTTTCCCATTTTATTCAAAATTACTAGAAAAATGGGTTAGAAATGACGCAAAACGCAATAAGCGATTTATCATATACGTACGATACGTCAAATTTGTAAATGTCACAGCTATATAGAGCGACCTTTCGCTGGAATAAAAGATTTCTAGGAATTTTTAAGCCCGTAAATGGCTAACCGCGTAAATACGTAGCATTGTTTCGGTCAATTTGAGATGGACGAAAAAACGATTCGATCCGGGGGAAATTACCGCGCTAGGAACAAGAGAAAGCTTTAAACGAGATGGACTGGAATGACCGATTAACTCGCTGCTAAGTACCGTCAGTATTTTGTCAGCGCGCCTGATTCTTCCAGAGCACATTCGCCAGCTCTCAGCGCGGCCATAAATGACACGAACTAATGGAACTAGAGAACCCCTGGTGGGGAAAAACGGGCGCAGCAACCTAGAGCAAAGCGAACTCGCATCCGTACGGAACAAACTTTATCTAATCCGTTGAAAGAGAGGATACAAAGTTGGAGTTTAGGTATGGAGCGTGTAAATATTCAAAAGCTTAGATAGCTTCGCTTACCTTAAAATTGTCGGGCTTAGTTGGGCTTAGTGACAGCATATGTTTCGTTAATGAAACCTTGTTCACGGGATATGACGTCAATTACGGCACTTACAACTCTGTGACGAAATACGCGTCATCAACTTTACTGATGGGAAACGGAAGTTAGTGAGAATTCCTCGCGCGTTTCTGGCTTTGCCCATGTCAAGTTTAGCTCGTACCTCGCGATCACGTGATTTCATTTCCATGGTAACCTTTTCAATAGCGCAAGGATTATAAGCATTTTTGCATTTTTGGGTCCGCTCAATGTATGTTCCGCGTGAAACAAGGTCTCATTGAATTTTTTTCAATGGAAATATTATACAGAGGCATACTTATGAGTAATTATGTTACATATGGTGACAGTAACGGCTAGGGATGCAACGGATAACCGGAACCGGAACCGAGAAGAACCGAGTAAATTCTAGGAACCGGAACCGAAACCGGAACCGATAATATAAATTTTTTTAACCGTATCCTGAACCGAAACCGATATTTGTAAAAAAAATTATAACCGAAACCGGAACCGGAACCGAGTTTTTCATTGTTTTAAACGGTTTTTAAACGGTTCTATAACTTTATTTACCAACATTTAGCGCATGTTGAAATTTAGTAATCAAACTTCCTAATTTACTATTAGTTTTTCATATAAGCTCAACTTTATCCTATCTCGGATAACTCTATGTGGGTTTCTACGTAACTGTCAACTGACACAACCTTACGTATTCGCAATTGCAAATGGGCTCGTCCTCCAAATGTTTGCTTTAAAAACTGGCATCATCCGGAAATCCGCGATAGTTTTAGTTTTATTTTCTTCAGTCGGAAAACTCTACACAATTTCACAAATGTAGCAAAGGCCACAAAAAATATTTGTCGTCTACTGCTATAGTGTGCCTTCCGAGCAATTATTTAGTGGGGCAATGGGCAAGCATAATTTTTGACCCCTTCGCAACCGACTTACATTAGAAACAGCAGAACAGCCAGTGGCGTAAATAACGCCCGGCAGACTCCGCAATGCGGGGGGGGGGCTTCCATCGAGGGGCCCCCAAATTGACTATGGGACTGTGTACAGTCCAGCCGCGCGAGGCCTCGTCTAGTTTTTTCTCTTGTCAGCTCAAATTAATGTTTTACTTGCTTCAAATATTTCTTTGTGTTTCAACAGGCGCGCCCAAAACTTTATAAATACAACCACAATAACCGTCGCATAAATATCCAAACAACGTACATAATGAAAGTAACATACTGAAGTTTGAAAAGTATCGAGACACGTGTTTTACAGCAGATCGTTAAACCTTGTAAATCAATAACTAAGTTTTTAAGGTAAGGCTAATTCGTTTGCATAATATTATCGTTGGCATGGGTAGTTTTTGTCTAGAAAATCTAAAATTTAAACCTATGCATTTACTTACATTTCAAAAATGACAATACTTATTTGAACGAAATAATATGAACTCCATTTAGAACGATATACTCAACTGAAATCAAAACGAGTCATAGAAATCCGGTCTTTATATTTTTCAATGAAATGAGGCAGGGGCGTAGGAACCAGGGGGGCAATGTCCCTCCCTAGAATTTTGCTGGAAGGGGCAAATAATGTTATTGGCCCTTCAACTTTTTGGCCAGTTGAAATCTTCAAAACCTAAAATTCTCAATTTAAAAGCATATAAAGCTTATAGAAGCTCAACTGTGTCTTTTCCCGCCAATTTACATAGTAGTCAAACAGTAACAAATGCGTCGGTGAAGCTTGACTCCTTTAAAAATTCAAAACCATTCTCATTTTATTATTGTGGATTTGTGTATCTTAAATTTATAAACGACTCCCGCGCGACGACTGCTAAGATTAAAATACACTTCGTATGATAACTGTTGTTACTGTTAATGCCTTAATGACATTCGCGACCGATTACTCACTCTAAATCGGGGGCTAAGCTCCCAGACCCCCGTTTCGTTTCTCTTTGCCCCCTCCAAAATCTAAAACGTTCCTACGCCCCTGAAATGAGGAGCGGAAGGGAAGGCAATGTCTCCCCAAAACTTGAAAGTACATCATCCCCCCCCCCCCCCTCTTGAAGCGATGAAACCGTGGGAATTTTCAAACAGAAGATTTCATTTTTACGCTACTTTATTGAATAAACAAATAAAGTGCTTACATGAGTTCCCTACGCGAGAATAGTAGAAATAATTTTGTTTTAATTATTTTACATTAAGTCATCTAGATTGTGATTCTGGTCGGAACCTTTGATGAAAGCTACTATTTGTAAAATATAATTTATCAAAAACTAATTTTATATTCTAATTAAATAAATGTGGTGGATTTTATTTCTCTTAACTTCATTTCAATTGCTTGTGTATTTCACTTTAATTAATACTAAACACACTGGAACCGTATAGGAACCGGAACCGATCGGTTCTAAATTTTGAGAACCGGAACCGAAAACGGAACCGATAAATTAAAATTTTAAGAACCGGAACCGTAACCGGAACCGACAAAGCAAAAATTTCGGAACAGGAACCGTTGCATCCCTAGTACTAACGGCGCGAACTTCAATCGCGACAAGTATAGTGGTTTTTTTAATTAGACTTCATTCTGTCTTTAGAGACGTTAAAGAAAGGATAGGATGGATTTGCGGGAGTTTCGAGTCAGAGGTTGGTGGTTCACTATTCTAATTAGTGTTGTAAGTCGGAAAATTTCCCGCTCGGAAAATTTTACGGAAAATGACCGAGGCCTTTTTTCCGGAAATTTTTCCGTATTTTTCCGAAAAAAATAAAAAAAAGTTTTCATTCCATGATTAGTCTAATATATTGTTTGCAAATTTAAATAAAGCGGCATTTTCGCCTCATTTTTTCTAATCTAAAAGTAAAACTAAACCACTAGACTAGTTTAAACTGATTAACAATGTAACACTATAATGTTTTTTAGTATGTTTACTGATATTACACATTTTCCGAATTGCGGAAAATTTTCCGCAATTCGGAAAATTTTCCGCATTTTATTTTTCCGGAAAATTAACAACACTAATTCTAATAATAAGACAATAACGCCCAATGTTTTCTTAACGAACCAGGAAAGGAGATGGTCGATTACATCGCGGACTATTTGGAGAGGATCCGCGAAAGGAGGGTCTTCCCAGATGTGAAACCGGGCTACATGCGCCAGCTCGTGCCGGATGAAGCTCCTCTTTTTGGCGAAAATTGGGAAGTCATCTTTTCCGACGTAGAAAGAGTTATCATGCCCGGAGTATATACTTTTTGCGTTGTTCTTTGGTCTGCTCCGAAACTTCGCGAGGAAATTGTACGAGTGATACCTAGGAGCAACGAACACAAGGAGAACGCAGCTAGCCTTTAAACACGCTAACGCAGTGTTGTGTCAGAACCGTCCCTTGAGTAGGGCAGTGGCCCAGGGCGCCAAAGTTTTAGGGGCGCAAAATCAAAGATTTTCATTTACATTGGATATTAAAAAATTAAAAATTTCTATCTAAGGTTCTGGGGGCGCCATTTTTTTTGCCCAGGGTGCCATTTGGGATAGGTACGGCTCTGTGTTGTGTACAAATTTCATTGGACGAGCCTTAACGCTGAAGGTTTTACGGAAAGGGGGAAGAAAATTTTTGAATTTTCCCCTTCCGACGGTACCAGGCGCTAAGGCGTCTAACCAATGAGAATTGTACACAAGAAAATGCACGACTTTCGACGGGTTGCGTTCTCCTTGTGTTGGGTGCTGTGTTTGTTGCTCCTATGTGATAGTATTGTTAAGTCTCCGACTAGAAAATTGTAAAGAAATGAAAGACTTAGATTAGAACACGTTTTTAACCTAGGCTTAGTGAAGCAGCGCCTATGTTTTGACCACGGCCAACCCCGATCGCGGAACCGCGTTAAAGAAGTTGGCTGTGCTCTAACGAATTTCCGGGAATATTGTAACAAGTTAGCCGATTTCGTAACAGAAATATTTCGGAAGCTAGGTTTTATAATTTTTCCCGAAAGATTAAACAAGTTATATCACTCGAAAATTAAATAACTTCATTTCCTATAAAATAAATCAATGATGATTCTAATAATTTGTAACTCTTCTTTGGAGCAGCTCAAAGATTTTACGTAATTACTAAATGCAAAATGCGAATAATAAATTATTATCTGGGTTAGATAACACACTGGCAAAGTCCCTACATGCACGCTTACTTCCCGGGTTTAAATTCTCCGGCGTCGATGCTCGGAGATATGCTGGCCAACGCTATTGGTTGCTTGGGGTTTACTTGGGTAATTTCTCAATAACAACTGGTGCTTTTAACATAGATCTATTTACAACGTAACTTTTCCTCAGGCTTCAAGTCCAGCGTGTACCGAGCTTGAGATAATAGTTACGGACTGGTTAGGTAAAATGATTGGGCTACCCGATGACTTCTTGCATACCAAATCGGGAAGTTCCGGCGGAGGTGTCCTTCAGGTAAGTACTTGAAAATGCGTATATCTAGAAATTAGTAATACCAGACGGAGATGGGTAGTGTAACGCACGGGTTCCCTAGTGTAACGGCAGGTCGACCAACCTCGAAAAGGCGCGGAAAAATGGCGGAAGTACACACTTTTTTAAACCAATTTTATCTCAAAAAACATAGTCCAGAGACCTTTCCATGGTTGGCCAGTAGCGGCGCTAAGTTTTTTTCACAGGTGGGCTAATTATTTTGTGGCCCTTAGCGGGAACCTTGTATTGACCATATTTCGAAAAAGTGGTGAAATCGAAAAAACCCAAAATTTTCTAGGAAGCGAGAAGAGCAAGGTCGTTTTATTGTTGCGGCTCTCGTCGCGTTTTCTGGACCCCCTACTGACCTTGAGGGGACACGTGCATTCCTGGGATATTTCCCTAAATTCCCATAAGCCCATTTCTTTTCAACTTTCTCTCAATTACCGCTACCTTCCTCCCGAATCTATATGTTTATGGTCTACTAACTTTTTGAGTAAACCAATTGATTTTGAAAGATTTTTTCCAGAAAAACGTTTCTTCGCAATAAAACAAATTTCTAGAGATAATGAAAATTCATAAATTAAAATATGTGGAATCTTAATTATGAATATGTGGCCCTTTTAATATAAATATGTGGCCCCTCTCAGAAATGCAAGGGGGGCTAAAGCCCACTTCAGCCCACCCTTAGCGCCGCTACTGTGGTTGGCTAAAGGCTAGAGAGATTTAAATCTTTGATCTCGCGTAATTAAATTTACTTGAACAAATTTATTGAGATTCGCCACTTTTGCGACATGAAAGTCGGCCATTTTAATTAAAAAAATGTTAACAGAACTAATTTTTCAATTCACGTCACGTGAGCTACCCGTATCTGACGACACCGTACGTCACCATTACGACATATGCTTGTTAGCCAATCAGAAAAAATTACGAAATTCGGGGATGGTCGGAATATTATTATTAATTATTAATAATAATTATTAATTAAATAATAATAGGCAGTGTCACCCTTCCAATTTATCTCCTTCTGGTAATACATACAAATTACCACCTAGAAAGTAAAAATGAAGCACGTAACCTTCGCGTGTTCAATGGAGTTCTTTTACCGCCCAAACCGCGGTTCATTGTCAAAATATTATAACGTTAAATTATATAGTTTCCAATTACAAAGGATTCTATGTTATTTATAAACGAAATTCCGTGTCAAAATAAAAAAATATATAGTTCAGAAACAGGGTTGCCACAAAACTTTCAGATTCAAATTCCCTGACCACTTTGATTTTCCCTGACTTTTTAAGGCTAAAATATTTATGTTCTATTTTACTTTTATCAGAAATTAGTAAATTTAAATGTTTTTGCAATGTTGAAAAAATTTGCCAAACTTTTAAGGATAGAATTTGTCATAGTTCTAGACTAAAATTACCTTCAAAAAGTGTTAAGAGAAAATTAAAATCCCTGACTTTTTAGGCACAATTTTAAATTCCCTGACTTTTCCCTGAATTTCTAAAAATTCCCTGACCTTTCCCTGAATTTTTAGGCCCATTTTTAAATTCCCTGACTTTTCCCTGAATTTCTAAAAATTCCCTGACCTTTCCCTGAATTTTTAGGCCCATTTTTAAATTCCCTGACTTTTCCCTGAATTTCTAAAAATTCCCTGACCTTTCCCTGAGCCCATTTTTAAATTCCCTGACTTTTCCCTGAATTTCTAAAAATTCCCTGACCTTTCCCTGACTTTTTAGGCCCATTTTTTAATTCCCTAACTTTTCCCTGACGTGTGGCAACCCTGAAAACACACTCAATGAAGTATTTCGACTCCATAGGGAGAGCTCGTGAAGGTTAAAGCGAATAACGATATTTGATTGATGGGATACTATACTTGATCTATTTAAAAGACTACAGCTAGCGAAGCGACCTTCGTGGCACTTTTGGCCGCTCGAACCGTGGCCATCCGTCGTGTCAAAGTTCAGCTTCCGGACATGGAAGACTCGGAAATTAATAGTCGGCTTGTCGCTTACTGTTCCGATCAAGTAAGTTTGAAGTTTCCGAGGGGCTAGCCACTAGAATCTTACAAAATCGGTCATTTAAAAATAAATCGAAAATTGTCTTAGAAAATGAAAAATAATCAGAAAAAATCAGTATAAATTGGGAAATCTTAATAATTAAATTCGACAAATCATTAATGGTAATCTGAAAAATCCCAGATCATTTTTGAAATCGTACAAACTACTAGAACTCTTCAGAAATCGAAAGATAAAAGATAAATCAAAATGTGTTTTAGCTAGGAGTTTGAAACTTTCAGGACACTTGACAACGTAAAATTTTCATGACCTTGAACCATGTCTTCAAGTTCATTTAAAATTTAGTTTCAGTTAGAAAAGTGTTCCCCGTCACATTTTAGGTCTAAATAGCTTTGATACCACCTAATTTGACCAATAACAAGTCTGGGGAATTTAGACAAAAACAGGAGGGTCGTAATTAAAATAATGTACCAGAGACCAGGTTGAAGAGATATTAACTCGAAAAGTACTCATGCTAGAGTATCAAAATTTGCTAGACATACTTATCTAATAGGAAATGTTTAGGACTGACATTCAACTCATGGTTCAAGGTCATTCAAAGTTTATCTCTAGGACCAATGGATTTAGAGAAATTGTTCCAATTTATACTCTAGCATGTACATTATTTTCCTCACGACTTTCATGTTTTTTTCTAAATTCCCTAGACTTTTTATTGGTCAAATAAGGAATTATCAAAATTATTTACACTCAAAATGTGAAGGGGAACATTTTTCTAATTGAAACCCACTTTGTATCTCTAATGGTTCTCGAAACAAATTTTAAATGACCTTGAAGACATAGTTCAAGGTTATAGAAATTTCCGTTGTCAAGTGACCCCATACACATTCTATGTGCCCTGAAAGTTTCAAATTCCTAGCTAAAATACATTTGGAGTTATTGTCCTTGTATCGTTTTTTAGTTAACACCCTGTATATTTGGCCATCAGAAACCTGGTGTACGATTTTTACTTATATGGCTGTCCCCTCGCTAACATCTTAAATAAATATAAATACACTAATGGTACGTTACCAGGCGCATTCGTCGGTGGAAAAGGCTGGTTTGATTGGATTGGTGAAGATGAGATACATTGATACGGACGATCGGCTTAGCATGAGAATAGACATGCTGGAGAACGCCATTACCACAGACAGAGATAAAGGACTCATACCGTTTTTCGTAAATGTCCAATGAGAGAAAAATGCACGTGCACGATATGTTAACGGGTTCTTCTTTCAGATATGCGTCACGCTGGGAACCACCGGCGCGTGCGCTTTCGATGGCTTGGACGAAATTGGACCAATTTGTAAGAATGGACGATTGTTCGTATTCATTTCTACCACCAAAAGTGACATAATTGCCAAAAGTGTGACAATCCCTGTACTTTCGTATGCTAATGGTTTAATGAATGCTCGACTCGAGATCGACCACATAAAAGACTATTTATTGTCGCCTTTCTGAATATTTCTTTAGTCTATGGTATTTTATCGTAGGCAGATGGCGATAGCATCTCCACAGAACGACGAAAACTCAAAAAATACACTAACTTTGACCAGTGCTATTTAGTTCCTCCGTTCCTCACTACGAGGCGTTATTTGTTGTTTTTAACTTCCTTCCCTCCCCAAGGCATACTCACCCTTCTCCCCTCCCAACTTGTATTTCGCTCGTAACCATTCATTAAGAAATAGGTCCGATTGACACACTTTTGGTAATTATTGTACTTTTGCTACCACGAATATCTTACTGACGTCAGTCACGGGGATGGGAGAGACCTCGATATTATGACGTTGGTCATACGCTGCCACTCAAATATTGTTATTTCTTAAACCTGGTTTTACGAATATTGAATGATAATAGGTGAAAATGTTAACAGTATATACCTTTATTAACGATTATCAACTAATTTTATAGTAGTTAGATTTACAAGCAATTTTCTTCGCTGGTTAAGTACCGTAATTCGGGAAAAGTTTTGTGGATAGAGTCAACGACAGCGCGTCATCAAAGTTGGCCGTCGTCTTACCTATAGTTGGTTACCATGGTAACTATGGGTATAATTAGGAAATGGGTAAAAGCTATTGACTACGCACGAGGCAGTTATTTCGAATCTAGGGCGGGAGGTTTATAGTGGCTGCGTTCAGTAAACCTCCACAAATTTAACGTTGAGACCGTTTACTCTACTGTACGTATTCGGTTTGGTCGTCATGTTAAAAACGTTTAGCCAACGAGGTCATCGGTTGAAGGAGCAGATTGTTTCGTTGAAAGGTGGGGTGGCGGAGTGGTTATCACTTTTGACTCGCTGCAAGAGGAGCCGGGTTCAATTCCAGATTGTGGCACTGGGTGAAAAACTCGGAACCACTTCTTCCGCGTAGAGTTTGGAAGTGCTCTCCCCACTGGATAAAAGGGTAAAGACTTGTAGAGGTTAACGGTAATAGTTAGAGAAGGGAGCTGTTGGCTCGCGTGGCATGAAGGGCTTTCCACCACCCTCCTACGCATTGTAACCCGGCCACCTGAATTAATGGCTTTAAAAGTCGCTAGATGACTGGGACCTAAGCGAGCGGTAAGACACTCCCGGATGACTTGTACACCGAGTTCGAGTACTTAGTACTGTTAAAGGTACGGATTTTTAAGAGTTCACGAACTCTTATTAGCACAGTCAGAGGTACGACAGTGTACACCAAGTTCGCGGAGTGACCAACCCCTCGGACCTAAGCTGGTGCCTTGGGTATTAGCCTAGCTGATTATTGTTATTATCAATGATCACGTGACGTCGCAGTACGGAGGAAGATTAGCTGCGGGTTACTTAACGCAGCCAACGTAAAACGGTATTCAACCGTTGAGCGTTACTGAACCCAACCATTATCTTTGTTTAAAGAAAGTTACCGACCCTACTAGCCCCCGATGGTAGAAAGTGTAATGATACAGTGGTAGAAATCAATACATTCGTGGTACTAGGGAACTATTTATTGGACTTGTCAGATTTAATTCAATGCCGAAGGTCAAGAAGAGAATATCTGGGTTCACGTGGACGCCGCGTACGCGGGAACCTCATTCGTGTGCCCCGAATACCGTAAATGGATGTCCGGCATCGAATACGCCGACTCTTTCGCTTTCAACCCTTCCAAATGGATGATGGTTCACTTCGATTGTACCGCCATGTGGTATTTACACTGATTCAAACCTTTCTAATGAGAGGTTAGCGCACTTCCCTGTCTCTGCCCTATAACGAAGTACAACTCGTTCGTCACTAGCGTAGTCTACTTCTGGTGGGTGGAGCAAGGACAGTAGATACAGGGAGGAGAAAGCAGGGGAAAAAAATTTGATTTTAAACGTCTTCATATTCACGGGGAGTTAGATGTAAACAAACCGCGGCCATTGTTAAGACGTGGTTCACCATGGACAGTATTATTGTAGTTAGTTTTTACCATTTTGATGTTAAATTAAAAATAAAACTACGAGCGTAAATAAAAAAATGCCCATTTGTTTTGAACACTTAAGCCTCTTCAAGAATCGCTAAAATTAGGTGACCGCCATTTTTTTGTTTACAACTAACTCTCCTCGCGTTTAGGTCGTTTTAGGTGATATATTCCAACAGAGGCCGCCAATACACTTTCTCGTCCCTGTATCTACTGTCCTTGGGTGGAGAAAGCGAGTACGTAGAGAGGATAATAACCTTGTGTATCGTCGCGCCATCTAATTACAGCGAATGCAACTAATATGATTTTTGAGCGAAAATTACAGTAAAACAGGCGCTTTTTTTTAAGAGGGGTAGTTTGAATATTTAAATTGGCACTTAGTGTACCCCTGTATTCTCCCCCCTTCCCACGCCACTTTAATAAACTGAATGGAAATGAGTCAGCTATTGAATATACAGGGTGTTTCAAGGGTTTATGCAAAAATTTTAAGGAGTTGTAGGGGGTGAGTTGAGAAGTATGCCGGTTTTTTTCCCATATTTCTACAATGAGTCAAAGTGTGGCCTACTAGCCCCTGGAAGTAGGCTGCAACAAGCGCAAAACCAAGCAGCAGGGACTTTAAATACTGTTTAAGTTTACTTTTCTACGCTGGTTACCTCGATTTGTTTACAAAGTCCCTTTTTACCTATCACAAGAACCCACGCCTTAATGTTCGCATTTCCCTGCTGCTTGGTTTCGGGCTTGTTGCAGCCTACTTTCAGGGGCTATAAGGCCACACTTTGAAGCTCTCTGGCTCTCTTTTAACTCATCGTAGGAAAATGGGAAAAAACAGGCATACTTCTCAACTAACTCCCTACAACTCCTTAAACTTTTTGCATCACCTTCTGAAACACTCTGTATAATATCTTATCTGTGGTTTGGGGTACCAATGTAGATGGCGGGATATTTTTTCCTGACCTGAAACCGACAAACAAGTTGTACTAAAAAAACGGGAGTGCGCTGACCTGTCCATAAAACGATCTGTATTCGAGCTTTTCCGAATATCTTATTTACTGTAGCCTACATTTACGTGCAGGATTAAAAACAGCAACGCTCTACATAGAACCTTCAACGTCGACCCGTTGTATCTTCAGCACGAAAACTCGGGTCTCGCCGTTGACTATATGGTATTTATTCCATCGCCTAAAACCGTAAAATCAACGTATTGTCTGAAACAGCGAACGTACTTGTAGCACTGGCAGATACCACTTAGCAAGAGGTTTCGCGCCCTCAAGCTATGGTTCGTTCTTAGAAGCTACGGCGTCAAGGGTCTCCAAGAACACGTTAGAAAAGTACGTGTCCAAATAAACGTTTACAGTGATAAGTATGAATAAATTACGGTGCCACTTGCAGGGCGTGAGAATGGCCAAATTATTCGAGAATTTGGTTCTGAGCGACGAAAGATTCGAAGTTCCGGTGGAGCGACACTTGGGACTCGTTGCATTCCGTTTAAGGGTACGGATCTTTCATTAGATGGTTTCTTTTCGCTGGTTCCGGGATTTCGGAGTAGGGTAAGAAGGCTACGAAGTCATTTTACTACGATTCTGTGGTGGAGAATAGTTCGAGTTGGTGTAAAAATGTTTTTTCCAAAATGGATACCTTTTTAGCGGATAAATTCTGGTTAGCAGACATCTCCTTTTCAGAAGGAGCAAAAAGAGTAAGTCCTAATAGACGCCAAAAGAAATTATTCGCTCCAAAATAAAAACCGTCAAAAGGAAGGGTTTTTAAATTAAAAACGCGTGAATCTCGATGATATCGCCCATTTTTTCGTCGCACGTGTAATTATTTATTCTGATAATAAAATAGAATCACGTGGGCTTAGCAATATTTATCTGCATTTGTCTTAGCCAATAAGATTATCCCTTCCGAGCAAGCACGCGCCAATTTACACAATGAACCGATGAAGATTTTCAAATCAATTTCTTTTAAGATCTATACTCCGGAGCCAGCGAAAGGTTTATGGGCCGGAGTAATTGTCATCCCCAGAACGGGCGAATAAAACGTTTTATGCTAAAAAGAGTACACTTTTAGTCCGAGAACAGGCGAAAAGAAACCACCTAATAACGCCTTATAATCAGGCGAGCTAAAGTTCTTATTTGAATAGGGTGAAAGCGAAATAACGGAAAAACTGCTGAAGAAACTCAACTCTGGAGGACAGATACACTGCGTCCCAGCCGCGTTGAAGTCCAAATACGTCATCCGTTTCACCGTGACGTCCACAAACACGACCGAGGACGATATAAAACGCGATTGGTCGATTATTCAATCCACGGCCACCGAAATCATGCGAATCTTCGCCCCGACGACCGTCAACCAAAAAAACTCGACGCCCATGTTAGTAGACGTCAAGAAACAGAACCCAGATTTCGGGACGAGCTTGCTGTTGTCCAACAGCCCGATGACGCCCAAGGTCATGAACGGCAGCTTCGTGGCCATATTCGAAAACACCGATCTAGTCAAGGAGTTCGCCCGGAAATTCGGAAACAGCATGCGAATGGTGGCCAAAGACAGCCCCGTCATGAGACGCCGGATTAGAGGGCTCATGCTGGCTGACAGGCAACATAGTTTGGATTCCAGGATGGACCTGATGACTACGTTAGTGGCTTCTACCGCGATCAATAGTCTACCCGTCACTCCCGAAGGTTGCCAACGAGCGCGACCATTATCCGCCTCACCTAGGTCTCGATTAGCTTCCAGCGACATGGACAGCTTCGACGAACCCTTGAGAGAATGCGACGAAGACAACTCTCCCCGCAGCGAAGCCAGCGAAAAATGTTGCCACGGAAAATTCGTGTGTCATTCAGCCGTTACTCGTTAGATACTTAGAAATTTATCAAATATTGAAACTACTACCATAAGTAGCCTAATATTTAAGTATGACACGTCCTCTTTTTCTCCCACATCATTTTCTTAATGAAGTCTGTTTCGCCAATGACCATATAAATCACTATATGGCTAAGGACTGAGAACTCTCCGCGGGTTGTTACTAGTCTTTGGAGCTGCCAAGTAACGATTCCTGAGAATAGGCAGTCGCCAATATGTATTCAAAATCACTTCGACAACCACTTTGATTAATTGAATTTGATCGGAATTCACTATAATTAACTATTATAAACACTTACTTGGTTCTTTCTTGAAGGTAGTTATTTTTGAAGTTGAGAATTCATAGCCATCAAACTAACGTGGCAATAATTTGGCCAAAAAAGAGCGTAGCTACTGATAAATTTTCTCTTCCCAAACTTCCATTTTCGCAATCGCTTTGTTACACGCTATTATTAATCGAAATCATTTAGAGTCATACTTATGGACATTATGTTACTTATGCTACTACGCAAAATGTTTTGTTTCAAAACAGATATGTATCACTGTTAACATAATAAAAAAGGTACAGCATTGGTGCAGGTCCAGTAACTATCTTAACAAAACAGCTTTCACGTGCAGGTTCTAAGCTAAGCCCTTCACATTCAATTTAAACATGGATACATCCTTGATTTAAATAACGCCTTAAACATGTTTTAAAATACGAATATAGCTTAAATTAATCAAAGAATACAAAATGAAACAAGATTTTAAAACAACATACCATTTTAAAGATGAGTGAGGCTCCTCCAAGAACGTGTCTTTTGAGTTTTGACTTGAGCATGACCTTGTGAAGATGGATGACCAAGGCTTAGTTGAATAGTTTTTTTGCATTAACCATTAGTTAAATCTTAGTCCCGTTGCTACAAAATACCTTTACGCGTTAAAACCCTTAATTTGAGTTAATTATTAAAATATTTACTTCATCGCTTTTTTTAATATTTCACAAAATTCTGGCTTTTGCCAGATTAAAAAATTTAGAACTTCTCTTATGGCATGTACACTATAGAAAATATAAAAGCGGAATAGCAACTCAACCGATTCATCATCTCGGGGGCACTTTAGTCCTGTTAATTTCCGGTAATATTATAAATAATAAAACACGTCTACTGAAATATATATTAACCGGACGTACCCCGCGAAAGCCTTTAGCCTCGATATTAATTTTAAAGCATCGTCAAATCTAGAGCTGTTATTCCCTTTCTATATTTTCCGAGTGCACGCTCAACAAGGAACAGAAATTTCATCTAGAGATATCTTGGGACTACTCATTTCCGGTAACTTTATTACGTAAGTATCTATTGAGTATTGTCTTAAGTGTATAATATTGATCCATAAGTATGTCACATCCTATTCTTCACATGCAACATTTTTACTGAGAGCTTTTCACAAGACAGACAGAATTACCGGCTTCGTCGCCGTTTTGCGTCCGCATGCTAACGCGTCACACGTAGCCTTTGAAAGCGCCTCGCTAGGGGGATATTTTCTTTTTTTGATGACGTCACTCCGTTTCTAGCCCTCAGTAAAATATTCCCTAAAGTGACAAACTTATGGAACAATATTATAGACTTATGGTATTGTTAACCGGAGGTTCATCACGCAAGCGCGATTACCGAATTAAAATAACGCTACGTTTTCTATTCCTCTTTGATATTTTTTTCGGGACAACACGGTTCGTCTACAACTTTGTCAGGGCCTCCACTCAAATCTTAAAATTTTTTATAGGAAAAAAAAAGGATTATGTTTCTAAAAAGATAGGATTTTATAATTAAAATTATAGGATTTAATAAATCTTTGACTTTCACTTAAAAAATAGAAACTATTTAACCATTTTATCACAAAAATATAATAGTAGCTAACCAGGTTAACCAAATCAAAAGTCTAGAATGACTTTGTATAGGAATTTATCATATTGCTAAATCTAGCAATTTAACTGACGACGTGAGTGGCGGGATTTGAAATGGGTTAAATATTCAAATTATAAGATTTTAAAGGTATTTTAAAAAAAATATAGGATTTTTTCGGACTTTTGTTTTTTTTTTTAATATAGGATTTTATAGGACTTTTTGGTTTTTTTTTCAAAAAATTTAGGATTTTATAGGACTTTTTGGGGTTTTTTCAAAAAATATAGAATTTTATAGGATTTTTTAAAAATTTAGGATGTTATAGGTCATTTTTGAAAATATAGGATTTTATAGGAATTATAGAGAAAAATACACCCTGCTTGGTATTTGAGCTACACTACACTGAAGAATAAGGCAGTTTAGATTTTCAGCAGAAATTTTTAACTCGAAATACCGTGACAAATTGAAGAAATGTCTATTGGAAGGAAACCAAAAATGGCTGCTCTCCTAGTTTTGAACTAAGGAACATCTTGTTTATATTCGTCAATCCATTGGCTTATCGGGAAGAAAGGATTCCTTAGAATTTAAAGTTCTTATTAGTGCTTTTTAAAATGCAAAGATTACAAGAATGGCGTCCTATTTTTTCGAGAAAAATAGCTTACGTATGCCTCACGTGATGGTTTTAGTTTTTTCTATTGAATATTCTAAAGAAAACCCACGCATCCAGGGACGAAAGAGGAGAGAAAAACCTTCCTGGCAAGAGTGATGCGATTCTAAATTTGATGCTCTCGCGCCGATCCTACACCAGTAGCGAGGGTGTTTCGAAGACGAGGGATCTCAGCTTTTAGTCTCATCTTCGAAGTCTCGATACAAGGTTAGTTCTTATTGAATATTAACATACAAATACCGTTCCCAAGACATTTAGGAATTAGTGATGGGTGTCCCGTTGCATTCGCTAGATGAGGAAAAAATTATTTGAAATGCAGAGTTTAAAAGTCGCGGCTTAAAACCACCTTAGGAAATTAGTATGCAACTTTTTATTTTAAAGATTATTTTTAAACTGTAGGAGGGTCAGGAATTAAATTTTCCTTTTGAATGTACACCTTTTTTTTTAAGAATTATGCGTGTTACAATTGGAAAGTTTATAAAAAGAATTACGGCCTATAACTATAGATACTTCGATGGATCTTAAAAACCGTTAAAACGCAATATTTAGGGATGTAATTTTAATAAATTTACGTCTAAAGGTTTCTACTCTACATAACCATATTAATTAATGCCATTTCGTTTAATCTACGTCTAAACGTTGCTAAGTAACTATGTTAATTGATGTCATTTCATTTCATCTACGTCTAAACGTTCCTAAGTAACTATGTTAATTGATGTCATTTCATTTAATCTACGTCTAAACGTTGCTAAGTAACTATGTTAATTCATGGAATTTAATTTAATCTACGTCTAAACGTTTCTAAGTAACTATGTTAATTAATGCTATTTAATTTATTCTACGTCTAAACGTGTTCTTCTATAAGTAGCAACGATAATTATTGCCATTTCGTCTAATCTACCTCTAACGTGATGTACTCTAAGTAACGATGCTATTTTATGTCATTTCATTTAATCTACACCTAAATGTTTTCTACTCTAAATAACCATGCTAATTAAGTAATTAATTTACGTCTAAATGTTTTCTACTCTAATTCACCTTGCTAATTAATTAATTAATTTACGTCTAAATGTTTTCTACTCTAAATAACCATGCTAATTAAGTAATTAATTTACGTCTAAATGTTTTTCTACTCTAATTCACCTTGCTAATTAATTAATTAATTTACGTCTAAATGTTTTCTACTCTAAATAACCATGCTAATTAATTAATTAATTTACGTCTAAATGTTTTCTACTCTAAATAACCATGCTAATTAATTAACGTCTGAATGTTTTCTACTCTAAATAACCATGCTAATTAATTAATTTACGTCTGAATGTTTTCTACTCTAAATAACCATGCTAATTAATTAATTAATTAATCTACTTCTAAATGTTTCCTACCCTAAATAACCATGCTAATTAATTAATTAATTAATTTACGTCTAAATGTTTTCTACTCGGAATAACCATGTTAACTAATTCCATTTCGGTTAAACTAGGGTTTAAAATTTTATTATCTAAATAACAATGTTAATTAATATAATTTAATTTAAACTAACTCTTAAAGTATTCTACTCTAACAATGCTAATAAATATAAATTAATTTAAACTTCTTCTAAACGTTTCTACTCTAAATAACCGTGTTAATTAATGTCATTTAATTTAAACTAAGTCTAAAAGTGTTTCCTCTAAGTAACCTTGAACCTTCACCAAAACGTTATCATTGCCAAATGTCCTTAATGTCTTAAATACTAAACTAAAGTATTTTTTTAAATTTACAATTTTAAAAGATTGTTTCCAAACTCCGTGTGTTAAAGCTCTCTCGTAATATTAGTTGGCTGGCCGCCAAGAGAACTTTGAATTCAATATGTTTTGGAATTTAAAAACATAACATAACCAGTCACGCTGATTACACAAATAATGTCTAAAGTGTCCCAACTTGTAAAAGAGGCCCTTCTTTAGCCTTTCGTTCCGTTCCAACATCGGATGAGTTTATTTATAGATCCAACATCCGCTACGCTATGGCGGATTACATATAAATTCTGATGTTGCGTTTCTTCACGTTTCTAGATTATTTCACTGATTGTCGATGTCTACCTTCAGGCATAAACATCTGTATATCTTTCACAAATTCTGGGGTAAATAAATACGCAATTAATGAGCCGCTTTAATTACACTCTTGATAATTGTGGACGCCACTTTTTCGGGCATTTAAAGGGCCACAGAGTCATTTGAAAAATTCGCCCAGAATTACAGGTAGCTCCTCCCCTTCCATACATCGTGGTAATGTCTAAACGAGAGAAAATTTGGGATTTTTCAAGCCCTATTTCCAAAATTCAGACGACTCTGTGACTCTTTAAAGCACGGCCAACTCTGATCTGGCCCTATAGCGGCCAACCCATTCGCCGAAATTCCGCGAGCAAAGATTTTCCCGCTATAACGAGCGTGGCGCTGCACTCATACATTGGCTTCAATGCAAAAACTATTCTAAAACAATATTCCGCTAGGGGGCTCAACTCATGCAGCTATCTTTTGCTCGTACGTTAACATAGAAACTTCAACGAATGGGTTAGCCGCTATAGCGCAAGATAAAAGTTGGCCGTGTTTAAAGGGGGTATATTTTAAAGGGAATATAACCTCTGGTATTTCTGTCGCCCTCCGATGGTTCCAATATTGTCCGCTGCCTCCCATGGCTTTTCCCACCTGCGGGGCTGATAATCGCTGATTTTGAAGGGAATACAGGAAATTGATGGGGTCTTCCATAAAGAACGCGTTGGAGGTTCTTTTCCCTTTAAGTCGAAAACTCGTCTGCTAACAAGCGCTTAAACTTGTTTTTAACGTAACTAGAGCCAGTTTTTTATTATCTTAAACTTTAATTAAGTTTAAAAGCTGTAATGCTTTCCGGGCTTGTCCTTTTATCGAGAGAGATGCTGAAACGGTTCACAATTAAAATGCATTTGAAATTCTAACCCAGAAACGTCGGATTTTCAAATAAATTTTGTTAATTTTAAACAGCTTATTGCGTCTCATATTTTAATATTTTCCTATAGATATGAATAGCGATGGAGTGCTTACATTTAAGGACTTTGACTTATTGGCCGAGGTGAGTTTATTTACTAATTATTACTTAATTATAATAATTAACTTTATTGTAGTCAATTACTCGGCCAGACTGGTCGTACACATGAATTAAATAAGTAGCTTCGCTACTACTATTTAATCCATGGATTGCAGTTGCAAGTATCAATAATATCTGACACATGCGCAATTAGACGAAAAAGCAGACGAGGACGGTACTTTGACGTCGTACCTCAGTGACCTATGACGTCTGCTCTTTCTATGAAATAGTATAGATCCACAATTCTACGAAGGACTGATACGGAAGTGACAACTAGCAGACAACCCTGGATGTGCTACGTTATAGCGCCATCTTTCCACCAAAAGCCAAAAAAAATTAGGGATGCACCGATATATCTGCCTATTTTTCTAACATCGGCTTAGAAATATTTTTAGAAAAACATTTAATAAAAAAGGAAATTATCGATAAACTAAATAATGATAATATTTTATTTGATTGGCCGCACCACGTACGCCAGATTTCAGAAGCTAAATCATACCTTTTTTAGGGGAGAAAAATTCTCACGAAGAACTCTTCTCAAAAGAAAAATTCCTTCTTAGAATTTTGACGCGCCCCATAATGGTGCATCTCAAAAACAAAAATGACTAGTGATTTCAACTCACGTTACTCTAGGGCTATCAACATTATTAGGCCTAATCCACCGCATTCTTTTTCCCAAATACTAATTTTGGTCACCGATAGATGGCACTAATACGTAGCGCATCCAGAAAATATGGGTATTCTGCTAGCAGTGACGCAGTCTCTTCCCACGGGCCCGTTACCCGTATGCAGCGTAATTTTGCTATTTGTTGTGACAAGTACCATCTTAATAGTTAATTTTAAAGCCGATAGATGGCGGTGCGGTTATTGTAACTCGCTTAATATTTCCCTCAAGCAGCGGTAGTTGTAAACTTGTAAACAGGGTTGGACATAAGGCACTATTCTCAGCATTTGACTACAAAAGTAAATGCTCTGAGCCTCTGACTACTAAAATTAATCGAAATCTGGGGGCTCACTAGTCAATTTGACTAGTGAAAAATTTACCTAAATATTAATAAATAATGGCGAATATGGAGTATCATAAATTCATCATTCATCAATCCCATTTTAGTGATAACTCCTATTTTCATTCTGACGGATAAAACAAAATGTTGGCCGCCCTTCTTGTTTTTATACCCCACTAGTCAGTCACTTCTAAAATAAATTAGGATAGGAGGCTCATTAGTCACACTGACTACCTAAAAATATCCTTATGTCCAACCCTGGTTGTAAAAGGGCAATGCCGAAATGGTGAAGCAGACAATATTTTAAAAGGGTTAACACTTACCACACATTTTTCATTCTAAATTTCTTATGTATTTATTCATCCTAGCAAATGTATGGCAACCTAATTTTCCATAGTTAGAAAACAGTGTTCACATACAAGATTTGAAATACAAGTGGGAAATTGGAATAAAGCCCACGCGTCATATCAACCGAGTCGATTTTGACTCTACGTACTAATTGGAGATCTAATTAATTATAAATAAAGTAATAATAATTTTTTTCTTGCGTTTAGAAATACACAAAAATTCAACGTAAAGGAAAACTCGACAAAGACGTATTGGCGAGATGGACGTCGATTTTAGAAAAGTGGTGGAATGAATTAACATCGCACGCTGATTATAATAAAGTGATTTTAAATTAAGTTGAACGATAGGTAGCTTCTTGTTTCAAATAACAACTTGTAGAAATGTTGCACATGCAGAACTTCGAAGAAGACAACCACCAGAGGTTTACCTAATAAGTACTTATTAAATTAACTCGAAAAATCTTCTACATACACACGCTACAACTTGTTTTGAACGTAACTAGCGGCAATCATTATACTAGTTATTAACCACCAAACTTATCACAAATTCACAGTGGCGTTAGTTAGGTTAATAAAAAGTAGTAGCGCCGAGTGTGTTGGCAGATTATTTTTCTATTCCGAACATACTCCCTTAAAGCCCCAGTGTTTGAAACAAGTAGTCACCTTGTAGGAGACAAAACAGCTTTCACATTTCTATATTTTTTTTAGGATTGCATGGTAGAATTTGATGAGTGGCTAAAATTCTTTGATGGTTTGGGAAAAACAACTACAAAACACAGTGAACTCCCAGATTTTCTCAAGTTATATTTACACCTGTTTTTCCAATGCATGGATGCGAATAGTAAATATTACCTTGCATGACGCTACCCCCATACTGTTTTGTTAATTTATTTCTAAAACAGAGGATGGTCTCTTTTGCGTAAAAGATTACAAAAAATACCTTTCTACTCATGAAATGGACACTAGCCGGGGAGAAGAATGCTTTAAGTTCATGTTAAACGTAATTATAAAGAGACAGATTTTACTCTATAATGTGTATTTATATTACACGTGGTTTTTAGGAAGCAGATATAGCAAATGGGAACGCAATGACTTCAGACAGATTTAAAGATTTGGTTTACGAATTTTGGACCTCGCATAATAGTGAATCTCAAGGAAAATATATCTGCGGAACATTTGATTCCGTACCTTTAGCGGATCTTGAACAAAAAATTAAAAAGATTTAACTTCTCACTCATTTTTGTATAAATATTGTTTTTAGAGTTTTGTGTCACCCATTTTTTTTATGTTGAGTTTGGTTTTAAAATTTGTATCTGTAAATACATGTACAATTATTTTATAAAATTGTCGCGAAATATAGCTAGTTGTAAAATCTATAGAAGTTTGAACATTGGTTTTTCTCCTATGTTTTTATTTTACAATGTAACAATTTGTACAATTAACACAATGTAATAAATTGTTGACTGGGAAAAAAGTAAAGTACTATAGTACATAATATATACGTAATACGGGATTATTTGTTACCCAACAAAGTATGACATATTTCATATGAAAAAGAAAGAAAAATATAGTTTTTAACTTACAGAAAAGGCCTTCCATTGGCAAATAGATAACTCTCATCACCAACAAGATGATCTTGGTTTTCATCATCGACTGAAGTGATTCCAGTCACCAAAAAACTTCTTTTGGCCAGTTCCGTTTCCGTTAACAACTGTTGATGGGCGCTAGTTACCCATTCTAAAATAAGTTCCGCAGAAGGCACAATGTATTTGTAGCTCTTGGATTGATGTCTCAGCCATTGTTCCCTAATCAGGTATTCAAACCGACGCCGGATTCCAGTTGCTACTGGATGCAACTTGGCACTACATCCGCCAGGAACTATGACGAGTCGAATTCCGGATTCTGAGGTAAACTGTTGAACGGCTGTGGAAGTATGAGGGTAGTAGTAATCTAACACAAGTAGGTTTGGAATTGGAACGTGACATAACCATACGTCCTTCAGCCATTTGATAATCATATCGCTGTCCACTTGAATGTCTTTCTGATAAATGATTAATCGGTTTTTACAGTGATCAATTTCTTCTTGATCAGTATCACTTTTCAAAATTATTAAAGGGGGCAGTATTCGGCCATCTGATAGGCAGCTAAGCAAAACTACGCCGCTTGCATGTTTATCCCCACAGTCCCTAACGGCGGGTCTTAATGGACCGGAAATATTAATTTTTGGAAATGAAAGAGGCACTTCGTCCATGCTTCCGATAGCCAAGGGCAAAAAAAGTCCTTCATTTTGTATCTCTTTCATTGACTTTCGAAAATTGGTAACGCAGGTTTCTAAAGAAGCTGGAAGCATTTCGCTAACTGAAGGCACTTCCTGGACTAGATGCGGATAACGGCGAATAAAGCGATGTACCCAACCAGAAGAACCAACAAAATTTGGTTTCTTTTGGCGAATAATGTCAATCGCATTGTTGAGCAAATCGCGTTGAGACAACGTCACATTTTGATCAAACTGTTTCAGCACAAATTCCAGCATCTCCGGATCCCCCACAAATTTCTCACTAATTTTGAATGTCCTGCAGAATTGAGAATACCAGTTTGGAGGGGAGCCCATATCCATATTGTGTTTTCCATAAATTTCTTTGGTTTTTCTCCTAAGCACGTCAAATTTAGGAGGACCACCATTGTCCGAAACATACTTTTTGTACCATTCGTGGACTTCAAAATCAGGATCAGCAGATGAAGGGGCAGTTTCTTCATTGTCTGAAGGCTCAGTGGAATCGTTATTCACAAGACTATTACTGAAAAATCTGTTGCATTCGGATTTCCCGCTTTGACACAACATTTCCAATATAGATTTCTTTTTTCTCCAATGAGAATGCAAGTGACGGCTAACTTGGAAAGCCTGGCAAGCCTCAACTGGGCCTTTGCGGTCTACGTATTTTAAAAACTCCAACTTAAAGGCAGCGGCGTAACGAATTCTAGAGCCACTATCAATATGATCCTCCATTTGAAATATGTCACACTCAGCTAAGTGGCGAATTTTTTCTAGTCTCTCGTCGTACCACTTATAAAACCATTTTGATGAGTTAAGATTCTTCTTTCCACCAAATTTTTGTACAATTTGATCAACTTTGTACAGAACTTTATGAGCCGATACGTCTTTGGACTGGATATTGATTTCGCGAAACCACTTCAAAAAGAATCCAACCACAGTTTTGGAAGGTTCCGGCTTCTTGAAGTAAGGGTTAACAGCTTTTTCTAACTCTTCTCTTTTGTCGCACCAAACTGTAACTAATTCGGGATCTAAATCAAATTTGTTGGCAGCTTCCTGTATATCACTAGCTAGTGCAAAACTAGCTACCATTAGCTTAAAATCGGTAGAGTAATTTTCACCATGGTCAGTCCCATTTGAATCACTATAGTCATTTGGAGAGGAGGGGCAAGTCATTCGTTTCTTTAATACTGAGAAGTTCTCAGCCTCCTTGCATAACCACACTTGGCTCATTTCCGCTGAGTCGCTGCTATTTCCAACATTGTCTGAATCATCATCGTTGCTTTCTTCTGATTTTTTCGTTAAACATCGCGTAAACGAATGAGTATCTTGGGAATCGCTATCATCTATCGTATCACCAGACAAATTACGTGACGATGCATTTCTTCTATTTTCAGCTTTAGGCTTATCAGTTTTTTTCCTTTTGGTAGGTAGATAAATTATATTGGGATTATGAACTTTGGGAACTGGTTTGCGATTAGACTTCTGTGAAAATTAAAAAAAGATAAAAGAGATTTAAATACCATTGTCTAAATTTCTGAGGAAAATTTTACCCTTCTTTCGACAGAGGCATCTGGATTTTCTTCCCTATCAACGTAAACTTTCATCCAATCTTTGTACCATTCCTCATCAGCTTTGAACTCTAAGTAATTTAGCTGCGATGAAAGGCTTCTTGCTTTGGACATGATGATACTTTTACGTAACGAGTTTCCTTTAACGATATCAAGAAACCTTTAAGCTACCAAAAACTAGATAATGATCAATACATAAAAAATACATACCCTTTACTTTAGAATCCTTATACCATTCAAGCATTTGCTGATTGAGAGCCTGTAATGCTAAATTATTGGGTGATTGTTCTTCCAGTTTTTTCTGTTCCGCTTTCCATTTGAAGACCACAGCGGGGCTGACTCTGTATTTAATAGCAGCATCGTAACAGCTCCCGGTTTTGACAAATTCCAACACCTGAAAAAAAAGTAAAAAAAACTATAGCTTTAAATTTTAGTTCTTGTTTTGGGCCAGTTACTGACATCATTTTTGACACTGCTACAATATGAAAGACCAGGTTTATTTCGACGCGTAATTTTACTCGAAACATCCCAGTACGTAATCATAGAAGAGCAGATTTTAAAATGATTTGCAGCAGAGTAAATCCCATGTTTGTCTGAGTATTCTAAAACCTTAAAATAAAAATAATGAGATTAAAACAAATAGAACACCCCACTAATTTGGAATTTTTGGTATTGAAATTAAAGAAGTAAAGAAGTAACAAGATATAAACATACTGAATTTTTGAAATCTGTGCTGTAAAATCTTTTACTTCCTTGAATGTACTGTTTTTCATAGAAGCTCTTCGGTTTAAAGCGAGACGCCATCTTTCTGCTTGACTTCAGGTTCAATATTTTCTTTTTGGGCTGAGGTTCTTCAATTGCTTCATCAAGGCTAGCTTCACTTGTTGAGAGTCTCTTCTTGGCAGACCGGAAGAGTGGAGAATTTTCTCGTCCAGAATTGAGCCTGGCATAATTTGTCCTGGTGGAATTCTGCGTACTAGATCGTGTTGAGTGAACCTTGGCAGGAGGAACTATACTATACTTATCATCTTCCATCGGTTCCTTCTTTATAGTAACAACTAATTTCCCAGTGGGACGTTCTACTTTCTCCTCGGGTTCCGAGCTTTTAGGTTCTGTTTTCACCTTTGAAATATCATGTTTAATATTTATAATTAGAGGAGATGCAGTTGATTTAGTTTCATCCTAAAAAGCAAATATATGAAGTGAAATTGTAGGCCTCATTTAAGACATTGAAGAGTGTGAACCAAAGTGATTGAGACTGAAAAATACTAAAAATGATACGTACTTTGTTAAGAAATGAATTTGTAAATTTATGCTGTTGCTGGGAACACTCTGTTTTCTTTACTAGACCATTAGGCAAATTTTTCTTTAGTTTAGGAAGTTTCTTCGCAACACTGTCCTCTTTTAAAGGTGGGTTCTCATCTAGCATTGTATTTTCTTCATCGGCACTTTTATTTGAATTTCTATTCTGTAAAAATGAAACAAAATTAAAATTATCAATATAACAAATTATAATTGCAAAAATCTATCTATACCTGAACCGGTCTTGAGTTACATAAACGCTGCAGACCAACGTTGTTTAATATTCCAGGTTCATTGTTGGTTTCATTTTCAGCATCACTTGTTTCTTCTTTTAACGTCACACCAAATCTTTCGCAAAAATCAAAAGCCCAATCATCTCCCAATTTTGGAGCATTTCGGGGGCTTTTACTCTTTAAAAACGTATTTCCTTTGGCGACCAATTCTTCTAGTGTCATGCCAACTCCGACTAATCTTGCTTTATGTATTTCAATAAACAAGTCCACTTCCCATTCCACAACATTCTCTACTTTGCTGAGAGTTGAGACCGATTCTTTACATGAAAGCCATTCAGTCAAGACTGACTGAGGAATACCAAACTGTTTAGCCGCTTCATCTTTGCCTTTACTTTCAGCTAATAATATTGCTCTTTTTTGAAAGCACGCTGGATAGTTGTCGAAAACCGGCATCTTCTCAGTGTCTCCCTGTCCCTGAATCATTTTAGGGCCAGGAAAAATGGAGTTTGTACCGCCTCTAGTTGACATACGCAGTCTAGACTGGCAAATATTTTGTACTGTACTTTGCATAGACCAGTGTTTAACTTTAGAAACATCTAATTTGAAGGAGTCTGCAGCTGCTGAAACTCCATTTAGCCGAGCGTATTCCACCACTTTTTGTCTTAAGGTAAAAGCGGATTTGACTAAATCATTTTGACGTTCGGATTTTCGCAAAACTACTCTTCTACTTCCATCAGAAGATTTTGATATTCTTTTGCTTCTCAAAGAATAACTTGACACAACTGAATTAGAAATTCCTTCAAGCATTGAATACTCTGTTGGCACGTAACCAAAAGTTTGAGGAATTAAGTTTTTCATTTTGTTGGATTTATTTAAAACTTTCCCACTGTTTTTAGAATTATAGTCAATGCCTGAGCTTGTTGAAGGTTTGTCTAAGTCCGATTTATTCCATAACGTTTTAGTTTGCCTGGTTAATCGCATCTGAAAAGTTTCATCTCTTTTAAAGGAAGAAGGAGGTACGTAATCATTTGATGAAGGAGAATCGGCTCTTCGCCTTGCAGGTGGTGAACTATTCCTAGAGCTGGGTGAGCTGCTGTGATTATTGGGAGATGAATTTTGATCACGTTTGCGGGTGCTGTTACGGGTTCTCATGGTTGAACGTGTGGAGTTAGCGGTACAGTCTGAATCCAATCTAGATTCTTGTGATTTTTGCTGAGATCGAGTTGTGATAAGCCCCATACTTAGAGGCGTCAGAGTTTCACTCGTACAATGTCTCTGTAAATTACGTATACCAATTAATACACTCGCATATCACAACAACATAACATTGAGGCCTATCACAATTATAACAAACAAAACTAAATGACAAGGACTACATTACAATGGTTTAAATTAAATTTATTTCAATACCTGGTTTTTTACAATGTCGTCAGTGGCTTCAACTGGAGTTACACTGGATAAAGAATTGTTCCGAGATTCACTGCTATTCACAGAGTTGTCACTATGAAGAGACCCTTGTGGCAAGAAGAAAGCCAAATTTGAAATTTCTTTTCCCTTGGTTTGCACTTTTAATGTTATGTTTCTATAACGTCCAGACCAACACCACTGTTTAACTTCGTCTTCGGTCACTTTAAACGCTGTTGATGCAGCCTTGGCACCGTTTTCATGAGCATAAGCTACAACTGACTGACGAAACGAATCTGTCTTTTTAACTTCTTCAGAATAACCGGGTTCACTGCACAATTTATCTATACAATTTGATTCCTCTTTCCCAGTTTTAATGTTTTCTTTGCTAAGAGAATTATTGTTGACTTCCAATAAATTTGGAGGCTTTTTGGTGGATAAAAGTAAGCTTCTGCTACAGGTAAATGTTTTAGGACTGTTCTCTTTTTCAACTGTGTTGTGATCAAGACTTATGGGACTCAATGGTACACAACTATCACTGGGAGAAGTATTTCCTTCGGAATAACTAGAAACTTTCTCTAGTATTGGCATATCTCTATCCAAGGACATTGGCTCATCACCTTTGAACAAGGTGCCATTTTGATTTCTTTCAAAAAAGTCTTTATTTTGGATACCGGGAAAAGCTAATGAAATGTCATCCAAATCCTATAAATCAGAAAATAATTTTGTCATTAATACTTAGGACCATTAATTTCTATCCTTATTCCAAATTAAAGGAAAGACCTAACTCAGGGAGCTTACCTGTAAAAAATCCAAAGGGTCTTTTTCAAATCCGATCTCAAATGTTTGGCACCACTTAACCGCCCACTCTTTTGTTAAGCCTTTTTCACTCTCATCATTCACCATATGAAAAGAGCGTAATCCATTTCCGCGACTACATAGATCTTTTATGGAGACAAAGTTACCATCAAACAAGTCTTGGGTCACAGAGACAAACAAATCACGCTCGTAATCGAACAATCCTTGAGAATAAAAGGCTCGCAGTGAAGCCGCGTTACTTCTTTGCCATTCCTCAAAAACTGTCTGTGTAACACCAAACACTTCTAATGCAAACTCTTCACCTTTCAAATTTCCAAAACGCACAACTCCAACTTTAAATGCAACGGACCTATTTCTGAGTAAGTCACTTTGTCTTATAAAATAAGATATATCATTTTCTTCAATACAAAATGAAGATTCGTAGTTTGAGTCAGAACTGTCTTCTTTAGTCACATTAGTATCGCAATGGATAATTTCTTCAGCATGGTTTTGAGATACATTCTTGAGCTTTGAAGCAGTGTTCGTACTATGGTATTGAATTGCAACATCATTCCTCGCTAGGTTTGATTTTGATTTTTGCATAAATATTATGGGGGTCTCAACATTTTCTTTAAGTGGTATATGAATTTTCTCTTCAATGGTGTTCAGAATGTCCGGAATTCTCAAGTTCTTTTCAACTTTTACACCTTCATTTTGACCTCTTGGATATATCTTTTTAATAATGGTTATTTTCTGGATTGAGTCATTAGAATCATTACTATCAACACTATTCTCCAAATCAGAGCTTTCACTTTCTTCTTCAATATAGATAATTCTTTTAATTTTCTTCCTACGTTGAGGTTTTTCAGTATAATTAGTGCCGAAAGAACTTGTACTTGGCTTATTGAAGTCCTCAATATGCGTCACTGCATCAACATCAAAAATTTTCTCGCCTTGAGAAATTTCTGACTGATCTGATACGCATTCAACAACCATGTCAAACAATTCCGGTTCAGCATTGTTATCGTTTATTTTCTCATCCTTTTTTTCCATTACAATACTTCATTTAAGAGAAAACGAATAATAAACAGTATTTCAAACCATTGCTATAGGCCTATATACCTGTGGGTAAAAGAAAATTAAACTGCATGCTACTATAAGAGACTTTGGCCAGGCTTTTATAACAGGGTGTTATGATGGTATTTAACGCAGTAGCCACTACACAAAGTTAATGTATTTAAAAATGCTTAAAATTGCTTTCACTTATGAAAACTTTCATTGGCCTATATAAAAATCAAAAGAAATTTAACTGTGATGATACTAAATGATATGTAAATCTTACATGAAGTATGGAGAGAAAGCAATACAAAATATTAGCAAATTTGCAAAAATTGTTATTATTTAATCAGAAATACAGCACTGTTACTGAAATTTGTAAATATAAAAGCCAATTGCAAACCGCTGCAGCCTCAACTATTTTGATATATTATGAGCTGTGTCTTATAAGCTTCTTTTATAGTAAGTCTCGTAAGATTAGAAAAATATTGAGTTAGAGTGGTATTTTATACTATTTAGGTAAAATAAAACATCCTGAACACGAAAAAAAACTTTCCAGACGCGAAGAAAACACTGGAAGAAAATAATTCGTGAAAAACCGCCGCCTCCCAAGCTATAAGCTCAGAAAAATAACTGAGGACGCGTTATGCAAAAGTTTGCCCAGTTCAAAAGCATTATTAAGGCATAAAGCAAAGTGCAAGAACAACACACTTTAAACAAACAATAACTTATGTTAGTTGCGATCACATACATTATATTTAGCAAGCTAAACCATAGCTAACAAACGAAAATAAAGATTTCAGAATAAAATAAAAAATTATTCAATACTTACGCCTCGTCGCGAGCTACGTGTTGGACGCCATTTTGAATCCTATTTTAGGGGGATACTAAAAGACAAAGTTTCTGAGCCGAAGAAATAACACTCATTTTTCAAATTTTATCTTGATACAAAAATAACAGTAATTTCTTTGAGTTTCTGAAACAAATACAACAGATATGTGCCTAAATATGACAGTTATTTAATCAGAAATTAATGCGAAATAGCAGTTTCAATAAACTTTACCAATTTATTTAGTTTTTCCAGTTAGGGGTTACCAAATAAACCAATTACAATGAGAGTTATAAACGCCGCAAACGGCGGAATATTTGGCGCTCTACTCGAATTTGGAATGAGTAGGGACGTTTAGAAAGGCATGTTTTATGCAGTTTAAATAGACTGGTTTTGAACATAAGCTGATGTCTACAATCACAAATATCAACTACATAAGTTATATTTAAGTAAAATAAAATATTTATGGTACATACACAATTTTATTATAATCACAGGGTACTGATGAACCATTAAGAATAGTACGTAGCTCAATGAAAACTTTGAATTCTGGTTATATTAAATATCGTCAATCATGCGGCTTTCGTCGAATGGAACTTCAAGGTCACAATTCCAAAGAACTTTGTCACCCAAAATAACGCGGAGCCTACAAATACCCAGGTTATGCTCTTACGTAGCGTTGAGGAACCTGGATCTAGCCCAGACTCTAAGATAACGCCGTCCAAAGCTAAGAACAAGGCACATCTCAACAGTTCAGCTCCTGAGGCGTAGTTTCTAAAAAACATTATCGAACGAAGTAATGCAATAAGTTCGTAACTTTATAGACCAACACCAGAATCCGAAATTACCTTTTATCCAACAGCGCTGCGACAGTGGTTTGAGATATAAATATGAATAGCATCCCTCCCAAAAACGTAAAGCTTGAATATTCCTATAAAAAAAGAGAAAAAGTGTGGATATTCTAAATTACCCTAAAAAATATAAAAATGAATAATTACCATATGCTTCGTGGCAATTTCTAGGTATCCTATAAGTATAACTAGAGAATGCATTATAACATAGCCCTTGCACCAATTTTCTATCTTTGGGTCATATACTTGAACGGGGTATTGTACCTGCGTGAATTAAATATAGAACTCTCCACGCAATAATCTTTTAAAGTTCTTACGTCGGGAATGTCCTCGAGTTCCCCCAAGCGCGGTTTCCCGGGACTCCACCCGGGTCCTTTGAACAGAACAGACATCTTATTGGCGAATTCTTTCGTAGTAAAGAACAGCTTGAAAATGTAAACGTAGTGGCTCGTCTGCGTCGTCCAGGGATCGAAGGTATTGATGGGGTGCGTTAAACCGTAGACGACCTTCTCGTCCTCCGGGACGAACGTCCCGAACATACGATCCCAAATGATCAGGACACCACCGTAGTTACTATCAATGCAGTATCTATTCCTCCCTTAAGAGTGGACAGAAATAATTAAGTTTGACAACACTATCACGATAAAAAATATGGTACAATATAAATACAGACCGTGATGTACACGATGGTGGCTTGGAGTATTAAGAACGTACTCCAACGGACCCATTTTATCTACAACCTATAAATATACATTGTTTAATACCAACGCTGTAGCGGGAGGTTAGTTTACTATCGTACTTCAGTATGGATCCAAAACTGGTAGAGTAGGTTGAATTGAGTATGTACCACGTAGGCTGATGGCGGGACAGCGAACGCCAACGGAAGATAGAAGATCTATCAACGAAAATCACCTATACGTTTCTATTGATCAAGTGGTCGTGTAAAAAGACGTTACCCATGTCACGTAATATTGCAGAACGGATTGACGCAAAGCCGTTGTCAGATTGTAATCTTCCGATGAGTGGTGCACTTGATGAGCGGCCCATAACACGTTGATTTCTAAACGTAAAGAGATACCAAATTTACTATACTACGAAAGGTAAATGAAGATCGAAGGGGTATTTACCATGACTTGCACGGTGAAAACAATAAAATCCTAGGTCGGCTCCGAAGAAAGCTATAAGCCAAGTCCAATGGGAGTCCCAAGGTAGTGTGAACAGGCGCCAGTTTTCGTAAATGTAGACGTAAGAAGCCAACTGAACTGTTCTGACCATGAACCTGCAAACTCAGTGTGTTAAACCACTGATTATGCGAAGCCGAAAATATCGAAGACTCCTTACTTGGACATATCCATCAGAATTCCCTGACTAATAGATCCAAAAGTATCGTTAACACGAAACGTCCTTCGTCCACGACAAAAGTTTAACACAAATTCGATAATAATTAAACTTACAAATAGGGGTATAACCTAGAACGTAAACAGAATCAAACCGAATACCAAAAGAAAATAATTACAAATTCTGGTAGCCATGGATTAATTTAAATTTCATTCATTAGGTCATGTTTAATTTTACCTGTTCGACATAGTGAGGAACGTCCGTGACATGTTCGTACATGTGGTCTTTCGGGGTGACAAGGTAGGACAGGTATCCGAGCCGTTTCACTATCTCACGGACCACTTCCATCGCGGTATTCACTCGTCAAGCTGCGCAATGCCAAATGAATCGTCTCAAACACTAGGTTAAGTTACGCGACGCGTTTCCAGAGTTGGCATTTCAAAATTTCCTCATAAGGCAAATTTGATAGGTATTTTTTCCAAGATAATTCCAATATAAATTATTTTTATTAAATTATACCATATAAATGAAATTACGCAAATTATGTCTAAAAACCGCGTGATTCAAAGAAGAAAAAAAAACAACAGCTATGAAGAATTTCTACAGTACAGCGTTCCTTCTAAAATGATGGAAAAGACACCTTAAGTACAAAATAATGAGTAAATAATGCGCGTATGAAACCATGAAAAGTCATGCCCAGACCTTCCTTCAACAAAAACTCGAAAGGTTTAATCGATTATCTTTTGGCCATGATATTGTCGCGCTATGACAGCCCAGGAAAACCCTTCTTCCCCACCAAAAATTATTCCCCTCACAGTTGCTCTTTTTGTTGGGTTTCTCGCCGTAAATACGTTATTCTTAAGCGAAGTTGATTGCACCGAACTTACCGAAGGTCATTTTTTTTTAAAAACTTTTAACGGATGACATGAGGCGAGTTCCTATTTTTGTAAAATTCATAAATGTCTACCCTTTCGTTTTTATAAAAGGCCCAAGGGTGTCTAGGACGGTATTTCATTGAATTGGCTTAAATATAGAGTAAAATATCGAAGAACCTGCTCCAAACATTTCATACACGAAAACAATAATTATAATAATAAAAATCTCGGCTTGATTACACCACCGTATCAAATTGAGGGTAAAACCCAGCGGTTCTCTTTTCTTCAGGGGGGGTGAATAATGTGATCCGCAAAACAATACCATTATCATTTTCTTCGAAGTGAAAAATAACTTTTGTAGTTTAGTCCGAGGGGTAGTCACTTTAGTAATCAGGTGTACAAATCGTAGGTAATCACGGGAAATCACTTTAGAAAATCACAGGGTTTCAAGGCGAATTTATGATAAATTACTGGAATTCACGGATAATTTATGATAAATCACTGGAATTCACCGAATTATTTTCGAAAATCCGTAATCAGGTGTACAAAGATTTAAACGAGTGACTACCCCCTCGGTTTAGTTGTAGTTAGTAAGTATTAGTGCGAAATATTCAAACTGATAAAATGAAGTAGTTAATTTGGAAATCGACCTGAAAACCTGGCTTGGAGGCGTGTTTCTAGTTAAATCTTAGATGAAATCCATTTCTTCTTAGATTCTTCGCTGAATCATTACTTGGCAGATGACAGTTTCTAGAATCGCGCGAGCTTTGTTGATTAATAAATAGTTCAGTAAAGAATCCAGTGCGTTTTGATAATTTCGGTTCATTTACTTTTTATAAACTTTGAACTAAACGGGTCTCCACCAATATTAAGTACTATAAAGTATTTATTGTATAAAAATAGTATACAATTTAATTAAAAACTCTTAACAGGTAAATAGTTTGGCGTCTAGGCGCTTTAAAATGTAATTAATAACAACGAATCTGGTTAATATTAATTTGAATTAGCGACTTCATAAATACTAGGTGGTTTTTTTGGTGTGGATTTTCAAAGTCACAATCCCGCAAAACTTGATCACCCAAAACAGCGCGGACAAGAGGTAGAACCACGAAATGATCTTGTGCAGCGTGGAGGACTCTTGTTCAAAGCCAGAGTTGAAGACAACGCTGTCCAAAATAAGAAACAAGGCACATCTCGCTAGTTCAACCGTCGAAGCGTAGTTTCTACACGAAATAACGTCATTAAATTAGTAAAGTTAGAACAACACCCGGAAGATTTAAAAACCAATTACTTTTTATCCAACAAAGAAGCGATAGTAGTGAATGTAATAAATATGAATAGGATACCACCCAAAAGAGTAAAGCTAGAGTATTCCTGTAAACGAATTAGACGATGAATTATTATAATTATTATACACGATTGTAATTATTTATATTTAGGGAGAATGACTAAATTGAGGCGATTCGTGGTCTAATTAGTCCTTGGTACGTAAGGGGGGGAAGGAAAAACGTCACCGGCGTGGGTTTCAAGGACCCGATGAGAAACCGGTCTGATTTGATTTAGTTTGAGGAAAGAACTTACTCTTCGAGCATGAGAAACACAAAAAATCGATTCAATATGGTCATTCTCTCTAAATATATACATTCGTGGTATAATCAAGGGCCAAGATTCTAGAGGGACTCGCTGCTTTCTCTCAGATATGTATGCATCCATAATCGTACACAAAATCTGTAGCCGTAGCTAGGGGGGGGGGGGGGCGCCCCGGGTGCCACTCATTTGGGCGTGATTTGGGGGTGACACCCGACCGTGAAAAAAATAAAAACTTACGCAAACTATAGACTAGTAAGTAGCATGCCATGATATCCGCCCCGGGTGTCACCCATGCTAGCTACGCCACTGGCCGTAACTTGACGCCGTCATGGAGATCCGTATTTTATCTGGGTCTAGGTGAGTTGGGTGGAGGAAAATTTGGCGAAATGAATTCTCTGTGCGGAAAATTTGGGGCAATGGAAAATTTCGGGGCAGTGGAAAATTCACTGTATAGCCCAATTACTGAAACATTTGATCTAAACTATATTTAAAAATATTTGAGAGGCGTTTCAAGCCATGTGAGGTTAAAAAAAATAAATACAGAATTTTATTGATGAGATTTTAAAAAAAGTGAGATTTTTTCTTCACTCCAAATTTTCAAACGCCGGTGTGGCCCTTTAATAAATTTATTTATCGCGAGGTCTAGGTGGCGTAACAGCGCTACCTTCTCCGAGGTTGCTTTAACGTCTGCTGCAGTCAAATTAAAAAGTCATAAGAACGTTTTTTCTTAAATTAACTTATAAAAATATAAGCAAACGATGCAAAAATTATATTAAAATGCAAGTATCATTATTTATAAAGTCAAATTTACGAATAACCTATCTAGGTTTCAATGGCGAACCAAAAGGGGGCGTTGCGATAATTTTCGGGTCGCGAATATCTTTGGTTCCAACTAATATCTTTCTCTTGCAGAAAGTCGGCGTAAAAGATATTAAAATCAAAATTTGAGGATCTACGTAATAAAGGCTAAGTCTATTTCCAGATTCACAGACTAAATTAATAAGTGACTGTTTACTTTCAAGTGAATTGGTAATTATAAATTTCATTATTTACGATTTGTTTCTGTGGTGAAGAAGTAGAAACTGAATCGAAACCCGCGCTATGACCAGTGGCAGAGCTAAGATATCCTACCCCACCCCCGCCAAACTGTTACTAAGGTTTTAGCCAGTGTCTAGACCATAATGTCGATAGGAATTTAGGCTCTGTTAAACCTAGTGGGATGTAAAGACCACAAACCGGTAATATGGCTTAGACTTTTACTGGATCCGTAAGTCCTAATTTTCGAAACCAAATCGGAAAAATGAGGGTTGATAATTTGTTTTTGTGATGAGCGTAGCTCGAAAACTACTTAATTATCGTATGCTAAATCTGAAACCACCACAGCATTCCTGACGTCGCGCGCAAACATGTGCCATAAATATGTTTAAATTTAATTAGGTTATTTTTAAGTGCATAATCATTAATTTAAAATAATTCGAATATTTTTAACGGCTCCCGTAAAAATCGACGGTTGGGCGTATCGCCTACAAGGGGAAAGAGAACAGGGGCCTGCAAGGGAAAAACAATGCAAGTGCCAAATCAATAACCAGGGCCAATAGGCTTCGTGTTTAACTTTTGGTTACAAGTATCGCCGCCTAAAGACCGAATTTTTAATAGCGTTTTCTATTTGACTGCTCTCGAGCTCTCTTAGATCGCTCTGATCAACATTTTATGTTCCATAATGTGCTCGGATCTGCTCCGATAAAGTTTCGCGTGTTCAATTTCACGCTCTCAGGTGCTCCGAGATCGCCCAAAACCGATCTGCCGATTTCGACAGATCAACGGATCGAGATCGAGATTGGATAAAATTTTTACGTGTTCCTTTTAGATTTTTGGGCAAAACGGCAGCTTGGCAGACCAAGACTCGGAAATTCAAATTACTAGCAGACGAAAAGCAACAAAGCGCGCGAACATTGAATTGGGAATATTAATTTAGAGATCCAATCAAATTTGAAATTACGAATGTGCCGTCTCCGCTAAAATGACGAGAAAACGTTATCATATGACCCGTGGCGCCATCCATTATTTAAAAAAAAATCTTTTTGCCGGAAAACGCGTATTATTTGAACGAACCATTGAGAGATAGACGGCGTCACGGGTAGAATGATAAAGTTTTCTCATCATTTGGGAGCAGACGGCAGTATTCCTATTTTTTAAAAACTCGTTTCGCGAAATACTGAAATCCGACATTTTGATTGGACCTCTAGAATCTAGATTAATATTCCCAACTCAATGCGCGGGAATATGTTCATGGTTTGTTTTGATCTAGTCGATTGGGGCGAAATCAATGACGTCATAAACAGATTCGGAGCGATTCTTGAGCAATCAAATGGAAAACGCTATAACTTACGTCGTTAGTGAATATATGAAAGCTATCTGGTCGTTCAAATTTACATCTGCACAACAGCCTAAAAGGCTAAAGCTCAACCGAAGAACAGGGAAACTCAAAAGTCATCTGCTATTTCTTCACATATTTAGTTGACGGATATTACGGCAGATGGCGCTATATTTCCTAAGCTCGAAGCGGAGCCTATAGAAATTTTATATACGGCTTAATTCAAGTTTTATAATGCAATTGGTTTTTAATGTTTGATTATTATTCCGTCTTCTGAAAAGGGACATATTGTAACCCTTCAGGTTCATTTTCCCCCGTATACTTATTTTTTTTTACTTTTTCTGTGTTTTATTTACTTTTGTTATTACGTTTTCCCCGCACTCTTGACCCTCTAAATTTACAGTTTTTGTTAAGTATTCGTAAAGCCCCATACGTCAAATATCTTAGAATTCCGAGCTCTATTTAATGAAACTAATCCCCGTGTTAAATATAAATTTAATTTAATGATAAACTAAAAACTTAAATAACTTTTGAACCATACATACAAATTAATTATTGTTTATAAGCCTTATAGAACTCGATCAAACCCCACGATAAAATATAAAATTAAGATAATTAATTAAACCATTCTCTCAATATAAATTATAAACTAAATCCCTGCCTTCGGCAACGCTAAAATTAATCCCTCGCTAATTAAAGTGTTTTTATCTCGGTCACAAGACCATGGTGCAATACATTCAGCAAACTTTCCCAGACCAGATTTCCCTAAAACTTTCCGAACTAAACCAGTAAAGCTCCCTCAGCTTACAGCGATCCCATGAAGTCATTTCAAGTCCACAAGCTTCATATTAACTATCAGGTAGCAAGATCCCAAGAAAAGCGGACGTTTTCCAAGGTTGCCGCCATAGGGTCAAGAGGGCGCCCGGACGTTTCCGCTTGGAGACAGAAAATCGGGAACCTCGAGACTCTCTGGCATTTCCCCCCCCCCCCCCCCGCAATCCCAAGCGAACTTTCGTAAATCGGACAACGTCACCACCGCATGACTAGACACGAGTCTTAAATACACCAATGACCTAGGTAAAATGGGAGGTCACCAGTTGCTTTTTGTTTCAACCCCGCCCCCCAATAATCCGAACAAAACCAAGAGACAGAGCCCCAAAAAGAGGGAAGTGAAGAACTCTGCTTTAGGCAGAAGTGGACAGAAGTAGAGAAATCTGCTTTTGCAAGAACGGGACAGAACTCTGCTTCTCGGGCAAGAGAAACCATGTCGAAATAAATATAAAATAATGTGCGATGAAGTCGCGCTTAAATATTAATTAACCCTCAATGCAAACCACATGATCGGAACAACGCTCCATGATTGCCTAGATGACCCACAGCCAGGACATTCCGGCCGGAAGAACATAAGCCAAGCAGTAATGAGTCTGAGAAGCGTAATGCCCTCGACACCCTCGAATCACCTGTTGATCACCCAATATCTAGCCATTCCGAGAGAAGACAGCCAGATGACCGAGACCGATTCCCTAGCCTAGCCGGACATTTCAGACTGAAACCCGAAGTACCTACGCCCCCGTCAGCTTGTGAAGTAAAAGAATATAGGAAGAAACCCGCAATCCGGCCGCCAAACCGTAGACGAGTAAATAAAGAGAATAAAAAGAAAAGTGTGAATAAAGAAACGCGTAAACAAGCAATCCCCAAAGACGTCCCGTTCTGTGAAGTGCGTGTGTCGGGCATCTTACGTAAACCGAGGAAAGAGAAAACCCGTAAACGGAGAGACGACAACGTAGCGGAGGACACCGAAACCAAGTGATGAGTAGAATTTCCATCATAACCCCCCCCCCCCCCCTTGTAGAGTACCCAGGGTCGAAATACGAAGTAGCCAGTGAAAAGTAGAGAAAAAGTTTTAGAAAAGAAAGCTTAATCCCTCGCTATTGTCCGAGAAAAGGATTTAAGACAGGTCCCCTCGAGGTTGAGAGTTCATTCTGCTTCTTGTATTTATACAGTTCAGATTACTTTTTCCGTTCGCGTTGTGCCCTCGCCGTTGTTATTATTTTGAGTTAATTATTGTCATTGTTTAATTGTAGAATCTTTAATTGTAGTATTTAATTGTAGTGTTTATTATTATTTAGTGTAAGTGTATATTTGTTTCTGCCCCCTCCATCCTTTGCAACCAAGATGCCTGAGAGTAGGGATACCGGAACTGATCCCATAGAAAATAGTAAGAGATAATTTCAATAACAAATTTAAGGTCAAAGAGTGTATGTTTAGTGTTTAAATTCCCCTCTTATATTGGAAAAAGCTAAAAGAACCATAGTAGAGATGGCCTAACCATCACTAGAAGCGAAGTAAGATTATCCCCTCAGTTCCCCCCGCAATTTTGTTCATTTGTTTTTGTATTTTAGTGTTATTTATAAATTTGAGTGTTAAATAAAGATTTTGTGATTGATTAACGACAAAGGGTTTCCATTCTGAATTCGAATCTCCCCCTCTTTTTTATTTTTTTCTTTTCCCTGTATGTAACCCCCCTCTCTCAGATTTAATTCACTCCACGATAAGGCCACGACTCGCATTTTGTCGCCATCTTCCCCCCGCCTTGGTGAATTAAAATCTATGAGCAAGGGTTAGGAATATTTCCGTCCATAAAATCTATGACGAATTCCTTAAAAACCTTACAATATATATTATATAAAAACCAGTGCTTGTTAATGTTACGGCTACGAAGGGTCAGACATTAAAATAGTCTTAGAATTCGTGTCTTTAAGAAACACCATGAAACATACTCGTTGGCCAAGTACGGCAAGAAAAAGCTGTAGGCTTGAAAAGATTGTGTGTAAACTGAAAAGGAAAACGTGCTTTTCGACCCTTGACTCATCTTGGATACGTCACTCTTGGCCGGACAAAAAGTATGGGCCGAAATAATTTTATTTTTCACCCGAAATAAATAAAAATAAATTTATTTCGATTTTAGCCCTTTCTTTTCGTCCAACTTCGGCTGAGAGTGACGTAGACAAGATGAGTTCCCGGATCGAAAACCACATTTTCCTTTTCAGTTTTCACACAATCACGTCACTCTTAGATCTTTTTCTGGGTGTATTTTGCCAACGAGTATGTTCCAAAGTAAATATTGATTAAGGATTTAAGTTAATACTACTCGACCTGTGACATCTTATGTGAGGGGTAAAAAATTGTTGGCTTTGGTGATGCCTTCCCCCTCGCCACGTTTCAGTAACAAGTGTATCGATGTACTCCGCCGCGGTAAAAATAGTTCGCTTTAAAATACGCGGATATTAATCTTTCGCTTGCGATAATTTGATAATTTATTTTCCAAAATAAAGGATATAAAGTAGATATATCTTTAAACGAGGTCTAAGCAAAACCGAGCGCGAAGTAAAATACTAGGCTAGTGTTTCTGAAACAGAAGCGGACGATTCGAGACGTCGAAAGCGAGGACTGAATTTCACTGAAACATTGTGTCCCAACGAAAACATTTGAGAGAGTTGGCCGTTTTCGGTCTATCTAAATCTGGCAGCCTTGCCTGCCTTCCGGCCTGTATCTCCATACCGAAAATAGCCGACGAATACGCCACTGTCCATGATTACGACGCCGAAAATATTTTACTAAACTGATCGGCGGCGTCTTTGACCGTTATTTTGAATTATCGACTCGCGGGGAAATATGTCGAATAAAGTGCTTTTCTATTGGTGGAAAGAAAACACGTGATCGATAGCTCTTTAAAAAGGATGTCAAGCATGGTGGAAGGTAAAATCTGAAGGCACTATTAGACTTATCTCAATATTTACTTTTGGTATGTTTCAGGTTTTTTCAGTTCGCGGAACCAGTTTATGTATAATAATTTTTAGTTTTACATAAGTCTAACCGCCGCCGTTGACAATTCGACTGGTAGCCCTGCGCTTTTACTCACTAGCGACGCTAAGGTTTTTTCACAGGTGGGCAAATTATTTTAGTAACCCTTTAAAAATTTTCCAGGAAGCGAGAAGAGCAAGGTCGTTTTATTGTTTCGGAACTCGTCGCGTTTGCTGGACCCTCTACTTGTAGGATAACAAAGTTATTATCTATCACACTAGATGGCGACCCCTTCTCTGTAAACGCTATATATATATATATATATATATATATACGTGGAATTTGAACTGTATATTTTTAGTAGACAATAAAACTGTTCGTTTCATTTTCGGTTTAGTTACAGTTACAATTAATTTCCAATACTACTGACCTTATATCCGACCTGGAGGGGACACGCGCATGCCCGGGGAGGATAACAGGGAGGATATGTTATTTCATATCGAGAGATTAATTATATGCCCTTCAAGCAATAATAATTTTTGAGTTATCTTTAAGGGGCTCCAAAGTTCGGTGGCAAAATGTGTGTAAAGTCAGTAAAGTGCGAAATTTACGGTTGACTCTGCCCGCCTCTGCCAAGGCCGAGTGGGGGTGTTGTGGGGAATGAAAAGCATGCTCAATTTTCTTTTTTTGCCACCGAACTTTGGAGCCACTTTAAGGGGCGAAGGCGGTTACACCGTACGTGATTGTATAGGTGCAAGAATTTGGTGTTAAAACCAGTTATGTCCGATTAAAACCTACGCTCTCCGTCTTTTAAAAACGCAAGTAGCGAGTTCCTCTAGCCCATGGTCAAATGAAAGATATCGTAGCTACCTTATGCTTGGCGGCAATTTCCAGATATCCTATAAGGACAACTATGAAATGAAGTACAACGTATCCCTTGCACCAACTCTGTACTTCAGGGTCGTATGCTTCGGCGGGGTAGTGTACCTGCGTAAATTCCAGATATAAATTGGAACGCGAGACACTTTAATTGTTCTTACATCAGGAATGTCCTCGAGTTCCCCCAAGCGTGGTTTCCCGGGACTCCATCCGGGTCCTTTGAACAGAACGGACATCTTATTGGCGAATCCTTTCGTAGTAAAGAACAGCTTGAAAATGTAAACGTAGTGGCACATCTGCGTCCTCCACGGATCGAAGGTATTGATCGGGTGCGTCAAACCGTAGACGACCTTCTCGTCCTCCGGGACGAACGTCCCGAACATACGATCCCAAATGATCAAGACTCCGGCGTAGTTACGATCGATGCAGTACCGATTCCTTCCTGAAAAATGGACACAAATATGAAAGACATCAAGACGAGAAACGTCCTCTAACTAATATACCGACCATGGTGAACGCGGTGATGACTCGGGGTATTCAGAACGTACTCCAACGGACCCAGTTTGTCCACGGCCTATAACAACACATATAGCATCGAGGTTCTAGTTGGTCGTGTATTTACTATCTTACTTCGGTATGGATCCAAAACTGGTAGAGTAAGTTAAATTGAGTATGAACCACGAAAGCCGAAGGCGGGACTGCGAGGGCCATTGGAAGATAAAACATCTAAGCAAAAAAGGACTATGTACTTAACACCTTTGGGTGTTTTTAAAACTTGAAAAATAAATTACCCAAGTCACGTATCCTTGTAGGACGGATTGACGCAAAGCCGTTGTCAGATTGTAATCTTCCGAAGAGTGATGTACTTGATGAGCGGCCCATAGAACGTTAATTTCTAAAGGCGATTTAGGGTATAGAGGAGCTTATTATTGAAGTGCCTGGCAACACTGCATTGCGCCAAAGTGGAAACTGTACCGTGACTGCCCCGGTGAAGCCAATAATATCCCAGATCAGTCCCCAAGAACGCTATCAGCCAAGTCCAGAGCGAGTCCCACGGTAGAGCGAATAGGCGCCAGTTTTCGTAAATATATACGTAAGCGACCATCTGAAAGCTTCTCACGATAAACCTAGAAAACAAATTAGAGGTTCAACGTTTTCTTCCCACGTTAGTGAAGATGTCCAAGATTCCTTACTTGGACAATTCCATCAGAATCCCCTGCGAGAGAGACCCGAATCCATCGTTTACACGAAACGTTTTTCGACCACGATAGAAATTCAAAGCGGATTCCAACAACGCTAAACTGATGAACAATGGTACCACCTAGAACGTTAAGGATAATTTCTAGCTTGGCTTTCTCGGCAGTGAATTCGGCTTTTCACGTACCTGGTCAACGTAGTGAGGAATTTCTTTGACATGTTCGTACATATGGTCTTTAGGGTTCACTACGTAGAAGAGATACCCGAGTCGATTCGCTATTTCTCGAACCACTTCCATCGTCTATTATTTACTTAGCAACCAACTACGAAATGATGGATTCTTGTTAATATACGGTTATTCGCACCCCTAAAATATCACACTACGTAAATTTATATAATAAATTAAAGTACAAGGAAAGGCCACTGTGCGAATTCTGACAGAATGGTTTTTTTTTGGAAATAAATAAATAAATAAATTACCAGTTACTAAAAGTGCATTTAATGAGGAAAAAGGTAAAATATTTCAGAATGAAAGTGTCGAAATTATATCGAGACGTTCGCCAAAATCGCAATACCTCGACTTTTGTGGACAGTTTTCGGTTTTACACGTATAACTTTGCTAACCTATTTATTGTTGATAGAGACGAAGGCCATTAAGCGACCGTTTTCATTTCACGAAAACTTCGGACTGATGATACTTATAATTTAACGAATGGTTTAAAAACCTGTTTCAATGATTTTACCACAGTCGTATAATTATTTTCTTTTAAGCTTTTCGAGTCGTGGTTTTCGAATATCATTTGTAATAATAACATAAGTAGAAGAATAGCAATAAGTGTAACTATTCTCAAAAACATTCACCACATCGAAATGATTTTCTTAGCTATTTCGCAATCAAGGTTAGTTCAGCACAGAGGTGGTCCTGGTACTAAGGCACGCTTTTCAAATTCAGTTACTAAAACTCTAAAAGTCACTAAATTTAATTACTTTTTATCCCTTTTGTTTTGGAATTTTGTGGTTTTTCCTAGTATTTATCTTTAGAAAACCATCTTTTAAACCGTATTTAAAGTGAACTGAACAATTTTTTTAAAAACTGATATATTTTCCTACGGTTTTTTAGTTATTATTTTTCTACGTAACTAGTCAAAACGTGTGATATAAAACCGTATTATTTTACCTTTCTAAAAGTTGGTTTTCTTAATTGTTTAGTCACTTTTTGGTTACTATTTTAGAAATTTTAGTCGCTTAACTCCCTAAATTTTACTGTGTAAGCGAGTGCAGTGGCATCGCCAGACCCTTTGGGGGGGGGGGGGGGGGGCATGGCCCTTCCAAATTCAAAATTGGCCCCCCCAAAATGTTTGCAAAGGCCGTATGCCATAGCTCCTCCAAGTGCAAAATAATGTATAGACTACTAAGTTAATACTTTCGTATCGATCTACCAGCACATCTTCAGTGGCGTACCTAGAGCCTTAAACGCTCGAGGCGGATCACGAATTTGACGCACCTCCGAATTTCCAAAAGAGCAATCGTTTAATAGTTAAAAGCAGTAAAAACTATGATACTATTTTAAACTATTTACTGGCTAATGTGTGCATAGTACTCAATTAACAAATAATCACAAAACTGTTGTACAATAATACCTTTATTTATAAACGCTACAGCTGTTTCGAGATGACTCGCACGTCCCGAAACAGCTGTAGCGTTTCTAAATAATATAGATGATAGGAAGTGTCATACTTATGGCTATAATGTTACTTAGTAATAATTCCCCCTCCTAGAACTGATATTCCCTGCTTTCTCAAACTAAATCGAAAAAAAATCAGATGCATTATTTATCATTTATTTTGATTGTCGTTTCTATTCGCAATCTCAAGTGACAGTATGAAAACAACTTTTTTTAAAGTCAAAAGTAGGGTCAATGGAGGTAAGTGTGATCAGGGGGTAAGTGTGATCACCCCTTATTATTTCCCCAAATAATATTATAACATAATATTTGATGAATGGATATTGAAATATACTTCATTGTACACATTTTGTATATTTTCAATATTAATTTGAATTAAATTTAGTTTATAAAAGTTTTAGTTGAAAAAATGTTATACTCTTCTACTCGTGTTTAGAGATTTTATGCCCAAAAGAAAAGTTCTGTAATTTTTTTTCTAACTGACAAACCGATTTTACATTTTGGTATTTTGTAATCTGCTTAACCTTTTACCTGCTTGGAAAATTTGGTGTTTTTGCTAACATTTTGAGGTTTTCAAAATTTAATCTGAAAAAGGTCTTTCAAAATTTGCGGTGCGGGGTAAGTGTGACCACACGAAGATATTATTTTACAGCTATGAAAAAATTGAGCTTTATTGGGACACCATATTTATCCACTGTATGCTATTTCATTGCGATTGATCAAGGATTTCACAAGATCACAATTAACCAACCTTCCTATCACACTTGCCCCGCATTTTGGGGTAAGTGTGACCATACGAAGATATTATTTTAGATCTATGAAAAAAATATAGCTTTATTGGGACAACATTTTTAACCTATGTATGCAAATTTATTTAGATTGGTCAAGGATTTCAAGTGATCACAATTACCCCACCCCCCTATCACACTTGCCCCGCATTTTGGGGGTAAGTGTGATCAGTAACGGAGTTAAATTAAATAATAAATATTTATATCTCAATTTAATTGATATTATTTTTGATTGCGTGGTTGTGTAGGATAAAGTGGCCGTATTAATTGTACCAATTCTTAAGAGGGTGCTATTTTTAGTTTAAGTGTAATTTCAGGTAAACGCCAAAAAAAAATATTTTGATCACACTTACCTCCATTGACCCTATTCAATTTTGAAGCAAGGATTGTACGCTACGAATAAAATTAGAGGGCTTACCTTAATAATTTTTAGCAGTTTCGTTAACGCGCGGTTCACTGATAAGTTTGAAACTATGCTTCGTTCAGACTTTGAAACAAATTTTCAGATAATCGCGGTATCCTTGACAATATAATACATCGTGTGATATAATACTCGAGTCAAAGTCAAAAATAAAGCCGTCACAGAACCTGCCCACTAACGCGCAATTGCGTGCTTGCCAATAGAAAATCGGGATGATAACGGTACCACTACCACGCCGTATCGCGTTGAGGTGTTTAAAAATTTACTACTTAATAGCAGCTGCGACAATAACTATGGCTAACATGTAGATTGGCCCCAAGGTTCGTAGAGAAAATTTGACACTATTGGAGCGACCCTACTAAGTAGTCTAGCAGACACGCATCGCCCATACTCCGCGTCTGACGAAATCAAAATAAATGACTGCAACCGGAATTCGGGCAAAGTTTAGGCGGTCATTCATCGGAGCTGTCAAAAGGGAGTCACTGTTCTTCCGATTACCCAGAACGCCTTTAAGCTAATGTTATGTAAGAAACGAAAATGTCTCAAAAAAATCATGATAAATATAAAACGGTAGACAACGAGGGCCCCGGTAATTTATACCGGGCCAGACGACGACTTTGACGCGTTAAAGAGGGCCGTATAATTTTGACAGTTGCTCTTATCTTCTTAACCCTATTAAATTTACCCCCAAGATAATGAGTCTCATTTATTCTCGTTGTAAAAGCTAATTAAAAAGTTAGGAGGTGACCTATAATATTTAGTCGCGTACCATGCTGCATGCAGATGCTTATAAAAAGTGAAACAAATATACGCATACGTACATTACGATGGAAATCCGTCAGCCAAATGCGGGGACTCGGAGAATCTCTAACATCATCCAGAAATATGACGCCCAAAATATTCCCTTGCCAAAAATCGCGTCTACATTTTGAAAAAATTATAATAAACAGAGTTATTATGGTGTTTTCTTTTTACATTTAATGCCTTCCGTCCGATATTCAAATACGATTTTATTAGGCCTTATTTATAGTAAACGTCATTGGCGTAAATGCAGAGACTTCACGAACTTGATGACCTTGAGTAACACGCCATTGAGAAGGTGTTTAGCTCTTCACATCGAGTTCACAACCGTCTCGCTTTGATTCTGTTTTTAATAAATTGACGTGAACTAGGAAGTGCTTCAAAAACTGGGGCACCGAACTTCCTTAACGACCTCTAGCGGCTGTTAATTTTTCTTTTTTCGTGTACTAACAATTGTTAGTTTGATTGAAATTTATCTAGTATGGTGAAATTATCTTATCTTTCCAGTAATTATACATTCGGTAATAATAATTATTTAAATTAAAATATTATAAAATTATTATAAGATGGCGATACTATCCAACGAATGATAGAACCCGCGAAATTAGAATGCTTTAGCCCAAAGACATTTTACCTGGAGTGTATAACCCGGTATAACCAATCTCTTAGATCTTTCTCCCTTTACTGCTAATTTTATTCGTATGAAACATGCACCTTCTCAGGCTCCCGCTCATTTTCCAAAACACGATTCTGACTAAAACATAGTGCGGGGTGTAATATGTTGTACATTGGCTTTCTAAAACAATTTCATAGTAGAAATATAGTTTAATTTTTACATTTAACAATCATCAGGCGGGAAATCCCGTGCGGTCTTCTTTTACACGCCAATCGCATGTGCTTCAGTGGTGCCCGGTCGCGAAAATGGAATTTCCCTTTCCGACCCTTGAAATTTCCCCTTTTAAACTGAAATTTCCCTCCAAAACCCTAAAAACAATGATATTTGCTAAAACAATTACTTAGGACGTTGTAAAACAAAAATAACAAATGTCCTGAAGAAAATATTACTTTTATTTTCATCTCGCAATGAATAAAAACTAGGAACAATTTTACCAGTTTAAAAATCACAGTTTGTACTAGGGAAAAGTCATTCGGACTCGTTCCTGTTCTAAGGGCAAGTTATTTAGCAGACGACTTTTCAAACTGCCAAAAAAATTGCAGGGGTGCCAGCTAAAGGGAATCCGACAAAATACTTATGATTGAATTAATTGGCTCTTGCATAATGAGGGTGTGCCAAGTGCCATTTTTTATGTTAGCTTTGAATAAAGTAATTTTCACCCTCGAATTTCCCTAGATTTAGATATTTTTTGGTCGGATTTCCCTTTTCCTCTTTTACCGTTATTAGGGGTCAAACTTTTCTTAGATGTGGGAAATTTCCCTCAATCTGGCATCACTGTTGTGTTTGAAATTTGTTAGTAGGGACTTGGCAGCATGCCGTAGATAATACGTCACGTATGCTTTTTCAAATTGGAAAAATAGCATACGAGCAAGGCGGCCATAGCCAAAGGTACGGCGTGACGTCATTCTGCCAAGTCCCTATTGGAAGATGTACATTTTTGGGAGCCAATGAGATATCGCTTTGATTTGAATGGAGGTTAAAGGGTGGAGCAGACTAGCAGACCGTGAGCTTCCAACTGATTAGCTTATTCAAGTCGTAATTTTCAGATATCGGCAGGTAATCAGCTAGTCAGATTTGCAAGTAATCAATTAGTCAGATCAGGTTAATCTTTGATATTACCATCACAAAGAACCTTAACTTCAAAGTATATCTGATTCACCTATCCAAAGTAACCAATAATCAGCTAGAACAATCAGGGCCGGATTAACCAATAGGCCGAATAGGCCTGGGCCTAGGGCACCAAGCCTACAAGGGGCACCAAGAGGGATCGAAAAAAAAATAAAAATACAAAACTTTAATCATTTTCACAAATTATTTTCCGGAGTAATTTTAGTAAATGCGTCCACCCCTATGAACCAAAAACCTTTGATTGTCACATTCTCTGACGGACTGCCGTCTAGCCCCTGACGGCATACTAAATCTGGCAGCAAAATTAATTTTCCTTCCATTTCTCAATTATAAATTGAGGAAGCGCCTAGCTCGCTTCGCTCGCTATTGAAAGGGGGCACCAAAATTAACTTGGGGCTAGGGCCCCATAAAGTCTTAATCCGGCCCTGAGAACAATGCTATAATAATAATATAGTGCTTGTTGAAATTATGGAAACTTTTCACCTGTACGGCATGCAACAAGTGGTTTCTTTGAACTAGGTATCTTTTTTGACATATTAAGGCTGAGTAGTTTCCATTATTTTAACAAGCACTAGTATATTAGTAACTCAGAGTTCCTGACTCTCGGAAATATTACATCTTGGCGATTTCCTTGAAAATGTTATATAGTCAGGTTCCCCAAGTATAAATAAATAGAAAATCCAAACATTGTGGTCAATTTCGTACTAGCATTAAATGAAATGACGATATTTTTTGAAACGATAAATATTTATTGGAATTTATACCCCTAAAATTTATTTAGACCCCGCAAAATTAAATGTATTTACAATTTAACGGAGTAATTGATTCATATACGTAAATATTTGGCGTTCGTTGGGTAAACGTCCAACGATAACTGACTAGAAAGTAGCTTTTGTTTGTCATTTAGAAAAGATACGCAATATTTGGCAATTAATATTGACTATAATCCTCTTCTTCATTTGGTTTCTCGTAGTCCATAATGTTGAATAAATCGTAGTTAGGAACCTCGTGGTGGCGCTTGGGTCCTAGGGGAATACTCCTTAAACTCTGGCCCACTAAATCGTTCCAATCTAAGTCGCTGTGGGCGCTGCTTTGGCGTATTCCGTTTAGACGCTTCTGGATGTCCTCCGATGGGTCTTCATCGGCATACACGTCTTCGTATTCCTATATCCGTTCAATCGGGAAATTATACACATATACACTAGGAATGATTAAGGTTTCATTGGAAACCCGTGGAAACGGGCTGGGCTTAAAAAACTTATCAGGCATCATTCTGTTGTTAGTTTTTAAATAATACTCTAATAACTGGTCTATTTATCCGTAAATTAAAGTTTTTAGATGGTTAAAAAGAGTAAAGGAGATTGGTCACAGTTTTTATAGTACCACTGCGCAAGCGACAATCTTTACTGTAATATTCGAGTCATCGTGGCAACTTGGAGCAACAAACACAAGGAGAACGCAGCTAGCCTTTAAACACGCTAACGCAGTGTTGCGTACAAATTTCATTCGACGAACCTTTACGATGAACATTTTGCGGAAAGGGGGAAGACGATTTCCGCATTTTCCCCTTCCGACGGCGTCTAACCAATGAAAACTGTACGCAAGAAAATGCACGACTTTTGACGGGTTGCGTTCTCCTTGTGTGGGGTGATGTGTTTGTTGCTCCTAGGTGGCAACCAGCTTTGTTTAGACATTTCAAGTATAGACATTTATGTATTACTGGTTTAACAATTAATTCGTTTATTTTGTATCAAAAGTTTTCGATACCCACCGGCTCATTAGTAACACCAGAAGTATATATTACAAATTTCTTTCGAAAGAAGTATCCATCCAAATTACTGAAGTTACATTATAAATATAATATTATTATATCAAGCGAGAAATATTAGTTGAGAGGTACATTCTTCTCTTTAATATATATACTTCTGCTAGCATCCATTATATAAACTGTAAAATTAGTAGAGTATCGATAAATAGTTAAGTGGGGTCAGGCTACGCCCAAGAGGTGGAATACGAATTAAATGTGATATTCAAAAGTCTTCCAAAGGAGTGTTAGTTAGTAAAATTAATCTAATCAAGAATGTATTTATTTATACCTAGGGAGAATGTCTATGTCGAGACGGTTTCTAGCCTTTCTCTCAATCCACCCGTTGGTCCCCCCAGTACGCTCCTCCGCTTAAAATAAAACGAATAGTCCCGGTATTTCATTGGCTGCTTAAAATTTACGTCACCTAACGCGAGGGTAATCAAACGATAGTGACGTTTTGTCTTTCCCCACGCGCGAGAAGGGGGAAAGGCGTTCAACGTGCCCGGCGATTGTCGAAACATAATCATTCTTCCTAAATATAAATAAATACATTCTTGATCTAATATTATTTTCAAAAGGTTTCTAACGAGAAATTGAGTACCTTGGATGGGTCGATGGTTTGAGCCACATTTTCTTCGTCTCGATATTTCCTCTTCCCTAATACCATTTGATTAGGCTTCTCTTTCGTACCGTGTAATGTAAGTTTGGCATCTTTCAGAGCACCGTGGAGGCCGCCTCCTTTCTTATTATAGAGGCATTTTTTAGAAAAAATGGTTAATTGAATGGTTTAAGCAGGGTTGGCAATTTTTTTATTTAAAAAAAAATCAAATAAATCGATTTTTTTTATTTAAATCGGATTTTTATTGATTTTTTTATTTATTTGATTTTAATTAAAATTTCAAAGTTTTATATAATTTAGTATCATAATTTTACCTAAAACAAATGTTTTAATTTTTAAAGACTAATATGTATAATGAATTTATTAACGTTAAGCTAATAACCATATAGAAGTTTTTATTTTTTAAAACCTATTTTGGTACTTTTACAAAACAAATTCGGCGGAATCTCCACCCACAAGTACAATCCAATGCAACATTAGGGGGAAGTAGAAGAAAGATTATATTTAAACCTAAATTCTAGCAATTGGCGCGGTTTTTTCTTTTTCAAAAATACTATATAAATATTGATTTAAATCCATGATTTTTTTTGAAAAAAATCGTTGATTTAAATCTCGATTTAAATCGTGGTTAAAATCAAGCTGATTTAAATTAGCCAACCCTGGGTTTAAGTAAGTATACCTCATCCCTGACTACCAGCGACCATTGACCTCGCGCGTTCTCGCCCCAGAGATGGACGGTTAGGAAGGTCCAGTTTTGGAAGCCCATGGCGGATTTGTCCAAGTCTCTTCTAGATAGTAGCATCGTGACCGATCCTGTCAACATTTCTATTTTTAGGAACTGTGCAAAAAAATGCGTAACGCAAAAATTTCTACTTTTCGACTCTCCCGTCGCCCTCGTAACAAAAAGTAACTACTAAATCAGTGGTTTTCCACTTTTATTTTTCGCGTAACTCTTCACTATCAGAAACAAAATCTGCGGAATTTATAAAAATAAATTATTATTTATAATAATAATTTATTTAAAAATTAATTATTAGTTATAATAATATTTATAATTATTTATAAACAAAACTGCAGAATTATCATTTTATTAATAAAAACAACACAAATATGAAGTAAAATTTAGGCTAGATTATAAATTTGTTATTTGGATTTTTAACTTTTTTTTAATATTTTTGTCAATGTTTCCTCGAAACCCCTGGAACCTTCTCGCGGAACCCCAGGGCTACTTTGACATTTAGTAAGGCTTATAGAAAACCAGGGGCGTAGGAACGTTTTCGATTCAAGGGACTTTCAAGGGAGAGTTGAAGTAAATTTAAAATACGTCATATGGTCGGCCGTTCGTCGCATTTACAAAAGTTACACTCTTATGACGTTTCAGTGACGTTTTTTGAATCGACTTCTGACCCCTCATACCCTCCTTGAAAGTCCATTTAAGCGGGTTAAAGTTTGAATATTGAATTTTATTTAGTAATATATTTTATTTTTCATCCGGTGACTAATTACTATGCACAAATATTTTATTTAGTAATATTATGTTTTTACAAATACTTTAGGACCATAGTGGTTTTATAAGTAAATTCCCTTATTTATTGTTTAGAGAGCAAAGGCTAGGTTAGATTGGTTTTTATACACTGCCGAAACTTAACCTAGCCGGCACGTACCTTAAAATTTTAGATAACATTTACTATAGGTTGAATTACACTGTCCAAACAATAGCTCTTTCTATAAAATAATATATACGCATACATTCATAAAAAGTGTTATTTTTTTGGAGAGCCCGCTTCCTAATATTTCCGTGTCGTGCGTTTTCGCGCGAGCTCTACAAAAACAAAAATATGCGCGCGCTCTCTAACTTTAGCTGCACGATGAATCTAACGTAATCACGTGACCTCTCGTATTTTATATAAAGAGCTATTCGGAAGTTTCTTTGCGTGTTTTACTTTATCATCATTTCGTAGTACAGCAATACTTAAGTGGCACCATTACGGTGCCTTACCGTCAAGCTCTTGGTGCCCCTTTAAAAATTGAAGAGGGGTACCCTGGTACCCCCCATACCCAGGGTCTAATTACCCAATAGGCCAACTAGGCCGGGCTTAGGGCACCAAGCCTACAAGGGGCGCCAGGAAGTTTCGAAAAAATTAAAAGTACCAACATTCTATCATTTACTTTTCCCAATTGTTTTTTCCTGGATAAATTTTAGTAAACGCTTAAACATTTTTCGATACCATGTAAAGCAATCATATATTAACGTCACTAAAATATCCGCAAAGTCTACATTGAAATTGTATTTTCCATCCATTTGCCAATTATAAATTGGGGGAGCGCCTCGCTTGCCACTAAAAGGGGGTGCCAAAATTAACTTGGGCCTATAGGGCCCCACAAGGTCTTACCCCGGCCCTGCCTGTACTTACACCACTGTACAAAACCCCTCACCCCTTACTGAGTTACGCAATTTGGAAACGGCCCCGTAGACGTTTTTCTAATCAATGAGTGCAGAAGTCCATAGCTCTACTTGGAATGCTTATCGCGGCAGATTTTCGTCTCGATATGGCGCTTTTTCTGACGTCACTACGTTAACTTAACAATCAACTACGTGAGAGGGGAGAGCGCGCAGAGGGGACTTGTTCTCTCGTAGGTGGGGCCAAAGCCGTCAGAGTGATCTTACCTTACGTGGTACGGAAGGATAAGCATTCCAAGTAAAGGTATGGATTCCTGTGAGTGAATATAGTTTACCCGATGGTGAGGACAGGAAGATGTCCAGGGCGCCCCTTAGAGTGTAATCTATGCTGACTGTGACCTGGACGTGCTCCACGAAGTTAATTTCGTGGTCAGTTCCCTGGCAGCCGTCCGATGTAAAAGTAACAACAGCGGATCCTTTCGAAGCGATAGGTTGAGGCAATCTGAAATCCGAGTTTTAATTCATTAAATGGAACTTTCAACAAGCTATTTACCACTTACGGGCTACTGGGATTGATTTGGCAAATGCTTTTAGAAGGAACTGTGGTCCAATTGAGGGCGGTTTTGACCAAGGAATGAGCGTCCATCAAACCGAATCCGAATCGACTGTTGTACATTAAGCCGGCTCCATTTCGTTTCCAGCCTTTGTTATTTTTCAACGGTTCGTAGTCGGACGTCCACGCTACCAAGTGTTGCATATCTCGCCACGTTAGCTTAGGACTGTCAAAGTAACGATTTATAATCGGAAACTAAAGCGCTGTCTGGATCTTACTTCGCTTCCAGAACTAAGGCGACCACACCAGCGGCTAAAGGTGCCGCGGCTGAGGTTCCAGTATGATCTATGGTACATTTGTCGTGAAGGTCGGTTGTTGACTAATAAAGATGGACGTTTAACTTTCACGACAAAAGGAAAAACTCAAACGAAAATTGGTAGGATTCTTACTATTTTCTGATCGCGGTAAGCGCCGCTCGAGAATGTAGTAGCCATGGTCGAAGCGCACCTCTCACCGTACCACGGGAACTGTCCCTGTTGGCTGGCGCTTCCGATGGACAGGGTATAAATTGAGCTGGTATAGCCGTCGCAGTTACAGTTGTCGTTACTTCCGCCACCGTTTCCGGCTGCCCAAACGTATATGACGCCTTTTCCGCCTCTTCCTTCGAAGATACCCTTCTCGAGCGCTTCGACGGCTAACCGTTTGGGACCATCCACAGTCATACCGTCGTCGCTAGGGCCCCAAGACGCGCTGAAGATGTCAATATGGTCGATGTGAAAGGCCAGCGAAACGGACTCGACCGCGTCACTGACGTCACCATCCAACATTTTAATTCCTGGAAGATAATACCTCAGTACGTATTCGTATCTTTCCTTAACGCGATCAAGAAAGAATAAAGTAATTATATAATCCCAAGAACGTTTCCGTTCCTTCTTTCTTAATCGAATCTCAGTCGGAGTCGGAAGCGATTATTATTTCGTAATTATTAGCGAGAAATGAGATCACCGCGACCCACGTCGCGACTTTCATTAACCAAAAGAGGTTTTTAATTAGAATAAGTCGTGGATGAAAATAAATATTGCGACGAAATCCTTTTAAAACTCCCTAATCCAATTTCCGCGATCGCTTTTACCAGGAAAAAGGGGGCCTGCCTGCCTGCCCAACAACGTTTACTAGCAAAAGGCTTAGGCCCCTAACGTACCACACACACTATTTCCCAATATTATCCACTTTTTGTCGGGTATAAGAGAAAATATAGAAAGAATTATCGTAAGTCTGTTGAATTATGGCCTTCATATGAAGAGCCCCGGATAGATTACATTATCTGGAACGATCGCGAAATCCGCTGTCAGAAGCAGAAGAGTCCCGTGTTGACCGCGCAACCCTAAGAACGCCTTTAATACCGTCCCACGCGCCGGAATGTCTCTATTGGAAGCGTTGAAACTCACCACCAATGCGGCAATTGTAAGCGACTCCTACTCCGCATTTTTCGTTGTTCTCTTTCATGGCGATTTCACCCGCGCATCTGGTGCCGTGGCTGCGAAGAGAAAACGAATCTTATTCAAGGACTTCTGCCTCGTCATGTAAAATCTCTAATTTAGTGTTCCCAAAGGACCACGTTTTGAATAAAAGAACGGGCCAGTGTACAAAAACTGTACAATAGCGATAAGGAAACAATACATGTGTTTAAAAAGGTTATGTAAAACTTTTTAAGGAGTTGTAGGGGATGAGTTGAGACCTCAGTGGCGTAGACAAGGGGGGGGGGCGGTTTCCGTACTTCGACCCCCCCTTGTCGAATCTCTGGTTACGCCACTGAGTTGAGTAGTATGCCTGTTTTTTCCCCATTTTCCTACCATGAGTTAAAAGATCACCAGAGAGCTTCAAAATGTGGCCTACTAGCCCTGCAAAGTAGGTAGCGACAAGCGCAAAACCAAGCAGCAGGGACTTTAAATACGGTTTAAGTTTACTTTTTCACGCTGGTTAAAAAGGACTTTTTAACCTTCTGAAACACCCTTTATACATGTATCCTCGGAACACTACTCTAAGTCTTAAGTAAATCTAAGAATTATATCGCGTTTCGTCCAATTTGCTACATTCCTTCGCGTTTGAATGAAATAGCATCAGGGATGTAATAAAAGTAAGAATAGACGAAAACGGTGTTTGCATCATGGGCGCGTTCCTGAACCAAATTGAATGAAAAGCATTTTTTATTCGGGGCGAAAGGAGGGACACTGATTTATCTCAATCGCTGTATTGAGCTCGCTATAAAGAACCTTTCTTATTTTTAGGAAAAGGATGAAAATTGATGGCGGGGTGGGGATTTGTCCCGCTAAAGGGATATGAGAAATATCGCAATTTATACTTTCCCATACAATAAGGGCGCTACCAGGGGCTCACCCCATTGTGAGCGACTCATAAATCCTTCTCTTCATGTTACGAACAGAGATGGGCAAAATCCGAATTTCCCGAGCTCGCGCTCTTTAATATTGAACATAGATGGCGGCCCTCGAGCTCGCGCTCTTTAATATTGAACATAGATGGCGGCCCTCGAGCTCTTCTCTTTTTCTGCCCGAGAGTGGAGCTCGCGCTCTTTTCTTTTTTGCAGGAGAGTGGAGCTCACGCTCAAAAATAGATCTCGCACTCTTTGGAGCTCAGAGAGCACCCACCTCTGGTTACGAAACCCCATTGCGTAAGTTTGGAAACCAAAATGAGGATTCTTAAGCCTTTGAAAAAAATGCGTCGGCTATATCGTGCGTTGGTATTTTTACCTGTTAGAGTCGAATTCGTCATAGCGAGGGAATGGATCCGGGTCGTTGTTATTGGTGTCCCAACTGGCTTCCGCGTCCTGGAGACATTATATCTTCAGCAAACAATTAGTTAAGGACGAAGAGTCAATTTGTATCTTACGTAATTAGTAGAGATGTCCGTGTGGTTCCATTCCAAACCTTAAAAAGGAGGCTGATTTTAGGTGGTTTCTTTTCGCTTGTTCCGGGATTTCGGAGTAGGCTCATTTTACTCCGATTCTGTGCTGGCGAATAGTTTGAGTCGGAGTAAAAATGTTTTTCCAAAATGGCTGCATGTGGCCTTTTGTGCAGATAAATTCTGGCTAGCCGACGACCAAATCCGATTTACTCCTTTACACCTCCTTTTCAGAAGGAGTAAAAACAGTAGCTCTAATACTCCGGAACAAGCGAATAGTTTATGGGCCGGAGTAATTCTCGTCCCCAGAACAGGCGAATAAAACGTTTTAGGGTAAAAAGAGTACACTTTTAGTCCGAGAACAGGCGAAAAGAAACCACCTATAGTCACGAATGCATTCATTTCTATCATGAATATCGAACTGCATTAGGTAGTCGCGGGGATGGGTGGAGCTTCAATATTATGACGTGTGTGCAGAAATGATAACGCATTGATGTGTTGGAATGCCGTTTGTTACGGGTTCTGCTTTTGCGATGGCGATTTTGAAAATTACGGTGGTTAGGCTTAACGACTTGGATCTTCCCGCATAATCACTACAAGTCAATTTACTTCAATAAAAAGAAGCTTAAAATTATAAGATGTATGTAAAAGCAACCAATCCAAGATCGAAGTTGTAAATCGTGCTTGTATCAAATCACGGTTTTAGGCCTAGTATTAAAAGTTCGAGGTTTCTGGTTTGTTACGGGAGTTTCAAGAATTTCCCGCTACGCCGTGCGGGGATCGTAAATGCCATTTATGGTCAGAAAATTGTCGAAGTGGTATATCCAGGTAACACTATTATTAATCCAAGGTGTTACCTTCTCGCATCTTAAAAACACGGAATTATGTAGCTTCACCTTTAAGTGATTACGTAAACCTTGGAAATGCATAAAGGATAAAGATAAAGTTCGATATCTATGGTAAAAACAGATACGTTCGTGACATAAGGGAATGGTTTTGTTCATTCTGAGAGCGGGTTTGGCACGTACCGTCGTCCATGATGGAGATGACAACCCCTTTCCCCGTGTATCCCATCTCCCAAACCGGGATGACTCGCATGTCCAACTGAGGCAGATTGTTCATTAGCCTGGTATCGTGCTGTTGAAAATGGTACCATATCAAGCTCATATATATAAATGGTACTTTTCCCAAAAATCAGAAACGTACCAAGTACCACTGATGAGGCCACAGATCGTCGTTGAAACGCTTCTCTTGACTGTCTCTGATATAGCCTCCGCCATAGCGTTTAGTTCGCTTGCGTAATAAGCCTCGCTTCTCCCTTTTCAGCAGCACTTGCTGCTCGGCCCAGACGACCTTCAAGGTACGAAAGTTTATTCTCCGACCGGAAGTGGTCATTGGTCAAAGCTGAACTAACCCTTTCGTCGTCCATTAAGCGTCTGGTCAAATGAGCGGCGTGTCTTTTGGACCGTCTAGGATGGTTGACGCTTCTCATGAGATAGGTATTAGGAAAGCCCATCAACTAAGGGTCAAAAACGAGAGTTGAAACCATAAAACACCTCTTATATTATTGTCCGTACAAGCGCCATCTACTATGGAAAATAATAAATGCTTTGTATATCATTTTCCTATTTTGCCTTATTTGCATATCCTAAATACGATCGTCATTTGAAAACTGCGCAATAAATACAGAACTGGATCATTTTAAGAGTTGGATGTTCATTTTAAGAGTTGGGTGTTCATTTTAAGAGTTGGGTGTTCATTTTAAGAGTTGGATGTTCATTTTAAGAGTTGGGTGTTCATTTTAAGAGTTGGATGTTCATTTTAAGAGTTGGGTGTTCATTTTAAGAGTTGCTGAGTTGGATGTTTATTTTAAGAGTTGGATGTTCATTTTAAGAGTTGGATGTTCATTTTAAGAGTTGCTGAGTTGGATGTTTATTTTAAGAGTTAGTTTTCATTTTAAGAGTTGGGTGTTCATTTTAAGAGTTGGATGTTCATTTTAAGAGTTGGGTGTTCATTTTAAGAGTTGGATGTTCATTTTAAGAGTTGGGTGTTCATTTTAAGAGTTGCTGAGTTGGATGTTTATTTTAAGAGTTGAATGTTAATTTTAAGAGTTGGATGTTCATTTTAAAAGATGGATGTTCATTTTAAGAGTTGGGTCTATCCTGAAAAAGCACGATTTAATAAGTGGAATCAAAATAACGACTAGTTTGAGTTCGTTTGAAATTAGTGCTGTTGCCATATATAGTTGAAAGGAATTCATTAAGCATTTCTAGACTTGACCGGAAGTGTCTTAAGTACAGTGGCAAGCCTACTGATTTAGGCCATGCCAATCGTGTCAAAAAACCCTTAGATTCATGGTCCATGGGTGTAGTAAGTAAAAATGACGTTAGTTTGTCATTTAACTTATTAGTAAATATATTTGTTTTCTCTTCGGATTATCTTTCATATGAAAATTGAAAACTCAATCGCGACTAAAAACCTTAAGTAAAGTAATTTATATTAATCTTAAAAGAAAAATGCCAAAGCTAATTAAAGTGTTCATTTGTTCTAAGACGTATTTTAATTTCCCATCAAAGACTGAAAAGGTACTTAATTTCTAAGCGGTATTTGCGGGGGCTTTTCCTAATTAAAACTACAGCTAACGAGTAACGATATCTGTCATTAGCGTCCGTTTTCGAGAAAATAACTTGGCGGGGGTTGATAGGAGGTTCGATCCGTACAGTTTCCCTTACAATATTTCCCAAGACGATATTTACTCGACAGTTCTAACTAAAGCTAGGAAGAAGGTTAGGTCTGCGAACTAAATTACAATCATCGCGGTACGGATGTCCCCCAGCTGGACTCTATTTGTTTTCTGTATCTACTACGAGTGGCTGGGTTGGCGCGACTTGTTCGCGAGGGTAAATTCCATTTACAGTAGCCGCGCTATCTGTTAAATGCTTTTTATTACTCATTGGCAGTATACTAACCCACACCCGATTGACAACAGGACGTGCCAAGGCTTGCTCGAGAAAAAATAAAGGATACGCGCATCTGACCCAAGTTCAGAACAAACATTTACATTATAGATTCGCTTTATAGGCCCATGAATTCAATGGAAAAAGGTTCTACTTGGATAAGGACTTGATGAATAAAGGACGCGTATTTTAATTTTATCTATCGCGTTGATTAAACCTATGGTGACATTTTTATTGCGTAGGTTTAATAAACGTCATAATTTAATAAGCGGATGCAACCCAAGGTGGTCAAAATATACTAGATATTCCCCCTGTCATATAGAAAGGAATTTTTGAATCGCTATCTCTAGGTGCGTTGCTGACGACTCAGTGGCGTAGCGTGTACTTCTTCCACCCGGGGCAAACCCTAAATTTCCGCCCCCCCCCCCCTATTTTCGCAACTAAGCAAAAAATCGGTGAAAATTCTGTGATACTCTGTTGCGCTGTTGATTGCCAAATGATTCAAGTGGTTTAAAAATTAAAATTTTATTCTGCGTGTTTTTTGCAATGATCAATATTAATTTGTACCTCAACGTGCCCATTGTATACCTTAACTAATTTTTTAAATTTCCCAGGCTGCTGGCCGCCCCCTACATCTAAGCCACCCGGTGCCATGGCCCCCTTTGCCCCTCCCACGCTACGCCACTGTGACGACTATTTCTAGAATCCAGAGAGCCTTGCCAATTAAAAGGCCATGCGGGCGTTTACAGATATCTGTTTTAAAATTGAGTAGCTCCTTCTCTTTCATAACTCGTGATCTGACGCATGGAACTAATCAACGATAGAGTTGATTAGTTAAAGGTCTGACCCATCATATTGTGGCATTTTTACAGTTCTATTTCCAGAACTGGTACAGCAAACCAATAAAATTCAAGCGCTGGTGTGTTCCTTAAATAATTCGACATTTCGCCTAGAGATGGCGCCACGTTATTGATTGTCAGGCGATGGAAGCCATGACAGGGTGGGATCAGCTTATTTTCCATATGGCATCGATTCGCATCGAAAGAGGGAAGTGGGAACTTTGAAGTCTGACAATCTAAAGGCTAAGGTTCCCACTTGGCGAAATTTCGAGACGAATAAAATTTTCGCCCAACGAAAAAAGACGCGTTCTTTCGGTCGCCGGGGAAGCGGTTCTCACTTTAGCGCGAAAATTTAAAAACGCTGAAAATAACTCGTGCGGGTTTTTAGTAATGTTTTAGGCCTAACATAAAACATCAGTTCAAAATGAACCAAATGGATGTTCCTGTTGATAATTTCAATAAATAAACGATTCTGTTCGTGAGATAATTACCTTTACTTCAGTATCTTGGTCATGTTGGCCGAGCCGCTTTTCTAAAGACCTAGGGCCCTAGGCTTAATAAGTGACGGACGGGAGCGGAATAGATCGAGGGAACGCGTTTTTCTGATTGGCTGAAGCTTTTTATCGCCAAGCTGTGGACGTCAAAAAATAGAACATTCGCTAGATACCGCGGAGACGCGACTTTAGCGGCGAATTTGAAAAAAATCGCGAATTTTATTCGCGAGCGTCAATTTTCAGCGCGAAAATTGTTTTTTTCGCTAAGTGGGAACTAGGCTTTAGAGTACACTCTTACGTTGATTCTCCGAAAGTACTCAAAAGGAATTGAATGTTCCGGATTTCCTTCAACACCTTTATCATAATCCAAGCCCTTAGGATGGCGATACCAAGAATGTAGGACTTTACCTACCAGTCTCGCTTGCAGAAGGTCTTCTCTCAATTTCTCAAAGATAAATTCTCCATTTTCCCCATTATATCACGCCATCTAGTATTGGCCGTAAGAACGTTTTCTTTCATCTTTCGACAAATCATTTATAATTATTTACGAAATAGATAAATTCAACTCTTAATTTAGTTGTGAAAATTTTATTAAAACCGAATTTAATAATAATCAGCTAGGCACCCAAGGCACCACCTTAGACCTAAGTCATCTAGCGACTCTTAATGTCTTTAATTCAGGTGGCCGGGTTACAATGCCTAGGAGGGTGTTGGCAAGCCCTACATGCCACGCCGAGCCAATAGCTCCCTGCACTAACCTTTAAACTCTACAAGTTTTTATGGGAAGGATAAACCGAAGAACTCGGGGAAAAACCCCTTAAACCAATGGGGAGAGAACTTGCAAACTCAACGCGGAAGGAGTTGTTCCGAGTTTTCACCCAGTGCCACCATACGCTGGGATTTTTAGACCACACCACTGTCACTTGGCGGCCAGCTCCAAGAGCTCCTATCGATGCTAGGACCCCAACTAAAGACGGCCGTACTTTAAAAACGAGAGATTTCAAGGTCATTTGAAGGGCTTAGAAGCTTACGCGTGTTACCCCCTCTTTCAATAACCGAGCGTCGGTGAGTGCATTGGAAGGTAGGCGATTTCTCGTCCCACAAGCTGGGATCGAACCCGGCTCGTCTTGCTGCAAGGCGAAAGTGCTAACCACTTTTCCACCCCCATTAAAGATTACTGTCAAAAAATATTTAAAAATAAATCCTCGACAGATGGGCGTTATTCGTCCAGTTTGAAATGCGATATTCAAGCAGTTAGTATAGTAGAAGTAGTATGTAGTACTTCTTGGTTCTGTAAACGTGCTGACTCGTTCTTTCTCAGTAACCTAACTACGTTCTCGCTAATACCTTTAAGCCTCGAAACGGAATGGAAAAATCTTTCGATAAAATCTTTCACTCGCGATGGTTCTTACAGCTGATAAATTTCCCATCGCATTGAAGATTTGTACTATATATAATCTCATGCGCATCTGCCGAATTTTCTTTTCAGATTCTATTTCAAGGACTCTCCTGTATACGTTGCTTGCTCAACAACAACATATTGTGTACGCGATTAATATCAACGAAGTAACTAGGTTCGTTAGCTAATTAATAAAAGAAAAAACTATGACATTCAGGACCAATATATCGGTATTAAAGTCAGGTCTAAAAAGTAATTGGAATCATATAATGAGAAAAACCAACACATTTGCCAAAGGAGAAGATGCTTTCACCGGGGTAACGCCATTAGAGGGAAATTTTTAAATACCGGACCTTTTACCATATGGCGCCAACAGTTTTAAAAGCCAAAATCACGAAAAATAATAATTGTTTCGTATTTTTTATGTCGCTTATAATTGTTTTTTGTAATACATCAGTAAATATTTATTCATTATTTAAACCTATTATCTAAGGGCTTCCCTGTACCATAATCTTTGAATTATTACAATACTATTTCTTTACGGTTTTTAAGGATTTATTTTGGGAGAACTAGTTGATTGAAAACGCATTTTGCGTCTCTATGGTTTCGTATGTTTTAACGTATAAAACTCTTAAAATGAATAGCTACACCCAATAAACACTTGTTAAGCGCGAGATAAATATACCTCACACCCTCTAATTGAGCCTGCATGCGGGTGTTAGAAAATCCACTCGTTACACCTTTTGGAGAACATAATCTAATACTTCAAAATAGCTTTCGGCTTTTTTCTATCAGCAATATGGGTCTTTATAAACGACGCTTATGACCTTTACTGAAAACTGTCACAAGGGTAGTACGTAAAACGTTTTTATTCATCGTAAAACCAGTATACGAGGCTTACTGCATTTTTAACAGTGTTCTAAGAAAGACCATTATCGAAATTAACTTTATATATATAATAATATAAGTTATAGAGACATATTTTAAAGGTATTATAGTAAGGTAATTTCTATAATTTATTGAACAATTATTGTAAATTATAGAAGCCATATTTGTTTGGAAACTGTTTAGAGTGTCTCAAAATACTAAGAATTTTTAGAAATTATTTCTTTGACGAATGAAATTGAAGATCGCTATAGAATTATATCATTTTCTAAGTTGAATTCCTAATTTTTGAACTTTGAAGTAACAGTAGAATTAGCAAGAATACAATTTGTTATTTCTAAGAGTTTTCTTAAATGCATATTTTTTTTCCCCGCCTGTCACCCTTTAAATTTACTTTCCTTCCAAACAAATACCCTGGTGGTAGGCCAATATGTTCCGCTGTTGGCCTACCACCAGGGTATTTGTTTGGAAGGAAAGTAAATTTAAAGGGTGACAGGCGGAAAGAAACCTAGGCCTTTAACCAAACAAAAAGAGACAAGCGAAAGAAAAGGGTACCTGAGTGTCCGGACTATCAAGAAACTAACCTCTCCAAGATTTTCGTATCCCATCTCCATAGCCAGTTCGTCGGCCGACTTTCGGGTACCGGACAGTCGGACAACCCAATCGTTGGTGTAATGATCCTTCCGGTGACCGTTGTCCGGAAAATGGAGCCCGTTAACAGAGTTCCGTCGAACCCCGGCGGCCCGAGTAAAGACCAGCAAAGTGGCGGTTAAAGTCCAAAGGAGCACCATTGCTCCGACGCGTGTATCCATGTCCGACGACAACAATGCTACTTTAATGGTCACGAGTGGGCGCTCGCCGCTGTTCCAACTAGAAGAGGGTCAGTTCGGAGGTTCATCATCCTATTATAGGGACATGCCGAAAAGAAAACTCAACGGAGAGACGACAGTCCCCCCCCCCTACGGATCATTTGGCGCCCCCTCCTTCTGATCGGATTCCGTGTGTGCCGCCCCCCTCTTGGCTTTCCCGTAGTTTAGAACTTGGAATTGGACGCGGGGGGCGTCAGTGTTCCGATAGGATGCGGAGAGATCGAAAAGGCGAATATCAGCGTGACGTACACGCGTTTTCAGGAGCCTTTTATCGCGAGCAACAGGTGAAAGGCTGTGTGGCAGATGCACCTGTTATGTTAGCCGGAATGACGTTGCCGATTGGCCGAATGGAACGCTGACGTCACCCGGTGACGTCGTGGGGGCGCCTACTTCAGAATGAACCGAGCTGCGCTTTCTCTTCCAACGTGCTCGAATACAATTTCCCTCCGACCCTCTGTTTTTCTACTATTTCTGTATTACGTCACCTCGTAACTGGGTCGTAAACGTGACGGGGAATACTTTACTCTCTCCGCGGCCTTTTAACGAACTGCGCGGTAGCATCAACGCTTCGATATATAGTGAAAAAGAGAGCTAGTTTTACTCGGAACGTCTCGGAAACAGATTAATGATGAAGACGGCTGCCGTTGAAGTCGCATTTCGTTTTGATAGGAAGCGAACAAACAGTTTTGGATGTTGCGCTTTTTTTTCGTGTCGCGTTTACGGAATTAATCTGCGCAATCCCCGCCCACCGACAACCAGCCTTCCAGATATCACCCCACGGAATAGAGAAAAATATGATTGAGCGTGTATTCGAACAATGCTAATATTACGTATCATCGGATACCTTACGTTGAATGCGTTTTGAAATGAATCTATATAAGTCCACTATCTCGTATGATCATAAGTAACTTAATTTTATATAAATTCGTGTAATCGGAAGATGAAACTACTCGCATCTAACTCTTTTCGTTGATTAAATTACGTATATGTAGAGCTCGACGGAACAGATAGATTAATCAGGGGCGTAGGAACGTTTTTGAGTTTGGGGGTACATTTCGAGCGAAGCGAGCGAGCCGCAACACAATATGTAATATTATAAAAGTGGACAAATATTTGGAAATTTTACTTCAATTTGACCAAAAATCGAAAGCAGAGCAAGAATTATATTGAAGAGTCTTCATGCTCGCGTTGCATGACTGGGCTTGCAACCACCCTCCTACGCATTGTAACCCGGACGCCTGAATTAATGGCTTTAAAAGTCGCTTGACGACTTAGGCTTAAGGTGGTGCCTTGGGTATTAGCCTAGCTGATTATTATTCTTGGTCTGCTTACATATAGTTATTTTGAAACTCGGCCGCTAGGGGCGAAACTTCTACCTACGCTCTGAATGAGTCCTTATAAATGACCAATGAACCAAGTTGAATTTGAATTCGCTCTTACTTGGTTGTTAAAAGTTTAAAATGACAAATTTATCTTTTTCATAATGGTTGTAAAAACAACTTCACAATATTTCAGGATGTTGTTCCCTAGTAGAAAATTTAGGAGGGGTTGCTACGCCGCTGAAATAAACAGCCAAAAATTCGATTATTTATAAAAATTTCGGTTAATTGTTTAATTATTTATATTATTCGCGGCTTTAAAACGATTAAATATGCAAAAAATAAGTTTTTATTCGGATACTTTTCGGTTATGGATAAATTAGATAAAATGTCCGATCTATTATTAACGGCCTAGGTTTTCTTCTGCCTGTCCCCCATTAAATTAGACCAACATGTTCAGCGGTAGGCCTACCACCAGGGTATTTGTGCTCCACTAAATAAATTTAAAGGGGGACAGGCAGAAAAAACCTAGGCCTTTAAGGTATCGTTACCTGGTAGTTCCAAAGACTACTAACAAAACGTAGGAAGTCGATAATATCTATATAAACATATTATGATTTAAATGGGCTTTGGTGAAACAATTTTATCATTAAAAAATGTCGTTGCGAGCTGGGATAATAGAACGGTTCATACTTCTTACGGTTATGTTACTTATGGTATAGCTAAATAAAGATATTTGCGAAACTGAAATGTTCGAGCTTTGAAAAGTGTACCGTTACTGTTTTGCGTGAGTGATATTTCTTATAAGGGGCTGTTCACAAATTACGTAACGTGGTAGGGGGGAGGGGGAGTTTTCGCAAGCGTTACGAATTGTTACGTGGGGGGGGGGGGGGGGGTCACTAAAATGTTACGTAACACATCTTATTTTTAATATCGTAGAATAAAATTTTCATCACTTTCATAAACAGTCGCAATTATTAAAAACATAAGCATCTTCATTGGTTATTAAAGGGAATATAACCTGCAAAGCAATCTTTATGGAAGACCCCTTTAATTTTTCAAGTTTCCCTGTACAGTGGCGCCAAACATTTTTAAAGCCAAAGGCAAGAGCGGCCAGAGCTTCAAACGTTGGTGTTCCACACCAAATACCTGAGGTTATATTCCCTTTAAAAGGATTTCATACCCATGGGTATGAAGTGTTGCGTAAAAATACAGTTGTAATTTCAAATGTAAATTACAAACAATAAAATTTAGTACCTGATCTTATTGTACTTTATTATCAACATATTAGTTGTTACGTACTATAATAATTTAAGGGGGGGGTCGAAATTTGTTACGTAATTTAAGAAGAGGGGTCTTTCCGTTTGTTACTCTTTGTTACGAGGGGGAGGGGGGGGAGTACAAAAAGTGGTTTTTCTGCGTTACGTAATTTGTGAACAGCCCCTAAGCTGAATTGCGTTAACTGACACTATAGGCCTATTTAAAGTATGGATTAATCTATTTATTCGCGAATTATATAATCCTTTACAATGCAGTCCATAGGTGGTTAATTTTAACTATTTAAAGTAAATAATAATAAACCAAATAAGAGATACAGACGTTGTTAAATGAGGACGAATACGTTTACTTTGATGCCTTGTACGGAAAAAAATTCCCTTTACACAGTAAAAGCATTTGCGATTAACACTTTATTTCTGTTTTTTTTTCCAACCCAATAAAAACGTTCAGCTTTCTACAATTTTTAAAAATAGATACCGAACTATAAGAGTGAAAATGGAACAAACTTCCCGTAAAAGTTTAACTAGTATAGCTTTGGCCATGGCCGCTATTGTGGACGCGAATTTTTTATGAATAGGAAAAAGTATGGGTGACGTCGTGTGACGTAGCACTGCCATTACTCTATTTTCTTAGGAATAATTTAACGTTTTTACCGAATATAACATTTTAAATCCGCATTTGTGATAATATAAAATAAAACAAATTATTTTTTCGAGACTGCCATGTACCTCTTTAGGAAATAAATAAATAAATAAATAAATAAATTACTTGGACATATATTAAATTTTAACCTACTTAAATAAAAATACAAACTATAGAATGGAAAAATTTTTTATTCCTTTGGAATTAGAAATAATTTAACATTTTTACTAGTGTTGTAAGTCGGAAAATTTTCCGGAAAATGACCAATGCCTTTTTTCCGGAAATTTTCCTTATTTTTCCGATTCTATGATTAGTCTAATATTGTTTGAAAATTTAAATAAAGCGCTATTTTCGCCTAATTCTTTCGAATATAAAAGTAAAACTAAACCTCTAGACTAGTTTAAACTGATTAACAATGTAACACTATTATTGTTTTTTTAGTATGTTGACTGATATTAGACATTTTATATCGATAAAAAGTAAAAAACATTAAAAACCCTTAAAAAGTAATTTGTTTGAATTTTTTATTTTTCCGATTTGCGTAAAATTTTTTGGAAATTTTTCCACATTTTATGTTTCCTGAAAATTAACAACACTAATTTTTACCGAAAAGAACTGTCTTAATTCGTAATTTTTGTTATATTAAATAAATATATATAATATAAATATTTGACAAACTCATGGTACAAGTTAATATTTAATAAATTATCCAAATATATAAACATTTAAGGTTACTTAAATGAAAATTGATGACCTTCAGAGAGAATGAAAACATTTCAGAGTAAGAGTCCATATTGATAAGCTAATTATAACGTAGTCAGACGAGATTGAAAAACGATATTTATTAGAAGTGGATTTTTTAACGAAAGACAGTGTCAGGCTTCAGCGAAAAGGAAACGTACCCGTTCCCAGCTTTCCACCGAAGTAACTGACAGCAGATTTTGGACACTCTCAACGGCACACACTGATGCGTGTCTTCGTAGAGTTCATAAACCGGTTTGCCGCAAAAACTAGAAATTCCTCCTCGCCGTAGTAGCCTACCTTTCACTTTGCTCGTTTTGAATGCGTTGTTATAATTCACGTTGGTGACCCTCCCTTAAAATCTACGCCGTATCTGGGTCATAAACCCGAGGATAAACCAGACTTGCCAAAAAAAAAGAACCAATAGGAAGGCTCCAAAACGAGCCACGTGAACCTCTATTCACTGTGTCACGAGGTGTTTCGTTTTTGCGAGAGAATCATTTCCAGGAACAGTCACCATCTTACGCGTATTTCGGAGTGGGCGCAGTTTTCATTTTGTTTTCGTTCAACTTGGTTCGGGTGACGTTGTAGATACTGTTCAACTTTAATCGTTTAGTAACACGCGTGTACCATGATAGTAACGCGGATTGTTTTAGAATCGAAACGTTTTTAATTTAATTAATGTTTTTTAAAAGATGAGACAATTTTGGTACGTTTGTTTAGTTTTCGAAAATTGTTTAAGCCTTATGGCTCGTACTTCTCAGATTAGCAGGACATTACAAGGTAAAAAAACCTCTTTTTAGGGTTGTAACTCACGGTTACCCTTCGCTACAAGGACAGCTATGGTAAGCTTGAATTACCTTCTTTGATATTTTATTTTTAACGGGTCTTTTGAATTTCGTATCTCATTGCCATTAGCGAATATAATCGTAGATTAAATTCGTAGAATTTCCTACATTAACGCGCTTTAATTGGGTTAATGAACAACCTCAGTACGTGATACTCTAGTGGTTCGAGAACCGAACGGTCAGGGAATTAATATAGTATCCGCGATACGCTACGTAATTAGCCAAGGAAGGGGGAACAGATTAAGAGATAATACGATCCTTAAATAGACCCGATAATTGTATCCCACCCTATTTTACATACGTTAATAAGCTTAGATGTTTAACCTTAGTTGTACCTTTCATTTAAAAAAAATTCGCTTATTTTAAAAGAGCTATTGGTCAGATTATCACCACGCTCTCGACTATTTGAATTAGTGGGCGTAATTAAATGATTTAGGCTTGGTCTGACTTATTATAGTAACGCGTACATTCGTATTCGTTATCAATGTCATCAACCGTGTCAAGGAAAGATTACGACAATAAATTAAAATTTTAGCTTTTTTTACGTTTAATTCGTTCGATATGTTTGATTAAGATTTAGCGCAATTAATATTTTAACTCGTGGATAGAAAAATCAAAACTGTCTGGCCGACATTCGGGTAAAAAATTGCCTCGGGGTTAAGATATCTTTCAGTTGAATAAAAACTTTCCGCTCGCCTGATTCCGCCTCTTACGAGAAAAATTCCAAAAAAGATTGGATACACAGATGATTTATTTCATCGGGAATATAACGAAATGTTATTAAGGAACAAAATATCTATCCCGCCAAAAAATTACGGAATTTAATATTATAAGCAACAAACGAGTTTTGTCATTTATGAAGTGACCCAATTAAAAAAAGTATAATTTATATTTGAAGGACTGTTGAAATGTCAGGACTATCGAGATCTATTTGGGTTTATCGAACGTTTTATATTTGCAGGAATTAAAAACGTCGATCTGTTTCTTGGTGGTCTTTCTTTGGTCCATTTTGGGAGCAATCGGAGGTGCTAAGGTTCGCATCGGACCACAATGTCCGAGGAACTCCATGTTTTTGTACCCTTGCAAATGCGCGACGGGTGGGCCCAATGGAGTCGTCGTAACTTGCGAAGACTCCAGTTTAGCGACGATGTCCATCGGTTTAAGTAACGTCAAACAGCCGCTGGAAAGACTGATTATCAAAGGGTCCAACTCTCGCCATCTGTTCGGAGCGTTAATCTCGCATCTGACTATCGCGAATTTGGATATCGAAAACAACGCCTTCGAAAGCATCGCGGACGATGTCTTCTTGGCCGACACCCAACTACCGGGCAACGTTAGCTTGGAAAACAACAAACTAAAGACGATCCCTTCCGGGTTGTTGTCCAAATTGGGAAATACGACGTACTTAAGCTTGGCTTTCAACGAAATCGAAAGCATTCCAGCCGGAGCATTCGCCGGGATGGTAAGATCAATGGTTACGAGGATCATACTTCGATCGAAATATTAACCCGTGACATTTTACATTTAATCCAGGGTTCTTTATCGACGCTTCGTTTGGACCATAACAAGATTGGCGAAGTGAACCCGACGGGGTTCAACGGCCTCATCAATCTGCAAAATTTGAGACTCGACCACAACCACTTCTCCACCATCGCCAGGAACATGTTTCAGCCGGTACAGAAACTAAAATTCCTCGATCTCTCGCACAACAAATTCAGTAAGTTCGGCGGGAACGACTTTCGGGATTTGAAGAACCTTTGGATATTGAATATCTCGGATAACTCCTTGAAAGATCTTCCGAGGACGCTATTCGCTCGCGCCACCCTGATTCGGGCCTTGAACATGTCCAACAATCATTTCACCGAGATAAGCACGTACCTAGTGAGAGGGTTAAGATTCCTCAGGGACATTTACCTCAGTGGTAACAAAGTTAAGAGCGTGGCCAAGAAAGCCTTCACCCCCGTCCGCCATCTTCGGACCTTAGATCTGAGCCGAAACCTCTTGGAAGACATTGGCTACGAGCAGTTTACCGACTTGCAATGGCTGGAGAAACTAGATTTGAGTTACAACAAAATATCGAAGATCGCGAGTTACGGGATCAAGAGAATGTACCAGGTCCACATCGATCTGAGTTACAACAATATTTCGTTCATCGGCACCGGGGCCTTCCAGGAACTGTCCAACGTCTCCGTGTTCGACATGTCGCATAATATCATCAACGAAATACCCGTTCAAGCTTTCCACCTGTGCGATGTTAACGTATTGCTTTTAAATCACAATAACTTTTCGGATCTGAATAAAATTCCAATCGCTAACCTCTCGGGAATAAAGGTTCTGAATGTCAGTTACAATTATATCACCGATATAAACCGCAAAGCCTTCACGCCCAAAAAATTATACGAGCTACACACGGTAGACCTGAGTCATAACAGAATCAAGGTTGTGTCCGGAAATGTCTTCGAGAAACTCGCCAGCGTTCGCCACGTCAATTTATCGCACAACGTCATCCAGAAGATATCGTACAACACATTGGGAAGTATCACGACACTCCTCGAACTCGACGTGTCTCACAATAACATAAGCAACGTGGACAACTCTGGATTTTCGAGTTTGGTGTCCATTCGAACTGTTTACCTTAGCCACAACCGGATTAGTAAAATATTTAGTATACCCGTCGCTCTAAATGAGCTTCACCTGGAACACAACGCTTTCAGCGACATCGAACCGAAAAAATTTCCCATGATGAACTCTTTATTATTTTTATATCTCGATCACAATAATTTAACAAACATTCGAAAAGGGGCTTTCTCGTATCTGATAACCTTGCAAGTACTTTCGTTGGGTCATAACAACATACAAGAAATACCGTGGCAAGCCATAGAGGAACTAAGCGCTCTGCAATATCTGTATTTCAACGCCAATAATATCACGCAATTGAAAAAGAAAGCTTTTGGGGTACTGCCCGTTGTGTTCCATTTAAGGCTCGACCAAAATCACCTGACCAATATCAGCGTTGGCGCGTTCGAGGGGATGCTGCAGCTACTGAAGTTAAATATGAGTTACAACAATCTGACCACGATCCCGCCGGGCACTTTCAAAGGACTAGTTTCGCTTCAGATTCTGGACGTTTCCCACAACCGAATCAGCTACTTGGAGAATAAAACTCACGGAGTACTGGCAGATCTCTTGTCTCTTCAAGTGGCCAATATGTCGTACAACCGCATTTCATACGTGTCGGAGAAGACCTTTCCCAAGTCCCCTTACATCCCTTACAAACTGCGCTACGTGGACTTGAGCTATAACACCATACCGTCCCTCACCAAAACCTTTGACGACGGAATGGGTAAGGTCGAGGTGCTGAAGTTGCGCAATAACATGATCAGCGATATAATGCCGGGTGTGCTGGGAAATATCACGAACTTGATGTCTTTGGATTTATCCGGGAACACGCTGACCACGTTTCCGAAAGGAACCTTAGGAACGTACGATAATATAACGGATTTGGATTTGAGTAGCAACGCCATCGAGACCATCGCCATGGAAGATATTTCCAAGATGGCGACGCTTCGGAAAATAGATCTGAGAGAAAACCAGCTCTCTAAATTTTACGACGAACTAATCCCTTTGATGAAGGAAGGTTGTCAAGTTTATTACGAAGGTAGCTTTTTCACTATAGTTTATTTTTAACTCTAATGGCTGGTTTTAACTTAGATTAAAAACCCCACAATGGTGGACTTAGCCACGCAAAAAAACTCCGTTAGGCCTAATACATTTTTTTGCGTCGACCGTCACCAAAACTTAATTTATTTTAACAGGAAACCCACTAAACTGCAATTGCCAAACACGGCCCTTGAAGAACTGGATTGGAAACCTAGTCAACACTAGCGATTGGGATAACGTCCTTTGTGCAACACCACTTTCTATGGGTAATCAGTCGCTGGTCAAGGTTGAAGAAGAAAACTTATTATGTCGCGAAACGGCCGAAGAAGAATTGGCGCCGAGTAAGCCTGATCTGAAGTTCAGAGGATTAGAGCGCGTCAGCAACACGGAAGTGCGCGTTGTCTGGTACGTGGTTACCAGAGAAGACGTGGGCGGGTTCAAAATCATGGTTCTCAAGAGTACTGGTGAAACGGCCACCGATTTAACAGTTCCCTACAACACGAGGCAGACGGTTATTGGAAACCTGGAAAGCGACGAAATTTACCGTTTCTGTTTCATAGCCCTGGACTCAACTGGTGCAGAACGCATTTCATATTCATCTCAGTGTACTCGTTTCGGCCCTTTACGTAAGAGTGCTAGCTCCAGAGTAACACCGTCGCTGATCGGTGTTACTTTTGGGTTATTCTTATCTACGCTATTAATGAGTTTGGTGTTCAAAGAGTAATCGCTTCCTAAGCAATTACAATTATAACATAACTACACTCGTACGTTCCGTGATGTCCCAGAACAACTCTATTTTCATTATATATTTAGTAAAAAGGGAATTGGCTTTTTCAGAACATAGAACCATCCAAGGCTCAACGCGATAACTTAATTTTCGTCTGCTAAGTGGACTATTTGCTTAGCAGATGAAAATACAGTAGTTTATTAGCTTATCGCGCTGGACGTTACTTGGCTCTTTGTAAGCCGAAAAAGTTAATTACAATTACAAACATAACTACACTCATAAGACTGTGACGTCCTAGAACTACTCCGTTACAGTTTTCGTTATATATAAGGACGCTATAAAATTATTTGAATTTAATGGAACAAGTCAACAAGGTTGATATATTTTTTTTAACAAGGACGACTTCCGTTGAGGAAGACAAACTTCTTTTAACTTCTCGCCTAACATACTTTGAACAGGAAGCGGAACCTACTTAGGGTGGGAATTTCCTCCTGTTCCACGCGGGTGATTACAAACAGAAAAACTTCATTAATAATGAATTGATGCCCGCATAAAAATAAAATTAACTTTTGAATAGAGACAATCAAGTCTTGCATTTTAATTATTGCCAAATTTTTCAAATTAAAGAAATTTGTTATAAATGAAAAAATGTATTGTTTGTTCTGATACTAGTCACTTAAAAACTGAAAATAAAAATTTTAATATTTCACAATATTTCAGTATTAAATTTATTAAGTCATATCAAGAATGTATTTATTTATAATCAGGGAGAATGAATATGTCGAGACTATCGACGGACACGTTGAGGCCCTAACCCCGTCACGCTAAGGGGGGGGGGGGAAAGGAGGCGGTCTTATTTTTTGCGTCCTCGCAGCAGCGTTAATCGCGCCGAAAAACGTAATTTTTAAGAACGAATGAGATTGCAGTATTTTTTGATTTTATTAAAGCGGAGGAGCATACCGGGGGCTCCAACGGGTGGAATTGGAGAAACGCTAAAAATAATCTCGACATATTCATTCTCCCTGAGTATAAATAAATACATTCTTGGTCATATACGTGTATAAGATTTTAATAAATTATGCAAGAAGTAAATGAACGAAGTTTATGAAATATTTCCAGCGACTAAGCCGTCTATATAAACAACAAAAGGGTAAAAATTAAATGAGTTTAAATTAAAAATAAATTACTCTTTGTTGTTTATTTGTTATATCTGGAATATATTTAATTATACTGCTTGAGAAAGACTTATGTTGAAACGATTTGTAGTGTTGTAGGCTAAGTAACATAATACCTCTAACACTTGTAAGTATGACACATTTTTTCTTACTGCAACCTTTCTTCACTAAAAATAAATCAGTAAAATTACTAGTTCTGTAACCCGGAAGTTTAACCCTCAGAGTTCAAATTCAACCAATCATATAGTACTCCAAAAACATTTCGTCTGTTGCGGCTAAATACGCATTTAGACTAAAAATGGCGGAATTCAAAATCGCTCTTCAAATTCCCAGAATATCACGTTAGATTAGTTCATGGCGCCGCTACCGAGTGGCGCTATTTATTATTTATTATTATTATTATTATTTTTTTTTGGCGTCACTGTGAAGAAAGTATGTAGTAAAAAGATTTCCTAATGTGATAATTAGAGGTATTATGTTACTTATGGAAACACTCATATTTACTTTAAACATTATTATTGGAAAAGTAGTTTTCATCGTTTTCAAAATAATAATCCCTGTGGGACCCTAGGCCGCGTTCAGTAACAGCAAACGGTTGGACCGTTGAATGCGCATTCGCTACTGTACGACTTTTTTCACTTCCGGGATTGACGTCACGTTTGCAAACGGAGAGTCAACGAAATAAGCGGCTGGAAGAGCCGGTTATTTTGTTGGTAAACGCAATCGTGACGTCACAGCACGCGGGAAGGCTAGTTGCAGACGACACGACAGACGATATTTTATAAAATTTACAACAATCGTAAAAAAGCGTTCACGATTGCAAATGGAGATCAACGGTTAATTCACAATAGGCGTTTAAATAAAAGATCATCCATCGCCGATTATAGAGTTTGTGCTGCTGCAACTGGACTTATAACGGGTTTGTCTATGGTTTCTCTTTATACTGCCAAAGCTGATAACTTTCTATGCATGGATCTGGCAGCATTTTTCAACAGGGGGGCAAGACAGTCAGAGAGGGGTTTATTTAACCGCCTATTTCCCCTCCGTTGAGCGTCACTGAACGCGGCCCTAGTATATAAAATAAAGCGCCATCTATAGGGAGTTTACAGTATGACGTGCCACTACGTCACCCGTGCTTTTTCCTATTGATAAAAAATTCCCCCCCACAATGGCGGCCATGCTCAAAGCTACGGAGTGATATTTCCCTATTTTATTAATATCGAACTTTAAGCCCATAAATCATGTCTAATACGGTTAAATTTTGAAGGTTAATTCTTTAAAGAAGGCTTAAATAAATTACCAAAGCAAGAGTGCAGGTTGCCAGCTCAATAAATTTCAACCAAAGCCTTTTTATCAGTTTCTAATTTTATTGTATTTATTTTTCAAATTTAATCAAGTTTTAAAATCATTCCCTTCTCGAATTTCCTTTTTAAAATTTTCCTCTATATAGAAAATTTCCCTCGATTTGGCATCATTGACCGTGTATAAAATCCGATAAAATCTCTTGAAGCAGATTGTACGACGCAAACTGATCTTAGGGACATCTAGTTGGAATAATGATAAATATTAACTACTCAATTTTTTTAAAATAATATCTGTATTACAACAACAATAAACAAAAAGTAAAAGAAATCGGAAATTATCAATGTAATAAATTAAGATATTTCTAAATTCAATTTTAATATTTATTTTACCGGTATTATCGCGCCATCTATCGCATACCACATAAAGAATAAAGAAATAATTATAAAGAATAAAATAAAGTTTTTATTATTAGACGGTCGAGTTGACGCGTTTCCGTTTGGACAAGACCTTAGTACTCTTTACATCTTCAATTAAATTTAATTATAATTATACCTTATAAAGCACTACAAACTTTGTTTCGCGTTAACGGCAGTAGATGGCTCTGAAAAGCTACATAGTTGCCCGCTTAGTCTGTTAGGGGATGATTATCAACAATCGATCGATACAATATTGACGGTGGAGGATGGAAAATTGCAGCTACGCTTTTATACTTCCGATCCTTATACGACGAAATTCACCGGGCCGTTTAAAATTTCGTATCGGCTACATAAAAAACATAAAATAGGAAATTTATAGGTAAAAACGATGCCATAAAAGTTATCCGCCGGACTCGCGAAGAATAGAAAAGGGAGATCGAACCAGCAGTGGCAAATTCGAGCCACGTGGTGAACGGAGGCTATCGTTGGGAGGAACAAGAAGATGAGAATTCTGGCGTGTCGGAGAGGTTGGAAAACGAGCAACCATAAAGAGAGCGAGCGCCGAGATGAAGTTACGAGATCGTAAAATTCCCAAATGGTCGCCTCGACTATAGCCATGAAAAAGTTGGAAATAAAAAAAGGACAGTCGATCATATAATGTTTCGCTTTCCAGCCAAGGTGCGAATTGTCGTAAAGAATAAAAAGGGTTGACTATAGCTCCCATTTCACCCCCTCGGTCGCCGGAGTCAATGGCTCCGAATGAAGCTTCGCCGAGGGTAGAGTTTACGCTGGCTAACCCTACTCGCGATTGTGGGTCTAAAAACTCAGGGTTTTTTTTAGCAAGAACAGCGATTTAGAAGTGACACAGAAATCATACGAACCGTCACAAACTCGACGAATTTCTAGCGACCTCGTTAATAGACATTTCTTCTTGTAATGCTCATTGATTCGTAAAGATTTTTAGGCCTTACGTCTCCGAATTTCACTTCGATTGAATTCTTACCAACGATTATTCAATTCATCCAAAAGCTAGCTGCTGTTCGGCTCTTCATTTTTCTTCAGACAGACTGAAAATTCTTTCAAAAGAAAAGTGAGAAATTTGCAAATTGGCTGATAAAAAAGTGACGCGATTTAAATCCACAATGATATTATTCAAAGAACAAGAAATTGGCCTTAAAAATTCTAAGAAATGTTAAGCCCCATAAATTTATATCGTTGCCGCGTTCTTGGAAAGATTTGTCCTTTTTTTCGTAAAACGTTGGGGTTAAAAGTTCACGATCGAGGACCTCTAGAATCCATACAAGTTTTCTTTATGAATAAGCTCCCGCAAAACAAGCATTTTTTACAAAAGACCTGGAAAAACTCGTTCGCTTGTGGTAGAGAACAAGTTGGCAAGCCAAAATATACCTCTCCTCGGAAGTTTTTAATTTTCAGTGAAGCGTAACTGTATCCGTGGTTCTGCGGTAGAACGCTCACCTGTCGTGAAAGATGGCTCGGGTTCGAATCCCGGCCGATTAAAAAATTTTACTACACCCAATGACAAAAAGGGGCGCTTTTGGAAAAACCCTTTCACTGATTCTAAGAAACTGGGTACGCAGTGATTACCCTTTGCCTCGAAAATGCGAACGCGTTCGCAGGCCTGACAGACAGACCCACCCACAGACCGACAGACAGACACGGTGTTTGTATAACCCCTCCTAGGGTACAAAGTCCCCTCGGAGAGGTAAAAAACACCGTTAAGGCAAAAGTAGTCTTACGTTACTTTTGGTTAAGGGTATTTAAATGACTGAATTTTCAAGGCAGATGAAAAGAATCTAGAAAACACGTTTTGGAAATATTACTCGCGGAGGGAGTCGATCCTCTTTGCGAAAAGTATGAATGCGGTATGCGCCAAAGAGAGCGACCGTCGAAATTGCGCCTTTTCCTTTAAAAGCCGACACTCCATTAATTTAAAAGAGGGAAACTTTATAATGAAGAGTTTCTGAATATCTCCTCCCCCTCTCTCTTTACTTTTTCGGGTTGGCCTTTTTTTCCGAGTCTTTTCTCGAAAAAGAGAGTTTATTAGGGTATCCATCCAGGGTTGCAGTTGGAACGGCTAACCCATTATTATTATTACCACCACTTTTGCCAGTCTGTCCTATTAAAAAGATTGGTTGAACTTTAGAAGCGATTTTCAAAGCATTTGGATAATATTAAATATTATTCCACTTTAGCGTTCATCGCTTTTTTCTAACAGGGATAGGACTACTATTGTAAAATGATTACTTGAACTGAACTATTTGGTGTCGGGTGTGTTCGGTTGCAATGCGCAATTCCCAATACTAACCGCAGCAGTGGCGTAAATAGCGCCCCCGCGGCCCCCAAACGTTTATGATTAAAATCGGTGCTATTTAAAAGGGCCCCGAGTTGTTGTTCGCGGGGGGGGGGTGGAGTTCCTAGTTACGCCACTGAACCTGACGCTCCTCCACGGTAGTCACAGGAAACTATATGCACTTGGAACGTCTATGGATGATTCTCATTGTATCGGGCGTGGCCGGGTTTGCTAAGCTGGACCAATGAGGTAGAATAATAGAGCCCTAATCCAAATTCTGCATCTCGCGGGACAAAACAAATCAACCTTTAAGGACCATGGACCAAGAATCTAAGGGGACCAAAAGTAAATATTGAGATAAGTCTAATAGTGCCTTCAGATTTTACCTTCCACCATGCTTGATATCCTTTTTAAAGAGCTATCGAACACGTGGTTTTTTCCACCAATAGAAAAGCACTTTATTCGACATATTTTCCCGCCAAAAGTAGTGCATTCCGGGGAATTTTGGGACACATAATTGTTTCGGTCCTCGCTTTCGACGTCTCGAATCGTCCGCTTCTGTTAACGCTAGCCTAGTATTTTACTTCGCGCTTGGTTTTGTTTAGACCTCGTTTAAAGATTTTAACTAAGTGATTAGTTTAATACAGTGAATAAAAATGTATTTTAAGCATAGTTTATCTAGTATTTGCTGAAGACTTCCATCCATCAACAACGACTCGCAAATAGCTTTATAGGTTACATCCAGTTCGAAAAAACCATCTTCATAATTCTTCAACAATGCTTCAATACTTAACCCTAGTCATTTTTTATGAAACCAATTAATATGTTCCTTTTCTGGCTATAGAAATGAATGTTAATTAATTAAAAACCACTAAAAAAGTCTAATTTTAGTGTCATTTAAAATTCTTACCTTTTTACCTAAATCCGTTTAAATATTCGTTTTCTTGTAATATACTCCACATGACAAACATTTGTGGCTAACGCGATATCACGTCATATTAGGCTTACTTAGAGCACTGATTTAAGTTACATGTGTATCTATTTTAAAAAGTCGTATTATTGTTTTTAAAATGTCGTATTTTAGGTTCAATAATATATCTACTTTATATACTTTATTTTGGGAAATAAATTATCAAATTATCGCGATCGAAAGATTAATATCCGCGTATTTTAAAGCGAACTATTTTTACCGCGGCGGAGTACATCGATACACTTAATGTTCCTGAAAAGTGGCGAGGGGGAAGGCATCACCAAAGCCAAAATGTTTTTTTACCCCTCAAATAAGATGTCGCAGGTCGAGGTGATAGTATTAGACTTTATCTCAATATTTACTTTTGAGGGGACTCACTGTTCAGGCTTTAAAAGGCACGCGTGAATATTGGGATTAGAAAAATCACGGGTAATTTTAGTTCCATGTGGACAAACTTGGCGTCTCTGAAGTCGATTTCCGACGTAGTTTCGTAGATAAGCTGGAGCGTTCACGATCAATTTTGACAAAATGGCGCCGTTGTTGTCGTTTAAATGATTAGGTTTAGTAAATTTTAGAGCTTTTATATTTGAAATGATTTTTTAAAAGTTTAAGTAATGGTAATTAACCATTGTTTTAAGTAAAAATAACCAGTAAGCCGCATATGGTTGAGGGTTTTATCATTTCTAAACATAAATATTTTTATAAACTCGAGCCAACTTTTCAAATCAAAATGCTGAGTCAGCAAAAATGGATCTCGACCCCTCTTAACATTCACATACTTCGACCCCCTCTTGACGAATTTCTTGCTACGCCACTGCTCGTAGTGATAGTTGAACAATGTTCAAAGTAACCCTTCCGATTTAGGCCACGCCTACCGTGTCAAAATATCGGGAACAGTGAGTCCCCTTAGATTCTTGGTCCATGGACGAACAAACAACTATATCATTCCGTGTTGGTGCCATCTTTACCCAGTCGATAATAATAAAATATATCATTAAGCGTTGGCGCCATCTGTACGCGGCCGATGATGTTTTTTATTAGTAAAACAATTTCTACGATACAATTAGATCATGTATTTATAAATGCAAACCAAACCGAAAGGTGTCGCATGTTCACTCCACCTGGTTTTTTTTTAGTTTTAGTTATCACGTGACCTTTTAAAAAAACATAAATAGTAATCAGAATTCGTTCTGTGCCATACTTATGTTTATTATCCACTTTTGATAAAAAATAATAATTATAATAATAATCAGCTAGGCTAATACCCAAGACACCACCTTAGGCCTAAGTAATCAAGCGAATTTAAAACCATTAATTCAGGTAACCGGGTTACAATGCGTAGGAGGGTGGTGGCAAGCCCTATGAACTAAGACTTAAACAATTGGAAGCTTTCGAAATAAAGAAGATTATACATCATAAAAGCCAACATAATACTAGCAGTCTAGCATGATATACCGAAATATTAAATATAACAATATTTTTAGGACAGATAAGTGACTTCAAAACCAAACCAAAAGAAGACAAATTCACTAAATTAATATTGTTCCAATGTCAATAATTAGGGCTGTGCGAGTAGTGGTTTCAGGCAATCGAGTCGGGTATCGAGTACCAAATTTTTTTTTTATCGAGTATTCGAGACGAGTAATATTGAAGTTTAGTCGAGTAATCGAGTACTTGATTAAGGGAAAACTTTATCTTCTTCGAGTCGAGTAACTAAAAAAAACATCGAGTAATATTTTTAACGAGTCGGGTTATCGAGTACTTGATTAGGAGCTGGTTTTATTCAAGAAATTATGAAATTAAATTAAAAAAGAGTATAAAATAACTTTCAATGCTGAAAAACATTCCATTAATTTAAATGAACCACAGTTTCTACAACTTTGTATAGGTACCGTTTATTGTCCCCCAAAAAGTTGTAAAAACCCCTCTTTGAACTTACAAGGAGACTACCCGAGGTGGTTATCACCGATTTTGTTGAAACTCAGGGGTTAGGTAGACCTAATGGTAGTATGAAAATTGCCAAAGGGAAAAGTTGCAATGGGCTTTAGTTTTCCCATGGCAACCGAAAATGTTTTTGATCTCTCAAAACCAAAAAAATCTCCATTTAAAAAAGCATGGGATTTTCTCGGTTTCACAGGGTACTTAATTACTTAAAATTTTTTAAAAAATTTAATTTTCAAAACTTACCCAAAAAGATGAATTTGACCTATTTTGGGTAAAATTGATCAAGGATTTTGGGTAAAATTTATCAATTTTGGTTAAATTTTAACAAAATTTGGGTAACCGAGAAAATCCCATGCTTTTTTAAATGGAGAGATCAAAAACATTTTCCGTTACCATGGGAAAACTAAAGCCCATTGCAACTTTTCCCTTTGGTAATTTCATACTACCATAAGGTCTACCTAACCCCCGAGTTTTAACAAAATCGGTGATAACCACCTCGGGTAGTCTCCTTGTTAGAAGCAACGAGGATAGAAAAAACTAATTCTCGACGAGTTTAGAGAGCAGCTTATTCGAGTAATCGGGTACCGGAATATGCAATTTTTTTGGTACTCTGTAATCGACGAGCATTCTCCAATTACTTATTCGAGGTCGAGTTCAAGTACTCGACCTCAATAAAGGCTGAGTACTCGATGATGTTCGGGTACTCGCACACATTTATGGTTATCTTACGTTATTTATATTTAATTAAAATTATATTATTTGGACGAGCAAATCAAACTTAATTTATTTTGAGATAATATTGTTGAAGCTTACGTAAATTTTAAATATTTTATTGTTGATTGTTTAGTTCGAGGTTTTGTCTTATTTTTATTACGATAATACTATATCGATCCTCAGTAACTCGACAGATGGCGCCATAACCATATGATATAGTTTACTTGTCAGAAAGTATTGTGCCGCGAAACTGTGAGTCCGAAGCGTGATTTGGTATCCCTATCTTATAACATAATATTATCTTACTTATGGTTAAACAAATAAACTACTGGACCCAAATCATAGGCCAAATCCCACTTCTTAATCATGCTTCTACCGAGAGAATCGCTAAACCTTTCCGCTCAAATATACAGCACGTGCGTAAAAACGTACAATTATTAGGCCTAACGTCGTTTGCTTATTTGAATCAAAGATGATATAAATCTCGGACCCTAGATTCGAAATAACTGCCTTGTAGTCAATAGCATTTAACCACTTCCTGCCGGAATTCCGATAACATTAGCTCCATAATTACCATGGTAACCAACTAAAGATAAGATTACGGCAAACTTTGATGACGAGCTGTTCGCGCAATAGCGAGTCATCAAAGTTGGCCGTGAAAGGACAATACAGCGACCATAGATATAAAAATGTATATAAAGGTCTAGATAAATTTCGGGGCGTCTAAGCCTAAAATAAAATAGGGAAATATCACTCCGTAGCTTTGAGCATGGCCGCCATTGTGGAGGGAAATTTTTTATCAATAGGAAAAAGCACGGGTGACGTAGTGGCACGTCATACTGTAAACTCCCTATACGGAATTTACACCTAGCAGACACCGAGGAAGGCACGTGACCAAGAGCGCGAGCTCTCTTAGCATTTTAGTACAAAATGCTTGACCTTTCCGCAGGCCGTAGTCTTTAGACACCATCTGTTGGTGACTTTTAGTATAATTTTTAAGCAGGAGACAATGGCTCTCGCGACGATAGCAAGAGCTTTCTTACCGATAGATAGCGCCTTATAAGGATAACCTGCAGAAATTACGCGTTTCTGCTAGCTGTCACCTCCGTATTCTCTCCCTTTGAAATATTTTATCTAGACCTTTATATACGTTTCCTATATCTATGACAGCGACAAAGGACTGAATGGAGGCTGATTTTTCGGAGCTCACGTTCCGGAAGTGGGTAATCGCTTGGTTAGAAAACCGTCAATCAGAAAGCTCTTTGAGTTCTATATTATCTTTGATTTCACCCCTGTTCAATATTGGGTGCTGCTCTAAAAGAACCAAGTATTTTATTTGTCCAAAGTGATTATTTCCGCACTGCACGGTATTAAATATGTATATGTTTAATTAAATTCGTACAATTATCAGTCTCGAAAATTGGCCACCAATTATCACACTCGAAACAAAACAGTAACTTTCCTAATCTAAGCTTCAAAGGCCTCTGCATCACGCGATGCTCTTGCGTTTAGGGAAAAGTATAGGTACAGAGTTTTGGTCCACTAGCGCCATCTCTACGAAGTTCAAGTGGGGTGTTTTTTTCGCGAAGAGTAAAAAACTGAACTGCCTCGTCCGTACAGTAGCGAGGTGGCGCTGGTGTGGGGAAAGGTCCTCGTTGAAGACTACGCCAGTCGATAAGGTCGGCGAAAGGAATAATTATCTTTAATCGTCGCCAGAGTCTCGTTTATTACGCGAGTTGTCGAGGCAATTAGGACCTTGATAAATATTGTTAATTAGAACGGCGGACATTAAGAGTGGAGGAAGTAGTCCCTTTGGTCAAAAATCGTTTCGCGGACGAACGTCGCTCCCAAAACTACGCGTCTTCTTCCCTTTCTCGGCAGTCAGGGGCGGAGGAGGGCTTCCCAAAATGTCCGTTAGGCGTGGACCAGGACGGGCCCCGAGTGAAGAAATTAATGACGGCGTTCCCTTAGAAGCCCCGCCAGCGCGAGACGTCGGGAATCAGCCTCAATTGACGACTGCGACCAAGGCGGAAAGAGCGCGCCAACGCCACTTAACCCTCGGCGCGAACGAGCGACTAAGCCTTGGCCGGACTCTAGCGGACGAGAAGAGTTTTCTGGGAACAAAAGCGCGCCAGCAGCGGCAGCAGCCAAATCACGAGCGTCGTTAGAAAAGAAACAATCATCGGGAATTAATGGGTTTCCTGTTCAACGCTCATTCACAATCAACGAGGGAGAGGAACCCCTCGAATACGCGCGCCCGATTTTCGGGACCCCAAAAATAATAAAAACCCCCAAAGCAAAAGCTTAACGTTTTTTTCCCGGGGTTCCGCGATCACTACAAGTACCGCTCGCGACTTTGATTCTTTTCAGATTTCGACTTTTATTTTATATATATTTTTTTTGGTCTTCTCCTTGACTACATCGACTCCGTAAGCGTCTAAAAGAAAGATGATAAATATTGTCGACACAGAAAAGTCAGAGTCGCTTCTTGTTTTAGTTCCAGTTAAGGAAATTATTGCTTTCAGAGCGGAAGGGACTCCTCTCTACTTCTCTTACAAAACGAAAATCCGAAACAAAAAAGACTCGACCATCGCGGTGTTATTTTCTCGGTGAACTTGAGTTGGATTTGATGAGTGCCTTCTTAATGCGAAAAGTAAAAAACCATTTGAGATCTGTTTCTTGGATGGAGGAATTTTCGCGATAGAAAATTCACCGACAAAGAACAAGGGCTATTGTTTTCAACCCACGAGCGTTTATATTACAATAAGGGGGGAAATATGATTAAACTTCCCTGGGTGTTAGGCCGACAGCGCAGCGCCAATGGATGGATAGACTTTATTTCGCGGCAAAATGTGGACGTAGCCATTTTAAACAAACCATGACCGGTAACACTGTGGTTTGTTACGACCATTGAGTTGGGACAAAGATAATATAACTCCGTACCCTAGATTGGAAATCAAGATCCTTGCACGTTAACGCAGGCGGGAGTCGGAAAAAACTAACTAATGTTATTGCCCCCTCCAACTTTTTGGTCAGTTGAAATCTTCAAAAGGCTCAAATTCTCATTTTAAAAGCATATAAAGCTTATATAACATCAACTGTGATTAAATTTCCCGCCAATGTACACGTGCATTCGGAGAAGCTACACTCCATTAAAAATTCCAAACCATTCTCCAGACCCCTTTTCGTTTCACTTTGCCCCCTCCAACTTCTAGAACGTTCCTACGCCCCTGAATGATAGATGTAAGCGTCGATACATGATTTGAAGAAAGTGTTCCAGCAGATCAAAATTATGACTATAGAAGTACTATATTCCCAACTCAATGGCTAGGACGCTGTAAATCAGTTGGCACTCAAATCAACGTTGTTTTTCATTTTATAAAAGAGAAAACAAACTAGTGTTGTTAATTTTCCGGAAAACTAAAATGCGGAATATTTTCCGCAAATTCGAAAAATAAAAAATTTAAACATAAATTACTTTTTAAGGGTTTTTATTTTTTTTTTACTTTTTATCGATATAAAATGTCTAAATGTAAACATACTACAAAACATTAATAGTGTTACATTGTTAATCTGTTTAAAGCTAGTCTAGATGTTTAGTTTTACTTTTAGATTCGAAAAAATGAGGCAAAAATGCCGCTATTCAAACAATATTAGACTAATCATGGAATGAAAACTTTTTTTTCTTTTTTTCGGAAAAATACGGAACATTTTCCGGAAAAAAGCCTCGGTCATTTTATGGAAAGGTTTCCGACTTACAACACTAAAAAAACCTTCAGTACAGCGAGTATCAACGCAAAAAATCACTGTTAGCTTTGCTTTCCACGGCGCGTCAACTTTGGAAGTACAAACGTTTCAACGCGGGTAAAGAAAAAATAATTATGACACGCCCTAGTGGCGGGAAACCAAGCATTAGGCCTAACACAATCTTGGTGTCGCGGCGTTTTCCCCTTTGAAAACCAACCCTTATTTCTAGCACAGAAAGTCCAAGCGGCAAGTTTATACAAATTATCGTACGTGTCCGTAGCGAATTGCTATTTCGCTTTCATTGAAAAGTCTTTTCAATTCCGCTGTTCTGTCCGATCTGCGAGCTTAGAATCGAAATGGATTCCTTAATTAAATTATTAGTTGTAGAAAGAGCTCCTTACGTAGATAATTTTCCACCAACTATATAAAACAAAATCGACAATATTCGTGACCTTTCGACCTCTGAAAGTCCCCGTAATGAAGCGACGCTAGTAAGATTGTCCAAATGAGACTTTGAGTGTCCTGGCCACGACACGGGATGAATCGCTTCCGTCCCAAACGATTTAATTTCCCAAAAATCTTCTCCGGCGAGCGTCGACGTCTGAATCTTGTCACGGCTGCAGACAGGACCCTCGGGCCTAAATATATTTTTAACAACCGCCGACCAAATTTAGGGCGACTCTATAGAAGAAAAGTAAAACGAGATGAGGGTATAACCCTTTTACATTTAATTTGCTGGCAGCCCCGGACGTCGCTAATGTCCGAAAAACCAGATAGCGCGCCTCCGAATGACACTGTTTTTTTGCCTCCAACCAAAAGTTCGACTTTTTTCAAGCGAGCAATTTTTTCAATTCTTTTCAATGGTTGGAAACTTTTTCGCCTGGCTTCGTCATTTCAATCGAATTGACTCATTACAATCACGTCGAAGTTGTAGCGCTAGAGACCCGCAGTAAACATTTCCAAAATCAAAACATCAAACCTTTGTTTAGATCCGTGTATGTTGACAACGAAAACGAAGACCTCAATAAAATCAGTCTCTATACAAACACTGCTATCAGAAGTGTATGGGGAAAGTATCCAGCTCCGTATGGTGCTAATTTTATCCACTGGTTCGCGTTGATATTTTCAAAGATGTAAAAAATTTCCTAATTCTATTTTAACATTTTTCAAGAACCAGTCAAGATTCATTTTCATGGCATTTTAAGAGATCTTAATTTTGAGGTCTAAATCACCATTTTAAAGGTCTGTTGGCTCGAGTGGCATGAAGGGCTTGCCTCCACCCTCCTACGCATTGTAACCCGGCCATCTGAATTAATGGCTTTAAAAGTTGCATGATGACTTAGGCCTAAGGTGGTGCCTTGGGTATTAGCCTAGCTTATTATTATTATTATTATAGGGGGTAAAAATTTAGTACAGTCTACATTACTGATTTCTTATAATAATATTTGGTATATCATCATTTTGAAATTTAAGATCTCCATTTTCAAGGCTTATACCATATATTTTTAATTATAAGATTTTAGTATATTTTCTGGGTTCATACAAACATGGAAATCGGTGAAAACCTGGAAATATCAGTGAAATTTATTTAAATTAAAAAAGTCAGGGAAATATCAGGGAAAATGAAAATTTTCCTGAAAAATCAGGGAAAATAATCACGAGAACTCCCAATTATGTGCAATTTGTCTTAGTATTACGGAAATTATTACTTAGTATTGAATTCATACGTTCAATCTTGACTATATTATATTAGAAAGTGTAACAGTAAAGATTTTAACATTTTAGAGACCCCTATTGTTTTAAAAGGTACACCTGGAAAATATTCAAAACTACTCTGGAAAACCTGGAAATATCAGGGAAAATGGTTTTTGAAATATTGTATGAACCCTGATTTTAGAAATAAACCTTTTGAAGTCCACGATCATTAATTTTGAAGGTTGAGTAGAATAGTAGTAGAAATTATGTTTAATTCAGAGAAAACGGCATGGTATTAGAAGATAAAACTTATTTTATACAAGACGTTTCGAGCCGAGGCTCTTCTTCAGTCGTTCGTTAGTTTTAATTTGATTTAAAATTTTACCACGCGCCATATTCAAGTTCTAATATCACGCGAGCAGAAGGTCAGCGTGTTAAAAAATAAACAAAAGTTTTACTGATTTTAACAATTTACGTGTGTAATAGAATCAATGTAACCGATAAATCCAAAGTATATGTAAGTCAGTGTGAATTATTAAAATATAAATATAAAATAAAATAAAATTTTAAATCACAATATTACCCCAATTAGTTACTTCTTGACATCCTTTATCTAAATTTAAATTACCTAGTTTACGAATATACAATCCTTCATAGAATTTTCTTTTGTACCAATTGGTTTCCCGTTTTAAAATTTTGTAATCATCCCATTTAATAGAGTGGTTTAACGTAGACCAAATATGTTAATTAATTTAAAACTTCCAGTATGAAATACAAAGTGAAGCTCGGCTATTGGCCGTGGTCGTCTTGTTAGCCATCGTATCTCTCAATGTGTGTATTTCTCCTTTTCAGCAAATCGTAATTAAATTTGAGTATTAGCGAGAAATGGCGAACTAACGAAGAGAAAGCGAAGAAAGTTGAATCGCTTTTTCGCTGGAAAACTATTTAAAGAATTGTCAGTCTTCGCTACCTCCTAACTCTCTCTCTCTCTCTGTCTTACACAAAAGGTTTCCAGCCGAAGCCAAATATAAAGAAACTTCGCTGAGGCCAGAACTCGACGCGAAATTTCTTTCGACGATATTAAAAGACTTTTCCTTTCACCGAAAAAATATCGCTTTTTCCGCTTCGAACTTTAAGCGAGTATATGCCGGACGGAGAAAGTTTTATTGCTAAAAAAGCGAGAAAGAAACTTTTCGGCTGCAATCATTTGCATAAAATAAAGTTTAGTCAAACAAAATGACTTCCAATTCAGGAATGAATCAATTTGTAGGCCGTTATTTGGTCTATCAGCGATGTTTGATGATTCTCAGCGTAGGTTCTATTAAAGTGTCTGAGAATTCCTATCGCGAAGTGAAATATTTGAAAAGTTTATTTTCAAAATTATTTACGCGTCAAACGCCTACGTACCAGAATATTCCTTTAGTTCAAGGAGTCTAGATTTAAATTTCGGAATATATCTTTATGTTTTGTAATTCTAAATTTAAAGTTAGTCGGTGACGTGAAGCGTAAATGAACTCTAAAGGGTTAAACAAGATGTAGTTCATTTAACGGCCATAACTACCAGTAATTCCATAAGTCTATATTATGGTTCCAAAGGTATGCTTTCCTATTCTTTACAAGAATTTTTTTTACTGAGAGCTATTCTCAACACAGACTCTATAGCGATCTTCGTCGCAGTTTTGCGTCCGCTCGTTCTGGTATCTCATGTAGCCAAAGAGACAAATTTATGAAACAATGTTGCAGGCTTATGGTAACCGAGTTTCTTTATAAACACACCAAAGTACTATCTAACTAAGTTTCCGTGGGAATCCAAATCAATACTAGATTGCGATGGAAAGTATTGGCGGTACCACTAGGCGCGCTATTCCATGGCCGAACTTGATCATGCAGACAATATAAATTTTAAGTACTTGGCACAAACTACAGACAGTACTCGTAATTTTATCAACCATTGAAAAACATCAAGGATCATGGCACCTAGGAGCAACAAACACAACACCCCACACAAGGAGAACGCAACCCGTCAAAAGTCGTGTATTTTCTTGTGTACAGTTTTTATTGGCTAGACGCTTTAGCGCCTGATGCCGTCGGAAGGTTAAAATTCGGAAATTGTCTCCACCCCCGCCCGTAAAACGTTCAACGTAAAGGCTCGTGACGCTCGTCCAATGAAATTCATACACAACCCTTCGTTAGCGTGTTTAAAGGCTAGCTGCGTTCTCCTTGTGTTTGTTGCTCCTAGATGGCACAAACTACACAGAGTACTCGCGATTTTGCCAACCATTAAAAAATATCAAGGATCATGGCACAAACTACAGAGAGTACTCATGCTTTATCCACCGTTGGAAAATATCAAGGATCATGGCACAAACTACAGAGAGTACTCATGATTTTTTCCACCGTTGGAAAATATCAAGGATCATGGCACAAACTACAGAGAGTACTCATGATTTTTTCCACCGTTGGAAAATATCAAGGATCATGGCACAAACTACAGAGAGTACTCATGATTTTTTCCACAGTTGGAAAATATCAAGGATCATGGCACAAACTACAGAGAGTACTCGTGATTTTTTCCACAGTTGGAAAATATCAAGGATCATGGCACAAACTACAGAGAGTACTCGTGATTTTTTCCACAGTTGGAAAATATCAAGGATCATGGCACAAACTACAGAGAGTACTCGTGATTTTTTCCACAGTTGGAAAATATCAAGGATCATGGCACAAACTACAGAGAGTACTCGTGATTTTTTCCACCGTTGGAAAATATCAAGGATCATGGCACAAACTACAGAGAGTACTCGTGATTTTTTCCACCGTTGGAAAATATCAAGGAACATGACACAAACTACAGAGAGTACTCATGATTTTTTCCACAGTGGGAAAATATCAAGGATCATGGCACAAACTACAGAGAGTACTCATGATTTTTTCCACAGTTGGAAAATATCAAGGATCATGACACAAACTACAGAGACTACTCATGATTTTTTCCACCGTTGGAAAATATCAAGGATCATGGCACAAACTACAGAGAGTACTCGTGATTTTTTCCACCGTTGGAAAATATCAAGGATCATGGCACAAACTACAGAGAGTACTCGTGATTTTTTCCACCGTTGGAAAATATCAAGGATCATGGCACAAACTACAGAGAGTACTCGTGATTTTTTCCACCGTTGGAAAATATCAAGGATCATGGCACAAACTACAGAGAGTACTCGTGATTTTTTCCACCGTTGGAAAATATCAAGGAACATGACACAAACTACAGAGAGTACTCATGATTTTTTCCACAGTGGGAAAATATCAAGGATCATGGCACAAACTACAGAGAGTACTCATGATTTTTTCCACAGTTGGAAAATATCAAGGATCATGACACAAACTACAGAGACTACTCATGATTTTTTCCACCGTTGGAAAATATCAAGGATCATGGCACAAACTACAGAGAGTACTCGTGATTTTTTCCACCGTTGGAAAATATCAAGGATCATGGCACAAACTACAGAGAGTACTCGTGATTTTTTCCACCGTTGGAAAATATCAAGGATCATGGCACAAACTACAGAGAGTACTCGTGATTTTTTCCACCGTTGGAAAATATCAAGGATCATGGCACAAACTACAGAGAGTACTCGTGATTTTTTCCACCGTTGGAAAATATCAAGGAACATGACACAAACTACAGAGAGTACTCATGATTTTTTCCACAGTTGGAAAATATCAAGGATCATGACACAAACTACAGAGACTACTCATGATTTTTTCCACCGTTGGAAAATATCAAGGATCATGGCACAAACTACAGAGAGTACTCGTGATTTTTTCCACCGTTGGAAAATATCAAGGATCATGGCACAAACTACAGAGAGTACTCGTGATTTTTTCCACCGTTGGAAAATATCAAGGATCATGGCACAAACTACAGAGAGTACTCGTGATTTTTTCCACCGTTGGAAAATATCAAGGATCATGGCACAAACTACAGAGAGTACTCGTGATTTTTTCCACCGTTGGAAAATATCAAGGAACATGACACAAACTACAGAGAGTACTCATGATTTTTTCCACAGTTGGAAAATATCAAGGATCATGGCACAAACTACAGAGAGTACTCATGATTTTTTCCACAGTTGGAAAATATCAAGGATCATGACACAAACTACAGAGACTACTCATGATTTTTTCCACCGTTGGAAAATATCAAGGATCATGGCACAAACTACAGAGAGTACTCGTGATTTTTTCCACCGTTGGAAAATATCAAGGATCATGGCACAAACTACAGAGAGTACTCGTGATTTTTTCCACCGTTGGAAAATATCAAGGATCATGGCACAAACTGCAGAGAGTTAACTATTTCGTCAACAGACGAAAAATATCAAGGATCATGGACTAACTGCGGAGAGTTTTCACTATTTTGTCAACAGGCGAAATATATCAAGGATCACGGTACAAATCAGTGAAAGATCATGGCACAAACTGGTGAGAATTCTCGGCATTTTGTCAATGTAGCGAGAAGTTTCCAGGAAATAGACGAGTGAAAAAAATCAACAATAAACTGGAAAGCGATAGGAAATGGAATCGGGAAAATTCGTGTTTGTCAGATATAGAAGAAGTTCATTTGACTCGGCGGCTTCCGAGGCAATAGCTCCACTCACTGGCTTATCGACAAGTCCCCGACGGAGAGACGCGAAAAAATGTTTGGCGCTATTATTTCCCCCCGGTCATAGATAGACCAAATAATAGCAATTTTTTGTTCACTCGGTCTCCCGTCTCCTTCTGTTCCGAGGGAGGATAATGTTGCCTCCTGAGGAGTGTCGTCCGTATAAGACTCCGCCAGACCGCAGCCCGTAAAAAGCGAGAAGATGGAAAAGAACTTTCTCTGACAGTCGTTTGCCCAAAACTAATAACGGTAAAATGGAAGGACGCGTTCGTACTTGTAGTCCCTCAAAGTCGTCTCCCTCTCCCCCGTAATAACGTAGTTTTCTTGGTTTTATTCAAAATTTGAAAGTATTAGGGAAAAAACGGCTTTTGTAGATATGGCCGCACTTTGAGTAATTAAATTTGATTGCATTTGTCATTACCGCCTTCCGTCCCTGAAAGCTAATCGGACACCCTCGTTTATAATGGGCTTTCTTAAAATAGGTCGAAAATTTAGGTTCTATGACGCATTGCGGACCAACCAAATGGCCTTTTTATTAAAAAATATATTTGATCAAGGGTGGTACTGCTTTATAATATCGACACTATAGTTTGGTATTGTCGACGCTGGATAGGTATTTTTCACATTACCTGCTTATTTTAGGATCAGACTGGGTATTTTCAAAACAGGCTGGGTATTTAATTTTCCACACTGGCTCTGTATTTTTGACACTGGCTTAATTTTCGACAATATCTTAGTATTGATTGTCCATACTTCCGGGGAATTTTCTACACGAACTAGTTATATTTTCAACACTAGATGGGTATTGTGTACACTACTTTAGTTATTTTCAACATTGTTTGGGTATTTTCAACTCTAGATGGGTATTTTCAATACTAGATGGTATTTTCTACACGACCTAATTATTTTCAATACTAGCTGGTATTTTCTGCACGACCTAGTTATTTTCAACACTAGATGGGAATTTTCTAGACTGTCTGGGTATTTTCGATATTATCTTATTCCTGCTTTTAAACGAGCTCAGAGATGGCCAATTATTTTTCTGGTGGCCAAATCCAGATTCAAAGACAATCGTAACCTTAAAACACCACCTTTAATAAACCAACCTTCTGATATATTTGGATTAAGTAAATTCTTATATTTATTAGGTCATTACAAAATCTATAACTATAAGTCTTAAAGTTTGTCCTTTTATTTATTTATTTGTTTATTTGTATGTCATGTTCCTAAAAATTCGAGAACGGTTAGCTCTAGAGCTTTGAAATTTTAACTCAATGTTCAGGGCCTGATTTCCAACTAAACGCGCCTAATTCCAAATACCTGACATGGTTATCTAATTCAATTTTATTTTACTCGACTTGGGACTTTCGCCTCTTTGCTTCCATATTTATATTTCCGGCTGGTCTCGACTTTAATTTTTTTCTCGACTTCCACCCCTTTGCTTCCCTTATCTCATCTTTTGAGTTCCTCGCGCCCGTCCCGATAATTTAAACTTTTTTTAACGTGTTAGTGTGAAATTCGTAGAAGGGGAGTTCGTGTGAAAGAAAGGGACTTCGTAGAAGGGAAAGTTTAGTTGGAATTTTTAAGTAGTTCAGGACTTTTTGCAACGCGTGTTACGCGTGTTGCGTTTTTGCTACAGCGTTTACCTTTCTTAAGTACAAGTCAGATCTAATTCATTAAAACTAAGACCCCGGGCGAAGCCGGGTATTAAAGCTAGTATACTATAAAAATATATTTGAATTGGTTATCTCTGAACTAACTGTAATGTTTGTGTTCAGTCAATATTATCTGGTCTTATAGTGAGTGCCGTCGAGAGCAGGTTGCAAAGAGAGTCGTTACAACTATAGAAATTTAGCTAAAGCTGAGATAAGTATACCTTGTTTGTCCAAGCCAACACGGACTCCGGTATTTTGTATCGGCTCTCCCCCAGGTTATAGTTAGCTACAGCGGCGGTGATCGGAAAATATTTATGAGGGGGCACTGGCCATTATTTTTTCATCCAAAAATTCCTAAACTTAAAACTTAAGCAAGAAAATGTACAGCTCTAAATTTTTATTACTATATATATATATATTTTAAGTGTTCTTTCTATTATCATATCCGTCAATGAACACATTGATAATAAAAGTTAAGTCGATATCTTTAGAAAAATATCTGTGTACTTGGCTAGATCATTAAGCCCTTCTTGGCCACATTCTTAACGAAGGTATTTTAGGTAAAATAGGGTACACGACGGGTCGATTTTCTGTTTGGACGAATCTATCCAAATAGATTTTACGGTTATATCACCTTAATGCTACTCGCATCTCCAATCTCAAAATAACTTCTGTAAAAAGACTGAATTCGTACCCAAATAAAGGCAGTGAGATAATAAATTTTTCCTCAATTTTATTTCTGTGGGGGCTCTGCCATCGTTGGTTTTTCACCGTGGGGGCTCGATCCACAGAGCCCCCACAGGATCGCCGTCACAGCTAGATGCTCGTTGGTATCGCACGAATTTCTAGGAATTGAAAAACGGAAATGGAATATATCGAAACAAATCGGCGATCATTAAAATGAGGCTGATATTTTCGACAGCCGTATAATGGTATCTTTAATTCCCATAAATAAAATATCTTTATATATACAATACCCATCGAAAACTCAACTTAAACATTTGATAACCGCGAAATAGGAAATGTTCCCCTTACCTGCCGAAATTTATATGAGAAAATGAAAGGCCAGAGAAACTAAGGGATCCTTGTATGTATGAGGACTTTTGGGCGGAAGAACGGCTCGCTCACCATTCGCCGAAAAAGGTATACGTTCCGGGGATTGCTTTATTGGATAAAGTGGTGACAGTTGTTTTCAAAGTTGCCACTCCAGGAGACACCCCCCTCCCCCAACGACCAGAGAGCCAAAGAAGAAGCCGAATTCCTTACAGTTTCTTCATCTCCTCAGCAACTTTCGCTAATACAAGCGCTCCTTTAGTATATAACAGTTCGACGAATCAAGAAATTGAGAGAGAGGCTTAGGGCGGGAGGGTTCAAACTGAAATGTGGCGACACTCGCCGCGAAAGAAAGATTGAGTTTATTTATAGGACATTAGTTTTTCCACGTTTTTTTCTCGTGGTTTTTATACGATATATTGGTAAGGACAGAAGTATATGATATACTAATAAAGAGATAAGTAACCATGCATGTTATAAAACTAAAACTATTGCTATTTTAAAGAAGGTTTTGATAGACGAAACATACAGTGCTCATATTTCTAATTTAAATGAAGGTCATGATTATCATTTACAAGGTCTAGATTTCCCAGTTGACAGTAGATATTTTTTTTTATATTTAGAATATTTTCCAGGTAAAAAATTTCAAGGTTGATATTGCCGTGTTTACAATAGATTATTTTTTATTAGAAGTTTTTAGAAAATTTTCCAGCTAATTTGAAGGTCGAGATTGCCCTGTTTACAGTAGATTTTTTATTAAAAGATTTTAGAATATTATCCAGGTAAACATTTTGAAGGTCGAGATTGCCCTGTTTACCGTAGTTTTTTTATTATAAGCTTTTAGAATATTATCCAGGTAATCATTTTGAAGATCGAGATTGCCCTGTTTACAGTAGATTTTTTTATTATAAGTTTTTAGAATATTATCCAGGTAAACATTTTGAAGGTCGAGATTGCCCTGTTTACCGTAGTTTTTTTATTATAAGCTTTTAGAATATTATCCAGGTAATCATTTTGAAGATCGAGATTGCCCTGTTTACAGTAGATTTTTTTATTATAAGTTTTTAGAATATTATCCAGGTAAACATTTTGAAGGTCGAGATTGCCCTGTTTACAGTAGATTTTTTATTAAAAGATTTTAGAATATTATCCAGGTAAACATTTTGAAGGTCGAGATTGCCCTGTTTACCGTAGTTTTTTTATTATAAGCTTTTAGAATATTATCCAGGTAATCATTTTGAAGATCGAGATTGCCCTGTTTACAGTAGATTTTTTTATTATAAGTTTTTAGAATATTATCCAGGTAAACATTTTGAAGGTTGAGATTGCCCTGTTTACAGTAGATTTTTTTATTAAAAGATTTTAGAATATTATCCAGGTAAACATTTTGAAGGTCGAGATTGCCCTGTTTACCGTAGTTTTTTTATTATAAGCTTTTAGAATATTATCCAGGTAATCATTTTGAAGATAGAGATTGCCCTGTTTACAGTAGATTTTTTTATTATAAGTTTTTAGAATATTATCCAGGTAAACATTTTGAAGGTCGAGATTGCCCTGTTTACGTTAGATTTGTTTATTATAAGTTTTTAGAATATTTTACAGGTAAACATTTTGAAGGTCGAGATTGCCCTGTTTACAGTAGATTTGTTTATTATAAGTTTTTAGAATATTTTACAGGTAAACATTTTGAAGGTCGAGATTGCCGTGTTTACATTAGATTTTTGTTTATTATAAGTTTTTAGAATATTATCCAGGTAAACATTTTGAAGGTCGAGATTGCCCTGTTTACAGTAGATTTGTTTATTATAAGTTTTTGGAATATTTTACAGGTAAACATTTTGAAGGTCGAGATTGCCCTGTTTTCCGTAGTTTTTTTTATTATAAGTTTTTAGAATATTTTACAGGTAAACATTTTGAAGGTCGAGATTGCCGTGTTTACATTAGATTTTTGTTTATTATAAGTTTTTAGAATATTATCCAGGTAAACATTTTGAAGGTCGAGATTGCCCTGTTTACAGTAGTTTCTTTTATTATAAGTTTTTAGAATATTATCCAGGTAAACATTTTGAAGGTCGAGATTGCCCTGTTTTCCGTAGTTTTTTTTTATTATAAGTTTTTAGAATATTTTCCAGGTAAACATTTTGAAGGTCGAAATTGCCTTGTTTACAGTAGAATTTTTTAAATAAGATTTTAGAATATTTTCCAGGTAAACATTTTGAAGGTCGCGATTGCACTGTTTACAGTAGATTTTTTTTATCGTTTTTTAGAATATTTTCCAGTTAAACATTTTGATGGTCGAGATTGCCCTGTTTACAGTAGATTTTATTATAAGTTTTTAGAATATCATCCAGGTAAACATTTTGAAGGTCGAGATTGCCGTGTTTACATTAGATTTTTGTTTATTATAAGTTTTTAGAATATTTTCCAGGTAAACATTTTGAAGGTCGAGATCGCCATTTTAAAGGTTGTGATAACTATTTACCAAAAATCATCCATTTTAACAGCCCTACCATAAATATTGGTTTTGACTTAATTACAAATATTTTCCCGATGTAAGAGGCTGAAACCAACAAAGATTTGTATTTTCAAACAAATAAAATAAGCGGTATAGAGAAAGAATCTGTTCCATTGTGCCGAATCCCATTCGACCGAACCCAATCCCATTCGACCGAATCCAATCCCATTCGACCGAAAAACCCGCACTTCTCCGGGTTTAGGATTCGGTTTTATCCGTTTCAGCATCTGTCAGAACAGCATGCAGTGTTACCTAACCTAACCTAACCTAACAGACTTAAAAATATATTAAAACGCTTCCATAAAAAATCAAAAGGAGTAGAAAGAAAAACAATTTTTTTTTGCGGTCGCTCAATTGTGTATATTGCGTCGGTCGATTAGAAAAATACAAAACCCGCCTTTGGGCTAATTTCATCAAAAACATTGGCGGAATTCGGTCTAATGGGAATTCGGTCTAATGGGAATTCGATCTAATGGGAATTCGGTCTAATGGGAATTCGGTCTAATGGGGATTCGGCGCAATGGGAAGGTACCATAGATAAATAGATACTTATCTCGTAAGAGATCGATTATATACTTCTGGTAAGGTCATAGTGAAGGTCGATGTGAATTTTCCAGCGAACGGTTGGGTATGTAACCGATATCTATATCCACAAGGCGACGGGTTTACGTCGAATGATCGGCAGTACACGAGTATTAAATTAACCTTTTCTTATCGATTTTCATTTCATTTTCTTTTCCGCTGTTCGGGGGGACAATTTCTCATATTTTCTCCCTCTCTTTCTTCCCCCCTTTTTGGTCTTTATAGAGAAAATAGGGGTGTAACAAGCATTTGGTGGATTGATTGGAAATTTTTGTTAAAAATGGGAAACCCGCGGGGAAGTTAAAAAGAAATAATCTTATTCCTTTGGATAGAAATATATCCAGTATCGGAGGGGCGAGTAGGGAAACCCTTTGCCTTTGAGTAGTAGCCGCCATTCTGAACAGCGTTGCCAGGTCCTGGAAGCCAATGTCATAGTACCAAGGACAGAAAATTATCGATTTCAGATAAAAATTATCGATTTACGATAGTAATTATCAATTTCAGAAACAAATGATCAATTTCAGAAAAACGTATCGATTTCCGATAGAAATTATCAATTTCAGAACCAAATGATTAATTTCAGAAAAAGGTATCGATTTCCGATAGAAATTATCAATTATCGATTTCTGAAAATAATTATTGATTTCAGAAACAAATGATTAATTTCAGAAAATAATTATTGATTTCAGAAGAAATTATTAATTTCAGAAACAATTGATTAATTTCCGAAACAAATGATTAATTTCAAAAAATAATTATCTATTTCAGAAAAAATTATTGATTTCAGAAACAAATGATTAACTTCAGAAAATAATTATCGATTTCAGAAACAAATGATTAATTTCAGAAACAAATGATTAATTTCAGAAACAAATGATTAATTTCAGAAAATAATTACCGATTTCAGAAAATAATTATTGATTTCAGAATCAAATGATTAACTTCAGAAAATAATTATCGATTTCAGAAACAAATGATTAATTTCAGAAACAAATGATTAATTTCAGAAAATAATTACCGATTTCAGAAAATAATTATTGATTTCAGAAACAAATGATTAACTTCAGAAAATAATTATCGATTTCAGAAAATAATTATCGATTTCAGAAACAAATGATTAATTTCAGAAACAAATGATTAATTTCAGAAAATAATTATCGATTTCAGAAAATAATTATCGATTTCAGAAACAAATGATTAATTTCAGAAACAAATGATTAACTTCAGAAAATAATTATCGATTTCAGAAACAAATGATTAATTTCCGAAACAAATGATTAATTTCAGAAAATAATTATCGATTTCAGAAAAAATTATTGTTTTCAGAAACAAATGATTAATTTCAGAAAATAATTACCGATTTCAGAAAATAATTATTGATTTCAGAAAATAATTATCGATTTCAGAAAATAATTATCGATTTCAGAAAATAATTATCGATTTCAGAAAATAATTATCGATTTCAGAAAATAATTATCGATTTCAGAAACAAATTATCCATTTCACAAAATAGACTATCGATTTCAGAAACAAATTATCCATTACAGAAAAAATATCGTTTACAGAAAAAATTATCGATATCAGAAAAAAATTATAGATTTCAGAAAAATTATAGATTTCAGAAAAATTATCGATTTCAGAAACAAATGATCCAATTCAGAAAATAAATTATCTATTTTAGAAAAAACATATCGATTGCGGAAAAAAAATTGTGATTTCAGAAACAACTCTCGTATGCTTAAATAATGGTAGTAAAATTTAATTAACTTGGTCGAAGTTATTTATTAGAAATAAAAAATTTAAGTGATCAAGTCGTTCTCATAGAAGAAATCTTGTCTTAAACAAATAAAATAATATTAAAAGATATAATTTTAATAGGTTTTACGTCTGGCAACATTGATTCCAAACAAATTTATCGCGAAAACCATAGCTAGATTAAACGCAAGGGATACCGTGTACTCCTCTTCGGATTCGGATACACAGGGAATCAAATATTTACAGTGGAGTCCTTAGTTTAAAAGGAGTTGAGTTGCAGTTCTATTTACCTTTAAATATTAAATGTATACAAATATTTCGTAGAATCAGATATGGAGGTCTCACATTATGGGTTTTAATTAAGTAATTTTATTATGTTAATTAAGTCCTTAGTGATTCAATATTAGTTCCTTTATTTATTCTAGATGGCGCTAATTAAACGTTTTAGTGGAATAAATACTGATTTATTACATAAAAAATACTATTTTAGTCAAAACTGTAGGTAAAAACTATTAATAAAAATTCAACCTAGAAAAATTCTTCATTAAAAATAAATGGAAAACCAAATTTTGGATAATTTAAAATTTCTACGTTTGAGAATATTAGCGCCATGTGGTAAGACCAAAAGTAAATGAACCAAAGTTATCAGACGGTGATACTCCCCATGTTGTAGGCGTTTTCCTTATAAAGTTACATTTTTATCTCGAATTTGAATTTTTGCGCGCTCCTAGGTTAAAAAAAATTTGGTTTTTATCAAACCATTTTTTATACATAGAAATAGCTATACCCACAATTCCCAAGTGCAACTTATCGCGTCAAAAGACGAGGATGGAAATTAGCTTTTATTTGAATGGATTTGCTCATCATTTTCATAAGGAAAACGTCCTCCGATTCTAAACGCTATTTCGATAACCTCAGTTATTTAAAAAATAAGTCTTTAATTCGGTTAAACCTGTGAAATGATCTAAGCTGGTCTGTGAGCCAAAAGTTTGAAATTGGCGCCATCTAGTGTGAATAAAAGCATTAAAATCGACCCTCTAATGGCTTCGCTCTAAATGTTTGTTTTCTTTACGAAATTCGAGAATCTCTCTACAGAAAATCCAAATACATTACAGCAGAATATTAAAAAGCATTGAATTCGGTAAACAAAATTTATTTAAGTCATTTGAAACGCGCTTAATTAGAGTCAAAATTAAAATAAAGAAAAATAGAAGTGTACGTGGAATAATCGCCTAAAGGAAATACTCTCTCATTAAAACCAAAAAATTATCATAAAAATTTTGTAGGCTGGATGGCTAAATCGTAGGAACCACATTTCAACAGGACTGAAAAAAGGCCTAGATAAATATAAACGAAAATAGCGAAAAAGGTCATTAAATTTAATGAGTACAGCGCCCCCTAGCGCCAAGCAGAAGAAGAAGAAGAAGAAGAAAAGGAAAAATATGAAATATTCACGTAGCCACCGCAACTGTTTTGAATATCGGGAAAGGGCTGCACCCAGAAAATGGGACCTCATGCGTAAATGGCGCTACTTAACTCTTAAATTCTTCTCATTTCGAGCAATAACGCCAAAACTAGAAACATAGTTGTAAATTCGGTTCCTTTTTTCATTATTACATTTCCGCAGCTACTATTCCGATACCGAGTTAACTGAGACATTTAGTTTTTATTTACGTATGAAAAAGTTAAAGGTGAAATAGGCAATAAAGACGCAACATGGAGAAAAACGTATGGAGTCGTAATGAAAGATAATTTGTTTTTGCTGGGCTAATACCCAAGGCACCACCCTAGATGGGCGGGTTACGTCGCGTAGTAGGAAAGTGGCCGTCCCTTCATGCCACGCGAGCCAACAGCTCCATACACTAACTAAAACCCCTTTAACCAGAGTGGAGAGCCCGGCTCCACTCGCTGCTAAGCATTCCGTCACCCCGTGAGGACAGAGGGAGAATGGGGGCTGACAAAAAAGGGGTAAGCACTGGTTGAAGCTGCGTAATGACGTCAAAGATAGTGGCAACCATTTATAACTGTTAAGAAACATCCGATATCTGCTTATTATACAGGTAAAATAGCAGGGAAAACACTTCACTCTTCTATATTGTATCGGATCAGATAAAATGTATTATCTGAAAGTGTTAACTGATTTGATTTTAATTCAGAAATCAGTTAATTAAACAGCAGGCTACTTATGTTGTCTTATTATTAAACAGCCATCTGCTACTTATGCTGTCTTATTAATAAACAGCTATCTGCTACTTATGTTGTCTTATTAATAAACAGCTATCCGCTACTTATTTGGTCTTATTAAAAAACAGCTATCTGCTACTTATGTTGTCTTATTAATAAACAGCTATCCGCTACTTATTTTGTCTTATTAATAAACAGCTATCTGCTACTTATGTTGTCTTATTAATAAACAGCTATCCGCTACTTATTTTGTCTTATTAATAAACAGCTATCTGCTACTTCTGTTGTCTTATTAATAAACAGCTAATCTGCTACTTATGTTGTCTTATTAATAAACAGCTATCCGCTACTTATGTTGTCTTCTTATTAAACAGCTATCCGCTACTTCTGTTGTCTTATTAATAAACAGCTATCCGCTACTTATTTTGTCTCATTAATAAACAGCTATCCGCTACTTATGTGGTCTAATAATAAACAGCTATCCGCTACTTATGTGGTCTTATTAGTAAATATTAAAAACAATTTTGTTATTCTGTTTACTGTTTTTATTATTTTTTATCCTTTTTCATTTTTTCAATCCACGAGTAAGCAAAGAACCATTGTTTACAATAGCATATTGGATTTTTAACGACTCGCGTACATCAAGGTGTAGATTATTCTGTAAACCAGTATATTCTATATTTTCAAAATTTATTTCATGATTGTTATTATTGGTAAGGTGTTCTAAAAGAGGTTTACCCGGTCTTTTATAATGTAAATCCTTCACGTGTTCGTTAATACGAGTTTTGAAAGTTCTATTAGTCTGGCCTATATATTTCTTAGAACACGAGCAAGGTATTGAGTAAATACCAAATTTTTCCGTATCTGTTAATTTATCTTTAGAGGAACATTTGAGGTTTTGAATTTTTTGTAAAGGGGTGAAGACAGGTTTGCAACCTGTATGGGAGAAAATGCCGGGGTAGTAAGGTAGAATGCAAAATCGATTATCTTTAAATTTGTTAGATCTAATTGAAGTTAGATTAGTGAATTGCTTTCTATGGAATTTTTAATTTTGGCTTTATCAACTATATTTTGAACGAGAAATAGGATGGCTTATTTTGTGATTTTATTCCGTTTTCTGTGAACTAACTAGCTATTATCTGCAGAAATTCTAAGTGCTATTAGAAAAACTAACAGTTTACCTATCGCGATTGGATCCGCGATATCCGGAGAGTCAGGTGGTTTTATGTAAATTACACTGCTTCAAGCGCAAATAAAACCTAATGTTTACCCTCTCTTGCATTATTGGGACGCGTTAAATTTGTCTTACAACGAGATTTCTTACCTCTTCTCCACGGGAGCGAATATCTAAAAAAATTATGGATAGTTCCGCGAAAGTAGGCTTAAAAACAAACTTAAAAGAGGAACTCTATACCCCAAAGACTTAAGTAAATAAATCTAATTGAGTAGAAACATACAGGATTGAAATGAAGTTTTCCCGCCTGGCCCCGTATTTATTGGAAAAAGAGTACCGAGGGCTCCGATGTGTATTCTAATTCCCGGAAGGATGGTTACGACTTCTCGCATTCCCTCGTAAGGAATTCCCTCTCATCCTAATTGAAACAATATAGACTTTTGCGGGAGAAAACGCCTTCTATAGGTAGTTCCGCGAATGAGTTTCAGAACGAACAAAAATATTTCAATCTTCACTAACTCGGTCGGAGAAAAGAGAGAAAGTCGGATATTGTCTTTTTCCCACCGCGGGAATAAAGTGGAAAAATCTAGCTTTCAGTCGGTATGAAACTAAGTTAACGGACAGACGAGTCGGAGTCGAAATCAGCGCGCTTCCACGAAAGTTAGATGAAAGAACTATTTTAACTAGAGCCTAAGCGAGTACATATAAAGAGAGAGAGCTCTGGAAATACCCCTTTCGTCGATTGCAGTAAACTTGGTCGGGAAAACACAAAGGGACGAACTGGAGAGACGTCGAATAATAGTCTTTTATAATACACACACACAGAGAGAGAGAGAAAGAGAGAGAGAGAGAGAGAGGGAGCCACGGGGAGAATCTACGGCGATTAATTGAAAAGGGCGGCCCGTACACGATCCATTTTCGACAACGAGCTTTGATCCAGGCCCCAGAATGATAGGAAGCTGCCCCTCTCTCCGTTACCCCACGACCCCTTCATTAACCGTCGGTATTCCTCCTTCATCCTCATTTCTTCTATAGTTAAAACGTCCCCTTTTCGAAAGGTTTTATACGTATTCAAGGAATGGGAGATAATGAACTATTCCGGAAATATAAGATGAGAAACGAGGTTTTAATAATGTCCTTTCGAGCGACGAAGCTGATTTGGGTGACACTGTTCAAATGTCTATTGTCATTGGTGGGAATCGTGGAGGATTCAATTTCGATTCGCGATACTTTTTATTTCCGGAATGTGAACCTTATCAAAAGTTTTCACAAACATTTAGGGTAATATTTTTTCACTTAAAGGACCTTGAGGCCTAGTTGATACCTAACCAAAATTATCGAATTGATTATGAAGTTCATAGATACGCCGCGAGTGAGATTGGTACTATGAGTAACTTTTAGGTAGTGTTGTTAATTTTCTGGAAAAATAAAAAAATCAATACACAAATTATTTTTTAAAGGTTTTTAATGTTTTTAACTTTTTATCGATATAAAATGTCTAATATCAGTAAACATACTACAAAACATTAATAGTGTTACATTGTTAATCAGTTTAAACTAGTCTAGAGGTTTAATTTTACGTTTAGATTCGAAAAAATTAGGCGAAAATGCCGCTTTATTTAAATTTGTAAACAATATATTAGACCAAGAATGTATTTATTTATACTCAGGGAGAATGAATATGTCGAGACTATCGACGGACACGTTGAGACCCTAACCCCGTCACGCTAAGGGGGGGGGGGGGAAAGGAGGCGGTCTTATTTTTTGCGTCATCGCAGCGGCGTTAATCGCGCCGAAAAACGTAATTTTTAAGAACCAATGAGATTGCAGTATTATTTGATTTTATTAAAGCGGAGGAGCATACCGGGGGCCCCAACGGGTGGAATTGGAGAAACGCTAAAAATAATCTCGACATATTCATTCTCCCTGAGTATAAATAAATACATTCTTGATTAGACTAATCATGGAATTAAAACTTTTTTATTTTTTTTTCGGGAAATTACGGAACATTTTCCGGAAAAAAGGCCTGGGTCATTTTCCGGAAACTTTTCCGACTTAGAACACTACTTTTAGGTAATGGTGGTGAGAAATCTTCCTCACCTGATAATGTTTTACTGAGACCAAGGTCTATTGAAAGTTCAGAATATTTTCATGATCTAAGTTTCTTTTTAAACCCGTGGATTTGGGACTAGTATTTTGCTTATTTGCCATCATACATTTATTACAAAAATCATTTAAAATAAGAAAAACGGCGCGGAAAGCCGGAAATGAGTGAAGCTTAGGCTAGCAACTACTCTACTCCTAAAAATCGACTGCTCTCAATTTCTTACGGGCTTGCCAGATAAATATTTTTCTATCACACGAAAAACTGGCCAAACCTTCACCTCCTCCGAACTCAAAAGGGGGAAAGCACACCACACCGATTTTATAGAACGCTCTATTAATATAAAATTATTTATAAGTTTCTGAAGGTACTAATTTTGAAATTTTTGAGAGCAAAAAAGTGGTATTTATCAGCATCAACGGCAAACAAATTAATGACAAACTAGTGATTTATCTTCAGTAGCTGAAGTCTACGAATACGAGGTTTATAGGGCCTCGAAGTCTTTCTAAGTGGACCAAAATGGTCGTTCTACCACCCACGCATCCTGCTTCAATCTGAAGACGGGCTCAACGAAGAGACGGTAGATTGTGTCCGAGCGTACGTCGATGCTTTAATATTGGAGAGGAGCGCTCATAAGGACGGGAGGTTTTCCGTCATTTCCCCGCGCGCTTACCCTGGCGTGGACTAAACGAATTAAGCGCTTCGCCGCATCGTAGAAATAGGTCTGGAAACTGATACCAGCCAGAATTCTCCCTCTTCTCATCTATGGTCTATAATAAGGGAGACAGTTTTTGATATCAGTTACAGGGTCCGACACAATCCCCCCACCAAGTCTTTACGAGAATAAAACGAAATCAAAACTGATAAATTTAGAAGCTATTCGAGTCGAAGACGCTGTTAGATCATCCACCCCGATTTGAAGCGCGTTTTCCCGACTAAAATGGCGAGGTTAAATCAACAAGAAGCCAGCGGGGTTCCCTTCTTAAAAAGCGACATGTTTACGATTTGGTTTATGTCGGGCCATTTCGCGGCAAACGAAGCAAAATCGCTAAACCCGTCGGCTGAAGAGGAAAGTATGACGGTGAAAAACTCGATAATATATTAGCCAAGACGAGAGCGCGGGGGCTCTCGGGGTTAGTTTAATTCGGCGCAAAGAGGAGCGAGATAGATTTGGAACTGGCGAGAGGCTTTGATCACGGTCGATCACCTCCATCGAGTTCATCCACGACCCCGAGGAATGTTATTTTCCTTCTTTTAAAAGGAGCACTTAGTCTCTCTCCAGAATCCGTTCTTCCAGCGGCGCGGAGGGAGAGGATAGAGTCCACGCTGACCACTGGGATGTTTACGGCTCAAAGCTTTTGTTTGACTTTTAGGCGCCGTCTTAAAGTATCGCTCGTTTATAGACACGGAAAGGACCAATATAAGGCTTCTTCCTCTCCCTCTTCCTCTCCCTCTACGGTTGTACGAGCTACTTTCGAGGTATATATAATTCGCGAAAGAGTTGGAAAACTTAAAAAGTCAGAACTTTTAGTTTGGATTAAGCTTAATACCACTTTTAATTCGCGACGGTGTAACAGTCCTTTCATCTCTTATAGGAACTGGTTTTCACTCGGGCCAAAACGCAACTACGGTGAGCATCGACGCAAAAAAATTGTATTAGGCCTAACGTGGATTTTTTGCGTCAAAATTCGTCATCGCGACGTTTTTACGGTCGATTTTAGATGGGCGGAATCTTCAAAGTATTTAGCTTAAACAACTCAGCCCCTCCGAGTTAATTTGGAAGACGATATTTGAAGAAGTAAAATTTTTGAAATCGGCTATCTCTAAAACGGAAATAACTGGAAGAAAGGCGGTACACGTTTACAATGTCGCAGTCGTGGAGGGATGGAGTGTCAGGTGAGGGTAAGTCTCTCCATCGACAAAATTTTAATTAACGCTTAATAGCCTGGTGTCATTTCGTAGCTCGGCCGGAAAAAGCGAAATCTTTTTATTATTCTAGCGGAATTACCGTGTCGTTCAGCCTGGCGCTTCTAAATTACCGAACTGTCCTAAAAAAAGAGACGAAGAAGCTTGTACCCGTATTGATTAACGAAAGCGACAGAGAGATAGCGGAGAGGAGAAAAAACTGGGGGATATTCTTCTTCAACTAATGGGGGTGATATCAGCTCCTCTTTCGCTCCTTCCACGACTGACTGAAATCATTCAACGAAGATGAGCTGAGAAGGAAGGAGGCTGGTTGGGAAGGCCAAGTAGTGACTCAAAAGACTCGAATGCCGCTACGATATACTCTGGGATTTTTTCCCCGTACTGCAGCGGTGTCTCCCCCGAGAGGATGCCAACGATAGCTTATCAGAATCTGCAGCCTCTGACTGCCAGCCATCTCTATACCGCCGGGGCACGCTGCTCGAGACTGATATTCAACCCCCTTCCCCTTCAAGGATGCCGCGTGCCTTTTTCAAACTCGTCTCCGGAGGGACCCCGCTCGACGAGCCCCTTTTTAGTCATCCACCAACAACAAAGCATCGTGCCTGCTACAGGGAATAGTGTGATTACATTTCAGTCAACTTATTAGACGGTTAATAAGGGCTTTCTACAAAATAAAGGTATTAAACAAAGAAAGGGCATTCTACAAAATAAAGATATTAAACCAATAAGGGCATTCTACAAAATAAAGATATTAAACAAATAAGGGCATTCTACAAAATAAAGGTATTAAACAAATAAGGGCATTCTACAAAATAAAGATATTTAACAAAGAAAGGGCATTCTACAAAATAAAGACATTAAACAAATAAGGGCATTCTACAAAATAAAGATATTAAACCAATAAGGACATTCTACAAAATAAAGATATTAAACCAATAAGGGCATTCTACAAAATAAAGATATTAAACCAATGAGGGCATTCTACAAAATAAAGATATTAAACCAATAAGGGCATTCTACAAAATAAAGATATTAAACAAATAAGGGCATTCTACAAAATAAAGATATTAAACCAATAAGGGCATTCTACAAAATAAAGATATTAAACAAATAAGGGCATTCTACAAAATAAAGATATTAAACAAATAAGGAAAAGTAACGTAATAGCATCAGTCTATAATAATGTTCCATAAGTTTGTCACTTTGTGGAATATTTTACTTAGAGCTAGTAACGGAGTGAGGTCATCACAAGAGGAAAATCTCCGCCTAGCGAGGCGCTGTCAAAGGCTACGCGTGACACGTTAGCAAGCGGACGCAAAACAGTGACGAAGCCCGTAATGCAGTCTTTCTTGTAAAACGTTTGCACGTGAAGAATAGGAAAAGTCACACTTATATGATACACTTATGGTAATAGAAATAAGGATGACACTTCCTTTGGTTTTATAGCTAATTTTCTGACCGAACGGAGTAGTATTAACCTTGTTAGAAGTGTATTTCGATTATGACATAGAAATAAGACCTACAAAGGTCTTAGTGCCAAAGGCCTATACGGTGATCTTAAAACGGTACTGGAAATATTGAAAAACTCTGAAAATCAGTTTGGTGAAAATTTTTGCTCTTTGTCATTATTCTTATTATGTTACTTATGATATGAACAAGAATTCAGTCAGGTATATTATTAGTATCTACTACCTTAAGTTCGTCATCTGCTTTTTAAGCAGAAATCGTAAGCATAGATTTAGATTGTCTCTGCGAAAGAGTGCCAAGACAAATATAATGCAGACGAACATTCGCTACAAAGTATGCTATAGGAAAGGTTTTAGAACCAATCTCTTGGTACCTTTTATAAAAACATAAAAAATCTGTGAAGTAGAAAACAAAGTTCAAACATGGATTAAAGGGAATAGAACCTCCAACGCGTTCTTTATGGAAGACCCCATCAATTTCCTTTATTCCCTTCACAATCAGCGTTTATCAGCGCCGCAGGTGTGATAAGCCGTGGGAGGCAGCGGACAATATTGGAACCCTCGGAGGGCGACAGAAATACCAGAGGTTATATTCCCTTTAATTAACTATTAAAGGATGTACCTCAACGCAAAACAAATGTCGAACAAATCGAACGCCACCTAGCGGAACCTAAGCATGTTACTTGAAATCTACTTCCGCTAGACTCAGCGTTATGATGGGGATGGAAGGAGATGAAGCTGAAACAATCAGGGACGTTTTATCCCAATGGCACCATGACACTGTACCCAGGGCTTACGAAGGTTTTATGGGGCCTACGAAAGTTTATGAGTATGAAAAAATTCAGTGAAAAAATGAATTCTTAGAAATAGGACCTACAAAGGTCTTAGTGCCCATGGCCTACGGAGATCTTAAGACGGAACTGGAAACAATAACCAGACAGGTACAAGCTCAACCATAAGTCTATAATATTGTTCCATAAGTTTGTCACTTTGGGGAATATTTTACAGATAATTAGTAACGAAGTGATGTTATCACCAGAAGGAAATCTCCCCCAAGGGAGGCGCTGTCAAAGGCTACGTGTGACACGTTAGTAAACGGACGCAAAACGGCGATGAAGCCGGTAATGCAGTCTGTCTTGTGAATAGCTCTCAGTAATACTTTTGCACACTTATGGAGCTTGGATACGCATCCATTCCGTTACGTAGTTTTATGTAAAAATGGTGAAATTAGTTGCAAACTTGAAAAGTAAGAGGAAGAAAATCTGTCGTGAAAGCGTGTCCCTAACCAAGTTTAAAAAGGACATACGGACCTAGTATGGAACAGCTAGCACGTGTGGTAAGCCGCAATTCGGTTAGAGCGGCTGGCGCTCAAGAAGCCAATTCTAAACAGACCTAATCCAAAGTATAAGGGCCTGTAAGTCCAATTATCAACATTCTATAATTCCATCGCGGGGGCACTGAGCCCGTGGATACGCGCTTAATGCGGCTTGTTATATACGTCAACACGGACCTATTCTGAAAAGGGCTTAATCTAAGAGATAGAGCTCAATCCCATTTATTTAGCGGAGATAGCCATAATCAAAAGAGAAAAGAAAGTGGAGGTCCGTCAGTTCCATCGGAATCAGGGGTTCCCGCTACTCGAACCAAGTCGTACGCTCCCCCTCGGGATTTTCACTCTATAGACCATTCCAAGGCTAGTTGGAAAACCAGAGTCAAAGCGGGAATGGTGGTCTCGCGTAGACTCTACCATCCAGGCGTTGGAACGGTGCTCTGACGACGCCAAAGTGAGGACGAGTATAGGAAGCCATTGGCTCGTAGCTGGCCGCCGCTTCTAAGCCGTCTCTGGCTTAAACCGTTGGAATTTAGCAAAGGCGAAAGCCGCAATTCCGGGGTAGCCCAATAATGCCCCCCTCCGGCTTCTAATCTAGTTATTGGGAGTCTTATATAAAGGAAGGATTCCCGTTTTGGGGCGTGGAGGGCCCATTTCTCCGTTTCGACATCGGGGAAGCGGAAGAGAATTTTGCCCGGATTTCTAGCATACTTAACAACGATCGAGAAAGGGGGGGATACGGACTAGACGCTGCCCGAAGAAGAACGCCACTGAAAAGATCCTGGCTGATTCAGATGGAATTGGACAGCGCCATTCGGAACCACGTACAGTATTAATAGAATCAGAAATTGTTCACTTGAACAATAAAATTATTCCAGACTTATTTGGAAAATTCGATACGCAATTATTATCTAGACTCTAAGACTGTGAAATCTTGACGGCTGTGGAGATTAATTTACTATAAAATTATGGGCTCTATGGTGAAATTTATTTATTTCCATTTTAAAAATATCGCCATTTTAAAGGTCAAGAGGAACATTTTATAGGTCGAGCTAGGAAGATGAACGTGGAAAGTGGATGCCTGTTCGTAGTATATATTTTTTATCATACATTTTGATGATATTTACGAGATAAACATTTTGAAGGTCGAGATTATAATTTTGAAGGTCGAGACTATAATTTTGAAGGTCGAGATTATAATCTTGAAGGTCGAGATTATCATTTTGAAGGTCGAGATTATAATTTTGAAGGTCGATATTATAATTTTGAAGGTTGAGATTATAATTTTGAAGGTCGAGATTATAATTTTGAAGGTCGAGATTATAATTTTGAAGGTCGAGATTATAATTTTGAAGGTCGAGATTATAATTTTGAAGGTCGAGATTATAATTTTGAAGGTCGATATTATAATTTTGAAGGCCGAGATTATAATTTTGAAGGTCGAGACTATCATTTTGAAGGTCGAGATTATAATTTTGAAGGTCGAGATTATAATTTTGAAGGTCGATATTATAATTTTGAAGGTTGAGATTATAATTTTGAAGGTCGAGACTATCATTTTGAAGGTCGAGATTATAATTTTGAAGGTCGAGATTATAATTTTGAAGGTCGAGATTATAATTTTGAAGGTCGAGATTATAATTTTGAAGTTCGAGATTATAATTTTGAAGGTCGAGATTATAATTTTGAAGGTCGAGATTATAATTTTGAAGGTCGAGATTATAATTTTGAAGGTCGAGACTATAATTTTGAAGGTCGAGATTATAATTTTGAAGGTCGAGATTATAATTTTGAAGGTCGAGATTATCATTTTGAAGGTCGAGATTATCATTTTGAAGGTCGAGATTATAATTTTGAAGGTAGAGATTATAATTTTGAAGGTCCAGATTACCATTTAAAATGTCGAAATAGCCATTTAGTAAACATCATCCTTAGTGACGCCACAATATCGTCCGAACGTTTCTGACTCACTTTAAACAAAATGAGTCCCGCGTCAACAGGAACCACACCCGCAGAAGGATATATCTCAACCATTAAAGTCCATATTTGGATTAAGTGTCGCGGAAGATCATTCGTTAAGGTTTCGTAATTCGATATACACGCCTGGGAAAGAATTGAAAATTCGCCATCAAAGAGAGACTGAAGTCTGTGTCGCTCCTTTTGTCCTTCGGCGCTAGCAACAGTCGTGTAAGCCTCGTCTCCAGCGAAGCAGACGCGAAGAAATCCCCAATATTGCCCTCTCTGGCGAGAACGATTTAAGCCTGACCAACTTTCAACGTACGTACAATATAGAACCTCGAAGGTGTATTAAACCCAGCCGCGAAATCCAGTTAGATAAACTCCTTAAGAAGTTTCTATTCAAGCCCCGAAAATTCTCCGCCTATATCTCGAGTTTTAAAGACTGCCTCGAATCCGGCCAAATTTGCATATATATTAAGAACGAATACGACCACGGTGGCTATCCTGGTCTTCTCAAATAATTATATAAATATAAACTCAACTTTCCTCTTCGGTCGGCCGAGTTCTTAGAATCTAAGATCGCGAAACTTCAACCATCCCTCTGGATCGCTCCAAAAAGCGTCCACCAAATAATCATTTATCAAATATACGAAAATTTACCATCGAATTTGACCTATATTTAAAACGGGTATAAAAATGAAAGAGAGAAAGAGGAAACCGTCGCTTCCCCGCATTGCCTATCGGCGTGACCGGGAAACTGATTTCCGTGGGCCCGTTCATTTTTAGAAAGTCTGGCCCGCTCGTTTGGAAATTAAATTATAGACGATCCATTTCTGTAACTGATTTTTAACGATTATCGACGTTTAACGAATGAAGGGTTCGCCGTTCCTACAATGACTATTTATTATACGCGTCACGAACCGATTTTTACCGATGTTTCAACTCGAAAACAAATCTGGTAAAATTCACATTTGGCGATTAAATTTTCGTTTTAAAATAACGTTGTATAAATATAATATTCGACGTGTTTGTATTAGATGTTTCAAATATATATTTCTTAGGATAAAAGTATCTATCTTAGCTATTGTAATGAAACACCAAACCGAGAATACGCGAACCGCATCACGGCGTGTATTATTACGCCTACCCTCGTGAAATGCAAAAAATTACACTGCGTAATAATATAAATTTAAATAAAAAACATGTTATCAATTCTTTTCGTCGATCAGGGGCTAAAAATAGCATACCAACTGTTTGAAAGTTACTATATATGATGTATTTAGCTCAGCACTATTTTTGTGTTCCAAAACGTATTTTTTTAAATTCAAATTTCGCCTGAAGTAGCTCTGTTGCCACTAAAAAGGTTTCCAATGCTGGCCGCTCCATCCTACACTCTTAGGGCAAAGTGGACGAAAAATGGTCCAAAGTGCTGTCACTGAAATAGCACACATTTCTAGTAAATAATTGCACGATTTTGTGTAAAAATGGGCCAGATTCGGTTCAAAATCAGCTGTTTTAAAGTGCAATAATCAGCTAGGCACCACCTTGGGCCTAAGTCATCAAGCGACTTTTGAAGCCATTAATTCAGGTGGCAATTTAAATATGAAAACTCGGAATAACTCAATCCACGTTGAGTTTGCAAGTTTTGGTTTCCTCTTTCCATTAAAACTTACAAAGGTTTTAAAGCAATAGTTAGTGTTGGGACGCTAGTGGTTATCTGTGGCAAGGCTAACTATTATTATGATTATTATAATGCTTCCATTTTGGCTTTCGTCATTACCTGATGATAATATTTATATTTCATTTCATATTTTAATAAATTAAAAATTACTTCATGTTCCGAGTCTTATTGAACTTTGTTGGTGGTAATTTTTTATATCTGAAAATCCAAAAGTAAATATCATGTTGACTCAAACAAACGCCGAAGTATAGGTGCAGAGGGTACAATGGGACCAGACCCCGAAAATTAGGAACATTGGAATTTAATTATGCATGAAGATGATTATAGAGAATAACTAGTAACGTAAATTAGAAATCCTAGTTTTATTCAATGCGTTTCCAATCTGTGGTTATTTTCCTAATCATTAAAGCTAAATTAAATTAAAGCTTTCTTTATGACCCATTAAAGATTAAAAACGACTTTTTGAGAATAGAGCCACTAGTTCGAAAACAGAACCACCCTTTGGGGTATAACAAGATGTCACGGACATTTAAGTACGTACAATCCCCCTATGTATTAAGGGCTTGCCACCACCCTCCTACGCATTGTAACCCGGCCACCTGAATTAATGGCTTTAAAAGTCGCTGGATGACTTAGGCCTAAGGTGGTGCCTTGGGTATTAGCCTAGCTGATTATTATTATAATTATTATTTTTTTATCAAAAGTGGATAATAAACATAAGTATGGCACAGAACGAATTCGGTTAATAGGAAGTTTCCGAATAGGAAACTCGTCCCTTCCTACTCTTTCCGTTGGCAAAATAGTTGGCTAGTTTAATGGCGAGAAATACGAGCGTCCACGCGTTAAGGTTTGAAATTCGAAAATAACTAACTTCTGAAATGGAGTCAGTGTTTATAATAGTTATTTTTATCTTCCGATTCAATAATGCATCATTATTTTCCAAAAGAGGCGTTATTTACACTTTTGAAAGCATTTCAATTTTCAATAGGCCTTGGCAGGTCCGTCGACGATTCTCCGTGCATCCTCCAAATACTAGGAGCAGTTCGTGGAGTGTAGTCAGTCCGTCGGTACGTAATAGTTTACGTTGTCCTTGGCGAAACTGACTGTCATTAATAAAATTGCATTGGGTGAATAGTGACACCCGACCATGAAAAAAATTAAAACTTACACAAACTGGAGACTAGTAAGTAGCATACCATGATATACGCCCCGGGCGTCACCCATGCTAGCTACGCCACTGCAAATCCCGTCCTTTTCCTAACGGCTTCAGCTGTTGATAACAAGGTTTCCAGGGGCGTAGGAACGTTCTAGAAGTTGGAGGGGCAAAGAGAAACGAAAAGGGGTCTGGAGAATGGTTTGGAATTTTTAATGGGGTGTAGCTTCTCCGAATGCATGTGTACTGTTTACTACTATGTAAACTGGCGGGAAAAGACTGAAATTTAAACACAGTTGAGGTTCTATAAACTGTATATGCTTTTAAAATGATAATTTGAGCCTTTTTAAAATTTCAACTGACCAAAATGTTGGAGGGGGCAATAACATTAGTTGCCCCTTCCAACATAATTCTAGGGAGTGGCATTGCCCCCCCCCCTGCCCCTCCCGGTTCCTACGCCCCTGGAGGTTTCTTTTCGAGCGCTTTTTGATCTAGTGGCAAGGGCTGTTTTGATTGGAATACCACTGGCGTTCGCGCCGGTATCGAGAAATGTTCTTCCAAGGAACTGCCCACCTCGTTTGAAAAGGGGCATGGCACTCCGAAATTCCGAAGCGACTATATTTCCTTATTCGTACCATAGACTAAGGTAGGTTACACAAGGACATCCTGCTCGTGGTAGCACGTACCCCCTTTCTGCCTTCCACTGTGTACCGAGGTAGTTCCTGGGGCGAACGGCCACGCGACTAGCGGATTTCTGGCGTAACGGCGATCACGTGGGATATTTTTTGATATATTTTAAAATTGTCGTCTGCTATTTATTTTCGGCTAGGCATTTCGAAAGTATCTAGATATTTCATTAAATAGTTCCAAAAATCTCTGGAAAACCTAATGGTTTTAAGAGGTAAACTTGAAATAAGATAACTTTATGTATTAACATTTCACAATCAGAAACACGTGTTTTTTGGGAAAAGCACGTGCTACTAGATTTAAGTCCTTAAAGTGTATATGGTGTATGCTTCGCTATTCACTAGTCTTTGGTTCACCCCACTATTTTGAATCACTGGCGCCACCTAGCGATGAGACTTATCATGAACAAAAAAATCGCGTGGGAAGTCCTTGTGAAAATCTATGTTCGTACCCTCTCTTACACCCACACCACGATACGCGGAAATTGAGAGGTATCTAGCCTGATTCTATAAAACGTTCTGCGTAAATACTCGTCCAATGACATTTGTACACAACACTGCGTTAGCGTGTTTAAAGGCTGGCTGCGTTCTCATTGTGTGGGGTGCTGTGTTTATTTTGCTCCTAGCCCACAGAGACACGGTGATTGTAAAACCCATTGAGTTGGGAATAAATAGAGGTACAACTAAATCTGGCTGGCGCGGGACCAATTTCTCTCAATAAGGAAACTTTATTAACTTTATCGTTCTACCGTGGCGGCATCTGTCTCTGGTGGTGGCAACTATATTACAATTGAATTTTTGCGCGAATCTGACGCGAAATTAAAATGTATGATTTATCGTAACAAACCTTTGAAGTTGTTTAAAAATAATTTTATTCCGTCAACACGATCCTTTTTAACACAAGTTACAGCGAGTTAGCTAATAATTATTTATTTTTAGCCACATAACTTTACAAAATATAGATGGCGCTACCGCCTAATTATAAAGATGAATTTCGTACAGTCTTCTCAGAACAGCTCCCGCGTAACCAAGGCAACCGAAATCGTAATTGTAATTCTAGCAGTATTATTCCCAATTCAATGGTAAAACCTCTCCTAGGGAGCATAGTTCCTCGGAGAGGTAAAAATATCAATACCGCCGAGAATATAACAATGTATCTTGTTTTGTCTCGAAAGTTTCTGAGGATCAATTAAATCAGCTTGCCATTGTTCGTCGATTCCGTAAACTATTGTCTTATTTATTTTATACCGCCACTTTGCATTTTTGCGTAATGTATACGTATCTTGGTTCTTTAAAAATTCCTGAACGTCTTTCACTGAAATTTGAACACCCCTTTCTCGAGCCGAGCGATACAATCCACGAATGCCTACGTACCATCCAGAGTCTTTTCCGTCGTAGTATATATTTCCTAGTTTATCCATAAATTTAGTAAAATTAGTAGAACCATAATAGGAAATCGAACCATTCAATTATTACTAAAATTAATATTATCAGGAGGGTGGTTAAAATTTTTGTAATAGCGGTTAATCTGGACACGATACCGACAGCTGGAAACTGACGTTAAACATTTTATTGAAAAATACCATCAAATCGTCAGCCACTGCTGTTGTCTCCTTGGAGTCGAGTTATAACGATAATGATTTCAATAAAGATATTATCGCGGGATTTTTAATAAATTTTTATAGTACTTTATTGTTTACGAGTCTACGAGTAAACTTTCAAGGGCATTTGGATTCCCCGATCATTTCAATGACGTATCAACTCAATAAAGATTATTTAAAGGTGTCTCTCTCAACCTTAGAATCGACGCGTAGCTGAATAGTTCCTGTAGGATTTGAAACCCGCGGATTGCCAGAAGGCTTATTGCCATCAGACTAGGATTCTGGTCGGTGCAATGGCTGCAGCGCCGAGAGCAATTCGATTCCTCTTATAATTTGTCAACGGTCTTAGGCTAGGCGCCCACTGGCTCTCCGTTTCGTATCCGTCCTGCCTTCCACAAGGCATTGTCTCCGTTACGAAGCAAAGGCTTGTAAAAGGTAGGAAGGAGACGTTACGAAGAGCAGTGAGCGCCTGGCCTTACTCATACCCACTTCGAGCCCGGACTCTTGAAGGACGTTCAATGGCGATTAGGTTCCCCGTTGATTCCCTATGAGGAATCAGATATTCCCCATTATATCCTATGGAAACCGGGGCCCAGTTCTCTCATTTTTATACTACTGTCGTCTTTGGTACATCTGGTTCGCGATAGAGTGATGGCAGCTTGACATTTCCCGACGAATATTTGTCAACATGTTTCTCAACAGTTTGGTCAAGTTGTTTCTGGTTATTTGTCTCGCTGGTAGCGGTAGTCTTGAGATTGTTTGACCATTATGAAGTATTTCGTCTCTTATCCGGCGAAAGCCTTGTATTGCGCTTGAAAACCCTGTAATTGTAGTATTTACCATAGCATTGATTATTAATTGTATTTAAAGGGACACATTGGCGTTTGAATTTCTCAAATTTCCATCGTGAGCTCCAGAAATAGAGCTGGAAATCAAAATATGTTTTATCCAATCGACTATCTCAGCCAGATGTTTCAAAGGCCAGTGTGGCTCTTAAATTTTGGTTTACGGATTGCGTCTTCAGTCACTGGTTCGATGCGGATGTCTCGACAATTTGGAGGTTGAAGACTGGTACTTGCTCCTATTGCCATTCCCTTGTTCCTAAAGGGAAATCAAGTTAAAGGTTTTAGGAGTATTAATGTTTAACCATTTTAGTTACTCACTACTCCTCCTTGACCATTCCACGTAACTTTCAAATGGTTCCGCAGTCCTGATTTTTTCAGCTCTTACAAAGTAGAGAGAAAACGGAGCCAATCCTATAAACATAATTAAGAGCATTCTTAAATAAATCGTATATTACGATTAAACCTAACCTCTACATCAACACCGCACTACTGCCTTACCAAACTCGTTCATTTCGTCGTAGCAGACTCTCAGGTTCGCGAGGCGTTGTATTTCGTTGTCGTGGATGTCCAAATACCACTCGGACACTTACAGGGTGACCACGGAAAGCAGGGGCTTATTAACCATTAGGCAAATTAGGCACGTGCCTAGGGCGCCATTTTTCTAGGGGCGCCAAAACTCTGATAAAGCCCCACGGTCCATGTACTTGGCTTGCCCCTACTCAACATAACGCCTAAACGATTTGGGGAAACATATTTATTTATATATTAAAAACCGAAACGCCCCTCATTAGCTGACCAATGCCATGGGGCGCCAATAAAATAGGCGAATTATAGGAAAATATAGGAATCTAAATAGGCGAATTATAGGCTAATATAGGACACTAAGTAGGAAAATATAAGAAAAATAGTAAGGTAATTATTGCATACCGCTATACTTTGGCTTGAATCACCTAGAATATTGATATTTTTTTGTACACTGCTTTTTTGCATTATTGGATTACTTAGCGGATTTACAAAAGCCCGTACATTTCAAGATATTGTTCGAAAGTGGTAGTGTTTGAACTAGATGTTTTATGACACGTACAAAAAAGGTTTTTCATTTTCAAAAGGCCGTCAAATTATAGAAAAATTTAGGAAAATCGATGAAAATATAGGAATTTATAGGAAGGCATTAAAAATATATGAAAATATAGGAATTTATAGGAAGGCATTAAAAATATATGAAAATATAGAAAATATTAGAAATATAGGAAAATATAGAAAATATTAGAAATATAGGAAAATATAGGAAGTCTGGTCACCCTGCACTTGAACGTTATTTTCAATATGATATATTTAAAGTTATAATTCACACAATAAATTAAAATTGAGATGAGAAAACGGATCACGTTTTTCACGTATTCGCTAAAGAATTAAAACAATTCGAAAATATTTATAAGAGCGCGCGATGCGAGATGTTAAGAACACGACATCAAAAACAAGTCAACAACGATACGAAGACGAAAGAAATTATAAAAGGTTTATGATCCCGATCGGTGCGATCTTTGACTAATTAACTTTTTTTTTTAAGGTTCGACGAGGAAACACATAAAAAGCTATCAAAACATTACTTGCATTCAAAAGAGTGGGAAACAGTGGCGTGGATGGAGTCTGGAGATGTCACAGATGTAGTGGATGTGATTGGCATGATGGATGACGTGTTTATCAGCTGGTTTCTTACTGATATCATTGAGAGCCTCTTTAACTGGGAGCTTAGACGAGTCGATGTGGAAATCAGAGTTGTTCAAAATGCAAAATACTTTCACCATAACTCAAAATGTAAAATGTAAAATACAAAATTCTTTCCACATAGCTCAAAATGCCAAATGTAAAATGCAAAATACTTTATCCATGTAACTCAAAATGCAAAATGTTTTTACAAATGCACACTGTTTTATCTTACATAGTTAGTTTGTATTTATTAATAATTAATTAGTAATTAATAAATAATAAATAAATAATAAATTAAAAATTAATTATTAAAAATTAGTAATAATAATAAATACGTGGAGATTTCAAAACCATCCTCGCAGCCAGAGTGGGAAATAAAGCGGTGGCACTGTACGAATGTTCGTCTGCTTCTGAGTGAGTGAGTATCGCCATCTATGATTACTGGGGAGTAAATAGCAGACGAGCTTTCTCGATGATGATACCAGAGTTAAAACATTTTGGAAATGTTTTTCCACATATCAAACCCACAAAATACAAAATAGTTTCCTAGAAACTCAAAATGCAAAATGTGAAATGCAAAACACTTTCCTAGAAACTCAAAATGCAAAATGTGAAATGCAAAACACTTTCCTAGAAACTCAAAATGCAAAATGTAAAATGCAAAACACTTTCCTAGAAACTCAAAATGCAAAATGTGAAATGCAAAACACTTTCCTAGAAACTCAAAATGCAAAATGTGAAATGCAAAACACTTTCCTAGAAACTCAAAATGCAAAATGTGAAATGCAAAACACTTTCCTAGAAACTCAAAATGCAAAATGTGAAATGCAAAACACTTTCCTAGAAACTCAAAATGCAAAATGTAAAATGCAAAACACTTTCCTAGAAACTCAAAATGCAAAATGTGAAATGCAAAACACTTTCCTAGAAACTCAAAATGCAAAATGTAAAATGCAAAACACTTTCCTAGAAACTCAAAATGCAAAATGTGAAATGCAAAACACTTTCCTAGAAACTCAAAATGCAAAATGTGAAATGCAAAACACTTTCCTAGAAACTCAAAATGCAAAATGTGAAATGCAAAACACTTTCGTAGAAACTCAAAATGCAAAATGTGAAATGCAAAACACTTTCCTAGAAACTCAAAATGCAAAATGTGAAATGCAAAACACTTTCCTAGAAACTCAAAATGCAAAATGTGAAATGCAAAACACTTTCCTAAAAACTCAAAATGCAAAATGTGAAATGCAAAACACTTTCCTAGAAACTCAAAATGCAAAATGTAAAATGCAATACACTTTCCTAGAAACTCAAAATGCAAAATGTAAAATGCAAAATAGTTTCCTAGAAACTCAAAATGCAAAATGTAAAATGCAAAACACTTTCCAAGAAACTCAAAATGCAAAATGTAAAATGCAAAACACTTTCCTAGAAACTCAAAATGCAAAATGTAAAATGCAAAACACTTTCCTAGAAACTCAAAATGCAAAATGTGAAATGCAAAACACTTTCCTAGAAACTCAAAATGCAAAATGTAAAATGCAAAATAGTTTCCTAGAAACTCAAAATGCAAAATGTAAAATGCAAAACACTTTCCTAGAAACTCAAAATGCAAAATGTAAAATGCAAAATAGTTTCCTAGAAACTCAAAATCAAAAAGGAAAATGCAAAACACTTTCCTAGAAACTCAAAATGCAAAATGTAAAATGCAAATCACTTTCCTAGAAACTCAAAATGCAAAAGGTGAAATGCAAATCACTTTCCTAGAAACTCAAAATGCAAAAGGTGAAATGCAAATCACTTTCCTAGAAACTCAAAATGCAAAATGTAAAATGCAAAATACTTTTTCTAACTCAAAATGTAAAATACAAAATACTTTTTCTAACTCAAAATGTAAAATGCAAAATACTTTTTCTAACTCAAAATGTAAAATGCAAAATTCTTTTTCCAACTCAAAATTCAAAATGTAAAATGCAAAATTCTTTTTCCAACTCAAAATTCAAAATGTAAAATGCAAAATTCTTTTTCCAACTCAAAATTCAAAATGTAAAATGCAAAATTCTTTTTCCAACTCAAAATTCAAAATGTAAAATGCAAAATACTTTTTCTAACTCTAAATGCATTTTGAACAACTCTGGATGAAATCCCACATTAGTTCGTAAATCTTTAGATCCATGTTCGTTCGTTTAGGCCGACTTCAACAAAGTTCAACTTCTGAGCCGGTAAATTTACCGGTAATGGTAAAATAACCGTAAATTTACCGAGTGGTTTTACCGATAAATTTACCAATTTTTTTCATAAAGCAAAAAACACCCAAAAATATTTTGTTAAACTTCAAATAAAAGAAGAAACAATTACAGTTTACATTCGACTAGAAAACCAAATCATTTTCCTGTTAGACTCCGAAGTCCCGGCACTGTGATTTTACGTTCCATACATTTAAATGTATTTCTAAGGGTTTATCTAGGAGGTTTCTCTAAGTTTATTGAAACCTTAGGCTATGGTAAAATAAAAATACTATTTTAATAATTATTGTGACATCAAACGACTTACCGTTTTTATTTTTACCAGTAAATTCACATCACTAACTCTACCACAATCCATTAAGCATCGCCGAAAATTGTTAGATCTTCGTATAAAACGGCTTGGAGCTAATCGAATAGGGAGATGAATAGTTGAATACCTCTATACTTTTGGTTGTATTTAGAATTGAAATCTTTAGGTCTATTGTTTCTTATCAGCATCTCTATTTAGAGCCATAAAGTTGAAACATGGCAAAATTTAAGTCATGGTAAGCAGATTCTTTGTTCTTCAACCCTTTTAACTAAATATATTTATTGGGGGAGTTAACAATGGTTTGTAACAATACATTCCCTTTATCTTCTAGCTTAAACCTAGGAGCAACAAACACAACACCCCACACAAGGAGAACGCAACCCGTCAAAAGTCGTGGATTTACTTGTGTACGTTTTTCATTGGCTAGACGCTTTAGCGCCTGCTGACGCCGGAAGGGGAAAATTCGGAAATTGTCTTCCCCCCCGCCCGTAAAACGTTCATCGTAAAGGCTCGTGAAGCTCGTCCAATGAAATTGGTACACAACTGTTCGTTAGCGTGTTTAAAGGCTAGCTGCGTTCTCCTTGTGTTTGTTATTAACAGGTTGAAAATGAAGCCCGTTCTCACATAAATTATACTCATCTAGTGTTGGTTATTTAAAACTAAATGAAAAACTATATGCAACGCGTTTTGAAATTTTTAATGTTTAGGCTTAGTTTCTCTTTTCGATTTGATAGTCGCCAGCCAGATATCCCGCACGGTACTGATGAGTTCCAAATAGAACGAAACCGGTCTACCGTTGGAATTTCTGGCTATTTTATTTAGTTTTAATTTAGTTTATTACTCGAAGATCTATTTGATCCGAGTTTCGCGTTGCTCGAAGACCTATCGGTACGAGTTATTAGTAAGTTTTTAAATTTCTTCAAATTTGTTTAGGATTTAGCTATATTATCCCTTTTAATTATGGACTTATCTACTTTTTCGCGTATTTTATCATCCTTCTCACAGTCCATAGGTGGTTTCTTCTAACTTAACTTATCATTAATAGTGTTACATTGTTAATCAGTTTAAAGCTAGTCTAGAGGTTTAGTTTGACTTTTAGATTCGAAAAAATGAGGCGAAAATGCCGCTATGCAGACAATATTAGACTAATCATGGAATGAAAACTTTTTTTGATTTTTTTTTCGGAAAAATACGGAAAATTATCCGGAAAAAAGGACTCAGTCATTTTCCGGAAAATTTTCCGATTTACAACACTACTCATCCATCTGGATAAACGAGATATATGGTGAAATATGAAGGCAATAATAAATACAATAAGCCCATTCGGCAACTACAACGTTGAACGGGAATCCCTTTGAAATCGGAAATCCACACTATAAAAATAATCGAATTCGTGTTCGTTCACTATTAAAACATGATACATCGCCGAGTAAGTGGAAAACTCGGAGGAAAGTTTCAACCATTTGGCGAACACGTATGTAACAAAAAAGAAACGTATAAAAATTGCTAGCTGTTGCGTACGCGGGTATACCATCCCTTTAGATAAATATAAATTTATATACGTAGGAAAGCAACAATATATACACGTATGTCACGAACGCGGTACCGAATATATTCATATTTTTTAAGCTGGGGTCAGGGAAATATATATAAAACGCGAGCAATTTTGTTCTCTCCAACCCCTTGTTACTGCGCGCAACGGGGCCCTACCTCGTAAAGGTTTGTGACTTTCCAAAACGCAAATGTTACAAAAAAGAGGGAAAATGGGAGTATGGCGAGGGTGGGCGCTTGGAAGCGAAAGGCTGCTCGTTTCCGTATCATATTTTTCCTCTTTCCGGAGGCTGAAAAACAATAAAAATCCTGGCGGTGGCCAATAGAATGATAACTCGCCGTTATCTTGGCCAAATTCTTTCGCCAGACCGAGACTCGGAGCGAGGTCCTTCCCTTTCCCCCCACTGCGAACCGACATTCAACTCGCGCCAAAAAGACGGCCCTTGTATTCCCAAACCTAATCGATTGTGATATACCGCTGGCAAGGCGTAGCTGCGACTTCAGTCGACCCTACGGAGAGAATGGGCGGAAGGGGTATCGCCCGCGACGCCAACTAAAATCAAAAGCGTCATTCCACTATCGCCGACTGTACCGAATCTACGCCTTCGGAATCGGCTATCAAGTTACGTTTAGTTCTCCGGGACTGCTCGTTACGCTCAAAAATTTCGAGCAAGTGTTCGCGAGAGTGAAGAGAAAGTAAAAATGAAACGAGAAGGACACGAAAATAATTTTTCGTCTTCGGTTGACCGAATCTATCAGTTTCAATTTACGGCAAAACAAGAGCTGCCAGAAGGAAAGAATTTCGCGGTTAAAACGGAGGATTATCGAAGCGACATCTCGCGGGAGCGAGGAGAACCAGTGCCAGAGAGAGAGAGAGACGGAGAGAATAGGAAATTTTATTTTCCCAGAGCTTGACAAACGACAAGATTTAACTCGTATTTCGACAATTTTTGCCCAAATTTACAGCGAAAAGCCAATCCGCTTATCTGCGGCTTTTCGAAACGGAAAATGATGCCCCAAATACACTATTTTTGACGTAAGCAAAACGCCTTATCCGAAATGCTCAACTGAATTTTCCACTATTTGGGAATGAATAATAGAAAGGAAATCCCGCTAAATCGCGAAATTCAATTTTTTTCCAGCTGACATAAACTTAATCTACAACGAAGTATGTTTACATCGCAAATTTATTTTGTCAGATGTTTTTAATAGATGTCCAACGCGAGAAAGATCCATCTAGGCCATTAAAATGAAACATGTTACTTTAAAGGCTAGACGCGGATTCTAATGGACTTTAATTTACCGTCAAAACGCGATGTGAAATTCGAAATTTACACTATCAAGGTAATTTCTTATTTATTATCGAAATTTTTCCGATTTACTACTTTTAGGAAATATATATACAGATGTTTCAAAAGGTTATACAAAATGTTTAAGGAGCTGTAGGGGGTAAGTTGAGGAGTATGCCTGTTTTTCCCCATTTTCCTACTATGAGTTAAAAGAGCGCCAGAGAGCTTCAAAGTGTGGCCTATTAGCCTGTGGAAGTAGACTGCAACCAAGTTAGGTTTGGATTCGTGTGATAGGTAAAAAAGGACTTTGTAAACAAATCGAGGTAACCAGCTTAAAAAAGTAAACTTAAACAGTATTTAAAGTCCCTGCTGCTTGGTTTTGCGCTTGTTGCAGCCTACTTTCAAGGACTAGTAGGCCACACTTTGAAGCTCTCTGGCGCTCTTTTAACTCATCGTAGGGAAAATGGGGGAAAAACAGGCATACTTCTCAACTCACCCACTACAACTTCTTAAAATTTTGCATACACATTTGAAACACCATGTATTAAATATATTTTTCTTTCAAGAAGTCTTTCGAGTGATTAATATTACTAGTAGAAATAAAATATACTTCTGATTTTATTTAACGTAATAATTTATCTTACCGCTTTGAGTTTGCAAGTTCTCTTCCCACTGGTTAAAGCGGGTTTCCAAGAGTTCTTTGATTTCTACTTCCTTAAAAACTTGTTGAGGTTCACGTCTATAGTGATAGTGTAGGGAGCTGTTGGATCGCTTGCCACCACTCGCTCACACCTAGGAGCAACAAACACAAGGAGAACGCAGCTAGCCTTTAAACACGCGAAGGTAGTGTTGTGTACAAATTTCATTCGTCCATCGACAAACTACTACAGGACTCGTAAGGCTATAATAAGCACCCATAGAGGATTTATGTTTAAACTGTCGCGCTTTTCGATGCCAACGCCATCTTGCGTAACTCGCGGGAGTTTAAATTATAGTACAAAATGGCGAGTATCTTAGTTGTATTACTTTCCGAGTTAAGAAGTATTTTTTCGCGATGGCACCAAAAAAAAAATTTATTATTGTGATTGTCACAGTGACGCAAGGTTACCAAAATGTGTAGATGTGAAATTTTATCGATTTCCAAATCCAAAAAAACAGCCTTAAGAGTTTGAACAGTGGTTAACAGCTAGCGGTTGGGACTTGGATGCCCATCTGAACAATTTAGTTATTCAAAAACACCTAGATATGTTTGTTCCAAAATTTTTATTGATGATGATTATAAATCTAAATCAAGTTCAACTTAATGGAAAAGTAATAAATTATTATTACAATAATAGTGATGTTTATCGATTGAAACATACTAATTTACTTTAACATATAGGTTGATCACTCAGAATGTTGTAACAGTTCCTGACGCAGTGATAAATAATCAATTAAGTGTCAGGGAATTAGCTACGACCTCTACTTACGATAAGCAATTGACTGAGACATTTGCATGGTCTTGAACCTGAACTTGAAAATTGTTATGTAAGTGTGAAGTTAAAGTATTTCTTGCAATGAAATTCACAAAAGATTTGTCTTGTAACTAATCAACAATATTATCTATATAGCTTGGTCAATGATAAAAATTATCAGATTCATGCCTACTAAAGGAACTATGTATATTTTGACGAGAAAGTTAAATCAACATCCTATCGAAGAAGAGTCTTTGTGGCTCTAATACAAATCACATTGTCAGCCAGTATGGTCAAAATGTTGGAAAATTCCGATTATTGAAAAGAATTGTTCCAAATGCAGAACGAGGAAACACATCAACAGAGGTAAAAAACAAATTAATTTACTATCACAATTCCAGTAATTTGTCGATGATTGGATGAACCTTTACGCTGAACGTTTTACGGGCAGGGGGGGGGGAAACAATTTCGGAATTTTCCCCTTCCAACGGCAACAGGCGCTGAAGCGTCTAACCAATGAAAAATGTACGCAAGAAAATGCACGACTTTTGACGGGTTGCGTTCTCCTTGTGTGGGGTGCTGTGTTTGTCGCTCCTAACTCTCACATTGTAATCCGGCCACCTTATTCAAAGGCATTAAAAATCGCTAGCTGACTTGGGAATTAGCTTAGCTGATAATTATTATTATTAATATTTTAAAACGAAAGAATAATCAATAATTCTATCTCAATAATTAAAAATTTATTTTTTTATACAGTTAGGAATGCGCCCTACTAATCTACCTCAAAATCCTACCCAACGCCAGCAATCTGGTCTATAATTAGCCTATTTGCGCCTGTAGAAGTGTTCAAATGGCAACACGTCGGCGCGTAACGGAAGAGCTGAACACGCGGGGGACGTCACTCCGCGAGACAAGCGAAAAGCATCCGGCGAATAATGCTGATAAGAGACATTTGGCCGTCTCCGCAAAGAAAACGCGTCTAAATCTATTCCATCCATATCTAGACGACACGATGTAGAAAGTACACTTTCAACGACTCTCGGGGTTCCGGAAGAGGAGAAATAAACCCTCTCTCAGTTTATCTCAACAGATGCTTTTCACAGTGGCGCCTCTAGATTAGGACGACAAAGCAGGGTGGAAAAGTTTAATCCAGAAAGAGACAAAAAACCTCTAAGAGGGGGAAGGTTCCAGGGATAGGGAAGGAGCCGAAATCGCATTAAAAGAGAAGTATTGCCAATTTCCAAAAGTCAACGCGAGCGCATTTTGAGGTTTTTACCCACCGCGTTCGACCGGGGGTTAAAACGGATCACCTGAGGGTTGATGGCACGCTGTTCTCCCGTAGCGACGGAGGACAAAAATCGGGAAGACAAAGGAAAGAATCACCGGATATTTCACCGGCGTAAGCCGTACCCCATCGTTCGTACCGCGATGAAGAGTCGAGTGAGACTAGGTCGTATTTTAAAATAAAAGGAAGATGAGCCCTGTTTTCGGAGGAGGATGAGGGGTCGGAAAGCCCCAGCGAGCGTCGCCGGAAAGGTTCCCAAAGAGTAAAGATGGTGTATCACGTGGCTCCGGGGCCAACGCGACAAAAGCTGGCAAAAACGGCGGCAAAAGACGGTCGACGGGGTTTCCTCGCTTCTATCGATTGTTTCGCTCTGTGGTATAGGGCCAATGCATTTGTCACACGACTTATCTCGTCTCACGGGGGCCATCTCCATGTTATTAGGTGCCTCCGCCCGATAGCGAGCGTTCCCTCCCGACCCCCCTTTAGGCTAGTGTCGCCAGCGCCCTATTGGCTACCGATCAAATTCAACATTTTTGTCCGCGACCAGGGATACGCGCGAACGCGCGAAAGAGAATGGACGATTTTGTCGTTTTGAGGAATTCAGTCGTTGTAAGGAGCGTCAATCCAAAAGTCAAAGATCGCGGGCCACCGGTACAATAGGATGGAGATAAAACGTCGTGGCTTGACGTGACTGACAACCTTGACACACCCTTTAGGAAGAGTTTTCTAAATGTTACGTACGATAATCTTTTTACGCGGTAATAGCTAAAAACGTTTCAATAACTTCAACGAAAGTCGACTACAGCGTTGTTAGATGTACGATCCGGATCGTATTTTAACGATATACGATCCGTAAGGCTGGATCATGCGTCTAAAATAAGATCCTACGATAAACTGTTTTCTTTATTTTGCTGTGACCACGGTCCTTTCGTAGATTTGGTGGGGTCGTGATAATTGTTGCCACAAATCCTAAATATTTCAAAAACACGTGGTTTTTCGTAAATAAAGGTAAGCTAAGGCATACGACATAAAAGGTGTAATAAACTATTTCTTTTATCTTGAAATAACTTTTCGCTTTAAGAGAATGATTTTCCGCCGTACGATCTTCAATAATCTAGTACGATACAAATCGTTAACTCTACACGATAATTGAGTTACTATCGGTTACAAAATGGAAGAAAATCCTCGCTCATGAGTACGGAATTTCTCGACAACTATACAGTCTACTAGATGTTTACAAGCATTATATGTGTCGTTTGGGAAATCGTCTTTGATCTATGAACTATGGATGTGTACAATTCAATTCAGTCATTCTTGCGAAAAACATTTATCGAAAATGGACTTTCTACATCGAAACTTTTATAATTTATTTCAGTTTTTGTCAAACCTTTGGTGCGACTTAAGGCTGGTTCACACTGGCAGTGTTTTCCTGATTTTCTCGTTTTACCGCCTTTTCCCATTGTTCTGGCGCACGGGAACACGACTGTACACACGGACAAAATTTGCCGGATTTTATCACAGCGAGCGCTGCCGGGGAATGAGAAATTGGATAACCTTTTTTTGAGGGGCGTTGGGCTCGACGCAAAAATTCTTAAGCCTACTTTTAAAGAATTTCAAAATCCCGTGACAGCGAAACGCTCGCTGATTAGTCGAGCTCAAAGTGCTTCAGAAAACCGGGAAAAAAAGTAGAGATATTTCAACATTTTTTTCTCCGTTTTCTCGTTTACCGGCAGCGCTGACGGCGGAAAAATCCGTTTAATTTTGTCCGTGTGTACAGTCGTTTTCCCGTGCGCCAGAACAACGGGAAAAGGTGGTAAAACGAGAAAATAGAGAAAATCAGGAAAACACTGCCCGTGTGAACCAGCCTTTAGATTCATTGATAAAATGAGGCATGGAAGTTGTTTAAGATAAACTTTAAATTATAAAATTGATTGTTCCAAAATATTAGAAATGAGTTACAGTGGCCAGAGGAATATAACTTGCGAAGAATATTCCAATAAAGCTGTGTCTTGTGACGTAAGAGCCACATTTTAACCAATTGGGCAAGACCACGTTTTAATTATAAAATCAACTTTTTGCGTTTTTCAACTTGTTAAAAGGTCCCACGCGCCCCTTAATATTTTAGCGTAAAAAGCTCGCGCGTATTTTAAATTGAGGGAGCTCGCGCAAAATCGCTCGAGCCCGTTTTTAAGTTAAAATATCTAGACGCGCGTGGAACTTTTTAACACGTCGAATAAGACATATTAAATAGAGTTTATATGCTAGCATCTATTTCGTATCTCGTGACCACGAGCGCAAAACGTATTTTCAAATTATTTGGAAACTCTAGTGAATTAGGCTTAGCGATTGCTTAGTTTATTTAACGATAAAACAGTTGAAGGCCTCATAAAAAAATGGAAGAAATAGATTTAAGAAATGATAATAACAATGCAAATGGTAATGGCAACGATACCGCATTTTGAAACCGAGTTGTTTAACTAACTAACGCTAGTTTCGGTTTTCTTTAAAACTAGACGATGCAGGAGTGAAGGAAACGGGCGCGGGTGAAGAACACGAGGTCAATCCAGAAGAATTGGAAATAAACACCGAAAGCGACGAAGATGGATTCACCGACACTGCTTCATCATTCACTAACGGTAGTTATTGCAGCGTTTCATTTAGGCGCGAAGGAAGATGAAATTAACGAATAAGTAGATTAGTCCATTAAAAAAAGGGATAAAAAAGCTAACCCCTAAACAAATTTAAAGGAATTTAAAAACTTACTAATAGCTCGTACCGATAGGTCTTCGAGCAAACATAAAGACGCAAAACTCGGACCAAATAAACCCTCGAGTGAAAAGTAAATTAATTAAAATGAAAAAGCCAGAAATTCCAACGGTAGACCGGTTTCGTCCTATTTGGGACTCGTCAGTACCGTGCGGGAAATCTATTACATCGAAAAGATAAACTAAGCCTAAGCATTATAAATTTCAAAACGTGTTGCGTAGCAACGGAAAGCCGAATAGGGGGCAAATGGTGGAGAATAGTAGGCGAAATGTTAAGTTAAAAGGAACCACCTATGGACTGCAATTAAATTTTTAATGTGTAGGCTTAGTTTCTTTTTTCGGGATGATAGTCGCTAGTCAGAATTCCCGCACGGTACTGACGAGTCCCAAATAGGACGCAACCGGTCTACCGTTGGAATTTCTGGCTATTTTATTTTAATTAATTTAGTTTTCACTCGAAGATCTATTTGGTCCGAGTTTCGCGTCTTTTTGTTTGCTCGAAGACCTATCGGTACGAGCTATTAGTAAGTTTTTAAATTTCTTCAAATTTGTTTAGGGTTTAGCTTTTTTATCCCTTTTCATTATGGACTAATCTACTTATTCGCTAATTTTATGTTCCTTTGCATTGCAGTCCATAGGTGGTTCCTTTTAACTTAACATTTAGGCGCAACACTGATTTTATCGTATTTCTCAGATGGGAGTTCCAGCAATCTCTCCGTTTTCAGCGTGTGCCTTGGCAAACATCAGCCGACTTTCGAACAATTGATGGAACAATTGATTGAGGAGAAACAACGAAGAGAAAACGTGGAGACCAAATTGCAAATGGTGGAAATGTCGTTGGAGCAAAATGTTCGAAACGATGTGGGAAATATCAGGCTAGCTTTGATGAAACTGGATATCCTGATCAATAACCCCAACAGGGCTCGCGAAGACATGCATCGGCAAATCAACGACGAACAATACATCACTCGAGGCTTACAGGTTAAACTGTTCCATAAATATACAGGGTGTTTCAAAAGGTTATAGAAACATTTTAAGGAGTTGTAGTGATTGAGTTGAGAAGTATGCCTGTTTTTTTTCAATTTTCCTACGATGAGTGAAAAGAGCGCCAGAGAGCTTCAAAGTGTGACCTGCTAGCCCCTGGAAGTAGGCTGCAACAAGCCCAAAGCCAAGCAGCTGGGAAACGCGAATATTAAGGTTTGGGTTCGTGTGATAGGTAAAAAAGGACTTTGTAACCAGCGTAAAAAAGTAAACTTGAAGAGTATATAAAGTCCCTGCTGCTTGTTTTTGCGCTTGTTGCAGCCTACTTCCCGGGACTAGTAGGCCACACTTTGAAGCTCTCTGGCACTCTTTTAACTCATCGAAGGAAAATGGGGAAAAAACAGGCATACTTCTCAACTCGCCATCTACAACTCCTTCAAATTTTTGCATAACCCCTGTATTTCATAAAAACTTAAAATAATGCGAAATTAATTTAAATTACTTAACAGGAGCGTTTGATCGTTTTGAAGAATGAGAGCAATAAGTTGCGGGAAGAACTAGCGTCTAGCAAAGCGCAACACCAAATCCTGCTAAAGAATAACAAGAAGATGCGCGAATTATTGAATCAACTTGGAAAATAAGTTTTCGTTCTTCATTAAAATTCCTCAAGAAGAAATAGAAACACATATATATATATATATAGCTTAATAATCCAATTTTATACTTGTATATCTTAAAATATTAGCACTGTAAGCTCTAAGAATATAAATAAATTTATTTATTTGAAAGGTTAAAAAGGTTTTGTTTTCGATCAATTTTCATTTATTTAATTACACGATTTACTTTTGGTTGCTTTGTTTGAAAGTGTATACTAGGCCTAACATAAACTCATTTTTGTAATTAAGGAGTCCATATTTAACCCATAGGACTTTGTTTGTTTTGATATTTTACAAATAAATTGTTTTTATTAAAAACTATAATTAAGCTCAAAAGACCTACGATTTCTGATTGCCAAATTAAATAGATTTAAGTTCCTTTACAAAAGAACTAATTAATTTTTATAATCTTAAACAACTAAAATAAAGATGTCTAATTTAGTAATTTATTTTAATTTCATAAGGATTTTTATAATTAAATTACATTAAATTTCTAAATCAACACCTAACTACGTAAGACCGTAGAAATCTCATAGGTAGCTAGAATGCTGCCATTCAGCCAATGAGAGGCGATAGAGTGACTACGCTACGCCCGACGCGTCATCTCTCGTCGGATAAATATGAAAGCTGCAGACGATGCTTCGATAGCCCAGCTCGGGAAATTATAATAGGATTATGCCGGGTTTTTTCAATTTTGATATCGTTTTGGAAAAATAACGAAATTACAACAGTAAATATATCAAGTTTATTATTATTTTTTAAATATGTAGTATTAAAGGAGAACTGTCACCACCCTAAATTTGGTTAAAACCATTTAAATTGATAGAGGACGTCCGAAAATGGTTATACAAAAAATTTCATGTTAATATTGCCAGTATTGGCTTTATTAAAAGCAACCAAATTTAGTGTTTTATACCCCCGACTCGAGAATCTCAGAACCGCTTGGTGGAACCTACCCGCAGCGCCATCTCGTGAACGAAATATGTTTCGCCGGTTTTATCGTTTTTCGGTCGGAACTGTCGTTCGCTACGACATTCTCCTTGGCTTTTTAACCTAGTTTTATTGATAGACTGTAGTTAATCGTGTTTTTAATACGCCTTACACGCCACCCTTTCTCAAATTTTTGCCGCTTCATTCTTTTGGCGCTGCACGTAGGTTCAACCGCGATTTCTGAAATTTTTTAAGCCGTTTAATGTAGGTTGCGGAAAAAGTAGCGTAACGTTTTAAATACTTTTCCAATCACTATAAAATTTCAGGGACATAATTATTAATATATTTTCTATCTTTCTGTAAAAAAACATCGTAAATTTTGGTTTTGGTGACCGTTCTCCTTTAAGGAACATTTGGAGCCATTTGGAAGAATATAGCTCCGTTTCTACGGTTTCTTTCGTTGGTGTGCTTTGTAAACATTAGGCCTGTTAAAAATGTCCATAAAATAAATAAAATAAAATGTTAATCTTATAATCTTATAAAAATTAAAATTAGTAATGTTAGTAAAATTAAACTTTAAGAAAATATCCATTGTTAAAATAATTCTAGATAGTAAAATACTCTAATAAAATATTTCATTGTATGTAAGTTTCAAAACGTAAAAACCCAAAGGGGTTAGGACCGTTCGCGGACTAGCCCAAAAATATATTTCTCAATGTATTGAAACTCAATTTCACTCGGTTGTCAATAAGGGACGTCAGCCCCGACTCCATTGACGCTGCAACCGAGCTTTCCTTTTGTATTGTATTGTAAAAACATGTTACTTCAAATTCATTCTCGCTCGGAGAAAGAGGTCGGTTTGGAATGGTCCAAAATTTGACCATGCCAAACATAAAATAAAAACTTTCAAACTAAAACTTTGTCGTCATTTAATTAAGTCTTAGGCTCGTTTAGAAACTTCCCAAACTAAAACAAAACATAACCACTACAACGCTTTAAATATCATTTTTCAGTCGGTGATATTTAGAAAAATATAGCTCTCCCAGAACCAGTAAAAATAGAATTCGATTAAAACAAAACCCGAATTTCTACAAGGCCTTAGTCAATCTGCCTGGAAAAAAAGTATTTTTTTTCCGTTTCATAGTTTTTTCACACATATATGTAAATTTTTACCAATTAAATAAAGCAAAATATGCAAATTATTTTACCCTTATATTGTTATGGACTACATTCTTGCAATTTTTGGTTAAATATGATATCTAAGAAAGTGGTCTTCAAACTTTGTACGTTACTGCATAAATTGGCTAGTTACCACCACATTTGCCTGTTTTGATTATAGAGATGGAATCAGAATGTTTAAAGAAGATTTCTTTTGTGCATGCAGTTATAATTAGTGGAACACAACACGACACAATTTCACAAAAATAAACAGGTAAAGTAATAATTTTTAATTTTCTAAAAATGCAATTTTTTTCTTTTATAACATCAAATAAATCTGAAATAAGAAAAGGGGGGCTGCTTATAGTAACCGTGCTCTGATGAAATTTTTGTCAAGTTTTTAGAATCAATTCAGATTTCTATGGAACATGCATTTATAATTAGTTCAACTGTTTATTGTGTTCAAGTAATAATTTTGCTTTTAATAATTTCAATAAATACAATTTATTGTATTATCAAACCAAACAAGTCTGCGAAAAATGAATTTAGAAAGCAGAAAAGCCTGCGTAAAAAAGAAACAATTTCGGTCCAATGGTGGTTATTTACACTAAGATTGAGAAAATGTAGGGGTGACCGTGACAAGAATGTGTTGAGATTTAGATGATACACACAATTATATACAACGCAACATCACAATAAAACAGGTAAGAAATAATTTTGTTTTTAACAATTGCTATAAATACATTTTTTCATAATATCACATCCAACAAATTTGTATAACCTGCGATGCAGTCCCGTTCATGAGACAATTTCGAGCTACGTTGCTTATTATAGCCACCAGTGGCGTAGCCAGAAATTCGTCAAGGGGGTGGGGGGGGGGGGGGGGCGAAGTATGTGAATGTAAGAGGGGGTCGAGAAAGGGGTGATAATTTAGTACAGTCAAAGGTAGGCCCAAGGGGGGGGGTCTGGACCCGGAAACCACCCCCCTTATCTACGCTACTGATAGCCTCACTATGTTTTACATAGAGGAATTTTCATATTATGATTTAAAAATTCCCATCTGCTTGCCAGGGACACAGACATAAATTTCAATACCATCAAATTCCCAAGACATTTTTGCAATCTATTCCAGTTGAGTTTACTGTGTCTTCTCTCCCACGCAACAAAATCACAACGATTATAAGGATAATTTTCCTTTCAGAAATATCAGCATTGGGCATATATTTTGTAATTAAATTAAACAATTTTTAAATCGCTCTGCGTCACTTAAATAGCTTTTTCTATAAAATAATATATACGCATACATGTATAAAAAGTGTTATTTTTTGGAGCGCGCGCTTCCTAATATTTCCGCGTAGAGGGTCTCGTGTGTTTTCGCGCGAGCTCAACAAAAACAAAAATATGCGCGCTCTCTAACTTTCACTGCACGATGAATCTTAACGTAATCACGTGACATCTCGTATTTCATATAAAGAGCTATTGAACACCGTATAGATGGCCCGTGGTTTTGATAACCTTCCAAATACTCGAGATACCCTATGATTTTTTTTTCGCACGTCGGAATTAGACACCGAAGAGCCATAACAATGAAAATTAAAATTATTAAATAAAGTTTTTTTTTATCTTATCGCCTCGTCGGAACCATTTGATCAGTGATGACCCGCCATATTTAAAGGGGAATGGTCAAGCTTCAACTAGTTAGATAGCCCCATAGTTTGTTAAAAACTAAAATTTATGGCGGAAACCGCATCAAAAATATTAAGCGGTTAATTTTTAATAAAATAAAGAAATTTCGTGAAATTGAAAAACGCGCTACCGCCATTGAGTTGGGAATATTAATCTAGAGATCCAATCAAATCTGCTCCCCGCGAAACAAATTTTTGAAAATTACGAATGTGTCGTCTCCTCTAAAATGACGAGAAAACGTTATCATATGACCCGTGGCGCCATCCATTATTTTTGAAAAAAAAAATATTTTCGCCGGAAAACGCGTTTTATTTGAACGAACCATTGAGAGATAGACGGCGCCACGGGTAGAATGATAAAGTTTTCTCGTCATTTGGGAGCAGACGGCAGTATTCTTGTTTTTTAAAAACTTGTTTCGCGAAATACCGAAATCCGACGTTTTTATTGGACCTCTAGATTAATATTCCCAACTCAATGGCTACAGCGGCGACACACCTGGTGAGAAATCGGTGAGACAGAATAACAACATAAAAGCGCACGCTGCTGAAGACGCAAAAAATTTGTTTTGCACGCGCGGCGCGTTCCAGTTATACGAGCCCTTAGCCTAAATTGCGCGACCGTAAAAGTTATGATAGTTAGCAAATCGCTCCCTAAGAGGCTGCTGGCGCTGGCGATACACCTTAAGATGGCGGCGAAAATTCAAACCCAAATATTTGGTAGTTATTTTGCGTTTCAATTTTTTAGGCCAAAACCTATTTTTTTAAGACAAAATAAGGTACGTGTAAGTATATTAAACGTCTTGTTGATCTTTTGATATGCAAATAAGGCGATATTTGGAAAAGCTTGGCCATTCCCCTTTAAAAACATCTATAGCATTATTAAAAATAAAAGTGATATCGGCCAATCAATTGCTGGTTCTATAGTGACGTAATGTATAAAGTAATTTATTATTATTAAGATCTCAAACTAGATGTCACACGTTACTGGCGGTAGTCGCTCTTTGAGTTCTGATTGGTTGATATTGGTCGATCGTCTACCCAGCTATTTCTCAGTTACGCGGCAGCATTCTAGGCACCTATGGGATTTCTATGCGTAAGACCATGGGTGCGTCAAAATTCTAAGAAGGATTTTTCTCGTGAGAAGATATTACGTCACTTCCATTGAGAAGGACCGTAAAAATTTTGAGAAGTGAGAATTCTCACTATCAAGGGAAGAATTCCCGTAGGTAAGACTAAATTATACACGATCACGTTTAATTCGAATTATTGGGCAGATTTCAAAATTAAGTACCTTCACATTGTGAGGTATAAAATAAGTGTGTTGTTTATTCTAGAAACCTGATCCTTGGTTGGTTTCGGGTTAAGCTGGTATTTAATTATACTTTACTTTTCATTTGAAACGCTTTGAATCTTTCGGTACATGAATACCAACAAATTTTAAAAGGATATATTTTTCTTAAAAAGACCACGGATAGGAGAAACGGGTCAATCTGGTATTTAATTGAGTTTCGGACGCTTTGATCCTTTCCGTAAGCTGTAGAAAGTTTACAAATATACATTTTTAAAAAGCCCTAGACGATGAGAAATAAGCTATTGAAGTCGAACTCCGAAACACCGACTAAAAAAAACGCAAAACCGTTCGATAAATTTCCTCTTCGGAGTATTGGAACTTAAACGAATCTGTAAAACCACTAAAGGCGAACGAGGGCCGACGGCTAAGCCGCCACTTCAAACGAGACCAGGGTATAGCGGAACGGACAATAGGAGACGAGAGAAATTGGATCAAGGTGCCGGAAGAGAAGAACCCGGCTTTCGTGACGGGATGAGAAGTCCACCCGAGAAGTCTGCGCGCGGAGAGTCTTTCGGCTAACAAAAACCATCATTACAACTACTGGAGTAGGGATAACGCGATTCCGAGGTAATAAAGCACCGTCGAGTCAAAAGAGACCCTCAAGGAGGACCGAAGTCTCGCGTGTTGGTTCTTTTCATAATTCGGGTGTCACGTGACCATTCTCTCACGGCAACCACCCCCTCCAACACTCGATCAAGTTTCCAACGAACATCTTTAACGTGTTCTTAGAGGTCTGACCACGACGGACATTTCCCCCTGTTTCTCCATTTCCCTCCCGCTTGGAGCCAACTTATCTTAAGAGTAGCCCCTCGGGGTGGAACAATGCCGTATACTCCACCGACCATCGATTCTTTGGGTCAGGATTCCCTATCAAGGTCAGAATACACCGATGACCTTAGGGTTCTACCCTCACCTTCGTACGCTTTCGCTAAAACGTCACTGGAAATCAATAGGGCGCGATTCGCGTACGCAGCTCGTACCCCGTCACGAACGTAACCTCGCGCTTCCGGGTAACTGTACTGTTCGAAGTTAACTCTAAAGAGAACGGGAACCAAAAAAATCTCACCCCTACAAGAACTCTTAAAGGCACCCCTGCTCCGATCCTCGTGCCTAGACTTATAAGCCGACTGAGAGAAAAAATAAATCGATTTCCAATTTATCGAGCTGGCAACTTCGATTAAGCCCCGATATTGGAATTTGAACCTATTAACTTCTTCCAGCCCCCTTACCGGATCCGCCCCCGCCACCCCAGTCTCCTCTTAAAGTATTTTCCGCATTGTTTAAATGGCTTAGAGGGTGTTTTCCAAAGATAACGAAAAACCGGAGAGAAAAACACTACCGATAAACTACGTAATAGAAAGTTAGCCTTCTCCTCTCTACTCCCGTCCCCCGATCTATTTTTTTATCAAACAAACTAGCAAACCTGAAAAATAAAACCAAAATAATCAGTTTATATGCCGTCGTGTTTCTAGTTTAGAGAATACAAAAGCGATTTGTAACGATTGCTGAGAGGGAAATAAATAACTGCCCTTCGCGAAAGGATGTAGAGCGATCCGGAGATTAATTGAGAAAAGTTACCCTAGACTCGGGTTAATTTTAACCTTTTAAAAACGCGATACGTTGTGGCGATGTTTGGCCTATTACGGCTTTCCTATTTTTGACTAAATCCCCGTATTAAAATCCAAGAAGAATATTCGTTTTACATAATGGCCATTTACGATAGCTATTTTGCCAAGAATGCTTACAAAGAGGATTTATATAAATTGGTCCTTGATCGCGACGGATAAAGATTAAGATTTAAGATTTATTAATAGACCCGTATAAAATAGAACGCTTTTGAAACAGAGCGGATCACCACCATATGTGGGCGCACGGTAAAAAAAAACCAAAGATTTAGTCGGAAATAAAATTACAGAAATTAAAAATTTAGAATTAAAAACCAAAGACGAAAACAATTATAGTAATGGTGATAGTTCATATTAACAAGTCAGCCTACGCCATTCAGCTTTGTATTTAAAGTAAAGATAATTTACTTCAATGGCTAAATTCAGTATATATATATTTGAAATACTAGGGGTGTGGAAGATATTTGGTTACACCAAATAATTCGATCGAATAACAAATCAAGTATTCGATTCGTCGAGTCGAATAGACTTTATAAGTGTTCTTTAAAATACGTTTTTCGTGATCAAATAGTAGAATATTTGAAAAGGGGGTGGAAAATATTTGGGTGTTTTGGAATTTCCTACCACGGCAAATCAACAATCTAAAACTTTAAATCCTAATATGTAAAATTATTTGGTGTTCAAAATACTAATTGGTATTTGATCAATAACTGGCTCCCTATCAATTCCGTTATCTGCTAGTCTGATTAAGAATTATCTGAATTAAGGATTTAATTGTTAATATACACCTCTTTAAAAACTAAAATCAAATAATCAGACCATTTAAGAAGACATTATCGACTACCGTATATTTGTATTTATTTTGTTAAACTCGGAACCACTCCTTCCGCGTTGAGTTTGTAAGTTATCTCCCCGCTGGTTATAGGGGTTTTTCCCCGAGCTCTTCGGTTTCATTTTTCCATAAAAACTTACTGAGGTTAACGGTAATAGTAGAGGTGTGCAAATACCATTTTTTGAGGATCGGATCGAATCGAATATCAAATATTTTTTTCGAGGCACGTCAAATACCAAATCGAATATTTAAAACGTCAAATAAATACCAAACATAATTTAGAATATCAAATAACCAAAAAGTTTAAATATTTGTAAAAATAATTAAAAAAAATTATTGAAACCACGGGAGTATGTTTTACTTGCAAATAGCAAAATAAGAAACTAATTTAATTTGGGTCAATGGCAAATAATATGGGCTTAATAACCGAAACCTACAATAACGTAGTACATTTTAGTATCTTTTGTAAAAATATATTTCATTAATTTAATAAATTCTTGACTTACCATTCAAATAAGTTCAAAATGTTGCACAAAATTCACTTTTTAACCACAAAATTACTTAAACCTTTCTCCCGGTTTGGTTTTAGACTTGGTTTTAGTTTAACTTTGTTATTCTAGAAAATTTCAAAACAGATAACAGTACACGCCAATAATCTAGCCAATAGGCGCTAGAATAAACAATTAAACAGCTTCTGCCTTTCACTAAAACGTTTTAATACACAGAGTATGGACGCGCCAGGTAGCTCTTTATATGGTCCTTGCCGCTGTGGCCTAAAGAGGTGTCAGAAATAAGGACTAGTCTGAAATTTTCGTTGCACTCTTCCTTGATACAAATTAGAAAAAGACCCGCGGTTATTCGACCAGTTTGCAAACTGTTTTAAAATACCAAATACTTTTCCCCTCCCTTTTCGAATATTCGACTATTTGATCAGGAAAAACGAATATTCGCGAACTTTTCCAAGCGCTATTCGATTCGACGAATCGAATATTCAATTTGGTATTCGATCAAATTATTTGGTCTCACCAAATATTTTGCACAACCCTAATTAATAGTAAATGTAGGGAGCTGTTGGCTCGCGAGGTGAGAAGCGCTTGGCACCTTCCTCCTAAGCAATTTTACCCGGCTACCGGTAATAGGCGTCATAAGTCACTAGTTGATTTAGGCCTTTGCGGTTCCTTGGGTATTAGCTTAGCTGATTATCAGTAGCGTAGAAACAGGGGTACAACCCCTCTTCAAATTGGAAAGGTGAGTCCAATTTTTAGTAAAATATATTATTTATAATATATTTTATTACGTGTAAGGGGCACTAAATTCAATATTCAAACTGTACCCCCCTTAATCTAAAACGTTCCTACGTGCCTGCTGATTATTATAATTATTATAATTATAATTATCTTACAGATAGACTACGTGCAAAAGCGACGAAAAAACAATTCTTTCATTCGGCATAGAATTAATTATCTTTAAGGAAATCTAACATTTGGAAATGAACTTAAACATAAATAGGCCAAAAATAAGCCTTACTGCTGACATATTACCGAGAAAGAAAATACGTTCATTAAGATAAAAATCCTACATTAGCTCTCCAATTAAAATTAGCATAGTAATTAAAAAAAAACCTTATGATTCCCTAGAAACGGAGACAAAAATTTTCGACCTTTAACACTGGTGTTAAGAGCATAAATAAGCTAGTCGGAAGTCTTCGGTAATCCTCGTGAAATTGATAGCGACTGTTAAAGAAAGGTTGTCGATGGCGCGTCGCGTAGGCGAGAAATCGAGATTGGGGGGAGAGCGAGGAGTGGGATCTGTGCCTTAGTTTAAACCCAAGAAGGTCTAATTAGCAGTTGCCGAAAGCTAAGAGGCACTCGCCAGGGGGAGGGGTCGGAAGGGAAGGAGCTATTGATCAAAAGAGGCACGCTGGCGAGAGAAGCTACGTTTCCCGCGACGGTACTGACCCGTAGCGACGATCACGCGCAACAGGAAATTACGCAAACTCCCTCGCGCTTTTGGATTTCAAGCGGCCAGGGATTTTTTCGCTTTCGTAACCAGCCAAAATAGCGAGAGAGTATCTCAACTAGGAAATGGCGGAATGCTTAATGTATCCAGCTAGCGACGAATCTAGCCGAAATCAGTGGAGGGTTAAACATTTGGCCTACGCGTAGGAAACTATCTTCCCTTTGTCTTCCCATTCCGGACAAACAAGCGCTGACGAATATATTCAACCCGGAGTTTCTCCGCACGGTCAAAGGGAACCGCCAACGATTCCCTTAATTCTCACCGCCGTTCTTGTTCAATGTTTAAGGCCAAGTCCGCGGGCAATAGTCATAGATAAGCGAGGCCCAACAATAACAACGGTGGATTTAAAACGAATAGCGTAAACGGTAATAAATTAGGCTTAAAAGCTCGCTTCGGTAATGAGTGGAAATGAAATATTTCGACGGCAAAGTTTACGCTCGGTTTAATTCTTACGGCCTACTACGGTTTTACTTTTAGATTCCTCAGGGATGGATGCAGCCCCGTCTTTACGACGGTTTAACTAGACTGTACCCTTTCGGATGGATTTTAGTCTGTATAGAGAAGAATGCCGTAGCAAATATACGAAGATCAAAGTTGATTTCGAGGCGCGTGGTATAGTAGGCCATTATGAGCTAAGCTGAATTCTAGGCTAAACAGTAATTTCCCACGGCAATTATTTTCACGAATTAATCGCGCTATAGAAGAATGCGCTTGCATTAAGTTAAAAATCTAGGCATTCCGGGGTACGTTAATTTGATTAGAATTCTTGCCAAAATAGGAAGAGTGGTTAGCACTTTCGCCTCGCAGCAAGAGGAGCCGGGTTCGCTTCCAGCTAGTGGCACTGGGTGAAAACCCGAAACAACTCCTGCCGCGTTGGGTTTGCAAGTTCTCTCCCCACTGGTGTAAGGGGTTTCCCCCCGAGCTCTTCGGTGTCCCCTTCCATAAAAACTTGTTGGGGTTAACGGTAATAGTGAGTGTAGGGAGGGAACAGTTGGCTAGCGTGGCATGAAGGGCTTGCCACCACCCTCCTACGCATTGTAACCCGGACACAGTGCCGTAACAAGGCAGGTACGACAGGTGCGGCCGCACAGGGCCCACGACCCATATGGGGGCCCATAAATTGACTTCCTGTGATTTCTATATAATGGGGTCCAAAATAAAGTCCTTGCACAGGGCCCATGAAAGGCTAGTTACGGCACTGCCCAGACACTTGAATTAATGGCTTTAAAAGTCGCTTGATGACTTAGGCCTAAGGTGGTGCCTTGGGTATTAGCCTAGCTGATTATTATTTCCATTGAAAAAAATTCAATGAGACCTTGTTTCACACTGAACATACATTAAGGGGGAAGAATAGAGTATAAAAACTGCTTTTTCGTTCAAGCTGAACGTTTCTGATTTAACAATTGCATCATTGAATTATATTTTTATTATTAGGCTGAACCTTCCTCTAGTGCTTAAAATAATTTTGATGATTCTAATATTAATAGTTAACGAGATATAAGGTCCTAACTAAAGGGTATAGTTTGGGCGCTTGCCCAACTTGTTCAGCTCCGGGGGTCCGAATTAAAACGTAATAACTTAATTTCTTTTAAATTTAAAATCTTCATTATTATTTTAATCACTAAACAAGAGGCTGTTCTACACAGAACTATTAGTTTTATAAGTTAAAATACAAAATTCAAAGAGTTCAGCTTGAAATAGTGCGAAAGTAGACAATGGCCACTGAAGTCTTCCCCTTAAGCGGACGCAAAAATGCAAAAATTCTTATAATCCTTAGGCTTTGAAAAGGTTACAATCAGGGCCGGCGGATCGTGTTAATCTCGGGTGGGTAGTCAGAAGAAGGGGGGGCGGATTTATTGGGTTATCCTACATAAAAAGATAGGCCTATATAATACTAATTAAGAGAAATTGATAGAGGTAAAAACTACAAAAATTTAGTATTATTCAAATTTATTATTACATAGTATTAATTGCGCAATGCAAAAACTGTACTGCGCTTTGCATTTTCGGAAATGAACTGATTCAACAATTTTTCCAAATATTTTGACGCGTGATTTCATGTAGCTATTAAAATTCATATGGCTACGTGTAACGATGTTTGAGGGATCTGAGTACTAATATTTAAACTCAATTATATAGAAAGGTAGAGACAACGTTATAAAACGTAGTACTGACAACTGTGGGTACTTTTACTACCCCAATTTGTGGTAGAAGACTTCGTTCCTTAAAATTAGGCACCGATTATTTAAATTACAATTATTTAAAAAATAAATGGATACTTTATGGCTTTGGTGTCAAATAAGCAGTTTAGGGAGAATCAGTTATTTATTTTTTTAACACTTACATTAGAGCCCACTACTAACCAAATAATCAACTCAATATCATATATGTAATATACATTTAGTATCGTTTACCTTCTAAAATTTATAGTGTATGCAATTATCAATCCTACTTCACAACGCGAGGTAGAAATGTAACACCTAATAACTATTTTATATAAATGTTTGATACAAAGAGACTAATGACGACAAACATTAACGTTTAAATACACTTATGAAAATTATGCTTTTGTCATTTTATGTATTTTTAAATTTTGATTTTGATGATTTACTTTAATCTATTTCAATCGGGGCAGTGCCACGTGCATATTTTTCAACAGCACCGATATTTAAAGCATGAGATAAAGATAGTGTTGTATTTAACTTCTGCATCACTTCCCGATAGAAGTCAGTCTTTACCATATTTTCAGAAATAGAAAGGGGATTGACGCGAGGGAAATAAAAAAAAACTTGTCAAAGGTCTATGCTTAAGTTGTGATTTGCCCTTTTGGGAAGACTATATTTTACTATTCACGCTTGTCTCATTAGAATTAAAAACTAATATTTAATAACCTATTTTACAAATTTACTTCTGCAGTTTTTATACTGAATGAATTAACTTAATCAAGGAGGGGATAGGAAAAATACGTAGTCCCTGGAAAATTGTGGAAACCTAGCTATTCTGTGACAATGGCCGTGGCTCTATCCCCATAGTACCGACTTTGATGACATCAATTCCGGGTGGGTAAAATACCCACCCGGAATTTCCCGGGTGGGTACTTCTACCCACCATACCCACATTATCCGCCGGCCCTGGTTACAATGGAAACTAAATCACGTGATCGCGAGGCACGAGCTAAACTTTAGATTGACAAAGCCCGAAACGAGCGAAGAGTTTTCACTAACTTCCGTTTCCTATATCTATAAAATCATATGTAACATAATTACTCATAAGTATGCCACTAGCTCTATTTCTTCACTAACGGTTTGTTTCACCTAGGAGCAACAAACTCAAGGAGAATGCAGCTTGCCTTTAAACACACTAAGGCAGTGTTGTGTACAAATCTCATTGGGCGAACCTTAACGCTGAATGTTTTACGGAAAGGGGGAAGACAATTTCCGAATTTTCCCCTTCCGACGGTAGCAACTAGCAGGCGCTAAAGCGTCTAACCAATGAAAATTGTACCCAAGAAAATCCACGGCTTTTGACGGGTTGCGTTCTCCTTGTGTGGGGTGTTGTGTTTGTTGCTCCTATGTTTCACAGATATTGAGTCATCCGTACCCTACGTAATATTTGACGTCATATTTAATGTCATATTTGACGTCATCGAATCTCAAATGCTGATTATGACGTCGCAGAATTAGCTCTACGTCTGATAAACCAACGGCCATTATTTTAGTAAACAAACCGGTTTGAACAACCAAGGCTTAGGAGCTAAAATTAACTACAATATAGTGTCAAGTTCTGTTAATGTAATTAATTTGCAAATTAATGAAGTTCTCGGAGACTCACGTTCTAAAATAAATTTGCCTTGTGAAATAAAAGAAGCAGGTTTATTGGAAAAAAATAGTTGAAATTCCGGTTGATCTTTTCTGGCGCCGATTCTTTTGAGTTGAGGCCTGCCTAACTCTTCTAGGCTTGATATGGGTTTTAATAACGCTGGTCCCACTTCGACGACTTGTTCCATTTTCGGAAAGCGATCACTTATTGGTCATTTTCCCCAACCTTTTCTTTTTCTAAACTACTCATTATTAAACTTCATCCGCACAAACCGAGCAAGTTTTTAAATTTCCATAAAGCTACATTGGGCTGACTAAAATTCCGACGCAAAAAATTCCTTCTCAATTTAGAGTTTTTCCATTGGCTTAAATAAATATGTTAGTAGCCAATAGTGTGACTTCCAAAATTACTAGGATGAATAAAAAGGTTAAGATCTGACGTAGTCCACCTTTTTACTGGTTCGTGGTGAATGGAATAAAGGTACAGTGGTATACTTTTGAGTGATTATGTTACATATGCTAACACCTAGGAGCAACAAACACAGCACCCCACACTAGGAGAACGCAACCCGTCAAAAATCGTGCATTTTCATGCGTACAATTTTCATTGGTTAGATGCTTTAGTGCCTACTGCCGTCGGAAGGAGAAAATTCGGAATTTGTCTCCCCCCCCCCCGCGTTCAGCTGGTTCAATGAAATTTGTACACAACACTTTCTTAGCGTGTTTAAAGGCTAGCTGCGTTCTCCTTGCGTTTGTTGCTCCTATAGCTAACACCAAGAGCGTATTTATTTATATTTAGGGATAATGACAGTGTTGATCTTGTGTTTGTTGCTCCAAGAGCGTATTTATGTATAATGGATCATTCTGATTAACAGACTATTCTAATGTTAATCAGAATCTGATCATTCTGATTAACAGACTATTCTAATGTTAATCAGAATCTGATCATTCGGATTAACAGACTATTCTAATGTTAATCAGAATCTGATCATTCTGATTAACAGACTATTCTAATGTTAATCAGAATCTGATCATTCTGATTAAGAGACTATTCTTATGTTAATCAGAATCTGATCATTCTGATTAAGAGACTATTCTAATGTTAATCAGAATCTGATCATTCTGATTAAGAGACTATTCTAATGTTAATCAGAATCTGATCATTCTGATTAAGAGACTATTCTAATGTTAATCAGAATCTGATCATTCTGATTAACAGACTATTCTAATGTTAATCAGAATCTGATCATTCGGATTAACAGACTATTCTAATGTTAATCAGAATCTGATCATTCTGATTAAGAGACTATTCTTATGTTAATCAGAATCTGATCATTCTGATTAAGAGACTATTCTAATGTTAATCAGAATCTGATCATTCTGATTAACAGACTATTCTAATGTTAATCAGAATCTGATCATTCGGATTAACAGACTATTCTAATGTTAATCAGAATCTGATCATTCTGATTAACAGACTATTCTAATGTTAATCAGAATCTGATCATTCTGATTAAGAGACTATTCTTATGTTAATCAGAATCTGATCATTCTGATTAAGAGACTATTCTTATGTTAATCAGAATCTGATCATTCTGATTAAGAGACTATTCTAATGTTAATCAGAATCTGATCATTCTGATTAAGAGACTATTCTTATGTTAATCAGAATCTGATCATTCTGATTAAGAGACTATTCTAATGTTAATCAGAATCTGATCATTCTGATTAAGAGACTATTCTTATGTTAATCAGAATCTGATCATTCTGATTAAGAGACTATTCTTATGTTAATCAGAATCTGATCATTCTGATTAACAGACTATTCTAATGTTAATCAGAATCTGATCATTCTGATTAAGAGACTATTCTTATGTTAATCAGAATCTGATCATTCTGATTAAGAGACTATTCTAATGTTAATCAGAATCTGATCATTCTGATTAACAGACTATTCTAATGTTAATCAGAATCTGATCATTCTGATTAAGAGACTATTCTTATGTTAATCAGAATCTGATCATTCTGATTAACAGACTATTCTAATGTTAATCAGAATCTGATCATTCTGATTAACAGACTATTCTAATGTTAATCAGAATCTGATCATTCTGATTAAGAGACTATTCTAATGTTAATCAGAATCTGATCATTCTGATTAACAGACTATTCTAATGTTAATCAGAATCTGATCATTCTGATTAAGAGACTATTCTTATGTTAATCAGAATCTGATCATTCTGATTAACAGACTATTCTTATGTTAATCAGAATCTGATCATTCTGATTAAGAGACTATTCTAATGTTAATCAGAATCTGATCATTCTGATTAAGAGACTATTCTAATGTTAATCAGAATCTGATCATTCTGATTAAGAGACTATTCTTATGTTAATCAGAATCTGATCATTCTGATTAAGAGACTATTCTAATGTTAATCAGAATCTGATCATTCTGATTAAGAGACTATTCTAATGTTAATCAGAATCTGATCATTCTGATTAAGAGACTATTCTTATGTTAATCAGAATCTGATCATTCTGATTAACAGACTATTCTAATGTTAATCAGAATCTGATCATTCTGATTAAGAGACTATTCTTATGTTAATCAGAATCTGATCATTCTGATTAAGAGACTATTCTTATGTTAATCAGAATCTGATCATTCTGATTAAGAGACTATTCTAATGTTAATCAGAATCTGATCATTCTGATTAACAGACTATTCTAATGTTAATCAGAATCTGATCATTCTGATTAAGAGACTATTCTTATGTTAATCAGAATCTGATCATTCTGATTAACAGACTATTCTAATGTTAATCAGAATCTGATCATTCTGATTAAGAGACTATTCTTATGTTAATCAGAATCTGATCATTCTGATTAAGAGACTATTCTAATGTTAATCAGAATCTGATCATTCTGATTAACAGACTATTCTAATGTTAATCAGAATCTGATCATTCTGATTAAGAGACTATTCTAATGTTAATCAGAATCTGATCATTCTGATTAACAGACTATTCTAATGTTAATCAGAATCTGATCATTCTGATTAACAGACTATTCTAATGTTAATCAGAATCTGATCATTCTGATTAAGAGACTATTCTAATGTTAATCAGAATCTGATCATTCTGATTAACAGACTATTCTAATGTTAATCAGAATCTGATCATTCTGATTAAGAGACTATTCTTATGTTAATCAGAATCTGATCATTCTGATTAAGAGACTATTCTAATGTTAATCAGAATCTGATCATTCTGATTAACAGACTATTCTAATGTTAATCAGAATCTGATCATTCGGATTAACAGACTATTCTAATGTTAATCAGAATCTGATCATTCTGATTAACAGACTATTCTAATGTTAATCAGAATCTGATCATTCTGATTAACAGACTATTCTAATGTTAATCAGAATCTGATCATTCTGATTAAGAGACTATTCTAATGTTAATCAGAATCTGATCATTCTGATTAACAGACTATTCTTATGTTAATCAGAATCTGATCATTCTGATTAAGAGACTATTCTAATGTTAATCAGAATCTGATCATTCTGATTAAGAGACTATTCTAATGTTAATCAGAATCTGATCATTCTGATTAAGAGACTATTCTTATGTTAATCAGAATCTGATCATTCTGATTAAGAGACTATTCTAATGTTAATCAGAATCTGATCATTCTGATTAAGAGACTATTCTAATGTTAATCAGAATCTGATCATTCTGATTAAGAGACTATTCTTATGTTAATCAGAATCTGATCATTCTGATTAAGAGACTATTCTAATGTTAATCAGAATCTGATCATTCTGATTAACAGACTATTCTAATGTTAATCAGAATCTGATCATTCTGATTAAGAGACTATTCTTATGTTAATCAGAATCTGATCATTCTGATTAAGAGACTATTCTAATGTTAATCAGAATCTGATCATTCTGATTAAGAGACTATTCTTATGTTAATCAGAATCTGATCATTCTGATTAAGAGACTATTCTTATGTTAATCAGAATCTGATCATTCTGATTAACAGACTATTCTAATGTTAATCAGAATCTGATCATTCTGATTAAGAGACTATTCTTATGTTAATCAGAATCTGATCATTCTGATTAAGAGACTATTCTAATGTTAATCAGAATCTGATCATTCTGATTAACAGACTATTCTAATGTTAATCAGAATCTGATCATTCTGATTAAGAGACTATTCTTATGTTAATCAGAATCTGATCATTCTGATTAAGAGACTATTCTAATGTTAATCAGAATCTGATCATTCTGATTAAGAGACTATTCTTATGTTAATCAGAATCTGATCATTCTGATTAAGAGACTATTCTTATGTTAATCAGAATCTGATCATTCTGATTAACAGACTATTCTAATGTTAATCAGAATCTGATCATTCGGATTAACAGACTATTCTTATGTTAATCAGAATCTGATCATTCTGATTAAGAGACTATTCTAATGTTAATCAGAATCTGATCATTCTGATTAACAGACTATTCTTATGTTAATCAGAATCTGATCATTCTGATTAAGAGACTATTCTAATGTTAATCAGAATCTGATCATTCTGATTAAGAGACTATTCTTATGTTAATCAGAATCTGATCATTCTGATTAAGAGACTATTCTTATGTTAATCAGAATCTGATCATTCTGATTAACAGACTATTCTAATGTTAATCAGAATCTGATCATTCTGATTAAGAGACTATTCTTATGTTAATCAGAATCTGATCATTCTGATTAAGAGACTATTCTAATGTTAATCAGAATCTGATCATTCTGATTAACAGACTATTCTAATGTTAATCAGAATCTGATCATTCGGATTAACAGACTATTCTAATGTTAATCAGAATCTGATCATTCTGATTAACAGACTATTCTAATGTTAATCAGAATCTGATCATTCTGATTAACAGACTATTCTAATGTTAATCAGAATCTGATCATTCTGATTAAGAGACTATTCTAATGTTAATCAGAATCTGATCATTCTGATTAACAGACTATTCTTATGTTAATCAGAATCTGATCATTCTGATTAAGAGACTATTCTAATGTTAATCAGAATCTGATCATTCTGATTAAGAGACTATTCTAATGTTAATCAGAATCTGATCATTCTGATTAAGAGACTATTCTTATGTTAATCAGAATCTGATCATTCTGATTAAGAGACTATTCTAATGTTAATCAGAATCTGATCATTCTGATTAAGAGACTATTCTAATGTTAATCAGAATCTGATCATTCTGATTAAGAGACTATTCTTATGTTAATCAGAATCTGATCATTCTGATTAAGAGACTATTCTAATGTTAATCAGAATCTGATCATTCTGATTAACAGACTATTCTAATGTTAATCAGAATCTGATCATTCTGATTAAGAGACTATTCTTATGTTAATCAGAATCTGATCATTCTGATTAAGAGACTATTCTAATGTTAATCAGAATCTGATCATTCTGATTAAGAGACTATTCTTATGTTAATCAGAATCTGATCATTCTGATTAAGAGACTATTCTTATGTTAATCAGAATCTGATCATTCTGATTAACAGACTATTCTAATGTTAATCAGAATCTGATCATTCTGATTAAGAGACTATTCTTATGTTAATCAGAATCTGATCATTCTGATTAAGAGACTATTCTAATGTTAATCAGAATCTGATCATTCTGATTAACAGACTATTCTAATGTTAATCAGAATCTGATCATTCTGATTAAGAGACTATTCTTATGTTAATCAGAATCTGATCATTCTGATTAAGAGACTATTCTAATGTTAATCAGAATCTGATCATTCTGATTAAGAGACTATTCTTATGTTAATCAGAATCTGATCATTCTGATTAAGAGACTATTCTTATGTTAATCAGAATCTGATCATTCTGATTAACAGACTATTCTAATGTTAATCAGAATCTGATCATTCTGATTAAGAGACTATTCTTATGTTAATCAGAATCTGATCATTCTGATTAAGAGACTATTCTAATGTTAATCAGAATCTGATCATTCTGATTAACAGACTATTCTAATGTTAATCAGAATCTGATCATTCTGATTAAGAGACTATTCTAATGTTAATCAGAATCTGATCATTCTGATTAACAGACTATTCTAATGTTAATCAGAATCTGATCATTCTGATTAACAGACTATTCTAATGTTAATCAGAATCTGATCATTCTGATTAAGAGACTATTCTAATGTTAATCAGAATCTGATCATTCTGATTAACAGACTATTCTAATGTTAATCAGAATCTGATCATTCTGATTAAGAGACTATTCTTATGTTAATCAGAATCTGATCATTCTGATTAAGAGACTATTCTAATGTTAATCAGAATCTGATCATTCTGATTAACAGACTATTCTAATGTTAATCAGAATCTGATCATTCGGATTAACAGACTATTCTAATGTTAATCAGAATCTGATCATTCTGATTAACAGACTATTCTAATGTTAATCAGAATCTGATCATTCTGATTAACAGACTATTCTAATGTTAATCAGAATCTGATCATTCTGATTAAGAGACTATTCTAATGTTAATCAGAATCTGATCATTCTGATTAACAGACTATTCTTATGTTAATCAGAATCTGATCATTCTGATTAAGAGACTATTCTAATGTTAATCAGAATCTGATCATTCTGATTAAGAGACTATTCTAATGTTAATCAGAATCTGATCATTCTGATTAAGAGACTATTCTTATGTTAATCAGAATCTGATCATTCTGATTAAGAGACTATTCTAATGTTAATCAGAATCTGATCATTCTGATTAACAGACTATTCTTATGTTAATCAGAATCTGATCATTCTGATTAAGAGACTATTCTAATGTTAATCAGAATCTGATCATTCTGATTAAGAGACTATTCTAATGTTAATCAGAATCTGATCATTCTGATTAAGAGACTATTCTAATGTTAATCAGAATCTGATCATTCTGATTAACAGACTATTCTAATGTTAATCAGAATCTGATCATTCTGATTAAGAGACTATTCTAATGTTAATCAGAATCTGATCATTCTGATTAACAGACTATTCTAATGTTAATCAGAATCTGATCATTCGGATTAACAGACTATTCTAATGTTAATCAGAATCTGATCATTCTGATTAACAGACTATTCTAATGTTAATCAGAATCTGATCATTCTGATTAACAGACTATTCTAATGTTAATCAGAATCTGATCATTCGGATTAACAGACTATTCTAATGTTAATCAGAATCTGATCATTCGGATTAACAGACTATTTTAATGTTAATCAGAATCTGATCATTCTGATTAACAGACTATTCTAATGTTAATCAGAATCTGATCATTCTGATTAAGAGACTATTCTAATGTTAATCAGAATCTGATCATTCTGATTAACAGACTATTCTAATGTTAATCAGAATCTGATCATTCGGATTAACAGACTATTCTAATGTTAATCAGAATCTGATCATTCTGATTAACAGACTATTCTAATGTTAATCAGAATCTGATCATTCTGATTAAGAGACTATTCTTATGTTAATCAGAATCTGATCATTCTGATTAAGAGACTATTCTAATGTTAATCAGAATCTGATCATTCTGATTAACAGACTATTCTTATGTTAATCAGAATCTGATCATTCTGATTAAGAGACTATTCTAATGTTAATCAGAATCTGATCATTCTGATTAAGAGACTATTCTAATGTTAATCAGAATCTGATCATTCTGATTAAGAGACTATTCTAATGTTAATCAGAATCTGATCATTCTGATTAACAGACTATTCTAATGTTAATCAGAATCTGATCATTCTGATTAAGAGACTATTCTAATGTTAATCAGAATCTGATCATTCTGATTAACAGACTATTCTAATGTTAATCAGAATCTGATCATTCGGATTAACAGACTATTCTAATGTTAATCAGAATCTGATCATTCTGATTAACAGACTATTCTAATGTTAATCAGAATCTGATCATTCTGATTAACAGACTATTCTAATGTTAATCAGAATCTGATCATTCGGATTAACAGACTATTCTAATGTTAATCAGAATCTGATCATTCGGATTAACAGACTATTTTAATGTTAATCAGAATCTGATCATTCTGATTAACAGACTATTCTAATGTTAATCAGAATCTGATCATTCTGATTAAGAGACTATTCTAATGTTAATCAGAATCTGATCATTCTGATTAACAGACTATTCTAATGTTAATCAGAATCTGATCATTCGGATTAACAGACTATTCTAATGTTAATCAGAATCTGATCATTCTGATTAACAGACTATTCTAATGTTAATCAGAATCTGATCATTCTGATTAACAGACTATTCTAATGTTAATCAGAATCTGATCATTCGGATTAACAGACTATTCTAATGTTAATCAGAATCTGATCATTCGGATTAACAGACTATTTTAATGTTAATCAGAATCTGATCATTCTGATTAACAGACTATTCTAATGTTAATCAGAATCTGATCATTCTGATTAAGAGACTATTCTTATGTTAATCAGAATCTGATCATTCTGATTAAGAGACTATTCTAATGTTAATCAGAATCTGATCATTCTGATTAAGAGACTATTCTTATGTTAATCAGAATCTGATCATTCTGATTAAGAGACTATTCTAATGTTAATCAGAATCTGATCATTCTGATTAACAGACTATTCTAATGTTAATCAGAATCTGATCATTCTGATTAAGAGACTATTCTAATGTTAATCAGAATCTGATCATTCTGATTAACAGACTATTCTAATGTTAATCAGAATCTGATCATTCGGATTAACAGACTATTCTAATGTTAATCAGAATCTGATCATTCTGATTAAGAGACTATTCTTATGTTAATCAGAATCTGATCATTCTGATTAAGAGACTATTCTTATGTTAATCAGAATCTGATCATTCTGATTAAGAGACTATTCTAATGTTAATCAGAATCTGATCATTCTGATTAAGAGACTATTCTTATGTTAATCAGAATCTGATCATTCTGATTAAGAGACTATTTTAATGTTAATCAGAATCTGATCATTCTGATTAACAGACTATTCTAATGTTAATCAGAATCTGATCATTCTGATGGGGCCTGGGGGGCGCCTAGAATGTGGTGTCGGCGAATACACGACGCAACTATTTTTCAGAAAAACGTTACTAATCCCCTAAAATTAATAAATTAATTAAATTATTAAAATAATTATCATTTGCGACCCAAAAATCACTTTGTAATCTACGCGTCAATTTGCTACATTCTCCGCCAAAAAAAAATAAAAGAACATGAGGCCGCTGTAGTTTAATTTTGCCAAATTTCCTGTGGTAAAAATATTTATTGACACCTTTTTGGCAAGATTGGTCACTAAATTAATTTTTTCCAATCCGGAATTGTCCACTATTTTCCACAGTATTGTCCACCTTAGAACACTGTCTCCAAGTGTAAATAAAACCTCGCTAACACGCTAAATGTTTATAACAAAATAACAGCGGTATGCCATGAACTTAAAAGTAAAACGCAATCCATTTGAAATATGACCCCAGAAGTTATTTTGAACGCGAAATTTCTCGCGGAATCGGCACATTTATTTATTTTGGTATTTTCCCCATTTCAAAGGCGCTGGATTTAGAGAAGGAGAGAAAAAAACGTCTTAGCGTTTTGTCCTCGATTCCGAGAATCAAGAGAGGTCCTTTCATAATGGCTAGCTTTCTTCTTCTCGGGGTGGCGCGCCGTTGTCGGAAAAAGGTATAATATTATCGCGAAAGCAGCCGAATAAGTCTTCAACGCGCAATTTAACTCAAACGGGAGCCGCTGGCTTTTCTACGTTTGCGCCGGTGACTCCTGATTCTATTCGAGTCCTTTAATTAGTAACGCAGACTATCCTTCGGGCTGAACCGCTATAAAAATCTCTCCCGAAATTTGGTTCCCTTTCTTCGGACCGAACGAACCGTGAACAGCCGTTAAACTAGAAAATCTTCTTCGGCTCCCGCATCCGAAATTGAAAAATAAACAACCGGACCAAAAGCTTGAGAATATTTGCGAGAATTTGTCTTTTAGCTATAGGTAAACCCGAGTTCTTTTTTGTCGTAAAACGTGTGACTGGAATACGGAAAAACGGACCATTTCTGAGAAAGAAAGAAACTATACTGTATGGGGTAATGTAGCGTCTATTCAAATTCTTTAAAACGTGATGTAGGTATAATTAAATAATTTTCTTAATTCTCCGCCGGACGCCATTACGTTATGAAGGAAGGTTTCATTGCCCTAATAAAATTCTTTCGTCGCTTGTAAATTTTAAATTCAAATTAAAGTAAATGTAACTGATGGTTATTACTTTTAAAGAAAGATTTAATATTTACTAAAACCGCAGTCTCAAGTGTGGTATACCAGTAGATATTTCAAATAGAGTCATTAATCCTATACACGGTGTTTCAAAAGGTTCTGCAAAAGGTTTAAGGAGTTGTAGGGGGTGAGTTGAGAAGTATGCCTGTTTTTTAGCTAAGAGTAGATATTTTAAATAGGGTCATTAATCCCATACAGGGTGTTTCAAAAGGATCTGCAAAAGGTTTAAGGAGTTGCAGGGGGTGAGTTGAGAAGTATGCCTGTTTTTTAGCTAAGAGTAGATATTTTAAATAGGGTCATTAATCCCATACAGGGTGTTTCAAAAGGATCTGCAAAAGGTTTAAGGAGTTGTAGGGGGTGAGTTGAGAAGTATGCCTGTTTTTTAGTGAAGAGTAGATATTTTAAATAGGGTCATTAATCCCATACAGGGTGTTTCAAAAGGATCTGCAAAAGGTTTAAGGAGTTGTAGGGGGTGAGTTGAGAAGTATGCCTGTTTTTTCCCCATTTTCCTACGATGAGTTAAAAGAGCGCCATAGAGTTTCAAAGTGCGGCCTACTAGCCCCTGGAAGTAGGCTGCAACAAGCGCCAAACCAAGCAGCAGGGAAATGCGAACATTAAGGTTTGGGTTCGTGTGATAGGTGGAAAAGGACTTTGTAAACAAATCGAGGTAACCAGCGTAAAAAGTACACTTAAACAGTATTTAAAGTCCCTGCTACTTGGTTTTTCGCTTGTTGCAGCCTACTTCCAAGGACGCTCTTTTAACTCATCGTAGGAAAATGGGGAAAAAACAGGCATACTTCTCAACTCACCCCTACAACTTCTTAAAAATTTTGCATAACCTTTTGAAACACACTGTATAACTAACAAGGAAAGTATCCGAGGTGTTTATTGCCGATTTTGTTCAAAGTTGGGGTAATGCGTATATGAGATATGAAATTTCCCAAAAGTAGACGTTGCACTACCCATTCGATTTGCCATGGCAACCGAAAATGTTTTTGAACACTTAAAACAAAAATAATATTTTTTCCTTATTTTATATGACATTTTACAAAAAAAGTGTTTCAATTTTACACCAAAAATGTTGATGAAATTTACCTAAATGTGGTCCAGATTAGTGATTACCCATTTCATGATTTTAAATGTTTTAAAAACCCGTGCTTTTTTAAATGGAGATTTTTTTGTTCGAAGTGGTCAAAAACATTTTCGGTTTTCATGGCAAATCGAATGAGTAGCGCAACGTCTCCTTTTGGTAAATTTCATATCTCATATAGGTCTACATTACGCCCGACTTTGAACAAAATCGGCAATAAACACCTCGGATACTCTCCTTGTAAGTTGCGAGTAAGTTTACATTTTTAAGGATCTGAACTAAATCAAACGAACAACTTAAGGTTAAGTTAGCCATCCAACTTAAAAGTATGCAAACAAAATCAATAGAGCGAGTTTCAAAGTAAAGTTCTTTGGCCGGGTTTAACTCCTTTTACAAGTAGCGACTTAAAACTTGATGAAAGCTTCTATCCACCAGACGAAAAGGAAGAAGCGAAATTCGGAGTGGAACACATTTTTCTTACCATCAGCTTATAGGGTTAAGAAGTTCTCGCCCTAACTCTAACATCCAAATACGGAGCGAGGGGGGGGGGCAGGGAGGGTCAAAATCGTAATTACTTAACTATTACCTAGAGCCCCTGCCTGGAAAGGCTATTACATACGTCCATTAGTAAAGTCCCTTTCCTCAACCGGGAGCGGGCGTTGGCGTAAGTCCTTCCCGGGCCTTCAATTACTCGAGGAGTCTTAATCCAATTACCCCGTATCAGTTTCGAGGGGGCCCCACCACAGTTCGACGCCGACCGGCCAGTCGCGGGGGAAGGAGACCCCGCTACTGGGGTAATAACCGAGTTTAGGTGAATTTTATTCCGTCGGCGAAGAAAATCCCATACGTACAACAGCCACCGTTGACTACAACGGACGCTTCTATAGTTACAACCGAACCCCATCTATCACTGAGATTCTTCTATAAATACGTACGACAACAAATTTAAAAGTGGATATACGAGTTAACCAAAATCTCCGAAAAATTTACGCCCAGTAGTGTCAAAAGTAAATGAACCGAAGTTATGAGACTGCTATACTCCCATGTTGGAGGCGTTTTCCTTATGAAGTTACTGTTAGAGCTATATATTTATGTTGGGCTCGTAACGCTAGATGGCGAAACGGTCGCTAAAGAGAGAACGATATTTTGTTTATATAAATTCAGTCACGTGAACGCTCCTCTCTTTGTTTTTTATCTCTACCTCGGAGTTCTAGTTCGCCGCTGACTGCTCGTCCACTTGTTTTATTATTACTACTAAATAAAGAAGTTTGTTTTTAGCTATAACCCCTTTCACGGCTCAGTTATTATTTTCGTACACTACACGTTAAATCTAACAGTTACATTTTGACATTCGGTTTTTAATTGGAAAAGTTTAAACTTTACTATAAGGAAATTGATGAGAATATTCGTATTATATTATATCAAGCGTTTTCCATATGAAGTTACATTTTGACCTAGAATTTCAAATTTTACGCATTTCTAGGCCGAGCGAAAACGTTTCTGTTTTTATGAAACCATTTTTTATACATAGAAATACCCACAATTCCCAAGTGCATTTCAACGCGTCAAAAGACGGGGATGGAAATTAGCTTTTATTTGACTCGATTTTCTCATCATTTTGAAAAGGAAAACGCCCTCCGATTCTTAGCGCTATTTCGATAACTTCGGTTAATTTACTTAATTTTGATTATATCAAAAGTAAATGAACCGGAGGTATCAGACTGCTATACTCCCATGTTGGAGGCGTTTTCCTTATGAAGTTACATTTTGACCTCGAATTTGAAATTTTACGCCCTCCTAGGCCGAAAAAGAAAATATTTTTAGTTTTTAAGAAACCATTTTTTATACATATAGAAATAACTATACCCACAATTCCCAAGTGCAATTTATCGCGTCAAAAGACGGAGATGGAAATTAGCTTTTATTTAACTCGATTTTCTCATCATTTTGAAAAGGAAAACGCCCTCCGATTCTGAGCGCTGTTGCGATAACTTCGGTTATTTAAAAAATAAGTCTCTAATTCGGTTAAACCTGTGAAATGATCTAAGCTTGTCTGTGAGCCAAAAATTTGAAATTGGTGCCATCTAGCGTGAATAAAAGCATTAAAATCAAACCTCTAAAGACTAGTTCCCACTTGGCGAATTTTCGAGACGAATAAAATTTTCGCGCAATGGAAAAAGACGCGTTTTTTCGGTCGCTCGGGAAGCGGTTCTCACTTTAGCGCGAAAATTTAAAAACGCTGAAAACAACTCGCACGGGTTTTTAGTAAAGTTTTAGGCCTAACATAAAACATCAGTTCAAAATGAACCAAATGGATGTTCCTGTTGATAATTTCAATAAAGAAACGATTCTATTCGTGAGATAATTACCTTTACTTCAGTATCTTGGTCAAGTTGGCCGAGCCGCTTTTCTAAAGACGTAGGCTTAATAAGTGACGGACGGGAGCGGAAGAGATCGAGGGAACGCGTTTTCTGATTGGCGGAAGCTTTTTATCGCCAAGCTGTGGACGTCAAAAAATAGAACATTCGCTAGATACCGCGGAGACGCGACTTTAGCGGCGAATTTGAAAAAAATCGCAAATTTTATTCGCGAGCGTCAATTTTCAGCGCGAAAATTGTCTTTTTCGCTAACATTGTAAGTGGGAACTAGGCTTAATGGCTCATCATTTTCATAAAGAAAACGCCCTCCGATTTTGATCGCTGTTTCGATAACTTCGGTTCATTTACTTCTGGTAATGTCTACACATATTTTACGAAATTTATTTATTCCCTCGAGATTTGAAAAGAGTTTACGGTTTCAACAGATACTCGAAACTGATGCTCCGAAGGTGTTTCAAAAGTAACGCGAAACCAGTACTCAAAAAGCCAAGTTTGGGAAAATCATTAAGCCTAACGAAGTGTTTAGTTCAAAGGAACGCAGGCTGTCATAAAAGAGTACGGACTGGTAACGAAAAACAGAACAGTGGAGGGAGCGTGATCTGGGCGAGCGTGCTTCGAAAACTTAAAAGAGAATGTTTTCCGGCCTCGGCCCTTTACGTAAACAGGCGCTTCTTAAAAGGCACGAGCGTCTCTTCCCTTTAATAACCGATGAGTGTGTCTTAGTTACTTGTTGGCGGAAGATGGAAAGTTATTCTTTTCGGATGGGGCCGAGTGTTTTGGATAACGAAGTTACGCGTTCTATATCCACGCTACTCGCGTCTTGACCACCGCGAGTCAATTTCAATTAAGGAACTATAGCCTAACGCTAGTTCCGAAACAAGAACGGAACTTTTCCCGAAATGATAAAGGCATCCGCATATCGGATTGCATCCTGACTGAAAAGCCGAGCCCGCCTTTGTTTTGGCGCTGGAAGGGAATGCCTCATTAAGAGTTACAAAAAAAGGCGAAGCAGACGACACTAATGAGGCGGAATAGAGAAACAAGAGCAGCTTTTTGATCTTTTTAAGCCTCGATATATTCGCGCGCCGCCCAAACCAAACGAATTAAGAAACCCACTGGCCCCTTAACTACCTAATTACAATGGAAATGACCGGCCTGGGTCACGGAAAACACAAATTAGACGCATTTATAAATATTGTAAATCGCGCTCGTAAATTCAACAACCACTGGTGAAACGTACGAACGAACGAACAACTTCGCGGGGGAAAGGCGTCGTAGAAGGGGTTTGCGGAGCCCTGTTTTGATCAACGCGGTTCGCGTTTTCATAAATCAAATGATTATAAACACGTTTGGCCGGCGAAATATTAAGAACATAACTTTTCCCGTAATGGCCACAAACAAATCATAGAAGTTTCGGGATAAGAATTTATATACGAGTCAGACAGTGTAAAGTACAGTTTCTGCCGTATATTTATGAATAAAAAATGGACGATTATTGGTCATTCTTTCAAATAAAGTAGGCGAATCAAGGCCGAGAAAAATGTCTTTGGACGCTAATGATTATTAACGACGCGGGTTGCTCGAACCACCTCAGTCATCGGAATCAGTTCGTTGAGCTGGGAATTGGCTGCCGAGATACGTTAGGCCATAAGTTACATAATAAACGTAAGTATGACGCAGAACGTATTAGTTTAATGATAGTCTGTCGTGGAGTGGTTGCGAAATAGGAAGTTTCCGAACAGGAAACTCGTCCCTTCCTACTCTTTCCGTTGGCAAAATAGTTGGTTAGTTTGATGGCGAGAAATACGAGCGTACACCAATGAGGTAGAATAAATAGAGATCCAAAGAAATCTGGGATTCGCGGGACACGTTTTATTTGAATAGGAGAACTAGGCTTAAGTTTCAACTTTATCCTATCATGTTGGCGCCATCTGTTTCTATAAGCAAACACTAAAATATATTAAGGTTTAGTTCTCTAATAACACGATAGATGGAGCCAACACGATTTGATTAAGTTCATTTACTAGGCCTAACTCTCTGACTCTACAAATACTGTCCCCCGAAACGGTAGATCCTGGATCTCTATTTATTCTACTTCATTGGCGTACACGCGTTTAGGTTTGAAATTCGAAAATAACCAACTTCTGAAGTGGAGCCAGTGTTTCTAATAGTTATTTTCATCTTCCGATTCAATAATTCATCATTCTTTTCCAAAAGTCAGCGTTATTTACTCTTTAGAAGTCATTTGAATTTTCAATAGGTCTTGGCTGGTCCGTCGAAAAGACTGCCGGGGGACCGTCGGCGATTTTACGGGCATCCTCCAAATAGTATAGTAACAGTTCGCGGAGAGTTGTCAGTTCGTTGGTACGTAATATGGATTACGTTGTCATTGGCGAAACAGACTATCAATAAAAATTTTGCATTGGGTGAATAGGCAGTGGCTTACTTATTTTTATTATGTTACTTATGGTCAGGCGTATGAAAGTAGATATTTGACGCTGGAACGTTGGAGGTAGATCTAAAACCAAATGGATACGGCGCGCGGCGTGCAAAAATATGATAGATGTAGGAACAAATGTAACGGGAAAATGTAGAGAAAAAACATAAAAGTGACGCGGTAGGAAAGGTGCGAAAAGTGGCCTCCCAAAATAGTTCTCCTAATGGAAAGAAACGCGACGAAAAGTCGGCTAAAATTATCCGAGACTGTATGTGGTCTAATCCGCAGAAAGACGAGACTTTCGTGATGTTTTTGCCGAAGATATCTCCGTAATCTTTGACATTATAGGCGCTCTTTTTGGCGTCACTTTCCTCGCTTTCTTCCGGCGGCACGTACATAAAACTCTGGTAGCGGAAATCCTAGCCTCGATTTCGCGAACCCCGCAGCCCTCGATGCCCGAAGCCGACAGAGAGCGGGAACAAAATCAATGGCAAGCTGTTACGAGTGAGAGAGAAGCACTTTTTCTCTCTTCTAATACATCCCTCGGATCGCGAGAGGAGACTCCATACTGGCCCCTGAGGCACCAGCCTCATCCTAAAAAGAACCGAACTCGAGGGAACTGCCATTCGGACCCTACCGGTAATCGCGAAAAGGAGATTGAAGGGGGGGGGGACTCTGAGGGGAAATGGTCAGTTGTCTCACCCCCCATCCCGCCATCCTAAATGTTGAATAGACCGTTAGATAGATCTCGGGGTTATTGTCTGACGGAAACTAAAAGAGTAACCATTCCCTGTCTCTGGCTGCTATCCTATCCTAGTCTTAAGTTGGCTCGTACGTACCGGTGTGTCCGGTTGATGGACCTATTAAAGGAAGGATGGTTTTACTGGTTGTTGCTCGGACCCCTCTTTCGGCCGGCCTCTTTGCCCTTCTTGGTAATCCCCGCGACTCACCTTGACCCGGCCAAAAATGATAGAGCCATCACGTATATTAACGTTTCTTACTATATACTTCCAAAGAAACTCTTGTTTTTGAAGATAATCGATGATTTTTCCCACCAGGTATACAACTTCTCCATCGTTTTCTAGCTTAAAATTTAGGTCAAGTATGTCCCTAAAGATACATTTGGGTTCTGAAAGGTTTAGAATGTCTTCGCTAATGGACAAAATATGCCCAACTACTCCGACGGTCTTTGACAGAGTGTAAAAATAGCCTCGCGTTATGTTTTGTAAGTATATTGGCTCCTACGTTTATGAAATTTTATTAATACGGCTGTATCGCGATCTATAAAGTTTAGGTAGCACTGAAAAAAAATTGCTTTTTGTGATTTTCTCGATGCGACTTCGCAAGCTCCCTTTGTTCTTTGCAAACGCCGTTTCGAAAGAAAATATCCTTTAGTTATTTAATTAAACTAAATTCTTAAAATATGGTTTATAATGAGAGAGTTCGAAATTATGGGATATGGTTGCAGTCACTACGTCATCAGTGCGTTTCTGAAGAGAAAATTTGCAAGGTAGAATAAATTATACAGGATTTTGTAAAACAATTAAAACGGGAATATATATATATGGACTAATTAACACAGGGACACCCCGTTCCCGAATATTTGCTTCGGGCGATTGTTAAATGTGTGCTCTGGCGGTATAGTTAAGAAATAACGGAAATCTAGGGTCAAACGGGGAGTCTAAAAGTGGGGATTCAACATAAAGCTAGTCCATGTGGCTACCATGTCGTGGCGCGTAAATTTTCATTTTTCGGATTTAAACTAGCTAGAATTATCCTTAATTTGAAGTAAATAGAAAATGCATTTTTCTTCATTAACTTATGAAACGATGTTCATTTCTCCACTTAAAAAAGGGGAAAAATAATTGGATGTCGATTTTGTTTCAGGTAAGTGTTTACCAAGGCTTATTAAAAAGCCTTTTTATCGCTTTCAATTTTATAATTTATCTATTGTAAATATTGATTTTATTTTGTAGATGATGATGTTGATTTATGGTTTAGGGATTGGTATAAAAAACTCCACTCATATGCCCTATAAAAATATAATCTAATGTTAAAAAACTATCATAAAACGTATTGTCGCGGCAAAAAGACCGTTGTAAGAACTGAGATAGAACCATCGGCTATTTTGTTCAAAATTCAGAAGTGATATTGAAAACTACTAGATGGCGGTAGACGTTACCATTTTGTGACGTTTTGACTGGGGGGGGGGGGGTAAAAAGAGGAAGTGCATTTAACAAGGGCCTTTCGGGGCTCCCTATAGGAATTAACATGTGTACGGGGAGTCCCTGTGTTAATTAGTTCATGATATATATAGATATATATATATATATATATATATATATATATATATATAAATATGCATCATCTCTTGGTCATTTTTATGTATGACCTTATGGTTCTTTCTAAAGCCACGGTCACGCTAGAGCTTAAAACCCAGTTTAGGTCGTTTTGAATGCCAGTTTTGACCACCGACGATAATTCTTGGTTCACACGCGCAAAATTGCTTCACTCCGGTTCGCTTAACATCTCTTCAAATTATGAACATATTTTTTAAAATACTAAAATGTATCCCAAAACAATTAGTTAATCATGTGTAATATTATTGGACATTATTTAGAATTTTATTCCCATTATATTTGAAAATACGAGCAATTTGACTTCCCCACCTTGTCGTTTTGAAAGCGATTCTGAGCGAACCGACTTGGACGAGTTGGTTCCCGAACCAACACGAAGTGATTTCTCACGCTGGTTTCGAAAACTAGTTCTCTAAAACGAAGCGGTTTTAGGGGTTTTAGGGGTGAGTGTGAACCTGGCTTATTTGGAACCGAGTCTCCAAACCCAACGGTTTTCGAGATATATTTTGAATGACCTTGAGGACATGGTTCAAGGTCATTGAGTTTTGTATTATTTAATGTCCACCCCCCCCCCGCGCGAGCTAGGCGATCTGAAAATATCAAATTCCTAGGAAAAATTACTTTTCAATTATTAGCCCTTGATCATTCTGTAGTGGAAACCCTGTACAGTGTTCAAAATGATAATTATCACTAACACACGTAATTTTTATCATTTAACCAAACCATTTTACAAGTTTTCTTTGCAGGTTCTCAAGCACTGTCTTAACGTTTCTAACGTTACAAACTTTTACAAGCGTTAGTGGTCGTATTTGGAATAAGTACAAGAATTTTAGTTTCGCACGAACGAATACCACAATTCTCTTTTCTTGAACTCTGGTCGAAACGGCGTTGACCGGAAAGGTGCGCGTGAAAAGTTAGCTCGTGTGAAAAGACACAAAAACCTCCTATTAAAAAAAAGGGTTTTAATTAGCCTCATTAAAAATAGAACCACTTATCATTAATCATTCGTGAATGAATTCGAATCCTAACGATTCGCGACACGGTCAAAGAGGCGGATAAAGATCGGTTTCTTGTTTCGGTAGATTAATTCAACGATAGGAATACAGCCGAAGGAACCACAGCACGCCCTAGATTTCGCGTGTACTAACATTTATTGCACCTCCAGGCCGGTCCCATTTTTAGTATTTTTAATCCGGAAGATTCTAACGAAAATTTATCTTCTCAAGAAACAGACAACAGCAACGATATAATTAGTCACACTTGAAAAGTGGCTGCTCATTCACAGAGGCGACCGAATAGCAAATCACTATACTTTCGAGTGTACTAGTAATCGTTATTAAATAATTTCAATCACGATTTGATCGATTCGTTAACGATTTGATCGGTTCGTTACAGATTTAATCGTTTCGTTAACGATTTAATCGTTTCGTTAACGATTTTACAGTTTCGTTAACGATTTGATCGTTTCATTAACGATTTGATCGTTTCATTAACGATTTGATCGTTTCATTAACGATTTGATCGTTTCATTAACGATTTGATCGTTTCATTAACGATTTGATCGTTTCATTAATGATTTCATCGATTCGGTAACGATTAAATCGATTGGTTAACGGTATAATCGTTTCGCTAATGATTTCATCGATTCGGTAACGATTTAATCGATTGGTTAACGGTATAATCGTTTCGCTAATGATCTAATCGTTTCCTTCGCGATTAAATCGTTTTGTTTCCAAAACGATTTTGTTATTTCAAACACGATTTTGTTATTTCAAACCCGATTTAACCGTTTCATTAACAATTTAATCGTTTCATTAACAATTTAATCGTTTCATTAACAATTTAATCGTTTCATTAACAATTTAATCGTTTCATTAACAATTTAATCGTTTCATTAACAATTTAATCGTTTCATTAACAATTTAATCGTTTCATTAACAATTTAATCGTTTCATTAACAATTTAATCGTTTCATTAACAATTTAATCATTTCATTAACAATTTAATCGTTTCATTAACAATTTAATCGTTTCATTAACAATTTAATCATTTCATTAACAATTTAATCGTTTCATTAAAAATTTAATCGTTTCATTAACAGTTTAATCGTTTAATTAACAATTTAATCGTTTTGTTAACGATATTTTTTATTTTTAGATAACGAATTAAATTTGCAGTTTAAACTGGGAAATCATTGCATTTCTAATCGGATGATAAAATTAAAATATTTTTCGCTAGGGCAACGTTAGGAGCCGATACCTTAAAGCACCTTTTTAATACGGAAAACACCCCGGAAGTTTTCTTTGGTGCCACCAATTTCTTTACCTTGTAGTGGGGTTTCAACCAAAACTACCTACGTCACCACCATGGCCACCTATCCCCTAATAGAAGCGAAATTAAAATAGCTACAATTGTGGAGTGCAAAGTTTTATTTTAAATGTTACTTTCATTATAATATTACATTATTATTAATGAATAAATATTCATTATATAAAAAGATATAACTTATAACTTAAGAAAAATAATATATTTGTAATATTTAGTTAATATAATAAAACTTATGAATAATTTTTCGGTATGCAATAGCGTAACACCGAAGCCATAAGCTGCAGAATCAGAAAAAAAAAGTGAAATCATATTTAAATTTTTTTAAACAGTTAATTTAACTATCATTAAATGACCTTAAAGTATAAGTACCTTAGTATTTATAAAATTAAATAATTTTAACTTCCACATAGCTTTGCAATGCCATTTTTGGAATGTACGATTTTTTGTTAAAGGGGAACGGTCAAGCTTTAACCAGTTAGATAGCATTAAACCCCATTAAAAACTAAAATTTATGGCGAAAACCGCGTCAAAAAATATTGAGTGGTTAATTTTTAATAAAATAAAGAAATTTCGGGAAATTGAAAAGCGCGCGTCCGCCGCGACACCCGGTGAGAAGTCGGTGGGACAGAAAATTAACGTAAAAGCGCGCGCTGCTGAAGACGCGAAAAATTTGTTTTACACGCGCGGCGCGTTCCAGTTATAAGAGACCTAAGCCTAAATTGCGCGATTTTAAAAGTTAGGATAGTTCGCAAATCGCTCATACGGGGTTAGGGGCGCTGGCGGCAGCCCCTAAGATGGCGGCGAAAATTCAAACTCAAACACCTGGCGTTATTTTTCGTTTCAACTTTTTAGCCCAAAAGCTATTTTTTCAAGACAAAAAAGTTACGTGTTAGTATATTGAACGTCTTGTTAATCTTTTGATACGGAAATAAGGCCATATTTGGAAAAGCTTGGCCGTTCCCCTTTAAGACTACATTTCCCGTGACGACTGTGGTCTACAACGAATAACAACACCGATAAACTAACGATTATAAAAATTGTACAGTATAATATTTGGATTTGAGATTGAAGAGTGGAGTATTATAAGCGGCAAATTGAAGTCATATTTAATTTAGAGATTTATATAAGGATACTTCCTTGCAGTCTCACTTTGCGTAGCGCTACTTTTGTTTGTGGGAACTAGAATTTATTCTATAATTCTAATTTTTTACGAAATGTTTGAAAATGTTTCCGAAAAATTTGCCGAATTTCCGAAGCATTTGACGCCAAAATCTGTTACCAAATGGTCTGAAAATATTTGGCAAAATGTTATCCAAAATAGTGTATCTTTCAAAACATTTTTACTTACTGACAAATGTCTTGTTTATCTTTCCGTTGAAGTTATTCTTTCCAAGTTAAGTTACTTTTTACCAGATCTTCTACATCGAAAAATATTGTATCAGTGACCGGTATTTGTGACGTAACATTTTAGCTTTACGAAATTTGCGAACAGCCCCTGTATAGAATCTGCACGCATTTTGATTTTAGGGAAAAACTGAACTACATTGTGATATTTTTAATATTAGGATTTAAAAAGACCGAAATTTTAATTGAATGTAAGAACAAAGAATCATTTCAATTTAACTTTTCATTTTTTATTCAAAAATACAGGTAAAAACAGGCCTTTCTTTTCCCCGCAGGTTCGAATGAGAAAAGAATGAAATAAAATAGTCTGCTCTTTTTCAACAATTCCCCGGCGAATTTACAAATCTTTTTCCTTTCGTGTTTTTTTCCTTTTCTGAATAATCCGCCAATTTCTCTTTCGGCCACGAACTGGAATCCACTGTTCCGAAATTCCTCGCAAAGATCTTAGATCGACCGCCGCCGCAACAGTCGCCCTGGAATAAATAGCGAGGCGTCGTTACGATTTCAATCTCGACTTATCCGCGAACCTTTTCCCCCTAATTAATTACGTTTTACGATTTTTCCAAGTCGAAGGAAAAAGTATAAAAGAACAGAACGGGAAAAGGACCTCGATTCTATTTGATTATGTCAGATTAATCGCCGTTCTATTCGATTTGTTTCAACTATAAGCCGCGAGAAAATCGATTGATCGTTCGACGATCCATACACGTAATGGATTACCGCGTTTCGTGGTTGAAATTTAGGCTTAAAGGGGAACGGCCAAGCTTTTCCAAATATGGCCTTATTTCCGTATCAAAAGATTAACAAGACGTTCAATATACTAGCACGTACCTTTTTTGTCTTGAAAAAATAGCTTTTGGCCGAAAAAGTTGAAACGAAAAATAACGCCAGGTGTTTGGGTTTGGATTTTCGCCGCCATCTTAGGGGCTGCCGCCAGCGCCCCTAAGCCCGTATGAGTGATTTGCGAACTATCCTAACTTTTAAAATCGCGCAATTTAGGCTTAAGTCTCTTATAACTGGAACGCGCCGCGCGTGCAAAACCAATTTTTCGCGTCTTCAGCAGCGCACGCTTTTACGTTGTTTTTCTGTCTCACCAGGTGTCGCGGCGGACGCGCGCTTTTCGATTTCCCGAATTTTTTTTATTTTATTAAAAATTAACCACTCAATATTTTTTGATGCGGTTTTCGCAATAAATTTTAGTTTTTAATGGGCTATAGGGCTATCTAACTGGTTAAAGCTTGACCGTTCCCCTTTAATCTTATACGATATCGTTTACATTTGGAACTGAGGAATGGACTATAGATTATTTTACTCGGATATTCTCGGGATCGTTATATCTTTGGCTAAAATCAAATTGCTTGTTTAGAGAAAGTATATTGTAACCACTTACCGCTATTTTAAAAATCGTTGAGTTATACCATAGCTATTCAACTTTGAGGAGGTTGGATTACCACCAGTAATAGAAACGCGTATCCCACAATAAGTCAGAGTTCTTTCCCCTTCTAGAATGAAGGACAGTTCCTATTATGTTGAATTATAAATAAACTAATAATAAAATTTATATATAATTAAATTCATGATTTTTTTTACCTAATGTAGTTAACCAAGTTTATAAATAAGTTAACTATATGGCACTCCCGTGCAATAATGATAAAAAAAGGGAAATTTGGGGAAGGGAAGTTTCACTTATGGACGAAATCCAAAAGCTTCTGTAAGTGAACCTCTTACAGTTTAATAGCCCTGGTTGAACCTGGATTGTTACCAGAGAGAATTCTCTCTGTTGTTACCTTAGAGGGAAAATTCGGTACATTCAAGTACGATACTTTTTAATTGATTCACTTTAAAAAAAGTGGGACTATATAGAAACCAGTGTTATGTATGCTTTTTTTATAGAAATATGATAATACAGAAAATGGCCATTTGTCAACGCACATTTTCAGCTGGGCTCGTCCACTAGTCACAGCTTTTCAAATGGATTTAATTAGGAAAAAGTATAGTTAAATACACTGAAGGCGCTTCTTATAACCTCTTACAAACCCACATACTCTGCTCCTGACTGTAAAAAATCCATTTATATACGTATTTCGACTATTTATGATGTTTTTGCTTTAACATGACGTTCTTGGTGCAGATATATATATTTTTTTCTCTGTGCTTTGCGTCGTCTGCTCGCGCGTTTTCTCTTTGATGTCTGCCTAATTTCCTTGTCACCCCAACCTGTTACGAAAAATGCGAAAGGAATGGCGGACGGCGGGGGGGGGGGGGGGGGGGATTCGAACGCGTCTACAAAAAGTAACTTTCGATGACTGAAGATTCAGTTTCCTATCTCTCTCTCCTTCTCTCCCCTCGCCAGCCCCATCTAGGGTTCTTTTTCAACCAAAGCAATGGTGCTGTCTGTAGAATATTGGGAAACCCTTAAATAGTTGCAAAAGGTAATTTAATCTTTATTAAATAGATTAAATAGAGATGGAATTATTAAATCGTGATTGAAATGATTAAATTGTTATTAAAGTGATTAAATTGTTATTAAAATGATTAAATGGTTATTAAAATGATTAAATTGTTATTAAAATGATTAAATTGTTATTTAAATGATTAAATTATTAAAGTTGGAATGATTAAATAGGGATTGAAATGATTAAATAGAGCTTGAAATTATTAAATAGAGATTGAAATGATTAAATGGAGAGTGAAATGATAAAATCGTGATTGAAATGATTAAGTAAGATATTGAAATGATTAAATAGTGATTGAAATGATTAAATAGAGATTGAAATTATCAAATCGTGGTTAAAATAATTAAATCGTCATTGAAATGATTAAATCCTGGCTTCAATTATCAAATCATGATTGAAATGATTAAATAGTGATTGAAATGATTAATTAAGAGATTGAAATGATTAAATAGTGATTGAAATGATTAAATAAGAGATTGAAATGATTAAATAGTGATTGAAATGATTAAATAAGAGATTGAAATGATTAAATAAGAGATTGAAATGATTAAATAAGAGATTGAAATGATTAAATAAGAGATTGAAATGATTAAATAAGAGATTGAAATGATTAAATTGATATTGAAATTATTAAAAAGTGATTGAAATGATTAAATCTTGACTGAAATGATTAAATCGTGATTGAAATGATTAAATCGTGATTGAAATGATTAAATCGTGATTGAAATGATTAAATCGTGATTAAAATGATTAAATCGTGATTGAAATAATTAAATCGTGGTGGAAACGATTAAATTGTGATTTAAAATACGAAATAGTGACTTAAATCCTTAAATTGTGCAAAGATCACTTGAATAATAATTAGAATTCGCGTTGCCGATTCCAGAGAGTGGTCCGAACGAAGACTAATTAACGGCCAATGTGATAATTAGAAATGTTAGGTTCCTGATCTCAAGGATTGCATTCATTTAAAGTTTTTAATTTTCCGGAAAAAGAAAATGCGGAAAATTTTCAAAAAAAATTCCGGGATTGCGGAAATTTTTCGAAAAACGGAAAAATAAAAAAATTTAAACATTAAGTACTTTTTAAGGGTTTTTTATATTTTTATCGTTTTATCGATATAATATGTCTAATAACAATAAACATACTAAAAATATTAATAGTTTTTCATTGTTAACCAGTTTAAACTAGTCTAGAGGTTTAGTTCTACTTTTAGATTCGAAAAAATGAGGCGAAAATTCCGCTTTATTGAAATTTGCAAACAATATTAGTCTAATCATGGAATGAAAACTTTTAATTTTTTTTCAGAAAAATACGTAAATTTTCCGGAAAAAAGGCCTCGGTCATTTTCCGGAAAATTTTCCGACTTACAACACTACTTTCATTATTATAGATGTAAGGTGTTATTGATAGACTGCTCCCCATTGAGTTTACATTGTGTCGCAGAAGCGTCTTTTGACTAATTAATTAAAATTCGTCGGAGATACGTTGCCAATTAGGAATTTACGTTTTCTTGCAATGCGTTGGCAGCAATTTCTTCTCCTTATGGACGAATTAATTCGAAGAAAATGTAGGTTTACTTTTAAAGCATAAGCATACAAACGTTTTCTGTATTTTCTAAATTTAAAACCGTTGAAATTAAATATTATTGTTTATTATTGTTTATACGAGCAAATATTGCAAGAGTAAGGGTGTTGTTTGAGTTACTACAGGCCATATAAATCTTCTAGTGCAATTCTGCGCTATAGATGATAATATTTTGAAAATGCTCAATAAGAGATAGGCTTCGTGCGTAGTTCAAATTTTGGTCACAAGTATCGCCACATATAAACCCAGTTTTAAATTTAATATATATCTGCTCATTCAAAATTATTTCTACACAAAAGCTGAAAGTTTCCACCGAAGAACATTGAAATTCAAAAGTTTTCTGCTATTTTTTTACATATTTAGTTTACGAATATTAAGGCAGATGGCGCTATATTTCCTAAGCTCGAAACCTACAGGTCAAAAATAAATTTTTAAAATGCCAAAACGCTGTGACATACGGTGGCTCACAAAAAAATAGTTATTTCCAATTTAAATTAGACTTTAAATTAGTTTTAGCAATGTTAAATATTATCCAAAATAATAAACACGATGAGGCTGATGACGTATATTTCCAGTTTCCGGAAATATTAAATATTCCGCAAATCAGAAAAATAAAAAATTTAAACATATATTACTTTTTAAGGGTTTTATTCTAGACTAGTCCAGAGGTTTCGTTTTACTTTTGGATTTGAAAAAATTTGCGAAAAGTATTAAGCTAATCATGGAATGAAAAACCTTTTTTCTTTTTTTTCCCGGAAAAATACGGGAAAGTTTTCGACTTACAACTCTAGAAAGGAGTGTTATAAAATATATTTTATATATAAACGTTTCTACAAATGACAATTTATGGCCATGAGTAATATTTAATATTGTGGAGGGGAACATAGCACATAGAGAAAGACCCCAAAAATATCTTAGTATGAGAAAAATTCTGTTCCAAATTCTTATATTATTCGAAAATTTACATTTTATTATCTTGAAAGACAAAGGCGCGAGTTCCGGCAAAGAAACTGTTGATAAAAGAGGCATTGTAATCGACTTTTCAATGCTTTCTTCCCAGCAAAATTTCAATTGTCATCCTAAAATATCTGCTCTCAAAGAATCGTTTAAATTTAAAGTTTTAGCTTGGACAAATAAACCATTAGAGCCGATTTATTAGCTAAACCTCCATTTTTCAAATATCATCGACAGCGCTCTTACTGTTAGCATCGTGAAACGTTTCCACCCATAAACCGGGCTGGCGCTAGGATTTTCGGGCCCCAGGTAATTTTTACTCCAAAATTTGTTTTTTTTGGAAATAGTCAGATAGTTTTAGTTAGGCAACCGTTCCGGCGGCCCCTTTCGGAGGCCCGGGCCCGGGGTACTTTTGCCCCGCTTACCCCCCCCCCCCCCACTAACGCCGGCCCTGCCCATAAACAAAGCGCGTGCTTAAAACTTTAAACGCCGAGCTAACAATATTAGGCCTAACATCATCCCCTTATTCTATTGCGGCGCTTGCGCGTGCGTGTTCAATATTTGGGTCTGCTCCAAAATCACCAAGTCTACTAGAGGCGATGCATCAGCGTAAGCCACGCTCCGGTTCGCATTTGATCAGTGCCATCAGTCCACTTAAGTTTCAATTTGGATTTCCTAATTGGGATATAAGGCACGGTCATGTTCGCATTTGATCAGCGCCTTTCAAACTTTCATTAAGAGTCGCCGCACATTCAATAGATTGGGGACCAGATATTGAAATTTGATATCTAGGAGACCGTTTGGGCGAATATGAAAATGTTACATCAATCGATAGCTTGCTAATGCCCACCTTTGTTGATGCGTGTCTTTAACGAGACTCGGCACACATCGTAGATGCGAAACTTTGTTATGGCGGCTCTGACTTGTTACTTTTCAGATCAAAAGATATAGCCTAACTAATATTTGCTAACAGGCTAGCTGGTATTTTTTTAGGTTCATTTAATAAGTGTGCGATTACTCAAACATCATCGATTACTCGGCTTTTTTTGAGGTCATGTACTCAAACTCGACCTCGAATAAGTAATTGGAGAATTACCGAGTACCAAAAAATTGCACATTCGGACACCCGATAATAAGCTACTCTCTAAACTCGTCGAGTATTTGTCTTTCTATCCTCGTGGCTTCAAAGTTCAAAGTGGGGTTTTTACAACTTTTGGGGAGCAATAAACGGTACCTACAAAGTTGTGGAAACTGTGGTTCATTTAAATTAAAGGAATATTTTTCAGCATTGAAAGTTACTATAAATTTAATTTCATAATTTCTTGAAAAAAACCAGCTAATCAAGTATTCGTTAAAAATATTACTCGAGGGGTTTTTTAGTTACTCGACTCGAAGAAGAGAAAGTTTCCCCTAAATCAAGTACTCGATTACTCGACTCGAGTTAAATATTACTCGGCTCGATAACCAACTCGATTGACCTAAAACCACTAATCATACAGCCATATTAATAAGTGGTTTTTAAAATTTAGCTACCTGAGCTTAATCTGTATTATTAAAGAATGATTTGACATGTGAAAAACCGGCAACCTCTTTTCAATGTTGACGGCGATTTAGGCTTTAAAATAGGCTTTATTCCCATTCGACCAAAATCCCATTCGACCGAAGGCGGGTTTTTGAGGTGTCCCATTCGACCGAATTCCGCCGAAACGTGCGGTTTTTATGTGTCCCATTCGACCGAACGCTGCTATATAAATTGGCTTTTGCTATGTTTTCAATTTAGTTACTGAAGTCGTTTGCAATGGAGCGGATAGCTAATAAAGGAGGGTATTTATACATCAATAATAATTATTTATTCCGTCTTAATCTCAAAATGAAGTAGCACTCTCCCTACTAGATGCAGTAGCTATGAATTTAGCTATGCCATTTTAATATCTTTGTACTATGCATTTATTTGAAAATAAAATGGAATGAGCATGAATTATATTTTTATCTTCACCTAGTCAAGAAAAGTAACTGAACCAAAACTGAAATAGTAAACTTAACCAACTCTAACCGAACCTAACCTAACCTAACCTAACCTAACCTAACCTAACCTAACCTAAACATGGATCTTCGATAGTACATACCTTATAAATAAAATACCAAATCACCCCGCCAATTGGGCTACATTTTAAAATTCTTTCGGTCGAATGGGATTTCGGTCGAATGGGAATAAACGTTAAAATAGACCTTTTCAATTTACATATAGCCCACGTAGTGGCCAACGCGATAAGTTTATAAAATGCTGTTAAGATGATTTGCTATTATTCAGCACAGTGCAGACGAAAATTCAGTAGCTTATGAATTTCTCACATTGGCCGCTACGTGGATCTGTATAAATTGGAAAGGCTACTATATAAAGTAGAGTTGTTAATTTTCCAGAAAAATTAAATGCGGAAAAATTTCCAGAAAATTTTCTGCAAATCGGAAAAATAAAAGAAGTTCAGTTTTACTTTTGGATTCGAAAAGTTGATGCGAAAATGCCGCGAAATTTAAATTTACGAACAATATTCGGCTAATCATGGAATGAAAATAAAATAAATAAATAAATAAAAATAAATAAATACGGATTATTTTCTGGAAAAAAAGTCTCGACATTTTTCCAACTTACAACGAAATATTTATAAATGAAATATTTATTTTCAAAAAGTGTCAAGTCAAAATAATAATAATAATCAGCAAGCCTAATAACAAAGGTACCCAAGTTAAAATAAAGAGATTTATTTATACTGTCATCGTGTTCCAATTAATAGGGGAAGGAAAATCGACCGGATAAAGAATTGATTAATTGTACGCAAATAACAAGAAGGTATTATATACTAATGGTTTGTTACTTTCTTAATGTTTAGGTATAGTTAGGCGTTATTAAAAAAAATGAGGACACTTAAACGAGAAGAGCTGATGAAAACTAATTGAGAGTTTAAGTATTATAATTACGGGCGAAGTGTTTTCGAATTTCATCTTCTACATTTAGTTTTTTTTTTTGGCCGCAACATTTTAAATTTCTTGATCATTTGAAACCCTCATCATCAATCTAAGACGAAAGATGTTGCCCTAAACGAAGCCAAGCTACACGATGAAAGTCAAAAATTAAGCTTGTAATTACCCTTTTCAAAAGTTGGCAGCCAGAGAAGCGCGCTAGAAAACAAGTGATGAATGTTGTTTCAAACTTTTAAGACATTGCCCGTCAAGTCCCGAATTCGGAAGCGATTAAGGCTTTCGCCAAGAAATTTTCACATACTCCGCGTGAGAAAATAAACTCAGAAAATGATCTATAAGCCTCGGCTACCCGGCATGCCCTTTTTCTGAACCGCAAATTTCAACGCCGAGGCTTAGCCTTGTAACCTATTATTAGCGAAATCTACCCTTTCGCCCCCTCAACCCTAACGCGCGAAATCACAAAAATGAAAAGGCAATTTAGAGTCTTATTTTAAAGCTATATAACCTTTAGACTAGCGCTAGCTGATAACAGAAGTTAATTATACACGCAGTTACTTGGAAGTTTGAGGTTATCATCCTATTTTTATATACTTTTACAAATTGAAGGTAATTATCATGTGCCACAATTAATAAAATGATAAACGTTTACGATGGAAATTTTTTTCGACCAAAGCTATACGATGGAAAAGGTTATCTACAAAAGTTATACGATGGAAAAGGTTATCTACAAAAGTTATACGATGGAAAAGGTTATCGACAAAAGTTATATGATGGAAAAGGTTATCGACAAAAGTTAAACGATGGAAAAGGTTATCGACAAAAGATAAACGATTGAAAAAAGTTATCGACAAAAGTTAAACGATTGAATGCCAAAAATAATCCATTGGATTATTTTGGGCATTGGATTATTTTTGGAATCAGATAATTTTTGGCATTGGATTAAATCCAATGCCAAAAATTATATGATTCCAAAAATAATCCAATGCCAAAAATTATCTTATTCCAGAAATAATCCAATGCCAAAAATTATCTTATTCCAGAAATACTCCAATGCCAAACATTATCTTATTCCAGAAATAATCCAATGCCATAAATTATCTGATTCCAGAAATAATCCAATGCCAAAAATTATCTTATTCCAGAAATAATCCAATGCCAAAAATTATATTATTCCAGAAATACTCCAATGCCAAACATTCTTATTCCAGAAATAATCCAATGCCAAAAATTATCTTATTCCAGAAATAATCCAATGCCAAAAATTATCTTATTCCAGAAATAATCCAATGCCAAAAATTATCTTATTCCAGAAATAATCCAATGCCAAAAATTATCTTATTCCAGAAATAATCCAATGCCAAAAATTATCTTATTCCAGAAGTAATCCAATGCCAAAAATTATCTGATTCCAGAAATAATCCAATGCCAAAAATTATCTTATTAAGAGAAATAATCCAATGCCAAAAATTATCTTATTCCAGAAATAATCCAATGCCAAAAATTATCTTATTCCAGAAATAATCCAATGCCAAAAATTATCTTATTCCAGAAATAATCCAATGCCAAAAATTATCTTATTCCAGAAATAATCCAATGCCAAAAATTATCTTATTCCAGAAATAATCCAATGCCAAAAATTATCTTATTCCAGAAATAATCCAATGCCAAAAATTATCTTATTCCAGAAGTAATCCAATGCCAAAAATTATCTTATTCCAGAAATAATCCAATGCCAAAAATTATCTTATTCCAGAAATAATCCAATGCCAAAAATTATCTTATTCCAGAAATAATCCAATGCCAAAAATTATCTTATTCCAGAAGTAATCCAATGCCAAAAATTATCTTATTCCAGAAATAATCCAATGCCAAAAATTATCTTATTCCAGAAATAATCCAATGCCAAAAATTATCTTATTCCAGAAATAATCCAATGCCAAAAATTATCTTATTCCAGAAGTAATCCAATGCCAAAAATTATCTGATTCCAGAAATAATCCAATGCCAAAAATTATCTTATTAAGAGAAATAATCCAATGCCAAAAATTATCTTATTCCAGAAATAATCCAATGCCAAAAATTATCTTATTCCAGAAATAATCCAATGCCAAAAATTATCTTATTCCAGAAATAATCCAATGCCAAAAATTATCTTATTCCAGAAATAATCCAATGCCAAAAATTATCTTATTCCAGAAATAATCCAATGCCAAAAATTATCTTATTCCAGAAGTAATCCAATGCCAAAAATTATCTGATTCCAGAAATAATCCAATGCCAAAAATTATCTTATTAAGAGAAATACTCCAATGCCAAACATTATCTTATTCCAGAAATAATCCAATGCCATAAATTATCTGATTCCAGAAATAATCCAATGCCAAAAATTATCTTATTCCAGAAATAATCCAATGCCAAAAATTATATTATTCCAGAAATACTCCAATGCCAAACATTCTTATTCCAGAAATAATCCAATGCCAAAAATTATCTTATTCCAGAAATAATCCAATGCCAAAAATTATCTTATTCCAGAAATAATCCAATGCCAAAAATTATCTTATTCCAGAAGTAATCCAATGCCAAAAATTATCTGATTCCAGAAATAATCCAATGCCAAAAATTATCTTATTAAGAGAAATAATCCAATGCCAAAAATTATCTTATTCCAGAAATAATCCAATGCCAAAAATTATCTTATTCCAGAAATAATCCAATGCCAAAAATTATCTTATTCCAGAAATAATCCAATGCCAAAAATTATCTTATTCCAGAAATAATCCAATGCCAAAAATTATCTTATTCCAGAAATAATCCAATGCCAAAAATTATCTTATTCCAGAAATAATCCAATGCCAAAAATTATCTTATTCCAGAAGTAATCCAATGCCAAAAATTATCTTATTCCAGAAATAATCCAATGCCAAAAATTATCTTATTAAGAGAAATACTCCAATGCCAAACATTATCTTATTCCAGAAATAATCCAATGCCATAAATTATCTGATTCCAGAAATAATCCAATGCCAAAAATTATCTTATTCCAGAAATAATCCAATGCCAAAAATTATCTTATTAAGAGAAATACTCCAATGCCAAACATTATCTTATTCCAGAAATAATCCAATGCCAAAAATTATCTTATTAAGAGAAATACTCCAATGCCAAACATTATCTTATTCCAGAAATAATCCAATGCCATAAATTATCTGATTCCAGAAATAATCCAATGCCAAAAATTATCTTATTAAGAGAAATACTCCAATGCCAAACATTATCTTATTCCAGAAATAATCCAATGCCAAAAATTATCTTATTAAGAGAAATACTCCAATGCCAAACATTATCTTATTCCAGAAATAATCCAATGCCATAAATTATCTGATTCCAGAAATAATCCAATGCCAAAAATTATCTGATTCCAGAAATAATCCAATGCCAAAAATTATCTTATTAAGAGAAATACTCCAATGCCAAACATTATCTTATTCCAGAAATAATCCAATGCCATAAATTATCTGATTCCAGAAATAATCCAATGCCAAAAATTATCTTATTCCAGAAATAATCCAATGCCAAAAATTATATTATTCCAGAAATACTCCAATGCCAAACATTCTTATTCCAGAAATAATCCAATGCCAAAAATTATCTTATTCCAGAAATAATCCAATGCCAAAAATTATCTTATTCCAGAAATAATCCAATGCCAAAAATTATCTTATTCCAGAAGTAATCCAATGCCAAAAATTATCTGATTCCAGAAATAATCCAATGCCAAAAATTATCTTATTAAGAGAAATAATCCAATGCCAAAAATTATCTTATTCCAGAAATAATCCAATGCCAAAAATTATCTTATTCCAGAAATAATCCAATGCCAAAAATTATCTTATTCCAGAAATAATCCAATGCCAAAAATTATCTTATTCCAGAAATAATCCAATGCCAAAAATTATCTTATTCCAGAAATAATCCAATGCCAAAAATTATCTTATTCCAGAAATAATCCAATGCCAAAAATTATCTTATTCCAGAAGTAATCCAATGCCAAAAATTATCTTATTCCAGAAATAATCCAATGCCAAAAATTATCTTATTCCAGAAATAATCCAATGCCAAAAATTATCTTATTCCAGAAATAATCCAATGCCAAAAATTATCTTATTCCAGAAGTAATCCAATGCCAAAAATTATCTTATTCCAGAAATAATCCAATGCCAAAAATTATCTTATTCCAGAAATAATCCAATGCCAAAAATTATCTTATTCCAGAAATAATCCAATGCCAAAAATTATCTTATTCCAGAAGTAATCCAATGCCAAAAATTATCTGATTCCAGAAATAATCCAATGCCAAAAATTATCTTATTAAGAGAAATAATCCAATGCCAAAAATTATCTTATTCCAGAAATAATCCAATGCCAAAAATTATCTTATTCCAGAAATAATCCAATGCCAAAAATTATCTTATTCCAGAAATAATCCAATGCCAAAAATTATCTTATTCCAGAAATAATCCAATGCCAAAAATTATCTTATTCCAGAAATAATCCAATGCCAAAAATTATCTTATTCCAGAAGTAATCCAATGCCAAAAATTATCTGATTCCAGAAATAATCCAATGCCAAAAATTATCTTATTAAGAGAAATACTCCAATGCCAAACATTATCTTATTCCAGAAATAATCCAATGCCATAAATTATCTGATTCCAGAAATAATCCAATGCCAAAAATTATCTTATTCCAGAAATAATCCAATGCCAAAAATTATATTATTCCAGAAATACTCCAATGCCAAACATTCTTATTCCAGAAATAATCCAATGCCAAAAATTATCTTATTCCAGAAATAATCCAATGCCAAAAATTATCTTATTCCAGAAATAATCCAATGCCAAAAATTATCTTATTCCAGAAATAATCCAATGCCAAAAATTATCTTATTCCAGAAATAATCCAATGCCAAAAATTATCTTATTCCAGAAGTAATCCAATGCCAAAAATTATCTGATTCCAGAAATAATCCAATGCCAAAAATTATCTTATTAAGAGAAATAATCCAATGCCAAAAATTATCTTATTCCAGAAATAATCCAATGCCAAAAATTATCTTATTCCAGAAATAATCCAATGCCAAAAATTATCTTATTCCAGAAGTAATCCAATGCCAAAAATTATCTGATTCCAGAAATAATCCAATGCCAAAAATTATCTTATTCCAGAAATAATCCAATGCCAAAAATTATTTGATTCCAGAAATAATCCAATGCCAAAAATTATCTGATTCCAAAAATAATCCAATGCCAAAAATTATCTGATTCCAAAAATAATCCAATGCCAAAAATTATGTGATTCCAAAAATAATCCAATGCCAAAAATTATCTGATTTCAAAAATAATCCAATGCCAAAAATTATACATGTATTATTCCAAAAATAATCCAATGCCAAAAATTATACATGTATTATTCCAAAAATAATCCAATGCCAAAATTTATCTGATTCCAAAAATTATCTGATTCCAGAAATGATATAATGTCAAAAATTATCTGATTCAAAATATAATCCAATGCCAAAAATTATCTGATTCCAAAAATAATCCAATGACCAACATTATCCTTTTCCAAACATGATCATGTTGCCAAAAGGATTCAACCGATGCCAAAGAACCATAAAATAATAAATACAGTTTTCTATTTTCACAATTATCAGATTTCCAAATGAAGGCGACCTCATTATCAAATCCAATCTTAAAAAGGCACGCAAAGTTTCGTTGCGGACTTTAAGGAGAAGCGTTTCGTGTATAATGAGTTCCATTTCTTTCTTTTAAAGCGCGTCTCATCCTTCATAAGATTTTCTTCATTTCGTAAAAATCAAATGTTTTTTGGCACCCTTGTTTTCCGTAAAATTGGCTTTTTCGCGCCTTAAGATTAATAGCTTCATTTTTAGCAGGCTTTCTTATCCGAGAGTTTATAAATGACGGCCATAGGTCTACAACGGTGGCCTAAATAATATCAGAAAAGGAAGAGACTTTAGATGGTCCGAGCTTCTCTTACGAAGCGTACGACGCGAAAATCAATTATAGGGATAAGAATCGGTATTGCTATGCAGAATATAAAAGAGCTTAGAGCTATAGTTCACATCTTCTCTTTTAGTTTTCGACTATTCGCCGATGGGTGGATGATCCTCTCCTCATCCTCTCGCGATAGAATGTCCCTTGATAGATTTTTTTGTCGAGTGGCCGGGTATCAAAGGGAAAGCACAGGCTATAGTCGCGTGATACTCGGGCTCTCCAAAAAAATTCCCTTCAAAGATTTACCTTTTTACAGCGTACCCTAATCAGGGATTTTTTCACTTACATGCCTCTAAATACGCTAGCTTTAGTTTAACATACTCGAACGTGTAAAACTCATTCAAAAATCTATTTATATTTATAAACAGGACTTTGGAAAAAGCGTCAAAAGCTTTTCATAATTCGCCCCGAACAAACAAACCGGATTATATTTTACTTCGAGAGGTAGTCTGGTCGGTGTAGAAATTGGCGCTATACTTTGTTATGGTTTGTAAGTTTTGTAACGAGATTCAATAAAATATTTGAAAGACCATACTGTAGATTGTATCATAGGTAATATAATAGCGATAAGTATGACCATAAGTATATAATATGTGGGTTGGCGGAGTGATTAGCACTTTCACCTCGCAATAAGCGGAGATGATTTCGATCCCAGCGTGTGGCACTGGAACAACTCCTTCCGCGTTGAGTTTGCAAGTTCTCTCCCCACTGGTTTAAAGGGTTTTCCCCCGAGCTCTACGGTTTCTCCTTCCATAAAAACTTGTCGAGGTTAACGGTAATAGTTCGTGTAGGGAGCTGTTGGCTCGCGTGGAATGCAGGGCTTGCCACCACCCTCCTACGCATTGTAACCCGGCCACCTAAATTAATGGCTTTAAAAGCCGCTTGATGACTTAGGCCTAAGGTAGTGCCTTGGGTATTAGCCTAGCTGATTAAAAAAAAATATTGTTCCATAAATTTGTCACTTTGGGGAATATTTTACTGAGAGGTAGTAACGGAGTGACGTCATCACAAGAAGAAAATCTCCCCCTAGTGAGGTGCTGAGAAAGGCTACGCGTGACGCGTTAGCAAGCGGACGCAAAACGGTGACGAAGCTCGTAATGCAGGCTGTCTTGCGAATAGATCTCATTAAAACCTTTGCGTGTGAAGAATAGGAAGTGTCACACTTACGTAACAATATTATACACTTATAGTATGACATGTGGGTAATTTTTTACCAAAATATAACGGCAAAGCGCCATCCAGTAGCCACGTCATGAACTGCACTTTACCTTTGAAAACCACTTGCAAAGGCTTAGCTTAGTTTGAAACGCTTCCAAATTGAAAACTAACTCTTAATTTTTCAAAATAATGATGGTTTATTGAATATATTTTGAGGATATTTATAAGACCTGGTTTGTGTGGAGTTGATCAACATTGTAATGGAGGATTAGCTGGTTTCATTTTGGGTAGCTTAGTTAGCTAATAGGGACTTGGTAGCGTGACGTCACGTCGTACCTTTGGCTTTGGCCGCCATGATGGTAATCTTTACTTTCCAATTGGAAAAAGCATGGGGCACGTATTATATACGACATCTTGTCAAGTCCCTATTCGATAAAGAAATCCACATACAGCAAACCATTTTCAAAATGAATATGCTAATTTACCAATAAAGTCAGTAGAAGGAACAATTTCGAGAACAAAGCTTCAAGTGTCGTACTTATGGTTATTATGTTACTTATGATTTTATATAATTTTAAATATTTCGTAAAAGCGCAATGAAATAAGGAAATATTTTTACTGATAAAGTGGTAAGTTATTTAACAAAATTAATGACCCTAAGACTAACTGGCAGCTAGGAGCAAAAAACACAAGGAGTACGCAGCTAGCCTTTAAACACGCTAACGCAGTGTTGTGTACAAATTTCGTTGGACGAGCCTTTACGCTGAACGTTTTACGGAAAGGGGGAAGACAATTTCCGAATTATCCCCTTCTGACGGCAGTGAGCTTCTCCCGTAACACGCGTGTATTGTAAGTGTAGCACTTCTACAGGCGCAAATAGACCAAAAATAGACGAAACGATTATAATAATTATAAAATAATTGAATAAGTAAGAAAAGAAAATAACCTGGCAACTAAACCATTGACCAGGACGGATTATACGGACATCCACACAAGACCAGAAAGAATATAAAATTATCCATTATAGAAGCGAGAACTTTTCCGAAGATTTTTATTTCTGAGCAAACAAGTCTTTAAAGAGCCAAATAGGGGGGTGGTTCGGGTGGGCAGGGCAAATATTTGTTTAACTCCGGGCGCCACCAAAATCGGCCAAACTTTAAAGACTAGTTTCCGGATGAAATGGAAGATTTGGGGGCGGGCATTAGCGGTCCAACCCTCATCCCCGAAGTCCGCCAGCGGTTAAGAGCCTTTTATGGTCCGAGCGATAAAACTGAGACGAGGCGGGAACGTAACGCTTAGATTTATTAATATTATTAATACGACCTTATTGTCTACGATTATACGTCTCTCCTCTCGCCTTTCTATATTCTATATTCCATAGTTAACGTACGCGGGCAAGGAGATTTCCTGGAGATTGGGCAAAGGCGAGCGTTCGTGGCCAAATTAAACGAATTCTAATCTTGTTTGCGCTGCTGGAACGGAGTCGATGGCCAGGGATAGGCCAGGGATAATGCCGTTAGCGAGACCTAATTCTCGAAGCCCTATTGGATTAATAAAAGTGGTCCATTATGTTTCGTCAAACAATTTGCCAATGTGCCATTGTTGGGAATTATAAATAAAAACTAGTGTAAAATTCAGCGTCAAATATATTTAAGCGATATATTTAAGGAGATTACGGTTTCTAGTCTTCGAAATATATGGTTGAAGCGACGCTTAAAGTAAATTCCATACTTGTTATTTATTACCACTACTTTAATTCCCAGGGAATTAAGATTAAATTATCTTTGCAGAAATATCGACAACATTTTGATAGAATGATGGTGAAATTTGACGTGGGTGGAGCAGTGGCAGCGCTAGGGGGTAGGCCAAGTAGGCCACTGCCTACCTTAAAATTTTGAGGGGCCCCAAATTGATCTAGAAAGGGTCTCAAAATTGTCCCAAGAGATAAAATTATTTATAAATAACAATGAAACAATTGTCGATAATGTATTTAGAATTTTTTTAGGTATCTCCTAGTAAATAAAATTCGGAGAAGTTGGATTTGTACCTCTAATTGACGGAATTGAGATTACGAGGGGCTCAAAAATTATAAATTGTTACCAATGTACTAATGTTTCTGGAAGAAACCCTGAATATTAATAATAATCAGCTAGGCTAATCACCCAAGGCACCACCTTGGGCATAGATACAGTGGCGTAGCCAGAAATCCTTCAAGGGAGGGGTTCAAACTATGTAAAATAACTGAAAGGGGTCGAGAAGGGGGTTAAATTTTAGTACAGCCAAAGTTACACCCAAGGAGGGGGTTTGGACACGGAAACCCTCCCCTTTTCTACGCCACTGCATAGATAAAATAACTTCGTATATAGATAGGAAACTTCACTGGGGCAAACTGACTTTCACGAGATTGCCCTGACATCTAGTGACTGCGCCAGTTGGCTGTGTTCTCGAGAGCGTAGAACGTATTGAGAAATTTGAGGTCGGAATTTTGTGAATAAACGTATTTTGCAAGGTAAATGTCTTCAAATATACCAGAAATAGCGTTTAAAACAAACTTGAAATCTTTACTGAATGCTATTTCTTTAGTGCTATTTTTTTAAATTTGCTCTCAGTTCAAGAAAAAAGTACTTTGAAAGTTTGAATACATATAGCTCCCTTAAGCCTTTGCAATTGGTATTGCGATACAACAAGGTTCTAATACGGACTTCGTGTTGTGCGAACTTCACCAAATAATATTATTCGGGTGCCGCCACCAGATGTCGGCCAAAGCTCTGGCGTCACTTCTACAACATGAAGTTTCCTATCTATATACGAAGTTATTTTATCTATGACCTTGGCCCTAAGTCACCAAGCGACTTTTAAAGCCATTAATTCAGGTGGCCGGGTTACAATGCGTAGGAGGGTGGTGACAAGCCCTTCATGCCACGCGAGTCAACAGCCCCCTACACTAACTATTACCGTTAACCTCAACCGAAGAACTCGGAGGAAAACCCCTTTAATCAGAGTGGAGGGAACTTGAAAACTCAAAGCGGAAGGAGTTGTTCCGAGTTTTCACCCAGTGCCAACAGCTGGGATCGAACCCAGCTCCTATCGTTTCGAAGTTAAAGTGCTAAGCATTCCGTCCCCCCGTGAGGACCGAGGGGAAATGGCGGCTGGCAAAAATTGGGTAAGCACCGGTTGAAGCTGCTCAATGACGTCAAAGATAGTGGCAACCATTTCTAGCTGTTAAGGAATATCAGATATCTGCTTATTATACAGGTAACATAGCAGAGAAAACACTTAACTCTTCTATATTGTATCTAATCAGATAAAATCTATTTACTGATTTGCTTTCTAATTAAGAAATCAGTTAATTAAACAACTATCTGCAGGCTAATTAAGTTGTTTTATTATTATTATTATTATATGGAAGGGGAAACCGAAGAGCTCGGGAAAAACCCCTTAAACCAGCGGGGAGAGAACTCAAGGCAGAAGGAGGTGTTCCAAGTTTTCACCCAGTGCCACAAACTGGGATCGAACCCGGCTCCTCTTACTGCGAGGCGAAAGCGCTAACCACTCCGCCACCCCACCAGTCCGAACAACTGATTTTCGACCAACATTTTTCGGTGTATCCAGTGGTGAAACAACTCAATGGAAATATCTTAGCCCAAAAACCCTTATGTAAAATCGTGGCTTAAATGTTAGAATAAATTTGAATTTGAATTTCTTAAGTCATTTCCCACGATTACGGTTCGGAAATGTTTGTTACCCTTTTACTGACCAATAAGCTACCTAAAGACAGAATCCAGCAGGAGCAAAGCGAAGATGGTCCTTCGAAGAATTTCTGAAATGCACCCACCACCCCATCGTACCGGCGATAACGAAAGAAAACGTTGAGGGCAGGAACTGAACAACCGATAGCTTAAAATTCCATTCTAACACAAAAGAGGAAGAGAAAAGGCAACCTACATTCAGCCATTCACTCGAGGCAGCTAACACAAATTCCCGTCAATCATTACTACTCCCGAGCACCACCTAACGGATAAAAAAGTAACCTTCATTAGCGCAATAAAACCTTTCCTCTGGCGAAAAACGCCATTTTTTTATGGATTCCGATTTTTTTTATCAATGGAGAATCGCGTTGGATGAAATTCATCCCAGCAACTCTATCTTTTCTTTTTAGGATGAAATTACCGAGAAGGTTTCAGGAGAGAAAACGGGAGAGGTTTTGGGTGAAATTATAGGAAACGAATCTGCAAGTTTGCGCCCCTATAGCGAGGAGGGGGGGGGGTAGGGGGGGGGCTCGCGACGAGATGAGAAGCGGCGTCCCTGAAATCGGGGAAAGGCGGCGGGTTTTGGGGAGACAGCATTCCAATACCGGCCACGGCGAGTCGCCCTTTTTCTCGAGCGAGAGGAGGCTCAAGAGGAGGATGGGGAGAGGAGAGCAGCCAGCAGCAGCAGCGAGGAGCGCGATCCTGTCTGTGAATCAATCGGCAACGTTCAGTCGTTCGGGAGACGGGCTTTCGGCCGATCCCATCGCGTCTCGCTTCTGTTTCTTCTCTTCGGGTCCCCTTCTTCGAAAACTAGTTTCGCCTCAATCAGCGAAAAGTTTTACACTCCGCTCGCGCGCGCCGGCATCTTTAAAAGATGAAGAAGATCAGCTAGTTTTAGAAAAGAATGAAATCGACGGTTCATTTCTCGCTCGTTTGCCAAACTACGTCGGAATCGAATTAAGATTCCGGTCGTCGTTACTTCGAAATATTCCCCTCCGAAAATTAATTCTTGGAGGACGAACTAGTTACGCTTTCGGATTTGCTACGCGTATTTTTCAAAACGAATTGTTTTGGTTTTCGCGATGAAAGATTTGAAAGTGTTCAGCCGTCGTGAGGCTTCTAAATGTTGGTCGCGGTTGATAATTATGACTCAGAATCAAGGAGTTTAACAATTTGCACTTAAGGAGCTGAAGGGTAAGTGTTTCAACCAAATTGATTTTTTAAAAGTTCGTGGTTTATTATTATGTACGGTTATATTTAAGTTTCAAAATTAGTAAACTAAATAATATATATATTCCCCAAAACTTATTTTTTACAAATGTACCGTTAACTAAAACGTAACTTTGATTATATTCATATTAAGTTTTCTGTACCGGAAATTACGTAATGTATACCCGAAACGCTACTTAAACCAGACCACGCCTATAAGTTAAAAATTTGCGAAGTTAACGTTGCGCGAATTAGAGTGTAAAAAGGAAAAATATTAATGAAAGTCTACAAAAGTATATTAATTAAGAGATAATCCAATGGTCAAAATTCGTAAAAGGCCATGACCGTAGCGAACCCGTAATGCGACATTTTGCACTTCCCCTGTTTTGACGTCTCAGAACCCCCAGTCCAAAAACGAAAACCCACCGCCTACCCTCTCTCGCTAAAAAAAATGTGGGCTAAGCCGGGGCTATCGAAGCGGATGAATCGAATGGTCGGGGTCGAAATTCGGCTGGGCGGACAGGGACCCCGAGGGCTGGCTGTTGACTGGACGGCGGGTGGGAAGACGGGTCCCGGCCGAGGTCCGAGCTCGCCGGCCACCTCCCAAAGAGGGTCAGTTCGTTATGATTAGGAGGACGGGGAAGATTCGGACGTGAGCTGGACACCAATGGAAGATTGGTGGGCCCTCTGAAAAACGATAATCCGACTGCTGAGCTAAAAGAGCCATACCGAGCCTCGGTTATTGTTTATCGACTGCGGAAGAGACAGGATTGCCTCTATATAGTCTATGGCGGAGTAAAACCCTCTTCTTTGAAGCTCAAAACCCGTAATTGCTTGTTCGGGAAATTGAACACGTAGCGACGACGGGGCACGGGGGGAGGGGGGTGCTTTCTTTAATACTCTCTCAATCCAATCCAATGAAGAGGATTTACCGTACTGACCCCAAAAACACATACGACGTGCCAATATAGCACCACATTTCTTCGGGCTGTTTTTTAATATAATTTGATAGAGCCTTTTTAAAAGAAAACCCACTGGATACTTATAATTATTTCTATTGAGACGAATTTATCTTAAGGGAAAAAATGTGCTTAAACTACTGGGATAAAGTTGACTAACAAGTTGTTAGGGATAGTGCTCGGAATTGTTTATTCATTATCCACAAATTTTCCGATTTATTTAAAAAACGTTGGTAAAAATAATATAATTTTAACTTATTTAATTATGTTTTTTACGCAACCAAGCATTAATTTGAATAAAAGTGGTATTTATTTAAATAATTGTTTGTTTTATTTAAATAATATACTTATTCACTTTCGATTATTTAAACATTTTACAAGTTTTATTCTTGGTTATTTAAATAAATATTATTTAAATATCGCCGAGCTTATTTTATTCATAGATAAAAATTAATCGAATGCCGAGCACTAGTTAGGTATAAATGCTTTAGTCCCATTCGACCGAAGGCGGTTTTTGAGGTGTCCCATTCGACCGAATTCCGCCGAAACGTGCGGTTTTTATGTGTCCCATTCGACCGAACGCTGCTATATAAATTGGCTTTTGCTATGTTTTCAATTTAGTTACTGAAGTCGTTTGCAATGGAGCGGATAGCCATTTTAATATCTTTGTACTATGCATTTATTTGAAAATAAAATGGAATGAGCATGAATTATATTTTTATCTTCACCTACTCAAGAAAAGTAACTGAACCAAAACTGAAATAGTAAACTTAACCAACTCTAACCTAACCTAACCTAACCTAACCTAAACATGGATCTTCGATAGTACATACCTTATAAATAAAATACCAAATCACCCCGCCAATTGGGCTACATTTTAAAATTCTTTCGGTCGAATGGGATTCGGTCGAATGGGATTTCGGTCGAATGGGATTTCGGTCGAATGGGATTTCGGTCGAATGGGATTTCGGTCGAATGGGAATAACGGGATAAATACCAGTAAAGTTTAAAAGCAGCGATCGTTTATGATAGTCAATTTTACGGTTTGATTTCATAGTTGGTCATTATTTCGCCGAAGTAAGCGTTAGTTCTAAATAATGTTGTAAGGCGGAAAATTTTCCGTATTTTCATTCCATGATTAGTCTAGTATTGTTTGCAAATTTAAATAAAGCGGAATTTTCGCCTCATTTTTTCGAATATAAAAGTAAAATTAAACCTCTAGACTAGCTTTAAACTGATTAACAATGTAACACTATTAATGTTTTGTAGTATGTTTACTGTTATTAGACATTTTATATCGATAAAAAGTTAAGAAAAATTAAAAACCCTTAAAAAGTAATTTATGTTTCAATATTTTATTTTTGCGATTTACGGTAAAATTTTCTGGAAATTTTTCTGCATTTTATTTTTCCGGAAAATTAACAACACTAGTTTTAAATTTCAATAGGCCTTGGTCTAAAGAATAAAATTAGCCACACTCATCGTCGTTATGGGGAAGTTACAAACAGTGCCAAGTTGGCTATCGCGGCGCATGTGTAAACTTCATAATCAGGTCGATATTTTTTTCGGTGTCAAAGGTTTAGAGGACCTTTGAGAGTCGAAATTTGTATATAAATTAGTTACTAATGTTACTGATTTAGAAATTCACGATAGTGTGGGAACATTCAGGAAAATTAACGTCTTAGGATAAGTTACATCATTAGATTTATCATAGCTCTTCTTCAATAGCATTTTCAAGCTTTAGCCCCAAAAAACCACTCCGCATTTTGCTCGTGTATTTATTTACCACGAGTAAAAAATATGAAGTTGCGATTGTAACCGGTAGATGACAACGATGTTAATTGAGCGCCTGTTTTTGGCAGTTGCAATGGCGAAACCAAAGAGGTTTAACTCCGCATTGAATACACCTTGGAGAAATATTAAGAGGCCCTTGCGTAGCAGGGAAGCGGACGGTTAAGGAGAGTAAATCGAGAATTTATATAGAGGCTCTTGGCGTAAGAGGAGGCTACTGCACCAATTCCGTTTTATGATGGCTCTCGTACAAGAGGTATTAAGGGGAGGGGGGCTTCGGGCAATTCCAGGAAGCAGCGCGGACCATTGTCCAGATACAAGCGGATCGTAATACGTCGATGGACGTTCCCCCCAATTCTCTTCATTTCTCTGGCGCGCAACGAAAATGTCCTGTCAATGGTTACACCGCTTCGTCAGGGCCTTTTGATATCTCTAGCCCGCACTTCCTTCCTGCGAAGACTCCGTTACTATCCGCGCGGGCTTACTCTAGTACGTACGTATCCCGAGAATCTTACAGGCTGGAAATCCTTCGAGGAAAAAACCCTCTATATACCTCGTCGGTCAATGTATACAGTCCAATCTTCAATAATGTAAGCAGGGAAGACGCATTTTCAGAGGGTAGCCTATAGGACGGAAGTATATTCCTGATGAAGCACTCTCTCCCTCCATGACGCGAGCTAAAAATCGAGTAAAAGCCCCCGCTTACCAATGCACTAGCTAGAGCGAAATAGACTTCGTACAGGCGAGTTCTTATAAGGAGAGACGGAGTGGGATGAGGAAAAAAAACACTTTCCCCATTTTGATGGTGCTCCCGTAAAGGGGCTTTGCCTACGTCCGGTTTTATTCCAGAGGCTCGTGGATGCAGCCTGAAATATCCAAGGGCGACGAAAACGAGAGTGTTTTCGGACGCGATGAGCGAAGAGAATCCCTCAGATTGACAAGAGGATGCGTCTAAAAAACGGACAAAAACCTAGCGGAACGTTCGAATTACCAGCTACGGAACAACACCACCGCGTATTTATATATATAGCAAAACTGGGTTATACCCTCCCAGGACGTCAGTGCTTCGACAGCCAAGCTTAGAACTGTTGGTAGTCTGATTGGAGCCATAAGCTAAGGCCTCGTTGACGACAACTTTTCGATTACGAAGGTGACGTTTCCCGTGGGTCCTTATTGCAAGTAAATCGTCACGTTGCTGTTCAGCTTATTTCGCGTGATTATGCGCGTATTATTACTACCAGGAGACGTGTCTCCGGTTACTACCGGTTGAGAGAAGTGCCGAGTTACATTCGGGACATCCACCTCAGCAGCGTGTCCTCAAAGCCAATGAAAAATGTCTTCCTATGATGGGCTCTGTTCTGAATATAACAAAAGCTTATTGTGTAACCAGATAATAGGGATTAAATTTTAGAGCTGAGATGAAATCGAGGCGAACTTATATTCGAGACGCGAAATTCAAATTGTAGCCCATAAACAATGGGGTTAAAATTTTCGAAATATGCTTGCCAAGATGAAAGCCTTTATAAGCTTTTAAGGAATAGCCTAAAAAGGACGGTTTTCCAGACAGTCTTTGCCAGAAAATACCTTATCTACAGACGAGGTTTAGCGTTAGTAAACTAAAGCTCATTGGTTTATCGTTAGTAAACTAAAGTTCATTGATTTATCTTTCGTAAACTAAAGTTCATTGATTTATCGTTAGTAAACTAAAGTTCATTGATTTATCGTTAGTAAACTAAAGTTCATTGACATATCTTTAGTAAACTAAATTTCATTGATTTATCTTTAGTAAACTAAATTTCATTGATTTATCTTTAGTAAACTAAATTTCATTGATTTATCTTTAGTAAACTAAATTTCATTGATTTAGCTATAATAAACTAATGTTCGATGTTTAAACAGTAGATTGTAACAATTTACAACGGAAAACTATCGCAACGCCCCCTTTGGTTCGCCATTGAAACCTAGATAGTTAGCGGCTAAAGCAGACGCTATTAGTTTTTCCTCATCGTTATTCGTAAATTTGACTATAATGATACTGGCATTTTAATATAATTTTGGCATCGTTTGCTTATATTTTGATAAGTTTAATTAAGAAAAAACCTTCTAACGACTTTTTAATTTGTATATTTTAATGTATATTTATTTACCTTTTGATTTTACTAGAGGTAGGTAACGGTTAATCATTATCCATGATTAAATTGATTTTTTTGGGAAAAAAAATGTAAACAAAGAAATTTACCGGTTAATATTTTTGAAAATGATTAAAAAATATGTATTATTCGTAAAATTTGAGATTTTTATCGAAAAAACATCGTTTTTCCGATGAATTTTACAAATTTATTAAAAATTAATCGGATAATACAAAAATATAAATTACTTGATCAAAACGTTTTACGAATACTTTTGAGAGCTTTATCTATTGAATAAAAGTTAACCATCCCCGACCTCTAGATTTTACAAACCCCTTTTGAAACAGGGGGGAAACCATTTAAATATGGATTCACAGGAGTGCTAGATCATAGAACCTCGGAGAAGATAGCGCCATTTCGGTCGCGAATAATTGTATAATTTCTTGTCTTAAAATAAACAATTATCGGCTTAAATTAAGATCGATCGAAGAGGGTAAATACCACCCGAATCGTAAGATAAGCCGTTTTCTTTATAAAAATAATATGTTTGGATCAAATAATTTTGATAAAATCGAAATAAATTTGAATTTAATATTTTGTAATTGAATCCAGTATGACTCATTTTGAATAGTAATTTTCGATCAAAGTAGTATTTGGATTTGCCCAATTTTGAATATAATTTTGGAATCAAATTTGACTATCATTTTCGTAAGGTTTGATTTACTTTAAGTCAATTATTTTTATAGGTGGTAAAATCAACTTTTTTTGCGTAAGCCTCGTTTAAGAAGCCTCATCTGAAAAAGGTAGGGCTGTGCGATTAGTGGTTTTAGGCAATTGAGTCGGTTATCGAGTATCAAATTATTTTCTCGGGTATTCGAGTCGAGTAATCGAGTACTTGATTAAGGGGAATCTTCAATACTTTTATTCGAGTCGAGTAACTAAAAAAACCCATCGAGTAATATTTTTTTCGAGTACTTGATTAGCTGGTTATGTTCAAGTAATTATGAGATAAAATTTAAAAGGAGTATAAACTAACTTTCAATGCTGAAAAATATTCGTTTAATTTAAATGAACCACAGTTTCCACAACTTTGTGGGTACCGTTTATTGCCCCCCAAAAGTTGTAACTTTGAAGCAACGGAGATAGAAAAAAAAATACTCGATGAGTTTAATGAGCAGCTTATTCGAGTAATCGGGTACCGGAATATGCAATTTTTTTGGTACTCGGTAATCGACGAGTATTATCCAAAGATTTTCGAGTACTCGCACAGCCCTAGAAAAAGGTTTATTCCAACACAGTTAAACGTTTTCTCCAACTTATTAATAGCTACAGTTGAATAAGAAACAGAAGGCATCGCTCAATATCGAGCGTCCGATGAGAGTCAATAGTTGATTGGAGAGCGCCCGTAAAGGCCAACGATATCTCAACTCGTCGGGGATTATTAAAGAGGTATCCGTTAAAGAGACGCCATCACACCTTCTTGAGCTTCCCATCAGGCGTCCAGCTTGCAGCGAGGCGGCGCTTTGATAAACGACCAGGGACATTGATAATCATTCCACCCTCATCATCTATATACAATACGTTTTACATATCCCTCCTGAGCAACGTTGGCTTTCTATTTATTGCCGTTGAGGATGGATGGGGAGGAATTGACGTCCCGAACTAACTACCACCAGCCTCCGAACTGTAGCGAGATAACGGTCGGTTTAAAACAAATATAAATTACGAGCATTTAGGAGCGAGAAACCCAGGTCGGAATTGAAAGCCTTCGGAGGAGCGCCCTTTCGACTGGAGGATGACGCCGTGTGTAACGTTAGAAGGGCTCGTAAGATATCCTTATGGGAAAATCCCCTTTCAAAAGAGCCGAAGGAGTGGGAGAAAAGAGACTACAAGAGCCGACTCCCCGCCTTCTACAACGCTGGATTCTAAGAGCGTCGGGGGAATGGGCTTAAGATAAGAGTCTTTTAACGGCTCCAAAGAGATAGGTACGAGAATTATGTCAATACTTTGAATTATTGTTAAAAGCCCGCTTATATTTTACTCCCCTTTCGCGACGCGGCCCTAGATACGTATTAGCTTATAATGGCCACTAGACAGCGCGCAGGGAGCTGGGGAAGTAGGTTTCGGTCGGCGCCTAGCTAAACGGATTTATAAAATTAAAGAAGAACTAAACGACGATAAAGACGGAAGAAGGAACGGGTTATACGTGGAAATAATATTCATGGAAATCCTTATCCCTATCCGTAATTTTTCACGTTTTCCCCAAAGCCCGAATTCCTACATTTTATGCAAAGCCGATAGCGGCGAGGAATATACCGTATAGGAAGAATTTGAATGCTATCGCTAAAAGGTACCAAAAGGCTTTGAAGAATAAATTCACGAGCCAAGGATTTCATTAAAATATTGGGTTTAACGGTAAATAAATTAAAAACGCTTATCGCTCGGTAAGATGAGGATGTATTGTAAGTTTGAGGGGGGAATGAGCCAGCGCGTAGTTAGTATTCTCCGCGAGGGGGTACAATGAATATTAACCGCGAGAGTGGGCGGGATCCACTCAATTTAGAGCGGGATTGGAGTCGAAATGAGCGGTAAATTACAGCCAGTGAGCGGAGTCGTTAATTATTTTCCGCTTAAAAAGATGAACTTTTGTAATCACTACTGATAATTTTCCCACTACTACCGTACCACTTATTTAAAAAACCATATTTTGATAAAAGTGATATACTTAATATTTTCGATATAGTTTTTGAACTGCGATACATATTTGATGAATCGATTATGAAATTAGCTAATAAGGTAAGCCAATAAGTAGGGCTGTACGAGTACTCGAACATTATCGAGTACTCGGCCTTTTTTGAGGTTGAGTACTCGAACTCGACCTCGAATAAGTAATTGGAGAATTACCGAGTACCAAAAAATTGCAGATTCGGGTACCCGATTACTCGAATAAGCTGATCTCTAAAATCGTCGAGTATTGGTTTTTCGTTGCTCCAAATTTCAAAGAGGAGTTTTTACAACTTTTGGGGGGCAATAAACGGTACCTACAAAGTTATAGAAACAGTGGTTCATTTAAATTAAAGGAATATTTTTCAGCATTGAAAGTTACTTTATACTCCTTTTAAATTTATTTTCATAATTTCTTGAATAAAACCAATCAAGTACTCGATAACCCAACTCGTTAAAAATATTACTCGAGGTTTTTTTTAGTTACTCGACTCGAATAAGAGAAAGTTTCCCCTTAATCAACTACTCGATTACTCGACTAAACTTCAATATTACTGGACTCGAATACTCGATGGAAAAAAAAATGATATTCGATAACCGACTCTTTTGCCTAAAACCAATTAGTAAATAAATCGCTAGGTATGTTGGATAGTTTTTTATTATTATTAGGTTATTGATAAATTATTAGGTAACGTATAATGAAGGGATTTCCCCCACCCTCCTACGCATTGTAAACACCCTTTCGATTTGCTAAATTGTTTAACGTAATAGTTCTCTATTTAAATTTGGCGCGTGTTCAAACCTTTTAAAATTCTTCAATCATAATTTTGTAACCGCCTCGAAGGAATAGTCTGCCGAAGTACTGCGTTTTTTTCTTATTAAATTTAACGGTGCTATTTCTATTGTTTACCCTTTTTATTTAGTTACTGTTAATTTTATTTTAACTAAAAGCCTACATTTTGAAGATTAAAAATTGCAAAAACCACTTCTTGTACAATAAAAAGTTTATTTAAATCTTTAAAAATTTTAAATTCGGACGACTAGTTTCGCCACCATTCGGGGGCTTCGTCAGGTCAGCAATTTTTAATCTTCATTGTTTTATGTACAAGTGCCGTAAGTTATACTTCTAAGCCTACATTTTATTTGAACGATTTAAACGTTGAAATTATTTTAAAAAGCAAAGATTTTCGATGATTGTGTAAACATTTTCAAATGAGAAATGTTTAAATTTGAAATCGGCAGAAATCTTAAACGAGTTCTTGGTACTATTTTTCAACAGGATGGTATTGGTAAAAGGGAAAAATTGAGTACAATAAATTAATTTTTACATAAAATATTAAAATCTTACTAAAATCTGGTGTTAAACCAAGATTATATTCGAGGGGTCGGACATTTACCAAAATCCCGTACACTTTGTCTAAAATCGCAAAATCTTTTAACTCTCTCTATGGCAAATTAACATTGAAATCCCAAAATCACTTCAAAAAGTATTGATAAAATCGCCAAAATCTCTACGAAATCCCGTACAAAATAATGGCAAGTGTCCGACCCCTCGATTATATTAGGGTAAGACAATTTCTTCCAAATCCTTTTAGGCTACTAAAAATAATCTAAATTATTCAAAATTATTTCTAAATCTTTTTGAGAAAGAATTTAGGTATAATTCCGTTTAAATTATTCGCTATCAGCTGTCTTCAATTTTACTCGAAGAAAGGCGAGAAAACCGCGAACCGCATTTTATCCGCGAGAAGGGGTTAAGGCAAATCTCACAATCGAAATATTCGTGGTCCATGACGAATTGACGAACCAAAAAAAAAAGATATCCAGTAAATCCGGGCGGAATAGCAAATAGTTCCGTAGATAGTGAACGAATGATTTTAAAGGTGGAAATCCCTTCTCGCCTTTATCAATACAACCGGCTAAACATCGGTTGAACTATATGGGAAGGGAAATCAAATTCAAGCAAAAAGGGGGAGATTGCGGGTCGTTTCCCACCAGTAGAGAAATCCGATCAAAATTCAAAAAGAAGAAGAAGATGAGCCCCGGGTTCTTTGAAACAAAAGAAAATTGCATTCCACGTCTGTAATGTATTCCGAATTTCATTCAAGTGGGTATTCCCTCAGAAAATACTGGATGCGGTCTCCACTATATACCATGTAATATTGATAGTGGAGTTCTTATTATTTAAATTCGCATCTCCCCAGTTGTCCGATGCCAGCCTTTTATATTTGCTCCTTTTTATAAAGGATCCTTTTTAAGTTCGATTTAGAGGTCGGTGATGGTTAACTTTTATTCAATAGATAAAGCTCTCCAAATTATTCGTAAAATGTTTTGATCAAGTAATTTATATTTCTGTATTATCCGATTAATTTTTTGATAAATTTGTAAAGTTACTCGAAAAAACGACGTTTTTTTCGATAAAAAGCTAAAATTTTATGAATAATACATGTTTTTTAAACGTTTTCCGAAATATTAACCGGTGAATTTCTTTGTTTACATTTATTCCCGAAAAAATCAATTTGAAGATGGATAATGATTAACCGTTACCGACCTCTAGTTCGATTGGTTCCAAAAAGAACCGATTTTTCAACGTCCTTTTACCAGTGATGTTTCATTCGTTAATATAATTAATATGTTAAAGGTAAACAAACCGCTAACACTTGTAAGATATTACTATTTGATGGGGTGCAGAAATACTATATGTTATATTCCCTTTAAATATTCAATATTCAATTCAATTTTATTTATAAACAAATAGGTATTTTACATAGAGGTAAGGGACTAAATCGAGATGATTTGTGCCTTTGTATACTTATACAACGTAAGAGTATAAAATCAATTAAAATAGTTAAAAAGTAAAATAATATAAACCAAATAAAAATATTATGTTATACAGTACAACTTATTATGGAATATTCCTAACGAAAACAATATATACAATTTAAAGGGAACGGCCAAGCTTTTCCAAATATGGCCTTATTTCCGTATCAAAAGATTAATAAACCGTTCAATATACTAACACGTACCTTTTTTTGTCTTGAAAAATAGCTTTTGGCCCAAAAAGTTGAAACGAAAAATAACGCCAGGGGTTTGGGTTTGAATTTTCACCGCCATCTTAGGGGCTGCCGTATGAGCGATTTGCGAAACTATCCTAACTTTTAAAATCGCGCAATTTAGGCTTAGGTCTCTTATAACTGGAACGCGCCGCGCGTGCGAAACCAATTTTTCGCGTCTTCAGCAGCGCGCGCTTTTACGTTGTTTTTCCGGCTCACCGACTTCTCACCAGGTGTCGCGGCGGACGCCCGCTTTTCGATTTCCCTAAATTTCTTTATTTTATTAAAAATTAACCACTCAATATTTTTGATGCGGTTTTCGCCATAAATTTTAGTTTTTAATGGGCTATAGGGCTATCTAACTGGTTAAAGCTTGACCGTTCCCCTTTAAGTATAAGTAACGTATTTCCATTAAGTATGACACTTACAATTGTTTTAATGCTTATTTTCTTACCGAACCTTTTTCGATACTAACACTCTCGTTAAGCTCCGACTTGGACCTAAAACCGGACTGAGTAGAATAATATCGTCCTCAGTAGTAGTATATTTTGGCTCGGGAATATTGCAAATTAGTGTTACTTATGATTTTGGTTATTCAGGATAAAACTTTAAAACCCACTTGAAAAAAATATTACGTTTTGGCTAAATCAGATTAAATGCTGGAAGGTAGACATTTTAATAATTATCGAGATAATTATTAATATCTTGACGCAGCCAGGAACACATTTAATTAAATTTTTGTGATGATTTTAATTATTATTATTATTATTATTAGAATATCAAATGGGTTTCATAACACTAATATAGTCATAAATTGAATAGAAACAAGTTAATATGACATTAAAATAAAAACTAACATTGGAAACACGCAGGGGTATTGACATACAAGGGCAGACATATATTACACCTGAATTATATTGGATATTATCAAGAATGTATTTATTTATTCTCAGGGAGAATGAATATGCTGAGATTATTTTTAGCGTTTCTCTAATTCCACCCGTTGGGGCCCCCGGTATGCTCCTCCGTTTAAAATAAATCCAATTCGCCCTGCAATCTCATTGGTTCTTAAAAATTACGTTTTTCGACGCGATTAACGCTGCTACGAGGACGCAAAAAATAAGACCGCCTCCTTTTTCTCCCCCCCCCCTCTAGCGTGAAGGGGGTAGGGGCTCAACGTGTCCGTCGATCGTCTCAACATATTCATTCTCCCTGAAAGTAAATAAATACATTCTTGATATTATATTATTATTTATTTTAAATATTATACTGAAATGATATTGGAAACGCAACACATTTTAGCCGCATCAAATAAAGCTTGGGTATTAGCCTAGCTGATTATAATTTTTTATTATTACATAGCAGAGGAGTAACAAAGATTTCTCAAATATTGTCCTTGTCCATGTTTTTCAGCGCATTATGGTGCTAACTCGGTCTCGCGGCTGCTGCTTGGCGCTGGCGACAAGACTGGGTGATGTCCGTTCAATGTAAAGGCGGAATTTTATGTACACCAGCCGGCGCTTCAAGGCACGACTTGGACCGCACTCGATGTTACTTTTTGCAGGTCAAGCGCGACTCTAACAAATTGTTAGTCCTGAAAGATGGTTTCCTTTCTATCCCGAACAACTCATTCTCTTCGCGCCAACTTTTTCTTTTGTACCAAACCCTGGTCACGTGACCAGTCGGAAGCTTCCCAATCACCACTCGCCACGCAACGTTTTAAAACTCCCACCGTCAAACTTCACGTGACACCCAAGTTTGCCAGTCAGGCTCCACGAACTATATTTATAGTAGCACCATTTGGTCTGTACTGAAACCGTGGTACATTCTTTGATGTCTTAAGACATACGGCAGAAAACATAATCGAGTGGGAAACACAAACTCTCGGCAACGAGAGGACGCAATAATAAATCAACACTTAAAATATTTCTAATCCATGGTACCCGTTTGACACTTAAGTCATAAAACGGGGGTGACTAAACCGGCAGGGCCGAACTTAGAGATCCTGGGCCCATAGGCAGATAAGGAGTCTGGGCCCCCTTTTCACGCGCTGCATTTACTCTTATCCCTGGAACTAGGCGGTGCCTGAATTTCCCTGATTCAGCGTAGAAGTCTGAACCATAGATATAGGAAACGTATATAAAGGTCTAGATAAAATATTTCAAAGGGAGTGAATACGGAGGTGACAGCTAGCAGAAACGCGTAATTTCTGCAGGCTATCCTATAAGGCGCTATCTATCGGTAAGAAAGCTCGTACTATCGTCGCGAGAGCCATTGTGTCCTGCTTAAAAATTATACTAAAAGTCACCAACAGATGGTGTCTAAAGACTACAGCCTGCGGAAAGGTCAAGTACTTAGTACTAAAATGCTAAGAGAGCTCGCGCTCTTGGTCACGTGCCTTCCTCGGTGTCTGCTAGGTGTCAATTCCGTATTTTATGTTAGGCTTAGACGCCCCGAAATTTATCTAGACCTTTATATACATTTCTTATATCTATGGTCTGAACTCTACGGTTATATTACTAAATAAAACCTCTTAACAATCGTCGACTAAATACGCGATAATTATGCAACATTTCGATTTAAGGCTGCGTCCGTAAACTACCAGGCAGAAATGTTGCTAATTTTAAAACAAAATCTTCTACCTAGTAATTACTCCAATAAAAATTTCGATTGATATCATAGATTTATGCCTTCGAATACAGTAATTACGGTCACTGGATGGCCCCTTCCAAGGATGGGCCCCTAGGCCATGGCCTAGGTTGGCCATGGCCTAGGTTGGCCTAGGCGGAAATACGGCACTGTAAACCGGGTTGCTGTTACTGAAAAACATTTCAATAAATGAATATCTTATAACAGTGATGGTCTCACAAACTTTAACCTCGGGAGTCCAGGGAGAATCTTGGCTAAAAATTCCCCGCTGAACTTAGGCCCATAAACTCTCACTCGGCGACCAGCGCTTTCGGTTCGAGCATCTGGAACCAACAACGCGAAAAGTTATCCCAACGAGTTTAGGCCTACCATCAATGTTTTTATAGTATGGAGATATAGAAATTTAAAAAAAAAACATTTTTAAGCTATTATATAGTTTCGCAGCTATTTTTAGCGTTACATTTTGTTTACGGAGAATGCACTCGTTAAACCAAACGTCATACACTATTTAAATCCCCGTGCAAAATAAGAAGTTAAAAAACCAACAGAATCGTCGCGACAAGGATTTTTATTTGGCTTACGCTATACATATTCCTTTTCCTTTTAAAGTGGGTATTCTAAATGCATACTAGCTCTCTCAGACTCTCTCTCTCATTCTGTTGGTAGACGACCCGAAATGCGTGCGAGAAGTGAGAAATAGAGCTAAATCTACCAGCTCGGAACGAGGCGAAAATACGTACATATTTCGGCATAAAGACGCGACTATTAATATTTCGTCTCCTTACTAAAATGGAAAGGCGTTTGTGTACACGAAAATACTAGCGAGAGACTAGATTTTTGGCGAGGGAGGTCGCTGTCGGCGTCGGCTTTTAGTCGTAGGGCGCCATAGTTGGATAACGCGGATGAGACGAGAGAATGAGAGAAGAAGGGAGGAAGGAGCTATTTATCATTTCGAGACACACTCGGCTCGCCTTTCAAAAGCGACGACCGGCACCCAAAAAAAAGAGAAAGATTGTAGTCCACGAGCGAGCCCGCTGCAGTAAAAACCTGTCCGACTATGAAAACACTTTGCGCGCTTCTAAAGCGAGGCGGAGGGGCCCACGGTATTGTGGAAATAGCGCCAGAACTCCTATTTTTAAAATGAAAAAATCCGGGTTACCTCCTCCAGCCGCCGTTCTTTTCTATTTTTCCATATCCAGCGCCAATTTTTTCTCTCCGCGAGCTTGTTTGGATTTCGGGAACTGTTTTCGATGCGGAGGGGAAGCGGATTCGTGTTTCCTGGGGGTGTCTTTCTGTCAAGAGCCTCTAGTAGGGGCCACCTCTACCGTACCTTATTGCGAAATGGATAGGACTAAGGCTAAAGATAGACTTATAAAGTTGAGCTGACTGCGTACGGGAAGATGGCGGATCGGGTGAAGGATGCCTAGGTTAAGGCCAGTACTCCTCCGTATTCCCAACAGGATCGAGAGTACTCGGGTGGATAAGGAGAGGCTAAGGAGGCGACGGGGTTTTCGTGTCACCGCCGCTGGCTCCCTCTCGCGTCTCCTATTGAAATGAAGGGCTGCAACATTTTAGTCTAAAGAGTACCGACTTCATTTCTCAAATGTCTTTTCTCGGAGGCCGCGACGTCAGCCGTCTTAGTGGCGTACGATATTCCAACCCGGGGAGAAAGCTAAGATTTTGAGAAAACGAGAGCGGACACAATCCGAGTCGGCTATAGCGTGTCCCTGCCCCTGTTTATCCGAACGACTCTTTGAGGACATTAGATCCGGACCCTCTTTCGTACCTCGAAACTCTCAGCGAAACTTCAGGGGGATAACTTTTCTTTCCAACGGATTTAGCTCGCGCCAAACTGTACGCAATTACGCGAGTGCCCGCACATACGGGGTTTCCCGAGCGAAGCCACGGATGGCGATACATCGATTTCCCCTGATTGATTCGATGTCATTTCGAGTTGCAACGCGTTAATTTCAAAACGAAAATTTCCTTATTATGGGTTTACAATTACGACATTGGGTTATTACCGCTCAGACGGAAACTTTGAAACGTCACTAATTAGTCTTAGTTTACATATCCCGAATACTCCACGCGTTCTAGATAAGCGAATGAGACACATACCACGAATTAATTAACGCCACCGTCTAAAATCTCAACGCGGATTAGCCTCATATGTGTAAATAACTTTATCAGAGAAGTAGCCATATAGACCATTAAAATGAAAGATGCACCTTTGCTAACTCAACGTGGATTCCAATACGCGGTACTTTTCCGACCATAGGCTGGCAACACTTTTGGTCTCCAGTCTCCACTGAAAGGCTGGGGCTCCAATCTCTGATCCTTCAGTCACCATCCCAATTAGAAACCTCTAGTCTCCGTAGTAATCGTAGGTCTCCGGTCTCGGAGACTGAAACTGGAGTAGGGCTCGGCGTTAATCGAAATTTTTATGATTAATTGAAATTTTGGCGGTTAATTTATCCATTTCCCCGAGCTCTAAACTGGAGGCCTGAGCCGCCGATGCATGGTCAGCAACACTTTTGGTCTCCAGGCTCTACTGGAAGGTTGGGCCTCCAGTTTCCAATGGATGGTTGGGCCTCCAGTTTCCAATGGATGGTTGGGCCTCCAGTTTCCAATGGATGGTTGGGCCTCCAGTTTCCAATGGATGGTTGGACCTCCAGTTTCCAATGGATGGTTGGGCCTCCAGTTTCCAATGGATGGTTGGACCTCCAGTTTCCAATGGATGGTTGGGCCTCCAGTTTCCAATGGATGGTTGGGCCTCCAGTTTCCAATGGATGGTTGGGCCTCCAGTTTCCAAAATGTGGCATTAATAGGAAATCGGGCCAGCACGATTGCATAGCCGGTGGGGCCAACTACTAGCCAGTCCGGCCCTGGGCCCCCAGTGTCCAGGTCTCCGGGTCTCCAGTCTCCATCCCGACTAGAGGTCTGTTTCCGACAAACCACATCGCGGTTTAAATTATACCACTTGTATTAGTCCACCTAACGATAAAATTTACACTACTTATATTTATAAACAATATTTTACAAATATAGAATGTAATGGCAGCGAGAGGAAATAGATTAGCGACCGAATCGAGGCTAGTTGGCGCTATGAGGTAGCGTCTATGATCTAGCGTCGGTTATTGTCAAATTAGAGAAATATTATCCGTGTTATCATGGAGGAAACGCAAAACCAAGTATAATTCGTATATTTCTAATAATAGGCGCTACCTAACTAGTTTTCGACGACCACCAAAAGAGGCAGTTGCGATAGTTTTCGATCCCGAATCCTTCTCTACTATGAAAACATAATTTCGCCAAAGTGGCCTACGTTTAGTGGATTAGGGAACGAATCAGCTTCTTCAAATCCGTAGAAAATTACAGGTCTGGCTACACACTCACGTACCCTTAACATCGTTACGCCAACGCGCAAATGAAAAGAAGACGCAAAAATAAAATCCTGAAAAGTCTTAAGCCATTGATTTCTTAATGAAGAAACCGTAGACTAAAATAACCTAACGATTTCTACGAAGCTAAAACCATTCGCGCGAAGATCAAAAAAGCAAATAAAGAAGAGCATTTGGGAAGAGATGGAACAAAATCCCAAACGTCATCGGTTAGTTAGTCGGGGGTGATTAAGACTCACGGTAATATCGGGAAGGAAAAAAGAGTGACTCGAGAAACTGCGCGTCTGCTCGAGACTTTTCCGGGACACTCGCTTAATAAAATCGCCTCGAAAACCGCCAAAGAACATTAGGCTTAGCCAGCACGTTCAAATCGCATCTTTCTTCGAGATGCGATAGTCGTTCTTTTTTTTTTTGAGAAATGAAATAAATGTAAGCAATCCGTCTAGCCAGTGAAAAAGAGAGAGCTCTGGTGGGTCCTAAAATGGGCGAAGGGGGGCGAAGGTGGGCGGATTTGCTACAAAGCGAAGAAAGAGAGAGAGAGATTGAGAGAGAGAGAGAGAGAGAGAGAGAGAGAGAGAGAGAGAGAGAGAGAGAGAGAGAGAGAGAGAGAGAGAGAGAGAGAGAGAGAGAGAGCCGCCATTAGAGCTACTTCTGAAGGCTACTTCTCTTTTCCATATTGACGGCTCGCATTACGACGAATCCGCGGGTTATATGAAAGGGGGGTTTGCGGGCCGGGTGAAAGCCCCGAAAATAGAATGGCCCGGCCTAGATAGGACGCCGATAAGGTATATATCCCGACTCGATCCATTCGGGAAAAAAAGAGACGAAATCGTGGCGCGCGAGAAACGATACGGTCCTTCGCTACAGCTTTCCATTTCTCTCTCAACCGGAATATGGTCCCCTGAAGTATTTTTAAGATGGAAATGAACGGTTCCTTTCTGGCGCCTAGCTCCCCTCTTTTATTCTTCTACCTCGTGTATATTATCACCCGGGACGAATAGGTTTAAGTTTTACCATTTTACCATCGTCTCTCCGGGAGTATAAAATGTTCTGAAAGGAATCCAATTTATCTCGATTCGGTGGATTACATACCGGATGGTGACGCCTTCAACGGGGACGACGGTGAAGTCAGCGGGGAAATGGATTACCCTGTTTGTCCGGTTGACGGACCTCGAAGCCGAGTTAGGGTCGTCTGTTTGTCGAGGTAACATACGGCATGCCAGACCAAATTGTATAAAATAAACGGGTCGTGACGAGAAATCGTGGAGCTATCTATAGAAATGGTGAAGGTTTCATGAGGTTCACGTTAACGAGTGCTGACACACTGTTTTGCATACGTCAATAGGAAAATATTGAGTTGGGAAGTTATAAAGTCCACCCCATTTTTAGTATTTTACAAGATTGCGTTAGGTTACGTGTGGTCAAGAATGTATTTAATTATATGACCCAATTAAACTTTTTGAATGATAGTTTGTTTCGCCAATGACAACATAAACCCTTGCGTACCGGCGGACTGACAACTCTCAGCAAACTGCTCCTTGCATTTCGAGAAAGCCCGGAAAATTGGCGACGGTCCGCCGGAAGCCTTTTAGACGAACCAGCCAAGGCCTATTGAAAATTGAAATGCTTTCAAAAGTGTATATAACGCTGACTTTTGGAAAATAATGATGAATTATTGAATCGGAAGATAAAAATAACTATAACACTGGCTCCATTTCAGAAGTTATTTATTTTCTAATTTCAAACCTAAACGCGTGTACGCTCGTATTTCTCTCCATCAAACTAACCAACTATTTTGCCAACGGAAAGAGTAGGAAGAGACGAGTTTCCTGTTTGGAAACTTCCTATTTCGCAACCACTCCACGACAGACTATCATTCGTTCTGTGCCACACTTATGTTTATTATGTTACTTATGTTTATACTTATATAGAGATAATGACTATGTCGAGACGATCCTTGGGTATCATGGAAGTGAATTTTCACAAGATGGGAATTTTCATCCAGTGAATTTAGGAATCGACCAATAGACGCGTCAATAAAACATCTTCAAGGAAATCCCCAAGAAGTAATATTTCAGCGAGCCAGGACCTGCAGTTCACTGTTTATATAGTGCTTGTTAAAATAATGGAATTTTTTCACCTATACGGTATGGAACAAGTGTTCCCTTTTAATCAGGGACCGTTTTTTGGCATAATAAGGCTTAGCAAAAACATGGTCCTGGCTCTCGGAAATATTACTTGGCGATTTCCTTGAAGGGTGTTTTATTTAAGCGCCTATTGAAAACAAGGTTACAGTTCTGTCATTCAAAGTTGAGTTTTCAATCCAAGAAATGAAAATGTACGTGTATTACGGTTTATTTAAAATTATAAATTAACCAAATTTAACTCTTGAATAATTGATTTATTGAGCGAATTTTGTTTGATTGTAGAAATAGCGTACTAGAAAATAAAATATTAAAATTCGCTACAATTGAAGTAAATACGAACGCTCGTTAAAAGATGTTCTTAGGATTGTAAGTCGGAATATTTTCCGGAAAATTACCGAGGCCTTTTCCGTATTTTTCAGAAATAAATAATAAAGTTTTCATTCCATGATTAGTCTAATATTGTTTGCAAATTTAAATAAAGCGGAATTTTCGCCTCATTTTTTTCGAATCTAAAAGTAAAACTAAACCTCTAGACTAGCTTTAAACTGATTAACAATGTAACACTATTAATGTTTTGTAGTATGTTTACTGTTATTAGACATTTTATATCGATAAAAAGTTAAAAACATTAAAAACCCTTAAAAAGTAATTTATGTTTCAATTTTTTATTTTATCCGATTTGCGAAAAATTATCCGTAAAATTATCTGTAAATTTTTCCGCATTTTATTTTTCCGGAAAATTAACAACTTTAGATGTTTCCATAAAATCCCCGTCAAAGTCAAATATGAAGTTTATGCTACCGCAATTGGACTTCATACTGCCAAAGTTGATGTGAAATTTGTGGCAGCAATGATCAGGGTTGGAAAAAAGCCGGCTTTTTTTGAAAAAATCCAGACCAGTGGTTTTAATTGGCTATAACCGTTTTTTTTCCGGTTATAACCGGCATAACTATAAACAGTACCTTTTACTTATGTAAGTAGAAATTGTCTGCAGTTACTGTCGTAAATAAGAAACTAAACAAATAAAGCGAAATAACTATATAAAATAAATGAATTCTTTTGATTTCCTCGGGAAATTCCCCCTAGTTTTTGTGTATGACGCACAACAGAAGCGAGGCAGCGAACTTTGGAACTTTAAACCTACCGAAAAACTGGTAAAAGTAAACCGGTTTCTAAATATGAAACAAAAAAAAACTAAATTTCTAAATAAAAACTATTAATTTACTAAAATATTCATATTGTAATTTTTTTTAAAAAAAGCCACAAAAATCTGGATTTTTTTCAAGTGGCTATAACCGGATTTATTTAGGTGACTATAACCGGTATGGCTATTTCTATGCCAACCCTGGCAATGATAGGCAAAGGGGAAAGACAGGTGGGAAAGATTTTATAGAATGAAGTATTCCAAACGCTAAAGCGCAGGTGCAACGTGGGAAAAACCTTCCAGTTTAAAAAGTAGACGGCGTGTGGGTGAAGCGGCTCCTTCGTTTCGGGGCTCTCCCTTCAAGATGAAAATCAGAATCATCAGCATTTGAAAGGGAGCCGCGGATTGGAGCCACCGTCGCTTCTGGTCGAAGGGAAAAACCGTGCGCGGGAAGAGAAAAAGAGTTTTCGCGTGAGTTTAAGCTTTGGAAAACCGAAGCAGTGTTGCCAATGTGTGGGATAAATCCCACATTGTGGGATTTTTGGCGATTTTTGGGCTGTGTGGGATCAAGGGATTTTTAAGCGAAAATCATTGATTTGGTGGGATTTTTGAAAAAGCACTATTTCCAGAAATTCATAAACCGAAAATATCAGACTTCTATTTCTCTACCGCTATAAAAATTATTAGTAATTTTTATTTAATTTTTTTCCCGCGCTGGCCTACGAAACTTGAAAATATTTCGCATGTTTTCCGCTGAGTTTTGAGAGGGGGCGTGGCTAAAAACGTGTAGGGGGTTTGGCTGGAAATTTTGGAACTGGACTGTGGGATTTTCACTCGTCAAACATTGGCAACACTGAACCGAAGAGAGACGCGAAATTTGGAGGCGGAAGGTCGGGGAGATGTCTATGGGCGTTGGGATTGGAAGCGGACGGCGTAGGAGCGAAGGAGGGGGTTTAAAGGAACGGAGGGGTGTTCGGGGACAATGGTCCAAAAATGGAACCGCGCGAAGGGGAAATGAATATAGAGGAGATGCTATAAGAGGACTATAAATAAAAGAAGGGGTGCTCTCTTTTCTTTTCGGCGGACGCCTCTATCTGGACGATCAACGGCGGAGGTCCCTCTCTCTCCTATTCCCGCGATTTCAATAGAGAATGGTAAGGGGACTTTGGCTAGTTTCGTAGACGCCTCGGGTCTCTTCGCCGTACTTTACGATAAGCAGATTCTCTCCCTCCATCCCCCTTTCAGCTTCCTCTACCGAAAATTTTCCGACACGAATTCCTGAACTGCAAAATCAAGTCGAGGGTATGTAAGGGCCGGGGATCTCCGATGCGAAGGGGATTAAAAGAATTTTTTATACTTATTTTGATACAAAATATTAAAGCTCGTCGAACCGAGGGAATTTTTACATTAACTCATTTATCATTCCCCAACCGCGTTATTTCGTTGGCAGACTCCGATCGAGCCTACAGCGTTTGCACCGAATGAAATATTCAATTTTAAGAGGAGTCGGTTTGGTAAGCGCGTCTGTATACGAGGCAGATGACTCAGATATGATTGTAATACGTGCCCTACAAGCTGCTAGGTCCACTCTAATCTAATTTCAACAGAGAATGACTTAGCATTATGAATCCCGATTTAATTATTAGGTGTTTTTTTTCGCCTTTTCTGGGTTTTTTTGAGCAGGTTCAAAAGTGTAGCCCTATGACGTCAATTTACTCCAATTCTATCTTGACGGAAAAAAAACGAGTTGGAGTAAGAAGGGAGTAGTTAGAGGTTAAAGGTTATATATTTGTTTTGTTTTTAAGATGGCGACCGGTGGTGAGATCATCAATATATGACTATTTTTTCTTATTTATTTAATAATAATAATAATCAGCTAGGCTAATACCCAAGACACCACCTTAGGTCTAAGTCATCAAGCAACTTTTAAAGTCATTAAATAGCATTTAGCAATTGGATATTCGTTATTAAAAGCTGGCCACATGTGAAGATGTTCAAAACCCGTTATGTTTTCGTGAAACAAAATTTAAGCAGACGGATTTCCTATATAAGCTAGATTACTCGCTCTACACCTCCTTTCGAGGAGGAGTAAAAAGTGTAACGTTTGAGCTCTGGAACAAGCGAACAAAATTCGGGACAGGGTAAATCTTACCCCGAGAACAGGCGAATAAAACGTCCAAGGGTAAAAAGTTTACACTTTTTGTCCTGGGACAAAAAAAAACCACCTATTGAAAAACTAAATCGAAAGAACAGAAAGTTTTAATAAATGCCACTCTCCTCCCCCTACGTGCATGCGCGAGTCATTGAATAAAATAGTCACGCGTTTGTGTTAGTTTTATTTGTAAGGCTAAAGTTGATAGCGCGCCCGTATATTTTCTTTGAGGAGGCGCGTGCGACCTTGAACGAGGGCTTTAAAAGGGAACGGTCAAGCTTTAATCAGTTAGATAGCCCTATAGCCCATTAAAAACTAAAATTTATGGCGAAAACCGCATCAAAAAATATTGAGTGGTTAATTTTTAATAAAATAAAAAAAATCGGTAAATCGAAAAGCGCGTGTCCACCGCAACACCCGGTGAGAAGTCGGTGAGACAGAAAAACAACGTAAAAGCGCGCGCTGCTGAAGACGCGAAAAATTTGTTTTGCACGCGCGGCGCGTTCCAGTTATAAGAGACCTAAGCCAAAATCGCGCGATTTTAAAAGTTAGGATAGTTCGCAAATCGCTCATACGGGGTTAGGGGCGCTGGCGGCAGCCCCTAAGATGGCGGCGAAAATTCAAACCCAAGCACCTGGCGTTATTTTTCGTTTCAACTTTTTGGGCCAAAAGCTATTTTTTCAAGACAAAAAAAGGTACGTGTTAGTATATTGAACGTCTTGTTAATCTTTTGATACGTAAATAAGGCCATATTTGGAAAAGATTGGCCGTTCCCCTTTAAACGTCTTTTGAAAGTTTCAGAAACTCGTGAAAATATGCCAATGCTAACTTTCAGGCCCATTCCTGACATTGGAACCGAACGTAGATGTTCGCCTTTACGCATTTACACTAGGTGCTGGAACTGTCTAATATTGCTTCTCGTCCTAAATGTAATTGCACGGTCTGTATGATTATTACGAAGCAAAGACGTTTTTAAACAACCAATAATATCAATCTTGTAAGAAAGTTTAACATTGCAAGTCGGAATGCTTGTGAAAAGTGATGGGAAAAATTCCCAATGCAAGGGTTGCGATATCTGCTTCAATTTACGGATATTTTCTAATAAGACTCGCTTAGCAACCATTTCCATCAGAACTAGTTTGCAATAAGCGTCAAATAATAATTTAATATAATCAACACAACACTGAGAATAAACACTTTTAATGTGGAAGAAAAATGGCCAGCGAAAGTTAATCAAATATGTCGGGTGTTCTTTGGAGCGGCTAAAGCCTCCTTTAAGACCTCAAAACACGGAGGGAAATTGAAATAACATTTGAAAAGCAAACATAATAGAAACATTAGTTGGTAAGACACTAGGATAACTAGCGCTTTTGTAGGTACAGTCAACAGAGTACTCATTGTAATTAGATTATTTGGTATGCTGGGTATATTTAATTATTTAATTAGTAAGTAAGTAAGTAATTACAATTAATTAAACGATGAAAGGCTTTTATGCAAACATATGTCTAAAGGGGGAAGAATATAGTAAAAGCCTCTTTTTCGTTCAAGCTGAACGTTTCTGTTTTAACAATTACATCATTGAATTATTTATTATTAGGCTGAACCTTCCTCTAGTGCTTAAAATAATTTTGATAATTATAATATTAATAGTTAACGAGATATAAGGTCCTAACTAAAGGGTAGTTTGGGCGCTTGCCCAACATGTTTAGCTCCGGGGGTCCGAATTAAAACGTAATAACTTAATTTCTTTTAAATTTAAAATCGTCAAAATTATTTTAATCACTAAACAAGAGGCTGTTCTACACATAACTATTAGTTTTATAAGTTAAAATACAAAATTCAAAGAGTTCAGCTTGAAATAGCGCGAAAGTAGACAATGGCCACATTTTTGGAAAACATTACGAGTAATTATTTTTGCCGGTTCAGTCCAAAATCTCAGGAGCACGTGATCGAAAATTCAATGTGATTTTTTTATTATTATTAGCTGAAAACTATTCGTGAGTTCTGAACCGTTAAGAGAACGGCCTAGGACTGAGCTGTGACGTCACGCAAAAGTTCTGGATAGTTCAGAACTTTTGTACGAATAGTTGTGATTCAAATTAGGATCGTACGATTTGACGTACGCAGCCCGATGTGCAGACGAATTTTAGAGATTTCAACCTTGAGTTCTGGCCAGTACTTGCTCTTGAGCAGGTACCATTTAGAACGGTTCCGAACGGTTCAACAAGAGGTTCTTGTCTGCGAATAGTTTGCATTTGGGTAGTTCTAGAATTTTTTTTGCCGAATAGTGCGCATGGGGACTGGTTGAACGGTTCAGAACTCACGAATAATTTTCAACTATTATAATTAAGTGCGCTCACCAACAAAATTTAATTTTCAAAAACCATTTTCGGGCTATTAACTATCACCTAGATTCTTCTAGATATTACGATGTGACCAATTTCTGCACCATCATCCAATATACTATATAACATGGTAACATTCTATCGAGTTGAACACGGTGCCAATAATTAACAAATTCAACGAACCCCGTTTAAAATTAGGTTTAAACGACAAAACACGAAAAATAACTTTAAACGTATTCAAAAACGCTCGGCAACCGAAGAGAGAACAACGTTTTAGTAAGGAACTCCGTCAGAGTCATTAGCGGATACATATGCAAAATAGGGGAGAGCGAGGAGTGTTTCGGACGTAAAACATTATATTTAAACGAGTGAAGGGGGAAGTGAGCCCATCACAAACTTAACCGGGCAACGCGCCGAAGTTCGAAGGACGGGGGTAAAGTCTTTTAAGTAGAAAAAAAAAGCGACGTATAGATGATAAGACGTAAAAACAAACCCTCTTCGACGCTAGCGCGGGGACAATCGAGCCCTCCCGCTTGAATTTGACGTACCGGTCCCCCCCTAGTAAATAGCGAAACAAATCAGAGGGAAGGTAATTAAAGGGTGTTTCACCTATCCCCTCCCCCGCGCACGTTCTAGGTTGAGGAGTTAATGGCGGAGGGGTTTCGGCGTTAAGGAGCGAGCTGTTGGCGGGAGAGCCCGCCTCTGGAAGGCTTAATTATCAGTTAACAGATACCCCCTTAATTATCCATTTAGCCTCCTTCTAAGCGTCCGCTACCAGCACCACCGCCATAGACGTAAGGTCACGCCTATCAGCCGACGTCCCGGGCTTAAAGTTACCGAGGTAATTGTCCGGGAGTTACTCGAGCCTTCATTAAGAGGCGGACCAACGGAAGCTTCGACCATATTTTCTTTTACTATTCCGAGGTATAATATAAAGTAGCCTAATTAGCCGCCGAGGAGTTCCTTGGAAAATAATCCGTCGCCAGCAGCCTCCGCCGATTCTCCGAGATTTCCGAATCAAAATCAATGAAGAAGGTTAAATTCATCGGAAAACGAAAAGCCCGCTCTTAACGACGGTCATAAAAATTAGTAGGGACGTTAGCCCCGCGTCAAAGCGGTATAAAAATAAATTCGAAAACGGGCCGCCTGTAAATAGGACTCTCTCCGAGTTTCATTACCGTAAGGGGCATTTGCGGGTTTAATTTCGGTCCGGCCTCGTCGACTCTGGAATGGGAATTGGCCCACTTTCGTTCTCGAATACGGTGGGATTCATATTTTTGGGAGCTACATAGCTAATCAAGGCGGAACCACTTAGCCCGAGAGGAGCATTTTTGTAAATCATGGTCCGTCGTCTGGATTCGGATTAGTAGCGACGCGGGAACGATTGTCTGGCAGTCGTATATTACTTCTCTCGGATTACGACTGTTATTCGTTGTACGGAGCCCTAAATCATAATACGGACTTATTATCTCTGGAAACAGAGTATGCGGGAGAGTCGTGATTTACGATACCTCGAATTCATTTCGTCTAGAGCCGTGAGCGTTAATAATTGGTGGTCATGTAGCTCCGTAGAACTATTAGGCAAAATACATTGTAAATTAATTTCTCCCCGGGCACCGAACTTATACTTGGTTGTATATATTTATAGTTTATAGTCTAAGTATATTAGCTAGTTGAGTTGTTCGCGATTGCATTATCCCCTCCCGATTTAACGTGGGAGCACGGCCAACTTTGATCACGCGCTGTTCGCGCTACTACGGCCAACACATTCGTCGAAATTCCGCGAGCAAGGATTTTCCCCCTATAAACTGTACTATAATGTGTAGGAGGTCAGCGCCACGCTCGGTGGTTATATTGTCTTCAATGTAAAAACTATACTAGAAATAATAATCCGCTAGGGGCGCTGACGTCATACACATCTTTTGCTCATAGGTTAACACAGAAACGTCAACGAATGAGATGGCCGCTGTAGCGCGAGAGATGCGCGATAAATCAAAGTTGGCCGTGGTGGGAGTAACGCTTCCCACTCTATCTCTCTATCTCCATTGTCTTAGATCAGTCGTTCACAGCTCGCACCCGTTGCACGCTTCCGCGAGATACCGACACGCTTCAAATTGACATCAATAACACTAACAAGTAAGCGAAACAAGAGCGGAACATCGACGCAAAAAATCTCCGTTAGGTCTAATACCATTTTGAAGCGTGGACGCAAAAAAATTCCGTTAGGCCTAATACCATTTTTAAGCGGGATGTAAAAAATCCCCGTTAGGGCTAATACCATTTTTAAGCGTGGACGCAAAAATTTCCGTTAGGCCTAATACCATTTTTAAGCGTCGACGCAATAAGTCTCCGCTAGGCCTAATACCATTTTTAAGCGTCGACGCAATAAGTCTCCGTTAGGCCTAATACAATTTTTACGCGTTTTCGCTCGCCGTCGTGGCGTTTGGGTCCAAGTAAAAACCAGCAACATCGCGGCATCAATTTGAACTAATTGACAATAACGGATGTTGTTTGAGTCCTCGTAATGGAACTCAGGTCTTTAAACATCAAAGAAGGTGCTACGCAACGCAAAATAGAGGATATCCAAACGAAACTACGGGGAAAGATAGTCCGTCTCGAACCATTGTTCGAAAGAACAATCGCGAGAACATAAAAGAAAACACGGAGAGAAGCTTTGCGGGTTTCGAAATCTAAAGACTATTTCGTGGGTGGACTGACTTCGAATGGGACTTCGCTAGAGCCTCCGAACTTTGATAAGTCGAAAGACAAAAAGTCACGGAGGAGTCATTGTGTAAACAATATTTTTTTCCTTCGTCTGTTGGACGGAGAGCATTCGAGGGAGGCAACGACGTTCGGCATACTGATGACACGACAGCGCCCGTTTCTCGAATACAAAAGGTAGAAAACATCAGAAAGAACGAGAAACAAAAAAGGTGGAAGGAAACCCGAAAAATCATTTTGCCCGAAAAGAACCTTGGATTTTGACTAAAGCTTATGATCCGCGCGGGGTCACGCTAGTTTGGCCCGTGGCAAAAACCCGCCGAGAAGGTCGAAGAAAAGAAAAAACTGGGGTTAAAAAAAAAGTAAAAATATTCCGTGAATAGATCAAAAGAAAAACCCCCGGGATCCAATATATTTCGTTGTCAATGGCAATCACGTTTTCCGAACGAATTATGCCATACGCGTTTTTCCACCATATTTTTTGGTTTTATATACTTGTTTGTATTTTTTTAACCCTCTGTCTATAATAAAGTCTAAAGCACTATACTGAAAAAAATAGGGATCAGTATTCTTGGCCGCGGTTAGCGGAGAAATAATTAGGTTGTGTCGTACGAGATAAGGTTTCTTTATACAGTCAAGTGTAAGGTCTATTTACGATGGTATCACCAGACAATTAGCTAAATGATAATTAGAAATCCACTACTTCTAGTGTACGCAGTACGTATTTTAATGTAAAGATTTAAAATCTTAACGAAAGGGCTTAGGTTATGAAGGGGTAGGTTAGGTTAAGGTTATATTTAACTAGGTTACTATTTATACTAAGATCTTTTGGTTAAATTTTAAATATAATTAGAATTAAGAAATGTAATGTTTACTGGATTGGGTTGGGTTGGGTTAGGTTAGGTTAGGTTAGGTTGGGTTGGGTTAGGTTGGGTTAGGTTGGATTAGGTTAGGTTGGGTTGGGTTGGGTTGGGTTGGGTTGGGTTGGGTTAGGTTGGGTTAGGCTAGGTTAGGTTGGGTTAGGCTAGGTTAGGTTGGGTTAGGCTAGGTAAGGTTAGGTTAGGTTAGGTTGGGTTAGGCTAGGTTAGGTTGGGTTAGGCTAGGTTGGGTTTGGCTAGGTTGGGTTTGGCTAGGTTGGGTTTGGCTAGGTTGGGTTTGGCTAGGTTGGGTTGGGTTGGGTTAGACTAGGTTAGGTTTGGTTAGGTTAGTTTGGGTTAGGCTAGGTTAGGTAGTGTTAGGCTAGGTTAAGCTAGGTTTTCCTAGGTTAGCGAAGTTTTAAACAACTAGAAATAATAATTGTAATATTTATTGATAGACAGTACACGTCAAAGTTTAGGTTTAGTTAAACACTTTAATTTATTACTAACTTTCAAATAAATATTACATTCTTAAGTTGAACCAAACGAAATATTTTAATAACGTTAATAATTCGATTTCTTGAATTTAACATTCACGGAAACGAAGCCTGAAAGTCATATAAGACTTGGCCATACAAGTTTGGATTAAATAATAAAACATTAATTGATTTGATTTGATCTTTTTGTTGAAAAAAATTATAATTTCAAGGAAGTTTTGGTGTAGTTAAACAAATAATTATTACATTTCCTAAGTTGAACCAAAGGAATATTTTAATAGCGTTTATAATTAGAGTTCTAGTATTTAACATTCACGTAAGATCTGTGTTAAGGGAAGGATTTTATTTTATCTATCGTGTTAATAGAGGCGCTCGGTTTCTTTGTAAAGCGTGGGAGGGAATTGGCCTTTTAAGAAAAGAATGGTAGTCTCTTCGCCTGTTTCGGCTGGCATACAAAAGAGCGGAGCAACTGTGGCCAGCGTGATTTAATAAAGAAAAGTTACCATTCGTCGGTACCGAAACAAAGGAATAATTTCGCCGATCGAGAACTCTTCTTTATCAGCGCGCGATGCCGTTTGTAGGATCAGTCGGTAGAGAATACGGATAAAAGGTTAGAAAAGAGGCCGAAATTTGATCTTGGGGGAATGCGAGAGTCTTCTTTTAAAAGGAGCGAGGAGAAATCGGCGGGCTCTGGTAAAATGGCGCGGGCCTCTTTTATCGGGCGGAGAGTTACGTCGGGAAAACGGCCAAAGAGAATCTATAGATCCCTCGAGGAGATAAAGGAAATGTATAGATAGAACGGATCCGGCAGGGTAAAAGGTGGTTCTATCGCCGACGGAAAGGAATATAAACCCTTTTCCTTTGACTTCCAGCGCGGGAACCCAAAACAATTCGAATTCTCGGAATGTTATCAAAACAAATTGCCGCTGCCTATTTCCCCTCCAATTTTTTACTATTCAAACCCGTCGATGAACGCCAACCTGACAGAATCTCGCTCGCGATACAGACGTCGCTTCTCGCCTCGCTAACTTTACCTCCATTCCGACCTTCCTCGTCACCGTCACCTTAAAAGCGCGTTCCAACAAAGGGAACGTGGTGGATCGGTGGAGGGGGGAGCGTGGATAGGTGTAATAAAATGGAAGCGCCCTCTACCGTGCGAAGAAAAATAAAAGTGTAGTATATACGGTACTTTTGCAAACACAGGGGGTATATATTTTCTCGTTCAGTTTATATATTTCTTATCCAACGGCGTTTTTTTTGCATTCTTTCAAAACTTTACCGGTGAAAACGTAGGGGGTTACGTAGGGGGTCGAAGCGGCGAGAAATATATGCGAGAGTCGAATTTATCTCGTTACCGAATCAGAAGCTCAACCGTAAAATAGCGAAAAAATACGCCTTTTAAGAATACTAGCACGACCGTGTATAAGAAACAAAAAGGAAGAACTTTCCGAAGAAAATGTAAATTTTTGCTTCGGAATAAAGATAAAATAGCCTTTGAGAGAATTTTTCTTATTCCGTCGGTCATACTTGTATCGGGGTGGATTTTTTAAGCGTCACTCTTTTCCCTTTCTTTGAATAATCAAAATAACGGTATAAAAGGAAGCGGCGAGATAGTTAGGATCCTTCAGGATTATGCGTAGGTCAATAAAATAGGATAAGAGAGAGATATTGCCGCGTATATCTTAAGAAACAGATATCGTTATTCAAATGAAGATGATTATTCTCTCTCGTTGTCGCTCGTCCTAATTGATTGTTAAACGTCCCAAGGCAACCCCGTTTTGATAAATTACTAATCTATTCGCATTCTATATTTATTCTATTTCGTTGTGATATTTACATATACGCGTGGAAAAGCGTATATTTTAGTTTCGAATCGGGCTTTCAAAATGATGTAACGTTTTGAATAAGAACAGGGTGATTTTATGTAATATCGAGAATGTATTAATTTATATTGAAGGATGGTTTTCAGCTCTTTACCTCGAAATTAAATCAAATTAGTCCAATATCTAATTGGTTCTCTAAAACTCATCCTCTAGTTTCAGGGGTAAATTCGACCATAAACTACCAATTAATACAGTCTTAGTAAATCAAACCACGGAAAATGAGTGCTACGGTTTAGCTTACAAAATATTTCTGTAGAAAAATATTACAATTTTATAAAATAGTTTAACATAAGTCCCGTATAGATGGCGTTAGTAGAGATAATCCCGTAAATTAGTTTCTCCCTGAACACCGGAGTGCCCACTCTGCGTTGGAAAAGTCCTCGTGCGATAACCTTTTTATTTTTATTGTAATTATAAAATGTTTTGTAAATAGTGGAAATTTTTGTAAATATTGTTATTGCAACTTTATTTCCGATTTAAAAATTTATATCGTTTGTTTGTTGTTTTAAACTTCTTGCGGATCCAGAAATGGTTTCCTCCCCGTTTTAAAAGGGATTTGTACAGTACATTGAGCTAATAAATATTCATTCATTTGCCACAGGTGCAATACATCTACACGCGCATTAGGTTGGCCAAATTATTCCGCTTTATTTTTAGGGAAAGTTTTAAAGTTTAAATCCAAACTAGGCTACGAAGTTTGTAAAATTCCCATCGCATACCTTAGAATTATAATTTATCTAATTCAAACCAAAACAACATCGATAGAAACCACTTGAGTTTTCAAAACTACTCCAATAACTTTCCGCAATTACACTTTAATGTTGTAATTAACATTCCAAGTTATTTCAAACAATCCTAAACTTTCGTTAACGAGTAGCTAGGACTAAATTTAGTTTATAAAGTTATCAAGGAGAACGCGGGTATAAACATCCCAAGGGCGACTCGGAAATAAGGCCGTTGGTGTTTGACTGACGCGCGACCTGAAGAGGTAAAACAGTGAAGGCAAAACTAGACATCCCACGTAGTGCGGAGAAGAGGAGTGAAAAGGGGAGGACGCATTTTCGGCGCAGTTTATTCAAACATCGGCGGTTGTCCGCTACGACCCAAAATCTCCCACCAGAAGAATGAAGTTGCAACTATATTCCAAAACGAGGCTTACCTCCCAGTAGGTTCAAACCGGGGAAGGAAGGTGAAGTCCCTACTGATGACTATGCCAGTGATTTATCAAGAGTAGAACGGAAAGAGAATTTTCTAATCGGCTGTTTCGATATCCGCGCAACGCGAGCATCGATGATGGAAAAATCTATAACTTTACGGCCTTTTAGACTTCAGATTGAAGCCTCCCTCCGTCCATTCCAACCCCACCAGTCAAAGCCAAAGCCTCTAAGCTGACATTTCCTTCAACGTCTATTCGGTCTTTCGCCTCGCTTTCCGTTCGGTTCCAGCTAAGCCGACTCCCAAAACTCTAGGCTGGAAGGAGCCGCTGGTATGGATTTTACGGGACGCTTGACGAGACTGAAGCGAAGAAGGGTGGAGCGAGAGAGAGAGTCAGAGACCTTAAAAGTGAAGTTTCTTCGGTTAAAAGACAGAAGGAAGTAGGGAATTTATTTCTTTAAAAGAAGTTGTACATAACGGTAGTATTCTCGGGCGTCTGATGAAAAGAACTTCCAAATCAATCGTGTGGATCTGGAGAAGTTTAGCCGCCGCATTTAGACGGGTAGACTTTCCAAAAGAAGACCAAAATACGGTCTCGAAAGCTCCTTATAGCAGCCGGGGGGGAAATCTAAATACTCGCTGGTTCTTGTATATCAAATACCACCTCAGTCTCGATTTATTTATTTTCCCGGCGGCGCGTTAAAGCCCTCAATTAAGGGGAAAGGCTCCCAGGCTGAGAATGCCTCTTCGCAATGGCCATTTTCTTTCCACTTTATCCCGGCCCTCCCCGAAAAGAGAATTCGCGTATTCGCTTTTGCCATTACGTCAACATTGGCAACGCGACTAGGAATAAAACGAGAATACCCGGGAGGTTTGATTGTTTTCGAGTATTATGGTAAAAGGTTTGAAAACCTTCTTTCCGCTTTTTATCGAATTTCAATGGCTAAATTTGGTCGTTTTCGATCGCCTCCGGTAAGAATCGAACTATTTTATCCGAATCCTAATAAATTAGAGCTTACGGGAAATAATTTGGACTATTTGGTTTTTGGTTAGAATTACGTAAACGCCGATGCTAGATGACGTAGATTGGTGAAACCCTGTAAATTAACTTCCTTCGGTACACCGGTGCGTGGCGTGTAGAACACTTCTACAGGCGCATAAATAGGCCAAATTGGTGAATTAAAAATAAAATTTATGTAATAAATAAATCGATAAACTGTAATAATATGTGTTTCCATAAAATACCGGAGGTAACGGGTAAATGTTTTTTCTACGTCACTAGCTATAGTTATTGAAGATAGAGAGCACGTGCTCGAGCCGATAAAGATTTTGGAATTTGAAGTCCACGTGCGAAACGCGCGTGTAAAAAAAGTACTAATAAGCTCAAGCTCGTGACGCAGAGTAAAACATTTTATACTTTTATTTTTTTGTTTTATTTTATGAAAACACCAGGTTGTAAGATATATAAAATATTAATTTAAATTTTAAGAATATACAAAAATTTTACCAATAGAAATGTTAACTTAAATTTAAACAATTTAAATTTCTTCTAACGATGAGGGATTAAATAAATTATATCGGCATAAAATTAAACTATTCGAGTTTATCGACCAGTCCAGATGGCGCTAAAGACGGCTAGGATATATAAACAGAAGTTACAGAAACACCGGGAAGAAAAGAAAGGGGTTAAGTGCATGACGTATTCGCAGCGAAAGTTGGTATCAGGTGGCCAGAAATACCCCCGTACAAGACGGTTTTTTTTTCTTATCGAAGAGAGGGCTAGCCAAATACCCAAAAAGGTTCCCATCAAGAACGAAAACGAGCGAGCTGTTAAATGTATTGGAGATTCCTTTTTTGCATACCAAAAACCGCGGCTAGCCACTCAGGGCCGATGGGCGGCCGAAAGACGCGCGCTCCCGAAGGAGAACCGAAAGGTCAAGAAAGGCCTAAATTTCGGTCACGTGACCGCACTATTGAATACGAACCAGCTTGCGCACGCGAGGCGCGTTCCCACTGAGGAAACCTGAAGGCTGGTTCACAAGGCAGCTAGGAACAACGAACACAAGGAGAACGCAGCTAGCCTTTAAACACGCTAACGCAGTGTTGTGTACAGATTCCATTGGATGAGTCTTAATTCTGAACGTTTTACGGAAAGGGGGAAAACCATTTCCAAATTTTCCCCTTCCGACGGCCACAGGCGCTTAAGTGTCTAACCAATGAAAAATGTACGCAAGAAAATGCGCGACTTTTGACGGATTGAGATCTCCTTGTGTGGGGTGCTGTGTTTGTTATCCTAGCTGATTTTCTCTATTTTTCCGTTGTTCTGGCGTACGGAAATATGAACTGTACACACGGAAAAATTAGCCGGATTTTACCGTCGCCAGCGCTGCCGGTAAACGAGAAAACGGAGAAAAAATGTTGAAATATATCTAATTCATTTTCCTGGTTTTTTCAAGCACTTTGAGCTCGACCAATCAGAGAGCGTTACGCTGTCACGTGATATAAGGAGCGATTTTGCTATTCTTTAAAAGTAGGCTTACGAAATTTTTGTGTCAATCACGTGACGGCATAACGCTCAGCGATGGGTCGAGCCTAACGCGCCTCAAAAAAAGGTTAACCGTTTTCTCGTTTACCGGTAGTGCTCGCGGCGGTAAAACCCGGCAAATTTTGTCGGTGTGTACAATCATTTTCATGCGCTAGAACAACCGGAGAAGGTGGTAAAAGTAGAGAACACTGCCCGTGTGAACCAGCCCTAAGAACGCGACCGAAGCCGAAATAGATCGTACCCTCATGGTATCGTTGCCGTAAATGCAACCCGTATAGCAGTAACAAGGCGGAAAAGGGTGAACCTGTATACGTATATCTAAGGATTGCTAAACATTGCGTTGGGAGAAATAGGGGGGGGGGGAGGGAGCAGCGCGTGAGAGTTTCGATTTGTTTCCGGCGAAGCGAGCTACGCTTCCGAATCGGGTTAAAAGGGACGGGGCGCCCAGGGAACTTCGAAATCATTTGTCTCGCTAAAGAACGAAGCGGGAGGAAGGCGGGGGTTGAAATATGCCCGACATACAAAGACAGAGAAGCGCCGATGGATTTCCTAAATATATACGTGAAGATTGGAAGAGACCAAGAGAGTGGAGCGGTGAGCCCGCGCCTCCCGCATCAGAGAGAGAGAGAGTTATACGCGTAGATCGGGTCGGGAACGCGGAGTTAAGTGTAGTTAATCGAGAAAATGCCATCGTCGATTAAAAGACGACGAGCGCATTATCGGTTTCCAAAAGTTAAAACTCATCTCCACGTCGTCCTCCCTTTTAAAACTAAATCTGACCTTTGGGGATTATAGCTGGTTCCGTTGACGTCCGCCCGAAGAGAATTGCCCTCTCCCTATTAAAGGTGATCGCTACAGACCCTCACTGGATACTTCCCTTCGAAGTAGTACCCGCTGTTTTACGCGGACTAATAAAACAAACCAACTAACCCTTTGGAAAATGTTACCCACCTAAGGTGATACTACAAGCGAAGGCGGAGAGCGATCTTCTTCATTTGAAATAAACTTTTAGGTCGTATTCCGAGTGAATCGTATACGATTCCAATCCACTTTATAGCGCCTCCGGTAGTTATTGATGAGCAAATTTTGTACGACTTTTCCAAAACTCGTGTATCTTCCAAAAGCGAATTATACAAATCGTCAAAGGGCAAAGCCCAAAGGTCCCTTAACGTCAATTTCTGATTATACACGACGCCGTTTTGCGTGTTTGTTTTGCCCAAAGAACCCAACCTAAACCCGAGGGATTCCCCCTAGAGTTGAAGAAAAAATGTTATTTGCAAAGGCTTAAAGGTGAAATTTTAAGAAGTAAAAAATATTTAGTCGCATCGCGAAAAGGAATCCAAATTTCTATAAATTCATTACGCTTGCCGAACTAGTTTAAATGTATCGTTTTCGTCACGAGATACGTAGGAGTTCAGTTCAGTTTTGAAGGCTACATCTTAAAAAAAGGGCGACTCGTCGAATTTTAATTCATGTTTTGTTCCAATGAGGTAGAATAAATAGAGATCCAAACCAATCTGGGATTCGCGGGACACGTTTTATTCGAGTAGGAGAATTAGGCTTAAGTTTCAACTCTATCGAATAGTGTTGGCGCCATCTGTTTCTATAAGCAGACACTTTTGCAAAATATAGTAAGTTTTAGTTTTCCAATAACACGATAGATGGCGCCAACACGATTTGATTAAGTTCATTTCTTAGGCCTAACTCTTCAACTCAACAAACACTGTCCCGCGAAACGGTAGGTCGTGGAAGGCGGATTTGGATCTCTATTTATTCTACCTCATTGGTTTTGTTCAACTTGTTAAAATGCTCCACGCGCTCTTTAATATTTTAGCGTAAAAGGCTCGCGCATTTTTGTTTATTTCAGGTAGCACGCGCGAAATCGCTCGAGCCGGTTTTTACGCTAAAATATCAAGACGCGCGTGGAACTTTTTAACAAGTTGAATAAGACATAAATAGAGTTGCTAGCGTCTATAATTGGCTATCATAGTGAATAGTGCTCGGCAATCGATTAATTTTTATCCATGAATAAAATAAGCTCGGCGATATTTAAATAATATTTATTTAAATAACCAATAGTTGAATAAAAATTGTAAAATGTTTAAATAATCGAAAGTGAATAAGCCTATTATTTAAATTAAACAAACAATTATTTAAATAAATACCACTTTTAATTATTTAAATAAATGCCACTTTTATTCAAATAAATGCTTGGTTGCGTAAAAAACATAATTAAATAAGTTAAAATGATATTCTTTTTACCAACGTTTTTTTAAATAAATCGGAAAATTTTTGGGTAATGAATAAACCTTAGAGCACTAATAGTGAAACCATGGATTAAACAATTTCCGGTTTGCGGGCTCGCGCCGCTAGGTGGCAAGGTTACAGAGTATTTTTGTGTTTTTTCGCTCGTGGAACATCCTTTAGTGTTTAATCCATGGTGAAACGTCATTTCTACGTCACGAGTGACGCGCCCGATACACCTAAACAAGAAGGCCAATGTTACTTTATAGAGAGATCGGGAACAGAAAAATTATAAATAATCGTTTCATACGCTGCGGGTAAAGCGCGGATAATTCCAACTGTCAAGCTCAGAAGGGCCGTATTTATATACATTTTATTTCGAGTCTGACGAAAATTGAGTTTTTTTTTCATTTCGATTCGACTTAAGAGCTTGGCTTTGAAAAAAAGTAATATAAAGCTCCCTTGTACCTAAAAAAAAACTCATTTTTTAACGAAAAGTCTGAAAATGATTACACTCTCGAAATGGAAAAATCGCGGAAGGAACTACGTATAAAAATATAATATCGCCGGGTAAATAAAAGAAATAGAGTGGATCCGTTCAGCCAAGGCTTAGCAAACAGCGTTGCTAAGCCTTAGTTTAACGTTTTCTTTCCGTCATTAGGACGCTATCTTAAGTCTGTTATGACAGTTTGAAGGTCATAACAGTGCCATTTTTGTGGTACTTCCGTCTACAAATATTAGGATGGGTAGTCTACTAAAATACTTGCATTTCTTATAGCTTCTAAAGATGCCGAAGACGTCATTTTAAAAGCTTTTTCACGGATATGTTTACACTTGGTATGTCTAAAGATGACCACGCTAAATTCGGCGAAAATTAGACGCTAAGCCTTGGTCTAGAAATAACAGCTCTAACTACATTTACTTTTACTAACCATCTAAATACATCAATTTACCCGTGAAGAATATTTTAAATTTTACAAGAAATGAAATTGTAGAATGAATCAGGGTTTCTTAATTCCATTTTCTGATCACGCGCCAAATTTAAATAAAAGTCTACAAGTCAAAAATCCAAGAATTTAATTTTAATTGACAAATACGCATTAAAAGTCCTCAATTCTTCAAAAATCCAAAATCAGGTTAAAAATAAAGAGACCCATGTGTGACCCCTCGAGTAAATGGCGCTAGTTACGTTAACATTATTCAGTGGATTGGATTAGCTGACGATTTTGCGTTTTAAAATCAAATTTCTTTTCACCTTTCTCAGTCACATAGCTACAATAAGTATAACCAAGAACAAATAGACGTACCAAAAACAGAGGAAAGGAAATTTTGCTGGATCGCCTCCTAATCGATTTATTTAAAGAGGCGGAGCTATTGAGTCTTCTTCGACTATTGTTACTTCTAAGAAGAAGGCGCGAACCCTTACATATACAGAAAATTACATATTATTTTTAAGTTGCTTTCAAGTTGGCTTAAGTTGTCGTTATTAAGTTTCAAGTTGGCTCTAAGTTGGCGTTAAGTTGGCTTTAAGTGTCCTCCATTAAGCGAAATTAGAGTTGGTTTTAAGTGGTTTTTAAGTAGGTTTTTAGTTAGTTTAAGTAGTTCTTAGACCGCTTATTTTTTTGGTTACTTAAATTACTACAGGCGGAAAATATAAAAAGGCGGGACTTATTTTGAAAATATAGATTAGGAGGCTCCCCGACGGGCTAAAGCTATGATTACGTGTTCTTAGTCCGTCTATGGGTTCTTGGTATAACATTAAGCAAAATATTATCATCGGACTTATTTTCAGTGTTTTAGCAAAATCAAGGTTTAGTTCAGAGCCCCCTAGCGTCTAAATATTTATAAAGCAAAAATAGTACTACCAAGGACGATAATAAACCCCTCAGTTCGGTGGCAAGTCCAAGTCGGAGGTAGTTGAAAATGTCAGGGTGTTGAAAAAAAGGTTCACTAACGACGTAAGTACATAGGAAGTGTCATACTTAATCTTATTATGTTACTTATGGCATAATGTTTAGTTTAGTCAACAAAGCCCTGCATGAGAGACGAATTTCCCTTAGATGTGGGGTAGTGGAGGGGTTAGCACTTTTACCTCGCAGCAAGAGGAGCCGGGTTTGAACCCAGCTTGTGGCACTGGGTGAAAACTCGAAACCACTCCTTCCGCGTTGAGTTTGTAAGTTCTCTCCTCACTGGTTTAAGGGGTTTTCCCCGATCTCTTCGGTTTCCCCTTGTACAGGGTAACGGTAACAGTTAGTGTATGGAGCTGTTGGCTCTCGTGGCATCAAGGGCTAGCCACCACCCTCCTACGCATTGTAACACGGCCACCTGAATTAATGGTATTAAAAATCGATAGATGACTTGGGTGGCGCCTTGGATACTAGCCTAGCTGATTATTATTATTGTTATTCCATTCCTAGGATATAAATTCTTCGTTTAGACATTTTAGATGTTAAAAAATTTTAAATTATTGGTAGGAACAGGAATAAATCTTTGACCTTATTTTATTTTTTATAATTTATCGAAAGGAAACACGTATTATAGGCGAGAAAAATGTTCGCTAAAGCAAATTAAAAACGGATGGGTAATGATCCTAAAATGTGTTCAAAGTCAACGAGATTGTTCCCTACGATTCCGTCGAAACTTCACTCTCATCCACTACCGCAATTATAAATTAAGACCATAACGGTTATTCGTCACGTGGTCTTTTTTCGTCAGCTACAGAAGACACTTTTTGGTCGAAGTCTGTGTCAGTAACAGAGACCATCGCCGAGTTATAATCAATAGGAAAGGAGTAGAAGACGACCATCTCTCATTCATGGGACCGAGCGAAACTACGAAGGGTCGCGAGGTGGCGTTGCTTGGGGGGAGGAAAAAGCGATACCTTCCGTAGCGTGAGAGTGGATGCGGTAGAGTAGGAAATGAATCCCATCCATCAAACCGAGGCTAACTTTTTTTCCTCGAGAACGCGAGCGAGTTTTGGAGGGTGCTCGAGAAAAGCGCGAGTTAAAAGTGACACCTACCGGCGATGAGCGAAGACAGAGGGAACTGTATTCCGTGGCTGCGTGTCGGGACGCGAGGAGGCGACACTAGACGAAGCATCTGCCAGAGGACACATCGCTTCTCCCAGTCGCGAACGACCCCGAAGCACGGGCTGCTGCTGCGGGAAAAAAACGCGTCAATTTCTTAGTTTTCTGGCCGGGAGATAAAAGGAGCCGGAAACGCGCGGGAAACAGTCGTCAACCATCTATTTAATGAATACCCTCGTCGCCAGCACCAGCCTCGACGCCCCCCGTCAAAAAGCGGAGGAAGGAGTGCATTTTTTGCCCCCCTTTGCAAATTATTTTAAGGTGATTCATAATGTTGGGCGTCGAGGTGACACGTACTTTTAAACTGTATTCGCGAAGACAAGGACATTTTTTACCGAGAGTTGTTACGTTTAACCCTCCTGGAATTTCCAAAATTAATACGTTTTTCTTAAACCATGGACCATAAGTAACGTAATAATTACTCTACTTTGGCATGGACAAATTAGAATGATAAAGTTGACAGACTCTAGCCTGTTTCATGCTTTGTTAGAATACTCAATCACTACTTTCAAGACTGTATTTCTACTTTAGGGGGACTCCCAGACCACCTCAAGGTCTTCCAGTACACTCCTCTTCTTAAATGATAATCAAATGGCTCACTCAACCACACTCGGATTAGGTTATTATTTTGTCTTAAACTAGAAATAAACATGTTTTTGCCACTAAAATCAAAGGTGACAATTGTACATGTAAGCTTTAGTCAGCAAGTGACCTTTAAAGCCATTAATCCAGGAGGCCGGGTTACAATGCGTAGGGCGGTGGTGGCAAGCCCTCCATGCTACGCGAGCCAACAGCTCCCTACTCTAACTATTACCTTTAACCTCAACAAGTTTTTACGGAATGGGAAACCGAAGAACTCGGGGGAAACCCCCTTAACCAGTGGGGGAGAGAACTTGCTAACTCAACGCAGAAGGAGTAGTTCCGAGTTTTCACCCAGTGCCACCTAGGAGCAACAAACACAGCACCCTACACAAGGAGAACGCAACCGGTCAAAAAGTCGTGTATTTTCTTGCGTACACTTTTCATTGGTTAGACGCTTTAGCGCCTGCTGCCGTCGGAAGGGGAAAATTCGGAAATTCTCTTCCCCCCCGCCCGTAAAACGTTCATCGTAAAGGCTCGTGACGCTCGTCTAATGAAATTGGTACACAGCTGTTCGTTAGCGTCCAATGAAATTTGTACACAACACTGCGTTAACGTTTTTAAAGGCTAACTGCGTTCTCCTTGTGTTTGTTGCTCCTAGGTGCCACAAACTGGTATCGAACCAGGCTGATCTGGCTGCTAGTCGACAGTGCTAGCCACTCCGCCACCCCACTTCATTGGAGTAGCTGTTCTATTAACCAACTGCTAAAATTATCAAGACCAACGTTTAAACGGCTACAGAAGTTTTAGAAAACTTCTCACCAAATTTCAGGTAGCTACTCCCTTCCGGTCACGTGACTCCGGCCTTCAGTGTCCCTTTAAACGGCTCTAGAAACCACGTATTTCACAGACCGCTTAGCGTCATTCGGAAACGATACGAACCAATTTCGTCGCAAGCCTGACTATTAATACGTTTAAATAAATAAACCCTTCTTAGATATCGCGATTACGTTAGAAACGTATATAGTCAAGATTCCCCTGGTGAGTAATTCGAGCAGCTCTCGAATCCACCGAACTAATGAAATTAGTTATCCCCAAGAAGAAGTCAAGAAAAGGACCTTACGGATAACCCCCGCTGTCGGATGTTCGGTGGCGCATTTATCATAAGCGGAATATGGGCGAAAGTGGACCAGGGGGGGGATAACACGCATTCGTGACCCATTCCTTATTGTTCCATACAAGTAATACGGCGTACGGGGAGCGATGTCCAAAGGGCTCGGGCCTGGGTAGGGCCGGGTGGGGCCGGGTAGGTGCGGGTCGAGCCCAACTGGAGTAGAAAAGTTCCCGAGCGGAGAGGAAGGAAAACGCGTAACTGTACGAGTCAGTTACTCCAGTCGTTCGCATTACCATACTATAAATCAAGAACTCGCTGCTAGATGGAGTCCCATTCCGAAGCGCTTTGGCGGCCCGAGCGAGCGTTCGGGGCCCGAGCGGACCGACGACTAACTTCGCCCTATAAAATAGCCCTGAGACTTTCAAGGAGGAGGTTGTTGTTATCCTCACCACGTACCGCTATAAACGTTAAGGACTACCTTGCTCGACGCTAGTTCGTAGTACGGGATGAGACGGTGTCGTCTTTTACACTACTCGGTATAGAAAATGATACAGAAACGATTCAGGGGGAAAATCTTATTCGGAATTATATGGTCGGCAGAGGCAGTAACAGCTTATCGCCGAGCGCGCGCCCGAGGGGGGGGGGAGCGAGCCCGGTTTCCCTATTTTCTATATATGACGAATGCGGGTGATCCTAACGTTTGTCCCGTTAAAACGAACGACGCCTCCCACAGGGTACGCTCGCCGAGGCTCCGGCCGGAATAAAGGAAAAGTGGGGGGATTAAGGGGTGGTGAATGGGGCGGACCCCTTCTCCCCGCGCTGCAAGGAGGGGGCCCATCGATTTGTAGACGCAATTCTCTAATCCCGCTCATTTCTCTTCAGTCGCCACCCCCGCGAGGAAACGATCTCTCCCCCTCGAGCGCGGCGCCTTTAATGCGGCCGTAATAGATTCCCCTTAATGACCGCCGAAGCCCCTTCTCCAATACGCCACGGGGACCGCGCGCGGGTTGAACAGCCCCAATACTTTCGGCCACGCGGTTCTCCCTTTATTAAAACCCACCGGTCAATTTCGACTTTGAAGATCGACGGAGAACGGGTTATTTCGAACCCCTCCGTAATACCACCAATCAAACCCCTCATTACCGCGTATAAATATAACAAAATATGGCCGTTTGCTGAAGGTCGCGTATGAAGGTCATATCCAGGGCCATCTTAAAGCATGGGCTAAATGGGCTACAGCCCAGGGCCCCCAGCCAGTTTTGGGGCCCCGGAAAAGCCAGTCATACCTCTAGGGATAAGGGTTTAGTTGGTTAAATATTATTTATGCTCATTTAATATTGTGTATCTTTTAGTTACGTCTAAAGTAATTTGACTCTTCGCCACATCGCGTATCCTACGGTACCAACAATTTCTAAAACCTAACAGTGACTCACTCAGCTCACTGTAAGTAAAAATCTAGTAGGCCTATGTTATACTTTTGAAATTAAATTTAAAAGTTTTGGTTTGATTAGTGTGTGTAATTTAGACAACGGACATACAAAGGCTGACCGTTGGGGATCGCAAAGTTCTTAAGAAATAATTTAGCCCAGGGCCCCAAAAGGTCTTAAGACGGGCCTGGTCATATCGTGTTCTTTACAAGTAGAATTGGTTAATACTGGCAGTTCATCGGGGTAGTCAGAGAAGTGGTAGGGTCCTTGGCAACTGAAACTCTGATTTTTTTTAAAATCCAAAATGTATAGTACCTTTTTTTTCAACCAAAATAGTATAGAACTTACAAGGAGACATCTCCAATTTTTTTCAATTTCGGGGGTTGAGTAGACCTTCATGGACCTTGAAAGCTCTTAAAGGGAAAAGTTTCAATGGAAATCGTTTTGCTATGGCAACCAAAAATGTTTTTCACAATTCAAATTTAAATTTTCTTTACGTAAAATAGCATTGGAAAATCACGGATTGTAAGGGCCATTTTCAAAAAATTAGAAAATTAAAAATTTGGCAAAACGTTTGGGTAAAATCGATGAAATTGGATAAAATCGATAAAATTGGGTTAAGTCGATGAAATTGGATAAAATCGATAAAATTGGGTTAAGTCGATGAAATTGGATAAGATCGATAAAATTGGGTTAAGTCGATGAAATTGGATAAGATCGATAAAATTGGGTTAAGTCGATGAAATTGGATAAGATCGATAAAATTGGGTTAAGTCGATAAAATTGGATTAAATCAATTAAGTACAATCCTTGTTAGTAAATGCTAAAACCAAAAATCGATATTTCTTCAAAACTAAAGATATAGGGTGCATAATCAAGTTCCCTTTTTTCGTCTGGGGTAGTTTTTTGCTTCGCAGGGCCCCCAGAGGTCCTATAATTCTTATAAAATCCTATATTTAAAAAAAATGTCCTATAACATCCTATATTTTTAGCAAAATCCCTCAAAAGTCCTATAAAATCCTATAATTTTGATATTTTGCCAATTTCAAATCCAGCCACTCAGTTAAATTGCTAGATTTAGCTATAGGATAAATTCCTATACCAAGTCATTCTAGTCTATACTTTTGTTAATGTTAACATGGTTAGCTACTAGTATATTTTTGTGATAAAATGGTTAAATAGTTTCAATTTCTTAAGTGAAAATCAAAGACTTATCTCTCTAAATATAGATTTTGTTATTAAATGCATTAAGTTAGTTAATTAAATAGCATATATAGTCCTATAAAATCGTATAATTTTGTAAAAATAGTCCTATAAAAAATTAAAGATTTGAGTGGGGGCCCTGGCTTCGTTAAGCTCTTAATGCTATTAACTAGATACTTTTAAGAATATGATCGAAACGAAAGGCCAACTACATTAGTTAATCCTCGCAGTGAAATACTTGGGATGGGGATTCCCCGTGCACCATAAAATATATTACATTTATTTCACCGTCAGCCAATCGGCAGTCCGTATTCTACTAGTTAGACGCCATTTTGTTTTATCTATTTATATTTTATCTTTTGAAGTTTGACTTTTAGATGGCGTTGCTATAGAATTTCAAATGGCTGAAATCATTTACGTTTTGATGCGTGTCAAAACATTAAATGTAAACAGAAACGCAAATTAACTTTATTTCTCTTTTACGATTCTGAAATACTTTTCCCTTACATTTTTTCGTATGTGTTCCAGGCTCAAATTTTGAATCTTTATAACTTCAGTGTAGGCGTTAGTAACTGAATAATATAGGGTGTTTCAAAAGGTTATGCAAAAATTTGAAGGAGTTATAGATGGTGAGTTGAGAAGTATGCCTGTTTTTCCCCATTTTCCTACGATGAGTTAAAAGAGAGCCAGAGAGCTTCCAAGTGTGGTCTACTAGTCCTTGGAAGTAGGCTGCAACAAGCGCGAAACCAAGCAGCAGGGAAATGCGAACATTAAGGTTCGGGTTCGTGTCAGGGTGGGAAATAAGGATTTTTTTTAAGTGGACAGGTGACCAGTAACCCCCTGGCCTAGAATAAATAAACTGGACCATGACCAGTGCACGTCGTCTGCTATATTAGAATAGCTTGTTTTAACTTTTCACCGTGAATTACTGAATTCGAATTGGAGTGTACAAACATGTGAAATCCGCAGTTACACAGACCCTCAAATCCAAAGACTAATAATATAACATTTGGACCTACCAATTGCAAAATATTCAAGCAGAATCACTTCAAAAAAATAAAACACCTTGAATTAATTAAGTGGTCCAGTGGACCATTAACCCCCTTCCGATTTAGTTAATAAACTGGTCCGGGAAATTTTTAAACTGGTCATTTGCCCACTGCCACTGCCTTATTTCCCACGCTGGTTCGTGTGATAGGTAAAAAAGGACTTTGTAAACAAATCGAGGTAACCAGCGTAAAAAAGTTATTTTAAACAGTAGTTAAAGTCCCTGCTGCTATCTATCTATATTTATTTTCCTTTTGGGGTACAAATCCGTTTTATATCACGGAGGAAACCATTATACAGTGGATTCGCAGGAATTTACATTTTTTAAAGCGAAGTAATAAAAACATAAGAGTTCATCACTTAAAGTCTTAAGGTAACCAGAAGCAGTATCTATATAATACAATAACATATTTACAAAATTATTTACAAAAAGAGTTAAGGCTCTACATACATCCCAGCACTACATTAGTTTTTCTTTTTTAAACGTACGCCACACTATCGGCCGAGAATTCGTTTCGTCACCGTAAGATCCTGGAGACCCGCACAACCATCACCTAAGCCACGCAATCTTCTGATTTGACCAGTTCTTGGTTTTGCGCTTGTTGCAGTCTACTTCCAGGGGCTAGTAGGCCATTTTTTGAAGCTCTCTGGCGTTTTTTTAACTCATCGTAAGAAAATGGGAAAAAACCGGCATACTTCTCAACTCAGCCCCTACAACGTAACCTTTCGAAACACCCTGTATTTATGACATAATAAGCAATGTCTGTAAGGTTACAGACATTGCTTATTATGTCATAAATACAGGGTGTTTCGAAAGGTTACGTTGTAGGGGCTGAGTTGAGAAGTATGCCGGTTTTTTTCCCATTTTCTAGGATTAATCTTAGAAGGGAAGGTCTAGCTTTTAAAACGTTTTCACACAATTTCAAACATATTTCATTGTCAATGTTCACTAGCCTTTCGATATAGCTGTCTCGGTTATTACGTCAACACGATCGCAAAACATCCAGAAATAGACGTTTAAAAGCGAGCAATAACCATAAAGTGAAAAGATTACGACCATATCTTAGACCGTGACCAATGCCAACTTTCAACGTGGTCTTTTAAAACAAACGTAAAACCAAAAAAATCTGTGGTGTGATTTTAGCGAAAGCTTTTCATTTCGCTACTACTAACCTTTTATTTGATAGGCCTACAACCCCGTAACAAAATAATAAAATCACATCAATTTTTACGACATTCCACGTGCCCCCCTGGTTGAAAGCGCTCCGTCCCAGTATAGCCTCAACGTAATGGTGATGAAGGTTAATTCGGCAATGACTAACACCCGGGCCACGAAAAACCATTGATCGCGTGTCTTCAAAAGTTCAAATAGGGTATGGCTAGGCCTATATTTCTTCATTACTCTTATTGCCGTGTCCAACGACTCGGAGACAATGTTTTGGCAACGATAGGAATTAATCACGAACCATTCTCGCCCCCAAAAAAAACACAACAAAAAAGTGACCAAAAACAATTTAGGATAATGCTTTATTTTTATTTTGTTGATAAAACTCGCCGTCGGGTTGAGAAACAGCCGGCGATAAGGTCCAGTCTGCGTGACCAGACTATTTACGAAGTCCTAGGTTATCTTCCGCCTATCGCGATAGAAAAAATAAGGTGAAATTTTAAGCGAACCCCCGGGCCCATTTACTTAATAGTTATGGTCCGCTTCCTGCCCCCCCTCCCCTTCCCCCTGCCCCCTGCCCAGAAGAACGCTATTTCCTCTGGATATTCCCGAGTCCTACACTTAAAATAAATGGTTTTCCTACAGACGTCAGAACAGACTTATAAAAAGGCCAAAAAAAAAGTCGTAAATAACAAGCCATTTAATTAAACGCGCAGTCATAATTTTCGCTCTTTATAAATCGGTTAATTACTATCACAATTTAACTAAAGCAGAAGTATGTTAAATATATATTACGAGATAAGGTTATTTTCGCTCTACATGAATCAGGAAATTACTATCTGATAATTTCGTTATACTAGAAGCAAGAATGTATTTATTTATACCTAGGGAGAATGTCTATGTCGAGACGGTTTTTAGCCTTTCTCTCAATCCACCCGTTGGTCCCCCCAGTACGCTCCTCCGCTTAAAATAAAACGAATAGTGCCGGTATTTCATTGGCTGCTTAAAATTTACGTCACCTAACGCGATGGAAATCAAACGCCGGTGACGTTTTGTCTTTCCCCCCGCGCGAGACGGGGGAAAGGCGTTCAACGTGCCCGGCGATTGTCGCAACATAATCATTCTTCCTAAATATAAATAAATACATTCTTGCTAGAAGTATATTAAAAATATATTACGATAGAAGTATTTAATTTTCCGGAAAAATAAAATGCGGAAAAATTTCCAGAAAATCGGAAAAATAACACATTGAAACATAAATTACTTTTTAAGGGTTTTTAATGTTTTTAACTTTTTATCGATATAAAATGTCTAATATCAGTAAAAATACTACAAAACATTCAAAGTGTTACATTGTTAATCAGATTAAAGCTAGTCTAGAGGTTTAGTTTTACTTTTAGATTCGAAAAAATGAGGCAAAAATGACGCTATATTTAAATTTGCAAACAATATTAGACTAATAAAAAAGGCCTCGGTCATTTTCCGGAAAATTAGTACATTAGTTCGAATTTCAATCGTCCGAACGGTGGAACAAATGTTCGAATTTCATTCGTCCGAACCGCCGAAATAACAAATGTTTCAATTGTTAGAATTGGACAACTTGTTTGTTTCATTCGTCCGAATCGGTAGCATCACTTGTCCGAATTCTGTCGCTAAATTAGTATTTCTTATGGCTGTTTTTTTTGTCCGGATTGTTTTTAGTGCAAGAATAAAAAATAAAAAACTACATTGTAAATATCGTTGTTTGTTCAAGTGGTTTTTTCTTAATTGCTGCTAAATCTATATATTGTATATTTTACTTCATATTCGTATTAATATCGATCCTGTTTCTGGCATTCGGACTAATGATCATTCGGACATTTGTACCACCGTTCGGACGAATGAAATTCGAACAAATGTATCCAAATCCTTACAACACTAGTTGAAACTCTTATCGCGTATATTGCTTCATCTAACGACGTAAATTTTAAAAACAACACTGCGTAGGGATATTTACTTATAAAACCCATTTTATCTTTGTAATATTTTTCTTTCGTTACATATTTTATAATTTTCCTAAAGGTATTTAAAAAAATCAGCGACAGTCTGCTAAGCTTCATGTTTCAAGCGGATATACTTCTGTCTAAATTATATAATATACTTCTGTTATTATAGAGATATACAGGTTAAGACTCTGTAACGGAAAACATCCGTGGAATGAGAATCTTTCTTATTTTCCGCAAGTTTTACTTTTACGCATTATAGGATACTACGAACTTTAGCTGACTTTCCACTAGGTTGAGTTAAAGGTACGAGAGAACGTAAACTTTACCAACGCATTTAACTCTGGATATACCACCAACAAACGGATGAATTCAGAGCGAAGATAACTTGGCGGGATATATGTCGTCATAAACGTCAAAGGAAATTCTGAAGACCGCTCGGAGAAAAAGAAATGGGGAAAATTTAATTCGGTGGTTTCAAAGAATCCATTGCAGTAACGAAACGCCAGCGTGAAACCTCTTTTACTAAGACGAACTAAATCAAAGTAAAGGATAGGGTATTTCGCGAAACTTACCGGGAATATTTCGTTTGTACCTGTAGCTATACGTTTTAAGAAATGGAAAAATTCTTTTTCTTACGAAGGAGAGCGACATTTTTCACGAGAATGGAAGCGCCAGAAAATGAAAAAAAAAAAGATATCTTATTAAAAACGTAATTTAAATTTTTCAATAGTTTAGCTTCGTTGACTTTCACCAAGAAGCCATAAATTAAGACGTAGAACGGTATAAGTTTAGCTTCGACCTCCGGTGGATGAATCTTAATATTACCTTTTGTAACAAAAAAACCTACTATTTATTAACCGCGTCTTTGGCGCCTTAAGGTTAAAAAAAATTAAATGAAATTTGGGAACGTTGAAATATTCAGTTTTTAATTGGAAAAGTTCAAACTTTATTATAGGGAAATTGATAAGAATATTCTTATTATATTATAATATATTTTATCAAAAGTAAATGAACCGAATTTATCAGACTGCTATACTCCCCATGTTGGAAACTTTTTCCTTATGAAGTTACATTTTGAAGTAGAATTTTAAATTTTACGCGCTCCTATAGGCCGAAAAAAAGTTTTTGTTTTTATGAAACCATTTTTATAGCTATACCCACAATTTCCAAGTGCAATTTATGGCGTCAAAAGACGGGGATGGAAATTAGCTTCTATTTGACTCGATTTTCTCATCATTTTGAAAAGGAAAACGCCCTCCCATTCTGAGCGCTTTTTCGATAACTTCGGTTAATTTACTTAATTCTGATTATATCAAAAGTAAATGAACCGAAGTTATCAGACTGCTATACTCCCTATGTTGGAAGCGGTTTCCTTATGAAGTTACATTTTGAATTAGAATTTTAAATTTTAAGCGCTCCTAGGCCGGAAAAAAAAATGTTTTTGTTTTTATGAAACCATTTTTATAGCTATACCCACAATTTCCAAGTGCAATTTATCGCGTCAAAAGACGGGGATGGAAATTAGCTTCTATTTGACTCGATTTTCTCATCATTTTGAAAAGGAAAACGCCCTCCCATTCTGAGCGCTATTTTAATAACTTCGGTTCATTTACTTCTGATTATATTAATTATATATTAATGGATTCATGCTTTTAAAATCGATGCTTACTATTTGATAGTGTGTTACTGGGTTACGTCTTCCAGAATGAATAATTTACGGAGTTTTGGTGTGAAAACTCATGATCTTTAAACCACGCTAAAGTTACGTAAGAAAACTCAAAAAAATTCGGCGGTGGCGTCGGCGGCGTGCTGAAAAGTAAATGATTCGGCGGCGGTTCGGCGGCGTTGTATCGGCGGCGCAAGGCTTTACTTCCACCGCGCGAATTAGGCATCGCAAACAGCTATTCGTTACTTACATCCGACCATACGCCTCAGGGAAAAACAATACCGTGTAATTACGGTTCTATAAGCAATCGGTGGGTCGTCATGGCAACACCTCCATTAGAACTCCATCAAAAGATCCCTCGCAAATAGAAATCGAGATAAAGCCATATCTATCTACGGAACGGAATAGAGGAAAAAATAGAGCAGCGTAAAAGAGAAAATTATGTCGGTAGATGGCGCGGAGGACAGCGATTACGAGCGAGAAAGGGTCGAGTGAGCCGTAGAGACGCGGGTCATCGTCGGCCATAGAGGGTTTTCTACATCCGACATCGTATCAGAGTTGAGCCAGGCTGATTCTGCGAAGGCTGGATATATAGGGGAAAGAAGGGACTTGTCTAATAGGGTGTAGGGGGACTTGTTCGAGAGGGGGTCCACGCTCCAGAGGTTTCGGCCTCACGCGTTCGCCACCGCCGGTTCGGCTGGGGGACATTTCGCCCTAATCAGACGCTCGGACCAACTGACCCTTAGCCACTGCCGGGGGAAAACGATATTGCCAGACTCAATTTCGGCCACTTCAACGCCCTTTCATCCCTCAATGACCATATACCTGCCCTAAAGGTTTAACGCTACCTCCGCCTCAATCTTACCAACTACCGAATTCATTCTTTGCCCTTGGATCGTATACATTTCAAGGTCAGGGGAATTTAATCAAGAGATTGATAATAATAATAAAATAATCAGCTTGGCTAATACCCAATAATAATAATAATAATTAATAATTATATAACCCAAGGCACCACCTTAGGCATTCATTATCTGCCCTTGACATTTCAAGGTCAGGGGAATTTAATCAAGAGATTGATAATAATAATAAAATAATCAGCTAGGCTAATGCCCAATAATAATAATAATTAATAATTATATAACCCAAGGCACCACCTTAGGCATTCATTATCTGCCCTTGACATTTCAAGGTCAGGGGAATTTAATCAAGAGATTGATAATGATAATAATAATAATAATAATCAGCTAGACTAATACCCTTGGCAACACCCTAGGCCCAAGTCATCGAGCGACTTTTAAAGCCATTAATTCAGGTGGCCGGGTTACAATGCGTAGGAGGGTGGTGGCAAGCCCTGCATGCCACGCGAGCCAACAGCTCCCTACACTAACTATTACCGTTAACCTCTGCAAGTTTTTTTTTATCTCTCATCGCTACCAGTTAAGTCTGACTAACAAGGAGTTAAATTTTCCCATTGAAAATAACATGGGATTTGGACCTAAAATTGATCAAAAGTTGATGTTTTTATTGTCAATTTTTATTTCTTTTTTCTTTTTTTTTGGCATTTTCGAAGTTTTGAAATTTGTTTAAATTTTTCACAGGGGGGGGGGGGCTAGGAATCGGTCAGAATCCCATGTTATTTTCAATGGGAAAATTTCCATTTTTTGTTGTCAAAAACATTTTTCGTTGCCATGGCAAAACGGTTGCCCATTGAATAAATTCCATTTAGGATTTTTCATCATACATGAACGTCTACCAATCCCCCGAGTTTGAACAAAATCGGTGGGTTACACTTCGGGATGTCTCCTTGTAAGTACTTCTAATTTCGTATAATATTTTGACTTGTTTTAATAACATTAACCACTACAAAGGGGTTTAATTTCGTAATCATAATTTCGGAATAAAATATAGAATAAGTGTGATAAGTTAATTTTTCTATACCTCATTAGCAATAGGTGTTTCTATAAAATACGGGACGTCACGTGTAAATGTTTCTTCTACGTCACTAGCTATAGTGTGGTGGCGGAGTGGTTAGCACGTTCGCTTCGCAGCAAAAGGAGCCGGGTTCGAAAGTTTTCTCCCCACTGGTTTAAGGGGTTTTCCCCCGAGTTCTTCGGTTTCTCCTTCCCATAAAAACTTGCAGAGGTTAACGGTAATAGCGAGCTGTTGGCTCGCGTGGCATGCAGGGCTCGCCACCACCCTCCTACGCATTCTAACCCGAACACCTAAATTATTGGATTTAAAAGTCGCTTGATGACTTAGGCCAAAGTGGTGCCTTGGTATTAACCTAGCAGATTATTAGTTATTGAAGATAGAGAGCAGGCGCTCGAGTCAATAAAGATTTTGCGATTTGTAATCCACGTGCGAAACGCGCGTGTCAAAAGTACTAGAAAACTTACAATCGTGAAGCAGAGAAAAACATTTTATACTTTAATTTTTTATGGTTTTGTTTTATGGAAACACATATTAGTTGTTAAAAAAATAATTTTGTGACAATATTTCAAAAAGACGCCAAAACAATTCTGTCTGCTTTTTTCAAAAATTCAAAGTGTCTTCAATCAAAATGGCTATCCCAACTCATTCTTCTGTTCATATTTATGGTATAGCGGTGAACATTGACTACCGCGATATTGAGGTGATGCAAACAAATTTTTATGAAATTTTTGATAATAGTATAGTATAGAAATCGTTATGTTAAAAGTTTCATTCGTACTAATTGATAACTATTATCATTTATGATGTGATAAAGTTTATGGAATAACTGTCCAATTTTAGGTCCACGTTCGTATTTTTGAAATTCCGGATTCCCTTAGGTATATTAGCAATATGTTTGTTGCTGTATACTAAAATGAAAATGCTTCCTGATAAAAAGCTTCGTTATCGACCGATCTCAGAATCAGGTTTATCAGGTTTAGGTACGCTAAAATGTAGTGATACTTTGAAATTGCTCGATTAAAATAGGATTTTATCTCTCAATAATGACTGACGTACGCGTAAAGGCTTTTAGCTGACTGACGCGTACGCAAATCAATTTTAAGCTCGCTTTAGGCTTATATCTGAGAGCTATAGTCAAGCAAGTTGACATACGAGACTTTTGAAAACAATTCCAAATGATAATATTTTTACATTAGACTGTTATTTTAACCTTCTTTTTCGTATAAGGGGATGTAATAGGAGGGACGTGAGACACCGTCATTTTATGCATGAATAAAAACTTTATTTACAATTTTACAATTTTACAATTGTATAAATTTTTGTAAAATTGTAAATAAAGTTTTTATTCATGCATAAAAGGACGGTGTCTCACTTCCCTCCTATTCTTTTTAGTATATTAATATTAATACAACCCGAAACACCACCTTAGGCCTAAGTCATCAAGCGACTTTTAAAGCCATTAATTCAGGTGGCCGGGTTACAATGCGTAGGAGGATGGTGGCAACCCCTGCATGCCACGCGAACCAACAGCTCCCTACACTAACTATTAACGTTAACCTCACCAAGTTTTTATGGAAGGGGAAACTGAAGAGCTAGCTGGAAAACCACTTTAACCAGTGGGGAGAGAACTTGCAACGCAGAAGGAGTTTTTCCGAATTTTCACCTAGTGCCACAAGCTGAGGCGAAAGTGCTAACCACTCCACCAGCCCACTTCAATTACTATATTAATATTCTAATTATCATCTATATAAAACAAAAATGTTTTTTTTTACTGCTTGATTATTACCTGAAGCATCTCAAATAATATTCTTGCGCGGTACACTGATCACACTAATCAGGAGTAATTAAATTTTGGCTTTGGTCCCATTCGACCGAAATCCCATTCGTTCGAAAACGATTTAACATTGAGTCCCAATCGATCGAAAATACCCCAATTGTGCGGTTTACAGCCCAATTTTGCACGTTTATATTATTTTTTATAGTACATCAAATTTCATTTTTATGAGACTTTTTTAAATAGGTTTACTTCTTATATAAATAAGTGTTTCGAATTGTTCGAATTATTGTATTCTTGATATAAATAAAAAGTTCAAAGCATAAATATATTTCTAAAAGCGCGCCACCCTAGGGAAGTGAGAGACTAACCTAACCTAACCTAACCTAACCTAACCTTACCGTTAGTACACCTGTAGCAATTTTGTTTAGGTATAACGTTTTTTGCGTACCCTGCTATATCTCGGGGCAGAAATAAAAAAAAAACAAAAGGTCCCAATGAACCGAATCTGCCTTTTGGGCTATATTTCGGAAACATATTGATTTCGGTCGAATGGGATTTCGATCGAATGGGAATATACCAAATTTTGAGATGAGCATTGAAGTCGACTGCAAACTAGTTAGTATATAGAAGCTGAACCGAGGCTAAGTATCATTTATTAACATTGTGGCAATAATCCACTACTAACTACTCCAACACCATTTTCTTTAACAATTTCATCGTTAGCCATTTCATTTACTTTTAAATATAAAGTTTTTCACTTTTTTCGGTTTTCTGCCTCACAACACTGCGATAGCGTGTTTAGTACGAAGGATACTATTAATCCGGGTTCACACTTACCCCTAAAACCGCTTCGTTTTATATAACTAGTTTTCAAAAGCAGCGTGAGAAATCGCTTCGTGTTGGTTCGGGAACCAACTCGTCCAAGTCGGGTCGCGTACAATCGATTTCAAAACGACAATGCGGGGAAGTCAAATTGCTCGTATTTTCAAAAATTAATGGGAATTAAATTCTAAATAATGTCAAATAATATTACTGTACGTATAGTAAACATGATTAACTAATTATTTTAGGATACATTTTAAAATTTTCAAAATTCTGGTTATAATTTGAAATGACGTTAAGCCTTGGCTATAAGTGAACCGGGGTGAAGCGATTTCGCGCGAGTGAACCAAGGATTATCGTCTTGCATTCAAACCGACCTAAACTGGGTTTTAAGCTCTAGTGTGACCGTAGCTTTATTGTCCTCAACTCTTAGTTGACACACGAACTTCCGGTAAGGAAAATGAAATGAACCGGAAATAATGCAGCCAACGTCAGCTTGCCTTTGGAGATTAGGAACAAACAAATTACAATAGAAGAAACCGCAGTTAACATTCTTAGGGACAAAATATAAATATTCCGAGTATCGGTAATTTTATATCAAGTGACACGAAAGAAAACTTCAATTCTGTTTGTCACCGTTATAAATTCTGCGAGTTTTGGAAATGAGATAAAAAGGTTCGTTGAGATATAGGATTGAAAACAAGGCGAAGGGGTTTTGGAAATGATAGCGGTCTCGGAGGTTCCCGAGGTACCGCGCGCCGATGTTTGGTCTATAAACTGAACGACTTTCTCCTTCGAGACCCTGGCGAAAAAATAGGCGACGGGGGACGCGAATCGAAGGCGCGTCGAGGCAGCCAAGGTTGTAATAGGAAGGCCTCAAATAGAAAGGCGAAAGAGCGGCGTAGAAGCGCATTAAGGTAGAGCGGGTGAGAGATACCCCGAAGGGGGATTACCGAGGCGGCGTATAACCCCAAAGGAGAAAAAAATACTCGGTGGAAAAAGTGGGGTTAAAAGAGCCTAAAGCAGCGTCGAATGAGGAAAAAGTGCGTCGGAGAGAGAGGCTGGCGTATGGAAAGGGAAAGATGCGAACTTGGAGATAGCGGCGGAAGAAGAAAATGGCTGTTGTCGGATTGCCCTAAAAGGGGAATCGTCATCGTGCCTGTTCACGCGTGTTTCGCTACCCAGCACCCCAACCGAAAGGGAGAGAGCTAAATCGAAGAGATCCCCTTTTAGGGAAGAGCCGAAGAGAGAGAATGTATATCCCTTTTTTTATACCCGGGGCCAGAAAGCCGAGTAAGACGCGAAAGTCGAGGGTTTGACGCTCCTCATCTTCCCTTTTCTTTTTACATTCCTTTATAGCCATTGACCGAGGTTTCATCCGAAAACGCCTTCTTCTAAACTACCAGATAACTGGATAGTCTCCGGGCGCGTATGCGTACCGCCAACCACTCCGAAATAGCGTCGACCGAACCGTCAGGTGATACGATCATCGACCAGAATCTAGCCAGCTATGAATAGGAGTTAAAGACGCGTTACTAAGAAATAGCCGGTGTTTCGCCGAGAAGACACTCTTAAGAAGCGGGTTACGAAAGTCTCTCTATATCGACGAAGAGCCCACGTTACTTTGAAACGTTTTCTATCTCTCTTCGGCGCAAGATGGTCCCCGACTTCTTCCAATATGGGCCGAAACGCCAAGAAATCAAGCGAGCGTGCGAGCCCTATTTTTATATAGTGTTTGATTAACGGTGAAATTTCCTGGAAAATGTTTAGGAGAAAAACCTAGACGAAAGCGATTAGATTAGGCCTCTACCGCGTACGCTACGTCGCGTAAAAACGGGGCAGAAACGAGTTATGATTGATTCGGCAAGATGGAATCGTCAGACGGAGAAAGCCAGTAGAAGCTTTCAGGAAAATTGCGAATCCGCGCCTGTTACGGAATTCGGCTATTTATAAGGCAGCTGTAATATTTTCGAAATTCTTTTCGGTGTCTTAATCATTTTTCCTTCACGCGATTAAAAGTAAAAACAATCTAGCAGAAACAATTCCGACAATACAACTATCGAGCAGCGTTTCAACTGACAAGTTGGGCGAGTTTCCGTTCCTTCCCGAAAGAACGTAAACGAGAAAGGGACACAGGCGAGGCCTTTAAGGAAGGCTTTCAGGCGCTAAGAGGATCCTAAAATAAAAAAGGTTGTAACGGGGTGCGTCATTGTAAACATTCCGATGTAAGGAGACAACTTTTATCGCCCGTAAAATTGCTATCGATGTAGCGAAGTGTGACGCTCCACCACCCTATAGTCAAGTTCGCCGTGATCAGCTCCTTCCCCATCCCTGAGAATTATCTCCCTTTTTTACGCGAAGAGGCCCTTTGGTACGAGGGCGTGCTCGGGATGTGAACGAGGATGAATATTTATGAGCCAATGAAATGAAAAGAGAAAAAAAAATTACAAAGTAACATCTTCATGAGGGAATTGGCTACGGCGAAAACAGGGGAATATTTATGAATTTCCCGATGGCAGCCCGACTTCTGGCTCTCCTTCTCCGTCGCTCGATTAGAGGCCCGGCGAAAGCGGTCAGGCGCCTTTAATATAGACCCTAGCGCGTTCTCCGTTTTCTCTTCGGCTCCTTTCAACCCTTCCGCCAAATTATCGATATGGAAAATAAGGGAATAAATTAAACTTGATGTAGCGAAGGCCTAGAAGCCAACGCCACCCCTCGTTAGACGTTGAATTACGCGGTAAGGTTAAAAAGAGGGGTTCACCGATCGATATTTGTTTTCTTGGCCCCAAATCGTATTAAGCTTTATTTACGAGCCTCTATAAATAAACCCTGATCATTTGTACCTTTTTTCTTTGACAGGTTTTGAGTCATGAGACATGAAACGGTCGAAGCGACTCCACTCCGGCTGCTCTCGTGGCGTTTCTCGGTTCTGGCTTTCGGCCACCTTCGCCCTCGTTTTATTCTCGACGGTCCTGGCCACCGGAGGCGAAGACGCGTCGCTCGGTGGCAGCACCAGCGAAGGCGCCGAGCGAGATAAACTGGGCTGCCCACCCTGGGAACAGAGCCCCTGGTGCCCCTGTTACCAGTTCGAGGACGGACTGTTCCTCGAATGTCCCACCACCGGACTCGATCCCATTCGAACGACTCTGGCCCAGATCTCGACACCCATCAAATCCCTCAGCATTTACCATCTGGATCACAACGTCACTCAGCTACCTATCAACTTTTTCGTCAACTCCAGCATCTCTCACCTGCAGATCTCCTTCACCCAGTTGGCCACCATCGAGGAGGGCGCGTTCTCGGGGTTAGAGGGTGTCTTGGACAGTTTATCCATCGCAAACAGTCGTTTGCAAGAGGTGCCCCAAGCCGCCCTCAACAAATTACGCAATTTGAGGACTTTAGACTTGGACACGAATGAGATCGGGGAAGTGGACAGTTACGCGTTTTACGGTTTGCAATTGATCACGCTGAATCTGCAGAGCAATAAAATCACTTCCTTATCGGAATACGCGTTCGGCGGTCTCGAAAACACGCTCGAGGAACTGATTTTGATCAACAATAAATTGACGACTTTCCCTCTGGTCTCTTTGCGGCGACTCCGAAAGCTCAAATCCTTGAAACTAGTTTGGAACGAGATCATCGACATTCCCGACGATGGTTTCACGCGATTCAGTAGTTTGCAAAGGCTCGATCTGAGCTCCAACCGCATCCGGGAGCTGCACGAGAACAGTTTCGTGACCATGCCCAAACTCGTGTCGCTCTCGCTTTATACCAATCGACTCGTAGCCATCGAGGATAACGTCTTCGTCTACTTGAGAGAGTTGGAGACGCTCGATTTGAGCCACAACACCATTACGACACTGGGTGGAAAGGTCTTTACCCCACTGCGCAAGTTGAAAACGATCGAGCTCGGCTACAACCACCTGCACAGCATCGAGAAGGGGGTCTTCCAAAATTTAACGAACCTGAGGGAAATATTCCTGTCGAACAACAACCTGATGAGAATCACGAACGAAACTTTCTTGAACAGCTCGCAAGTGACCGTGCTATTCGCTCCCAACAACGCCATTGCCCACATTGACTCGGGTGCCTTCACGACGATGCCGCACTTGTACCAAATGGATTTCTCCTTCAACCAACTGCGCGACATCCACCCGCTCCTCTTCAAGAACAACCGGGAGATCAGATCCCTGTCGATTGACAATAACCTGATCACGGACATCGGGCCGGGCACCTTCCAAGAACTAGTGGAACTACGGGATTTGCGGCTGCAAAACAACTTGATTAAAATGATTCGGAAAGGCGCCTTCTATTCATTGCCCAATTTGCAGGAGCTCCATTTGCAGTTGAATCGCATCGAAGTGATCGAAAACGAGGCTCTTCAAAGCCTGGCCAATCTGCAACATCTCAATCTGCAACGCAATAAGTTAATCGAAGTGGGCGATATCTTGAGTCGCTACCCTTCGAGTCTGCGATCCCTTCAGCTCAATTACAACTCCATCGTCCGCATGCACACGGATAGTCTCCGGGGACTCAACAAAATGGAAATCCTGTGGCTCAATTTCAACAAGCTATCGCAAATCACCCGGGACATTTTCCGCGATTTGACCGAAGCTCAGAAACTCTATTTAGACCACAACGAGATTTCGGGAATCGATCCGGGCGCGTTCGGCGCTTTGAAACGTTTGACGTATCTGAGTATGGAATACAATAACTTGAATCACTTGAATATCGACATGTTTAACGGTGCGGAAAGCTTGGAGGAATTGTACCTGTCGCATAACCAAGTGATGGATATCGAACCTCAAACCTTCCAATCGCTGGGGAATCTGCGAGTGCTCCATTTGTCTCATAACCAAATCTACGTCGTTCGCAAATACATGTTCGAGGGCAATTTGCTCCTCGAAGAGCTGCTGCTCAACAGCGTCATGGCTGAGAACATCGAGGCGGGCTCCTTCCTGGAACTGTCGGCCCTGTCCACTCTGGACTTGAGAAATAATCGGCTCTCGGACGTGCGCGTGGATTTCCTCTTCCTGCCGTCCTTGAAACACTTGCACCTTTCTGGCAATAACATGAGCGGAGTCAGTGATAATATTTTCTACGGGCTGAACAATTTAGTCGTGCTGAATCTGGAGAACACTAGCGTGTCTCCGGTGACCCCGAAACTACTGGAGTCTCTCAAAGACTTGCGCGTTTTGAAGCTGAGCGACAATAACTTGAAGGGTCAAATGACAGCCGATCTTTTGCGCAGCGTCGGCTCTTTGCGCGAATTGATTCTGGACAATACCCAATTGGAGGCGGTTCCGACGGAAACTTTGAGCAAAGTTCCCAACTTGGAGGAGTTGTGTCTAGCGGCCAATCGCGTCAAGATACTCGAGAAAGACGCCTTCGCCAGTAATCCCAATCTGAAGGCGTTGAACGTCAGCCGCAACGAGTTGACGACCATTGAAAGCGGGGCGTTCTCGGCGTTGAATAAGCTCAAGTTCTTGGACCTGTCGAACAATCGATTGAAGACGGTAGAAGAAGGGGTCTTCGATAACATGGAGTCTTTGGAGCGAATTTACTTGGACGGGAATTCCTTCTCCTTCATTCCCAATACGTTCCTCGTCTCTTCGATGCTGGCCTTGAAAGGGCTGTCACTGGGCCGCAACCCGCTGGAGAGGCTGCGCGAGGACTGGGGGACGACGGGCGCTTTCACCTCGCTGGAAACGCTGACCATTGATCACGCTAACATATCTCTCGTGGCCTCGCACGACTTCTGGGGCTTCCCCCATTTGTCTTCGCTCTCGCTGCGACACAACAAAATATCCAAAGTGTCTCCGGGCGCCTTCAAGCCGCTAGAAAAACTCTCCTCCTTGAATCTGGGTCACAACGAACTCGATTTGTTGCCCGAAGAGCGCTTCTACGGCCTGCAACAGCTCAAAACTCTCAACTTGACTCGCAATCGATTGATCGAATTCCCGGCGGTCAACGAGGACCTCCAGCAGCTGGAGCACCTGGACCTCTCGTACAACCGCCTGATGAGGATCGAATCCAACTCCTTCGAGAACCTTAAAAGTTTAAAAACGCTCTCCTTGGAGGGCAACCTCATCAACTGGATCGCGTCGGGAGCTTTCGAAAACTTGCTCTCGTTGACGGAACTCAACTTGATGGAAAACCAATTAATGTTCGTTCACCACGAAGTCTTTCTACCTCTCGAGACCAGAATCACCGAGCTGAATTTAACCGGTGAGAACGCGCCTTTCTATTAACCAATTACCAACCCTTCGCGCGTAAAAGACCACTTTTAACCCTTTCCCGTATACCGCCCACACCGCAAAGCTGTTTTTATAGCGGCGACCGTCCGGGGAAGAAGGTCCCTTTGTCCGCTAATTAGACGACCTCAAATATTTACACTTTGGAGAAATCCATTGGAACGAGGCCAGAAGGAAGCGGCTGTCTCTCTCCTCTCGGGGTTTCTTCTGGGCCAGAAATTTCGAGATTCTCCAGATTCGATCACGCTAGACTAATCGTTAATTATTCCTACCAAAGTCTTATTATTAATAAGGTTAGGTGTCTTACGAATTTGGTTTGATAAATTCCGGGCCAGTCGTAACGCCAAAGCGAAACCCCGTGGACCTTAATTGATTTCGTGTTCAATTAAATCGTCTCCCCCCCCCCACCGGGCAGCCCGTAACACCCCTCGAGCTCGTTCTGGAACAAACGCCAGCCTTAATTCCTACGTAGTAACGCCACTTTTGGCAGAGGTTATAACCGAGGCAGACGAGAGAGGGCACGTGGCTGAGAGAGGGGCTATTTGTTCACCGATTTCGAGCACCAATTAGCCCGAGCCTCTCTTTGCGGAAGGGGGGGGGGGCGAATAAATTAGTCTCGAATGAAGACGCAATAAGCGGGAATTTCCATATCGGCTATTAAATAGGTGATTTTCGACGGCGCCTTCCTTGCCTATATTCATGAATAATTAACTATATTGTTACTCCCCGAAGGAGGAAGACAGCGAGGGGAAGGAAGCTGCCAAATTAGCGCCCTAAACTAGCGCTTGATTCGTTAAATATTCCCCCGCGGCTAATCCCTCAACAATCCGGACAAGCGTTATTAGGCGACATATCCAGGCGGACACACCAACGGGAAGGAAAAGGGGGACGAGCTGAAACAAATACGGAAACGCGTCCCCCCTTCCCCTTCCCATGTTTCAATTGACGCCAAATTTTCATAAACGGACGCGAATGAATCCCCAGCCGTACAACGCCACTACGAATCGGAACGACTCTCGTCTTTGGGCGCGTTGGATTTCGGCGTTCCGAATCGGAAATCGGCTTCGACGCGAGGAGGGAAAGCCGTAATAAAACTTTCGGGAGAGAGATCGCGTCTCCCCCGTTATTATAATTACTGTCCAGGGAGTCTCTTCGCTAATGAGAATTTAATGACGAACAAATTAACCGCGTGCAATGTATCGGTAATTGTCCCGGAATAAAGCGATCCGGACTCGGAAAAGAACCCGATATAGCGCGAGGGCTGAAAACGTTTTCTCTCATTTGCATTTGAAAACCCGACAATGGCATTAACGGGGATCTTAGAATTCGTTCTTAGTGGATTAGGAAAGGACTGGCTCCGCTCGAAGGGCGTAAGAAAACCTCAACGCCGGCCGAAGATGAATAGCGGCGTGAAGATGGCTCACGGCGTTAGAGAAAGGGCTTTTGTTTCCCCGCTAGAATTTATCGCCCCGTTTTTCTTCTTCGTTATCTTTTCCGTTTGATTTTCAGGAAACCCTTTCCACTGCGACTGCCGCCTTTTGGGAGTCTGGGAATGGTTTCAGGAGCACACGCGTCTCTTCATGAGCTCCAGCCCGACTTGCGTGCAACCGGATAAGCTGAAAGAACAAACGATTCTGGACCTGCATCCCGTCGACTTCTGTCCGGCGCCCTCCATTTCCAACATCGAAGTCCAACACTTGGAGCACGACAGCATGACCGTCAAGTGGGACGTGCAGAACGGCACCCTGATCGGCGGATTCGTGCTGACGTACCACGAGACTTCGGTGTCTGGCTCGGTCGTGACGAAAACGATGGAGGCGCCGAGGAGAAAATTCGACCTTCACGGACTGGATCCGGAAAAATGGTACACTCGTCGCTGACTTATTTCATTCTCAACGCTAAATTTGGACGCGTTCTCTCTTTTCGCGGTTTTGTAGGTACACGGTATGCGTCATGGCTACGGGCAAATACTTGCGCACCTTATCAAAGCCGACGGCGTACGTAACGGACGTGGACAAAAATTTCAACGACAGTCCCTCGGTCAACAGGAAATGCCTGCAGAAACGGACCCTGGCCAAGACGGAGAAGAGCAAGATCTCGCTGTCCACCCTGGGAATCATCCTGGGGGCCAGCATCGGGGCGGCGCTCGTCCTGACACTCTCCATCTTACTGACCGCCTTGAAATTTCGTCGACGGCGGAGAAGGCCGGTAAAGAACGATGTTCCTCAGGAGTACATTTCTTACCGTCACTTCTCCATCCAGTCTTCGGAGGGAGTTTACTCGTGACAGCGAGGGGCGTCGGCTTCCGCCAAGAGGCTCGACGAAGAGACAAGACCCAAATGCGTTTTGTGAGACGGTTTGCAGATCTCTCTCTCTTTCATCTGCCAAAAACACTGATCAAGCGCGCGCCACCAATCCCCCAAAAACCGAGTGTCGAATACTTTACGGTGCTGGACATAAACTAAGACCTTCGCGGCATTTTTCGACGCGTTTTTAAAACTAACCAAGAAAAAAGTCTCGATTTTTGTGGAATTTCTTTTTCTCGTACCCATTTGATGACTATATCTTCCGAGAGAAAAAAAGCTAATCCCCAGTTACTCCTAAAACGCAAAATACACGAGCAACTCGGTTGTAATTGATGTGTGGAAAGTGTAAACGGTGTGAATCTGAATGGATATATAATCGCGAAAATTCTTGCAATAATTGGACTGGACTATAAAAGGATTGATGCAAATATTTACCACAAAGAATGAAAATAAAAAAGTGTGATCAGCAATACAATAGTTCCCACGTGTTTCTTTGTAAGGAGAGACGGACCTTTTACGTAAAACTTGGATAACTTCGATTATATATACTTACAAACACTAAAACGTGAGTTTTAACGTGAAAGTAAACATTGAATGGACACGTGCCCGGCCATGTGTATAGATAATATTTGACTGTACCCTCGAAGAAGAATTTCTAATATGTAACACGGATATTGTTAGATAATGGTAAGTATAATTAATTGCAAATCTACGCGTAGAATAATAATACCAGGGTTAATCAACTTTAGGCAGGTTTCGGATAGTACCCTTATGTCAGACTTGATTTGAATGATTTCCCCAAATGTCTCCTCTTTTATCGTTATTACGCGGGAATGCCATCTAGATAACCTTTTTAATAAATTTGTTTTGATTGAGTTGAGATAATTTTAAATAAACATTTACCAAAAATATTAATTAAAAAAAACGAATAAATTATTTTCATAATTAATCGGCCCACTTTCGTACCTAAAATTATAGTTAATACTCAATCAAAGCGTACTTGAGATGCAAATAAAATAAAAAAGACAGCAATAATTATCTAATCTACTCTCATTGATCTTGTCCTAATTATTCAAAAACATAAAAATGAAATACGAAACGGAAAAATTGTAAAATAAATCCAAGGTTTTTTTGAAAGGCCTTCGTTGGCGGGAACGAGAAATTGAAAGCCAATGCGCAAACGAAATCGGAAAAGAGATAAGATATTTTTAGCCATTCGATCATTTCGAAGGCCCCTTAATTTCAATTGTGAACTGCGAAATTGATAGGGTAAGGCAACGAAACTAATCTAAGCTACGTGTAAAAATAGGTCCGAAAAAGTAGATGAAAAACAAAAATCAGGGGTTGTTTGGCAAATGACAGAAAAAAATTCGCAACGCGGAGAAATCCTGCTAATAAAATTGAACCGGAAGATCATTGATTGATATCGAGAAAGGGGGGGGGGGCGGGGAACTTTGAACAAATGGATATAGAAAAGTCTTCGATCAATCTCGATTTTTTTCCTCTAAGAAAGCGGAACAGAAAAGGGGGGTTAAAAATATCCAGCTTTTTATCCCGGGATAGAGACAAAAACATCGTGTCGAAGCTTAGCTGCTACTTTACTCGAAGCTTCCCCGGCAAGTGGAGCTAACTAAAAGTACTTTCAGCTTAGCCCTTGGTTTTAAAATATACGCGTTTCTAAGCTACTGATTCTGGAAGAAAAAATCTGAACCTTTTTTGCCCTTAAACCTTAACAACGACGCGCTGAATTTCCTTAGCAATAGCCACTTTTACAAATGGAAGAGAATACTCGTAAAAAAAAGTGTTGATTTCTTTTTATGTTTCAGACGAAACTATCCGAAAAAGTGTTAAAAGTATTTGGTTCCTCGAGAAAATGCCTCCTTCTAAGAAGATTTACAAAAAAAAATATATATTCGTTGGATGTATAATAATAATAAAACAAAACCCAGTTGGAACAAAAAAAAATGATTTTAGTTTATGGGTTTGGGAGTGTTTAAGATGAAAAAGGAATGGAAATTGAACAAATTTAATCGCAAAAATGATTGCCATTGTAAACTGGGAAAATAAAAAATAAGTAAATTATATATATGAACAAAAAATACCTATATATATTGTCTCATCTTTTTTGTACAGAAATATTCCCGTCAAAATAAACGGAACTTAGAAAACTAAAAGTGTTTCATGTTCTGACTTTTATTTTACTTTTCATTCTTTAGATTTAGTTCTATTTCTAAAGGAACGCTTTTAATTTTATATTTAAAATAAATAAGATTTATAATATATTTTCACGTCGTCTTCCTATAGAAAATAGGCATAATATACTAAATTTTAGAACAAAAATCTTGATAGGGACTACTAAGAAACGATACAGGGTGTAAACGTCAAAACGATCCAGCGGTATTAAATCAAAATTTAATTTTAGTACGGATTTGAAATTTTCAGCTCGCGTAGCTCATGCAGTGGCACATTTGAGAGGTTATTTCAAATGTATCTCCAGAAATATTAGAGATAAAAAGTTGGTTTCAATTAGAAAAGTGTTCCCCGTAAAATTTTAGGTCTAAATAGCTTTCATTATACCTAATTTGACTCATAACAAATCGAGGGATTTTAGACAAATCAAAAACATCTTGCGATGAAAATAATACTATTAGAGACCAGGTTGAAGATCTAATAACTCGAAAAGTACTCATGGTAGAGTATCAAAATTTGCTAGACATAATCAACTGGTAGGAATCTTTAGAATTTGCAAATTCAAAGTTTATCTCAAGATTTAGAGAAATGGTACCAATTTAAAAACGGTGTAAATTAAAATATTTAATCTAAATGTCTTTAACCCGATGCAAGCCACCATGATGTAAACTTTTTACACTTGAAGTATCTAAGTAAGTCTAAGGTGACCCTGAGGATTCTCATAGAAAAGGACATGGTTTATTACCAAGAATTTCGTTCGTGATGGTCGTCAGCCAATGATTTTGAAAATACTCACGACGTCTTATATTTAACGTATTTATATAAGTTTCCTGGTACTACTATGAAGGCTAGATGACCCTTGTTCCTGTATGCTTATGATTTCATGTAAAATATGTTTCTGGTGAAGTAAATAAGCAATTATTTAATGGATGATTAGGAGTGCTTAAAATAAATGTTAATTTTAAATTTAATTGCTAATTATAACGTATCGAAGCTAACCTATCGTAGCTATGGAAGCTATATTAACCTCATTAACTAATAAATCGAAACTATATTAGGCATTAGATTAAACGCTACTTAAGTGTAAGTGTTGGATGAAAAAATTTTGACTGGAATTCCCGACTAAAGAAACCTAACATTATTAGATTTAACATAAACCTAATTAAACTATACTTAAGCGGGTGAGACCAGAATACAGCGGAGAAAATTCTAAAGTAAAAATAATTTTCTAAGCCTTTGTTAACTTATCTAACGAACAAACCGAAGTAATGTTTACACGATATATTATTTTTACTTTTCTATCCTTTAAGATCAGGCTCGTCTGCATGGATCGGACATTGAAAATAAAACACAAGCTCGCGTGTTGTAATCTCGGGAAGAGGTAAATATTTCACGTCGGGGACGAGCCAAACACCTGCCTTTCAGAAACTTGCTAATTTTATAGACGAACGCCACGAAATGTTTTGGTCAAAAATAAATGCGTTTTATTTCCGTTTTCTCTATACGCAAAAGAGCCGGTTGCTTTTACGCTCCGAAGAGTGGCGCTGGCGTCGTAGCCGCCATTATCCTGAACGTCTCCCCGTTCCGCCCACCCCGAAACTCTTACTTTCCACTCGAACAAGTTTACTAGCAACTATTCAGACAGCGAGGCCCGGAACGAAAACAAAATTGTTTGAACATTTAAATCGCCTCTTCGAATCTGGATTCTGCCGGGGACCGTTTTGTTCAAACTCTACCGAGATAAAAGCGACACTATAGCCCGTATTGTATTTTATTTATGGGAGAGAGGACCAGAGCGTCGAAAGAGTGAAACGAATAAATTAAAACGCCGGGTTAATACCGTGGCAGCGGGAGGCTCTTATCTCCGGTCAGCGATTCCGACTGGACTGGTATTATTCATTCGCTCTTATCTAATTTCCCCTTTATTGGGGCTTTCTCCCTTTGCGGTACAATGCCGCCACGAATAAGTAGTAGAGTCTTAAGCCTAGTTCCCACTTGGCGAAAAAAGCGGTTTTCGCGCTCACGAATAAAATTTGCGAAAATTTTCAAAATCGCGCCACCGCGGTTAGATGCGAACGTTCTATGGTTTTTTTCCGCTGGCGTCTTAGCGAAATAACATTTCAGCTTGGACGAATAATTACGGGACTCGAAACCACAGCAAAATCCCCGGTTCCACAAATTGCATCGCCCGTCAGCGCTCCTATCGAGAGAATCACCAAATATTTCTATCCAAATACCAAACTCGTGCGTAAAAATGTCAGCTGACACGCATACCGTTGTCTACTCCGCTGTTTTTAATAAATGTGACGCTTTTGGAATTTTAATAGTCTTGGGGCCCGTTCCAGAGACGAAAAAGTCTCGTTAAATAACGAGAAAGGGGGCGAGTCTAGTTATTTAACCAGACTTTTTCAAAAACGCGTTCCAGAGACATTTTAACGAGACAAAAAGTCTGGAGGTGATAATAATGAAAAAATGGCGGCGGAGTTTCTTCGAGCTAACGTGTTAAAACAAGGTGTAAACAATATCGAAACCGATGTCCCGCTGAAAATAATGTATCGCGAGTGACCCAATACTATGAATTGAAGTATTTGTGGCACTACCAATCAAACATTTACCTGAAACCGCGTTTATTGAAATACAAATGGGAATGGCCAAGGCCCGAATTGAAGACACCCCATAGATTTTTATTTATTATTTATTATTGTAGCTATCATTTAAAGAGAAAGGGGAACACATCTCCCTTTTGACCTGATACCCAATGATAAAAACTGCCAAATGTACTTAATGAAAAGTTTATTGAGCCCCTAACTACTTTTATGGGTAAAATATTACCGGAAGGTGATAACCACCTTTGAAAAATATCCAAATGGAATTCAAATCTACCGCCAAACTGATATTAAGTGAAAAAACCTGCTTGAAGATGGAGACAGCTCCGTTGGACGATGGATCAGCTGACAATAATACAGAAATAAGTTTCATTGTTGTGGGAAGTTTTACATCTGAAAGCTAAAGATAAGTAATATTCATTAAATTAATATTAAAGTAGTAGACATACTGCTGGTAATGAAATTTAAGCAGACGACAAAGCTAGATTACTCCCTCAACACCTTCTTTCGAGGAGGAGTAAAAAGTGTAACCTTAGAGCTCTGGAACAAGCGAACAAAATTCGGGACAGGGTAAATCTTACCCCGAGAACAGGTGAATAAAACGTCTTAGGGTAAAAAGTTTACACCTTTTCCCCGGACAAGCGAAAAAAAAAACACCTATTGATAGATAAAAATAATGTTATATTAAATTATAGTCAAATAACAAACAATAATTTTTCAACTCATAAAATTTTATAAAAAGGTATTTTTTCACAATTAAATATATATACACAGTAAAAAATCTAAAACATTAAATATACACAGTAAAAAATTTAAAAATCTTCTTGATCCTTGGTTATCATTCTGACCATTGTCATATTCTGTTTGTAAATATTTGTATTAGAAAAATATCTGGTTATATCAGTGTAAATCCATTACATTCTAAAAGAGTTTTTAACTGGTCTTTTGATGGTGGGGGCAAAGAAGCTATAAAACCAGCGCGTTCACGTTCCATTCTCAAAGCTTTCATCTTAGCATTTAGAACCTTTTGAGATTGTTGAAGATCAGACACCTGCTTTAATTTCAAAACTTTATCCGCCTTTTTTCCACGCTGTTCAGCCACAGTCCTATTTGAAGTTGCTTCCAAAATATCTTCCTGCTGTCTAACCAACCTTCCTTGGTCTATGGTCTAACAATCTTTAAAATAGTACGTTAAGATAACAACCCCATTAAAGAACTTTAGGTGAGACTAACTTCAGCCATTCTTGCGTTTTGATGCTGTTTTAATGAGATTAAATTTGAATCCCAAGTCTCGTTCTGTTTTCACTACGGTGACTTGATTTGATTTATCAGGACAAGTACGCAGGAATTCCTCAGGCTAAAAAATTTAATTTTAGTCATTTTACTACCTTCATCCATAGTTAGTTAATCCATGCTTCATCCATAAAGTAGAAAGAACCTAAAGCTTACTTTGGAATTTCTTGTTTGAGCTTTTGTTAGAATAGTTACCAAATTCTGCGACATTACTTACTTTAACAAATGGCATAAATGTTTAAGTACTAAATCCTAGAAACCTAGGAATTTTTACTTTATATTCACCAAACGTCAATTTCTAAAGAATGAAAAACTTAAATAATACAACTACGGTCATTTGAAAATACCACCAAACTTTCACCCCTCTCCAACTCTTTCTAAGAACGTCCGGTTTAAATGTATAATACGTCCGTACAAACCTCTTCTCTTATATACTGTATGAATAAGTCAACAGCCAATGAAATCAGTGTGGTTTTTTGGGCAGGTTAAAAATTAGGTGGTTTTTTTTTCGCTTGTCCGGGGACAAAAAGTGTAAACTTTTTACCCTTGGACGTTTTATTCGCCTGTTCTCGGGGTAAGATTAACCCTGTCCCGAATTTTGTTCGCTCGTTCCAGAGCTCTAAGGTTACACTTTTTACTACTCCTCGAAAGGAGGTGTAGAGGGAGTAATCTAGCTTTGTCGTCTGTTTAAATTCCGTTTAACGAAAACATGACGGGCAAGCTTTTTAGGTGGGGTGGCGGAGTGGTTAGCACTTTCGCCTCGCAGCAAGAGGAGCCGGGTTCGATCCCAGCTTGTGGCACTGGGTGAAAACTCGGAACAACTCTAGGTTAACGGTAATAGTTAGTGTAGGGAGCTGTTGGCTCGATCTCGTGGCATGCAGGGCTTGCCACCACCCTCCTACGCATTGTAACCCGGCCACCTGAATTAAGGACTTCAAAAGTCGCATGATGACTTAGGCCTAAGGTGGTGCCTTGGGTATTAGCCTAGCTGATTATTATTAAATAACCTTTAACCTTTAACTACTCCCTTCTTACTCGAACTCGTTTTTTTCGTCAAGACAGAATTGAAGTAAAATGAAAATAAAGTAAAGTAAAGTAAATAAAAAATAAAATTGCTACACTTTTTAACGGTGCTCAAAAACCCAGAACAGGCGAAACAAAAACCACCTAACGAGAGCGGGAGTTTACGAAATGTTTAAAATGTCTCTGGAACGCGTTTTTCTAACTCTAGTCTGGGTCTCGTTGCGAGTCTCGTTATTTAACGAGACTTTAGAAAACGTCTCCGGAACGGGCCCTTAGTCGATAGTTCAAAAACGCCGCCGATCAGTTTAGTAAAATATTTTCGACGGCGTAATCGTCGGCCATTTTCGGAATGGAGATACAGGCCGGAGGGCAAAGGCTGCCAGATTTCGATAGACCAAAAACGGCCAACTCTATCAAATGTTTTCGTTTTCAAAACGAAAATTTTGCGGCGTAGCTATCGACTAAGACTATAGGCTTTAGATTATTCAGTAATAATTGTATTGGAATAAAAATGAAAGGGTAATGATTTAATTAATTTAAATAGGAAAATCGCTTTAATGTTTTTGCATATATAGTTTGTAAGAAGGTTTAAATAGATTATACATTTAAAAATGCCTAGTCAAAATGGAAATAAAGGCGTAAGCTTTAACACAGTGGCGAGCTAAGAACGCTAGGCCTAACGTCGTCCGGTAATATTGAGCACGTGTTTATTAATTGAATAGAAATCTTTCCCCTACTTGACACAACTGCGCTACAAGCGGCGCTGCCGTAAAAGTACCAAGCGCGCCATTTGGTTTCGGGTCCAGTAATTATTCGTCCAAGATTTCAGCCAATCAGAAGCTTTTCGAAATCTGCTATTTTTCTTCTCAATCCTATTTCTCACTAGATTTAGTAATACATCGTAATGTTCCGGACTCATTCGAAAGAACCCAAAAAGCAAATAAATTTTTAATTTATTAATCTTTCAAATACTGTTTATTTCAAATTACCTCATTTCTTGAATAAGGTTATTGGAATAGCCCTGTGTCTTTTTAGAAATATATTTCTAATCCAAAAACGTCTTTGATTTTTGGAGAAAAAATTTTCATATATTGTATAAACAAAAGTAAATGAACCGAGGTTATCAGACTGCTATACTCCCCATGTTGGAGGCGTTTTCATTTTAAAGTTACATTTTGACCTCGAAATTTTGCGCGTTCCTAGACCGAAACAAAAATTATTTTTATGAAACCATTTTTTATACATATAAATAGCTATACTCACAATTTCCAAGTACAATTTAACGCGTCAAAAGACGGGGATGGAAATTAGCTTTAATTTGACTCGATTTCATCATTTTCATAAGGAAAACGCCCTCCGATTCTGAGCGCGCTATTTCGATAATTTCGGTTCATTTACTTCTGGTATAAACCAATAAGATATTAAATAAAATTAAATGTATTTTATTGAAATTCTCAACATTACTCTCCATTTGGTTCATTTTGAAGCTATATTAAGCTTGTTTTCCACTAGCACGCGTCATAATGTTATTTTCTTTACGCGCGTAAAAACGTTTGAACGATTCAAAGCTGAGAAACGCGCCGTTGCGCGCGCCAGTGGAAAACAAGTTTAAGGCTTAAGCTTGTTTTCCTCTAGCGCCCGTCATAATGTTATTTTCTTTACGCGCGTAAAAACGTTTGAACGTTTCAAAGCTGAGAAACGCGCCGTTGCGCGCGCCAGTGGAAAACAAGCTTAAGGCTTAAGCTTGTTTTCCACTAGCACGCGTCATAATGTTATTTTCTTTACGCGCGTAAAAACGTTTGAACGTTTCAAAGCTGAGAAACGCGCCGTTGCGCGCGCCAGTGGAAAACAAGCTTAAGGATTAAGCTTTTTTCCACTAGCACGCGTCATAATGTTATTTTCTTTACGCGCGTAAAAACGTTTGAACGTTTCAAAGCTGAGAAACGCGCCGTTGCGCGCGCCAGTGGAAAACAAGCTTAAGGCTTAAGCTTGTTTTCCTCTAGCGCCCGTCATAATGTTATTTTCTTTACGCGCGTAAAAACGTTTGAACGTTTCAAAGCTGAGAAACGCGCCGTTGCGCGCGCCAGTGGAAAACAAGCTTAAGGCTTAAGCTTGTTTTCCTCTAGCGCCCGTCATAATGTTATTTTCTTTACGCGCTTAAAAACGTTTGAACGTTTCAAAGCTGAGAAACGCGCCGTTGCGCGCGCCAGTGGAAAACAAGCTTAAGGCTTAAGCTTGTTTTCCACTAGCACGCATCATAATGTTATTTTCTTTACGCGCGTAAAAACGTTTGAACGTTTCAAAGCTGAGAAACGCGCCGTTGCGCGCGCCAGTGGAAAACAAGCTTAAGGATTAAAAAATCGCTCTTTATTTCGCTACGCAAAAAATTAATTCGTCGAAATATTTCGTCAAATGGGAACTAGTCTTCCTTACATTCCGCATTAGAGAAAATGGCTTCTTGAAAGGAGCCAGCCTTCAGGAGGACCCAGCAAAGGAAAAAGAGAGGAACAATTCCCCGACTTCTAATAAGATTGCGCTCAATATTCCACGCTAGTCTCCTGGCAAACCAAAACCGTAGCTTCTTCCTTTTAAAAGGAATTTTTGGCTTTAATTTCCCTGGGCAACCTCTCGTGAATATAAGAGGTCGCTCTCAACTTCCGGACAGCGCGCATTGTCCGAAGATACGGCGACGACCAATTAAATAGGTCGTGGCTTACGTTATTTCAAAGGCGAGCTATAAATAAGGCGTCGTCTGCTTAAGTGTCTACAGTTAGAAAAATAAAGTAACACTTTAGTCTTAATTTGCTCTCCAGGACGACGGTCTGTTTTGCTTCCCAAATAAACTTTAGTTTTCTCACTCTTAAGCTAGGTTGGACTTAAATAATATCGCCCCCAGCGTTTGGAAAACCAATATTTGAAAGCCAAAACGCCCCAGATTTCAAATATATGATTTAATTTTATTATTATGAAATAAATTATTATTTATAATAATAATATTCATAATTATTTATAAACCAAACTGCAGAGTTATCAATTTATTAATCATAACATCACAAATATAAAGTAGAATAGACTAGATTAGCTAGTTATTTGGATTTTTAAACTTTTTATATATTTTTTGAAATGTTTCCGCGGACCCCCTGGAACCATCCCGCTGTACCCTACAGGTTGAAAACCACTGATTTAAAGCTTAGCCAGATACCATTCCTGAACCATAGATAAATGAAATAGCATAGATAGGCAGCTAGCAGAAAATCCGGATTTTCTGTATGTGCTACGTAATAGTGCCATCTATTGGTGACGAAAATTAGTATTTGGAAAATATTTCCTGGATGCGCTACGTAATAGTGCCATCTAGGAGCAACAAACACAAGGAGAACTGGTTGAAAACTCGGAACAACTCCTTCCGCGTTGAGTTTGCAAGTTCTCTTCCCACATGTTTGAGGAGTTTTCCCCCGAGATCTTCGGTTTCCCCTTCCATAAAAACTTGTTGAGGTTAACGGTAATAGTAAGTGTAGGGAGCTGTTGGCTCAAACGCGTGGCATCCAGGAGCAACAAACACAAGGAGAACGCTGCTAGCCTTTAAACACGCTAACGAAGGGTTGTGTACGAATTTCATTGGACGAGCGTCACGAGCCTTTACGCTGAACGTTTTACGGGCGGGGGGGGGGACAATTTCCGGATTTTCCCCTTCCGACGGCAGCAGGCCCTATAGCGTCTAGCCAATGAAAAGTGTACGCAAGAAAATCCACGACTTTTGACGGGTTGCGCTCTCCTGTGTGGGGTGTTGTGTTTGTTGCTCCTAGGTGCCATCTATCGGTGTTCAAAATGAGTATTTGGAAAATATTTCCTGGATGCGCTACGTAATAGTGCCATCTATCGGTGTTCAAAATTAGTATTTGGAAAATATTTCCTGGATGCGCTACGTAATAGTGCCATCTATCGGTGTTCAAAATTAGTATTTGGAAAATATTTCCTGGATGCGCTACGTAATAGTGCCATCTATCGGTGTTCAAAATTACTATTTGGAAAATATTTCCTGCATGCGCTAGGTAATAGTGCCATCTATTCAAAATTAGTATTTGGAAATAATAACGCGGTAGATTAGGCCTAATAATGTTGATATCCCTATAGTAACGTGAAGTTGAAATAACGTGTAATATTTTTGCTTTTGGTGGAAAGATGGCGCTATAATGGAGTGCATGAAGAAAATAGGTGTTGTCTGCTAGCTCTCACTTCCGTATCGGTCCTGAACTCGCTTTAAACTGCTCCAAGACTGTTTTAATATGTGGCTTTTACGACTTCCAGAGTCAAAGAGCGCGTATTTAGGATTAGTCTTGTTAGCCATTTTATGTTATATTGAAATTGTTTATTATACTCTTAAGCCCAACTGCATTACACGGAGTATGACCTTCCGTATTTATGACACGAATTTGACATTTCAACCACCAGTTTTAACAGAAGCTTGGGGTGACTGGCGTTAGTTACATTAAAAACAATTCGCGTGTTACATTTCCATAGACACAATTTCAATGAGGCGGTTTCACACGGAACATACAATAAGTGGACCCAAAAACCGAAATATCTTATAGTCCTTGTGCTATTGAAAAGGTTAATACCAGTGCCGGATTAAAGGGGAACGGTCAAGCTTTAACCAGTTAGATAGCCCTATAGCCCGATAAAAACTAAAATTTATGGCGAAAACCGCATAAAAAATATTAAGTGGTTAATTTTTAATAAAATAAAGAAATTTCGGGAAATTGAAAAGCGCAGGAGACAATGGCTCTGGCGACGATAGCTTTCTTACAACATTGTAGCGCGCGCTGCCGAAGACGCAAAAAAAAATGTTTTGCACGCACGGCGCGTTCCAGTTATACGAGACCTAAGCCTAAATTGCGCTATTTTAAAAGTTAGGATAGTTCGCAAATCGCTTACTAAGGTCCTGCTGGCGCTGGCGATACACCTTAAGATGGCGGCGAAAATTCAAACCTAAATACTTGGCGTTATTTTGCATTTCAACTTTTCCGGCCAAAAACTATTTTTCAAGACAAAATAAGGCACGTGTAAGTATATTAAACGTCTTGTTGATCTTTTAATATGCAAATAAGGCGATATTTGGAAAAGCTTGGCCGTTCCCCTTTAAGTAGTAGGCCTACTATCAATGGATTTTTCACTGATTCGGTTTAAGAGAAAACCGTATCAGGCTTGTTGCTTTATTATTTGAAAAATAATTTTTCTCGTGACATAAGCTCAGCTTCGGGACACGCTAGTTTGGCGTGTTTACGCTTTCCTTACATAGGCCCCCACTAAAATCTACCTATGGCCCCACCTTCAGTAAATGCGGTACTGGTTATCATGGAAACGAAATCCCGTGATCGCGAAGCACAAGCTAATCTATATATTGTTAAAGTTAGTCACCGAGTTGGAAGTGACGTAAAGTACCTTAATAAAACCCGTGACCAACGTTTCATTAAAGAAAATGCTTTTATGGTATACTTATGAAAGATTATGTTACATATGATAGCACGATTGTTCGATATAAAAGCTATTTCTTTTAAAAGGCAACGAAATTGCGGGGGATAAATTATCTTATAGATAAAAGAACGACTGCGCATGCGCTATCTGTGAGAGCCTTTCTATCTGTAAAAAAAGCAGAACCATCTTTTCTGAATTTATTTTGTATCAATGCGCCCTCTCGCGGTTCTTCCGCGATAGCAAAATCCATTCTTTAGTCGCGAAAATGGCCGAGGAAAGTGAAGTTTTCGAGGTTACCGACAAATCGGATTCTTTGTGCAAAAGAAATATTATAAAACAAAGATACATATTCGGTCGGGGTATAATGATTGGGAAATTGTTAAGGGAGACTGGGCCAAGGGTGTGAGGCTAGAGATTTACCGCGTCCAAGGCCTAATGTTTCAACCTCCATAATTAAAAAATATTCAATTGACAAATAATTTTATGCCCAAACATTGTTAAATCGAAAATATCAACGTCAAACTATCGGAAACTAACTCGGTTCTTTTCTCCATAATAAATAAATTAAGCTAAGAAAATCGAAAAATTCGCGAATGAGTACGAAATTGCACCACGTGGATACACCAAGGAGACTAAGGTTTTTCGCGCGGTATAAAATCCTCCTTGGAAAACCAACTTACGACTTGTAGAAGAAAACATAATTCCGAATCATGCGCCCCCCTACACCGCCACTTGCGTTACCCTTTAAGGGAAGGGTTGAATGTAAAGCCACGGTCACAGTCACACTAGAGTTTAAAACCCAGTTTAGGTCGGTTTGAATCCCAGTTTTGACCGCCGCAGATAATACTTGGGTCAAAAGTGCGAAATCGCTTCACCCCGGTTCGCTTATAGCCAAGGCTTAACGTAATTTCAAATTATGACCGGAATTTTGAAAATATTAAAATGTATCCCAAAACAATTAGTTAATCATGTTTACTATACATACAGTAATATTATTCGACATTATTTAGAATTTTATTCCCATTATATTTGAAAATACGAGCAATTTGACTTCCCCGCCTTGTCGTTTTAAAAGCGATTCTGAGCGAACCGAACCAACACGAAGCGATTTCTCACTCTGGTTTTGAAAAATAGTTATCTAAAACGAAGCGGTTTTAGGGGTAAGTGTGAACCCGCCTTAATAGTATCCTTCTTTCCGGTATTGTCTATTCTTTACTCTGACTATATTTACAGCGCGTTGAACGTCGCTATTCAGTCTGTATCTGTCCTATTCATCGGCATACGTTCAATAGAGCTCATCGACTAAAAACCGCTGTTTGCTATTTCGTAATCGCCGGGAGTAGTGGCTCACTCCTGTAATCCCAGGCGTCCGGGAGGCAGAGTTTGTGGAAGGCCATGTGAGGCCGACTACCAATCCCCCAACGGGTGGTCGGGATACTTCCGCCACGGGTGTCAACACCCCTGTCCCCACGTATCCCCCCGTTGGCGTGGCCGTTACACATATCTCACCCTGATTAATCAGTTATTGTGTGTGTTCTGGTGTCTAAGGCCTCGGGTCGACACCGATGTTTGTGTATCTCAAAAAAAAAAAAAAAGCTATTTCGTAATCGGTGAGCCTGGACTTCATTCTGGTATTTTCTTGAACCACACGCTTCAGTCACCGGTGTTTTTAAAAATTATGGTAAATTTTCTTTCTGGGGCAGAATTTTTTTATATTTAATAGTAAATGAAATTGCTAACGATGAAAATTTTTAAGAAATTGGTGTTGAAATAGTTAGTAGTGGTTGAAATTTATCACATAAAGTAATATAAATAATACTAAGCCTCGGTTCAGCTTCTGTACTAACTAGTCTGCAGTCAAAAAATTTAATTACTCTGGATTAGTGTGATCAGTGTACCGCGCAAGAATATTATTTGAGATGCTTCAGGTAATATAGCTACCTGAGAGTAAAGTTGTCGTAGTTGGCCTTTTATCGGTTTCTAAACGTTTTCATCGATAATTTCCGCATAAATATTTCTGGCTAGAAAGTAGCATTTTTACGTCCTTTAAATTGTAACGTCCAATAATAGTGATCCATACAACTCTATGGACGAATAGAAACACCCCGAAAATCCGCCATTAAAAGGAGGGAGTGTAGGGGTTTCGGTGGGGAGCCGTTTCAAGGGGCTCGTCTAGACAAAATGTAATGTCGATGTGAAAGAGGATACAAGCGGCCCAATAAAAGAAGAGTTACGTTTTGCTAAAATTTGCGCCGCGGTTATCTGGCCTTTTCCCACAATGGCCAGCCGGGATAGGAGGCTATAAGATTGCCCGATAGTGGAATATAACGATACGGAATAAATAAAAAGAAAGGAAATCAGACGCGCGGGAATTCAATTCAACGAGAGAGAGGAGCTCGAACCCCCGAGAGTCAAACGTTAACATTCCTACCAGAGAGGATATTTTTTATTTATTCCCATAGACATAATAAAGAAATAGACACCTTACGCGGAGTTTGATTTGCCAAAAATATACGGGAGCGATAACTAGCAGACAACCGGTATTTGTTCCGTATTCCTGTGGTACCACGTTTAAGCGACGCCTGTCGATTAGGCGAGAAAATACAAAATCATCACGTGACACGTCACACATGTTCGTGTTTGTAATCTTTTAGGTACTCTGACGTGATTCGCGAATTTTTTGGCTGTGAGAATTTAAAATAAGGTAAATTTTTATTATAATTTTTAAATAAGTCAATTAATTCTTTCAAAACCCAAATAAAAAGCAGCAGATGATCTTATAATTAAAAACAAAAAATTCTAATTGCCAAATGATATTTTGTCAAAGGCTTAAGTAACTATCCGGTTTGTTGTGGTTATGGCTTGTTATGGGAATATTCTGAGATTCTAAATTGTAAACAAAAGTAAATGGAATTTTGATGAAAAGGATGATTCTACCTTGGATTAATAATGATTCTACTATATCCCGTTCTAAAAAGTGAGCATTACAAATTAAATCATGATTTGAATGTGTCGCGATTTACAGCAATTGTCCATTGAGAAAGTATTGTAGGTTTCGTTATAAAAAGATTTTAAATAAGAATGAATGTTCATCGAAATAATATGATAATTTAATCCTACTTATGGAATGAAACCTTTTCCGATATTGTTTTACTTGTTATTGCAATGCGTAAAAACACTAAAATTAACCTTTTTTTACCAAATAAAAACAAGATTTTTAGTAGAAAACACTTTTTCTATAACTTTTTAATAAAAAAAATCACCGAAACGAATTATGAAACATGTTAGCTAACATAAAAGTACTACCCGTTAATCAAATTCATCCCTAAAGTTTTTGCGTCTGATTTTAAACCGGATAAATATTCCTAAGCGTTAGGTACTACATGGCCTAGGCCAAGCGCTCACTACTCCTCGTAACGTCTCTGTCCTGGCTTCCACAAGCCTTTGCTTCGTAACGGAGACAATGCCTTGTGGAAGGCAGGACGGATACGAAACAGAGAGCCAGTGGGCGCCTAGTCCAAAGCGCCACTTAAGTTTAGTGGCGCTTTATAATTAGGATTAAACTATCATATTATTTCAATGAATATTCATTCTTATTTAAAATCTTTTTATAACTATAGGTTTCCCTTATCTAAACCTACAATACTTTCTCAATGGACAATTGCTGTAAATCGCGACACATTCAAATCATGATTTAATTTGTAATGATCACTTTTTAGAACGGGATATACAAATTGTAAATGGCAAAAGGTGGGTCACACCAAAAGCCATTCCAACTCTGGTTTGGTTTCCATAGAATTAAAACAAGTAAAAATAGTCAAAATAATTTTTTTATTTAATTTAAAGAAATTACATCCAGTTGAAAGTGAAATAGAAAAAACCGGTGATGCTAACTTCTCACCTTTAAATTTTGACCAAGGATCATTTCGTGTAATTTTAATTATGTTATTATAATTTGAGTAAGATCTCCTTGGTTTTTAGCCAATTTTGTTTAGTTGTTATGAAGAGATATTCCTCTCTCTATAAAAGAAATGTAGTCTTGTTAGAACTTGCTGTATTACGAAATATTGTTGGCATGGACATCTTACCAGATCACCACGAACATGTTTGATCCTGAAGTTGGAATCGAACATCATCATTAAGAAAGTTATTAATTTATATTGCAAGCTCAGACTCCACAAATTAGCGAAGGACAAAAATCTAGAAATGAAGGGTCAAGCCATCAGACTTAAATTGTCAAAGCTAATTTTTTTTCAAGGACAATAGCTACATACCTTTAGTAGAATCATTATTAATCCAAGGTAGAATCATCCTTTTCATCAAAATTCCATTTACTTTTGTTTACAATTTAGAATCTCAGAATATTCCCATAACAAGCCATAACCACAAGTTCCACAACAAACCGGATAGTTACTTAAGCCTTTGACAAAATATAATTTCGCAAATAGAATTTTTTGTTTTTAATTATAAGATCATCTGCTGCTTTTTATTTGGGTTTTGAAAGAATTAATTGACTTATTTAAAAATTATAATAAAAATTTACCTTATTTTAAATTCTCACAGCCAAAATATTCGCGAATCACGTCAGAGTACCTAAAAGATTGCAAACACGAACATGTGTGACGTGTCACGTGATGATTTTGTATTTTCTCGCCTAATCGACAGGCGTCGCTTAAACGTGGTACCACAGGAATACGGAACAAATACCGGCTGTCTGCTAGTTATCGCTCCCGTGTTTACCCCCCGTAGAATCTTGGGTCTATTTCTTTATTATGTCTATGTTTATTCCTTTCCGTTAGGCCTTGGCATGGAAATTTCCGTTTCCCGTTATGTAGTGTAGTCTAAAATTAAACTTAAATATCTTCTCGACCCAAAAACTATCGCTACGCCACCTTTGGTTCGTCATTGCACGGCCAACTCGCGCAATAGTGTGTATTATTGTGACGTATTAGTCTAAGCCACGCCTTATACGAATGACGTTTGATGACGATGAACGACCGAATTTTTTTATCGCGAGTTGTGCCGGTGGCCATTTTGTCTAACACAATTTTGGAAGTTTAGCTGTGTTTCTAAGCCTTGGCAGATGACTGGTCTAAATGTGCAATACAAGGTTGTGGTAATAGAAATATTTTTCGCATATACCTAATTTTATCACTTCGGCATATCCAGCACAAAGTTTATCCGTCTCGTTATTTAAATTCATTTTAGCATTAATATTAATAGCACCACGATTAGCGACTAGGAGATATCACAGACAATATGGCCGCCCGACGTTTTTTAAAACCCTTCCGATCCGAGATGGCGGTTTGGTCCTAACGCGGGAAATTCGAAATTGGGACTAAGCCCCGCCTCGTGAATACACACTATAGCGGCCAGCCCATTCGTTGAAGTTTCGATGTTAACCTACGAACAAAAATATATCTCGGCTGTGAGCGCCCCTAGCGGAAAATTATTTTTATAATAGTTTTTGCATTGAAGCCAATATAAAACCGAGCTTGGTGCTGAACGCCGAAAGTTTATAGCATGGTTTATAGCGGGAAAATCGTTTTCTTGGAATTTCTGCGAATGCGTTGGCCGCTATTGCGCGAGTGTCAAAGTTGGCCGTGGTCATTGAAACCTAGATAGGTAGCGTCACTGTGTTATCTTAACAAACAACAACGTGAGAGGGGAGCGCGCGCAAAGGGGATCTCATAGGCGGGGCCAAAGCCGTCAGAGTGATCTTACCATACGCGATACGCCAGTATAAGCATTCAAAGGGTAGCGGCTATTAGTTTTTCCTCATCGTTATTCGTAAATTTGACTTTATAAATAATGATACTCGTATTTTAATATAATATTTGCATCGTTTGCTTATATTTTAAGTTTATTTAAGAAAAAAAATCTCTTATGACTTTTTAATTTGTCTCTAGCAGACACTAGATCATAGCATAGACGAAGAACGATCATAGGCGGAATATCGGAGAAGCTAGCGCCGTTGCGCCACCTAGACTCGTTTCGGTGGCGAATTATGACATGGTTTTGAGAACAATTAAGTATGGACATAAGAGTATAAATATTGTTCATTAATTTACACGAAGCCGAAGGGATAGGCTTTTGTAACAGTACGTTTGTACGCCTGGTTACTGATTTTCGAAAGATGTTCTGTGATTTCCATTGATTTATCACAATTATTCTGTGATTTAGATTGATTTATCACAATTATTCTGTGATTTAGATTGATTTATCACAATTATTCTGTGATTTCCATTGATTTATCACAAATACTCTGTGATTTCCATTGATTTATCACAATTATTCTGTGATTTAGATTGATTTATCACAATTATTCTGTGATTTAGATTGATTTATCACAATTATTCTGTGATTTCCATTGATTTATCACAATTATTCTGTGATTTCCATTGATTTATCACAAATACTCTGTGATTTCCATTGATTTATCACAATTATTCTGTGATTTCCATTGATTTATCCCAATTATTCTGTGATTTCCATTGATTTATCACAATTATTCTGTGATTTCCATTGATTTATCACAATTATTCTGTGATTTCCATTGATTTATCGCAATTATTCTGTGATTTCCATTGATTTATCGCAATTATTCTGTGATTTCCATTGATTTATCACAATTATTATGTGATTTCCATTGATTTATCACAATTATTCTGTGATTTCCATTGATTTATCACAATTATTCTGTGATTTCCATTGATTTATCACAATTATTCTGTGATTTCCATTGATTTATCACTTATTCTGTGATTTCCATTGATTTATCACAATTATTCTGTGATTTCCATTGATTTATCACAATTATTCTGTGATTTCCATTGATTTATCACAATTATTCTGTGATTTCCATTGATTTATCACAATTATTCTGTGATTTCCATTGATTTATCACTTATTCTGTGATTTCCATTGATTTATCACAATTATTCTGTGATTTCCATTGATTTATCACAATTATTCTGTGATTTCCATTGATTTATCACAATTATTCTGTGATTTCCATTGATTTATCACAATTATTCTGTGATTTCCATTGATTTATCACAATTATTCTGTGATTTCCATTGATTTATCACAATTATTCTGTGATTTCCATTGATTTATCACAATTATTCTGTGATTTCCATTGATTTATCACAATTATTATGTGATTTCCATTGATTTATCACAATTATTCTGTGATTTCCATTGATTTATCACAATTATTCTGTGATTTCCATTGATTTATCACAATTATTCTGTGATTTAGATTGATTTATCACAATTATTCTGTGATTTCCATTGATTTATCACAATTATTCTGTGATTTCCATTGATTTATCAATTATTCTGTGATTTCCATTGATTTATCACAAATACTCTGTGATTTCCATTGATTTATCACAAATACTCTGTGATTTCCATTGATTTATCACAATTATTCTGTGATTTCCATTGATTTATCACAAATACTCTGTGATTTCCATTGATTTATCACAAATACTCTGTGATTTCCATTGATTTATCACAATTATTCTGTGATTTCCATTGATTTATCACAATTATTCTGTGATTTCCATTGATTTATCACAATTATTCTGTGATTTCCATTGATTTATCACAATTATTCTGTGATTTCCATTGATTTATCACAATTATTCTGTGATTTCCATTGATTTATCACAATTATTCTGTGATTTCCATTGATTTATCACAATTATTCTGTGATTTCCATTGATTTATCACAATTATTCGGTGATTTCCATTGATTTATCACAATTATTCGGTGATTTCCATTGATTTACCACAATTGTTCTGTGATTTCCATTGATTTATCACAATTATTCTGTGATTTCCATTGATTTATCACAATTATTCTGTGATTTCCATTGATTTATCACAATTATTCTGTGATTTCCATTGATTTATCACAATTATTCTGTGATTTCCATTGATTTATCACAATTATTCTGTGATTTCCATTGATTTATCACAATTATTCGGTGATTTCCATTGATTTATCACAATTATTCGGTGATTTCCATTGATTTACCACAATTGTTCTGTGATTTCCATTGATTTATCACAATTATTCTGTGATTTCCATTGATTTATCACAATTATTCGGTGATTTCCATTGATTTATCACAATTATTCTGTGATTTCCATTGATTTATCACAATTATTCTGTGATTTCCATTGATTTATCACAATTATTCTGTGATTTCCATTGATATATCACAAATACTCTGTGATTTCCATTGATTTATCACAATTATTCTGTGATTTCCATTGATTTATCACAAATACTCTGTGATTTCCATTGATTTATCACAAATACTCTGTGATTTCCATTGATTTATCACAATTATTCTGTGATTTCCATTGATTTATCACAGTTATTCTGTGATTTCTAGTGATTTCCTTAAGTAATTTCTTTGATTGTCTACGATTTTTACACCTGAGGCAATATTTTTGCTAAACTTTGTTGGTGACTGCAGTTTTCAACTGTAGTTCACAGACTCCGAGAAAAGTTGTCGATATTTCGTAACTCGAAATTCAAAAAACAAAATACCTAACCTACTACAGAATATGTCAATTTACATTAATAAAGGTATTTCTAATTTAAATTAACATTTAGTTTTGCGTAATCGAAAGGATGTGTTCGAAAATTATTTGATTTAAATATTTTATAAATGCTGGTCATTATAAAATAATATATATAATAATTATCGAGATCTATGTATGGACTAACATAGAATTGACGTCAAAAACAAAAATTAATTATGAGTTACTTAGCATATATGTATGTCAATAAAAAGTGTTATCATTCTACAAATGGTTATAAGTAAAGATTTAACACGCGGACCATAGGAAAATGAAACTTATGTGATAAATATTTATACGGATGAATTTATAATTATTTTCCCACTGCCCAACTTAGAGAGATCTCTTTACGGAGCAGAGGAGCCCAAAGGATTAATTATTGAGTCTAGTTTAACAAATTATTAACTTTAAAAATAAATTAAAAACGAAAATTATTACAATATTATTTACAAATAAATTTAATTGAATTGTAAAATATCAGAAGGAATGAATGAATGTTTATTTACTCAACACAATACAGTGAATCCCTTTTAATTAATAAATTATTTATTATGGCCAAATACTTTGGTCCCTTTTGTAACTGGGAGGAGCGTAGCTCGGCGATACGATGATATAAACAAATACTAACTAAACATTTAAAGGTTACTACACATAGTTATACAGAGAGATAAGTTCATTTACAGGGTTATTAATACTAGCGCCATCTCTACACGGCGTCTAGATAATCATTACCAAATTTATCCGTATTTCCATGCACTGAGAATCTAAACACAGCAAATTTTAGTTCACTTGAACGGAATTCTTAAAGCGCCTTTTGACTTGATTAGAAACATCGAGCCTTCCGATTTAAGCCACGCTTTCCGTATCCAAAAACCCGGACCAGTGAGTTCCTTAAATTCTTGGTCCGAGGTCTTGTAGCTTTGACTGTACGTAATGCATGATTACCAAAGGCTGTACTCGCTGTAACAAGTGTACAGAATTTGAGGATGTGGTTAGCCCCTCGGAGGTCCTTCCATTGGATAGTAGCAAAAGTAGCGTAAGACCCAAAAGTGTGTCAGCTGTACCTTCGCGCCTATTAAAATTTCTAGTGAGACCTAGTCGCACTATAGACTACATAACGTACTAATTGGAATAGTACTAGCAACTTTATATTTAGTCTATAGTCTGGCCCGATTTTCTCTGTTCGATTTGGTCGCCCGTAGACATACTTTTAAAACGCCTCACTCGGCGGCGCTGGGGTACCTCGAGTTTGATGACGCATTTTCCGACCCCCTTCGTTTCCCCTTTTTACTTTGCGACAAACTCTCATTAACTACTATACCGTTCTGACACACTTTTGGGTCTTATGCTACTTTTGATAGTAGCATATGTAACATAATCACTCATAAGTATGCCATAAAAGCATTTTCGTTAATGAAACCTTGTTCACGGGATATGACGTAAATTACGTCACTTACAACTCCGTGACGAAATACGCGTCATCAACTTTACTGATGGGAAACGGAAGTTAGTGAGAATTCCTCGCGCGTTTCTGGCTTTGCCCATGTCAAGTTTAGTTCGTGCCTCGCGATCACATGATTTCATTTCCATGGTAACCTTTTCAATAGCGCAAGGATTATAAGCATTTTTGCATTTTTGGGTCCGCTTAATGTATGTTCCGCGTGAAACAAGGTCTCATTGAATTTTTTTCAATGGAAATGTTATACAGAGGCATACTTATGAGTAATTATGTTACATATGATAGTAGCTATAGACATGACGGTAAATTTTATCTGAAACGCGTAAAGGTACAGTTTTAAAATAGATTTTTGGTTAGCCGTAAGAAATACAGCGGCGAAATTCTTCCAAGCGAATAAAAGCGGAAGAAATTTATCCGTCAGAGGTGAAATGAAAAGCAATTTCCTGTAGGGAAGAGCGCACAAAGGCGGCGAGAGTGGGAAGACGATATCTTTTCATAACTAGAGATCGGGGAGAGAGATCGCGGTCGGAAAAATCCATTACATCCTACAACAAGAAAGTCACTGTTATTATTAAGTAAAAGGAACCATCCTATCCATTGTTTCTCAGTCACTATAGACCCTTCACATTTTTTTGTCAGCCATCGAAGAATTCCCCTTAGTGTAGAGCGACCGTGAAACGCCAAGGGAAAAAACCCTTGTAAAAACTATACTAAAGTTGAAGAATGGTACAACTTATAAAGAGCGGGACCGTAGAGACAAGGACTGAGTTTCAGAAGACTGACTTGGCAGAGAATTAATTTTTCGCTCGGTCGAATCGGGAGGGAATCCACTTGGGTTGTATATCCTTATATGATAGCCACGCAAACTGGTCCGACTTCTCCGCCTTACTTACAGTATACCCCGAGTCGATGTAGATGGTGCGACGTCAGTAAGTAACGTCCCCGAGTTCAATCCCGCGGACTGGATTTTTGTCTCCCCTTTGTCCGTCGTCGTTGGCAACTCGGGAGAGGTTGACGTTAAGGCTCAGGACGCGGCGGATGTCTCGGCAATAAAGAAACCGAAATTGTCGCCCGAGACTTAATTAAGCAAAATGCCGTAAAATTAAGAGGATTATAATAAGTTAGCGTCACCCGCGAGACGCCCAACGCTATCAACTGCTCGGACGAGACAAGTTAAAGCTGGCAGGAGGCCGAGGAAAGTAAGAGCCACCGTTCTGTGTCGACGCCACTAATCCCCTTTGAAGACCAATATCAGAACTGACGGACAGAATTGCCAGTAAGTTGTTTAATCCTGGATGGATAGTTTTTGGTGGCGTTCCGGGCCCGAGGAGAAAGAGGTAATCGAGGGCCCTACTGGTTGAAATCTTCAGGCGTTGAAAATTTCAAGGGGGCTACTTGGTGCTAACAAATTATATTGACGTTTAAAATTTCATTAAGGGTGCTGATGGAATATGACCATCTTACTAGTCGGTCCCTATTTTAGCGGGCCCCGAGAGAATGCTACTCGGGCCCGTGAATTTGTCTCACTTGGTTGCGTGTAATATATATTCGGTACTTGGTAGAGTTGAAAAACCCATACACTATAAATACAGGATTAGCTTCCTACCTTTGTCTATAGGAATTATAACAATGGGTACACCGAGAATCTTAAAATTCTCAACTTACATATAATAAAATAATAATAATAATCAGCTAGGCTAATACCAAAGGCACCACCATAGGCCCAAGTCAGCTAGCGACCTTTCAAGCCATTCAGGTGGCCGGGTGGCAATGCGTAGGAGGGTGGTGACAAGCCCTTCATGCCACGCGAGTCAACAGCTCCAAACACTTACTATTAACAAGTTTTTATGGAAAGAGGAAACCGAAGAACTAGAAGAAAAACCTGTTTAACCTGTGCTATAATTCAGCTGACTTACTGTTAACAGAAGCCTCTAACTCCCTATACCGCCAACGTAAAACTTTTGAAAGGTCTTGTTTTCAAGAAGAAATTAACCCTTTTAGTTAATTTAGTCTTTGTAGCGAAAATGTAGTTTGCTCTCCAAAACGTCGGTTGGCAAACCTGATACGTAGGTATAGATCATCCTTGGTTTAAAACTTTAAAGGCGGGCAAGGCTTAAGGTTTTTCAAAGCGTATTGAAGAAATTATACGGAGATATAACCTTCAAAATCACGATTATTGTTCATTACTATGTAAATTTAAATAATTAATAACAAATAATAGTTTTAACATTTATTACCTTTATAATGTAGAAATTACCAAGTTCAATCAAAACGAGGTTAGTCTCAAAATTTTTTTATCCCCAGCAAAATCCTTTGGGATTTCTACGAACCAGTGTTGCCAATGTTTGACGAGCGAAAATCCCACAGTCAAGTTCCAAAATTTCCAGCCAAACCCCCTACACGTTTTAGTCACGCCCCCTCCCAAAACTCAGCGGAAAACCTGCCAAATATTTTCAAGTTTCGTAGGACAGCGCGGGTAAAAAATTAAATAAAAATTACTAATAATTGTTATAGCGTTAGAGAAATAGAAGTCTGATATTTTCGGTTTATGAAATAGTGCTTTTCAAAAATTCAGGCCAAAAATCCCACCAAATCAATGATTTTCGCTTAAAAATCCCTTTATTCCACACAGCCCAAAAATCGCCAAAAATCCCACAATATGGGATTTATCCCACACATTGGCAACACTGCTACGAACTAAAATGTAAAGAATCGTCCGCATTTTTGAAATGTTTTCTCCGCTACTGCTCGCGTATGAATCGAGAGGCTATCCAATCATTCCAATGTTAGAAATTTTGTACATCTGATTTCAGATTTCAAGTGATTTCAATATTTAATTGATTAAAGTTATTAAAGCTACTAAATTTACGTGATTTCAAGTGATTCCACTGCTGATTTGAACACCTGAAGTCCCTCGGTATGAATATATCGACAGGACTATATTTTCTGGCCACATATCGCCTGTATTCCTCCAATTTTGGGCGAGTTAGAGGCTTCTCTTATCATAGGCTTCAGTCTACTGTTAGGTAACCTCTTTTATAACTTGACACGTTTTAAAATTCTTCTGAAGTAGATAATTCTTTCTTAGCTTCTTGACGTACCCATTGTTAAGTTGAGCCTCCCTACAAATTATGTCAATCAGCAGTGCCGTATTAACTCATGGCAAGTCCACTAGGCTTTGAGACACTTTGGGCGCCCTCGAAATCCCCTCTCACTTATGACGCATGGGCACGGGCTCTTGGTCGGCCCCGAGGGCTCAGCCTAGTCAGCCTTATGGATAATGCAGCACGGTCAATCAGGATCAGATCAGGGCCGTCTTAAGTCATGGGCTAAATGGGCTACAGCCCAGGGCCCCCAGCCAGTTTTGGGGCCCCGTAAAGAGCAGCCATACAGCCTCTACTCTAGGGATAAGGGTTTAGTCGGTTAAATATTATTTATGCTCATTTAATATTTTGTATCTTTTAGTTACGTCTAAAATAATTTGACTCATCGCGACATCGCGTATCATACGGTACCAACAATTTCTATAACCTAACAGCGAGTCACTGTCAGTAAAAATCTTATTTTCAGTAGGCCTATGTTATACTTTTGAAATTTAAAGTTTTTGTTTGATTATTGTGTAATTGAATTTAGACAACGGACATACAAAGGCTGACCGTTGTTGATCACAAAGGTCTTAAGAAAATAATTTAGCCCCGGGCCCGAAAAGATCTTAAGACAGGCCTGGATCAGATTGACAGTGCTGCATTATCAATTAATTTAATTAAATATATAGAATTTGAAACAAATAGATCCAATTAACGCCGGTATATTTTCCAGATCTCCATTTAATTCCCACTTTTCATCTTGATATAAGCAAAAGCGAACGCTTTTCATTTTTCGCAAATTAAGAACCAAAAATTAAGTGCCTTTTCACTCTCGCGGTTAATGAGCGAACTGCGCTTCATTAGCGCCATTTCAAACGGCATTAATGTAAATTAGAAATGAAAGTTTTTAAATTAGTCGTTGCCAAATGAGAAAAGGGCGAATGAAATTTGCTCCCCTCAGGAGTGAACTCCGCACTATTTGCTTTCAATCTTTTTCGCGGTTTTCCAGGATTTCGATTCCAGCCTCGTATTCGCCGAAAAAACGAAATCACTTGGAACGCTCGCAACTTCGTAACTCGTCAATTTAGGAGAAGCCCGCTAAGTCATCTCTTTCGTATTAGCATTAAAACCACGAAATCCATTAGGTAAGTTTGTACGCCAAGGTATCCGGAATCCCTTTAACGACTACGCGGGGTAATTCTCTCATCTTTCCCTCTCTTTCTCCTCATTTTGGAGAAACGACTCGTAAAACTAAAAAGATGGTAATCGCGTTCTCATGAATGAATAATCATAACACGTCGTTCAAAAAGCTTTTCAAAGGTTCTCTCACCCGGGCTCGAACTCCGTCCAGCCCATCGGCGAGAGCTATTATAGTCGCGAAACTTTTTCTTTACACGCGCCCACTCTTTTGAATGCTTTGAATGGACTTTTCTAGAGAGGAGGGAAATAAAATGAAAATCTAGAAGTAGTATCTTCGAAGTTTCTTCTTCGGTTGGCTTTAATTTTTGAAAAAAATGGAATGAAAGAGGAGAGAAGAATATAAAGTCTGCTATTTAATCCCGTGACGGAAATGAGAGGCTACGCGAGGGAACAATTTGGCCAAGGGGTAGAGCCACACTTCACTCGAATGGAGAACAATTTTGGGTACGTAGACAGGAAGCAAAAATAAGGTATTTATTTTTATATTGAGATGATTTTTAGCGTCGCTTCCGATGATCGTCTCAACAGATAAATTCAGGGTTGCCACACGTCAGGGAAAACAGGGAAATCAGGGAAAGTCAGGGAATTTAAAAAAGGGCCTAAAAAGTCAGGGAAATGACAGGGAATTTTAAGAATTGGTAAAAATACAGGAAAAAGTCAGGGAATTCAATTTTATCTTGGCACTTTTTGAAGGTAATTTTACTCTAGATCTATGACAAATTCCACGATTATCATTTACTTCCTTGAATGTTTGGCTAATTTTTTTCAACATTGCAATAACCTTTTTACTGAAATATAAGTCCATTAAATTTATTAACTTCTGATAAAAGTAAAATATAAAAGAAAAAGTTTGGCCTTAATAAGTCAGGGAAAACAGGGAATAGTCAGGGAATTTTAATCTGAAAATTTTATGGCAACTCTGTAAATATATTTTAGGGAAGCCTAATATAGAAGGGCTCGTTCCATTTCGCACGCGCCTCTTGTAAAAAAAAACACGTGACTATTTTATTCAGTGAGTCGCGCATGCGCGTAGGGGAGCAAAAAAATAAGAGAGCGGCATTTATTGAAGCGCCTATTTACGCGTAAAAGTAGAAAAACGATTACAAAACTACCACAGCGACTACGTAGCGACGAAACCGACCACGACAGTAACGATTGCAGTATTTCCGCACTGAAATTTTATAAAAAAAAGGCTCGGGAAGTAAAAACTTAAAAAAAAAACTATATATATATAAAGCAGCTCGTCCAAATGAAACGGTCGTTTTGTTCCGAAGTAGCTTTTCCAATAGAAATAAAAAGGAAAACAGTGAGAGAGAGAGAAGAAGGCAGTGCGGAAATGGGGAAATATTTCCCCGACTATATTCTTATTCAACCCATCCTTCCCTCCGTCCACTTTTATAGTTCTAAGCGACAAAAGCGAGCGAAAAACGAATGAAATTCCTGCGCGTGTATATAGATAGTTCGTACGCGGGGACGAGAGTAATATGCTAATTAGGGGAGGGAGGGGGGAAGACACTCGGCGACGTCATTTGACATTAAAGAACGACGTAGAAAAGCCCGTTAGAAACGCGAGCAATTTAGCCGCGGAGTAGCGTCTACCGCGCTATCAGGTAGGCGAGTGGACGAGGGTGACGGGTAATACGGGCGTTTTTCAGAATCCCTTTAGGTCGGATGGGACGGGAGAAAAAATAGTAGAGGCTTCGAGTTCACCTGACAGGCTGTCCCTTACAGCGGGGAGACGGGAACGGGTGGGCCATCCCTCAACCGGACGGGGTCTAGCGAGCCTGTATATAGGGAATCTTTCGCGAAATGAGTGAAATGGGTTTCGCTAGACTTTATTCGCCTATAGAGAGCGAGCGTTTTCGGAATAAAAGGATATGGACGCCTTTAACGACTCGCGGGGAGACAAATGAGATGCCTTCGGGAATTTATGGACGGCGGTACTTTGCAGGGACCATCGCGTTATGGCGCTGCAGCCGGAATTCAGACTGAGAGAAATTGACTCAAACGGCGAGAGGACGTATATACGAATATACAGGGTGTTTCAAAAGGTTATGCAGAAATATTAAGGAGTTGTAGGAAGTGGTGGCGGAGTGGGTAGCACTTTCGCCTCGCAGCGAGAGGAGCCGGGTTCGAACCCAGGTTGTGGTACTGGGTGAAAACTCGGAACCACTCCTTCCACGTAGAGTTATCTCCCCACTGGTTTAAATGGTTCTCCCCCGAGTTCTTCGGTTTCCCCTTCCATAAAAACTTGTCGAGGTTAACGGTAGAAGTTAGTGTAGGGAGCTGTTGGCTAGCGTGGCATGAAGGGCTTGCCACCACCCTCCTACGCGTTGTAACCCGGCCACCTTGATTAATGACCTTAAAAGTCGCTTGATGACTTAGACCTAAGGTGGTGCCTTTTGTGATTAGCCTAGCTGATTATTATAATTATTATAAATAAGGTGGCCAAAAGTGGTAAATACTAACATGGCGATTAATACTTTTACTGGCTAATATGCCAAATAGTGGCAAATAATAAATTTTAATCGAAATAAACTTACCAAAGAAAAAATATATTAGTGCTATTTTAGACAAATATACTGGATTAGTTGCCGGGTTTTGGTCTAGAAACTCAATTATAGCCCAATCTAGTTATTTATTTTGCCCATTTTTCAACGATTTTTCGGTTTGAGTCTATTTGATCGATTCCCAAATGATCGAACGGGTCCCATTTGATCGAATTTCCATTTGATCGAATTGCATTTGATCGAATGGCATTTGATCGAACGAAATTTGATCGAAAGCTACTGTAGGGTAAAACTACTAGTTTTTGGGAGTAAATCGAAAAGGAAACGGTGCATACGCGCCTACGGCGCGCGTACATCAACCTAACCTAACCTAACCTGACCCTATTTATATATATCAAAAACAACGGGCCGTTATCGTCGATGTCATAAAAAATTCCCTCATATAGTGTATAAAGTAAAAATCTCTTCATCTTTGTGGCTTAATACAGTTAAAGCAATGAATTATTCCATCATTATTCCTTCGGCACTTCATATTGACATTCGGTAAAATAAAAACATACCAACTGCTACTATAAATACTTTTGAATTCGATCAAATAGTATTCGATCATTTGAAGGTTCGATCTTATGAAACAAATGACAAATGGGATTCGACCAAATGGAATTTCGATCAATTGCAACGTATAATGATCGACTGTCGATCACATATTTTTCGATCAAATGGACCAACACCGATTTTTACAGAGTTTGAATTCATCTGCTGTCTATCTTTAAGGTGTTTTAATGGTTCTGTTGTGAAAAACTGAAACAATATCTCACATGTAAGTGATGCTACATATCTGAAAGATATTATTTACATCATTTAACTCTGCATTTACTGATTATTAGTCAGTATTTGTCACTTTTAGTCACTGACATGGACTTTGTTCTAAAACAGTGACATTTAGGTAACACTGGTTGTAGTGGGTGAGTTGAGAAGTATGCCTGTATTTTCCCCATTTTCCTACGATGAGTTAAAAGAGCGACAGAGAGCTTCAAAGTGTGGCCTACTAGCCCCTGGAAGTAGGCTACAACAAGCGCGAAACCAAGCAGCAGGGCAATGCGAACATTAAGGTTTGGGTTCGTGTGATAGGTAAAAAAGGACTTTGTGAACCAATCGAGGTAACCAGCGTAAAAAAGTAAACTTAAACAGAATTTAAAGTCGTGATGGACCGCGATTTATCATCACTTTCAAACTGCAGCAATGGAGTTCACTTCGGAAGAACTGGCGGATATTCATTTCGTGTATGGACTAGCGGATGACAATGCTTTGGCTGCTCAACGTCTCTACCAGGAAAGGTACCCGAACCGGCGCATCCCCGTCTCACGGACTTTTACCAATGTCCATCGTCGATTAAGTGAGACAGGCACATTCTGGGTACCTTATTTAATTTTTTACTTGAACTTCTCCGCGACTAGTTCGTTACAAACGTATTGTTCGTTTTACAGAACAGGAACGAAGTAGGTTGACCACGGATTGCCCGCAATGTTTATTTGGTTTTGCGCTTGTTGCAGCCTACTTCCAGGGGCTAGTAGGCCACACTTTTAAGCTCTCTGGCGCTCTTCTAACTCATCGCAGGAAAATGGGGAAAATACAGGCATACTTCTCAACTCACCCCTACAACTCCTTAAAATTTTTGCATCACCTTTTGAAAAACCCTTTATACGAATATATATATTCGTATACAGGGTTTGAGAAGTATGCCTGTATTTTCCCCATATATATATAAATAAATTACAAGTCCGAGCATCAAAGCCAAAGAAATGAAATAGAAAAAGAATTTTGTCGAAATTTCTCCTCACTGTTCAAAGAAACGACACGTTACAAATGGCCGCGTACGGCGCCGTTTGTCGTTTTTTCCTTTCTTATTTTGTTCGTCTCTTTTTCCTCAAAAAACGAAATCTCCGGTCGTGTATTCCGCGCGAAGCAAACTACTTTGTATCTCGACTTGGCGTCCAAGAACTGAATTATCATCCAGCTTCGTAGTTATCCATTACCACTCTTAAAAATGGTCATAGTTATACCCTTTGCAGACTAGGCTCGTAAGACCGGGTTTAACCTCCGTTTATGGAACCAAAGTTTATTTTTTGTGCTGAATTGTTTTATAAAAGTTATACTTCGGTTTACATAACCCAGGTTTTTAAGCCTGGTCTGAAAAGCGTATAAGGCGATCCTATCACCCTAAGTTAGTTTAAATAAACTACATTCGACTCTCTGTATATTGCGTTCATAGTAGACGAAAGTACCTAAAAAAGCTTTTTTACTGAACTAGAATCCAGAGTGTTTTGATAATGAATAGTTTATAGCCGTTATTCTAGGGACATCTGTCGCCACGTGGGTGACAGGTGGGATCAGTTCAGAATTGAGTACAGCGCCTTCCCCGGCTGCCCAAACAAAGATTCGGAAGACGAGACAGAAGGAGTACAGATTTTCCCAATAAGCAACTTTGAACGGTCAAGCAGACCTCCGTATAGCCATAAGTAACATAATTCCCCTAAGTATGTTAATTATTAAAAATGATCACCAAACTGATTTTCAGAGGTACGGAATATTCTAGATTTAGTACGCACTTTTGAAGCCATTAATTCAGGTGACCGGGTTACAACATTGCGTAGGAGGGTGGTGACAAGCCCTGCATGCCACGCGTTCGAGCCAACAGCTCCCTACACTTACTATCACCGTTAACCTCAATAAGTTTTTATGGAAGGGGAAACCGAAGAACTCGGGGGAAAACCCCTTAAACAAGTGGGAAAAGAACTTGCAAACTCTACGCAAAAAGAGCTGTTCCGAGTTTTGACCCAGTGCCAGAAGCTGGAATCGAACCCGGCTTCTCTTGCTGCGAGGCGAAAGTGCTAACCACTCCGCCACCCAACCTTCTCAACACAGAGCCCCCTAGTGTATAAATAAGCCTAAGGCGAAATATACTATTACCAGAAGCCTATAATAAGAGAAGCCTCTAACTCCCTATACGTAAAACTTTTGAAACCTCTTGTTTTCGACACGGAGCAAACTAGAAATGAACGCGGCCAAGGACTAGCGAATCTAGTGAGTGCTATATTTAGTCTCTGCTCTCCAAAACGTCGGTTGGCAAACCTGAAACGAATTTATAGATCATCCTTGGTTTAAACCTTTAAACTTTAAACGCGAAAGGCGGGCAAGGCTTAAGGTTTTTCAAAGCGTATTGAGGAAATTATACGGAGATATCGCCTTCAGAATCCCGATTATTGTTCATTGGTACGTATATTTATGATAACAAATAATAGTTTTAACATTTATTAGCTTTATAATGTAGAAATTACCAAGTTCAATCAAAACGAGGTGAGTCTCTCCAGGGGCGTAGGAACCGGGAGGGGCAGGAGGGGCAATGCCCCTCCCTAGAATTTTGCTGGGAGGGGCAACTAATGTTATTGCCCCCTCCAACCTTTGGTCAGTTGAGATCTTCAAAAGACTCAAATTATCATTTTAAAAGCATATACAATTTATAGAACCTCAACTGTGTTTAAATTTCAGTCTTTTCCCGCCAATTTACATAGTAGTAACAAGTACACACGCATTCGGAGAAGCTACACTCCATTAAAAATTAAAAACAATTCTCCAGACCCCTTTTCGTTTATCTTTGCCCCCTCCAACTTCTAGAACGTTCCTACGCCCCTGAGTCTCTCAAAATTTAAAATCCCCAGCAAAATCCGATGGGAATTCTACGAGCTAAAATGTAAAGAATCGTCCGCATTTTTGAAATGTTTTCTCCGCTACTGCACGCCTACGAATCGAGGGGCTATCCAATCATTCCAATATTAGAAATTTTGTACATCTGATTTCAGATTTCAAGTGATTTCAATATTTAATTGATTAAAGTTAATAAAGGTACTACATTTACGTGTTTTCAAGTGATTTCACTGCTGATTTGAACACCTGAAGTCCCTCGGTATGAATCGAGAGGACTTTATTTTCTTGCCACATATCGCTTTAACAAATCTGAATACCTCGGAGACGTTTCACGATTTTGGGCGAGTTAGAGGCTTCTCTTATTATAGACTTCTGCTACTTCCAAGGACGATAACACACTACTCAGTTCAAATGCAAATCCAAATCGGAGCTTGACGAAAATGTCGAAAAAATGTTCCGTCAGGAAATTAGCATTAAAACAATAGCAAGTGTCATGCTTATGGTTATTATGTTACTTAGGGTATGGCCCTTCCCTTTTTCTAGTTCTTGGTTTGGAAATAATTATTTGGTAAATACACCAAAATATTTCGTCTTTTTTTAAATAAAGAAAATCAAGGACTAATATAGTATCTTTTACGCGCATATTTCATGGGAGTCGCCATTACCGTGCTACAGGCGAGAGAACGGGTTTTGGGGGAAAGAACTTTCCACGGTAGAGCTTCGTGCAGTACGTCTATGGCAGCTGCCTGTGGAGCCAATCGTGGGAGGGTCCTTGATGGGGGGAAAGACGCGCGTAAAAGAGTGTATAGTGAGCAACCGTTGCCAGCCTTTATTAGTTCGTTATTTACAGTACCACGGTTAATGTACACTTATAAAACTGATTTTCACGTTAGATGTAGTTTTCTCTACTGATCAAAAAAGTTTAGTTTTGTTTCTTCACGATGTTCTTCTCGATTGACCTAAAAATAAATAAATAATTAATATTAACGTATTATAACGGATAATAGGCGATAAAGATGCTGGATTTACGCAAAACTAATCACCAAAATTATACTAAGCATTTTTGGAATTTTCATCGATATTAAATAAAAAAAATTATTATAAAATTACAGTAAGGTTCCGGTAGAATACCTATATTGCCGTAGATATTTAAAAGAGCGAATACTGAACTACCCAAGAACAATTTCAATATTCCTAAACGCTCAATTATACCAATTTTTGTTAATTGAGTGGAAACCTTGTGATGATGACAACGAGATAAACTCTTAAAAGTAACAACATTGTTCTAGGGTTGTAAATTGGTTGGTTTGTAGCAAAAAAAAACAATTTTTCGACACTAGGGTATAAAGCGAAAGAAAGCGGTATCCTTGGCGACGTCAATGTTTCAGAAACTTTTCCAGCCTGTAAAAGAAACAAGACTTGTCCACCGTAAAACTAGAACGAAGATTAAAATGTTTCTTCGTTAAATCTCCGAACATTTCCTTATCTACGGTGGCAAAGCCAGTTAGAAGAGAAAAATCGCTTTTTTCGATATTTTTTTCTTCTTTTTTTAACATCGCGAACCTCTCTCTCTAGCTCCCGCGAAGTTCGCTTCTCCTTACTCCTTAGTGATTTATGAGCGAGATTACGGCGGGGTGGGGGGTACCGAGAGGCGAAAAGACTTAAGATTTTAAGCGGGTGCCCGAAGGAAAGGCGGTTGTTCTCCTCCCTGTCCTTACGAAACGAAAGAAGAATTTAGTCGAGGGACAAAATAGAAGAGAAATAGCCGTAGAGGCTAGTAGGGAAATCTAGATACCTATAGCGACCACCGTCAACGTCGAAGGCACAATCGTCTGGTATATGGAAGGTGGACTTTCTCCGATCATTTCCTTCGGCGGAGGAAAGTAGACGCTCTACCTTCGAGGTTGTCAGCGACTGGGGACTGTTGGCCCTCTTTTAGAACGACCATCCCCGACTTATCTGGAGTTTTAGTCGAAGCCGCTGCTGGAGGTAAGGTCTACGATAGCGTCGCTAACTGTAATTTACAACTTTGTCTCGGAAGATGCGACGGAACGAAAAAAAACTAGTGTCCAGAGGAAAGACAAAAATTGGAGTGAGGCGGGTGTGAGGTGGTCACCTCGCCGGATAAAAAAAAACAACGGTTGAAGTCATTTATTACCTCATTGTGGGGGAACGTTTTCCTTTTTAGTCTGCCGCCTGCACCGTGGTTCCTTTATAAAAAATCTACGGGTTTTTTTTCCCGCGACATCAGCATCTTCGGGATGTAGTACAAAAAATGTTAGTCCCTCTCTACAGCATCAATTTTCCTTGGCTCCGCACTCGAGCAGATATCAAGTGGAGCCGCGGATAAGCCGATGATCTATAAAGCGGGATAACTGGGAGCGGTCCACCCATTTCAATGGTTTGCTCTTCATTCCATCTCGAGGGAATGTAGAGGTCATAAACCGCGAGAGAAATTTGGTCATTTGGAATTCTCTATAGGTATATACCTATAGAGAATTCCAAGTGTCGCTTTACAAGGGAGGTTCCCGAAATTGGTTTGATTTATGGACACGCACACGTATCTTATTTGGAGGTGCGGGCAGTCGAAGCCCGCCCGGGCTATTGACGAAATTACAACTAAATTATCACAATCGAAAATTCAAATTTATCAGATCCCAAATTGAAAGTTATTAGAAAATAATAAAAATCTGAATTTGAAAATTATAAAGAAATATAAGAGTTCAAAGTAATAAAAATATAAGATTCCCAAGTAATAAAAATAAAAGATTTAAAAGTAATAACAATATAAGATTTCAAAAAATAAAAATAAGATTTCAAAGTAATAAAAGTATAAGATATCAAAGTAATAAAAATGTAAGATTTCAATGTAATAAAAATATAAGATTTCAAAGTTTTCAAAATTAAAGATTTCAAAATAAAAGGAATATAAGATTTCAAAGTAATAAAAGTATAAGATTTCAAAATAAAAGCAATATAAGATTTCAAAGTAATAAAAGTATAAGATTTCTAAGTACATGTAAAAAAATATAAGATTTCAAAGTAATAAAAGTATAAGATGTCAAAATAATAACAATATAAGATTTAAAAGTAATAACAATATAAGATTTAAAAGTAATAAAAATAAAATATTTCAAAGTAATATCAATATATAATATATATAATAAAAATATAAAGTTAAAGATTTCAAAATAAAAGCAATATAAGTAGGGCTGTGCGAGTATTCGAACATCATCGAGTACTCGGCCTTTTTTGAGGTTGAGTACTCGAACTCGACCTCGAATAATTAATTGGAGAATACTCGTCGATTACCGAGTACCTAAAAATTGCAGATTCGGGTACCCGATTAATCGAATAAGCAGCTCTCTAAACTCGTCGAGTATTGGTTTTTTTCTATCCTCGTTGCTTCAAAGTTCAAAGAGGGGTTTTTACAACTTTTATCGTTCTAATTATCTTAATTTTTCAAATTACCATTCTTGTTTCTATAAAAAAAATTGTGTTTTAGCTAGTAGTACCAGGCATCCATACCTCTACTTGGAATGCTTATTGCGACAGATTTTCGTCTCGATGTGGCTGACAGTTTTTTTGACGTCACTATATATGTTAATTTAACAAACAACAACGTGAGAGGGGAGCGCGCGCAGAGGGGATTTTTTTTTCTCGTAGGTGGGGCCAAAGCCGTCAGAGTGATCTTACCATACGCGATACGCCAGGATAAGCATTCCAAGTAGAGGTATGGATTCCTGTTATAACTTAATTTCGAAATGGAAAAACTATTTTAGGTAGTACCAACTGGTTTTTGTTAATGACGTAATATCGAAGTAAAAATTTACCTTTTTCGATGGATCCCATTTTATTTGTAGGTTCGAGAGTACGCTCTACAAGTTACAACTTTCTCTGATGACTATCGGTGAAAAAAATAATTTTTAGAAAACTTTCCGTTATTTCTGAAATTCACAAATTACGAAACTGTGAAATCGAAATTTTCTTCAGAATTTATAAAATAGTAAATCATTTATTTATATGGCTAGCTTACAAAGCGGTACGTTTATTTTGTTAAACAAACAAACAAAAATTAGCATTCAAATAAAACCTCTTTTTCAAAATTTCGTCAGCTTGTAAATTTGAAAAGCGCTGTGTAAATAAAGAATACAAATATAGCGGTCACCGGGGATTCTCTCAGTGTTTGAGTTCATCTCAAAGAACGGACCTATACCCCCTGAAAACTTAAGGGACAAAAAGGACTTTCAATCTACGACGAAAAACATCAACTGGCGCTGAAAAAGGGGGCCGTCATGCTAAAAGGAGTCGAGTATTAAAGAGGCTCTCTTGTTAGAAAATAAAAGGGTCTCAGGGGTCAAGAGTGCCAAAGAGAAAAGCGCACGCTCCACCAAAAGAACAGTCTAAACTGAACCGGATGAGGGTCAAAAAGGGGAAAGCCTTGTTTTAAAATGTCACTTTTTTTCTCTCAAAGAACGGAAAACGGAAAAACGTTCTTTGGATTTCATTTGAACAAGGCTCGAATGTTTTCCAAGGATAAGGGAAAGGGTTGCAATCCAGCGGGGAACTGGACCCGGAGAATCTAGCCAAGCGGAGCAACGAACTTCGAATCAAAAAAAAATTTACGTTTTCTTCTCACCCGGAAAAACAGGATATTCCCGTATTTGAAACAGTGCTTTTGTTTTCAAAGAACTAAGTCGATATCCAAACTTGAATCAGGTTTGTAATACTGTTGGTTATAAATTTCCCTTCTTTTTATGTAAAGTTGGGGAGCCCAAATTTTCATTTTAAAGGTCACCATTTTACAGATCGAGATCACCATTTTCAAGGTCGAAATAGTCCTGTTTATAGAAATTATTTTTAAAGATATTAGTAAATTTTTTAGATAACCGTTTTGAAGGTCAGGATACCCATTTTCAAGGTCGAGATAGTCATTTATTAAAAATCACCGATTTGGACACCCGGTTGTAAAAAGAGTATTTAGGGTCGTGCTTCAGCTTAAAGACAGGACTTGTTAAAAGTCACTAGATGACTTGGGCCTATGGTAGTGCCTTGGGCATTAGCCTAGCTGATTATTATTATTATTATAACGTAAAAGCGGTGCCCCAGTGGCGTAGCTGATGGTTCGCAGGGCCCGCTCACTAAAAACAAATTTAAAAGAGGGGCCCCCATTAATATTTTTGCGGGGGGGCCTCTGATTTCTCAGCTACGCCACTGCGGTGCCCTAAACCAACACCCGAAAAGACTTGAGAATTGTAATGCAAGTTTCAAAGAACGCTGTTTGGAATCCTCCGTCTAGCCAAAGAACTTAACTGTTTCAAAATGCTCTACCTCAGCCTACGTTCGAAACTTACTTTCGATATGCTATCCTGGGGAGGTTGCGCTGAGTATTTACTAACAAAAATAGAAAACGTGCAAATAAAATTCATTGAACTAGCACACACACATTCCTTGAAAAACCTGCCTTACGACTACGAATATAGAACGAGAATTGATATTTCAAAAAAAAAACTATTTGTAACTCGAAATATTCCGATCTCACTCAATCAATTAAATTTCACGTACCTACTATAAAAACCAGACAAAAGTTAAATAACATTAAATCTCAGACGACCTGTAATGATTTCGGTGACAAAATTGATATTTTCGCGTGTAAATATAACGATATTCTAAAGCTTAAAAACTGAATTTGTTTAAAGTTTTTATACATAACCGAGTTTATTTTTTGTAATCTTTAAATGATATTTTCCATTTTATGGAATTAAAAATATTGTAATATTATCCCTTTTTTGAATTTAGAAATATTGTAATATTGTCCCTTTTTTGAATTTAGAAACATTGTAATATCGGCCCTTTTTTGAATTTATAAATATTGTATTATTGTTGTTCTTATGAAATTCTAAATAATTTGCTACTGTCCCTCTTATGAATTTCTAAATATTATGCTACTGTCCCTCTTATAAATTGTAAAATATTGCTGTGTATATCCTTGAAGGTTTTGTACTGTCGATGTACAAATTTAATAGATATTTAATTTAATTATTAAAGGTAGGTGAACCGAAACGAGGATACATGAAGGTCAGTGGGGTCTAATAGAACTCAGGCCAAGGGGCACGTTGGTTTTTAATTCGCCACTGCTCTTTGTAAATAAGTTTACCGGGAGGTATTCACGATTAACTTCATCACAGCTAGGAGCAACCAATACAAGGAGAACGCAGCTAGCCTTTAAACACGCTAACGCCGTGTTGTGTACAAATTTCGTTGGACGAACCTTTACGATAAACGTTTTACGGAAAGGAGGAAGACAATTTACGAATTTTCCCCTTCCGACGGTAGCGTCTAACCAATGAAAACTGTACGCAAGAAAATGTTGCATGCGAAGATTAGCAAGTTTCAAGTTTATGTGTAAATTTAAAATCCGTAGGTAAAACGCTAAACTCAGAACCAGTAATTTTGATAAAATACCATAAAACGTAAAAACGTCCATAATAAAAAGGGGACAAAAAAGCTAAACCCTAACAAATTTAAAGTCATGATAAAACTGACGAAATTCTCGAACCAATATGACTTCGAGAATAAAATTAAAACGCGAAACTCACACCAAATAGATCTTCGAATAAAAAACAAATAAAACAATGAAATTAAAATAATAAAAATAAGTTATTTTGACTTAAAAAAGGATTTTAGTAAACATTTATCGATGTATAATAATCGTAATGAAGGTTCTTTTACAAATAAATTAACATTGAAAACAAAATTTCTATAAATTTTCACGGTCTTTGGCGTTTATCTCTGCGGATTTCATTGCTCTTCCTCAATGCCGATTTTTACTAAAATGCCCATTCAGTGCCATGTGCGAGTCTTGAATTTGGGGTTTCGAGTCGAGTCTCGAGTATCTAAAATTTCCTTATCGAGTTTCGAGTCGAGTTTTTTTTTGTTTTCGAGTATTCGAGTATTTAGGCTTACCTAAAAATAGATGTTCGAGTACTCGAGTAGTTGGGCTTAGCGTTCGAGTACTCGAGTAGTTGGGCTTAGCGTTCGAGTACTCGAGTAGTTGGGCTTAGCGTTCGAGTACTCGAGTAGTTGGGCTTAGCGTTCGAGTACTCGAGTAGTTGGGCTTAGCGTTCGAGTACTCGAGTAGTTGGGCTTAGCGTTCGAGTACTCGAGTAGTTGGGCTTAGCGTTCGAGTACTCGAGTAGTTGGGCTTAGCGTTCGAGTACTCGAGTAGTTGGGCTTAGCGTTCGAGTACTCGAGTAGTTGGGCTTAGCGTTCGAGTACTCGAGTAGTTGGGCTTAGCGTTCGAGTACTCGAGTAGTTGGGCTTAGCGTTCGAGTACTCGAGTAGTTGGGCTTAGCGTTCGAGTACTCGAGTAGTTGGGCTTAGCGTTCGAGTACTCGAGTAGTTGGGCTTAGCGTTCGAGTACTCGAGTAGTTGGGCTTAGCGTTCGAGTACTCGAGTAGTTGGGCTTAGCGTTCGAGTACTCGAGTAGTTGGGCTTAGCGTTCGAGTACTCGAGTAGTTGGGCTTAGCGTTCGAGTACTCGAGTAGTTGGGCTTAGCGTTCGAGTACTCGAGTAGTTGGGCTTAGCGTTCGAGTACTCGAGTAGTTGGGCTTAGCGTTCGAGTACTCGAGTAGTTGGGCTTAGCGTTCGAGTACTCGAGTAGTTGGGCTTAGCGTTCGAGTACTCGAGTAGTTGGGCTTAGCGTTCGAGTACTCGAGTAGTTGGGCTTAGCGTTCGAGTACTCGAGTAGTTGGGCTTAGCGTTCGAGTACTCGAGTAGTTGGGCTTAGCGTTCGAGTACTCGAGTAGTTGGGCTTAGCGTTCGAGTACTCGAGTAGTTGGGCTTAGCGTTCGAGTACTCGAGTAGTTGGGCTTAGCGTTCGAGTACTCGAGTAGTTGGGCTTAGCGTTCGAGTACTCGAGTAGTTGGGCTTAGCGTTCGAGTACTCGAGTAGTTGGGCTTAGCGTTCGAGTACTCGAGTAGTTGGGCTTAGCGTTCGAGTACTCGAGTAGTTGGGCTTAGCGTTCGAGTACTCGAGTAGTTGGGCTTAGCGTTCGAGTACTCGAGTAGTTGGGCTTAGCGTTCGAGTACTCGAATAGTTGGGCTTAGCGTTCGAGTACTCGAGTAGTTGGGCTTAGCGTTCGAGTACTCGAGTAGTTGGGCTTAGCGTTCGAGTACTCGAGTAGTTGGGCTTAGCGTTCGAGTACTCGAGTAGTTGGGCTTAGCGTTCGAGTACTCGAGTAGTTGGGCTTAGCGTTCGAGTACTCGAGTAGTTGGGCTTAGCGTTCGAGTACTCGAATAGTTGGGCTTAGCGTTCGAGTACTCGAGTAGTTGGGCTTAGCGTTCGAGTACTCGAGTAGTTGGGCTTAGCGTTCGAGTACTCGAATAGTTGGGCTTAGTACTCGAATAGTTGGGCTTAGCGTTCGAGTACTCGAGTAGTTGGGCTTAGCGTTCGAGTACTCGAGTAGTTGGGCTTGGCGTTCGAGTATTCATGTGGGTAAAATTATTGAACTGAAAATTTAATTAAAATGATACAATATTTGGATGTTTTCAAATAAAAATACTTTTTATTTTTGGAACTGAGCTTAGATATTTGAAAATCTATATAATATTTAAAACTTTTAAATTTTTAAAAAAACATTGTAGGAAGAGACTTAAGGAAGTTAAGTTTGAGCACTGAGATCATTTGAAATATCTGATTCAACTATAATATCACAGCTTGTAATACAAAATAATAATTATATTATCAATTTAAAAATTTAATAGTTCAGTCTCTTTACCGTTAAATATTATTCTTTATGCAGTTATTGTAGTTTCTTTCGGTTTTTCAAGTAGACATGTAGCAAAATTAGCTGTTCAAGATGATCTGGTAGTAATCGCTCTCTTTTTTCAGTCATTGTAGCTCCACTAGCTGAAAAAAGTCTCTCGCTCGATGCTGAAGTGGCTGGTATGCCAATATATTTTTTAGCTAGTCGAGCAAGCTGTGTATATTTTAATTGACTCTTACGCCAGTATTCGGACACATTGGAATCATTTAGTACAACGTCTTCTTCAAAATATAGGTTTACTTGCTCGCTCAAGCCAACTTTCTTCTGTTTAGAATGATCAATTTTTCTCCCCACATGTCTCCATAAACTATTTCTCTTTATTGTTTTAGAACTAGAACTGCTTACAGCATTCTCTTCTGTTACTTGCTCTTCTTCTCCGTATAAAATGGAAATTTCTCTTTTAATCATGCCAACTGCCACCTTCTCTTCTTCTTTAGTTAAAAGAATGGTCTTGAATCTCGGGTCTAGCACCATTGCTTTAATGAGCAAGGCATCATTGCGATAACCTTTAAATCTTGATTTTAAATGTTTCAGAAAAACATTGGCTAGATTTACTGCATGGTCTTGTGGTAATGAGCCTAATCTTGTTAATTAACTTTCGAGACAATGTAATGCTGGAATGACCATTGATAAGGTTGGGTATCTGTCTCCGGAGAGGTCCTGCGTAGCTGTTTCGAATGGTTCCAAAACTTCAACTAATGTGTTTATTATTTTCCATTCGTAGTTTAACAAATTATCCACCTTATCATTTTCTAACAGAACTGCTGAAAGTGGTTGCTTTACTTCATATAATCTTTGCAGCATAAAGGTGCTATTCCACCGTGTATCAACATCTTGAATAATATGCTTTGGTGGCATGTTCAATTCTTTTTGTTTTTGTTGTAAAAGATTGGAAGATACCACACTTTTCTTGAAATGTCCTACTATCGACCTGCACCTTTTCAAGATATCTCCCACTTTTCTTTCCTTTATTTTCAATTCTGATATTGCGTCCTGAATTCCTAATTGCAATGTATGGCAGAAGCATGCTACATGCGTCCATTCCGACTCCTTTATAGCTTTCGATACGTTACGTCCGTTATCCGTCGCAAAATAAAGAGGAATTGACCCATCAAGGAACTGCAGAGGAATATATTTCTCCATGAGATCTCTTAAAGTCTTTCGAATAACTTCCGCTGTGTGTGTATCTGTATATGGGAAACATGCCAGGCTGTAAGCAGCGGAGGTGAAATCCTTTCTAGTAAAATGGCATGTTAAGCTCATAAAATGCTCCAAAGATTTGGACTTCCAAAAGTCAGTTGTGAAGGCCAATGATTCCAGTGAGGTTATATCTTTGAGAGCCAATTCCAGATCTACTTTTATTTTATTTTGCATTTCAATATATAAACTTGGAACAATGTTTCTGGAGAATGTTGTCCTGTTGGGAATATGATATCTTGGTTCGCATTGATTTAAAACTGATCTAAAGCCATCATCTCTCCAATTGCTTTGGTGATTGCAATAGCTCTGGGATGCGATTAGGAAAACTTTGTAGTTTTGGCACATAACTCTTGCAGGTTGGTTGTGTAGTTTTGACTTTGTTAACATTAGTTTCTTCAGAGATTAGAGCCTGGTAAATATCATGGTGTTTGCTTCGTAGGTGAGCTCTCATAGTAGATGTGTTACCAGTTTTGCAATTTAATATTGTATTACAATTCAAACATTTTGAAGAATCCTTATCTTTATCCATTAATTCATAATATTTCCAAACCTTACTCTTTTTTGCTTTAGTTAAAGAAATGTCAACATCAGTTTGTTGCGAACTATGGTCCTCATCCTCAGAGCTTTTAGCTGAATCTGTTGAACTATCACTGTCAAATGAACTTGGCTCTGAAATTTCTTCATGGAAAGAATCATTTCTGTTTCGTTTCTTAGAAGTCATTTTAATATCACCAACTTTAAACAATAGGAATAGTTATGAAAATTTTACTAAGCCTATGTCAATTAACCAGTGGAAACGTCGAGGGGAAACTTCAGAAAAGACTGACAATTGTGAGCCTGAAACCGCCAAAAACTCACGTCGTCCGTTGTTATTCAAATTTCATTTTTAGTTTTGGTTTTATTTTTGTACTACGCATGCCTTAAAACACCAGTCACCATATCCAATCAGGAATAACTTAACACTTCCTCCCTGACCAATAAGAGCCTTGGGGTCTTTCAGCGCGATCATGGGAATGAGAAACAAAAAATACGTAACGTTTTCCCCCCAGATTTTTTCAAAATTCACGAGTAGCGCCTTGGATAAAATAGACGTTTCGAGTACTCGGAAAACTAGGCCTAAGCCTTAAATGGGGACTCGAAACGTTTTCGAGTTTTTTAAAAAAGACTTGCCAAGTTTCGAGTCGAGTACTCGACTCGATACTCGATCGAGTACTCGAGCAAAATCGAGTACTCGCACATGGCTAGGCATTCAGGGTTGCCACAAAATTTTCAGATTAAAATTTCATGACTATTCCCTGTTTTCCCTGACCATTTTAACAGATTTTCCCTGACTTATTAATGCCAAACTTTTCTTTTATATTTTACTTTTATCAGAAGTTAATAAATTTAGATGAACTTATATTTCAGTAAAAAGGTTATTGCAATGTTGATAAAATTAGCCAACCATTTAAGGAAATAAATGATAATCGTGGAAAGAATTTCGAATTTGTCATAGATCTAGAGTTAAATTACCTTCAAAAAGTGCCAAGATAAAATTGAATTCCCTGACTTTTCCCTGAATTTTTACCAATTCTTAAAATTCCCTGACATTTCCCTGACTTTTTAGGCCCATTTTTAAATTCCCTGACTTTTCCCTGATTTCCCTGTTTTCCCTGACGTGTGGCAACCCTGCCAGTATAAATAATTTCCATCCGCGCATTGTTACGAATTGATAGGAAGTTTGTCACAATGGAAAGTAACCGCGATGACATTCACGAACAATGGTATACAAATCAATTATTTCGCCAAATATTTTTTCCCGGAATTTTGGGTTCGTCGAGTCGCGATAGCAAGGTCGAGGAAAAAAGCGAACCTGGTACGCGTAACAACTCGGATCGAAAGGCTTTACGAGATATAATGGATCGGAAGCGGCAATAATTTCGGTATTGTTGCCAAGATCTGAAGATCACCGCACGCCGGAAGCGAAGTAATGGGGGTAAAAAATGAGGAGGTTCTACTTCCGGTTCAGCTTCCCCCAATTCCTCGGTACAATCTCCAGTTACGAGTGCATTGGTATCACTTCCTACACGCGTATTGTCTAGCAACGAATTGAGGCACCGCTGATTGTACCGTATCCCGCGTTTTAACAACAGCGTCGGGTGAGGCGCTCACCAAACTTCGGAGCGAAAACTGGGCGCTTGATGGATCGAAACAACGTCATCGGCCTTTGCCCAAATTAACGGATTTCCCTCAACGTTAAGAAATTAAGCTTTGGAAAAAAGGGAACTAGGAAAAAAAGGGGGGCTTGGAAAGGTCGGGCCAACTAGAGGGCCAAAAAAGAAACGCTTATTTAAAGCTAAGGGACGCGTAAAAGGGTGTACATATTCCTAGGGGTATTAAAAGAGGGGCAGGCCACGAAAAATACCCCGAAGTTAGAGAGCGCTAAAGGCTCCGTTCTGGAGATTACAAAGTTATCGCGCCACTACAGACGCTCGGCTTATATTTTCCAGTTTGCGCCGAGCCACCGACTCAAGCGACCGACTGAGGGCGAAAAGAAGAAGGGACATAGAGACGCTTAAAGAAAATCCAATTTTCTAAAAGTTTTGCCTTTTTTTTCTTCCGATGGCCTTTTTTACGCCACTCTTTCCCCCTTGCCACCCCCTCGTTTGGCGCGCGGGGGGTGTCTTAGTAAAAAAAGGGGGACCTTGCCGATCCGAAGCGAGATTATGGAGTTAAGAGAAGGTTTTTCTTATACATCAACGTCAAAGACAGACGATACATTTTTCATTTCCGTTTTTATATATATTTTTTTATTCCGTCTCAGACTTCGCCTTGTTGTTCTTGCTACTCGCCGGTATTAAACGAGATTAACGAGCCAAAAAATAACGATTTTGTTCCCCTCCCCGTGTACCCCTCGCTGTTGGGTGTATTTTTCAACTGTTCCCCAGTTTCGCAAATACCAAAGTGCCGTAAGTCAGTTTGCGGTAATTATTTTAGGGAGTTTTCTTCACTATTCAGCGTGTTGAAGAAGTTACTCAACTCGATTTACGCTGCGTCAAAAGGTTTTCGGTATAAGTGTTTTAAAGTGGTGGATTGTACTTTTGGTTTTGTGTGTTCAATAAAAGACGTAGCCCTAGAAAAGTATCCGTAAAAACGAACAATGTACCTGGCCGACTCGAGTCAGTTTCCAATGGGGGAAATTTCATTATGAAAACGACTTGATATAATGTCCAATTTAAATCCAACTGGAAAATATTTCATAAAAATTAGTTTCATTACTATTACAAGCCAACAGTTTCAGAAAAGAATTAACTATATCATTTTGTTTATGGGAAATCAAAGAATAAAATAATTTAAACTAATTTAAATAATAAATTTAATAAATAAATTTTGTGATTGTTGAAGAGTAGTGTCTAGCTAATTATCCAATATCGTCAACACGTAAAGCAATGGTCCAGGGATAACATCATCGGCGATTTGATATAAGTTGTTCTTTTACTACCTAGGACTCATTTATACAGCCAAGTCAAGGTAGAAATTTTACAAAATGGTACAACAGGGTTGCCACAGTTTTTTCACAATCAAATTATCTGACTTCTTTTCCATCTCCGCAGATTTTCCCTGACTTATTTTGTGCCAAGATTTTGTATTTTTTAATCTATATTTTAGTAAACGTTTCCTATTTGCAACCGAAATTAAATTCCCTGACATTTCCCTGATTTTTAGACTAATTTTTAAAATTCCCTGACACTTCCCTGATTTTTATACACATATTCAAATTTCCTGAGTTTTCCAGAAATTCCAAGTTTTCCAGGTAACGTGGCCACCCTGTACAAGAGCATACATTCGAATAACATTGTAGGGCAAATCAAAAAATTAACTTGGTAAACACCCAATTAACACCAAATAGACTCGAATACTTCAATGCATCTTTCATCGCAACTAATAGTCTACCTGAGGAATGGTTTCTTGGGTAGATGGAAACTGTTTGAATCGGTGTAAGCGCTGGTTGATAGCAAAGGGAGCTCAGCTAAGGATCTTTTGTACACTGAAACCATTCACCATGTCGTTAGTCATAACCCACTTGATGTTAGCTTGAAAGAGTATTTTACCTTTAGTTTTGGGGTATTTTGGGTTTTTGTACGGGGTGCTAGTTTAAGTATTCTTAAATTACTTTGTCAAATAGATTGAGTTAAATGTTTACTAACAGCAAATAAGGACTTATAAAAAAACTCTTAGGGCTCAGAATTTAGCCAAAGTATTAATGTATAAGATTCCTTATTATAATTTATTCTTACCTGTAATGCCGGCCTCTTTTAGTGTTTCGTAAATCGTGATCGAGAATGGGCCTGGGTTCTGACAAGAGTTTGACAAAATATTTTTCGGAAAGCAATAATGAGCTAGAGACTCACGTTCGAATAATTTCAAAGAATCTGACTTATCACAATATATTATTTATCTTTATAAATTAGGTTTAAAAGCATTTCTTCTCAATTTATTTCCTGAGCTCTACAACTTGGAATAAAGAAGTTGTTTTTGCATGGTTTTTGAAATTTTTATACCCCACATTACTGTTATTTTAGCGATGAGATGTCTCTGTACACCGATTGGGCGCGAAGTTCGTGTTTTTCGAAACCAAACCACTTTTCTGTTAATTTAGCGAGGGATCGCTATTTGGCGATTCTGAAAAAGGTCTCTGCACTGGGCCCTCAGGCCTCATACGCCTCAGTACTTAGAATTTCATCAGCTACTAACAACTTTCCAATTTTGACATCTCGTAGACCTACCTACTCTAACTCTCTAAATATCAACCGACTGACTCGATCCCAAAGCCTACGACTCCGACAAGCCATCCAACCAAACATTCTCGTTGTGTACTAAACGGATTTCACCCTCTCCCAAGACTCATTTGCTTATTTCATTAAGCAGAAGGTTTATCCCCAGATTGGAGTCGAACAAATCCGTCCTTGACGGAGTGGCAAAGGCTTGGTCGTTCGATGTTCTAGCAAATCTGACACTTCCACCCTTAAGAACCACCAAGAAACATCTCCTGACCTTCATAACAAACTGACTGTCATTGCCCAAAACGTTTCCTTCTTCGTGTCGTCATTTCGGGGGTTGATACAATTGTTGATACAATTGTTGATACGATTGTTAACCAAAATGTTCTCCTGACCCTGCCATATGTCTCACGTCTGGCTTTTGTTTAAATGATAAAGATAATACCCCAATTGGGTCGTACCCCTCCTGCCAGTGCCTTTAAAAATCTGCTCCATACGAAAGGAAAAGTCAACATGGGCTAGATGAACTGTCCTGTCAGATAATTCGTCAATGTCACTCAATGCTATAAGTGCGGCTTTGTGTGACACGGACAATCTCGCGGTCCTCCTCCTGTTCAGTTTTGCACTATTTGCGAGGGTGTACATTCTTAACTTCGAAATGTTTGATTGAATAAAAAAAACTTATTCTGTGTTACACTGAATAATGTTATGCTTATAACCAGGAATCCATACCTCTACTTGGAATGCTTATCGCGGCAGATTTTCGTCTCGATGTGACCGATGGTTTTTTCGACGTCACTATGTTATCTTAACAAACAACATCGTGAGGGTGGAGCGTGCGCCAAGGGGACTTTTTCTCTCGTAGGCGGGGCCAATGCCGTCAGAGTGTGCTTACCTTACGTGGTACGGACGGATAATCATTCCAAGTAGAAGTATGAATTCCTGTTATAACTTAATAAATTAAATAGTTAACGAGATATAAGGTCCTAACTAAAGGGTATAGTTTGGGCGCTTACCCAACTTGTTCAGCTCCGGGGGTCCGAATTAAAACGTAATAACTTAATTTATTTTAAATTTAAAATCTTCATTATTATTTTAATCACTAAACAAGAGGCTGTTCTACACAGAACTATTAGTTTTATAAGTTAAAATACAAAATTCAAAGAGTTCAGCTTGAAATAGTGCGAAAGTAGACAATGGCCACTGAAGTCTTCCCCTTAAGCGGACACAAAAATGCAAAAATTCTTATAATCCTTACGCTTTGAAAAGGTTACAATCAGGGCCGGCGGATCGTGTTAATCTCGGGTGGGTAGTCAGACGAGGGGGGGGGGGATTTATTGGGTTATCCTACATAAAACGATAGGCCTATATAATACTAATTAAGAGAAATTGATAGAGGTAAAAACTACAAAAATTTAGTATTATCAAATTTATTATCACATAGTATTAATTGTGCAATGCAAAAACTGTACTGCGCTTTGCATTTTCGGAAATGAACTGATTCACCAATTTTTCCAAATATTTTGACGCGTGACTTCATGTAGGTCTTAAAATTCATATGACTCTACGTGTAAAGATGTTTGAAGGATCTGAGTACAAATATTTAAACTCAATTATATAGAAAGGTAGAGACAACGTTATAAAACGTAGTACTGACAACTGTGGGTACTTTCCCTACCCCAGTTTGTGGTAGAAAACGTCGTTCCTTTAAATTAGGCACCGATTATTTAAATTACAATTATTTAAAAAAATAAATGGAGCCTTTATGGCTTTGGTGTCAAATAAGCAGTTTTGGGAGAATCAGTTATTTATTATTTGAACACTTACATTAGAGCCCACTACTAACCGAATAATCAACTCAATATCATATAGGTCATATACATTTAGTATCGTTTACCTTCTAAAAGTTATACTGTACGCACTTATCAATCCTACTTCACAACGCGAGGTAGAAATGTAACAGCTGATAACTATTTTATATAAATGTTTGATACAGAGAGACTAATGACGACAAACATTAACGTTAAAATACACTTATGAAAATTATGCTTTTATCATTTTATGTATTTTTAAATTTTGATTTTGATGATTTACTTCAATCTATTTTAATCGGGGCAGTGCCGCGTGCATAGTTTTCAACATCACCGATATTTAAAGCATGAGATAAAGATAGTGTTGTATTGATCTTCCGCATCACTTCCCGATATAAGTCCGTCTTTACCGTATTTTCAGAAATAGAAAGGGGATTGACGCGAGGGAAATAAAAAAAAACTTGTCAAAGGTATATGTTTAAGTTGTGATTTGCCCTTTTGCGAAGACTGCGTTTTATTATTCACGCTTGTCTCATTAGAATTAATAACTTATATTTAATAACCTATTTTACAAATTTACTTCTGCAGTTTTTATACTGAAAAGTGTCACGCGTTACTCGGACTCACTCCTACAATGGGGATAAGAAGAAGGTGGGGAAAAACAGGGAAAGCGGTTCTTCTCTCAGTGACGAATTTTTAATTGTGGCCGGTACAACGAAAACCATTAAATACGATCCCGTTTATGAACTAACTTCATCAAGGAGGGGATAGGAAAAATACGTAGTCCCGGGAAAATTGTGCACATAATTTTGTAGGCGGCATGGCTCTATTATTCGTTGCAAAACCTTTTCGAGGAGAGTGGAAACCTAGCTATTATGTGACATGGCCGTGGCTCTATCCCCACAGTACCGACTTTTACCCACCATACCCACATTATCCGCCGGCCCTGCAAGTAGAAGTATGAATTCCTGTTATAACTTAATTTAGAAATGGTTCAGCAAAAACTATTTTAGGTAGTACCAACTGGTTTTTGTTCATGACGTAATATCTAAATAAAAATTTCCCTTTTCGATGGATCAAATTTTATTTGTAGGTTCGAGAGTGTGCTCTACAAGTTACAACTTTATAAGGTTCCCTTCCCAATAAATATACTCTAATTTAGGTTTCGCTTTCGTCGTTTTCTTTAATGGTAATGAGTTCTTTCACCAGCAACGGCTGATATATTCCATGCCAAAATGCTAGAATAACAGATCCTGCCTCAATCTTTACTAACAGTTGGTCTTCCATTACTGCGTTACGAAATCCGTCCCAAACAGATACTGTTCAATATGCCCAACACATACGTATCTTCTGGACTAAAGCCCATTGCAGCACTAAAGATAACGAACGTGCTGATCAACTAGTAAATATCCCCAATATCTTATGCACTTCAACATCTAGATTCTTTCGATTGCGGCTGTGGGACTCTCTCGGCTGATGTCGAACACTATCACTGATCGTGGGTTCAAGGGAAAGAAAACTCAACTAATATGAAGGTTGAAATCATTTATTTTAATAAACAAGCATCAAAAGAAAGTGGTTATTTGACCATTGCAGGACACACAAATGAGACGAGGATTCGCCTTTATATACAAGTTGTTTTAAAAAAAATATCGGAACATTGCAACTATTTAAAAAAACATATAAAAATTAAAATAAGCGAAAAAAACTCGTTAGTTAAACTTTAGACCACTGCTTGGTATACAAAGCTCGCCTACGGAACAATCACTGGTTATGTCCACTGACTCAATCGCTCAAAATATACATCTTGTAAGGACACACTGCTTAACGACTCTTGTAACTACAACGCACTACAAGCAATAATGAAATTTGTCATCCTAAATTTTGAACTACTGCGATGTCCTTCGTCTAATTATCTTCAACTTAACCGTACTTCACCAATTTATCTTCAACGTAACCATCCTTCATCAATTTATTTTCAACGTAACTGTCCTTCGTCAATGTATCTTCAACGTAACCGTCCTTCATCAATTTATCTTTATCGTAACCGCCCTTCGTCAATTTATCTTTATCGTAACCGGCCTTCGTCAATTTATCTTTATCGTCAGCGTCCTTCGTCAATTTATCTTCAACGTAACCGTCCTTCGTCAATTTATCAACTTAACCGTCCTTCGTCGCGTCGTCAACATCAACGTTATTCGTCATAGTCATCGTCTACATCCTAGAAACAACGTTCATCAATTTTTCTGTAAATTAAGTAACTGTCCTTTGTCCAGTTAACTTCCACATAACCGTCATTCTGCGAGTAGCTATCAGCGTCTCCGTCCTTCGTCAAGTCATGTTAAAAATAAACCAATTTCATCAAGTCTTCGTTATTGTCAGCTTTCTTCATTAATTTATCTTCAACGTAACCGTCCTTCGTCCAGTATTCGTCATCGTCAACGTCATTCGTCAGGTCGTCGTAGTGTCAACGTCATCGTCTGCCTTTTAAAAAAAATCCTTCGTCAAGTCTTCGTCATCGTCAGCGTCCTTCAACACAAAAAACAACAACCAAAAATAGGAAATAATATTCTTCGACAAAACATAACTTCATTTCAATATCTCCGGTATAGATTTACTTACGGTAGGGGGTACATAAATCAGAAATTGCATGCCTAAATTTAATTATATAAAAAACCGTTGTCTGAATTTCATTGTATAAAAATCAGTTGTCTGAATTTCATTGTAAAAAAATCTGAATTTAATTTAATATTTTTTTGGACACCGGTGTCTAAAGAGAAAGAGCCCGCCAAAAGCAATCACATCGTTACAGCGGATGGAGTACAACCATAGACTAAGAAAGGCCTAGCTGATTATTATTGTACAGGTTAACGATAATTGTTTGTGTAGGTAGGGAGCTGTTGGCTCGCGTGGCATGAAGGGCTTGCCACCAACCTACTACGCATTGTAACCCGGTCACCTAATTTAATTCCTTTAAAAGTCGCTTGATGACTTAGGCCTAAGGTGGTGCCAAGGGTATTAGCCTAGCTGATTATTATTATTATTTTTTTCATTGGTCTAGTGTACTACCATATCTTGACACAATTATTAAATTTTAATGCCCGCTCTGAGAGGTCAAAATGCGTACCGTTTAGGCAGCAATCGCAACGGCCGACTACAGCGCCCCCTTTCATCGCGTTAGTAACCATTTTCGCTTATTGAATATTTAATTCCTAGAGTAACACCCCCAAGAGAAGAAAAGCCCTCGATTACTGTTAAAAATAGGCTATAAATAAGGGCAAAAAAGGACGCCTTGGCGGGCGTACACTACAGTCTTTCATTATTTAGTAGGGTAGCCGTCGATAATCCATCTGACACTGGAGCAGCGCTAACTCCACCCATCTCTAGCCTTCGGCGTAATATGTACGGTTATAAAGGAGGAAAAACGCGGGAAACTGCGAGTTCCTCCGTAACTGCGGAGCTTAGGATAATTGAAGCTTAACCCACGAGCACACTCTCTCTCTCCTCGCGATCGGTGATGCCAAAATTCCCCGTATACGATTTGATTCATGGAGCAGTTAACGCCGAGCAACGTATCAGACGATCCGTGTACCGTTCTCTGATTGATGCCGACGAAAACTTAGTTTAAACGACAGTTTCCCCCAAAACAGCAGCTACGAGACAACTCTCTCTCTCTCTCTCATTCTCTCTCTCTCTCATTCTCTATGGACGGATAAAAGAGCGTAGGGGAGAAGCGGCTATTACGGAGGAGAGACGTTTTTGAAGCGTAATCTTGGCGTGGAATAATAGCGAGGAAAACGACTCGAGCATTGTGCTCGCTGTCCGCCCAGCGAGAGCCCGTATAGGACGCTACAAAGGGTTTCTTGGTTTTGCATTTTCGCGCCCCATAACGCCGGGTATACGCTGTCTACGATCAGGAAGGCGCAGATCTCTTCTGGAGCCGCGATGTTTATATACGACGAAGATGGTCCAGACGCGATATCTACTCGCGACAACAATGTCCCTTTTAAAGTCACCAGCTATCTTTCAACGGATGACGTTAACTCGATGGCATTCACCCCTTGTCCTCCTCGACGTATCTCCATTTTAAACTATATACATAAAGAGCGAGACGCTCAACTCTTTTCAAGTTTATCCCGTATCTCCATCCAGCCATTATATCCAGTTTATAGCTCGAAAAATGTTTTAAGTGACTCTTCGCCGCGAAGTTCCAAAACGATTTGGCCTTTCGCTAAAAATATATCTCTCTGAAAAATATTAATAATAAATAGGTCGTATTAAACAATAGGAGTTATTCATTTGTTATACGATGGCTAAGCCTTGTAAAATTTTCACATTTGGAAGATTTAATCGTTTAATATTAAGGCCTTTAAAGATTAGCCGACTCGGTTCGATGAACCTGCAGTATTCTCAATGGACAATTAGCGTCATATAATTAAATTAACAATGCCGTGGGAGTATTCACCCCAATTAAATAATTATTATAGGTTGTTAATCTCCCTCTAATTTCCGATAAGCTTCAGTCCGATATTTGGAAATTCCATATATAAAAACCATATTTAAAGCAATTGTCGGCTCTAGGTTAAGTAGCCCTTTTTTCAACATGTCGCTAGCGTCGAAATCAAAACAAGATGCTGAAGCTACATTTTGACTCAAAAGGCGGGACATAAAAGTATGCTTCGCGCTGATTGGCTCGTTTGTAAATTTGTCAATAACTTCAATTATAGTAATTGTTTACGATATATTTTATATGGGATATATAATTTAGGTTAAAGTTCACTAAGTAGAGTAAAAGTGGTCTAGATATAATACTCTATAATGGCTCTCTGACGACGTTATTGTTTCGCTATTTTGAATTTTAGCTTCCGTTCCCATTAATAGATGGCTCCACGCTCTCCACGAAAGTCATTTTTTTCGAAGATTCGGATAGATCCATGGCCATCTCTAATAACAGGGACCTTGTCATAATACAGGTGGCAATGATAGAGCCGACAGTTGCTTTAAATTAACTCATTCAATAGTTAAATCGTATAAAAATCTCAGTCAAAATAAATAGTTTCTAGTGGTTTGAAAGAACTTCTATCGTGGTGGATTTTCCGCGTGAAGGTGTAAGATTTCGAGAAAGCGATCACTTGGTTTTATAAATAAGTAATGACGCGAATTCTCTCACTCTTTGGTTTCGCTTTCCCGAGAAAAAAATACCCACTTCAAAATATAGGAAAGAAAGGGCGCTATACGAGAGTTGAAATGTCTTTGAAAAGACTACACCGAATCCTATTACCAGGCTAAAGAAAACTCCAGCCTCTACTTTATAGCCGAGAATAAATAGCACCGAAAACTTTCGGATCTATATATTCCTTACGGAAACTTATATAATAAAAAAAGTAGATTAAAATATATTTTTTGGCCTTCTCTCTATAAGCTGTCTTTTTACTTTTCCGGATTCGCGTTGGTTTGAAGCTTTAGAATCGGGTACAAAATACAAATGACGATTTTGGCACGGTTAGTCGGTCAGAACGGCCTCAACCTGGGTTTAATTCAACGGTAATAAGAGAACCGACTTTACCGTCGTCCACACCTCGGCCTTGCCATCGGGTAAGGCCTTATTCCGACCAAGAAGCGGCTTCAATCGGGGGACAGTAGGCGGTGACGATAGTTTTCCTTCTATATTGACAACTAAACTCACCTAACAATGCTACCCGAGGCTACGGTATCCCGATACGTCGACGCTACTGGTCCCGGGTAACTATTAGAGTCGAGTAACCTTCCACCCCTACCCGTTCTATCCTTCCTGATTAATAACGTTGTGTGTGTGTGCCCATTAAAGGTTTCAAAAGAAGTAAGAAAACTTCTTATTTCGGACTTCTGTTTTTTTTTCTATTTTCTAGCAGTATAGGGTTGAGTGGCGAAAAAAAGCCAAGGCACCCTCGCACCAAAAAATAATATAAAGAGGGGAAAAACTGAAGCACGCAACCTAGAAACATAAAAAAAATCTTTTTCGTTTCGAAGAGATCTTCGGGGGGAGTTTAACTTGTTTTTACCCAAGATTTGATTTTCTTTGGGCCTTATCTTGGTCTGCCTCCCGCAAGTAGGTCGACTGATGGCCACGAGGGTTTGATAACTGACCCTAAATGACTGGAAACTAAATCAGGATGACATATTTCGAATCTCCCAAAAATGTTTGTAGTTCTAATTTATATCGATGGTACGAAGCTTTTGGCCATTACGATAAAATAACTTCAAGCGTTTCAAGATTTGTTTCTATAAAGCACAACACGTCAATAACATTTTTTTACCTACAAATGTACAGGGTGTTTCAATTGGTTACGCAAAAATTGCAAGGAGTTGTAGGGGTTGAGTTGAGAAGTATGCCTGTTTTGTTCCCATTTTCCTAAGATGAGGTAAATGAGCGCCAGAGAGCTTCAAAGTGTGGCCTACTAGCCCCTGGAAGTAGGCATCAAGAAGCACGGGGTTGTGCCGGTTCTGGTACCTTTCCTGGTAGAGACGTTGAGCAGCCAAAGCATGGCCATCCGCTGTCCACACACGAAATGAATATCCGCCAGTTCTTCCGAAGTGAACTCCATTGTCGCAGTTTGAAAGTATGAGAAATCGCGGTCCATCACGACTTTAAATACTGTTTAAGCTCACTTTTTTACGCTGGTTACCTCGATTAGTTTACAAAGTCCTTTTTTACCTATCACACGAACCCAAACCTGTTCGCGTTTCCCTGCTGCTTGGTTTCCGTTGGTTGTAGCCTACTTCCAGGGACTAGTAGGCCACGCTTTGAAGCTCTCTGGCGCTCTTTTAACTAATCGTAGGAAAATGGGGAGAAAACAGGCATACTTCTCAACTTTTACCCCCTACAACTCCTTAAAATGTTTTCATAACCTTTTGGAACACCCTGTATAGATAAAATTCGTACCGCAAACCTAAATGGGATTTATAAATAAAACTGAAATAATAAAAAAATCTATTTCAGGCAAACTTGAAAAATAAATAACGAATATATCCAACCCTTTCTCAATCTCCTCCCCACTTAAACGGAATAAAATGCCGGAGATAAATTCCGAGAAATAATACCTTAGAATCGGCTTCGAGCGTAACGATTCAATGACGTATTGTATAGCGAAAACGCGATCCGAAAAACACGGTGTTTTGGACACGCGATTCCTTTCTCCGGAATAGAGAAGCGGGGAGATCAGGGATGAGATTGGAAGATGGGGAGAACGCTAAAAAGTGAAAACCCCCGAGTGGGTGATAGGATGGAGGAGGTCATTCCATTATAATTTTCGACACGCTGCATTAGTCGCGCCTCGGAGCAGATTCCAGGCCGTCCCAACCTCTCTCCTTTCTCGCAAATCTTTCGAGCCGATTATCGATTGATTCGAGCGAGGAAGACTCCGCTCCTTCGATGGAGAAATTAAGAAGTGCCAATGTGACTAGCGGCGAGAGCGTCTTCGAGAAATTTGGGGTATAAACTGACTCCGCTAGAGCCAGGTTACCCGCAGCGACATATTATTATGACCACGTTCCACTTTAACTGGAAAAGGAAATAACGTCGCGATCGAAAAAATATACCGTACTGGCGGGAAATGGCCTTCGCTGCAAGGAATTACCAACGCGCCGAAGACCCTAGTTGGAAAACATTATCCATTTTGTTCGGTTTTGCCGGACACTCATAGTCAACCGGAAGCTAGGACGCGTTGTCGCTATGCTAGATGGAAAGCCGTTTATTTGAACGATGGTATGGTGCCTTTTTGCTAGAATACCACGAATATTCTTTCTTTTTGGTTCAACTTTAATTTTCCATCCCTGTCTCCATGATCATAACTAAAATAATAAAAATGAGGATGACGCTTCAAATTTTTGTAAAGATTGTTTACGTCGTCAAGCGCTTTCCGTCGATTCTAAGATAATAGTTTCGTTATCTGAACTTGTAAAATAATCTTGATAATTCAGATATCATATTCAGATATTATAGGATCAGTTATCGAATTTAAATACCCTCCGATCAAATTTCACCAGAAATTTTAATCATTGTTTATTTTGAGTTGCTTTTACAACATGAAATATATACTAAATTTAGAAGTCAGATAACTGTTCACCTAACTGAATCGGTTGAGATGATTTATAACAGATCTGTTCATATTAGGTACTGAAACGTCGTCGGGCCGACTGAATAAAATTGTGTATTTACGAATCAAAACTGACTAAAATAATTATTAAATAATATTTAAGCCTAATAGTTAATACATGAATTACAAATAAAAAAGAAACGTGAATTTTCAACAGAGGGCTGTTTTATTTCTAGTTCACGCATCATATTCATCCCCTATTTCCTACGATTAAATGAAATAAGAATTTGATAGAGACAACGATATCTTTTACATTTATTTTGATAAATTAAAACTTGACACCTTTTTGTTTGGTGCTTATTTACTATCTCTTATAAATTAATTTTAAACAGTGTAAGGTCCAAAATGTAAGGTCACCATACCGACTTTAAAAGGGATCAAAAACGTACTTACGCGGGATCCTCTCAAAAACCTTTAAGACTTTTAGAGTCGGAATTTGGACTAGGACCCAAAAGCGTTTTTTCGACTACGCCCTTATTAACTTATCATTGTAGTTAATAAAAACCACCCATGGACTATTACGCAGTTAAAATACGCGAAAAGGTAGAAACGTTCTTCAAATGGAGGCAAAAACGCTTAACCCTAACAAATTTAAAGTAATGATAAAAGTTACGAAATACTTGGATCAATAGGTCTTCGAGAAAAAATTAAAACGTGAAACTCGGATCGAATATAGATCTTCGATTCAAAAACCAATTAAAATAGCCAGAATTTGCAGCAGTAGACCGGTTTCGCCCTAGTTGGAGCTCATCAGTACCGTGCAGGGAATTTGGTAGTAGCAATCAGGAAGGTAAATGATAAAAATTAATCTGAAAAACAGTAAAATAAAAAAATAAAAATACTCCATTGGCGGCTACATACAAGTGCCTGCGACAAATCTTAAAATGAATAAAGGATCATTTGAACGCAAACAAAAAGGGTTTATTTAGGTTATTCGAAACAAATTCCAAAGAATTACACCAATACCCATACACAAAAGTTTGGTGTTTAAACAATTTCAAAGTTTTTGGACTAACCTCGCGACAGTTATTGCGGCGGTTACTAACACATACACACAAAAGATGATAAAATACGCGAAAAAGTAGATTAGTCCATAATTAAAAGGGATAATATAGCTAAATCCTAAACAAATTTGAAGAAATTTAAAAACTTACTAATAACTCGTACCAATAGGTCTTCGAGCAAACAAAAAGACGCGAATCTCGGATCAAATAGATCTTCGAGTAATAAACTATACATAAAAACTGAATAAAATAGCCATAAATTCCCGAGGGGCTAACCACTCTTAGAAAGTCTGTACACCGGATTACGCTTAGATTAGCACTGCCAAAGGCAGGGACTTCAAAGATTACGCGTAATCCCATTAGTACAGTCAAAGGTACGGCTCTGTACACCGATTACGCGGAGTGATCAGCCCCTCGTAAATTCCAACGGTAGACCGGTTTCGTTCTATTTGGAACTCATCAGTACCGTGCGGGAAATCTGGCTGGCGACTATCAAATCGAAAAGAGAAACTAAGCCTAAACATTAAAAATTTCAAAACGCGTTGCATAACAACGGAAAGCCGAAAAGGGGGAGTGTGGTGGAGAATAGTATATACGATAAGTTAAGTTAGAAGAAACCATAGGTGGTTTCTTCTAACTGAACTTATCATACACACCAAAGGATTGATAATATTGCTTCAAAATTATCCTCCAAAGGATCAGTACAAATATAGATTTGTCGGATAAGTAGTCAAGCTAAGGTTTCAACAACAGATTTTTGGGTATAGATAGTAACTTTACTCTATTGGGGTGCCTTAAATTTGTAATGTCTGAAAATTCTCGGTGCTGCGTTGCCCATTGAATCAGCATGTGCTTCTCCTCAATACGCTGGTGTATTGTAACTTCGTAGGAATACGGAAATTCTGCACGAATGTACGGCCCAAATTGGCAAATATCTGGGAAAGATAATTAATTTTGTACGCGCCTCAAACGGGTTTCTTTATCGTGTGAAGATTCTGTATTCACCCATAGTTACAGTACACCCACTTGTTTTGGAGAAACATGTGTTGATCCAAGAGGATTTACTGTACACCACTCATCTACGAAAATAAAACCACAAGTGGTGGAGCTTGGTTTTGGAACTCTTCAACCAGTTGTTCTGTTGGCCTTGGTATTCTATACCAATTTTACAATCCAATAGACGCGTAAAGAAAACCGCTTATCATTTAAAATATTTTTAACGAACTTCCGAGGGAATTTTGGGTAGGAAAGGAGAACCGGATTGGCTATTACGGGAGTCTGCGCAGAACCTATATTATCCTACTTGTACACTTTTACAAGTAGCGGCGGTTCAGTGTTCCACATCTTAAACTAATTTATTTTATATTTGTAATTTATTTAATTATTAAGTTTTAATGATTTAAACGGTTTTGGAATAAGAAAAACGCAGTTCCTGAAGATGAACTTTACAACTAGAAAAAAAAGGTATGAAAATATTCAAATCTAACTTGAAAAATGCTTTCGGATAAGGCTTAATGCATCTTTCAATGTAGGTCTGCTTTGAAAGTGATTTTAAATTAAGATTTAAGTTTACCAAAAGGAAAGCTTTTACAACCTTCAACGCAACACTTTGAACCACCATGTACACTCATTTAACAAAATTTATTTAAACTAATTATTTTTAATAATAGTAAAACTATAAGAGGTCTTTTATGTATATCGTAAACAAAAAATGACAACATCAGCAGCCGACGTTGATAGACAAATCAAAAAGGGTTGATAGTTGTAAAACTCAGCCGTAAGATGTCACTACCATCACAAATACCACGTGACTAGGCCGGATAAACCCTATTTTCTTCCCCCTTTTTCAAAATCCTTCAACGTGAAAATTAAAGAAAAACTGGCAACCAATTTCTTTACTCGTCTATTAATTGAGCAAGAGACGCTACATGCTGTTTCGTTTGAAGCTATACGTACTGTTTCATTTGAAGTAAAGTACTGTTTACCTTTTACTAAATTACTGATTTAGTGATAGTAACCTACTCGTTCGATGGTAGTATCTTTCTTCTCTGTTTGTATAAATTTATTGTTTCCTTAAACTCCTTAAAAAATATCGTTTGGACCGTAAACCCTTTACCTCGCATGCTCGTAATATCCGTAGGAAATTGGAGGCTGCCTTAACTTCCAATATCCGTGACAACCCGAAAGCCTTTTGCTCACATATTAACCGTTTCCACACTACCAGAACTCCCATTTGCGAGCTTCAAAATTCTGATGGTACTTTTACCACTTCCGTGTCTGAGGCGACCTCGGTTCTTAACGATTTTTTTGCCTCCACTGTTAGGTCTTTTGGTGTACCCGCATATCCTTTACCCCAGCCTACTAATAACGTCTCAGCTTCTGCCCTCACTCTAACGAAACTCACTCGCGAACCGTCTGACATTCTTCTTTTACTTAATAAAGTCAATCCTGGTAAATCTCCTGGCCCTGATGGAATCCAACCTTTTCTTATCAAGCAGCTTGCTGGTGTCCTTTCTTTTCCTTTCTATCTTTTAATTTATAATTATTTTGCTAATTGTGAACTTCCTTCTTCCTGGAAGGAGGCTAATATCACCCCCATTCACAAAAGTGGTTCCAGGGCTGACCAATCTACTTATCGCTCAATTAGAAACTAAAATCAGGTGCCTAAATTTTACAAACAACTGACTCATGCTCAAATTACTTTTTTCAATAAGCGGTCTTGCCTCACGAACTTATGGCGGGCCACTAACTTATGGTCTCATTGGATTGACAAAGAGTTTAGTGTGGATGTCATCTTCCTCAATTTTACCAACGCCTTTGATTCCATTCAACACGTGTACCTTCTTGAGGCCCTTCACTCTGCTGGTAATCGGGGCGATGCCTTATCTTGGCTTTCTGGTCGTAAGCAGAGAGTTTTTCTGCCTGGTCAAGCCTCTTCTCGGAGTGCTGTTTACAAAGGTGTCCCCCACGGTTCTGTCCTTGGTCCCTTCCTTTTAACATATTTGGTATTGCTCTTCGCTGATGACACTAAAAAGGAGAATACCCGAGGTGTTACACACCGATTTTGATCAAACTCGGGGGATTGGTAGACTTTCATGTAAATTGAAAAATCCTAAAGAGATTTTATTCAATGCGCAACGGTTTTGCCATGGTAACGAAAAATGTTTTGACAACATAAAATGGAAATTTTCCCATTGAAAATAACATGGGATTCACATTTTACAAAATTGAAAAAAAAATTAAATTACCAAAATTATAAAAAAGATTTATAAAAATTGACGACAAAAATCAAAATTGATCACATTTTGATTAAATTTTTTAAATTGTTTTCACCGGGTAATTGGTCAAAATCCCATGTTATTTTCAATGGGAAAATTTCATTATTATGTTGTCAAAAACATTTTTCGTTAACATGGAAAACCCGTTGCCCATTGAATAAAATCGCTTTAGGATTTTTCAAGTTACATAAAGGTCTACCAATCCCCCGAGTTTGAATAAAATCGGTGTGTAACACCTCGGGTAGTCTCCTTGTGTAAGCTTACCCATAAAATTAAGTATAGTTCGGATTGTAGAAAGACTTAGACGCGGTGGATGGTTGGCCCGATTCTCGTTTAAAATCCTCTTGTATTCAGCCTTTTGACTCACGTCATAAAATAAATAACCTTTGTCTGTTACACAAATTCTTTTATCAAGTCAATTCCTGTACTCGTGGTCATTCTTTAAAATTGTGTAAACCGCGCGCCGCCTCTACTACTCAACTACATTCTTTTACCAAGTCAATTTCTGTACTCGTGGTCATTCTTTAAAATTGTGTAAACCACGCGCCGCCTCTACTACTCAACTACATTCTTTTACCAAGTCAATTTCTGTACTCATGGTCATTCTTTAAAATTGTGTAAACCGCGCGCCGCCTCTACTATCAACTACATTCTTTTACCAAGTCAATTCCTGTACTCGTGGTCATTCTTTTAAATTGTGAAAACCACGTGCCGCCTCTACTACTCAACTACATTCTTTTACCAAGTTAATTCCTGTACTCGTGGTCATTCTTTAAAATTGTGTAAACCGCGCGCCACCTCTACTACTCAACTACATTCTTTTAGCAAGTCAATTTCTGTACTCGTGGTCATTCTTTTCAATTGTGTAAACCGCGCGCCGCCTCTACTACTCAACTACATTATTTTACCAAGTCAATTTCTGTACTCATGGTCATTCTTTAAAATTGTGTAACCGACGCGCCGCCTCTACTACTCAACTACATTCTTTTACCAAGTTAATTCCTGTACTCGTGGTCATTCTTTAAAATTGTGTAAACCGCGCGCCGCCTCTACTACTCAACTACATTCTTTTAGCAAGTCAATTTCTGTACTCCTGGTCATTCTTTTAAATTGTGTAGACCGCGCGCCGCATCTACTATCAACTACATTCTTTTACCAAGTCAATTTCTGTACTCCTGGTCATTCTTTTAAATTGTGTAGACCGCGCGCCGCATCTACTATTCAACTACATTCTTTTACCAAGTCAATTCCTGTACTCGTGGTCATTCTTTTAAATTGTGTAAACCGCGCGCCGCCTCTACTACTCAACTACATTCGTTTAGCAAGTCAATTTCTGTACTCGTGGTCATTCTTTTCAATTGTGTAAACCGCGCGCCGCCTCTACTACTCAACTACATTCTTTTACCAAGTCAATTTCTGTACTCGTGGTCATTCTTTTCAATTGTGTAGACCGCGCGCCGCATCTACTACTCAACTACATTCTTTTACCAAGTCAATTTCTGTACTCGTGGTCATTCTTTAAAATTGTGTAAACCGCGCGCCGCCTCTACTATCAACTACATTCTTTTAGCAAGTCAATTCCTGTACTCGTGGTCATTCTTTAAAATTGTGTAAACCGCGCGCCGCCTCTACTATCAACTACATTCTTTTACCAAGTTAATTCCTGTACTCGTGGTCATTCTTTAAAATTGTGTAAACCGCGCGCCGCCTCTACTACTCAACTACATTCTTTTAGCAAGTCAATTTCTGTACTCGTGGTCATTCTTTTCAATTGTGTAAACCGCGCGCCGCCTCTACTACTCAACTACATTCTTTTACCAAGTCAATTTCTGTACTCATGGTCATTCTTTAAAATTGTGTAACCGACGCGCCGCCTCTACTACTCAACTACATTCTTTTAGCAAGTCAATTTCTGTACTCGTGGTCATTCTTTTCAATTGTGTAAACCGCGCGCCGCCTCTACTACTCAACTACATTCTTTTACCAAGTCAATTTCTGTACTCATGGTCATTCTTTAAAATTGTGTAACCGACGCGCCGCCTCTACTACTCAACTACATTCTTTTACCAAGTTAATTCCTGTACTCGTGGTCATTCTTTAAAATTGTGTAAACCGCGCGCCGCCTCTACTACTCAACTACATTCTTTTAGCAAGTCAATTTCTGTACTCCTGGTCATTCTTTTAAATTGTGTAGACCGCGCGCCGCATCTACTATCAACTACATTCTTTTACCAAGTCAATTTCTGTACTCCTGGTCATTCTTTTAAATTGTGTAGACCGCGCGCCGCCTCTACTACTCAACTACATTCTTTTACCAAGTTAATTCCTGTACTCGTGGTCATTCTTTAAAATTGTGTAAACCGCGCGCCGCCTCTACTACTCAACTACATTCTTTTACCAAGTCAATTTCTGTACTCATGGTCATTCTTTAAAATTGTGTAACCGACGCGCCGCCTCTACTACTCAACTACATTCTTTTAGCAAGTCAATTTCTGTACTCGTGGTCATTCTTTTCAATTGTGTAAACCGCGCGCCGCCTCTACTACTCAACTACATTCTTTTACCAAGTCAATTTCTGTACTCATGGTCATTCTTTAAAATTGTGTAACCGACGCGCCGCCTCTACTACTCAACTACATTCTTTTACCAAGTTAATTCCTGTACTCGTGGTCATTCTTTAAAATTGTGTAAACCGCGCGCCGCCTCTACTACTCAACTACATTCTTTTAGCAAGTCAATTTCTGTACTCCTGGTCATTCTTTTAAATTGTGTAGACCGCGCGCCGCATCTACTATCAACTACATTCTTTTACCAAGTCAATTTCTGTACTCCTGGTCATTCTTTTAAATTGTGTAGACCGCGCGCCGCCTCTACTACTCAACTACATTCTTTTACCAAGTTAATTCCTGTACTCGTGGTCATTCTTTAAAATTGTGTAAACCGCGCGCCGCCTCTACTACTCAACTACATTCTTTTAGCAAGTCAATTTCTGTACTCGTGGTCATTCTTTTCAATTGTGTAAACCGCGCGCCGCCTCTACTACTCAACTACATTCTTTTAGCAAGTCAATTTCTTTACTCGTGGTCATTCTTTAAAATTGTGTAAACCACGCGCCGCCTCTACTACTCAACTACATTCTTTTACCAAGTCAATTTCTGTACTCCTGGTCATTCTTTTAAATTGTGTAGACCGCGCGCCGCATCTACTACTCAACTACATTCTTTTACCAAGTCAATTTCTGTACTCGTGGTCATTCTTTTAAATTGTGAAAACCGCGCGCCGCCTCTAATACTCAACTACATTCTTTTACCAAGTCAATTTCTGTACTCGTGGTCATTCTTTAAAATTGTGTAAACCGCGCGCCGCCTCTACTATCAACTACATTCTTTTACCAAGTTAATTCCTGTACTCGTGGTCATTCTTTAAAATTGTGTAAACCGCGCGCCGCCTCTACTACTCAACTACATTCTTTTAGCAAGTCAATTTCTGTACTCGTGGTCATTCTTTTCAATTGTGTAAACCGCGCGCCGCCTCTACTACTCAACTACATTCTTTTAGCAAGTCAATTTCTGTACTCATGGTCATTCTTTAAAATTGTGTAACCGACGCGCCGCCTCTACTACTCAACTACATTCTTTTACCAAGTTAATTCCTGTACTCGTGGTCATTCTTTAAAATTGTGTAAACCGCGCGCCGCCTCTACTATCAACTACATTCTTTTACCAAGTCAATTCCTGTACTCGTGGTCATTCTTTTAAATTGTGTAAACCGCGCGCCGCCTCTACTATCAACTACATTCTTTTACCAAGTCAATTCCTGTACTCGTGGTCATTCTTTTAAATTGTGAAAACCACGTGCCGCCTCTACTACTCAACTACATTCTTTTACCAAGTCAATTTCTGTACTCATGGTCATTCTTTAAAATTGTGTAACCGACGCGCCGCCTCTACTACTCAACTACATTCTTTTACCAAGTTAATTCCTGTACTCGTGGTCCTTCTTTAAAATTGTGTAAACCGCGCGCCGCCTCTACTATCAACTACATTCTTTTACCAAGTTAATTCCTGTACTCGTGGTCATTCTTTAAAATTGTGTAAACCGCGCGCCGCCTCTACTACTCAACTACATTCTTTTACCAAGTCAATTTCTGTACTCATGGTCATTCTTTAAAATTGTGTAACCGACGCGCCGCCTCTACTACTCAACTACATTATTTTACCAAGTTAATTCCTGTACTCGTGGTCATTCTTTAAAATTGTGTAAACCGCGCGCCGCCTCTACTACTCAACTACATTCTTTTAGCAAGTCAATTTCTGTACTCCTGGTCATTCTTTTAAATTGTGTAGACCGCGCGCCGCATCTACTATCAACTACATTCTTTTACCAAGTCAATTTCTGTACTCCTGGTCATTCTTTTAAATTGTGTAGACCGCGCGCCGCATTTACTACTCAACTACATTCTTTTACCAAGTCAATTTCTGTACTCGTGGTCATTCTTTAAAATTGTGTAAACCGCGCGCCGCCTCTACTACTCAACTACATTCTTTTAGCAAGTCAATTTCTGTACTCCTGGTCATTCTTTTAAATTGTGTAGACCGCGCGCCGCATCTACTATCAACTACATTCTTTTACCAAGTCAATTTCTGTACTCCTGGTCATTCTTTTAAATTGTGTAGACCGCGCGCCGCCTCTACTACTCAACTACATTCTTTTACCAAGTTAATTCCTGTACTCGTGGTCATTTTTTAAAATTGTGTAAACCGCGCGCCGCCTCTACTACTCAACTACATTCTTTTAGCAAGTCAATTTCTGTACTCGTGGTCATTCTTTTCAATTGTGTAAACCGCGCGCCGCCTCTACTACTCAACTACATTCTTTTACCAAGTCAATTTCTGTACTCGTGGTCATTCTTTTCAATTGTGTAGACCGCGCGCCGCCTCTACTACTCAACTACATTCTTTTACCAAGTCAATTTCTGTACTCGTGGTCATTCTTTAAAATTGTGTAAACCGCGCGCCGCCTCTACTATCAACTACATTCTTTTACCAAGTTAATTCCTGTACTCGTGGTCATTCTTTAAAATTGTGTAAACCGCGCGCCGCCTCTACTACTCAACTACATTCTTTTAGCAAGTCAATTTCTGTACTCGTGGTCATTCTTTTCAATTATGTAAACCGCGCGCCGCCTCTACTACTCAACTACATTCTTTTAGCAAGTCAATTTCTGTACTCATGGTCATTCTTTAAAATTGTGTAACCGACGCGCCGCCTCTACTACTCAACTACATTCTTTTACCAAGTTAATTCCTGTACTCGTGGTCATTCTTTAAAATTGTGTAAACCGCGCGCCGCCTCTACTATCAACTACATTCTTTTACCAAGTCAATTCCTGTACTCGTGGTCATTCTTTTAAATTGTGTAAACCGCGCGCCGCCTCTACAATCAACTACATTCTTTTACCAAGTCAATTCCTGTACTCGTGGTCATTCTTTTAAATTGTGAAAACCACGTGCCGCCTCTACTACTCAACTACATTCTTTTACCAAGTTAATTCCTGTACTCGTGGTCCTTCTTTAAAATTGTGTAAACCGCGCGCCGCCTCTACTATCAACTACATTCTTTTACCAAGTTAATTCCTGTACTCGTGGTCATTCTTTAAAATTGTGTAAACCGCGTGCCGCCTCTACTACTCAACTACATTCTTTTAGCAAGTCAATTTCTGTACTCCTGGTCATTCTTTTAAATTGTGTAGACCGCGCGCCGCATCTACTATCAACTACATTCTTTTACCAAGTCAATTTCTGTACTCCTGGTCATTCTTTTAAATTGTGTAGACCGCGCGCCGCATTTACTACTCAACTACATTCTTTTACCAAGTCAATTTCTGTACTCGTGGTCATTCTTTAAAATTGTGTAAACCGCGCGCCGCCTCTACTATCAACTACATTCTTTTACCAAGTCAATTCCTGTACTCGTGGTCATTCTTTAAAATTGTGTAAACCGCGCGCCGCCTCTACTACTCAACTACATTCTTTTACCAAGTCAATTTCTGTACTCGTGGTCATTCTTTTAAATTGTGTAAACCGCGCGCCGCCTCTACTACTCAACTACATTCTTTTAGCAAGTCAATTTCTGTACTCGTGGTCATTCTTTTCAATTGTGTAAACCGCGCGCCGCCTCTACTACTCAACTACATTCTTTTACCAAGTCAATTTCTGTACTCATGGTCATTCTTTAAAATTGTGTAACCGACGCGCCGCCTCTACTACTCAACTACATTCTTTTACCAAGTTAATTCCTGTACTCGTGGTCATTCTTTAAAATTGTGTAAACCGCGCGCCGCCTCTACTACTCAACTACATTCTTTTAGCAAGTCAATTTCTGTACTCCTGGTCATTCTTTTAAATTGTGTAGACCGCGCGCCGCATCTACTATCAACTACATTCTTTTACCAAGTCAATTTCTGTACTCGTGGTCATTCTTTTCAATTGTGTAAACCGCGCGCCGCCTCTACTACTCAACTACCTTCTTTTACCAAGTCAATTCCTGTACTCGTGGTCATTCTTTAAAATTGTGAATACCGCGCGCCGCCTCTACTACTCAACTACATTCTTTTACCAAGTCAATTTCTGTACTCGTGGTCATTCTTTAAAATTGTGTAAACAGCGCGTGGCCTCTACTACTCAACTACAATATTTTTCTCATAGTGTTATTAATGATTGGAATGCTTGGCCATCTAATACTATTACTCAATCTAGTTATCATAAATTTCGCTATTTATTAAATGAACATTTATCTGTTAGTATCTGACCCTGTCATGATCTCCTCATTTTTTTGTTTGTTTATTGTTTTCTTAATGTTTGTTTTAGGTTTTGTTTTAAATTATTTGTTTGGATCTCTATATTATTATTTTTTTAACTTTTTTTAAATAATTTATATTCTTTTCCCGCGATTCTGTATCTCGGCCTTTGCGGCTTTGTAGTCTTTGTAGATATTCTCACTAAATAAATAAATACATTTGGCACTATTATACTGTTTATTTCACAGAAATAAGAGGTTTTTTTTTAAAAAAACACGGCAATATTCTGTGTTTCAGAGTGAAAATTGCGTTGGATTGCGATTAAACTAAAATAAACAGTAAATAAAGATAATTAATAATAATCATCAGCTAGGCTAATACCCAAGACACCACCTTAAGCCTAAGTCATAATGCGACTTTTAAAGCCTTTTAATTCAGGTTGCCGGGTTACACTGCGTAGGAGGGTGGTGGCAAGCCCCGCATGCCACGCGCTCGAGCCAACAGCTCCCTACACTAACTATTACCGTTAATCTCAACAAGTTTTTATGGAAGGGGAAACCGAAGATCTCGGCGTAAAACTCCTTAAACCAGCGGGGAGAGAACTTGCAAATTCTACGCAGAAGGAGTTGTTTCGAGTTTTCACCCAGTGCCACCAGCTGGGATCGAACCCGGCTCCTGTTGCTGCGAGGCGAAACTGCTAACCTCTCCGCCACCCCAGCTTCTTATAAATTATTATGAATCTGTTGTTATTTAACTTATTTCTTATTTATTCAATTTTGACCATGCGCGGGTACGCGACCGGTGTTTTTCCCGCTCGGACATTCATTTTATCTCATTCTATTTCGCACTTAACGTGGGCTCTTTAAACTCCTGTTATGTTTTCAATCAATGTTGTTATTGATAAAAACCGCAGGTTTTTGTGTAACATAAATCAATTAGTGTCGTACTTTATTATATCACTTATGCCATTAGATAAAACCCTGAAAACCTATAAATAAAAATAGACTTTTCTATGGAATTGGTTATGTTGAAATATACCGCAATGTCATTCATTGATAGGCGTTCGATCATTGCTTCGTGATGGTTTCTCTCTTTATCAACGTTGATAGGAATACAAAGAGCCACGAAACAAATATTTTCGAAAGCAGTAAAAATAAAATAGGTTCTGACTGCGTCGCGTGATATGGTCGTTAAAGTTTGATATATTTCGAAGTGATATAAAGAATATTTCTTTTTGTAGAAAAAATAAGAATCGTTACACAATATATACGACTGGCTAACGTATTTTTTCAAAAACATCTGTCCACTTCGAAAACATTTTCGTTGATGGATCTGTTTTAGGCCTCAAGTGTCTCTATATCGCTGGTTTGGTTCTCTCCCGCGACCAGCCCTCGTCCCATTCGATCAAGGAAGGTCTACTCGATTTCGAAAAGAGATAAATCTCTGGTTTCTTTATATTGTTGTTAAATATGTAAGAAGTCCTCCCATTCGAAAAATCTCGCATTAACGCCTACGTAACGCGCCAAATGTCATCCAAAAAATCGTAATTTTTGACCACGTTTTTGGGTTGGGAGGATTTAACAAGATTGAAGGAGGTTTTTTTAACAAGATCGTGAAATATCGAGATGATAAGATAGCCATCATAAATGGATTCCTTCTCAATGTGTAACTAAATCCCTCGGCAATATTTGATAATAGAGTACTAGCATTCCACGACGTAGCGCGGATCAATAAAAGAGAGAGAGAGATTTATTAAGCGAAGCCGTTTGAAAAATGGAGGATCTCCCTCACTCGGTAGAACGGGATCATAGATGGCGGCTCTTTCCTTTTGAAAAATACAGATGAAACGAGTTTAAGCTACAGCGTTTCCTCTCCCTCAAAGGAGGACCGGTTGTATAATGTATTTATATAGCCGGCACAAAAGTACCCGAGAGTAAATCCAAAACGGCCTTTAACTTCGTAAATCGTAACGACCGTTTTCCCAGAGTTCCTACCTTGAAGAGAACTGTACTCGGACGGAAAAAGGCCACGGGGATCCTGGTGAAATTCCATAAGTAAACTTTAAAAGGGGGATTCATTCATAAAGATAAGTTTGGTGTACCGCTACGGGAATTTCTGGAGCTCTTTTATTTACCCGCAAATCTAATAATGGGACCAGCGCATTATACAACTGTTTTTCGTCCGACAGTGAAAGCTGATATTGACGACAATATTATCCAGGTTCCGATGGTGGAATACTTCTTAATGTTTGTTTTGGCCTATATCGTTGGATTGGCTCGCGCTAATTCAATTTGTAACGCTCTCGAAGATGGTTGAATTATTGTAATTCTATAATGGATCCATCTAGCTTGGTCGTGTTTGAGTCGGAAGATCAGTTTGGACGTGAAAATAAGAAGTGCTATTGGAAATTAAATTAACTGATCTCTCAAATGATGTCTTGTAATTTTAAAACGTAACGTTTCTAAACCATTTTGTAATGTCTTTAAGTAATGAAGTAATAAATTACAGAATTTGTAATTCGCCAATGGAGTCCGCTAGAAAATACAATGTTGGAAAACTAAAATATTCAAGTTTCAAGTTTTATTTTTAGAATTAGAGTTTACAAATGTAATTAAGGGCTAAGTCAGCTTGCGACTTACAAACACTTTTATGTTAAGTAAATTAATCTCACAACATTATCTAATCAAAGTATAGAAATAAGTAAAATACACGTTAAAAAAGATTTCCCAAAAATTTAAATAAAGTATAAAAGAAAATAAAACACAAAACAATAAAATTTAACTAATTATGAGTAAGTGTCTTATTAGCAAACAAATATTTCTTAACCAAAAATTTAAATTTTAGCAATGATGGAGCCATTTGTATATTTTTATCCATGTTATTACTTAGCCCTTAATTACATTTGTAATCTCCAATTCTAAAAATAAAACTTGAAACTTATATGCGTAACAAAATTGTTACTATTTTCAATATTATTTATGCTCTGTCATACTGAACTCAATATTTATTTTATTATAGCTTTATTGTTTGTTTAATTAATAATTAACTAGTTACAATATTCGCCACTAATGACGTACTAGTTCTATGTTTTTGTCTATAGGAGTTGCAAGTAAGGTAGCTTCCTCTCAGTGCTGTAGAAATTATCAAATGGACAGGATTCTTTCGTGATGTTATTGGGTTGTCATATCATAAGTCTATAATATTGTTACATAAGCTTGTCACTTTGTGGAATATTTTACTGAGAGCTAGTAACGGAGCGACGTCATCACAAGAAGAAAATTTCCCCCTAGCGAAGCGCAGCAAAGGCTACGTGTGACGCGTTAGCAAGCGGACCCAAAACGGCGATGAAGCCCGTAATGCAGTCTGTCTTGTGAAAAGCAACCAGTAAAACTTTTGCATATGAAGAATAGGAAGTGTCACAATTATGTAACAATATTATACATTTATGATTACACTTATTAGTTAATTTTTAACCTAACAATTAATAGAATGCTAAAATCAGTGTCACACTTATGTACAATATTATACACTTATGGTTTTATCTTAGACCAGAATCATTAGCGAAAACCTCTTTCAGCTAGGCTAAATAATCAGCTATTCTTTCCTCTAATTCCATGGTCCTTCAGCGCTCCTATCGATAAAATCTGGAAACTTTTCCACCAAAATACATAGCGTAAAAACATTAGAAGAAGAGCTACATTATTTCGCGTGCAAAAACGTAATTTTGAAATGGGTCAATAAAGAGTTGGCAGAATGACGTAGATCATCCATCTTCTAATCTAAAATTTTTATGAGTCATGGTTAAATAATTATTTGATGATAAATGAAACTGCGTTAAATTTGCATATTTATTTTTATTAATAGTGACCTGACCGGTTTCAATAGGCTTGTTAAGTTAAAAGGAACCACCTATGGACTGCATTGTACAGGATGAAAAATTGGTGAATAAGTAGATAAGTCCATAATGAAAAGGGATAATAAAGCTAAACCCTAAACAAATTTGAAGAAATTTAAAAACTTACTAATAGCTCGTACCGTTAGGTCTTCGAGCGGATGAAAACGCGAAACTCGGACCAAATAGATCTTCGAGTGAATAATTAAATAAAATAAAATAAAACAAAATAGCCAGAAAATCCAACGGTAGACCGGTTTCGTCCTATTTGGGACTCGTCAGTACCGTGCGGGAAATCTGGCTTGCGACTATAACACCGAATAGAGAAACTAAGCCTAAATATTAAAAATTTCAAAACGAGTTGCATAGCAACGGAAAGCCGAATAGGGGGAGAGTGGTGGAGATTATTATATACGTAATGTTAAGTTAAAAGGAACCACCTATGGACTGCATTGTACAGGATGAAAAATTGGTGAATAAGTAGATAAGTCCATAATGAAAAGGGATAATAAAGCTAAACACTAAACAAATTTGAAGAAATTTAAAAACTTACTAATAGCTCGTACCGATAGGTCTTCGAGCGGATGAAAACGCGAAACTCGGACCAAATAGATCTTCGAGTGAATAATTAAATAAAATAAAATAAAATAAAATAGCCAGAAAATCCAACGGTAGACCGGTTTCGTCCTATTTGGGACTCGTCAGTACCGTGCGGGAAATCTGGCTTGCGACTATAACACCGAATAGAGAAACTAAGCCTAAATATTAAAAATTTCAAAACGAGTTGCATAGCAACGGAAAGCCGAATAGGGGGAGAGTGGTGGAGATTATTATATACGTAATGTTAAGTTAAAAGGAACCACCTATGGACTGCATTGTACAGGATGAAAAATTGGTGAATAAGTAGATAAGTCCATAATGAAAAGGGATAATAAAGCTAAACCCTAAACAAATTTGAAGAAATTTAAAAACTTACTAATAGCTCGTACCGATAGGTCTTCGAGCGGATGAAAACGCGAAACTCGGACCAAATAGATCTTCGAGTGAATAATTAAATAAAATAAAATAAAATAAAATAGCCAGAAAATCCAACGGTAGACCGGTTTCGTCCTATTTGGGACTCGTCAGTACCGTGCGGGAAATCTGGCTTGCGACTATAACACCGTTGGATTTTCTGGCTATTTTATTTTATTTTATTTTATTTTATTTAATTATTCACTCGAAGATCTATTTGGTCCGAGTTTCGCGTTTTCATCCGCTCGAAGACCTATCGGTACGAGCTATTAGTAAGTTTTTAAATTTCTTCAAATTTGTTTAGGGTTTAGCTTTATTATCCCTTTTCATTATGGACTTATCTACTTATTCACCAATTTTTCATCCTGTTCAATAGGCTTGGCCTATCATCATCAGAGGTTTACAAAATTATTCCTAGCCTATTGAAACCGGTCAGGTAACTATTAATAAAAATAAATATGCAAATTTAACGCAGTTTCATTTATCATCAAATTATCATTTAGAATTTTGGACTTAAACCACTTCACCGTAAGCCTTGGTAAAATTATTATCAAAACATTAATATGTATACAAAGACACGATACTTCATGACTAAGATTTATTAAAATATTTAAAAAAAAAAACATTTACCGAACAATCAAAAATAATTTAAAAAAATTTAAAAAATATTTACCAAACAAAAAATGTTTTATTTTTTTTAAATATTTTAATAAATCTTAGTCATGTAGTAAATTTTTCCGCAATTCTGAAAATTTTTCGGAAATTTTTCCGCATTTTATTTTTCCGGAAAATTAACAACACTAGAGAAAAAAGCATATCAGCATGGCGGCCATAGTCAAAGGTAAGACGTGACGTCAGTTGTCAATTCCCTATTGCACACATGTTTATAATCAAGTGGAAATCTTTCCGACATTATACGCCGTTGTGCTATAAGCGTTTGTGCTCTAAAACAACCAAGCGCGCTATCTAGATTCGGGTCCACAAAAATTAGGTGGATTTTAAACCTAAACGAAATAGTCATGAATAACGAGAATCGTTTTTAGATAGCGCCATCTATATTTTGTAAAGTTATATGGCTAAAAATAAATAATTTTTAGCTAATTCACCGTAACTCGAGTTAAAAAGGATCGTGTTGACAGCGTAAAATTATTTTTAAACAACTTCAAAGGTTTGTTTGTTACGAGTAATCATACATTTAAATTTGCATCAGATTCGCGAAAAAATTCAATTGCAATATAGTTGCCACCACTAGAGACAGATGCCGCCACGGTAGAAAGATAAAGTTGATAAAGTCTCCTTATTCAAGGAAATTGGTCCCGCGCCAGCCAGATTTAGTTGTACCTCTATTTATTCCCAAACTTAATGGTTTTACATTAACTAAGGCTGGTTCACACGGGCAGTGTTTTCCTGGTTTTCTCTTTTTTTCTAGTTTTACTGCCTTTTCCCGTTGTTCTGGCGCACGGGAAAACGATTGTACACACAGACAAAATTTGCCGGATTTTACCGCCGCGAGCGCTGCCGGTAAACGAGAAAGCGGTTAATCTTTTTTTGAGGCGCGTTAGGCTCGACCAATCAGCGAGCGTTATGCCATCACTTGATAGACGCAAAACTTCGTAAGCCTACTTTTAAAGATAGAGGTCGGTAACGGTTAATCATTATCCATCTTTAAATTGATTTTTTTTCGGGAATAAATGTAAACAAAGAAATTCACCGGTTAATATTTCGGAAAACGTTTAAAAAACATGTATTATTCGTAAAATTTGAGCTTTTTATCGAAAAAAACGTCGTTTTTCCGAGTAATTTTACAAATTTATCAAAAAATTAATCGGATAATACAGAAATATAAATTACTTGATCAAACTTTTTACGAATAATTTGGAGAGCTTTATCTATTGAATAAAAGTTAACCATCCCCGACCTCTATTTAAAGACTTTCAAATTCGCTCTTTATATCACTTGACAGCGTAACGATTGGTCGAACTCAAAGTGCTTCAAAAAACCGGGAAAATAAAGTAGAGATATTTCAACATTTTTTTATCCGTTTTCTCGTTTATGGCAGCGCCCTTGGAGGTAAAATCTGGCAAATTTTGTCCGTGTGCACAGTCGTTTTCCCGCGCGCCAGACCAACTGGAAAAGGATTATACAACTAGAAAATAGAGAAAACCAGAAAAACACTGCCCGTGTGAACCAGTCTTTTGGACCATGGACGAGAGAGAAGACGCAAAATGGCTGACTCGTCTTGAATAAGACGCGTTGAGTTATGGTTATGAGTCGATTTCCCCGCCCACCACCCCTTCGAGGGGAGAATTTTTTTCCATTCTTCCAGAAACTCCCGGAAGTAACACGCAATTCCTTGGCCTATGAAAAGCGCTCTTGACGATCAAACCACAACGGCGACGTTGCGTAGTCGCCATATCTTTGGACGGACTTAATCTGAAGAAACGAAAGCAACCGATTCTTTATCGGAATGTGACGTCGAAAGGAGGAATTCCCTGAACTTTTCCACCCTCGGATAGATGGGGCCTCTCCATCGTACGCAATCCCACCCATCCAGGGACCGTGCTGGGACCGTGCTGGGACCGTGCTGGGATATTTTAACGAAAATATTCCCTAAAAAAAGGAGGTTTGAGGGAAGGGGTTCCAATTCAATCAACTTAAAAAAAGCATAAAACGAAGAAGGCTTCTAACGACAATGCTGGGATGGAAACACACAAAGGTGGAGTTATTCAGTACCCTATTATCGTTATATTACCATCGATAAAGGCGGAGGAAGCATTACGTGATTAAATTTAACGATGAGTCCGGGATGGAAACGACAGATTTTACCTAATCGGGAATTATATAAATTTTTACGAGCAATTTTCTTTGCGGCATCGGTCCATGGATGTATTGCTTTTAAAATTACTCGCTTTAAACTTTATCCGCCTTAATACGGATGCACTTGATTTTATTATCATAAAATGTCTGGCTATCTATAAAGTTTTCTATTACCTAAAACGGGCTGATTGGGATTAATTTGTTTAACCAAGTTTAACTATGTAGATTTCCACTATGTGCCAAAACATTATCTCATGCTGCCATCTAGGAGCAACAAATACAGCACCCCACACAAGGAGAACGCAACCAGTCCAAAGTCGTGGATTTTCTTGTGGACAATTTCATTGGTTAGACGCTTTAGTGCCTGCTGCCGTCGGAAGGAGAAAATTCGGAAATTGTCTTCCCCCTTTCCGTAAAACATGCAGCGTTAAGGCTCGTCCAATGAAATTTGTACGCAACACTGCGTTAGCGTGTTTAAAGGGTAGCTGCGTTCTCCTTGTGTTTGTTGCTCCTAGTTTCCAGCATTTCAAATTTTCGTAGTTCTTAGTTTCTTCTATGCGTTCTGGGATTAACCAAGAATTGATGATATACAGATGGTATCCACCTACACGCCTGTAGAAAGGGGAAAGCTTACACGAGGAAAGGGGCGTGGTTTTTATCGTGGAAATCACGAGACTAACAGACTGCTCTCCACATGTTCTCTGCTAATCTCAATACGTTCTTGGTTCAACTATAGGAAAAATAAACACTTAAAATAATATTGAAATAATTTAGGATAGGATAAAATATCGTGCTCAGGGAGAAGCGATCCACCCGGGGCTACTTCAAAATAAAAATTCTACTTCGGAAAGTTAGAATTCTTAAGCTATCTTCAATTTAATTGGCTAAAGAAGGAATTCTTTATAACAATTCTTAGAATTTTGACGCACCTAAGGAGTAGAGGCGAATTTTATATTAACTCAAATATAAATAATTTTCGAGTTTAAATCCTTGAATATTAAACCCTTTAATAAATGGTCATTTTGCGAAACCATTTGACCAGAGTCTCCTAATCAAATACTTGGCGATAGACTACGATATTTCTAAAGGCATAATCTAAGTACTAGCAGTCCTAAGTAAGCATCAAAGCAGCTATAACCTACAAAAAAATTCGATGGCAATCTTCGATCATTTCATTCCCAATGCTCCCAATTCCAAAAATGCGGAGAAAAAAGTAAAAGTATTTACAACTCCGAAACGTCAAAAACCCTCCTTTTAAGAGCCAGTAAAACCCGCGTCTGCGAAGTCTTTCTAAGAGCATGCTGGATAAGTTAGCTAGTTACAGCGAATTTCTATCTCTTTTATAATCTCTAGACAGGAGAGAGAGAGAAGTCGTCTCTCCAATTTCGCGGTAAACGTCTTCGAGTTTGAAATTCCAGCGAGTCCCTGTTCAAAAAAAGTAGGGGATTCCTGGTCGCTTTCGATAACGGGCCTGGGTTATTATCCATTATATATTCAACGCTGCTTAATATGCATGACTGGTTTATCGCCGCTTCGCTATGACACGTGGAATGATGTATATTGTATACGCTCCCGTCTCCGAGGGTCCAGATAAAACCACTTTTACCCCGCCGCCACTCGCCCTACCTCAATATCAAAAATTATATAAAACGTCAAAGGAGAGACGGATGATTGTGGACGGAAAATATCGCCGCGATTATTTCAAAAGAGAAAATAATGAGCTTCTGCCATATGTTATCGAGAGCCCGTTATCGTTACTTACCGTCGCTGTGTAATTAATTAAACCAGAATGCTACGCTAAAAACACGTATTACCAGAAGAATACGGGACCACCGATAGATGGGCCCAGGCCCTGGTAAATAACAACTCGGGGGTCTTAAGGAGATAAGTTATTCAATTTTCGATAAAGAACTACCGAGAAAGGTTCAAACGCGGGGCCCTAGGCTGCGTGGGTCCAGAAAATTATACATGCTTTCCCTCTGTCTCGTCAGTTAGATCTAGAAGCATATCAAAATATGCGAATTTACCGCGAAGCAATGAAAACATACTTTGAATCATGGTTCAAAATTTACACTGTGTATTACGATTTTCCTCTTGAAAATTGTGTATCAAATTTGTTTCCAAAATTATATCCAAAAGGTGTCATAATTGATTAAATTCTAATGTTTGAAATGCAACTTTATTCAGATTTGATCCAAATTATTGGTTCCAAACCGAATTGGATTCAAACTAGATGTGTCTTGAATCCAGTGTCTTGAAAAAATCACCTGTAGAAAGGTAGTAAGGTGTGTAAGATCAGATTAGCTGAAGATGGAAATGAATACATACTTCTAGCTAGGAGCAACAAACACAAGGAGAACGCAGCTAGCCTTTAAACACGCTAACACAGGGTTGTGTACAAATTTCATTGGACGAACCTTTACACCAAACGTTTTACGGGCGGGGGGGGGGACAATTTCGGAATTTTCCCCTAAAGCGCCTAACCAATGAAAACTGTACGCGATAAAATGCACGACTTTTGACGGGTTGCGTTCTCCTTGTATTTGTCGCTCCTAGCTTTTAGTTTCACTTATTTTAAAGTCAACCTTTTAGAAAATTATTACGTGATTACGTTCATTAAAGGCAACGATTTAAGACAACGATAATTATGTAATGCTTTCGGTAAAAACAAGGAAATGACTCCTGTTCCAATGACAACAAACGAGGCAGGAAATCCGATATCGAAAAGGAGAAGAATTTTCCTTCATTTTTCCTCGTAGTTCCGAGAAAGCACTCCGCAATTCTATTCCGTAGCTGTTAGGGCAGTGTACAACGGCCATACAGTCAATGTCATTTTGATTTATGCGCCAAGCCCAAAACGAATAAGTAACAATAAAAGTAGATATTTTGTTACGATGGTGGAGCGGGTCATATATATCTATGAAAGACGCGGGAACTCCGGTTGGGGGCATCTAGTAAGAGGGGGGTAGGCCAAGAGGCGAGCCCCGTAGGACTAATCTCGCGAGTATATATCTGCGAATGACAAGGAAGCACCTTTGACTCGCTTCTCCAATGGAATAAGGGTCCACGAAGATCGATGTCTTTAGCCCTCTTTTCGGAGCCTTTCTTTCGACCAAAAAAAACCTCAGGTCGCCAGCGCCCCCTCGCGAAGAATGGAAGAAACAAAAAGTGGAAAGAGTTGAGCGTCGCCGAAACAGAAGAGACATTTGTAGAGCAAAAAAATTCTCGATCGTAAACTGACCTTTTAGAGGGTATATGGGAAAATGGAAGTCGGGGTACAGATTGTACCCTCTCCCCCGCTTTCGATTAAGCCGTCACGGGTCAGTTCCACTTGGCACAAAAATGGGGGATGGGAGATAGTTTTGGCTATTACGTTATCTTATATACAAGGGGAAGTCTCGAGATTCTTATGTCTTTGGGTTGAACTGTTAAGGTGGGATGGTTGGATGGTGGGGGACGTGTTGTACGGCGGTTAACCGACGGCGATGCATCATAGTTTGGAGCATCGGCTGGAGAGTGAACAGCCCTAATAGATCATTGTTACCGTGAATAGCCGCTTTCACCCCCGGGCGCAACCACTGTTGGAAACTCCATGACCCGGATTGACTTACCTTCGATAAACATCAAAGTGTGCCGCTCCTAACTTCATTTCGATCAAGAATTTCTCCGCGTTTAGCATTCCGCGTTTTCACTGAGAAGGAGAGTACCCGAGGAGTTTATTGGCGATTTTGTTCAAAGTCGGCCGTAATGTAGACCTATATGAGATATGAAATTTCCCAAAAGGAGACGTTGCACTACCCATTCGATTTGCCATGGCAACCGAAAAGGTTTTTGACCACTTAAAACAAAAATATGATTTTTTTCCTTATTTTACCCAAAAATTGTTACAATTTTCCCCCAAAATTGTTCCAATTTACCCTAATCTTATCAAATTTACCTAAATGTGGTCCAAATTACCCATTTCGTGATTTTCAAATTTCCCAAAAGGAGACGTTGCACTACCCATTCGATTTGCCATGGCAACCGAAAAGGTTTTTGAAATCAGATTTTTTCCTTATTTTACCCAAAAAGTGTTACAATTTTACCCCAAAAATGTTCCAATTTACCGAAACTTGATGAAATTACCCATTTCGTGATTTTCAAATTAAAAAAAAATTCGTAGATGTGAAACCGAGAAAATCCCAAGATTTTTTAAATGGAGATTTAAATTAAATCTTATTTTTGTTTTAAGTGGTCAAAAACATTTTTGGTTGCCATGGCAAATCGAACGGGAAGTGCAATGTCTCCTTTCGGGAAATTTCTTATTTCATATAGGTCTACATTACGCCCGACTTTGAACCAAATCGACAATAAACACCTCGGGTACGCTAGAATATTGACAAGATTACGTAAATTAATGAAAATACACATTTCATGGATTAATAAACGAACTTGTTTTCTAGTTTAATCCCAAAAATGTTAATTTAACTTTAACACCGAAAACTATTTTTTCAGAGATTCCTCTAAATAGCTTAGAATCAGTTTTGGAGATTTTTAGTTGATTAGCCATTGAAATTTTTTTGTGAAAACCAGCTTCTTTTCTACCAGAGCAAAATGTTTTAATACGTTTCAATTTGTTAAAAATTTTACAAGTATTAATAATATGATCTATACGCTTAACATACAGATTGTAGCTTCTCCCTGAACACCAAAGCAATGAGGGTGGAACACTTTTACAGGCGTCAGTAGATCAAATGTCTAAAATACGTTTTTCCGAATTTTCCTCAAACCAAAGTTGAGACTATGACAAAACCTCGAAAAATGTTTCGAAATAGTACCGTTAAATGCTTTTTCGAGATGAATCTTAATCGCGTTATAAACCTACAGAGGTCAGGATGGTTTAATCTTTACCCGGAGACGGTCAAAACTCACGGCTCTTCTCTCATGTCGTTTAATCTGCCCCAGTGTCATCAGAAACAAAAAAAAACGAACAAGTAAGGCGCGAGGCTTAAAAATGTAGCCTAAAAATAGAAGGAAAAGTCGGAACGGACGCTGGTTTATCCGAGTGGCAAAATTTATCGATTAGCGAAGGCACCCAAACATTTTCCAGGCTTTCGGTTCTCAGTCTACACAGCATCCTAGCGCCTCTTAGAGTTCTTCGGCAGTGTCGGCGTCGTTTCCGAAACGATCCGCGGCAACCTTAAAGGTCATTCTCAGAGGGGAGGAACGGCAGGGTGAAGGGAGTAGGGGTCGAGGCGAGATGGTATTAGCGGTACTCGGAGGGGCTATGTACTTTCTTTTTTAGGAAACGACGTGTGGGAGAAAAAACGAGAGACGAGCGATCACTGTCTCCGCGCTTGGACTCTGTCGCGAGCACATGACATTCATCCCCCCATCTCTTTTAGCCTTTATAGAGACTTCTGTTTTAGGTGTCACGGAAGCGTCCTTCTCTATGGATTTTTTTACGTTTATTTGCGCTCCTCTCGACTCTCGCAGTTTTCCCCACACCGGAAGAAGACAGCGACCCTATATATTCTTTCGGGACGCGGATGAAACCAGGACTCTCTTTCCCGATTAAAACTGTAACAATAGAAGAAATCGGGGTGTGATTTATTTGGTTGTTGTCTGCCGGAGTCGTCATCTCCGTAGTGCAAAGCTAATGATACATCAGCAATCTTCATAAGTGGGAGTTTTTCTAAAAGGATGAGTTTCGAGGAGTTTCGAGGATGGAAACAACGTCGCCCGTTTCCAGGGGGACGCTCCTCTTGATAATACGACCCTATAAATTTTCAAAAGCCCTATAAACGTAAACAGTAAATTTCCCTCGAAAATTTCCAGCCCGTTATTCAAGTTTCAATTTCAGCGGGTTCCAAAAATGAAAAACTATTAGATTTTTCCAATCCACCGGACGCGTTAAGCGCGCCTTTCTGCAGACACACATCCACGCTCCTAAGTATATTATTTTCGAAGGCACGCGTTCGCCTTTTCGCAACTCACCGACTCCGTATATCCAAAAATCTCTCTTCGTCCATATACTTTATTTCAACGGGAATATAAGAATTCGATTTCATTTCGAGCGAAGGAAATTCTCCTTAGGAGACTATTTTCGCGAATATAGCTACTAAAACCCCCGCAGTCGAGGACGACTTTGGTCGGTATATCCACAAAGAGAATGGCCCAGGGCGCCCTGCAGCGGGCCTGTGGTAAGGGACCAAAGGCGCTACGTCTATATATCCCGAGAACGTACCTTATCCGACGTCCCTACCGCGCCAACTTCACCAGATCCTTCGCGTCCAATTCTAGTGTCGGGTAAGGATCGATTTCGTTAAAGTCTTTTAGCAAAAGAGGAGAAAAGGAAAAAATTGCAGATTTTCCCGAAGAAGAAGGTCTATAGGGAGCAGCAGGTGCCATAGACGATAGAGAGAGAACTCGGGGCTATGGAAAAAAAGGAGAAATTCGGGGAAGACCCTCCGCGTGACTAAAGGGGATAGAAACGTTTTTAAATCTATAGTATGGCACATCCTTCAAAATTCAAATTAGCTTTTCTTCGGGCAGCCACCCTAGTCGCTCTTTAGCCAAACCTGCCGAAGACTTTATACCAAGTTTTCCCTTAAAGAAAGTATCAAGGTATTGGTTGGCTCTTTGGTATTAAAAAAGCTTATCGACTTCCGAAAATTTAGGACCTTTTTCAGAAAAATTTAAGAGAGGAACACTTTCCCTTATTCCTTCGCAAAAATCGATAATTTTCGTATACTCTCTCTCTTCGCACCGTCAAGATCAAATTATCAGCGTCTCAGATTTTCGCCTTCAGTTTTTGCTTAGACGGATATAGGTTAAAAATAGAAGTAAAATGAGAAAAATAGGAGAAAATAAACCTACATATTTTGAGAATAAAATCCAAAAACGATTATTTCCAAATTAGAGACCTATTAAAATAACCGTAAGTACCAACCTCTCAAAAACAGTAAAATGATATTAATTTAAGTCATTAAATGAAAGGGGAGTTCCTTAAAACGATAGAGTACCGCGCGGTGTAAAAAGGACAGTTGGTTTTACAAAGGTCATTTTGCAAAAGGCGTTTTCCGTAATTTCGCGCATTCTGTGCCTCTCTCCCTTTCACTAATTCTTCCTTTTAGAGAAAAGTTCGGCGTGGAATTGCGGTCATTAAAAACTCGAAGGAATTGTCGTAGGTTGGGAAGAACGCGCGTAATCTCTTTCGGGTCCTTTTTATAGCCCGAAACGTATAGGGTCAGATACCTCTTTCATAGAGTGATTAAAGGAAAGAGGGTATATAAAGATGGATTTAAAAGTGTCGATTTGGAGTTGACTATACCGAAGAATACCCGCGCTAGCTTATCGCTCGAGATAAAACCTTTTATTCGGCGCCTTTCCACGGGTATAGGCGCAGATCGCCACCTATATCCTTATTATGAAAGTTTTCCGCGATATTAACGAGTTGGGTGACGACACCGCGTTGCGGTATGGAATGTACCGACGTGGTAAAGTCTGCGGATTATTGGTTTTACCTTGAAGTACGCGTTTAACCGTCGGGGATCACAGGCTGCCTACGGGGAAAGCGCCCTCTCTCGGTGGAAGTCGCTTTACGGAGAGAAGTTCGTTAATGTTCACCCCTTTTAGTATCTGCCGGTCAGCACCGTCAGCTACTAAATGGGTTTTAATGAATTACGGACTGAGGAGGAGGAGTGGGGGGTGGGGATGAGGGTGGCGCACCGAGAGACCGCCCGAGGAGATAGTGTAATCACCAGCCACCTACCCCCGACATCATCCTTCGATCCGAACGCTCATCCCGAGATCGGAAGATTTCCGCAGCATCCGAATTCACGTATTCAAGATAGCAACGCTCTCTCGCCAATTATTGAAATTTCATCTCGAAAATGTTTTTAATAGTTAGTCAATCGCTAAATGTAGAATGTAGGTAAAATTCGATCAAACTTTAATATTTAAGGATCACTAACGAGTAAGTGAAAACGATTTTGAGCTTTTCTCCTAATACATCAATCAAATCGGTCCCGTATCTTATTGGTTCGCGACACCTTGAAACGTAGGAGACCTTGAGATTTGAATGATTAAATTGAGATTTGAATGATTAAATTGAGATTTGAATGATTAAATTGAGATTTGAATGATTAAATTGAGATTTGAATGATTAAATTGAGATTTGAATGATTAAATTGAGATTTGAATGATTAAATTGAGATTTGAATGATTAAATTGAGATTTGAATGATTAAATTGAGATTTGAATGATTAAATTGAGATTTGAATGATTAAATTGAGATTTGAATGATTAAATTGAGTTTTGAATGTCTAAATTGAGATTTTAATAATTAAATTGAGATTTGAATGATTCAATAGAGTTTTGAATGATTATTTAGATATTTGAATGATTATTTAGAGATTTGAGCAATTAAATCTACATTTGAATGATTAAATAGAGCTTAATGAATATTTAGATATTTGAATGATTATTTAGAGATTTGAATGATTAAATAGAGATTTGAATGATTAAATACAGATTTGAATGATTAAATACAGATTTGAATTATTAAATATAGATTTGAATGATAAAATAGACAATTGAATGATAAAATAGACAATTGAATTATTAAATAGAGATTTGAATGATTAAATCCAGATTTTAATAATTAAATCAACATTTGAATGATTAAATAGAGATTAATGATTGATTAGAGATTAATGATTAAATAGAGATTAATGATTAAATAGAGATTAATGATTAAATAGAGATTAATGATTAAATAAATATTAATCATTAAATAGATATTAATGATTAAATAGAGATTAATGATTAAATAGATATTAATTATTAAATAGAGATTAATGATTATTTAGGGATTTGAATGATTATTAAAAGATTTGAATGATTAAATTGAGATTTGAATTATTAAATAGAGATTTGAATGATTAAATAGAGATTTGAATGATAAAATACAGATTTGAATGATTAAATCCAGATTTGAATGATTAAATCGACATTTGAATCATTAAATAGAGATTTGAATGATTCAATAGAGATTTGGATGTTTAAATCGAGATTTGATTGATTATATTGAGATATGAATGATTAAATAGATTAATGATTAAATAGAGAGTTGAATGAATAAATAGATATTTGAATGATTATTTGGAGATTTGAATGATTAAATCAGATATTTGAATGATTAAATCAGAGATTTGAATAATAAATCAGAGATTTGAATGATTAAATACAGATTTGAATGATTAAACAGAGATTTGAATGGTAAATTAGATATTTGAATGATTAAACAGAGATTTGAATGATTATTTAGAGAATTGAATGATTATTTAGAGAATTGAATGATAAAATACAGATTTGAATGATTAAATAGAGATTTGAATGACTAATTAGAGATTTGAATGACAAAATACAGATTTGAATGATTAAATTGAGATTTGGATGATTAAATACAGATTTGAATGATTAATATGAGATTTGGATGATTATATACATATTTGAATGATAAAATAGAGATTTGAATGATTAAACAGAGATTTGAATGATTAAACAGAGATTTGAATGATTAAACAGAGATTTGAATGATTAAACAGAGATTTGAATGATTAAACAGAGATTTGAATGATTAAACAGAGATTTGAATGATGAAATAGAATTTAATGATTAAATAGATTTGAATGATTAAATAGATTTGAATGATTAAATAGATTTGAATGATTAAATAGATTAATGATTAAATAGAGAGTTGAATGATTAAATAGAGAGTTGAATGAATAAATAGATATTTGAATGATTATTTGGAGATTTGAATGATTAAATCAGAGATTTGAATGATTAAATCAGAGATTTTAATAATAAATCAGAGATTTGAATGATTAAATACAGATTTGAATGATTAAACAGAGATTTGAATGGTAAATTAGATATTTGAATGATTAAACAGAGATATGAATGATTATTTAGAGAATTGAATGATTATTTAGAGAATTGAATGATTATTTAGAGAATTGAATGATAAAATACAGATTTGAATGATTAAATAGAGATTTGAATGACAAAATACAGATTTGAATGATTAAATTGAGATTTGGATGATTAAATACAGATTTGAATGATTAATATGAGATTTGGATGATTATATACATATTTGAATGATAAAATAGAGATTTGAATGATTAAACAGAGATTTGAATGATTAAACAGAGATTTGAATGATGAAATAGAATTTAATGATTAAATAGATTTGAATGATTAAATAGATTTGAATGATTAAATAGATTTGAATGATTAAATAGATTTGAATTATTAAATAGATTTGAATGATTAAATAGATTTGAATGATTAAATAGAGATTTGAATGAATAAATAGAGATAAATGATTAAATAGAGATTTGAATGAATAAATAGAGATAAATGATTAAATAGAGATTTGAATGATTAAATCCATATTTGAATGATTAAATCCAGATTTGAATTATTTAATCCAGATTTGAATTATTTAATCCAGATTTGAATTATTTAATCCAGATTTGAATTATTTAATCCAGATTTGAATTATTTAATCCAGATTTGAATTATTTAATCCAGATTTGAATTATTTAATCCAGATTTGAATTATTTAATCCAGATTTGAATTATTTAATCCAGATTTGAATTATTTAATCCAGATTTGAATTATTTAATCCAGATTTGAATTATTTAATCCAGATTTGATTAATTAATCCCCTTCGGCTCGAGTATCAATCGTGATTAAATCAAAATTGCGATTATTGAATTGAGATTAAATAGTGATTGAAATGATTAAATCGCGATTAAAATTATTAAATCGCGATTAAAATTATTAAATCGCGATTAAAATTATTAAATCGCGATTAAAATTATTAAATCGCGATTAAAATTATTAAATCGCGATTAAAATTATTAAATCGCGATTAAAATTATTAAATCGCGATTAAAATTATTAAATCGCGATTAAAATTATTAAATCGCGATTAAAATTATTAAATCGTGATTGAAATGATTAAAGGGTGAATGGTATTATTAAAGTGTGGTTAAAATGTTTAAATCTTTATTTGATTTCTAATATTTTAATCGTGATAATTATGACAGCATAAATCATGGGGGTCTGCCTCTCGATTCTCCCAAAGAAAAAAATAAAAACATTCTATTTACTTCAACTGTAAGATTTTGCAGAAAATCACGAACAATTTAAGTGTTATTTGTATTTTACAACCAGAGTACTTTTGAAAATCCGAGCAATCATTGCATAGTCAAACCATTCAACACCGTCATCCAGTAAACCATCTAATAAGAATATCTTGAATGTCTTCCAAAAAAAACCACCTACAACTTTAACTCCTAAAATTCAAAAGAAAAATCAACATAGTCCAAAAAAATTACTTTTTTTTCTGGGCTATAGAAAAAGGTGGTTGGAAGTCAAACTCCTTCGTAGCGTAAAAAGGGGTGGATAAAAAAAATTAAGGGATAGAGGGGGTTCCCTTAGAAACCCGAAAACCTTACGTGCCGTATCTGGGGAGAGCCGCGCTGTGTTTGCTTTACAGACTATAAAATTTTATCTATGAATTTAAAGAATGAACTCGCTCCACCATACTTTACTCGGTGTTTGAATAGCGGGGAGTGCGAAAACCTCCGGGGAATACAAGGCGACGGAGAGGTGTGAGAAGTTAAAACAGCCGGAAAAAAGGAGCCGAGAGTTAAAAAGTCAGAGAGACGCGGAGGATGGCCAATTTCGACGAGTCGACAAAAATTAAGACGATCGTCGAGTTCCCACGCGCTGCACAGTCGCTGTTTGCATTCGATCTCCCAATCATCCTTTCGCAAATTCCCCAACTCGACAGAGCTAAAATACAAAGCTCATTGCAACCGAGTTACCCTTAGACTTCACCCTCACTCTTAGCTTCGCCTTCGCCGTCAAATTTCGAATGAGATTGCCAAGAATCTACTGTTTCCAATTTGGCACGAAAACCTCGCGCAAAATTGAATTACAACGCCTCAAATTTAGAGAGTGCAAACAAAAAAGTGTGAGAGCCGAAGGGACCCTTACTGGCATTCTTTCGCAGCTTTTTTAAGTTAGTAGGAATATGCTAATGCGACGTTTGCTGTTTTTATTTCGGTGGTACAAAATGAACGAAAGGTTGTCGAGGGTGCTAGGGGTTAAAAAATACGGGTTTAAAGTCAATTAAAAATCGTTAAAATCATTCGCGTTTATTGAGACTTAATCGACGAACTAATTAACTTCAAACACACCCCCGACTTCGGGTGTTTTCGGGAAAATGTAAACAGGGCTAAGCAAACGCTTTATGACAGTCTTTAAAAAGGCCTTCCTAATCTCTGTGGCGGTTCAATACTTCCAAGTCTTACGAGCTCCTGGATGTAATAACCGGCGTCAAGTTATATTACGAGGCGAAGCGAGGGGAGTGGAGTTGTGATAGGCGCCGTATTCTCCTCCTCGTAAATACACACTCCGTACTCGCGCGAAAAACAATAATCTCTTTCTCATCTTAAAGGCTTCTTGAAGTCTCTCAGCCCGTTGCGCGGATAACGGAGGAAAAAAGATGGCCTTTCGTTTAGTTTCGTTATCGCGGCAGATCGCGGAACGGCGGCCACTTGGGACTATCGAGGATATGTTTCCAGCATCTTGGCCCCGCAGCCCTCTAATTGAGGAAAAGACATTTATTGCCTCCCAGAGAGAGACGAACGCGTATTACGACCGATTAAGCCCATCTTCCTCCATTCGACGCCACCCGCGTCACATTCGACCAAAAGCTCCCAAAAGCGATATTCACATTTCTCCGCCGTAGTTCCTCGGACGTAAAACATCAGTTCATTCGTTTAGTCGCCTGATCTCTCCGTATTGACGCATTCACATATTGCCTACAGGGAAATATTCAAAAAGGGGCGAAATCCACCCGAGGTACCTTCCTATTTAATAATGTTTGAGGTAGATGGCGACACTATAAAGTTTATGAAAAATAAACTTTTTTAAAATGTTATTAATTAATTACTAAATTATAGTACTTTATTATATATATAATTTTTGTAATTTATATTAACAATTAATTTTAACAGTAGATTAGTCCATAATTAAAAGGGATAATATAGCTAAATCCTAAACAAATTTGAAGAAATTAAAAAACTTACTAATAACTCGTACCCAATAGGTCTTCGAGCAAAAAACGCGAAACTCGGTTCAAATAGATCTTCGAGTAATAAACTAAATTACAATTAAATAAAATAGCCAGAAATTCCAACGGTAGACCGGTTTCGTTCTATTGGGAACTCATCAGTACCGTGCGGGAAATCTGGCTGGCGACTGTCAAATCTAAAGGAGAAACTAAGCCTAAACATTAAAAATTTCAAAACGCGTTGCATATAGCAACGGAAAGCCGAAAAGGGTGGTTTCTTCTAACTTAATTTTAACAGTACACTTGTAGTTAACACTCTTCGCCATAGCTGGCACTATAATACGATTTTAAACTATCCAATCAGGGAAGAGAATTTTGTATTTTAAATATCGACAAAACCGTTCTCCACTAAAACTGAAAACTTTCAACCAATCGTTGAAAATCAAAATTATGACGTCATGTTGCTATCAGAGTGCCATCTACTAACAAATAACGCCATCACCACGTTACCTCGGATGAATTTTACCCCTTTAAAGTCGTCTTTGCCTGTTATAAATTGTAAATCGATCTATTGTAAATCTGGAGTGTCCAAATTAATCATTTGCCTGTATGAAGTTGAGGCTCTAGGGACCGGAGTGAGAAAAAACTACTTAACAAAATTAAATATGTATCAAATATAGAGCTTTGAGATTAACTTATATCATAGAGGACACGTAAATTTATTTGTTACTGAAAACGTCACATTTGGGGAATTAGTTGTTCAATTTATTCCAGGGACGGAAAATTACTCATTTTATAAAAATATTTGGTGCTTCGCCTAACGGTCTTGAATTAATTACTCGAAAAGTATCTAAAATAATGTTACGAAATTACATCATGAACTACATATTAACGTAGCGGATAGAATTACACTACTCTTAATAAAATCGGTCGACGAGAATGCGAGATAGTAGGGCCCTCGTAATATTTTAAAGACCTCGTAATTTTTTAGAGACTTTAACATTAAATTTAAATTTATTAAATAAAGGAAATAAGAATATCAACTATAATATATAAAATAGAAGAATAATGTTCAAATAATGTTTTAAAAGAAACTAGAGTAAGAAAGCATCAGTGGTTTTCAAAATATCACGGGTTGAATATACCCTTTTTTTGAACCGCAACCTCTATCTTCCCCCTTAAAGATCAAAATCGCCCTGTACAAAAGATCGCACATTTGGGCTTCCCTGCTATAAACTTTTACCTCACTGGTTAAAGGGGTTTTCCCCGGGGTTCTTCGGATTCCAGTGTTGTTACGAGCGGTACATTTGTACTTTTTTAATACATTTTAAAAATTTTAGTACGAAAATACGTTTTGGATTTATTTAATCGTATTTAGTACGTTTGGAAAATTTATGATACGAAAATTCACTTTGATATTTTTTGGCATATATTTAGTACGTTTTAACTTTTTAAGAGTTCGTTGAAAGTTTTATAAAAAGTATGTGGTCTTATTTCCCCACCAAATTATATAAATTATTTTTCGCAGCCCCATCTAATTATTAACAAGTCGGCCCAGGCCGTAATATTAGTTCCACATCAGTGTATTTGAGTGGGCAAACCCATACACTTAGTGACACAGGTAGGCAAACTAATACAAAAGCTGTTGAGGCTACGTGATTTCTTATCGTTTGATATATAATTTACCATCATATGTTAAAGAGTAGCCACCACCCATCCTCAGGATACGCGGGTGGGCAAACCAATACAAAAGCTGTTGAGGCCATGTGATTTCCTATCGTTCGATATATAAAATACCATCCTAAGTTGAAGGATTAAAACTTGGGCGCCACCCACCCTCAGGATACGTGGGTGGGCAAAGCAATACAAAAGCTGTTGACGCCATGTGATTTCCTATGGTTTGATATATAATTTACCATACTATGTTAAAGAGTGGCCACCGCCCACCCTCAGGATACCCGGGTGGGCAAACCAAATTAACCAATACAAAAGCTGTTGAGGCTATGTGATTTCCTATCGTTTGATATATAATTTACCATCCTATGTTAAAGAGTGGCCACCGCCCACCCTCAGGATACCCGGGTGGGCAAACCAAATTAACCAATACAAAAGCTGTTGAGGCTATGTGATTTCCTATCGTTTGATATATAATTTACCATCCTATGTTAAAGAGTGGCCACCGCCCACCCTCAGGATACCCGGGTGGGCAAACCAAATTAACCAATACAAAAGCTGTTGAGGCTATGTGATTTCCTATCGTTTGATATATAATTTACCATCCTATGTTAAAGAGTGGCCACCGCCCACCCTCAGGATACCCGGGTGGGCAAACCAAATTAACCAATACAAAAGCTGTTGAGGCTATGTGATTTCCTATCGTTTGATATATAATTTACCATCCTATGTTAAAGAGTGGCCACCGCCCACCCTCAGGATACCCGGGTGGGCAAACCAAATTAACCAATACAAAAGCTGTTGAGGCTATGTGATTTCCTATCGTTTGATATATAATTTACCATCCTATGTTAAAGAGTGGCCACCGCCCACCCTCAGGATACCCGGGTGGGCAAACCAAATTAACCAATACAAAAGCTGTTGAGGCTATGTGATTTCCTATCGTTTGATATATAATTTACCATCCTATGTTAAAGAGTGGCCACCGCCCACCCTCAGGATACCCGGGTGGGCAAACCAAATTAACCAATACAAAAGCTGTTGAGGCTATGTGATTTCCTATCGTTTGATATATAATTTACCATCCTATGTTAAAGAGTGGCCACCGCCCACCCTCAGGATACCCGGGTGGGCAAACCAAATTAACCAATACAAAAGCTGTTGAGGCTATGTGATTTCCTATCGTTTGATATATAATTTACCATCCTATGTTAAAGAGTGGCCACTGCCCACCCTCAGGATACCCGGGTGGGCAAACCAAATTAACCAATACAAAAGCTGTTGAGGCTATGTGATTTCCTATCGTTTGATATATAATTTACCATCCTATGTTAAAGAGTGGCCACCGCCCACCCTCAGGATACCCGGGTGGGCAAACCAAATTAACCAATACAAAAGCTGTTGAGGCTATGTGATTTCCTATCGTTTGATATATAATTTACCATCCTATGTTAAAGAGTGGCCACCGCCCACCCTCAGGATACCCGAGTGGGCAAACCAAATTAACCAATACAAAAGCTGTTGAGGCTATGTGATTTCCTATCGTTTGATATATAATTTACCATCCTATGTTAAAGAGTGGCCACCGCCCACCCTCAGGATACCCGGGTGGGCAAACCAAATTAACCAATACAAAAGCTGTTGAGGCTATGTGATTTCCTATCGTTTGATATATAATTTACCATCCTATGTTAAAGAGTGGCCACCGCCCACCCTCAGGATACCCGGGTGGGCAAACCAAATTAACCAATACAAAAGCTGTTGAGGCTATGTGATTTCCTATCGTTTGATATATAATTTACCATCCTATGTTAAAGAGTGGCCACCGCCCACCCTCAGGATACCCGGGTGGGCAAACCAAATTAACCAATACAAAAGCTGTTGAGGCTATGTGATTTCCTATCGTTTGATATATAATTTACCATCCTATGTTAAAGAGTGGCCACCGCCCACCCTCAGGATACCCGGGTGGGCAAACCAAATTAACCAATACAAAAGCTGTTGAGGCTATGTGATTTCCTATCGTTTGATATATAATTTACCATCCTATGTTAAAGAGTGGCCACCGCCCACCCTCAGGATACCCGGGTGGGCAAACCAAATTAACCAATACAAAAGCTGTTGAGGCTATGTGATTTCCTATCGTTTGATATATAATTTACCATCCTATGTTAAAGAGTGGCCACCGCCCACCCTCAGGATACCCGAGTGGGCAAACCAAATTAACCAATACAAAAGCTGTTGAGGCTATGTGATTTCCTATCGTTTGATATATAATTTACCATCCTATGTTAAAGAGTGGCCACCGCCCACCCTCAGGATACCCGGGTGGGCAAACCAAATTAACCAATACAAAAGCTGTTGAGGCTATGTGATTTCCTATCGTTTGATATATAATTTACCATCCTATGTTAAAGAGTGGCCACCGCCCACCCTCAGGATACCCGGGTGGGCAAACCAAATTAACCAATACAAAAGCTGTTGAGGCTATGTGATTTCCTATCGTTTGATATATAATTTACCATCCTATGTTAAAGAGTGGCCACCGCCCACCCTCAGGATACCCGGGTGGGCAAACCAAATTAACCAATACAAAAGCTGTTGAGGCTATGTGATTTCCTATCGTTTGATATATAATTTACCATCCTATGTTAAAGAGTGGCCACCGCCCACCCTCAGGATACCCGGGTGGGCAAACCAAATTAACCAATACAAAAGCTGTTGAGGCTATGTGATTTCCTATCGTTTGATATATAATTTACCATCCTATGTTAAAGAGTGGCCACCGCCCACCCTCAGGATACCCGGGTGGGCAAACCAAATTAACCAATACAAAAGCTGTTGAGGCTATGTGATTTCCTATCGTTTGATATATAATTTACCATCCTATGTTAAAGAGTGGCCACCGCCCACCCTCAGGATACCCGGGTGGGCAAACCAAATTAACCAATACAAAAGCTGTTGAGGCTATGTGATTTCCTATCGTTTGATATATAATTTACCATCCTATGTTAAAGAGTGGCCACCGCCCACCCTCAGGATACCCGGGTGGGCAAACCAAATTAACCAATACAAAAGCTGTTGAGGCTATGTGATTTCCTATCGTTTGATATATAATTTACCATCCTATGTTAAAGAGTGGCCACCGCCCACCCTCAGGATACCCGGGTGGGCAAACCAAATTAACCAATACAAAAGCTGTTGAGGCTATGTGATTTCCTATCGTTTGATATATAATTTACCATCCTATGTTAAAGAGTGGCCACCGCCCACCCTCAGGATACCCGGGTGGGCAAACCAAATTAACCAATACAAAAGCTGTTGAGGCTATGTGATTTCCTATCGTTTGATATATAATTTACCATCCTATGTTAAAGAGTGGCCACCGCCCACCCTCAGGATACCCGGGTGGGCAAACCAAATTAACCAATACAAAAGCTGTTGAGGCTATGTGATTTCCTATCGTTTGATATATAATTTACCATCCTATGTTAAAGAGTGGCCACCGCCCACCCTCAGGATACCCGGGTGGGCAAACCAAATTAACCAATACAAAAGCTGTTGAGGCTATGTGATTTCCTATCGTTTGATATATAATTTACCATCCTATGTTAAAGAGTGGCCACCGCCCACCCTCAGGATACCCGGGTGGGCAAACCAAATTAACCAATACAAAAGCTGTTGAGGCTATGTGATTTCCTATCGTTTGATATATAATTTACCATCCTATGTTAAAGAGTGGCCACCGCCCACCCTCAGGATACCTGGGTGGGCAAACCAAATTAACCAATACAAAAGCTGTTGAGGCCATGTGATTTCCTATCGTTTGATATATAATTTACCATCCTATGTTAAAGAGTGGCCACCGCCCACCCTCAGGATACCCGGGTGGGCAAACCAAATTAACCAATACAAAAGCTGTTGAGGCTATGTGATTTCCTATCGTTTGATATATAATTTACCATCCTATGTTAAAGAGTGGCCACCGCCCACCCTCAGGATACCCGGGTGGGCAAACCAAATTAACCAATACAAAAGCTGTTGAGGCTATGTGATTTCCTATCGTTTGATATATAATTTACCATCCTATGTTAAAGAGTGGCCACCGCCCACCCTCAGGATACCCGGGTGGGCAAACCAAATTAACCAATACAAAAGCTGTTGAGGCTATGTGATTTCCTATCGTTTGATATATAATTTACCATCCTATGTTAAAGAGTGGCCACCGCCCACCCTCAGGATACCCGGGTGGGCAAACCAAATTAACCAATACAAAAGCTGTTGAGGCTATGTGATTTCCTATCGTTTGATATATAATTTACCATCCTATGTTAAAGAGTGGCCACCGCCCACCCTCAGGATACCCGGGTGGGCAAACCAAATTAACCAATACAAAAGCTGTTGAGGCTATGTGATTTCCTATCGTTTGATATATAATTTACCATCCTATGTTAAAGAGTGGCCACCGCCCACCCTCAGGATACCCGGGTGGGCAAACCAAATTAACCAATACAAAAGCTGTTGAGGCTATGTGATTTCCTATCGTTTGATATATAATTTACCATCCTATGTTAAAGAGTGGCCACCGCCCACCCTCAGGATACCCGGGTGGGCAAACCAAATTAACCAATACAAAAGCTATTGAGGCCATGTGATTTCCTATCGTTAGATAGACGGAAAGTATCAAAGGTGAAATAGGTAAGCAAAACACGACGAACATAATTCTTTTTAATTATTGAAATTAGTGGAAATATGATTTAAAGAAATTCTTAAACTGGGAATCAAATGTGTTTATTTTAGGAAATTTATATCAAGCATTTGGGTAGTTTAGGCACCAAAAGTCATGTAATTTCGCAAATTCATAAAGTGCGCGTCAAAGAGTTCTATCGAATGAGACCAACTGGTTTTTTTCGGTCACTCTCCCTTTAAGGGGGTTGGTCAGAGGGGGCGGAAATTAACGGCACAGCGTGCGCGTCAAAGAGATCTATCGAATGAGACCAACTTGTTTTTTCGGCCACTCTCCCTTTAAGGGGGTTGGCCGGTGGGGCGGAAATTAACGGCACGCGTGAGGGGGCGGAAAATCTCTGGACGAACTATACAAACTATAAAAGTGTTCAAGATTAAAAGTTCAAGCCTTGCAAGAGTACTGCGAGGCTCGATGGGTAAAAGCGTCGGTTTTGGAGATTACGCGGCCAGCAGCTATCTGGGCTCGAATCCCGGCGTCGCCATTAATATAAATTTTATAAATTATTTTTCGCAGCTCCATCTACCGTGTCGTTGCTTTCCACAACAAACACACAAACAACAACAATACTTAACGACATTACGTCCATAGCAATAGTCCCACTTCGATATATATATCTCGATGTGGAACTAAAAAGGAAGAAAATTTGTTTCATAGATGGCGTACTAAGCGAAAAATCGTAAAGTACGTTTTTCTCCCAAAATACGTTCTGTGATTCGACGAAGTACGTTCCGGAAATCGCTCGGAACAACACTTCCCCTTTCCATAAAACTTGTTGTCGCTAGAGGACTTGGGCAAAGGGTGCTGCCTTATCATTATCATTATTATTATGGCAATGGTTTTCATTAAAAAAACGTATTACTATCGTACCTGTTGAAAAACGCGTTTTGAATTTAAATTAGAATAAAATTAATTAATTGTTTAAACTTAAATTTTTTGTATTGGAATGATTGAAATTAATTGTTATACGTATATGTGTTAAAATATTTTGATGTTTTTGTGAAAGGCCCAATATCTTTTCTTTTGTATCGCATTTCGAAATAATTTGTTGAAGTTTACAACATGCACGCAGGGCAAAGCCGCTTGAGGGTTTAGGAGTAAACAAACTGAACGACGTTATAAATAACGAACTAGTAATTTATTAATAATGGCATTAAAAGAATATTTACAAACTATATACAATTAACAAATATTACTAGATTAGTACTAGAGCGACTTTACTGCAAGAACTGCAGAAGCTAGATGACACACCTTAGTCAAATGACAGGCGGTTTTATATACGGTCCACATCTTATCTCTAAAGGAGATAGCGGAAAGATAAGATTTCGTTGATAAAAAATATCTTCATCGCTCTTTTTCTTCAACATCATGGTAACAGGCTGGGGATGAGAACCCGGTAGTTAAGGTATGGAAAGTTTCTGGAAATAACCCGAAAATACCCCATCGGATTACAAAGGGTCCACTCTCCGAAGGCGGACCAGAAAAACTGTAAAACTACAACGGGTAAAGACCCAAAATAAAGAAATCCATTCGTCGTAGAAAAAAGTTGTAGTCAATGATAGAAATAGTAATAGTTATAGCTAGGACACGACTTGATAGTCAACTAAAGTTTCCCAGTAAAATAATTAAAATTCTTCAGTCCTAATTAAATAAAGCGGGTTTGTTAGATACCCTAGAAGAAACCCCTAAAATTCTACAGTACCCTTGACCACTTTTTAGGTGGACCGTAGAAACTCGATATACAGCTTTGGAACTAACAATTAGTTGCTACTAGTGGTGGATTAGTCAATAGGGCTGAGTAGGAACCTAGAAGAGGCTAGTACAAGGTCATGGCGAGCTTACCAAAGGTCAAGCCTTAGGGGCCGGGTGTTATTGAATCCACCACAGTGCACTGTCCACTCTTCAACACAAAATCAAAATAAATCTTAAATATACGTAAAGACATGCATCGTAATTCAGACAGAATTATTTAGGTCTAACTTGAGAAAATGATTCGTAAATAATCGAAATTTGAATAATATTACGTACGGTTAGTGATGTGAATTTACCGGTAAAAATAAAAACAGTAAATTTATCATGAATTTTTTTATTTAATCAAAATAATGGTTTGATGTTACAATAATTATTAAAAAAGTATTTTCATTTTACCATAGCCTTAGGTTACATTAAACTTACAAGGAGACATCCGGAAGTGTAACCCACCGATTTTGTTCAAACTCGGGGGATTGGTAGACCTTCATGTAACTTGAAAAATCTTAAAGGGAATTTATTCAATGGGCAACCGTTTTGCCATGGCAACGAAAAATGTTTTTAACAACAACAAATGGAAATTTTCCCATTGAAAATAACATGGGATTCTGACCTATTCCTAGGACAAATTAACAAATTTCAAAATTTCGAAAACGCCGAAAATAGAAAAAATAGATAAAAATTGACAAACAAAACATCATTATTGAACAACTTTTGATCAATTTGAGGTCAAAATCCCATGTTATTTTCAATAGAAGTAAACATTTATCGTTGCCATGGCAAAACGGTTGCCCATTGAATAAATTCCCTTTAGGGTTTTTTCATGGTACATGAAGGTCTACTAATCCCCCGAGTTTGAACAAAATCGGTGGGTTACACTTCGGGATGTCTCCTTGTTAGAAAAACCTCGTAGATAACCCCTTAGAAATACATTTAAATGTATCGAACGTAAAATCACAGTGCCGGGAATTCGGAGTCTAAAGCCCCATTTTCATGCTCGCTGGTAGCGGGTAAAAATCGACTAAATCCGCTTCAGCTATACACTTTTTCACTTTCCGCGTCGATCTGTTTCAAACAGATATTTTAGCTTTATTTTCACGCTTGCGAGTAGCGGAAGCGAATTTTGACGATTTTTATCCGCTACCAGCGAGCATGAAAATGGGGCTTAACAGGAAAATGATTTGTTTTTTCTGGTCGAATGGAAAATGTCATTGTTATTCTTTTATTTGAAGTTTAACAAAATATTTTTGGGTGTTTTTTGCTATATGAAAAACCACTCGGTAAATTTACCGTAATTTTACCATTGCCGGTAAATTTACCGGCTCACATCTCAACGTAAAGTTCAACAAATGGTTCTTTAGAATATTTTTTTAATCACGGATCATTTTTCAATACCAGAAGGTGAACAGACCACGAATGTCCTATTTTTGGAGAACTCGATCGGGCTCAATTCAAGATTGGTTGATGGCATCGGTAATCCAGTGGTAGTGTCGTAGGTAGAGCCTAGCGCCGCCGATCCAACGCCGCCGCCGCCGATATTTTCTTTGGCATCGAGCCGCCGCCGCCGATAAATTTTGATACCGCCGCCGAATTGTTTTTGAAATTTTATAATTATGAGGAATAAAAACGACTTCGTTATATTTGCATATTTAATAAATAAATAATAAATTTTCTAAGTAACTTTTTTTTCTTTAAAAACATTTTGGATTTTTTTAGGGGGGGGACTTTTGCCCCTTCACACCGCCACCACCGAAAAAAATCAACGCCGCCGAGAAGATTTTGAAAATAGGAGCGGCACGCCGCCGCCGGGTGATTTTCGCGAAACGAACTAATTTTTCATCCTTTAGTCTGGAAACTCGCTTAAGGCTTTCCATGATTTTAAAATGATTGTGAATGTAATTGAACCATCTCTTTATATAAATATTTCGTTGATCTATGATATTTAATCCCTCGTTTTTCACATCAATTTCGATTGAGTTATACCCAAAACTGAGAATAGAACAGATTTGCCATTCCAATGGCAGTGGCTCCGGGCCATCAGGGAGCGCGAGCCGGCTTATAAATTTCGTTTAGTCGCACTAAAAATTTCAATTATAAAAGAATTTAAACAATGGGAAAAGAGAGGCATCCTCTTCTATAACTAATACGAGCAAAAGCGGGTCTCCCCCCGCGAGGCCCGAAATTCTGGTTCCTTTTGTTTTTCCGAATTCTATTACTCGGGGGAAAGAGATGACGAAGTGGATAATGGGGAGGTGTGGAGGGTGGTAGTCGCAGTCAAACACCGGGGAGTCGCGTACAAATTTGCCAAAATAATTCTATTTTGGGCCCCCAGGAGTTAGAAAAGCGAGAGAGGTTTCGAACGCGAACCTCTTCATTTTATCGGTCGGATGCGCCCGCACAATAGAGCGCGCCCAGAAAGAAAGCGACGTCAAGCGGTGGGAACTCGATTCAATTAACTTTAATTAGTGCGTTTGAGCAATTGCGAAAGCCGATAGCGGGCGGATACAGCGCCGCCAAATTGGTCTATACTCTAAATTTATAGCGACAAAAACGACACTTCAACGAATGTGGTTTGGCTAACGGTACCTTAACCGTTAAGAAAATGTACGCGTATATATTATACTATTATCATAAGTAACATAATAACCATAAGTATGACACTTCCTATTGCTTTAATGCTAATTTTCTAACCGAACCTTTTTTCGGCACTGATACTCTCTTCAAGCAGCTGTGACTTGGACTCGCGACTTACCGTTTTGGATTACTGCTTTTTGATAAAATTTAAGCCTAATATCGGAGAGCACGTTCTGGAGTCGCGAGGGGCTTTGGCTTTGTTTTGAAGCCCGCGTGCGAATCACGCGTGATAAAAAACATGAGCTCGTGGCGCCGAGAAAAACTTTTTTAATTTTTATCTTTTTAGCCTAATATTCCGCCTATCTATCGGAAACCAGATATTTCGGCTTAGCGAAAGTCTGGCGTATTTTAGACACTAGAGGGCTCTGTGCTGAGAAAACATCCTGATTACGCAATAACTATGAAAATCAGTTTGGTTGTAAATCTCGTTAATTGTCATACTTATTGTTATGATGATACTTATAATATTATCAAAGGCGATAATTCGAACTGAAGTGTCGTAAAGTCCCTGGCGAATTTTGGAGATAGGTGAACAAAAAATTTCCATAAAAGGTATAGTTTCGGTTCTAGTGGGCAGTTAGCGGCAGTCATTTTGGGAGGCGTTGGAAACGTCTATTAATTTCTCGGTTGCGTCTAGACTCCGAAACATCTGCTTCCAGAATTTTTATTATTTATGAAACAAAACACGGGGCAAGTCCTAATTACTTTGTTTCGTTCGACCTGAGACCCATTTTTTCACATTTAAAAGGCGAAGTTCCGGCGATTAAGTCGACGCCCGAATTATCCCCAAAATAACAAATGAGCTCGATTAAATTCGCTTCCATTTTTCTTCGTTAAGATTGGCTTTGGAGTGAACTGGAAAAACTCTACTTTAAGGACCCAACTTTGGACGGAAAAATATCTCTAAAATCTGTCACTGATGAAATTGTAAAGCGGATTTCGTCAATAAATTAAAACTTTTTACCACTTAGAAAAATTAGAATCGTGAACCAGGAGTTGTAGTTTTGAAACGAAGGAATACCACTTCGAAAAGAGTGTACAAATTAGGTCGCTAGGTGGCTATGAATTATGATGTCGTAAACTGCTGTATTTTCGTTTGTTAAGCAGGCAATAAATAACAAATCGTCTGGATGCTACTTCAAAAAGTAAATATATGATATAGAACGGAGGTAAAACGCTCATTTTTCGTCCAGATGCGAAAAAAAATTGTACTAGCATTGTACATAGCTGTTGTAAATTTACAATGCGTTCCTAATGGCTTACAATAACATAATTAATTATTTTAATTATTTGTTCAAAGGCCAGTTTTCCAATCAGTAGTAAAGCAGAAGCTTTCTAAATTAAAAATCACTCTGGCTAGTTACTCATTTAAATCAAGTATGCCTGTTTATTTTTATGAACAGCGCGGTTTAGTGACAGAGCTTTATCGATCAAACAAATTGTTAATTTAGTAGAGTTACCCAGTTGCTTTCTTGACTGATGGCCAAATCTAAAGGGGTAACCATGGGGCACGTGCAGACGGTAATAATAATCAGCTATAGGCGGGGTTAAAACTTATATTACTTTTGTTATGCACAGGCCCAAGTCAGCTAGGGACTTTAATACCTTTAAATCGGGTAGCCAGGTTACAATGCGTAGGAGGGTGGTGGCAAGACCTTCCTTCCACGCTAGCCAACAGCCCCTACACTTACTCTCAACATGTTTTATGGAATGGAAACCCGAAAAACTCCAAGGAAACCACTTTAGCCAGTAGGGAGAGAACTTGCAACTCAAGGCAAAGGGCGTGGTTTCGAGTTTTCACCCAGTGCCACCAGCTGTGATCAAAAATAGCTCCACTTGCTGCGACGCCACCCTATCATACTGGCAAATAGTCATAATTCATAAACACTGGAAATGTCAATCGTAGATTCCGTGGAAGGCACTGTTTTATATATTTTTTTACATACCCTGAATCAAGCATTAGGAATCTCGATCAATGGACTATGTCTGAGGCACTCTTGACCGTCATAACTTCCAACTGCTTGGAGCTACCCTCCTTCAAACTCAGGGCCGGATTAAGACTTTATGGGGCCCTAGGCCCAAGTTAATTTTGGTGCCCCCTTTCAATAGCGAGTGAAGCGAGCTAGGCGCTTCCTCAATTTATAATTGAGAAATGGAAGGAAAATTCATTTTGCTGCCAGATTTAGTATGTCGTCAGGGGCTAGACGGTAGTCCGTCAGAGAATGTGACAATCAAACGTTTTTGGTTCATAGGGGTGGACGCATTTACAAAAATTACTCCGGAAAATATTTTGTGATAAGCAAATGATTAAAGTTTTGTACTGTTATTTTTTTCGAACTCTCTTGGTGCCCATTGTAGGCTTGGTGCCCTAGGCCCAGGCCTATTCGGCCTATTGGTTAATCCGGCACTGAATCAAACTCTCCCTTAGCATAATGTCTGCCGAAACCATAGGTTTCCTTAATTTACTCTTGATGTCAGATGACTGTTCATTTTTAAGAGATGGACCATTTAAAATTAAAACAACCACATTTTGTATAACCATAAGTCTATAATATTCTACCATAAGTTTGTCACTTTGGGGAATATTTTACTGAGAGCTAGAACCGGTTGACGTCATCACAAGAAGAAAATCTCCTCGCGTTAGCAAGAGGACGCAAAATGGCGACGAAGCGGGTAATGCAGTCTGTCTTGTGAATAACTCTCAGTAAAACTTTTGCGTGTGAAGAATAGGAAGTGTCACACTTATGTAATAATATTATACACTTATGGTATCACCCATCACTAAGTTTAATTTCTACTAAACGTATGGGAAAATTGGCTCGGGTATCGAAATCTAAATATTGGAAATTTTTTCTTTGCAGAACGAAGTTGCGAAGGCGTTAAACGACATTCCTTTACCCAATTTCAGACAACTATGGTTCCAGTAGGATGGTAGACCACAACACCAACGTTGAGTTTTTGCGAAGTATCCCAACAATGAGTTTCCCCAGCGATGACTAATAATTATCTGCCACGTGGGGATTCATCGAGTATAACAGAAGATATACGCCATAGAGCGGTTGATGACGGTCGACAACTCACTCCCGCGCTTATTTAGGGATATGGTTTATCCCATTGAGTTGGGAATAAATAGAGGTACAACTAAATCTGACTGGCGCGGGACTAATTTCGTTCAATAAGGAGACTTTATCAACTTTATCGTTCTGCCGTGGCGGCATCTGTCTCTAGTGGTGGCAACTATATTGCAATTTAACTTTTTCGCAAATCTGATGCGAAATTGAAATGGATGATTACTCGTAACAAACAAACCTTTGAAGTTGTTTAAAAATAATTTTATGCTGTCAACACTATCCTTTTTAACTCGAGTTACGGTGAGTTAGCTAAAAATTATTTATTTTTAGCCATATAACTTTACAAAAAAATAGATGGCGCTACCACCTAATTATAAAGATGAATTTCGTACAGTCTTATCTGAACAGGTCCCGCGTAACCATGGCAACCGAAATCGTCATTGTAATTCTAGCAGTATTATTCCCAATTCAATGGTTTATCCTTTTCAGATATGAAATACGGAAAACCAAAACCTAACCTGTATTTTTTTTAATTAAAAATAACCTTTGGGATCAAAATAACGCATAATGGTATTTTTTCAATGACACATTTTCAACATTTATAGAAAATAATACTTGAAAGCTATTGTCTCCTAGTATCAACTTGCGTCTTTTTATGACCCTTTTAACTCATTGACAATTTTTATTTATGTCCTACCATTCACCAATTCAAATTTGCAAAATCATGAAAATCTTTTAAATCTTTAAAAAATTTAATTTAACCTGCCATTCTAAGTAAAAACCTATTGATAAGGAACAATGTCAGGTGAATAACAGACATCCTGTACAATAAATTTTGTATATTTCTTATTGATAACAATTGGTATTTAAAAACTTTTCTGTTTGGCGCAATTTAGGGTTTTAGCCCAGGTTGTCAACTAGGAGCAACAAACACAAGAAGAACGCAGCTAGCCTTTAAACACGCTAACGCAGTGCTGTGTACAAATTTCATTGGACGAGACTTTACGCTGAACGCTTTACGGGCGGGGGGGAGACAATTTCCGAAATTTCCCCTTCCGACGTCAGCAGTGAAATCTGTACGCAAGAAAATCCATGACTTTTGACGGGTTGCGTTCTCCTTGTGCGGAGTGCTGTATTTGTTGCTCCTATAGGTGCCAAATAGGCTAGCTATGGCTCTGTTTGGCAGAGCGATTTGGGTACATTTGTTCGAATTTCATTCGTCCGAACGGTGGTACAAATGTCCGAATGCCGGAAAACAGGATTGTATGTCCGAAAACGTATTTCATTTGCCCGAAAAATTTATCACAACTTTTGTTGGTGATTTAGTCGTTCAATTTATGTTACTGACGAATTTCATTTGTTCGAATAATCGTTTGTCCGTTTTTTCGAACATTAGGAATTGGTAGTTTTTTTTTAAATATTGTTAATATAAGAAAATAGTAACATTAACGTGAACCTAACCTAACCTAATAGCAGCAATTAAGAAAAAAAAACTTGAACAAACAACGATATTTACAATGTAGTTTTTTATTTTTTATTCTAGCACTAAAAAAAATTTGGACCAAAAAAAAACAGCCATAAGAAATACTAATTTAGCGACAGAATTCGGACAAGTGATGCTACCGATTCGGACGAATGAAACATTTGTTATTTCGGCGGTTCGGACGAATGAAATTGGAACATTTGTTCCACCGTTCGGACGATTGAAATTCGAACAAATGTACCTACCTCGGCAGAGCCAATTGTATCCTTTGAAGGTCAGGGCCGGACTTAGAGATCCTGGGCCCATAGGCAGATAAGGAGTCTGGGCCCCCTTTTCACGCGCTGCATTTACTCTTTTCCCTGGAACTAGGCTGTGCTTGAATTTTCCTGATTCAGCGTATAGAAGTCTGGTTATATTATTATATAAAAGCTCTTAACAATCGTCGACTAAATATGCGATAATTATACAACATTGCGATTTAAGGCTGCGTCCGTAAACCGACAGGCAGAAATTTTGGTAATTTTAAAACAAAATCTTCTACCTAGGAATTTCTCCAATACAAATTACGATTGATATTATAGATTTTTGCCTTCAAATATAGTAATTACGGTCACTGGAGGGCCCCTTCAAAGGATGGGCCCCTAGGCCACGGCCTAGGCTGGCCTAGGCGGAAATACGGCACTGTCGAAGGTTGAGGTTTTTATTTTAATAACCTATCCGGCTACTTCTCTAAAAAGATATACGCTTCTAATTCAAAAATAAAATCTGTACACGTATAAAGTAAAGGAAACGGGCTTGGAGTACAACGTATTGCGAGTTCCCGAGAGGATATCCCAGCTTTGACGAATTAGTCGGTCGTCCGAGGGGGTGGTCGTGTAGGCGTCTATTCGGAAGATCAATCTGAAGGGAGCGAGTTTGCCTTCGCTAATCCCCGCGACAGGCCGCGACTAGAGTGAAATCCAAGCTGAGGCCACTGTTCACGCGCGGAAGATGGAGAGGAAAGATGAGTAGGGTTTATTCTTAGCATTTTCATCCCGCTCTTGTCGCGAGCCCGCTTGAAACATCTCAAACCTAAAATCCCCGATGGGACATCCACGAATACGCGGAGACGAGACCTGTCCCCCATTATGCCGGGGATCGACAAAGCCCCGGGGACAGTATAATACCGCTAACAAAAATGAAGGATTTCATCAGTAATACTATTAAGCATGCCCGCGGTACAAAAAGAATAAGGGAACTAGAGAGAAAACACGCCGAAGAGCATCATGATTCTCCGGGGCTTTCGTACAAAAGGACCCGCGCTGAGACGCTGAGAGCTCAACGCTGTTCGTTGGAAAAATAAAATGACTGGGCGCTGGGATGCTGCCGGGAAACGCTGTAGATAGAGATTTCCGCGAAAATCCATTTGTTCGTTTATACGAGAAATAGACTTTACCGGTTACTACTGTCATTTGTATTTCTATTCTAGGTAAACATAGCATTTCTAACCGTTTCTCAGGAAGATTTCCGACGTAAATGTTTTGCCTATTTTCCGAGATCTGACAATTGGAACCGTATGGATTGCGTCGAATGTTTCTCAGTAAGGTAAAAAGTTCTTCAACATTTCAACGGCTCTCAATTCTCAAAAGTTGCGTAAGACCACAGCGTATTAAAATTTTATTTGTCTGGAACTTCCGTTCAAATTCCTACATTTGCGACTAAAAACTACCGCCGTCTTTACGTTCTGTGTAGGCGATTTTTAGCGCTTGTTGACTTATTTTATGAAATCTATTTGAACTAACAAGGAGACGACCCGATGTGATAATCACCGATTTTGTTCAAACTCGGGTATAATGTATACTTCCATGTAACTTGAAAAACCTGCAAGGGAAAAGTTGCGACGGGCTTTCGTTTTGCCATGGCAACCGAAAACGTTTTTGACAACATGATTTGGAATTATTTCCATTGAAAATAACATGGGAATCTGAAGGATTTTAAGGGTCCCCCAATTGACCAAATTGCATTTAAACTTGATTAAATTGAATTTTTAAAATCAATTTAAATGTATTTTGAACGTTTTTGAAATTTTCAAATTTTTTCATTTTTTAAAAGGTTTTACAGGGGGGGCCCTTAAAATCCTTCAGATTCCCATGTTATTTTCGATGGAAAAATTCCAAATCATGTTGTCAAAAACGTTTTCGGTTGCCATGGCAAAACGAAAGCCCGTCGCAACTTTTCCCTTGCAGGTTTTTTAAGGTACATGGAGGTGTACACTATACCCGAGTTTGAACAAAATCGGTGATTTTCACATCGGGTCGTCTAATTGGTAAGTTATCTGTTATTTTTTCCGATTGTATCAAAATCAGATTAATTAATTTTCCAAACCATCTTCAATTAGCAGTTAGATAGTTTACAGTAATTTGAATAAACAAATCAAAATAAATGAATTATTTAACCGAATTTATAAACTGGGTCTTATCTGAGATGGAAAATCAGAATGGAAACCTTTTGAAAAGCTTTACGTGAGGTAAAACTTGTTAAAAAAATTATTTTGCTTAAAATAGAAAAATATCTTTAGCCTAAAATAAAAAAAAAATCTTTAGCCTAAGAAATTAAAACTCTTAAGGCTAAAATAAAAAAATCTTTAGCCTAAAATAAAAAAACCCGTGCTTAAATGTTTTCAATATCTAATAAGAAAATATAATATTGTTTTGAAATCTCTAGCAGATATATGTTTGATTTTTTAACTTAAAAAGCAAATAAGTTAAGATATTCGGATGAGGCGAGCAGATTTGATCTGATCTGATAAGAGAACGGGGTTGAGAACACGTGATTAAAATAACTTCAAAATTAAATAACAATTACAACGATAATTTTGGTTGGAAAACTGAAAACATCAAGACACAGGGAAAATTACAGAAAATAGTGTAGGAAATCACGTCTGAAGATTTTAATCTAAAAGATTTGGGAGGGGTAAGCTACTGACTCCAGTTAAAAAGACTACTAAGCATTTACTATTTCAGTTGGAGTAAATAAATGAATAGACTCTGGGTAGTATTAAACCAAACAAAATGTTGAAATATTAAAAGGTTTTTATTCCGCGTCTCTCAACAAGATGTTAAGGGCATTTGAGTACACCGTTACAAAATTTTTAAAAAATTCCGTGAAAAACCGTGTGCAAAGTGATAACAGCACAGATTCTCGACCTATTCTACACAATTTCTACGATGGGTTAATTTGAAAATCAATTTAAATGTCAAACAGAGCAGCTTTTAACAGGAAACTGACCGACTTTGGTCAAAACTGTGTCAGCTTCGAACAGAAAATCTTCAAGAGTAAGCAGTAATTCAGCCAAGTATGAGCAGAAATCGAACAATTATATCATAATATTGAGGATAAATCTTGCAAAATTTGATCAGATAATCGACCAAATATGAACAAAATGTCTCCTAACATTTGTACAAAAACTACTTGCTTTGATATATATAATATTAGACGTGTAGTGGCCTATATATCTCTGTATAATATGACTACCCTTTATGTGAAACTAATACACACAAATTTCTAAGAACCGTTAAAAAATTCTAAAATAACACTAAAAACATATCCCAAAACAACACCAAAACCGACCAAAAGGCCAATATAACACCAAAACCGAACAAAATGAAAAATAACAACACAACCTAGCAAAATGCTAAAATAACACCAAAAACTTCAAAATTCCAAAACAACACCAAAACCGACCAAAAGGTCAAAATAACAGCAAAACCTACCAAAATGCTAAAACAACACTAAAGCCGACCAAAAGGCCAAAATAACACCAAAACCGACCAAAATGAAAAATAACACCAAAACGACCAATATTGCAAAAAAAATCACACAATCTTTAAAAAATCGTAAAACGTGAAATATTCCAAAAACCACTAAAAACTTCCAAAATTTCAGATAAAACGGGAAAGCCACTCAAATTAAATAAAACTGCTGAAAAAAAACGACAAAGCTGTTCAAAAGTACAAAAAACGTTGCAACCGTCCAAAATTTCAAAACAATCTTCTCCAATCCAAAAAAATCAAAAACGCCCAAAATTAGCTCGACATTTTAGTTGCATCGCAGATTCCAGTAATTCCTATGTATTCGAAATTCTTATCTTTTTTCCGATAAGCTCCATTTCCAAGTCCGTTACAATGTCTCTTCAACTTCGGAAATCTCTAGCGACTCAAGTGTGAGCTCTTATGTCTAAGATCACTTGAAGTAATCACTAATTAACTTTGGACAAATGAAATGTAGCTTGGTACTTAACCTAAAAGGTAAATACGCGCAATATTGTAGGTTTGCACTAAATAACATTTCAGAAAACTACTCCCGACTAGAAATTGCGTAACTCACTTTTCGTGTGTGCGAAGGTATCACAACTATAGAGTAGGGTCAATGGAGGTAAGTGTGATCAGGGGGTAAGTGTGACCACCCCCTATTATTTCCCAAAATTTTATTATAATAAAATATTTGATGAATAGATATTGAAATATACTTAATTATACACAGTTTGTCTATTTTCAATATTAATTTAAATTAAATTTAGTTTTTAAAACTTTTAGTTGAAAAAACGTTATACTCTTCCACTAGTGTTTAGAGATTTTATGCCCAAAATAAAAGTTCCGTAACCTTTTTGCTAACTGACAAACCGGTTTAACATTTTGGTATTTTGTAGTCAGCTTATCTTTTAACGTGCTTGGAAATTTTTGTATTTTTGCTAATAATTTGAGGTTTTCAAAATTTAATCTGAAAATACTCTTTCTAAATTTGCCATGTGGGGTAAGAGGATGCTATTTTTAGTTTAGGAGTAATTTCCAGTAAACTCAAAAAAAAATATTTTGATCACACTTACCTCCATCTAGGAGCAACAAACACAAGGAGAACGCAGCTAGCCTTTAAACATGCTAACGAAGGGTTGTGTACGAATTTCATTGGACGAGCGTCACGAGCCTTTACGCTGAACGTTTTCCGGGCGGGGGGGAAGACAAGCTAAAGCGTCTAACCAATGAAAAATGGACACAAGAAAATCCACGACTTTTGACGGGTTGCGTTCTTCTGGCGTGGGGTGTTGTGTTTGTTGCTCCTAGCCTCCATCGACCCTATTTTTAAATAAAAACCAGATGATGGTTTTAACATATGGCATCGCTGTTACGCGTATTTTTCCCGCTAGAGGGATAGGATGAAGAGCCTTTCGCGTTTTCCAAAGAAATTCAGGGACACCGAAAGGTCCCTGTATTCATTAGTCCAAGATGGCGGCGTTTTTCTCGAAGTTAACACCAGCCATTAGGGTCGCCGAGGCCTAATGGAGATTTTTTGCGTCGACGTAATGATGGCAGCTAGGAAAGACGGATTTGCCATGGGCTGATGCACTACAGGAACGTTTCAGCTTGCCTTGCACGTACAAATTCTTATTCCTATTCCTCTACTGGCGAAAGAAACTGTTATACCTTCGACCACTACCAAAGACGGGGATTTTTCGGCATCCGCCGGAAATATAGTCCGTTAAATAAAGTGATAATGTGAAATATTATTAGATTAATATTAGGTTAAATTTATTGTCTGCCACTAATAAAGGGCGTGTAAAAAATTAGTATTTTCATAAAAACAATTTCCCACTTGAATTTAAAGTAACTAAAGCACCATTAATCGTAATTAAAATGATCATGGCAACCCTGTTTTCAAAGATTTTACAAGGACTAACGATTGGACAGAAAAACGCTAAATTTATCTACGTCCCCTGTAGCAAACTAGAGTCGGGCCGACGTCGGCTAAAGGTACTAAACACTAAAGTCGGCCGACGGTCGGCCGACCTTTGGATTTAGGGTCGAAATGTCCTAGGGGTAAAAGGGTCGGCCGACCGTCGGCCGCCTACCAAACGTCGACTCTTTACCGCCTTTTAATAGATCTAAGAACCGACTCCGAAACGACGTCATCCCGACTTAGAATGTACTGTATAATTACGTCTAAACGACTTACTTTTTGATATTTTAAGTGACTGAAAATGACCAAATCAAACCGTCTATATAGCTATATACATGTATGTAGTTGGTCTAGAGTTTTTTGGGGCTTAGTAAAAGTAACGAATAAATCTTCATTAATAATATCTTAGCGTAACATATTTAGCTATACGAATGTAACCTACTTGAGCTGAGAGATTTTTAGTAAGGGAACATTCTCAGATTGAATATATAATCTTTTTCGAAAAAATATAATACAGAAACGAAGTTATTTTAAAAATATTTCAATTTGTTTTATTAAATCGCCAAAGTTTCACAGTTTTGAGCGATTAATTGGCAAAGCGCGACCTTAAATCGACTCTTTGTGCTACAGGGGTATAAATTAAATGTAAAGTATATTTTAAGTCGGATAATGGTCGGCATACCGACCATAAATAGTCCCAAAAAAGGATTTACGGTTTTAGTGTCGAAAAACGTTCGGACGTTTTTAGGTCGGCATTTGGTCGTCGAGTATAAAGCGACTTTTCGACCGTACCCCGACCCTAAAACGACTTCATGTGCTACAGGCGGTAACTTAACATGATGATTCTTCTGTTCGAGCTTGAGTGCAAAGTCCGTAAGTTGGAATATAATGATTTATCTTTGGGTGCACACATTTGACAATTGCCCTTTGAAAAACTGAAAAAATCAGATAACAAAGTTACTCGGATGTTTATTAATGTTAAATGCCGCTTTAGTTGTCTGAGCCTCTGAGGCAACATTGATTTCGGGTAAGAGCGCTTAAGCGATGATATGCCACCGTTGAATATTCTAGAAATAGGTATCGACCACATAAAAGACTATTTATTGTCGCCTTTCTGGGTATTTCTTTAGTCTATGGTATTTTATCGTAGGTAGATTGCGAAAGCATCTCCACAGAACGACGAAAAATCAAAAAATACACTTTGACCAGTGCTATTTTGTTCCTCCGTTCCTCACTACGAGCGTTATTTGTTGGTTTTAACTTCCTTCCCTCCCCAAGGCATACTCTCCCTTCTCTCCTCCCAACTTGTATTTCGCTCGCAACATTCATTAAGAAATAGGTCCGATTGACGCACTTTTGGTAATTATGTCATTTTTGTATATACCTAGCTAAGTTCGGATTTAGACAGGAGGGTTTTGGTGTCAGGAAATTAGCCCGCAATGAGTTTATTTAAAATTGGAAAATATTTAAAATTGAGAAATATTTAAAATTGGGAAATATTTAAAATTGGGAAATATTTAATGTTGGGAATTTTTTCAAATTGGGTAATATTTAGAATTGATAAATATTTAAAATTGAGAAATATTTAAAATTGAGAAATATTTAAAATTGAGAAATATTTAAAATTGGGAAATATTTAAAATAAGAAAATATTTAAAGTTGTGAAATATTTAAAATTGGGGAAATATTTAAAATGGGAAAATATTTAAAGTTGGGAAATATTTAAAATGGGGAAATATTTAAAATTGGGAAAATATATTTCCTACGGTTTTGATGGAACCCTTTTAATTTTTCTTTAGGCATAAAAATAAATATTTTTAAGTTTTTCTAAATATATGAATTCCGAATTGCCACGCCCTACTCCAGCAATGGCGAATAAGCCTTCTTAGAAATCTCATCTATCTAAAATAAATTCGAAGAAAAACACGTATAAAGTAAAAATGCAATATTGTTGTTTGCAGTTCAGCGAAACTAAACACGGCGAGCTAACATTTCATTTCTAACAAAGTAAACTACAGCGAAAATATTACACGTTGAAGAAAATATTGCAATTTTTCTCGTATTGACAAACGTAGGTCTACGAAAGATTTTCAGATGCAAGGCCTACGTGAAATCTCTGAGAATATTGCCAAATTGATTTCCATTCCAATCTCTTATCACGCTTCAAATAAATATCTGTACTTTCAACAGATACGAATTTCTTTCAATAAATTGCACCGATATAAAGTCAGGGCCCAATACGCCTAAAGGGTATCAATGCGCTAAAGTTTAACCAAAACAAACTGAACATCCTGCTGTTACTATTATCAGAAGAATATAAAATTCTTCTTACGAAAGTACTTTGGCAGGATTGAGACTTTTTTCAATGGGATATTCTGCATCACATTTACTTATCATAATAATATGATAATTACTATGTTGTTATTAGAGACGGCAATAAATCCATCGACAAACTATTACAGGACTAGTAAAGTAAGCCTACAAATTTTGGTCTTAATACTGTCACGGCAAAATTTATGACAACGCGCAGCGCCACCCAGTGTAGTTTCTGAAATTTAAAAATTCGGTACAAGGTGGCAGCTAGGAGCAACAAACACAAGGAGAACTAAAAGCTAGCCGTTAAACACGCTAACGTAGTGTTGTGTACAAATTTCATTGGACGAACCATTATGCTGAACGTTTTACGGAAAGGGGGAAGACAATTTTCGAATTTTACAACTTATACTCTACTTACTTGTTAGTGGACTTTAACCTAAATTATATATCCCATATAAAATATATTGTAAAAAATTACTATAATTTAAAGCAATCGTCAAATTTACAAACGAGCCAATCAACGCGAGGGGTACTTTTATGTCCCGCCTCTTGGGTCAAAATATAGCGTAAGCATCTGATTTGATTTCGACGCTAGCGACATCTTTTGAAACAAGAGCTACTTCACGGCGAGCAAACACTACTTTAAGTATAAATAATTACATTCTTGAACTAACTATGCAAAATGTTAAAATTATACACTTTGAAGTTTTTTACTTATTCATAAACATAATTTATCTAATGAAATAGTTAAAGAGAAACACTAAAATTATTACTTTTCAATCCACAATGTAATTTTAAAAATAATCGTTTTAAGCGAATAACAATAGCAGTATAAGGAGTTGAATACTTATCTCTAAGAGACAAAGCATATACTTCTGCTATTATTCTAGTGATTCCATTTCAAAACTACAATATAGTCAACGTACAAAAGTAATAATTTATAAATATGTTTCGTCTGGATCTACCGCGATGAAATAGCAATAACAACGAAAATATTTTCTTACAAAGAAAGAGGGAAAAAGGATTTAATATAAAAACCATGAAAAAAAAAATTGTCGTCGATATATTTTTACGTTTGTTTTTTTTAGCACTTTTTCTTAACGAAAACTCTCGACACAAAAAGAAAAGAAAGATTGCATTGGGCTGTAGCTACGGGTACGAAACAGCTTCATAGCGTATGATGTAACTGATAGTTTCCCTGCAGGGACATAGCCCGGTAGAATGCGGTATGGCGCGCGTAAGGAAGTTGCGCTAGGGGTCGAGTAGCTGGAGGATTTCGTTTCATTTATCACAATCTGTTCCAAGTAAAAAAATGTAAGGGGAAGGGGGGGTTAGTTTAGGGGGGGAGGGATATCGATGAAGAAAGGAGCACATGCTCCAAACACGCTCAACTGGATGTAAGAAAATGACTGGGAGCTTTAAAGAAGGGAGCGGGATTTCACGTGTCAATTAATCTTACAAACGTTACGAAGTTATATTTCACCCCTAACGTCAAAATACTTCAACTATAAACTAGCGGAAATCATTGGAAATCCGAAGAATTGCGACCTATATCGCCAGTTAGGGTCAAAAGTATTTAATAAACCCGTGAGCGTTACTATCTGCTAACGATATAGAGAGATCTTCTCGAAGACACCGAAAAGTGATTGCAACGTGACCCGTGTTATATTTTGGGTTCAGTTAAAATCATGCCTTTATAATAACCAGAAGAATGTAATTATTTCTACTTATAGAAAATGTAGACGTATTCCACATGTGCCATGAATGAATGAATAAATATTTGTTATAAACAAATCCCTTTTAAATTAGGGAGGAAACCATTTAAATTGTTTCACCAATGACATAAACATGTTTTCAAATAAGTTGGTCCAAAAATAAAAGAAAAATACCAAAAATAAAAACCCAAGGAAGGACAATATTAGTAGAAAACTAGACTAATTATAATATGTACAGTTAAACCAAAAATCAGAACGTTTGTAAGTGAGTTATCGTTTGGCACTAAGGCAACCTTTAGGCACAGAAAACTTTGGCGCCCCTTGGCATTGGTCAGCTAAGGAGGGGTGTATCGTTTTATAATAAATAAATAAATAAATATATTTTAGTTTCCCCAAACCTTTTCGGCGTTATTTTGAGTAGGGATGAGCCAAGTACATGGACCGTGGGGCTTTATCAGAGTTTTGGCGCCCCTAGAAAAATGGCGCCCTAGGCACGTGCCTACTTTGCCTAATGGTTAATACGCCCCTGGGCTCCGGTGTTCAAGGAGAAGTTAATCTACTAACGCGACTTATGTTAAACAGCTTCCGCGTCGAGTTTGTAGGCAATCTCCCCACTGGTTGTCCGATCCCTTGCTGATGTTAACGGTAATAGTAAGTGTGGCCACCCTACTACGCAATTTAACCCGGCCACAGGTAATTAACTTCACAAATCACTAGTTGACTTAGGACTGTGTGATTCCTAGGGTATTAGCTTAGCTGATTATTATTTCTATTTTACAAATTGGGCTATTCCATATGGATTCGGACCCCCGCAAAATATTCAAATATTCATAACAAAGCATCTAAAATAATCACCCAATTTTTAGTTGCACCATCGTATTCCTCGCCCACTGTTTCATAAAAGTGAATGGTTTCAATAGATTAACCTGAAAAGAACGCGACTTATACGCTACCTGAGAGCAAAAGTCAAGTAAGTCGAGATACGTGACTATTGAAAGAAATTCAAAATAAGAATCCTTGAGTGTTTTTAAATTAAGGTGACTCGGTACAAAATTTTCTATAAATATTTTCACTCTATTTTTTATCAATTTTCATTGTTAGATTAACATTGTTATTATGCTAGATTTCAAACTTAAAACTGGTTTTTCTCAAATAATGGTTTTCAGATTTGCTTGACTCTTGCTCTAAGGTAGCGTATAGGTCATTGAGTAAAGACGGGCAAACGTTTTTCGAAAATCATAATATTTGGGCGGTTTACTTCCAAATCCCCTCAAAAATTCATTTTTTGATATATTTGCCTCCAAATCTAGCAAACTTGTTTTTTTGAACATACAAACAAGCGTGTAAAATTTCATAAAGATCGGGCGACCAATGGTGGCATGCCTCGGTGAATCCATATGGAATAGCCCAATTGTTTTCCTACAGAAACATTTTGTAAGCTAAAACGAAGCAATATAATTTTTCATATTTTGTACTAGCTGAGAAGCCCGCCCTACTTTTGTCCTGCCTTAACTACTTTATATTTTTCTCGTTCATTTGATCATGGGCTTTCCGAAAATGCAACTCACTTTATGAAATACCGTCGTTAAGTTTATTTAATATTAAAATAAAATTTGCGTGTAACGCCCCACTGCGGGTTTTACTTTGAACGATAATTTTACCGTCATTTTGGGACGTCATTGACTACGGTTTTTTCAGAATTTTTCCCACTGCATCTGGTAGATTACATAGTTCCCACTGAACGATTACTTTATCGCGCCTAGTTTGTGACGTCATTCATTACTGTTTTTTCAGAATTTTCCCCACTGCATCTGGTAGATTACATAGTTCCCACTGAACGATTACTTTATCGCGCCTAGTTTGTGACGTCATTCATTACTGTTTTTTCAGAATTTTTCCCACTGCATCTGGTAGATTACATAGTTCCCACTGAACGATTACTTTATCGCGCCTAGTTTGTGACGTCATTCATTACTGTTTTTTTCAGAATTTTTCGCACTGCATCTGGTAGATTACATAGTTCCCACTGAACGATTACTTTATCGCGCCTAGTTTGTGACGTCATTCATTACTGTTTTTTCAGAATTTTCCCCACTGCATCTGGTAGATTACATAGTTCCCACTGAACGATTACTTTATCGCGCCTAGTTTGTGACGTCATTCATTACTGTTTTTTCAGAATTTTTCCCACTGCATCTGGTAGATTACATAGTTCCCACTGAACGATTACTTTATCGCGTCTAGTTTGTGACGTCATTCATTACTGTTTTTTCAGAAATTTTCCCACTGCATCTGGTAGATTACATAGTTCCCACTGAACGATTACTTTATCGCGCCTAGTTTGTGACGTCATTCATTACTGTTTTTTCAGAATTTTCCCCACTGCATCTGGTAGATTACATAGTTCCCACTGAACGATTACTTTATCGCGCCTAGTTTGTGACGTCATTCATTACTGTTTTTTCAGAATTTTTCCCACTGCATCTGGTAGATTACATAGTTCCCACTGAACGATTACTTTATCGCGCCTAGTTTGTGACGTCATTCATTACTGTTTTTTTTTTTCAGAATTTTTCCCACTGCATCTGGTAGATTACATAGTTCCCACTGAACGATTACTTTATCGCGCCTAGTTTGTGACGTCATTCATTACTGTTTTTTCAGAATTTTCCCCACTGCATCTGGTAGATTACATAGTTCCCACTGAACGATTACTTTATCGCGCCTAGTTTGTGACGTCATTCATTACTGTTTTTTCAGAATTTTCCCCACTGCATCTGGTAGATTACATAGTTCCCACTGAACGATTACTTTATCGCGCCTAGTTTGTGACGTCATTCATTACTGTTTTTTCAGAATTTTTCCCACTGCATCTGGTAGATTACATAGTTCCCACTGAACGATTACTTTATCGCGTCTAGTTTGTGACGTCATTCATTACTGTTTTTTCAGAATTTTTCCCACTGCATCTGGTAGATTACATAGTTCCCACTGAACGATTACTTTATCGCGCCTAGTTTGTGACGTCATTCATTACTGTTTTTTCAGAATTTTCCCCACTGCATCTGGTAGATTACATAGTTCCCACTGAACGATTACTTTATCGCGCCTAGTTTGTGACGTCATTCATTACTGTTTTTTCAGAATTTTCCCCACTGCATCTGGTAGATTACATAGTTCCCACTGAACGATTACTTTATCGCGCCTAGTTTGTGACGTCATTCATTACTGTTTTTTCAGAAATTTTCCCACTGCATCTGGTAGATTACATAGTTCCCACTGAACGATTACTTTATCGCGCCTAGTTTGTGACGTCATTCATTACTGTTTTTTTCAGAATTTTTCCCACTGCATCTGGTAGATTACATAGTTCCCACTGAACGATTACTTTATCGCGCCTAGTTTGTGACGTCATTCATTACTGTTTTTTTCAGAATTTTTCCCACTGCATCTGGTAGATTACATAGTTCCCACTGAACGATTACTTTATCGCGCCTAGTTTGTGTCGTCATTCATTACTGTTTTTTCAGAATTTTCCCCACTGCATCTGGTAGATTACATAGTTCCCACTGAACGATTACCTTATCGCGCCTAGTTTGTGACGTCATTCGTTACTGTTTTTTCAGAATTTTTCCCACTGCATCTGGTAGATTACATAGTTCCCACTAAACGATTACTTTATCGCGCCTAGTTTGTGACGTCATTCGTTACTGTTTTTTCAGAATTTTTCCCACTGCATCTGGTAGATTACATAGTTCCCACTGAACGATTAATTTATCGCGCCTAGTTTGTGACGTCATTCATTACTGTTTTTTCAGAATTTTCCCCACTGCATCAGGTAGATTACATAGTTCCCACTGAACGATTACTTTATCGCTCCTAGTTTGTGACCACCATTCATTACTGTTTTTTCAGAATTTTTCCCACTGCATCTGGTAGATTACATAGTTCCCACTGAACGATTACTTTATCGCGCCTAGTTTGTGACGTCATTCATTACTGTTTTTTCAGAATTTTTCCCACTGCATCTGGTAGATTACATAGTTCCCACTGAACGATTACTTTATCGCGCCTAGTTTGTGACGTCATTCATTACTGTTTTTTCAGAATTTTTCCCACTGCATCTGGTAGATTACATAGTTCCCACTAAACGATTACTTTATCGCGCCTAGTTTGTGACGTCATTCGTTACTGTTTTTTCAGAATTTTTCCCACTGCATCTGGTAGATTACATAGTTCCCACTGAACGATTAATTTATCGCGCCTAGTTTGTGACGTCATTCATTACTGTTTTTTCAGAATTTTCCCCACTGCATCAGGTAGATTACATAGTTCCCACTGAACGATTACTTTATCGCTCCTAGTTTGTGACCACCATTCATTACTGTTTTTTCAGAATTTTTCCCACTGCATCTGGTAGATTACATAGTTCCCACTGAACGATTACTTTATCGCGCCTAGTTTGTGACGTCATTCATTACTGTTTTTTCAGAATTTTTCCCACTGCATCTGGTAGATTACATAGTTCCCACTGAACGATTACTTTATCGCGCCTAGTTTGTGACGTCATTCATTACTGTTTTTTCAGAATTTTTCCCACTGCATCTGGTAGATTACATAGTTCCCACTGAACGATTACTTTATCGCGCCTAGTTTGTGACGTCATTCATTACTGTTTTTTCAGAATTTTTCCCACTGCATCTGGTAAATTACATAGTTCCCACTGAACGATTACTTTATCGCGCCTAGTTTGTGACGTCATTCATTACTGTTTTTTCAGAATTTTTCCCACTGCATCTGGTAGATTACATAGTTCCCACTGAACGATTACTTTATCGCGCCTAGTTTGTGACGTCATTCATTACTGTTTTTTCAGAATTTTTCCCACTGCATCTGGTAGATTACATAGTTCCCACTGAACGATTACTTTATCGCGCCTAGTTTGTGACGTCATTCATTACTGTTTTTTCAGAATTTTCCCCACTGCATCTGGTAGATTACATAGTTCCCACTGAACGATTACTTTATCGCGCCTAGTTTGTGACGTCATTCATTACTGTTTTTTCAGAAATTTTCCCACTGCATCTGGTAGATTACATAGTTCCCACTGAACGATTACTTTATCGCGCCTAGTTTGTGACGTCATTCATTACTGTTTTTTCAGAATTTTCCCCACTGCATCTGGTAGATTACATAGTTCCCACTGAACGATTACTTTATCGCGCCTAGTTTGTGACGTCATTCATTACTGTTTTTTCAGAATTTTTACCACTGCATCTGGTAGATTACATAGTTCCCACTGAACGATTACTTTATCGCGCCTAGTTTGTGACGTCATTCATTACTGTTTTTTTCAGAATTTTTCCCACTGCATCTGGTAGATTACATAGTTCCCACTGAACGATTACTTTATCGCGCCTAGTTTGTGACGTCATTCATTACTGTTTTTTCAGAATTTTCCCCACTGCATCTGGTAGATTACATAGTTCCCACTGAACGATTACTTTATCGCGCCTAGTTTGTGACGTCATTCATTACTGTTTTTTCAGAATTTTCCCCACTGCAGCTGGTAGATTACATAGTTCCCACTGAACGATTACTTTATCGCGTCTAGTTTGTGACGTCATTCATTACTGTTTTTTCAGAATTTTTCCCACTGCATCTGGTAGATTACATAGTTCCCACTGAACGATTACTTTATCGCGCCTAGTTTGTGACGTCATTCATTACTGTTTTTTCAGAATTTTCCCCACTGCATCTGGTAGATTACATAGTTCCCACTGAACGATTACTTTATCGCGCCTAGTTTGTGACGTCATTCATTACTGTTTTTTCAGAATTTTCCCCACTGCATCTGGTAGATTACATAGTTCCCACTGAACGATTACTTTATCGCGCCTAGTTTGTGACGTCATTCATTACTGTTTTTTCAGAATTTTTCCCACTGCATCTGGTAGATTACATAGTTCCCACTGAACGATTACTTTATCGCGCCTAGTTTGTGACGTCATTCATTACTGTTTTTTTTTCAGAATTTTTCCCACTGCATCTGGTAGATTACATAGTTCCCACTGAACGATTACTTTATCGCGCCTAGTTTGTGACGTCATTCATTACTGTTTTTTCAGAATTTTTCCCACTGCATCTGGTAGATTACATAGTTCCCACTGAACGATTACTTTATCGCGCCTAGTTTGTGACGTCATTCATTACTGTTTTTTTAGAATTTTTCCCACTGCATCTGGTAGATTACATAGTTCCCACTGAACGATTACTTTATCGCGCCTAGTTTGTGACGTCATTCATTACTGTTTTTTCAGAATTTTTCCCACTGCATCTGGTAGATTACATAGTTCCCACTGAACGATTACTTTATCGCGCCTAGTTTGTGACGTCATTCATTACTGTTTTTTCAGAATTTTCCCCACTGCATCTGGTAGATTACATAGTTCCCACTGAACGATTACTTTATCGCGCCTAGTTTGTGACGTCATTCATTACTGTTTTTTCAGAATTTTTACCACTGCATCTGGTAGATTACATAGTTCCCACTGAACGATTACTTTATCGCGCCTAGTTTGTGACGTCATTCATTACTGTTTTTTTCAGAATTTTTCCCACTGCATCTGGTAGATTACATAGTTCCCACTGAACGATTACTTTATCGCGCCTAGTTTGTGACGTCATTCATTACTGTTTTTTCAGAATTTTCCCCACTGCATCTGGTAGATTACATAGTTCCCACTGAACGATTACTTTATCGCGCCTAGTTTGTGACGTCATTCATTACTGTTTTTTCAGAATTTTCCCCACTGCAGCTGGTAGATTACATAGTTCCCACTGAACGATTACTTTATCGCGTCTAGTTTGTGACGTCATTCATTACTGTTTTTTCAGAATTTTTCCCACTGCATCTGGTAGATTACATAGTTCCCACTGAACGATTACTTTATCGCGCCTAGTTTGTGACGTCATTCATTACTGTTTTTTCAGAATTTTCCCCACTGCATCTGGTAGATTACATAGTTCCCACTGAACGATTACTTTATCGCGCCTAGTTTGTGACGTCATTCATTACTGTTTTTTCAGAATTTTCCCCACTGCATCTGGTAGATTACATAGTTCCCACTGAACGATTACTTTATCGCGCCTAGTTTGTGACGTCATTCATTACTGTTTTTTCAGAATTTTTCCCACTGCATCTGGTAGATTACATAGTTCCCACTGAACGATTACTTTATCGCGCCTAGTTTGTGACGTCATTCATTACTGTTTTTTTTTCAGAATTTTTCCCACTGCATCTGGTAGATTACATAGTTCCCACTGAACGATTACTTTATCGCGCCTAGTTTGTGACGTCATTCATTACTGTTTTTTCAGAATTTTTCCCACTGCATCTGGTAGATTACATAGTTCCCACTGAACGATTACTTTATCGCGCCTAGTTTGTGACGTCATTCATTACTGTTTTTTCAGAATTTTTCCCACTGCATCTGGTAGATTACATAGTTCCAACTGAACGATTACTTTATCGCGCCTAGTTTGTGACGTCATTCATTACTGTTTTTTCAGAATTTTCCCCACTGCATCTGGTAGATTACATAGTTCCCACTGAACGATTACTTTATCGCGCCTAGTTTGTGACGTCATTCATTACTGTTTTTTCAGAATTTTCCCCACTGCATCTGGTAGATTACATAGTTCCCACTGAACGATTACTTTATCGCGCCTAGTTTGTGACGTCATTCATTACTGTTTTTTCAGAATTTTTCCCACTGCATCTGGTAGATTACATAGTTCCCACTGAACGATTACTTTATCGCGCCTAGTTTGTGACGTCATTCATTACTGTTTTTTCAGAATTTTCCCCACTGCATCTGGTAGATTACATAGTTCCCACTGAACGATTACTTTATCGCGCCTAGTTTGTGACGTCATTCATTACTGTTTTTTCAGAATTTTTACCACTGCATCTGGTAGATTACATAGTTCCCACTGAACGATTACTTTATCGCGCCTAGTTTGTGACGTCATTCATTACTGTTTTTTTCAGAATTTTTCCCACTGCATCTGGTAGATTACATAGTTCCCACTGAACGATTACTTTATCGCGCCTAGTTTGTGACGTCATTCATTACTGTTTTTTCAGAATTTTCCCCACTGCATCTGGTAGATTACATAGTTCCCACTGAACGATTACTTTATCGCGCCTAGTTTGTGACGTCATTCATTACTGTTTTTTCAGAATTTTCCCCACTGCAGCTGGTAGATTACATAGTTCCCACTGAACGATTACTTTATCGCGTCTAGTTTGTGACGTCATTCATTACTGTTTTTTCAGAATTTTTCCCACTGCATCTGGTAGATTACATAGTTCCCACTGAACGATTACTTTATCGCGCCTAGTTTGTGACGTCATTCATTACTGTTTTTTCAGAATTTTCCCCACTGCATCTGGTAGATTACATAGTTCCCACTGAACGATTACTTTATCGCGCCTAGTTTGTGACGTCATTCATTACTGTTTTTTCAGAATTTTCCCCACTGCATCTGGTAGATTACATAGTTCCCACTGAACGATTACTTTATCGCGCCTAGTTTGTGACGTCATTCATTACTGTTTTTTCAGAATTTTTCCCACTGCATCTGGTAGATTACATAGTTCCCACTGAACGATTACTTTATCGCGCCTAGTTTGTGACGTCATTCATTACTGTTTTTTCAGAATTTTCCCCACTGCATCTGGTAGATTACATAGTTCCCACTGAACGATTACTTTATCGCGCCTAGTTTGTGACGTCATTCATTACTGTTTTTTCAGAATTTTTCCCACTGCATCTGGTAGATTACATAGTTCCCACTGAACGATTACTTTATCGCGCCTAGTTTGTGACGTCATTCATTACTGTTTTTTTTTCAGAATTTTTCCCACTGCATCTGGTAGATTACATAGTTCCCACTGAACGATTACTTTATCGCGCCTAGTTTGTAACGTCATTCATTACTGTTTTTTTTTCGGAATTTTTCCCACTGCATCTGGTAGATTACATAGTTCCCACTGAACGATTACTTTATCGCGCCTAGTTTGTGACGTCATTCATTACTGTTTTTTCAGAATTTTCCCCACTGCATCTGGTAGATTACATAGTTCCCACTGAACGATTACTTTATCGCGCCTAGTTTGTGACGTCATTCATTACTGTTTTTTCAGAATTTTCCCCACTGCATCTGGTAGATTACATAGTTCCCACTGAACGATTACTTTATCGCGCCTAGTTTGTGACGTCATTCATTACTGTTTTTTCAGAATTTTTCCCACTGCATCTGGTAGATTACATAGTTCCCACTGAACGATTACTTTATCGCGCCTAGTTTGTGACGTCATTCATTACTGTTTTTTCAGAATTTTCCCCACTGCATCTGGTAGATTACATAGTTCCCACTGAACGATTACTTTATCGCGCCTAGTTTGTGACGTCATTCATTACTGTTTTTTCAGAATTTTCCCCACTGCATCTGGTAGATAACATAGTTCCCACTGAACGATTACTTACCGCGCCTAGTTTGTGACGTCATTCATTACTGTTTTTTCAGAATTTTCCCCACTGCATCTAGTAGATTACATAGTTCCCACTGAACGATTACTTTATCGCGCCTAGTTTGTGACGTCATTCATTACGGTTTTTTCAGAATTTTTCCCACTGCATCTGGTAGATTACATAGTTCCCACTGAACGATTACTTTATCGCGCCTAGTTTGTGACGTCATTCATTACTGTTTTTTCAGAATTTTTCCCACTGCATCTGGTAGATTACATAGTTCCCACTGAACGATTACTTTATCGCGTCTAGTTTGTGACGTCATTCATTACTGTTTTTTCAGAATTTTTCCCACTGCATCTGGTAGATTACATAGTTCCCACTGAACGATTACTTTATCGCGCCTAGTTTGTGACGTCATTCATTACTGTTTTTTCAGAATTTTCCCCACTGCATCTGGTAGATTACATAGTTCCCATTGAACGATTACTTTATCGCGCCTAGTTTGTGACGTCATTCATTACTGTTTTTTCAGAATTTTTCCCACTGCATCTGGTAGATTACATAGTTCCCACTGAACGATTACTTTATCGCGCCTAGTTTGTGACGTCATTCATTACTGTTTTTTTTTTTTCAGAATTTTTCCCACTGCATCTGGTAGATTACATAGTTCCCACTGAACGATTACTTTATCGCGCCTAGTTTGTGACGTCATTCATTACTGTTTTTTCAGAATTTTCCCCACTGCATCTGGTAGATTACATAGTTCCCACTGAACGATTACTTTATCGCGCCTAGTTTGTGACGTCATTCATTACTGTTTTTTCAGAATTTTCCCCACTGCATCTGGTAGATTACATAGTTCCCACTGAACGATTACTTTATCACGCCTAGTTTGTGACGTCATTCATTACTGTTTTTTCAGAATTTTTCCCACTGCATCTGGTAGATTACATAGTTCCCACTGAACGATTACTTTATCGCGTCTAGTTTGTGACGTCATTCATTACTGTTTTTTCAGAATTTTTCCCACTGCATCTGGTAGATTACATAGTTCCCACTGAACGATTACTTTATCGCGCCTAGTTTGTGACGTCATTCATTACTGTTTTTTCAGAATTTTCCCCACTGCATCTGGTAGATTACATAGTTCCCACTGAACGATTACTTTATCGCGCCTAGTTTGTGACGTCATTCATTACTGTTTTTTCAGAATTTTCCCCACTGCATCTGGTAGATTACATAGTTCCCACTGAACGATTACTTTATCGCGCCTAGTTTGTGACGTCATTCATTACTGTTTTTTCAGAAATTTTCCCACTGCATCTGGTAGATTACATAGTTCCCACTGAACGATTACTTTATCGCGCCTAGTTTGTGACGTCATTCATTACTGTTTTTTTCAGAATTTTTCCCACTGCATCTGGTAGATTACATAGTTCCCACTGAACGATTACTTTATCGCGCCTAGTTTGTGACGTCATTCATTACTGTTTTTTTCAGAATTTTTCCCACTGCATCTGGTAGATTACATAGTTCCCACTGAACGATTACTTTATCGCGCCTAGTTTGTGTCGTCATTCATTACTGTTTTTTCAGAATTTTCCCCACTGCATCTGGTAGATTACATAGTTCCCACTGAACGATTACCTTATCGCGCCTAGTTTGTGACGTCATTCGTTACTGTTTTTTCAGAATTTTTCCCACTGCATCTGGTAGATTACATAGTTCCCACTAAACGATTACTTTATCGCCCTAGTTTGTGACGTCATTCGTTACTGTTTTTTCAGAATTTTTCCCACTGCATCTGGTAGATTACATAGTTCCCACTGAACGATTAATTTATCGCGCCTAGTTTGTGACGTCATTCATTACTGTTTTTTCAGAATTTTCCCCACTGCATCAGGTAGATTACATAGTTCCCACTGAACGATTACTTTATCGCTCCTAGTTTGTGACGTCATTCATTACTGTTTTTTCAGAATTTTTCCCACTGCATCTGGTAGATTACATAGTTCCCACTGAACGATTACTTTATCGCGCCTAGTTTGTGACGTCATTCATTACTGTTTTTTCAGAATTTTTCCCACTGCATCTGGTAGATTACATAGTTCCCACTGAACGATTACTTTATCGCGCCTAGTTTGTGACGTCATTCATTACTGTTTTTTCAGAATTTTTCCCACTGCATCTGGTAGATTACATAGTTCCCACTGAACGATTACTTTATCGCGCCTAGTTTGTGACGTCATTCATTACTGTTTTTTCAGAATTTTTCCCACTGCATCTGGTAAATTACATAGTTCCCACTGAACGATTACTTTATCGCGCCTAGTTTGTGACGTCATTCATTACTGTTTTTTCAGAATTTTTCCCACTGCATCTGGTAGATTACATAGTTCCCACTGAACGATTACTTTATCGCGCCTAGTTTGTGACGTCATTCATTACTGTTTTTTCAGAATTTTTCCCACTGCATCTGGTAGATTACATAGTTCCCACTGAACGATTACTTTATCGCGCCTAGTTTGTGACGTCATTCATTACTGTTTTTTCAGAATTTTCCCCACTGCATCTGGTAGATTACATAGTTCCCACTGAACGATTACTTTATCGCGCCTAGTTTGTGACGTCATTCATTACTGTTTTTTCAGAAATTTTCCCACTGCATCTGGTAGATTACATAGTTCCCACTGAACGATTACTTTATCGCGCCTAGTTTGTGACGTCATTCATTACTGTTTTTTCAGAATTTTTCCCACTGCATCTGGTAGATTACATAGTTCCCACTGAACGATTACTTTATCGCGCCTAGTTTGTGACGTCATTCATTACTGTTTTTTCAGAATTTTTCCCACTGCATCTGGTAGATTACATAGTTCCCACTGAACGATTACTTTATCGCGCCTAGTTTGTGACGTCATTCATTACTGTTTTTTCAGAATTTTCCCCACTGCATCTGGTAGATTACATAGTTCCCACTGAACGATTACTTTATCGCGCCTAGTTTGTGACGTCATTCGTTACTGTTTTTTCAGAATTTTTCCCACTGCATCTGGTAGATTACATAGTTCCCACTAAACGATTACTTTATCGCGCCTAGTTTGTGACGTCATTCGTTACTGTTTTTTCAGAATTTTTCCCACTGCATCTGGTAGATTACATAGTTCCCACTGAACGATTACTTTATCGCGCCTAGTTTGTGACGTCATTCATTACTGTTTTTTCAGAATTTTCCCCACTGCATCTGGTAGATTACATAGTTCCCACTGAACGATTACTTTATCGCGCCTAGTTTGTGACGTCATTCATTACTGTTTTTTCAGAATTTTTCCCACTGCATCTGGTAGATTACATAGTTCCCACTGAACGATTACTTTATCGCGCCTAGTTTGTGACGTCATTCATTACTGTTTTTTCAGAATTTTTCCCACTGCATCTGGTAGATTACATAGTTCCCACTGAACGATTACTTTATCGCGCCTAGTTTGTGACGTCATTCATTACTGTTTTTTCAGAATTTTTCCCACTGCATCTGGTAGATTACATAGTTCCAACTGAACGATTACTTTATCGCGCCTAGTTTGTGACGTCATTCATTACTGTTTTTTCAGAATTTTCCCCACTGCATCTGGTAGATTACATAGTTCCCACTGAACGATTACTTTATCGCGCCTAGTTTGTGACGTCATTCATTACTGTTTTTTCAGAATTTTCCCCACTGCATCTGGTAGATTACATAGTTCCCACTGAACGATTACTTTATCGCGCCTAGTTTGTGACGTCATTCATTACTGTTTTTTCAGAATTTTTCCCACTGCATCTGGTAGATTACATAGTTCCCACTGAACGATTACTTTATCGCGCCTAGTTTGTGACGTCATTCATTACTGTTTTTTCAGAATTTTTCCCACTGCATCTGGTAGATTACATAGTTCCCACTGAACGATTACTTTATCGCGCCTAGTTTGTGACGTCATTCATTACTGTTTTTTCAGAATTTTCCCCACTGCATCTGGTAGATTACATAGTTCCCACTGAACGATTACTTTATCGCGCCTAGTTTGTGACGTCATTCATTACTGTTTTTTCAGAATTTTTACCACTGCATCTGGTAGATTACATAGTTCCCACTGAACGATTACTTTATCGCGCCTAGTTTGTGACGTCATTCATTACTGTTTTTTTCAGAATTTTTCCCACTGCATCTGGTAGATTACATAGTTCCCACTGAACGATTACTTTATCGCGCCTAGTTTGTGACGTCATTCATTACTGTTTTTTCAGAATTTTCCCCACTGCATCTGGTAGATTACATAGTTCCCACTGAACGATTACTTTATCGCGCCTAGTTTGTGACGTCATTCATTACTGTTTTTTCAGAATTTTCCCCACTGCAGCTGGTAGATTACATAGTTCCCACTGAACGATTACTTTATCGCGTCTAGTTTGTGACGTCATTCATTACTGTTTTTTCAGAATTTTTCCCACTGCATCTGGTAGATTACATAGTTCCCACTGAACGATTACTTTATCGCGCCTAGTTTGTGACGTCATTCATTACTGTTTTTTCAGAATTTTGCCCACTGCATCTGGTAGATTACATAGTTCCCACTGAACGATTACTTTATCGCGCCTAGTTTGTGACGTCATTCATTACTGTTTTTTCAGAATTTTCCCCACTGCATCTGGTAGATTACATAGTTCCCACTGAACGATTACTTTATCGCGCCTAGTTTGTGACGTCATTCATTACTGTTTTTTCAGAATTTTTCCCACTGCATCTGGTAGATTACATAGTTCCCACTGAACGATTACTTTATCGCGCCTAGTTTGTGACGTCATTCATTACTGTTTTTTTTTCAGAATTTTTCCCACTGCATCTGGTAGATTACATAGTTCCCACTGAACGATTACTTTATCGCGCCTAGTTTGTGACGTCATTCATTACTGTTTTTTTTTCGGAATTTTTCCCACTGCATCTGGTAGATTACATAGTTCCCACTGAACGATTACTTTATCGCGCCTAGTTTGTGACGTCATTCATTACTGTTTTTTCAGAATTTTCCCCACTGCATCTGGTAGATTACATAGTTCCCACTGAACGATTACTTTATCGCGCCTAGTTTGTGACGTCATTCATTACTGTTTTTTCAGAATTTTCCCCACTGCATCTGGTAGATTACATAGTTCCCACTGAACGATTACTTTATCGCGCCTAGTTTGTGACGTCATTCATTACTGTTTTTTCAGAATTTTTCCCACTGAACGATTACTTTATCGCGCCTAGTTTGTGACGTCATTCATTACTGTTTTTTCAGAATTTTCCCCACTGCATCTGGTAGATTACATAGTTCCCACTGAACGATTACTTTATCGCGCCTAGTTTGTGACGTCATTCATTACTGTTTTTTCAGAATTTTCCCCACTGCATCTGGTAGATAACATAGTTCCCACTGAACGATTACTTTATCGCGCCTAGTTTGTGACGTCATTCATTACTGTTTTTTCAGAATTTTCCCCACTGCATCTAGTAGATTACATAGTTCCCACTGAACGATTACTTTATCGCGCCTAGTTTGTGACGTCATTCATTACGGTTTTTTCAGAATTTTTCCCACTGCATCTGGTAGATTACATAGTTCCCACTGAACGATTACTTTATCGCGCCTAGTTTGTGACGTCATTCATTACTGTTTTTTCAGAATTTTTCCCACTGCATCTGGTAGATTACATAGTTCCCACTGAACGATTACTTTATCGCGCCTAGTTTGTGACGTCATTCATTACTGTTTTTTCAGAATTTTCCCCACTGCATCTGGTAGATTACATAGTTCCCACTGAACGATTACTTTATCGCGCCTAGTTTGTGACGTCATTCATTACTGTTTTTTCAGAATTTTTCCCACTGCATCTGGTAGATTACATAGTTCCCACTGAACGATTACTTTATCGCGCCTAGTTTGTGACGTCATTCATTACTGTTTTTTCAGAATTTTCCCCACTGCATCTGGTAGATTACATAGTTCCCACTGAACGATTACTTTATCGCGCCTAGTTTGTGACGTCATTCATTACTGTTTTTTCAGAATTTTCCCCACTGCATCTGGTAGATTACATAGTTCCCACTGAACGATTACTTTATCGCGCCTAGTTTGTGACGTCATTCATTACTGTTTTTTCAGAATTTTTCCCACTGCATCTGGTAGATTACATAGTTCCCACTGAACGATTACTTTATCGCGCCTAGTTTGTGACGTCATTCATTACTGTTTTTTTTTCAGAATTTTTCCCACTGCATCTGGTAGATTACATAGTTCCCACTGAACGATTACTTTATCGCGCCTAGTTTGTGACGTCATTCATTACTGTTTTTTTTTCGGAATTTTTCCCACTGCATCTGGTAGATTACATAGTTCCCACTGAACGATTACTTTATCGCGCCTAGTTTGTGACGTCATTCATTACTGTTTTTTCAGAATTTTCCCCACTGCATCTGGTAGATTACATAGTTCCCACTGAACGATTACTTTATCGCGCCTAGTTTGTGACGTCATTCATTACTGTTTTTTCAGAATTTTCCCCACTGCATCTGGTAGATTACATAGTTCCCACTGAACGATTACTTTATCACGCCTAGTTTGTGACGTCATTCATTACTGTTTTTTCAGAATTTTTCCCACTGCATCTGGTAGATTACATAGTTCCCACTGAACGATTACTTTATCGCGCCTAGTTTGTGACGTCATTCATTACTGTTTTTTCAGAATTTTCCCCACTGCATCTGGTAGATTACATAGTTCCCACTGAACGATTACTTTATCGCGCCTAGTTTGTGACGTCATTCATTACTGTTTTTTCAGAATTTTCCCCACTGCATCTGGTAGATAACATAGTTCCCACTGAACGATTACTTTATCGCGCCTAGTTTGTGACGTCATTCATTACTGTTTTTTCAGAATTTTCCCCACTGCATCTAGTAGATTACATAGTTCCCACTGAACGATTACTTTATCGCGCCTAGTTTGTGACGTCATTCATTACGGTTTTTTCAGAATTTTTCCCACTGCATCTGGTAGATTACATAGTTCCCACTGAACGATTACTTTATCGCGCCTAGTTTGTGACGTCATTCATTACTGTTTTTTCAGAATTTTTCCCACTGCATCTGGTAGATTACATAGTTCCCACTGAACGATTACTTTATCGCGCCTAGTTTGTGACGTCATTCATTACTGTTTTTTCAGAATTTTCCCCACTGCATCTGGTAGATTACATAGTTCCCACTGAACGATTACTTTATCGCGCCTAGTTTGTGACGTCATTCATTACTGTTTTTTCAGAATTTTCCCCACTGCATCTGGTAGATTACATAGTTCCCACTGAACGATTACTTTATCGCGCCTAGTTTGTGACTTCATTCATTACTGTTTTTTCAGAATTTTTCCCACTGCATCTGGTAGATTACATAGTTCCCACTGAACGATTACTTTATCGCGCCTAGTTTGTGACGTCATTCATTACTGTTTTTTCAGAATTTTTCCCACTGCATCTGGTAGATCATATAGTTCCCACTATCCTACCAAGATCCCTCTTGTAATAAACTCGGTAGATATGGCAATGCCAATTTAGCACGCGCTCTAAAAAATAAACGTGAGCGCGTGTTTTTAAAACCATGTAAGCACTCCAGTACCAAATTCAGTAGTAGAATCTCATGGTTCTATAGGAGATTTTTCGACCACGAAATCAGTAGCATCCACATTTTGTATCCAAGTCTATACTCTATGTTGGGGATAGCGGCCAATGATACATAACGTGTAGTTAATCATCACGCTAAAATTTAAATTGTTTAGCCATTTTACTAATTATTTCTAATTAACAACGAAACGGAAAGCAACGAAACTTTATATTTGGGTATTTTAAACGTACGCGCTTCGTTTAATAACAAAATTAAGGGCTGCAGTAACGAATAATTTGCACCTTACTCTTTAATTAATAAATGTTTAAATTTTAGCAATACATCAATTTACTTTTCTTTGCCGTAGAGGATTTGGTTTATAATCTGGCTAAAACTTTAAGGTTAAAATTCGCAAGGTCCTCCACCTTCTCAAATCACAAATATGGTCAAATTCTTTATGGGTCCATCCATAAACGTTTTTAAAGAAAGTCAAATATGCTAGACCTTGCGCGGCCTGTTTTTTTAATGAGTTGTAAGTTCTATTTTATTTGTTTAAAAACTAACAAGAAGACATTAACTCGGGGGTTAAGTAATTTGAAAGCTCCTAAAGGGAAAAGATTCAATGGCCATTCGTTTTTCCATGGCAACCAAAAATGTTTTTCACAACTCAAATTTAAACATTTTCTTCGTAAAATAGCATGAGAAAATCACAGTTTAAAAAATTAAAAACATTAAATTTTGGGCAAAACAATCGAGTAAAATCGATAAAATTGGGTTGTATCAATTAAATACAATCCATGCTATTTGACGTAGAGAAAGTTTAAACTTGAGTTGTGAAAAACATTTTTCGTTGACGTAGAGAAAGTTTAAACTTGAGTTGTGAAAAACATTTTTCGTTGACGTAGAGAAAGTTTAAACTTGAGTTGTGAAAAACATTTTTCGTTGACGTAGAGAAAGTTTAAACTTGAGTTGTGAAAAACATTTTTCGTTGACGTAGAGAAAGTTTAAACTTGAGTTGTGAAAAACATTTTTCGTTGACGTAGAGAAAGTTTAAACTTGAGTTGTGAAAAACATTTTTCGTTGACGTAGAGAAAGTTTAAACTTGAGTTGTGAAAAACATTTTTCGTTGACATGGCAAAACGAATGGCCATTGCAATATTTTCATTTGGGAGCTATCAAGGTACTCAACTCCCGAGTTTGAAAAAAAATCGGGGGGAAACATCTCAGGATGTCTCCTTGTAAGTTAAAATATAAATAAAATGAGGAGTTACAAAAGGATGAAATCGACCCTTAGTTGCTTCGGGCTAATATAGTTCTGTCTCGGAAATCTAGTCATTTTGCTAGGCCTTGCTATCGGGCTTATCGTCCCATTTGATCCTGTTTCGTACTTCCTAAAAACCTTAAATATAATATTTATGTGTAGGCAGAAACCTCTAATATATTTCAAGGAAATAGATGACTTCGCATAAAATAATGATTTTGAAATTTAATAACAAGCGCCTTCGTCATTTGGCTAGGATTAAACAACTAAATAGATGACTTCGTTAGTTTAATAACAAGTTTCTTCGTACTTTGGATCATATCAAAGAGTAGCATGTTTTTAAACAAGAAAAAATATGACTTCGCATAAAGTTTTTTTAATTGAAAAATTATTTTCTTCGTCGTTTGCCTAAGATGAAAATGTAGTTTCTTTTCGTACCAACCAAATAAATGTTAAATTAATAAGAACTACCTATAGATATATATATATATTAACCTATATATTAACCTATATATATATTATATACCACTCTAACCAAATAGATGTCTTCGTAAAAACATTTTTTTTAATTTATTAATAATCTTCTTCATTTGGTTAAATCAAAGTGTAGTTTCTTTTAGCTCCATTAAAATAGATGACTTCTAAAAAAACATTTCATTGAATTTAGCCATAACTTCTTTGACATTTGGCTAAGATCTAAGTGTAGTTTCGTTTCATCGTAACAAAGTAAATGACTTCTTAAAAACTTTTATTTTAATTTAACAAATAACTTCTTTGACATTTGGCTAAGATCTAAGTGTAGTTTCGTTTCATCGTAACAAAGTAAATGACTTCTTAAAAACTTTTATTTTAATTTAACAAATAACTTCTTTGACATTTGGCTAAGATCAAAATGTGGTTTCTTTTCACACCAACAAAATAGACGACGTCGCATAAGTCAGTTGTTTTTTTTTAATTTAATAATAATCAACTTCGTCATTTGGCTAAGATGAAAGTGTAGTTTATCTTCGCCCTAACAAAATAAATGAGTGTTGTATCTTTTCCATATCCCGTCACGTCCACCATTAAAACTGGATCGATCTTTCCGATACATAGTAGATATATCGTGGATTCAACTAAATCCTAGTATCTATAGCCAGAAGCAAAAACGAGACAAAACCAATGAAAAATCTAGATCCGGGGGGCATATGACAGAAACACACGTATAATAGCAGTAGCCCCGGAGAAGAAAACTAAAAGGAAAGTAGAAAAAAAACAACCAAAAAAGGGTTGGTTTTCCCTACATAGTATATCCATTGGTCCTAGAGTCCGAGGTCTGTAAGCAACAGTGAGGCAATTACTGTGGCGAGGAACCCGATAAAAAAACCCAGAAGAAGCCGAGCTGATCCGCCTTCAAAATTGAGACTATTATTTCCACGCAGAACCTTCCCCCCCCCCCATCAAATTCCTCTTCACTGTTTCTTTTTTCGTCGCAACTGGCCATAGCCCGAGTCGACCCTCAACCAACAATTGGCCAAGAGACTAAAGGAGAAAGGTACCAATCTTACTATACCTCCCAAACGAATGTGGCTCTCTTCTAGCATCGCGATACATCTAACGGCTGGTTATCACTAGGGCGAAAACGCCACAACGGTGAGAGTCGACGCAAAAATATTGCATTAGGCCTAACGGAAAGTTTTCGCGTCGACGTTCACCGTCGCGGAGTTTTTGTCCTAATGAAAACAAGTCTGTATATAGTTTTTTGTTTGCGTTCTTTATCCACGGACTCTCGATAATTGCGGATTGTCGTTGTTCCGAGAGAGAGAGAGAGACTGGCCCCCGGGCAATACCGAAATAGAGAGTCCGAGCCCCCCCCCCCCCCCCATTGCCAATGAAAAGGAACAAAGAACTGGGGGGGTGGGCTGAAGAGGGGGTGGAATATCCGGCACGTCGAATGAGAGAAAGGAAACAATGCCCCCAAAAGCAAATCGAACTCGCGGGGACAATGGCGTCGCCGCTGATGCAACGGGACCAGGGTACCATGGTCGTGGTTTAGTCCCTCCAAGAAAGTAGCCTCCGAGTTCGACCGCTAATGAATTCGATTAGGTCCCTATTTCTTAGTTTCCTCTTTCTTACCTAAGCTAACGCGAGGGGGGATGGTCGCAGGATAGACGAGCTAATGAAACGCTAGTGCACAGAGAGATGAGGGCGGCTTAAGGGACCGTGATAGCCGCTTGATAAGAAATGCCCTGGTTCCCCTCTCTAATGCTAATAGGATTTGGAATAATCAGCGCCTAGAGACCCCTCGCCCAACCACCCAGACCCCCTCCTTCGCGCGATAACAATCGAGTTTCAAGCGTTATTAATTTCCAATTTATATTAAAATGGTTGCTTGTGGTATCTTGTAAATTAACTTATCCTTATACACTGGATAGTAGCGTTGCCAGAAACTTCAGTAGGGATAAAATTATTATTTATTATCATGTTTTTTGAACACTACAAAAATGACATAGTAACACCATTAAAATTGTTATTGTACTCTTGTAGGTGGAATGTAACTTTCAAAAAGGCATTTTAACACCTTTATAGGTGTTATTTATCTCTTACCAAGTGAATTTACACCTTTGAAAGTCTGATTTTACACCTTTAACAGTCTGATTTTACACCTTTAAAAGTCTGATTTTACACCTTTAAAAGTCTGATTTTACACCTTTAAAAGTCTGATTTTACACCTTTAAAAGTGTGATTTTACTCTTTATACGAACCTATTTACACCTCTTGAGGTGTGATTCAACTCTCATCAGGTACAATTTTATCTTTTAAAGTGCGAATTTACACCTTTAAGAGTGTTATTTTATTCTTTGAAATGGCTTATTTACACCTCTAAAGGTTACTTTTAACTCCTTCACGGGTGTGATTTTACTCTTGAAATGGGTGTATTAACACCTTTAAAGGTGTGATTTAAAGCTTACAAGTTGCAAAATGACTATTTAAAGGTGTGTTATTACACGGTTATTGGAAATATTTTGTGTCATAAACAAAGAATGATAAATAAGTGTTTAAATAGTGTGGAAAAGCAGTTTTAAATCTCATTTTTTACACCGTATTTTTAAGACAAAAATCTTGAGGGTGTTAATACGGGGTTTGATTTGTGTAATAAAACGCCCCTAGCAGTGTAAAATTTCGACTCATGAAAAAGTGTACAAATAGTGTTAAAACGGTTTGAAGCAACACCCCAATTTCTTAGAGTGTATAGAAAGCAGCGTCGTTTTGGGAAACGCTGTTTCAACAAAATACGGTTTAGAGAACCGCCGCTATGACAAAGCGCCGTTTGAACAATTTGTTGTTTTGAGAAACGCTGTATAAAGAAACGCTGTTATGACAAAGCGCTATTTTGACAAAACGCTGATTTGAAAAACGCTGTTTTGGAAAATGCTGATTAAACAAATGCTGTTTAGGAAAGCGCTGTAAATCCCTTTAAACCGGTGGCCGGGTTACAATGCGTGATTTTAAATTGTAAAGTCATTTTTAAATTTAAATTTATCAGCTAGGCTAATACCCAAAGCACCACCTTAGGCCCAAGTCATCTAGCGACTTATAATGTCTTTACAAAAATTAAAAATTATTAATACATTATTATGTTTTAAATCATGATTTTTAGGACACCCTGCAATAAAGTGACCTGCATCTCGGGAAACCTCTAAAATTCCAACGACAGCGTTCCACGTTAAAGGGGAACGGTCAAGCTTTAACCAGTTAGATGGCCCTATAGCCCATTAAAAACTAAAATTTATGGCGAAAACCGCGTCAAAAAATATTGAGTGGTTAATTTTTAATAAAATAAATAAATTTCGGGGAATCGAAAAGCGGGCGTCCGTCGCGACACCTGGTGAGAAGACGGTGAGGCAGAAAAACAACGTAAAAGCGCGCGCTGCTGAATACGCGAAAAATTGGTTTTGCACTAGCGGTGCGTTCGAGTTATAAGAGACCTAAGCCTAAATTGCGCGATTTTAAAAGTAAGAATAGTTCGCAAATCACTCGTACGGGGTTAGGGGCGCTGGCGGCAGCCCCTAAGATGGCGGCGAAAATTCAAACCCAAACACCTGGCGTTATTTTTCGTTTCAACTTTTTGGGCCAAAAGCTATTTTTTCAAGACAAAAAAAGTATATTGAACGTCTTGTTAATCTTTTGATACGGAAATAAGGCCATATTTGGAAAAGCTTGGCCGTTCCACTTTAATAGCCGCCGTCAGTTCCGTTAATTTAGTTTGCTTAAAATTCATTGATATTTTTAGCATAGGAAAAATCTAAGATAACCATCAGCAGCGTAGAAATTGAGTTATGAATGTGGTGAGGGCTCTAGGCTAGATCAAAGATAATTTTATTCTCGGAAATCGGGTCCTAGGCATAGTAGCGTACCTACAGTTTTTGGGCACTCTCCCCTCACCCTTAATACACCTGAAATGATAAGGGCCCCCTTAACTTCAAGGGCCTGCTGTACCGTCGCTTCACCACTGCCTACGCCCTGTCCTAACAAATCAATTGGATACCCGGGAACCGCTAGTTAACAAAATAATAAAAAATACGATGACCAAGATAAGTTTAATTGAATCGAAAGAAACAGGGCCGGATTAACCAATAGGCCGAATAGGCCTGCGCCTAGGGCACCAAGCCTACAAGGGGCACCAAGAGGGTTCGAAAAAACAAAGTACAAAACTTTAATCATTTGCTTTTCACAAAATATTTTCCGGAGTAATTTTAGTAAATGCGTCCACCCCTATGAACCAAAAACGTTTGATTGTCACATTCTCTGACGGACTGCCGTCTAGCCCCTGACGTCTGACGACATACTAAATCTGGCAGCAAAATTAATTTTCCTTCCATTTCTCAATTATAAATTGAGGAAGCGGGGCACCAAAATTAACTTGGGCCTAGGGCCCAATAAAGTCTTAATCCGGCCCTGGAAAGAAATAATCAAAGGCATAATTATGTCTGATGCTGAACTGAATTTGTTGCGTTACCTGAACATTGTGAGTCGTAAATTACATAATATGTAATTGATCGCTTTAAAGGGAAAAGAACCTCAGGTATTTGGTGTGGAACATCAACATTTCCAACATTACCCGCTTCCTCGTATGGGTTTAGATATATTGGCGCTATATTGCTAAAATTGTATGGCATCTTCTATAAATAAGTATACGTATAGAGTGTGAACTTCCATATTTACTTTGGATCAAGGAATTTATCATTTTGGCCAACAGGTTCCAAAATAAATCATAGCAGACTATACTTTTCGATATAGTTTATACTTCCTTTAACCCTGAGCTCTTTCAGCGATGGATTAGATTTTTGCTCTCCGAGATGGACTCCAAGATCACCTGAGCTATTTCAGAGGATTTTTTCTGTGTCGTTTCATCATGGAGCGAGTATACCAGACCACTGTATCGAGCCTAGAAGAGAATGGTTGGTTGATGCTTTCCGTCTTGTACGTTTCCATCTACGCTCTATACCATTTTCCAAAATATTTTTCTACCGGTGACGAAATTAAATTTTTGAAATCTCGAAAGGTTTTGAAATTTGAAAATTTAATAGTAAGTATATCTATACAATTTACCAAATTCTAGGCTGAACACTTTTTGAGATTAAAGTGTTGGTTGCACGAAATTTTAGCTATGGCTAATTAATGATTCATTAGAAAGAGCAAACATTTTATAGCAAGTACAGAAAATTTAATAAAAATCGGTTAAGTGGTCTTTGAACTATTATAAAAAGAAGTCGAAATGGTGGAAATCGAGTTTTTCGGCGAGTTTCCAGACTTTTAAAATTCTTCTCGGCACCCATGACGTCAGAAAATGCGAAGCGTTTCATTGGCTAATTGTCTGTAATACATTTCTTTACATCTGGGACTAAAAGCAGGTTGATTTAACACCCAGGAAAAAGTCCTACGCAGTAGTAATTGAAATAGAAACCGAAGGCTCCTTGTAAATGCTTTTTAAAATGTCGGGTCGCGCGCGCCGCGTAGCGCGCGCGTAAAGAAAATTTTTTTATTTCGATAATAAGCCTAATATTATGATTAACAAGATGTCACGGACATTTAAGTACACACAATCCCACTTAATAAACCCAAGAGGAATGTTATCGGAAAAGAATTATTCGAGTTACCTGGTTTTGAAAATAAGGTGGCGAAACGCGAACACTTTAATGTAAATTTATTTTTAAAAAAACCAAGTTTTTCGAGTTACCTGGTTTTGGGAATAAGGTAGCGAACAAGTTTTTCGAATTACCTGGTTTTGGAAATAAGGTGGCGAAACGCGAACACGTTCATTTAAATTAATTTTTATAAAAACCAAGTTTTTCGAGTTACCTGGTTTTGGAAATAAGGTGGCGAAACGCGAACACGTTCATTTAAATTCATTTTTATAAAAACCAAGTTTTTCGAGTTACCTGGTTTTGGAAATAAGGTGGCGAAACGCGAACACGTTCATTTAAATTAATTTTTATAAAAACCAAGTTTTTCGAGTTACCTGGTTTTGGAAATAAGGTCCAAGTTTTTTGAGTTACCTGGTTTTGGAAATAAGGTGGCGAAACGCGAACACGTTCATTTAAATTAATTTTTATAAAAACCAAGTTTTTCGAGTTACCTGGTTTTGGAAATAAGGTCCAAGTTTTTCGAGTTACCTGGTTTTGGAAATAAGGTCCAAGTTTTTCGAGTTACCTGGTTTTGGAAATAAGGTAGCGAAACGCGAACGAGTTAGATGGCACCGGTATCACGAAATTCAAATATGACAATCGACCAAAAACACTAAAGTGGGCAAATGCCCCACTTCTAGGGCTCCGACCCCAAAAATTACGAAAATCCCGTCGAGGCTATAATAGTGCCTACCGATAGAGATATCAATCGCCTTTGTACCACTAACGTACCGCGAGCAATCGTGTGTACGGCAGCTGGTCAAAAAAATATTTAGTAGCACACTTATGCTTAACTTCTGGGCATAACAAATATTTAGGGTCACACTTATTTTTTACGCGCCTGTTCATATGTTATTCTTATTGCAGGCAGGCTTTCAATGGAATGCGAATATAGCTTCAGCGCGTAAAGAATTCAGGTATGACGCGAAATGGCTAATTAACTCACTTAAAATTAACTTTTTCCAACGCGGCTGCAACCTAAGCTGGAATTGGCCTAGAAGTAACAAAACTGGTGATTTTTGATCAAATCTTACTTACCTACTTCCTGTCGTACGACGTGCGTAAAAAGGGCGTTAAACGTGCGTAAAACGTTGGGGGTCACACTTATTGTTACTTCTGGGAACACGTTGAAAGCTCGGCGCGAACGGCCTTGAAAAATGCGAGAGGGAAACTGGCGTTTAGAACTCTATAGACACGCGGATTTACCATGTCGGAAGTTGCGGGGGTCCGTATACGCTGTCCAAAAAACCTCACTTAGAATTAAAATTAAGCAACGTAATTGCAAATCTAGGTTTAAGGGAAACCACGGCTATTCAAAAATATAACTCTCATGAAAATCGGACTTAAATTAAAGAACGTTATGTAGACTTTTAGGCGAAAATATAAAACCGCGAAAATTGGGGTCCCGTAAATTAACCAGGAAACTATACTTAAATTTAATATTTACTGATATAACTGAAGTTGTATATCCGCTGAATCCTAACCTAACCAAAAATAGTTTTTTAACGTTATCGGACTTAATTTTAAATAAAATATCAACCACACAAAGCGAAACCACAAAAAATAGAAAATTGGGCATTTGCCCAACTTCTCGGGCTCCGATCCCAAAATTACGAAAATCCCGTCGAGGCTATAATAGTGCCTATCGATTGAGATATCAATCGCCTTTGTACCACTAACGTACCGCGAGCAATCGTGTGTACGGCAGCGGCGGCGGCGGCGGCTACACAGTAGGTTATCGTAATACACACAAATCCCTAAGGATTGTGTGTAAAAACCGCTGGTTTGAAAACTTCTACAAGTAAACAGAATCCCTCCACTTCAGTTCCTTCTATTATAGGAATAAAACTACAGCTTTGATTTGCCACAAATTGCTCGTGCTACGGAAGAGAGAAATTCGCCGAAAATTTCAGGATTTTGGGGAGCGAAAAAGGTCAGTTTCGGACTCAAAGTTAATACACTTAGGCTTGGAAATTTGTTTCGACAATGACATTTTTGGAAAGAGAACGTCCTGGGCTTCAAAACAAGCCCGCATTCATTCGTATTTATTACTATCGATTTTTCGTGCAATCAACACTTTGAAGTAGCCTGTATACGTTTGTATACAAAAAATAATAATTCTTGCGATGGGAAAAATTGAAGAAGTGGAAATATTATTGAAACAAGTGAGCGAAAACGAAATTATTGAAGCGACGAAATTGTGACCTCTGGTGGTGGTGGATGGTACTGTACCCATCTTGGAAATGAGAATATGGTAGAAATAGAGAGAGCGAAAACTGCCGTTGGCAATCTCGGCAATGGGAAAAGCAAATAAAGGCTTCGAGACGCTCTCTGTCCCTCGATCGGCCATTGTCCGCGGATATTGAGAGGAGGGAGGAGCTGGAAATAGAACGGATTCTACCCGAGATTAAGTTTGGCGCGGAAAAGATTGCCCCTCATTGTTTTCATCCCTGAATCCCTTTACACGCGTACTCTCAATACACTCGCCTTAAAATACAAAGAATGGGAGCTCTGCAAACCGACAAACAATGCACTTGATCAAATAAATAAGTACTCGTACTTTTATCCGAATACTTGACAACAATGGTTAGCGCGGCCAACTCGGAACAATTCCAACACCGAACACTTTTTGTTTCACAAAAACATATATTTAATATCGGTATAGTTTTCTGAAATGGCATTTGAAAACTCAACGAGCGAGTCAAAGCATTTGGCTACTTAACAGATATCTTGACTCCTAAATATTAAGGAAAGATACATTGTTACGGGAAACTTTGACTCCTAAGAATTTGTTGAACGCCAGTAGATGATTTTACAATTTATCCCTAAAACTACAAAGAAATTAGGTAATTTTTCCGGTTAAACCAAAATGTATGCTCAGTGACTAGTAATAATATTCGGATAGGAGAGCACCAGATCCTGCTTCGAACACGGCTAACTAGGAATAATTATAATACTGACCTCTTTTGGTTTTAGAAAAACGTATTTTAATATTTTGTAGCCTTGTAAATAAAAAATATACTTATATCTGCAATATGAACTCTTCGGGTCTCGAAGTCAGGTATATAAATACTTCACGTTTGATTTCCATTAATAAAAGAAAAAAAATCGTTGACGAACACCTAACCAAAAATTATTTTTGTTAAAAGGGGAACTGTCACCACTCTAAAATTGGTTAAAAACCATTTAAATGGATAGAGGACGTCCGAAAATGGTTATACAAAAAATTTCATGTTAATATTTCCAGTATTTCATTTATTATTAGCAACCAAATTTCGTGTTTTATCCTCCCGACTCGAGAAACTCAGAGCCGCTTGGTTGAACCTACCTGCAGCGCCATCTCGTGAACGAAATATTATTTTATCCGGTTTTATCGTTTTTCAGTCGGTACTGTCGTCTGCTACGACATTCTCCTTGGCTTTTCAACCGAGTTATACTCGTAGATTGGGTATGTATGGAATAGAGCGCTTGATTAAAATAGCATTTGTTAAAAAAGCGTTTTCAAAAGCGCGTTTTTCAAAACAACATTTTGTTGAAACGGCACTTTGTTAAAACAGCGGTTGTTGAAATAGTGTTTCTCATTACAGCGGTTTGTCGAAAGAACGTTTTGTTAAGTCGGCGTCAAAACAGCTTTTTCCATAAACAGCGTTTCTAAAGTAAGCGTTTCTAAAGTAAGCGTTTCTCAAGTTAGCGATTTTGAAACAGCCGTTATGAATGGACGATGGAAAATGTATAACATACATATGAACTTCAGGGGTTAGGTTAGGTTAGGTTAGGTTTGGTTAGGTTAGGTTAGGTTATGTTAGGTTAGGTTATTTTGCAATACTAACTATCGGCAGAAACCATTAGGTAATGAAATTTGCCGAAATTCCAGAAAAATATGTATTACAATAGGCCTATATTATTAGTGCTATAGAAAGCAGCGCCGTTTTGGGAAACGCTGTTTCGACAAAATACGGTTTTGAGAACCACCGCTATGACAAAGCGCCGTTTGAACAATTTGTGGTTTTGGGAAACGCTGTATAAAGAAACGCTGTTATGACAAAGCGCCGTTTGAACAATTTGTGGTTTTGGGAAACGCTGTATAAAGAAACGCTGTTATGACAAAGTGCTATTTCGACAAAACGCTGTTTTGGAAAATGCTGATTAAACCATTGCTGTTTAGGAAAACGCTGTAGTCTCTACAAATCTGTAGATTGTAGTTTATCGTGTTTTTAAATTGCCTTACACGCCGCACTTTCTCAAATTATTGCCGCTTCATTCTTTTGGCGCTGCACGTAGGTTCTACCGCGATTTCTGATATTTTTGAAGCCGTTTGATGTAGGTTGCGGACAAAGTAGCGTAACTTTTTAAATACTTTTCCAATAACTATAAAATTTCAGGAACATAATCATTAATATATTTTCTATCATTCTGTGAAAAAACCTCGTAAATTTTGGTTTTGGTGACAATTCCCCTTTAAAGTTGGTTTTCTGTCGGCCACCTGGGATAAGGAATAAAAATCCCCAGATTCTTTAAAAGAAAAGGCTATTTGAAGTTTATATAGGTACTTGCAAAAATAATTGTTAAAACGACAAAAACGCTATTAATATGGGCCGGAGTTTGGGTGTTTTGTCTCCCGAGGCGATAACTAATACTAGATTTCTCAAAGAATGACGAAATTTTATCTATACATAAATGAAATGAAAAGAGACTTAAAACGATTTTAAAATTCACAATTTATGTATTTAAAAAAATCCAACGTTTCGGAGGAACTGTTCCTCCTTCCTCGGGGATTTTTAGATAAATAAATAAATTGTGAATTTTAAAACCGTTTTAAGTCTCTTTTCATTTAGTTTTTCACAATGTGCTTCTCTTCACTTCTACACATAAATGGATAACCATTTCTTTGATTTAATTCTGTAACGTAATTTGACAAACTTTACAATAAAATTAAGCACCTTTATAATGGTTTGATTCGTGCAAAGTACATGTTTTTTTTTCTTTAGCGATGGTCCATCTAACTAATCAGGGGTGAGATATGTGTTACGGCCACGCCCACGTGGTGATACTTGGCCGAATCTATTGTTGTAAGTTCGAAAAGTTTCCGCTCGGAATGTTTTCTGCAGGAAATGACCGAGGCCTTTTTTTCGGAATATTTTCCATATTTTTTTGAAAAAAATAAAAAACGTTTTCATTCCACAATTAGTCTAACATTGTTTGCAAATTTAAAAAAGCGTAATTTTCTAAAAGTAAAACTAAACGTCTAGACTAGCTTTAATCTGATTAACAATGTAATTATATTAATGTTTTGTAGTATGTTTGCTGTTATTAGACATTTTATATCGATAAAAAGTTAAAAACATTAAAAACCCTTAAAAAGTAATTTATATTAATAAAGTTTTTAGTGACTTGCACAGATATACTTATTTTTAAAAAGAGAACAACGAATTTTTAAAGTGCACAAGAAATTTTATTTTAAAACATTCTTCACCCGACTAGTTTCGGACACGTTATCGGGCCGTCATCAGGGGGATTGGCGGAACCTATACTGGAAATTTTCTGCATTTTATTTTTCCGGAAAATTAACCACATTAGGGGAATCTATACAACTAAATCCTTGTTAATTAGTATTACTTTTAACATTAATTGCTGTATAAGCCTCGTTGACACCTAGCAAAATTATCGTTCCGATTATGAAGTTTACACAAAAGACGCGAGTAAACTGTGTGTATAACTTGCAAGTAAAACGCTTGCACAATAAAAAACTGACGTTTACATCGAATTAATAATGTCAAATTATTGAATCCGAATAGAGCTTGGGGGAACTGATAAATTAACTGCCAAAATTTCGATTAATCATAAAATTTCGGTTAGCTGTGTATTTATGGATATTATTCGCTAATACTATGAACGTTGATATGGGGCTGCAAAAAGCCTATTTTACTCTTTTTACCCTAAAACGTATTATTCGCCTGTTCCTACTCCTCCTCTAAAGCTAAATCAGAATTTTTCAGCTAAAATGGCCAATACCCCAAGTCAAACTATTCTCCAACACCGAATTGAAGTAAAAGGACGTCTTAGGGTTACTCTTCTTAGCCTCCTCCAAAATCACCTTAATGTCCAATATTTATCGTACCTTAATGTCCAATATTTATCGTACCTTAATGTCCAATATTTATCGTACCTTAATGTCCAATATGTATCGTACCTTAATGTCCAATATTTATCGTACCTTAATGTCCAATATGTATCGTACCTTAATGTCCAATATTTATCGTACCTTAATGTCCAATATGTATCGTACCTTAATGTCCAATATTTACCGTAACTTAATGTCCAATATGTATCGTACCTTAATATCCAATATTTATCGTACCTAAATGTCGAATATTTATCGTACCATAATGTTCCATATTTATCGTACCTTAATGTCCAATATTTATCGTACCTTAAAGCAAGTGTCGGCTCTAGGTTAAGTAGCTCTTTTTTCAACAGATGTCGCTAGCGTCGAAATCAAAACAAGATGCTGAAGCTACATTTTGACTCAAAAGGCGGGACATAAAAGAATGCTTCGCGCTGATTGGCTCGTTTGTAAATTTGTCAATAACTTCAATTATAGTAATTGTTTACAATATATTTTATATGGGATATATAATTTAGGTTAAAGTTCACTAAGTAGAGTAAAAGTGGTCTAAATATAATACTCTATAATGGCTCTCTGACGACGTTATTGTTTCGCTATTTTGAATTTTAGCTTCCGTTCCCATTAAAAGATGGCTCCACGCTCTCCACGAAAGTAATTTTATTCGAAGATTCGGATAGATTCATGGCCATCTCTAATAACAGGGGCCTTTTCTTAATACAGGTGGCAATGATAGAGCCGACAGTTGCTTTAATGTACAATATTTATCGTACCTTAATGTACAATATGTATCGTACCTAGTCCAATATTTATCGTACCTTAATGTCCAATATTTATCGTACCATAATGTTCCATATTTATCGTACCTTAATGTCCAATATTTATCATACCTTAATGTTTAGTCTATACTATATATTTATTTAGTCTAATATACAGGTACTTGTATGGCGGATAAGATTGGCTGTATACAAGCTGACAAAATAAAGGAAGAAAAGTGGACCAGCGATTCTTCGGAGAAGCTTGTCCAATCCAAGCACGTCTATTGGGGCCATCGAATGATTGAATAAAGACTTTTAGGCCCCACTTATATACGCGTATATAGACAGTATACGGTGGAGAAAGTCCAAGACGGAGAGAGAGGAATCCAAGCGGAATACAGGAGCCAGGCTCAGTTAAGTTTCCGCAGAGTTTCTGATCCGGTAGTCCAGGCACGCTCGCGCTAAACTTACAAGAACGACGCAACTTCGTACACGGTCACGACTGGCTTTTGTCGACGCCACCGCCGTCTTCTCGACGACCTTTTGGTCAGTATGTGAAAAAGAATAGATTTATAAGCCACGTTGGACAGTGGACCACGATGGAAAGTAAATGCCAAACTGAACTTTGCGGACTTCATTCTTGTCTATACCATTCACAGACTGACCGTCGAACAAAACTAAAAACCTTACTGACGTACATCAGTAAACCTTTTCTGTTGTTACCATATAGGTCATGTAGGTCATGTAGGCAACATTATCGGTTAGATGGTCAGCAACAGATGACGAGCGTTTAAACCAGGGGCGTAGGAACCGGGAGGGGCGGGGGGGGGGCAATGCCCCTCCCTTGAATTATGTTGGGAGGGGCAACTAATGTTATTGCCCCCTCCAACATTTTGGTCAGTTGAAATTTTCAAAAGGCTCAAATTATCATTTTAAAAGCATATACAGTTTATAGAACCTCAACTGTGTTTAAATTTCAGTCTTTTCCCGCCAATTTACATAGTAGTAAACAGTACACATGCATTCGGAGAAGCTACACCCAATTAAAAATTCAAAACCATTCTCCAGACCACTTTTCGTTTCTCTTTGCCCCCTCCAACTTCTAGAACGTTCCAACGCCCCTGGTTTAAACAACACGCGTGTATAAATTCATTCGGCAGTATTACGCAGGTAGGTCCACTAGAAATGGATAGTAAGTGATTCTTGGGCCCAGGCCCAGGTGAACTGAAAATTAAAAACATATGCTAACAAAAATTGTCGAGTCCAAGTTGAAGCAACTTGGTGTTAAGGCTCTGACATTTTATCGAGCATTTTATACAGTTAGCCAGAAGTGAGTTGCACCACAAAAAATATATATTTCAAGTATTTGTAGTCAACGGTAAAATCTGGACAAAAATTGGTCATTCATTTCTAAAACAATGCTTAAATAAGCAAAAACCGGGACTGTTGTGTTTGTGGGGAAAGTAAGAATGATAGAGTGATTGAACAATAATAATACTATTTAATAAATTGTTAAATCTGATACAGTAAATGAAAATGTCTATCTCGCTTGATCTCTCTCCCTGTTCTATTAAGTTTTAGTTTTACTTTGTTGTTGGGAGGTCAATGACCTTGATTGCAGAATGAGGCGCCATCTATACGATCAGGAATCCATAACGCTACTTGGAATGAATAACGGCTTCGATTCCCCGCCGTTGTGGCGGAACATAGTAGGCGGAGCTTATAAGCCTTTGTTTGTCACTGAATTTGACGTCATTTATGGCGGTATAAGCGTTCTAGCCCCTCCCACAAAATACCACAGGGGATATGGGGAGATACTCATTCCAAGTAGCGTTATGGATTCCTGATACGAAATATAAGTACTAATATACAGTTGCATGATATAGTATGCCATGAATATTATAGAATGTATAACAAGGGCAAAAATCGAGGGGTCTGACGTTTGAAAATTTTGCGAACGTGATTTTGAATCTCAAAGTTATTTCAGAAATCAGAAACTGATTTGGAGATTTTGGAACTGATTTTTGACAAAATTTCAGGATTTTAAAATTAATTTCAAGATTTATAAAATTATTTGTCTTCAGAGTGTACGGGTATTTGTAGGAATGTCAGTCGGGCATTTCAGAAATCACACAGAAATGACCGTTTCCAACTCATCCACTGAGAAAAAACAATTCTGTTAAATTTACAGAAAAGTCATGGACGCGCGGGTTTCCATTACTTTTCTGTAGATTTTACATTTTTGTCCTAAAATAATTTACAGAAATAAACCTGTTTATTTTGCTGCTATTTTCTTTAAAATTTGCAGGGTCACGCCCGTTGGTTTCTACAGTAAAATCAGTAAACATTACAGATAATATTAGGATATTTTCTACAGAAAGCAATGTAAATTTAAGGATTTTTTCAGTAAATAACTGAGACTCCCGTACTGTATTTTCTGCAGTAAAATATGTAAATTTATGGACTTTTTCAATAAATAACACGAACTCCCGTACTGTATTTTCTTCAGTAAAATATGGAGATTTTCGGAAACGAACAGTAAATAAAACAAAACAAAGTACTGTAATTTTTATAGTGTGCCATGTATATTTACGGTAATTCTCAGTAAATATCACGATTCCAAATACTGTATTTTTTACAGTAGCTAATGTATATTTAGAGAAATATTCTGCAAATAAAAAAACTAAAATTACTGTATTTTTAACAGTATCATACGTGAATTAAGGTTAATGGTCTGTAAATAAAACAGTCAAAAATCCAAAAGCACAACCATCTTCTTGAAAGTAGAGTCAATGTTTAGAAGTTCGACGGTTCGAAAGAAGACTATAGCTTCATCCTTGCGGGGCTTATATAAATAAGTGCGAAATGTTCTCGGGAAAAGTTGCTGTCGGAACGTGTTTTACATGGCGTATACCCTTCTTCAAAAGCAGGAGCAGTTCAACTACAAAATATTCAGTTCGTGGAAAAGCGGCACAAAGCCACCAGAAAGAGAGAAAATGATAACAAAAAACAACTTCTTTTTGGTGTATATTGTTGAGATAAGATCTAGCGGGCATTAAAAGCGGAGGCGAGAAACTGGGTTAAGTCTGCGTTGTGTTTCTAGACTATGAGGAGCTCAGCTAACTTATCTTCTCTCGAGAAACATCCCGTGAAAGGATTCGAAATTTATAAACCTAGAATGAAAAGGAGTGTGCTCTGCAGTGGGATGAAATGACCCCAAAATTCAACGAAGGAGTTGGACAGAATGCGTATGGCCGCTTAAATTTTCTAAAAATAAGCTACATTTTTGCTTTTATAAAAATGAGGTTTTTGAAAGATATCCTACCCGGAAGTGTTCCGGTGGAAGCCTCGCATCCGATACGGAAAAGGATTTGCTAACCAAAAACGTGCACATTGCCGAAAAAAACATTTTCGACGGGCCAGCAGACTTCCTCGTATCTACATTCAGTTTTCAAGGTTTTAACGGAAAAAAATTATCTTTAGTCATGGAAATTTGTGACTACCAAATCTTTTTGGATGAAACTTATGGAGAAGTTTTCCGATAATGCAACTCGCATTGTGTTTTATTTGAAAATAACCATACTAGAAAATTTGTAAAATTATCAGACTCGATAATTTGAAAAATTGGCATTTGGAAACTTTTAAAATTTCTAAATATTATTAATTAATAATTAGAAAACTTATCAGGCTCGATCATTTGGAAACTTAAATAGTAATAATAATAATAATAATAAAAATTATCAGCTAGGCTAATACCCAAGGCACCACCTTAGGCCTAAGTCATCAATCGGCTTTTAAAGCCAATAATTCAGGTGGCCGGGTTACAACTTATCAAACTCGATCATTGGCTTTTGAAAATTTCAAAATTTCAAAATATTTTTAAATTATCATTTGAAAACTTATCGGATTTATAGAATTTTTAAATAATCAAATTCGAAGATGAAAAATTATCCAAAATTGAAAAAAATTGTCAGAATCGAAAATTGTAAAAACAATAAGATTCCAAAGATGTCAAAATTATGAGATTTGATCATTTGAAAATTTATAAGGCTTAAAGGTTTTTTTTACATTATCAGATTCTAAATTATAAAATTGTCAAATTCTAAATTGTAAAACATTCAACTTACAAATTGTAAAATATTACACTTTCAAATTGTAAAATATTAAACTTTCAAATTGTAAAATATTCAACTTACAAATTGTAAAATATTCAACTTACAAATTGTAAAATATTCAACTTACAAGTCGTAAAACATTCAACTTACAAAAATTATTATTTTGTAAAACATTCAACTTACAAATTGTAAAATATTACACTTACAAATTGTAAAATATTACACTTACAAATTGTAAAATATTCAACTTACAAATTGTAAAATATTCAACTTTCAAATTGTAAAATATTCATCTTACACATTGTAAAATACTCAACTTACAAATTGTAAAGTATTTAAATTACAAATTGTAAAATATTCAACTTAAAAATTGTAAAATATTCAACTCACAAATTGTAAAATATTCAACTTTCAAATTGTAAAATATTCAACTTTCAAATTGTTAAATATTCAACTTTCAAATTGTAAAACATTCAACTTACAAATTGTAAAACATTCAACTTACAAAAATTATTATTTTGTAAAACATTCAACTTACAAATTGTAAAATATTACACTTACAAATTGTAAAACATTCAACTTACAAATTGTAAAATATTACACTTACAAATTGTAAAATATTACACTTACAAATTGTAAAATATTACACTTACAAATTGTAAAATATTCAACTTTCAAATTGTAAAATATTACACTTACAAAGTGTAAAATATTCAACTTTCAAATTGTAAAATATTCAGCTTTCAAATTGTAAAATATTCAACTTTCAAATTGTAAAATATTCAACTTTCAAATTGTAAAATATTCAACTTTCAAATTGTAAAATATTCAACTTACAAATTGTAAAATAGTCAATTCTAAATTAAAAAATAGTCAAATTCGAAATTGAAAATAGACGAATTCGAAATTGTAAAATATTCGGATTCGAATATTGTCAACATCAGCAGACTACAGAAAAATTATGACAGTCGAATATTTCCCGTTCCGCCTTATCGCCCAAAATAAATACGGGCCATATAATAGGAGAGCTTTACGGGAAACTAGGAATTGATCCATCAGCAGTATCTCTCTAAAGTAAATCCCGTCAGCGTAAATAAATTCGACGAATTCAACAAATAAACAGTGGCAATTCGTCATTTCGAGGAACGCTAGCGCGAAAACAAAACAGGATCTTTAATAGCATAAATCTCCTTACATATGACCTTTAAAAATTCCGCCCTTTTCCGGAGAGAAGAGGAAGTCGAAGAAGGATCGGGAGAGGCTGATCCCCAGTCAAAGGTTTGCGTCGTTTTTTATTCTCCATCGTCGACGCGCTTCAAAGAGTCCATGAATATGTGCGAGAGAGAAACTTTACATTATCGAACTCATTGGCCGCTCTTGTCCCGGACACTGACACATTCTTCTGGGCGTGTTTGGCTCTTTGCCCGCCAAAAGACCGCCAAAAGACCAGAAGAGAAAAAACCTACTCTCCGCGAGGCCTTGCCAATGAGGCAGCTCCTCTAAGGCCAGCTCCTCATTTTGTAAAAGCTCCGAAAGGAGAATTCGTAGCGGGTCCAATAGATCCAATCGATGACGGGAGGGAAGGAGAAGTCAACCATTTCCGATGTCGTCTTTTAACGTATCGATATATCGACTTTACCCCGCGTTCCGCCTTTATTTCCAACTACCAACCTTCGTTTCGACCTATACTAGACGTGATGTTCGACAGATAGGCCGTGTCGAGGGCGGTTGGTTGGTAAAAGCCGCGTTTTCTCCTTTTAACTCGGAAAAGGGGAGGGCCCATGATCGATTGAAATACTATATAATAGGCAGATACGTCAACTTTGTACAAGGGCAACACAATGATGCAAATAGAGAAAAATCTTCGAAATTTGGTCGGCTGTTTCGGACGCGAAATATTGGCGGCGCGAATGAATCCGGGAAATAAATGCCAAAAACATTTCCATTAAGGGAAGACACCCTGAGGTCACACCCAACATCCCTACCTCCTCCTCCTTCTCCTCCTCCCGAACCTTCCCTTTTTATTATTTATAATCCAAGATGGAAGCTGAGATGAACGTGGTTCTGCAGTTGCTATGTTTACCGAGATAAAAATAACACCGTATTTTATTGAACCGAAAACGGATTAAATTTTTATTTGTTGCAATATTAAGTTACATAAAATAAATTTTCTTATTAGTTTATTTAGTATTATTTAAATAATTTATGGGTCATTCCATACGATTTCGACCAATCATGTCACCATGGGTCAATCGATTTTTTGTTTTAAACCTGGATAGTTTGCCTTAAACACGGAGATACTCTAGTTCTTAGCTGAAAATATTAAGAAGGTATATAGAAAAATCACAGTTTAACCGAAACACCACATACTTTGGGTAAAGCGTACCTCGATTTCACTGCCCTGCCCTTAAAGTTTAATAACTTTTTATATATATCAATTTTATTTAAACAAAATTAGACAATCTTACACATTTCGGCAAGGCCAATTCAGAGGTGGAGACTATATAGTCCTAACGGGCATTGGTACCAGGTTATTGAATGTCAAAATGTACATTTTAAAGTTTGGAGGGTCTCATTCCGGGGGGCTGCCGGGTCATGTGGGAGATTGAAAACATGAAATATAATTACACTATTAGATAGCTCTAGAAAATAATTTTAAAATAAGCTCTTAAAAAGGGGTATTTTCCTTGTTTTTATTTGTCGGATCAAAAACTATTTTCTTGAAATTCAACACTTTTGCAATTTTACATTTTTTATACCATGTACAAAAAATGGTTCAAGTCTTTAAGAAATTAATACTACGTTATTGGACGATACGTCTGGAATGACTGTTATGGATATTTCTTTATATTTCTTATTTCTTTTCACTTCTTTTTACTTCTCTTTATTTAATTTTATTTATTTTTATTTCATTTTATTTTTTTTTATTTCATTTTATTTTTTTTATTTTTTTCACTTTCTTTTACTTCTTTTTATTTCTTTTTAATTCTTTTTATTTATTTTTATTTCCTCTTACTTCTTTTTCCCTTTTTTTTACTTTTTTACTTCTTTTTATTGCTTTTTACTTCTTTTCATTTCTTTTTCTTTTTATTTCTTTTTAATTCTTTTTATTTCCTCTTACTTCTTTTTCCCTTTTTTTTACTTTTTTACTTCTTTTTATTGCTTTTTACTTATTTTTCATTTCTTTTTATTTTTATTTCTTTTTAATTCTTTTTAATTACTTTTATTTCCTCTTACTTCTTTTTCCCTTTTTTTACTTTTTTACTTCTTTTTATTGCTTTTTACTTCTTTTAATTTCTTTTTCTTTTTATTTATTTTTAATTCTTTTTATTTCTTTTTATTTCCTCTTACTTCTTTTTCCCTTTTTTTACTTTTTTACTTATTTTTATTGCTTTTTACTTCTTTTCATTTCTTTCTTTTTATTTCTTTTTAATTCTTTTTATTTATTTTTATTTCCTCTTACTTCTTTTCCCTTTTTTTACTTTTTTACTTCTTTTTATTGCTTTTTACTTCTTTTCATTTCTTTTTCTTTTTATTTATTTTTAATTCTTTTTATTTATTTTTATTTCCTCTTACTTCTTTTTCCCTTTTTTTTACTTTTTTACTTCTTTTTAATTCTTTTTATTTATTTTTATTTCCTCTTACTTCTTTTTCCCTTTTTTACTTTTTTACTTCTTTTTATTGCTTTTTACTTCTTTTCATTTCTTTTTCTTTTTCTTTTTATTTATTTTTAATTCTTTTTATTTATTTTTATTTCCTCTTACTTCTTTTTCCTTTTTTTTTTTACTTTTTTACTTCTTTTTATTGCTTTTTACTTCTTTTCTTTTTATTTCTTTTTACTTATTTTTATTTCCTTTTTCACTTCTTTTTACGCTTTTATATCTTTTTATTTCTTTTTATTTCTTCTTGCTTCTTTTTCACTTCTTTTTACGCTTTTATATCTTTTTATTTCTTTTTATTTCTTCTTGCTTCTTTTTCACTTCTTTTTACGCTTTTATATCTTTTTATTTCTTTTTACTTATTTTTCACTTCATTTTACCTTTTTATCTCTTTTTATTTCTTTTTACTTCTTTTTATTTCTTTTTATTTCTTTGTACTTCTTTTTATCTCTTTTTATTTCTTCTTACTTCTTTTTCACTTCATTTTACCTTTTTATCTCTTTTTATTTCTTCTTACTTCTTTTTCACTTCATTTTACCTTTTTATCTCTTTTTATTTCCTCTTACTTCTTTTTCACTTCATTTTACCTTTTTATCTCTTTTTATTTCTTCTTACTTCTTTTTCACTTCATTTTACCTTTTTATCTCTTTTTATTTCTTCTTACTTCTTTTTCACTTCATTTTACCTTTTTATCTCTTTTTATTTCTTTTTACTTCTTTTTATTTCTTTTTATTTCTTTGTACTTCTTTTTACTTCTTTTTACTTCTTTTTATTTCTTTTTATTTCTTTTTACTTCTTTTTATTTCTTTTTATTTATTTGTACTTCTTTTTACTTCTTTTTATTTCTTTTTATTTCTTTTTATTTCTTTTTACTTCTTTTTATTTCTTTTTATTTATTTGTACTTCTTTTTACTTCTTTTTATTTCTTTTTATTTCTTTTTACTTCTTTTTATTTCTTTTTATTTATTTGTACTTCTTTTTACTTCTTTTTATTTCTTTTTATTTCTTTTTACTTCTTTTTATTTCTTTTTATTTCTTTTTACTTCTTTTTACTTCTCTTTATTTATTTTTACTTCTTAAGCCGATATTAGAAAAATAGGTCGATATAACGGTGCATTTATTTCCAAATAGTTTTGTTTGTTTCGCAAATTCTGTAAAATCCACGATTTAATATGGGACATATAGTTTATTGGTCCAAGATTTAAAATCACTCCTAAATCTTATGACTCTAAACATTGAAAGCCCGAATAAACGTTTATTATCCAGAAGGAAGGGATCGTTAGGAAGGCTATCCTAAAGCCTTGGAAGTCCCCCGGAGTTATACCTCAAAAAATGTGAGAGGATAGGGGTGAAATGGTGAATAGAATTTTCATCCAATGGCTCCATATATCAGGATGGCTCCATCAGCGAAAGGAGCCTCCTTCTTTTTTGGATCCTATTCAATGGGTCATCGTATCACCAATCGTACGTTTGAGAAAGATTCGACCCGAATTACGGTCAATATTCGCGGCTATACCCACTCCGAAAGTGGGCCAAAGACCAATGGAGAGACCAATTTGTCAGTATATGCCGTGAAAAGAGTCCTATAGATCAGAAAAATGTCCTGCCCGTTGCAGAAATCCCCTCATAAAAGCCAACCTCAATTCGAAAGTTATATGACCGGAGATTTCTTTATATAGAAAGTCAGGAAAAATATTTCCCCGCGTAACGCAAATTGGATGCGGTTACGCTGGACCTTACGTAACTTAATATTGCCCACACAAATGGTTCTCGAGATAATTTTCAATGACTTTGAACCTTTCTTCAAGGTCATTCAAAAAATATCTCGAGAACCGTTAAGTTTAGCGACTTGGTTCCAATTAGAAAAGTGATACGCTTCACATTTAAACTTTTTAAAGCCCCGCCGGCTTTGACTCCACCTAATTTGACCCTAAGTATAGCCGAGAAATCCGAGAAGATCATTGAAGTTTCAAACTGAAGAGCTCACTAGAAACTACACCATTCACGAAAATAATCTTTTCACATTCGTCATGGAAGTGAACATTAAGATATAAAATTTCGTATGAAAATTTCATCGTAGGTTTCAAGGTCATTAAGAAATTATCTGTAGAACTGTTCTAAACGTTTTCCTTATAAGTTCCAATTAGAGTTTTTTAAATAATCAGCTCTTTTCACCCAGTGTCACAAGTTGGGCTAGAGGTCAGGGATGGTTAACTTTTATTCAATAGATAAAGCTCTCAAAATTATTCGAAAAATGTTTTGATCAAGTAATTTATATTTCTGTATTATCCGATTAATGTTTTGATAAATTTCTAAAATTAATAAAATGCTAAAATTTTACATGTTTTTTAATCATTTTCCGAAATATTAACCGGTAAATTTCTTTGTTTAAATTTTTTCCCGAAAAAATCAATTTAAACATGGATAATGATTAACCGTCCCCGACCTCTAAGTTGGGCAAAATTGCTAACCACCACTGAGCTTTGAAGTTTAATAACTGAAGCTCCAGTAGTTATTTTATTTAATAGCAGTAAAATATTTTTTCGTATAATTTCGTAACTGAGGAATATAAAACTTCGCAAGCTGGTATGTCGAAGAGAAATTCGCGGTAAAACTTAGCACGCAACCTCGAAATTAAATTGTTAATATTAACGTCAGTTTTCGCTTCCGAACGGAGATAATTAACAATTTACACTTTTACACTACATAAATCCAGGTAAAAATACAGGTACGCTTATAAATAAGGTGACCCGAATTTCAAAAATTCAAAAACTTATCTGAGAAACGCGCGTTCTGATTACCCTCATTAATCATTTTAATACACCCATGAGATGTTTTCTACAGTTTCTACACGCCTGGCTTCCAACGCAAACACTATTTCGGGAATTAATCCTTCTCTAACGCCTCACAGGCTCTGCTTCGTGATAATTAAAAGATTAAACAACGTAGAATACACCTCTGCAGACCTTAATATTTAATCAGTAATTGGAAGACTGGAAAACACAGAAGATCATCTAGATTAACCCAAGAAAGCTTCTCGATTCAAAAGCCCAACTTGGAGGCCAGGCAATGAACTTTCAATAACTCTGTGGAAGCTTTCTGGTTAATGCAAATATATATTCTCATAAGGAACATAATTACCTTAAGGGGGAAGAATAGAGTAAAAACTGCTTTTTCGTTCAAGCTGAACGTTTCTGTTTTAACAATTACATCATTAAATTATTTATCATTAGGCTGAACCTTCCTCTAGTGCTTAAAATAATTTTGATAATTATAATATTAATAGTTAACGAGATATAAGGTCCTAACTAAAGGGTAGTTTGGGCGCTTGCCGAACTTGTTTAGCTCCGGGGGTCCGAATTAAAACGTAATAACTTAATTTCTTTTAAATTTAAAATCGTCAAAATTATTTTAATCACTAAACAAGAGGCTGTTCTACACATAACTATTAGTTTTATAAGTTAAAATACAAAATTCGAAGAGTTCAGCTTGAAATAGCGCGAAAGTATACAATGGCCACTGTAGTCTTCCCCCTTAAGTTTCATTCTAATTTTCTTTCCTTTTAGGACACTGACATTCTCTCCCGGCTCCGACTAGGAATTGCAGTCGAACTATCAAGAAGACATCCCGAGGTGTTTCTCTCAGATTTTTTTTTTCAAACATGGGGGTTAAGTAGACCTTCGTGTACCTTGAAAGCTCCTAAATTCAATGGACATTCGTTTTTCCATGCCAACCAAAAATATTTTTCACTCGACTCAAGTTTAAACTTCTCTACGTAAAATAGCATGGCAAATTCACGGATTGTAAAGCCTTACGATTGTACCGAAATTTTATTAATTTTACCCAATTTTATCGATTTTACTCAATTTTATCAATTTTACCCAATTTTATCAATTTTACCCAATTTTATCAATTTTACCCAATTTTATCGATTTTACCCAATTTTATCGATTTTACCCAATTTTATCGATTTTACCCAATTTTATCGATTTTATCCAATTTTATCGATTCTACCCAATTTTATCGATTTTAAGCAATTTTATCGATTTTACCCAATTTTATCGATTTTAAGCAATTTTATCAATTTTACCCAATTTTATCGATTTTAAGCAATTTTATCAATTTTACCCAATTTTATCGATTTTAAGCAATTTTATCAATTTTACCCAATTTTATCGATTTTACCCAATTTTATCGATTTTACCCAATTTTATCGATTCTACCCAATTTTATAAATTTTACCCAATTTTATCGATTTTAAGCAATTTTATCGATTTTACCCAATTGTTTTGCCAAAATTTTAATTTTAAAATTTTTTCCCATGCTAGACAAAGTTTAAACTTGAGTTGTGAAAAAGATTTTTGGTTGTCATGATGGCAAAACGAATGGCCATTGAAACTTTTCCCTTTAGGAGCTTTCAACGTGCATGAAGGTCTACTTAACCCCCGAATTTGAAAAAAATCGGGGAGAAACACCGCGGGATGTGTCCTTGTAAATGGTATATTATCAACCTTGGTGAGAACAAAGATAATTTAAACTCGTACCCTAGATTCGAATACTGAGAGCTTTCCCATTGACGGTTTTGTTACGAAGCGTTTACCCTTTTCCGGCACGTGACCTCAGAAAAATCGGGCTCCATTGGTTGCGGCACAGCCAACTTCGATCACGTGCTGCCTATATAGCGCGGCAGCGCGTGATCGAAGTTGGCTGTGGTTGCGGTAAGGCGCAAACCATGGAGCGAATTTTTTCTGAGTTCCGGCGGGAAGTGGGTAAACGCTATCGGCAACGCGCGAGAGAGTGATTTCGAATCTAGGGTACGAGTTTAAATTATCTTTGGTGAGAACTAAAACTTATAATTACGCAATAGCCCTTTTCGTAATTTTATGCACGTCTGCGCAGTATGGCTTTGGGGGCCAAGTTATCAGACGATGGTTTGTTATTGTGCGGGAATTTAATGCGGTTTGATAACGCTGCGTGACCATTTAAGTTTAATCGTGTATATTTATGTTATATCAACATAGTTTTTACTTAAATAAATGTAAATGTATCGTTGTCGTGATATTTTGATCTGTTTTCTATAAGGAAACTAACAGAAGTTCCCAGAAGAAGTGATCATAACTAAGCCTTGGAGATATGCCATATCGCTGTGTAGTGGGTTGCAAATATCACTCTACATATGGTAATAGTATTGTTAAATTAATTAAATTAATACAGGAGTTGAATAATATCAATCGCTACCGAGTCGAGTTTCATATTTTTTTCTTTAGCCAAAAAGTGATACTCGCACATTAACTTACTTAAAAAAAACCATAGAAATACAGCAAATGTAGGCATTCCTGTGTAGAATTTCGAAACATTATCATCATTCAGTACTTTTTCAACAGAAGTTCCCAGAAGAAGTGATCATAACTAAGCCTTGGAGATATGCCATATCGCTGTGTAGTGGGTTGCAAAAGTCACTCTACCTATGGTAATAGTAATATTAAATTTAATCGAATTCCAGTAAAACGGCGAAATTGTGGCAAAGACTATTTAATCGTACGTATATAGTGGAACGCTGCACGGGATGATAAAGTTTGCAGTAGGCATTTTGCTAGTGGGTATCCAGGGTGGGAACCATCGGATGTTGACTGAGTACCAACACTTTTTATGAAACCTATTATAAATAAAGGTACCCATAAAAATGCTGTATCTGAAAACCGTGTAGAGAACGATTCTTTTGAAATAATTAACCCATCTGATGCAAACTTGAGCAGTAATGTCTTAGAGCTCTCACGAGAAAGTTGATATGAAAAGCGGATTAAAAAGAAGGTATGCTTTTACATCTCTAAATTATTGACTCGAACTAATTATTAATGTAATATTTTATAGAGAAAATTGGAAAAAGAGTTATTTGATAGAAATTGGGAAAATTTATCTCTTCAATCATCACTTTAATTTTATGACTATGTTGGAGACAACCAGTTTCAACCTGTATTTATTGAAAATAATGAAAAATCCTTTCGAAGTAATTTTTAAGTTGTTTTCGTTAAATATAAATAATCTCACTTCTTTATTTTGGTTAGGCTTTGGCGGACTAACAATGACCGATCCACTTGTGGAAGAAAATGTTAAACTGAAGCAAGAAATACACGAGTTGAATAATATCAATCGCAAAAAAAGTTGGTCTGTTGAAAAAGTACTGAATGATGATAATGTTTCGAAATTCTACACAGGAATGCCTACATTTGATGTATTTTTTTAAGTAAGTTAATGTGCGAGTATCACTTTTTGGCTAAAGAAAAAAATATGAAACTCGACTCGGTAGCGATTGATATTATTCAACTCCTGTATTAATTTAATTAATTTAACAATACTATTACCATATGTAGAGTGATATTTTCCACCCACTACACAGCGATATGGCATATATCCAAGGCTTAGTTACAATCGCTTCTTCTGGGAAATTATGTTAGTTTCCTTTTAGAAAAAAGTTCAAAATATCACGACAACGATACATTTACATTTATTTAAGTAAAAACTATGTTGATATAACATAAATATACACGATTAAACTTAAATGGTCACACAGCTTTATCAAACCGCATTAAATTCTCGCACAATAACAAACCATCGTCTGGTAACTTGGCCCCCAACAGCTATTTGCGCATGCGTGAGCGTTTATCCCCCATTACGACCCCTCGGTTTGCGGAAAGGGCTATAGCTCTGAAAATCAGTTCGGTGATAATATTTTGCTAATTAACATACTTATTGATATTATGTTACTTATGATATTATTAAACTAGGATTATAGAGGCTTGAAACTAGCTTGACAAATAAAATTTAATGGTCTGATTATGAAGTTCACACATACGCCGCGAGCGAACTTGGCGCTATGGTTCACTTCCAGGTAACGGTGGCGAGGAATCTCCGTCAACAAGCTAATTTGTGATTTACAGCGAGGGACCTATTAAAAATTAAAATGCTTCGACAACTAAACCTGATGCTTACTACGGCGAAATTATGACAAATTATTGAGTCGGAATTTAAAATTTATTATTGTAAACAATAACTTTGTTTCTAAAGGTGTTGATTTCGAAATTTACGATCAAAAACACGTATGCATTGGAATGTATTGCCGTCAACGTAACATGGTAGTCATTCTAGTAATAAACTAGTAGCTTGTCCTCGGTAGCTAAAGTATAGTCATATGAGGCTTACAGGTAACAGAACCTTTAAAGCAAGTGTTGGCTCTAGGTTAAGTAGCTCTTTTTTCAACAGATGTCGCTAGCGTCGAAATCAAAACAAGATGCTGAAGCTACATTTTGACTCAAAAGGCGGGACATAAAAGTATACTTCGCTCGTTTGTAAATTTGTCAATAACTTCAATTATAGTAATTGTTTACAATATATTTTATATGGGATATATAATTTAGGTTAAAGTTCACTAAGTAGAGTAAAAGTGGTCTAAATATAATACTCTATAATGGCTCTCTGACGACGTTATTGTTTCGCTATTTTGAATTTTAGCTTCCGTTCCCATTAATAGATGGCTCCACGCTCTCCACGAAAGTCATTTTTTTCGAAGATTCGGATAGATTCATGGCCATCTCTAATAACAGGGGCCTTGTCATAATACAGGTGGCAATGATTGAGCCGACAGTTGCTTAAAGCTGCGTTCAGACTATGTGAAAATATGACGTTTGCGTCGATCGTGTCGGTTCTTTCGATTTCTTACACCGTTCAGACTTCTCAACAGAGACTTTCAATTTTCGCGCGTGTCATTTCATTTCGTTGCGGACTGCCTAGATGGCGTCTCGGTTTAAAGCTCAAAAAGGTCATAGCAGACAATTAGCCTTATGCCTCATCAGCGCTGACTCTAGGTAGTGGCGACCTTAAGAACCATTGAAATACTATAACCGATTAGAGGTGCATAAAAATTATTTCAATTTTTCCGCCGTTATTACTCAGCTCTGATTGGATGAACAATCACCTTTTATGTTAATCTCCGTGCAAGGTTGGTTCCTTTCTGAACAGTGAAATGAACGAACCGACGCGACCAACATAACCGACACGACACGACCGATGCTAACGTAATATTTTCGCATAGTCTGAACGCTGCTTTAAGGTATATTTAATTTATAATTTTTTGATCAGTTTCCATGCCGTGTAGAACAGTTATTTGTTTAGATACAATTATGAATATATTTTTACCTCTCCGAGGGGACAAAGTCCCCTAGGAGGGGTTATACAACCGTGTCTGTCTGTGGGTCTGTCTGTCAGGCCTGCGAACGCGTTCGCATTTTCGGTGCAAAGTGTAATCACTGCGTACGCAGTTTCTCAAAGGGTTGGCAAAACCACCGTGTGACGGTGAGCGTTAACGGATGCATTTGCGGTTTGGTTTGGATGGTGTTTTTTCGCTCACCGTCGTGACGGTTTGGTGTATTACGTTTTTGTAATGTTTATGCGTAGGTTGTGAGTGTTGAATTTGTTGTGTTTGTGTTCTGATGGTTGTGCATGTTGAGTCTGTTGTGTTTATATGGGCGTTTTCTCTCCAATTTCTTCTTAATGACTTTGGGACCGACCGAGTGCTCAGTGTAATGCTACCTCTCAACGTCCAATGGCAGGGTTTCCACCAGTTGTACACGGTATTCGTCTTAGTATCAATTTGCGATCGCATCGGGCGGGATTTGAACACCCGAGACCTCCTGCTTGACAGGCGGACGTTCTACCACAGAACCACCGACACTTGTTACGCCTTATTGAAAATTAGACCTTCAGCTTTATCGGAAGCGTATTTAATAGAGTACGAAATTTTGGTTTAATTGAAATAGAATTGAAATTATTGCATCGAAGAAATTCTAATTTAGCGTTTCTCTATTGATTAAAAACAAATGCGCCACCCAGGTTTCGCAGTCGAGCGCTCTACCACAGAACCACCGATAGCTGCTTAGGTTCACTGAAATTAAGACACGCATCGTAAGCATAATAGGTAATAAAGTCTTTCTTTATTAATGAATTTATGGAGGCCTAATCTGGTTTTTTACGAATGAAATTTTAAAGGTTAAATCTTGTTTTAGCGCAGTCAGCCGAGATTAGAGGGTTAAAGGGTAGACCCTGTGGGTGGTCCACTTTGTTAGTTTTTTTGTTATTTATTTACGGGTATTCTTAACGACCTATATATAGTTGTGTTAATTCAAAGGAGATAATTTAACATTAATTGCTTTAAGAGCTGGAGGTTAGTCAAGTGGCTCTCTGTGCTTTGTTGATGGTAAGGTTTTTGCTTCTTGTAAATATATTTGGTGTGGATGTTTGGATATCTACGATTTCTAACGTAGTCAATGATTTCCTGGGTGTGCGAGTCATTATATGATATTGGAAATTGGACGGCATTGGTCTTTTTCATGCGGTATGTGTCACAACGTCAACTCGAAGTCTACGAGCGTTGAAATAAAATGAGCGTTAAAGATGCGGCAAGTATTTCGTAAGCGAGAAAAATACAAATACCATCTGTAGATATTTCTTTCATTAAAATTTGCTTAGTATTATATTCAACTGATAAACATGTACTGTAAAAAGGGTTAAATTCAATTGTGCATTGTTTTAGTGAGTCTAACTCGCTGTTGTAACTACTTAATTTATAATATTCTGAATAAATTAAACTCGATTGTTTCGTCTCAATTATTTAAATTAAAATTAAGATTTTATACCGGGCAGGGTTTGAACCGAGAATACGATTTTCGTAAATAACTCTGAATTGCGGAGATATCTTTGGGGGTCGTGTCGAGAAATTAATACCACTAGGGACCATTCTTCCGATTAGAGGTATATTTTGGCTTGCCAACTTGTTTAATTTGTTCAGATAATTATTTTATTAATAATCAAGTTATGGTTTTAATAAACTGAAAACCACGCATTTTGATAATTTTGAAATTGATGAGAATGGATGTGGTTTGTTTTATTTTATTAAATACGTAATAATTTAGAACGTTAATCATTTTATGTAAATTATTTAAAATAGGTGTTATGTCTTTATATTATTATTATACAGTTTTAACACTTCTAAACACGTAACAGCTGTTTTAAAGTTGTTAATTTTCCGGAAAAGTAAAATACGAAAAAATTACCGTAAATCGGAAAAATAGAAAATTGAAACATAAATTACTTTTTAAGGGTTTTTAATTTTTTTAAACTTTTTATTGATATAAAATGTCTAATAACAGTAAACATACTACAAAACATTAATAGTGTTACATTGTTAATCAGTTTAAAGCTAGTCTAGAGGTTTAGTTTTACTTTTAGATTCGGAAAAATGAGGCGAAAATGCGGCTTTATTTAAATTTGCAAACAGTATTAGACTAATCATGGAATGAAAACTTTTTTTTATTTTTTATGTTTAGACGCATATAGACTCTTACTCGCTTCTGGTAAAAGACTGTTTATTTGAGTGTTAAGCTTGTTTTCCACTGGCGCGCGCAACGACGCGTTTCTCAGCTTTGAAACGTTCAAAGCTGAGAAACGCGTCGTTGCGCGCGCCAGTGGAAAACAAGCTATACGCTACGCAATTAAGCGTAATATTGATGGAGTCCTTACCCCATCTGGTGGCAGAAAACGTTAATAGTTTTCACAGGGCTTCCATTAAGAGAGGTGAGCAGATGGAATATCAGGAATGGAATGTGGAAATCCCTTCCTTAGTTTTGGAGTGAAAAAGGCACGCTATTTTCGTATTCGAGAGGCATAATATTTTTTGGAAACTCTATCTCTCGCTGGTCGGACTCCGAAGAAGCTTGCCACTCTCTGGAATCTTTGTATTGGTGGCCGGTGGCCGGGCAGGATATTGATGGAGTAACAAGGAGGATCATTAGTTTCGCCGGCTCCCTGGATAAAGAAATATATAAAGCGAAAGAGTGAGCTGGCTTTAGATGGAAGGCAGAACCACCCCGTTCATACGGATAAAAAAGCTCGAATATTTCATTCTTAACGGGATGGGACCCTTCAATGGTCCAGCCAGGGAAATAAATTTATCTATATACTAGCGCGAGGAGGATAAAAATTGTCGACGATGTAACTCCGAGACCAGAAAAGAACGCGCTTGGTTACAACTATGCGTACGCGACGATATCGGACTTTTGGGTTTCTTGATCGCAAACTACAACTTCACTACTTGGTGATTACGAACTCGACTATAGACCACGTAAGGGGTAAGGGGTGGAAAATCATTGGTGTCGTACTATATATATCACAGCACCGCAACATACAGCGTGTCCCGGATATAATATTTTGACCACCTACCGGTCCCTAGAGTAAATATAACACTAATGGTGGAAAAATTTATAAGTTGAGAGCGCAAACAGTATAGTAAGATGTATTATTTTCAATAAAATGAGATTACACCCTACAGTGAGGTCACCTTGCTGGTTCCTGTATAATACTTCGATATTCAGTTCAATTTCGCTTAAATAACTTTCGTATTAATTAGTACATTTATTTGGCTCAATTTTTGTGACTTCTTTAAAGACACGATACCTCTTGAATTTTCTTACGAAAATTGCGTGACTTTGATCAGAAATTTATAACTAAATGCAAATTCTACTTTGATTGAAAATTACAATCCAAAAATGTGTTATATTTGATCCAATTGTGATGTTATATTTGATCCAATTGTGATGTTATATTTGATTCATTTGTGATGTTATATTTTATCCAATTGTGATGTTATATTTTAACTTATTGTGATGTTACATTTGATTCAATCGTGATGTTATATTTGATCCAATTGTGATGTTATATTTGATTCATTTGTGATTTTATATTTGATCCAATCGTGATGTTATATTTGATTCAATTGTGATGTTATATTTTAACTTATTGTGATGTTATATTTGATCCAATTGTTATGTTACATTTGATCCAATTGTGATGTTATATTTGATTCAATTGTGATGTTATATTTGATCCAATTGTGATGTTATATTTGATTCATTTGCGATGTTATATTTGATCCAATTGTGATGTTATATTTGATCCAATTGTGATGTTATATTTTATCCAATTGTGATGTTATATTTGTCCCAATTGTGATGTTATATTTGATCCAATTGTGATGTTATATTTGATCCATTCGTGATGTTATATTCGATCCAATTGTGATGTTATATTTGACCCAATTGGGATGTTATATTTGATCCAATTGTGATGTTATATTTGATCCGTTCGTGGTGTTATATTTTATCCAATTGTGATGTTATATTTTAACTTATTGTGATGTTACATTTGATTCAATCGTGATGTTATATTTGATCCAATTGTGATGTTATATTTGACCCAATTGTGATGTTATATTTGATCCAATTGTGATGTTATATTTGATCCGTTCGTGATGTTATATTTGATTCAATTGTGATGTTATATTTTAACTTATTGTGATGTTATATTTTAACTTATTGTGATGTTATATTTGATTCAATCGTGATGTTATATTTGATCCAATTGTGATGTTATATTTGATCCAATTGTGATGTTATATTTTATCCAATTGTGATGTTATATTTGGCCCAATTGTGATGTTATATTTGATCCAATTGTGATGTTATATTTGATCCATTCGTGATGTTATATTTGATCCAATTGTGATGTTATATTTGACCCAATTGTGATGTTATATTTGATCCAATTGTGATGTTATATTTGATCCGTTCGTGATGTTATATTTTATCCAATTATGATGTTATATTTGTCCAATTGTTATTTTATATTTGATCCAATTGTGATGTTATATTTTAACTTATTGTGATGTTACATTTGATTCAATCGCGATGTTATATTTGATCCAATTGTGATGTTATATTTGATCCAATTGTGATGTTACATTTGATACAATTGTTATGTTACATTTGATCCAATTGTTATGTTATATTTAATCCAATTGTGATGTTATATTTGATCCAATTGTGATGTTATATTTGATCCAATTTAAAATAAAATAAAATTACGTAATAGAAAGACTGGATACTTCATGGCTAAAATTTATATATTTTTATTTACATGGGCGAGCTTTCGGACCGTGGTCCCTTTTCAAGCCGAGGATTACCATGTAAATAAAAATATATAAATTTTAGCCATGAAGTATCCAGTCTTTCTATTACGTAATTTTATTTTATTTTAAATTCTAAAGCCATGGCTGGTAAAACCTTTCAAATTTTAAATTGATCCAATTGTGATGTTATATTTGATCCAATTGTGATTTTATATTTGATCCAATTGTGATGTTACATTTGATCCAATTGTGATGTTAAAATTTAACTTTATTCCGATTTAATAAAAATTATTTGATACAAATGAAATTGGATTCAAAATGGATGTGACGTGATTTCAGTTGTATCAAGTCCTTTTCGTAATGGTTATAAATATTTAAATTTACAACCGTTCACAGAGATATTAAAAAATTTTAATTTATAAATTTATTTTGCTCAATTTATGTGATTTCTTTAAAGACACGATACCTCATGAAAATTGCGTGACTTTGATCAGAAAATTACAACTAAATGTAAATTCTACTTGTTATACTTGATTCAATTGCAATGTATGATTTAAATTTTCATCAAAATTATTTGATACAAACGGAATTGGACTCAAACTGAATCTTCCTTGATTCCAGTTGAATCAAGTCATTTTCGTAATGGCTATAAATATTTCAATTTGCAACTGTCCACAGAGAGATTAAAAAATTTATTATCCCAAATTCATTCAGCCATATTAAAGAGAGTACTGCACGGTAGCTTACACTTTCCGGTAATCCATAGAAACGGTATTTTTTTCCTCAATGTCCCTAAGGTAATTGCAGTTTTTTTGACAGTAGATGCGGGAAATCCAGTGATTAGGGCTTCCGTCCCATACCCTCGCTCTATCTTAAAGACGGATAAAAAGGTAGCCGAAGCTCTAGGGAGCGTCCCTCGCTAGATTCAACCCTAGTGAATATTTCAGTCGATTGTGTAGTCACCGTACAGTCTGCGCCTAATTGGTTATATCGCGGTCGCGACTTTGGTCGATTCTAAGAAAAACGCCAATCGTTTCCTTTCCATAAGTTCATTAGTAAAGTGACTCAAACTTGCCGAGGAAGTCAGCGACTTTTTTGCTTCTAGTTTCGCACGAGGCTTGGTAGGCGTTTCGTCAAACTAACGTGGCAGTGCTGTCGAAGCATTCTGAAGTTTCCGTTAAAACGTCGATAGGTCTTTACTTAATATGTCTTTTAATTGCCTTCAGTGGCTCGCGTGGGTCATTTTATTTTCATTTCATATTCTGTTTCATTCATTTAAAGGTTCTTTTTTGGGATTGATCCTCTATTAAGAAGGCGAAATTATTTATGTAGTTGCATAATTTAATTATTTAGTAGATATTTTGTGTAGTAACTGTTTTTACATTAATATTGGCAAACGTATTATTATTATAAAACTTTTCAATAATTTCGAAGAGATTTTTGGGGCATAATATAATTGAAAGCGAGTACTGTAAAGTATTCTTTTTTTCGATAATTCATTATTGTCGTGCTATTCACGACCGAAAACTATCGCTACGCCCCCTTTAGTTCGCCATCGTTATTCGTAAATTTGACTTTATAAATAATGATATAATTTTGGAATCGTTTGCTTATATTTTGATAAGTTTATTTAAGAAAAAACGTTCTTATGATTTTTTAATTTGTCGGTAGCAGACCTCTGAGAAGCTAGCGCCGCTACGCCACCTACAGTCGTTTCGGTCGCGAATAAAATCGATAATTTGGTGATCGAAGGGCCGAGCTCAATTTTTTTAACTTTATTTCTTTAGAAAATGTGGTTTGGAGTCACAATATGAATTACTTCCACTTGACGTAAGATCACGCAACTCACAGTCTATGTCATTAATAGGTGGTTTCTTTTCGCTTGTTCCGGGATTTCGGAGTAGGGCAAGACGAGTAAGACTATGACGTCATTTTACTTCCATTCTGTGGTGGCGAATAGTTCGAGTCGGAGTAAAAACGATTTTCCAAAATGGCTGCCTGTGGCTTTTTCGGCAGATAAATTCTGGCTAGCAGACGAATAAATCTGATTTAGTCCTTTACGATTTTTAAAAACCTTGCCTTTACACCTCCTTTTCAGAAGGAGTAAGAAGAGTTGCCCTAATACTCCGGAACAAGAGAATAGTTTATAGGGCCGGAGTAATTGCCATCCCCAGAACAGGCGAATAAAACGTTTGAGGGTAAAAAGAGTACACTTTTAGTTCGAGAACAGGCGAAAAGAAACCGTTTGAGGGTAAAAAGAGTACACTTTTAGTTCGAGAACAGGCGAAAAGAAACCGTTTGAGGGTAAAAAGAGTACACTTTTAGTTCGAGAACAGGCGAAAAGAAACCGTTTGAGGGTAAAAAGAGTACACTTTTAGTTCGAGAACAGGCGAAAAAAAACCGTTTGAGGGTAAAAAGAGTACACTTTTAGTTCGAGAACAGGCGAAAAGAAACCGTTTGAGGGTAAAAAGAGTACACTTTTAGTTCGAGAACAGGCGAAAAGAAACCGTTTGAGGGTAAAAAGAGTACACTTTTAGTTCGAGAACAGGCGAAAAGAAACCGTTTGAGGGTAAAAAGAGTACACTTTTAGTCCGAGAACAGGCGAAAAGAAACCACCTACTGAATGACGCTGGGTTTTAGAATTAAATTTTGTATTTAAAACCGAATGTTTTGGAAACTATAATTTGGGCAGAAAATATATAATTTCTATAGTATCTGGATCGATAATATGATTTTACGATCGCCAGATCTCTTTCATATTATCCGCTAACCTACTTTTACATTCTTGTTCGCGTAATTTGAATTGACCAAATGCAAATTTCTTTGGAAATATAATGAAAAAGATATGCTAAATAATTAGAATAATTAAATGGTTCAGAGTTAAGTCTTGCCACGTGACATATTTTATTCTTTGGTTAGTTTATAAAAACGACATTTTACCACTAATGCTTGGTTTCCACCAGCGTGCCTCATAATGCATTTTTCTTTACGCGGGTCAAAACGTTTATCCGACCTACAAAGGAATTGCTTTCCCGTTAAAATAATTGAAGTCATTAAAAATTTAACACGCTGAAGATAAGGAACGGGCACACTTTTGAACTAGGCTCAAATGTTTTTCTATGGGAATACCTTTACATTACTCTATACAGAGTGTTTAAAAAGGTTATTCAAAAATTTTAAGGAGTTAATCATAATCAGCTAGGCTAATACCCAAGGCACCACCTTAGGCCTAAGTCATCAAGCGACTTTTAAAGCCTTTAATTCAGGTGGCCGGGTTATAATGCGTAGGACGGTGGTGACAAGAATTGCAAGCCACGCGAGCCAACAGCTCCCTAAACTAACTATTACCGTTAACCTCAACAAGTTTTTATGGAAGGGGAAACCGAAGATCTCGGGGGAAAACCCCTTAAACCAGTGCGGAGAGAACTTGCAAACTCAACGCGGAAGGAGTGGTTCCGAGTTTTCAACCAGTGCCACAAGCTGGGATCGATCAAGGCTCCTCTTGCTGCGAAGCGAAAGTGCTAACCACTCCGCCACCCCACATTTTGAAACTCTCTGGCGCTCTTTTAACTCATCGTAGGGAAATGGGAAAAACAGGCATACTTCCCAACTCACCCCCTACAACTCCTTAAATTTTTGGCATAACCCTTTGAAACACCCTGTATTATATATATATGGTTCTTTGTAATTTCTATAGACACGTTTGCATGGTTAATGTTAAGTGACTGATAGTTAAAAGTGGAAAAATGAAATCTTAACCATTTACTATCAGAACTATCTAATGGGATACAAACTGGATTAACGGACCACAGACTCGTTTGAAAATTTCGGGGTACGTGGCACGTATGCTCCTCCTTCTCCGTCACGTGACTAAGATATACCTTACCGCTCGGCTGTCCCATGGCAAAACCTTTTAACCACCACGATCGTAGTTTTGAGATATTTGACTTTTTCAAAACCTAAGTTATAAGATTTTAACGTGGTTTTTAATGCGAAAATTATAAAATCCAAAACCATTTTTTACCTGAAACTTTTACAGTACTTTTGTACATGTAACCCGGCCACCTGAATAAATGGCTTCAAAAGTCGCTTGATGACTTAGGCCTAAGGTGGTGCCTTGGGTATTAGCCTAGCTGATTATTATTATGCCTTAGTAAAACTGATGCGTAAAAATCTAATTTTTCAAAAATTTGGTGGTTATAAGGTTTTGCCATGGGGCAGCCGCGCTGTCCAAAAAAAATGAAATGATCTTGTGCCCCTTTAAGCAACCGTAGAAGCGTTTCATCAAGGGCAACTTTGCAAAGGGACGAATAGTTCTTTTTATAAAGTAACGCGGCCTTCTTGTTTAAATGTGACTCTTACGTCACTGTCTCTTACTTTGACAAGGCTACGAGCGCGCGCTACGGCCGCCAGAGGAATACTGCCCCACGTTTCAGAAACGCATTATCTCCAAAAATGGCATTTCAAGATAAATCGATTTTTGTAATTCTTATGAAAAATAACAAAACTACCTTATTTAGGTAACTGAAAATTAGTTGTTAAGGGGCTTCTTTTAGTCCTCAATCAAAATATGACAACGACTAACGCTGAAGAAATTAAAGCAGACGAAATTATACGAAATGAAGACTCTTATTGGTTAATAACGACATAATGCATTTCTGAAAATTTTCGACAGTCGTTAATGCGTTTCTGCGGAGTATTTTCGAAACTTTTCGATTTTAATGCGTTTTTGCATTTTAAAATCTCGGAAACCAGAACAGATAGGAAAAAAACGGACTTCAAATTTAGAATCAACGCCCAAAAATTCAAACCCAAAAAGTAGGGCAGAATAGGTTTTTCTACCGCGCGTTCAAAGCGCGCGTGCGAAGAATATACTAATAAAGTTGGGTCTTGTGACGTAAAAGCAACATTTTAACAAATTGGTCAAGTCCAATTTTTATTTTATAAAATCAACTAGTCATTTTATACAAGTGTAGATTTAAAAGTTCTATAAACCTCAAAATGGAATAAAAGCTTTGGTCCCATTCGTTCGAAAACGATTTAACATTGAGTCCCAATCGATCGAAAATACCCCAATTGTGCGGTTTACAGCCCAATTTTGCACGTTTATATTATTTTTTATAGTACATCAAATTTCGTTTTTATGAGACGTTTTTTAAATAGGTTTACTTCTTATATAAATAAGTGTTGATAGTCTTATTGGAGCCAGTTAGCTAAAATGGAGAAAATAGCTCACAAAGGAGGGTTTTTGTACATTAAGAATGATTATTTGTTTCGCTTAAACAAAACGGTAAATAAATCTAGTTATTATTGTATTCTTGATATAAATAAAAAGTTCAAAGCATAAATATATTTATAAAAGCGCGCCACCCTAGGGAAGTGAGAGACTAACCTAACCTAACCTAACCTTACCGTTAGTACACCTGTAGCAATTTTGTTTAGGTATAACGTTTTACGCGTACCCTGCTATATCTCGGGGCAGAAGTAAAAAAACAAAACAAAAGGTCCCAATGAACCGAATCCGCCTTTTGGGCTATATTTCGGAAACATATTGAATTCGGTCGAATGAGATTTCGATCGAATGGGAATATACCGGGATAAAAGAGCCCAGAAACCGACCTACTGATACGACTAGGCAGAAAGAAGACCCGAAAGTGGGACTTTATAAAAAAGAATAAAAGAAGAGTGAGAGTTTAGCCTCTGATAAGCGATCTTATTACGGAGAAGTGGCTCCGTGGAAACTATAATCTCCAGAAGTAAGTCGGCCTTTCAAAGAATATATAAAGAGAAGCTTCAATGTTTTCGGTTTCCCATTCCTCGGAGAGCGTCTGAAATGTATATAAGTCCACTTTCTCTAAGCAGGAAAGCTCCCTTAATCCCGGCTAATCCCGGTCGTGCGGGGATGTCGCCATAATCCAATATCATTTCCGGCAACCCTGGCTAATGCGCTTCCCACCACGACTTCTCCGCCGTTAGCTCTTAAGCGTCTATCAACCACCATACAAATATATAAAGCTTTCCAAACCAATCTCGTCTTAAATATTCACGGAAGGTTTTTAAAATCTAGTACATTATATAGACTTATTAAACAATTGTTTACAGGGAAACAAATATTTATATCGAAGCCTTTAAAGCATAGACTAAGAAATGTTAACATTTCTTAGTCTATGGTTGAAGGTTCGATTTTATTGCTTTTATTTATACTAGATAGCACCAATTTGAATTATTTGCTGAGAATGAAATATCAATATTTCTTGATCTATTTTATAAGTGGTTTCGTGTAAAAACTAAAATAAAAACAGCGTAAAAACCACGAAGATATTTTTCGCTGTTTTTGAATAATTTCTACGTCTCAAACTGCTAGCGCCATCTGGAAAGACTCGGAGATTTTAAAAATCAACCTCCAATGGCGTTACCGCTGTGAAAGAAACTTTTGATCTCTTGTAAAATGTCAGAAATGTGTATAGGTCTATAAAATACAAAATAATTATAAGAACTAGTAACTTTTTACAATGTTTGAACTGAAGTTGACACTACGAAACACTATATTATTAAATTTCGTCGCTTAAAGGAAATATAACCTCTAGTATTTCTCTCATATCCGAGTCTGTTGCGGAGCTAATGAAATTGTTGAGGGATTCCACGAAGAACCCATTGGAAGTTATATTCCTTTAAGAAATGGGTAAAAAGAAAGTTATATTTAACAAAAAAATAAGCTTTTTTATTTGATAGCGACACCCATTCACACTTTGAATTTAAAACATTTCCCCCTTTTCGGTTTCAAATCCGGGAAAAAATGGCCCAGGGAATAGTAGAAACTAAAAAGTATGCTACAATAAACTAAAGTTTTCGGTCAGCTAATTCACTACATTGAACTCATACAGAATTCCCCGCACGTGAAATCGTGCCCAATAAAATGAAAAATTGAAAGACTTTTTCCCCAAAAGCCCCATTTCCCCAAGGCCTACGCGAGCTGCAATTTTTTACCACTTTCAGAAACTGCCATAAGTGGGCCGAGTTTGACCCTTATATTTTACGTCCAGGGTGTTACCGTAAATAGCTTAATAAACATAAGTAAGACACTTCCTATACCTTTAAAGCTAATTCTCTTACCGAACTTTTTTCAACAGTGACACTATGCCAATTTCGATTTGGACTCGCAACCGAACTGAGTCTACCTTGACAGTGATGTATTTCGACTTTGGTATATTCGGTGATAATTTATGCATTCTTACGGTGCTACTAACCGCCAACTCAGAGGTTGAAACAGTGCCTTAACTATGTCGAAATTTGTCAAAAAAATGTCAACTTTACGTACTATGGGATTTTTAGTGTTCCGTTTGAAAAATAAGGACCCGCCAAAACAATATTTGATTCGTATTTAAAAATTAAATTAAAAATAGTTACTTAGAAGCTCAGTAATTACTTCTAAATGTTTTCAATGTTTGGAATATATTACTACTAGCAGCGGTGTAGAGTGTACATCTTCGCGCATTGACGGGAAATTCGGACCCATCGTTTCATTTTCCTATTCTACATCTCTCGTAAGCGGAATATTATTAACTTCAGTTACTACACTAAAATTTCAGGCTCATTTCAAGAACACATTGAAAACACATAAGCGTTCACTCGAGTGTATCTATGTGATTGGGATATGTTCTCGAGCACTCTCATTGCGATCATTGGTGACTGAAGAATTCCGGTTTAATTCTTCTCGTAACAATTTTAATTTTAGGAGAACGTTTCATTTTAGCGAATCGGACTGAAACGATCCACTAAACTATCGTTTGATCGAATTGGTGAAATAACTAGTGAAACAGAGTCTTTTTAAAACCGAGAAAAATAGCTTTATTTTTGGGGACCTTTATTTTTTACAAGGTCAACGCTTTGGCGTCCGGAAAGTCAATGCTTTAGTTTTCTCCGGTTTACAGTAGAGCTCTGCGTAACAGATAAATTAACTGACAAAATTACGATTAATCGTAAATATTTTGGTTAACTGTTTATTTATGAATATTATCCATGGATAGACAACGATTTAACCTGCAAAAAATATATTTTTATTTTCGGATAATTGTAGGTTATGGATAAAAATAAAATAAGTGGTTAATTGTTTTCCAAACGTCGAGCTCTAATTTACAGTGGTTCTTTTTCATTGAATGCCAGTAGATACCGTTTAAACCCCGCTCGTTCGCTTTCCGCTCCCCCCAAGAGATGACACGTGTTTTTTAAAATACTTCCTTTTTAAGCTATATTCATTATAAAGAAACAACAAGATACAGTGTCCATGTTTCAACTAATATATCATGACGCACGTTCCTCATCAGGGGCGTAGGAACCGGGAGGGGCAGGGGGGGCAATGCCCCTCCCTAGAATTTTGCTGGGAGGGGCAACTAATGTTATTAACCCCTCCAACCTTTGGTCAGTTGAGATCTTCAAAAGACTCAAATTATCATTTTAAAAGCATATACAATTTATAGAACCTCAACTGTGTTTAAATTTCAGTCTTTTCCCGCCAATTTACATAGTAGTAACAAGTACACACGCATTCGGAGAAGCTACACTCCATTAAAAATTAAAAACCATTCTCCAGACCCCTTTTCGTTTATCTTTGCCCCCTCCAACTTCTAGAACGTTCCTACGCCCCTGTTCCTCATATATATTTATTTAAGTGAAGACGAAATATAGATAATGGAGATCCCCGAAAGAAGAACACAGGCTCGTAATAAGAATACTGTTGCATAATTCTCGCACACCTTATCGTGTGTTCATAAAGCAAACATGATCGTTTACGGCTACTTATAACTTTTTTGACGAATATTTGTGATCTAAGTAAGATCTATTTACTGTGTAAATAAAATGGATATAAAGATTGGAAATTCAATGTTTTGAAAGTAACCGCCTGTACGACTAATTAGAGCCACCTGTTTCAGAACACTTCAACACACTTATGAAAAATATAAATAAGATCACTTTCAGTGTTCTTATTTCATTAAGTGTCTGTGTTCTTAAAACGATACCGAAAATGATGTTCTTGATGTGTTCTTTTCACTTTCTTAAAACAAACCCTCAAATTTGCAGTGTACGTTAGCAGGGCCACCTGTTTCAGAACACTTCAAACACACTTATGGAAAATGTAAATAAGATCACCTTCAGTGTTCTTACATCGATACCGAAAATGATGTTCTTGATGTGTTCTTTTAACTTTTTTAAAATGAACCCTCAAATTTGCAGTGTACGTTAGCAGGGCCACCTGTTTCAGAACACTTCAAACACACTTATGGAAAATGTAAATTAGATCACCTTCAGTGTTCTTACATCGATACCGAAAATGATGTTCTTGATGTGTTCTTTTAACTTTTTTAAAATGAACCCTCAAATTTGCAGTGTACGTTAGCAGGGCCACCTGTTTCAGAACACTTCAAACACACTTATGGAAAATGTAAATTAGATCACTTTCAGTGTTCTTACATCGATACCGAAAATGGTGTTCTTTTAACTTTCTTAAAATGAACCCTCAAATTTGCAGTGTACGTTAGCAGGGCCACCTGTTTCAGAACACTTCAAACACACTTATGGAAAATGTAAATTAGATCACTTTCAGTGTTCTTACATCGATACCGAAAATGGTGTTCTTTTAACTTTCTTAAAATGAACCCTCAAATTTGCAGTGTACGTTAGCAGGCCCACCTGTTTCAGAACACTTCAAACACACTTATGGAAAATGTAAATAAGATCACCTTCAGTGTTCTTACATCGATACCGAAAATGATGTTCTTGATGTGTTCTTTTAACTTTCTTAAAATGAACCCTCAAATTTGCAGTGTACGTTAGCAGGGCCACCTGTTTCAGAACACTTCAAACACACTTATGGAAAATGTAAATTAGATCACTTTCAGTGTTCTTACATCGATACCGAAAATGGTGTTCTTTTAACTTTCTTAAAATGAACCCTCAAATTTGCAGTGTACGTTAGCAGGGCCACCTGTTTCAGAACACTTCAAACACACTTATGGAAAATGTAAATAAGATCACCTTCAGTGTTCTTACATCGATACCGAAAATGATGTTCTTGATGTGTTCTTTTAACTTTCTTAAAATGAACCCTCAAATTTGCAGTGTACGTTAGCAGGGCCACCTGTTTCAGAACACTTCAAACACACTTATGGAAAATGTAAATTAGATCACTTTCAGTGTTCTTACATCGATACCGAAAATTATGTTCTTGATGTGTTCTTTTAACTTTCTTAAAATGAACCCTCAAATTTGCAGTGTACGTTAGCAGGGCCACCTGTTTCAGAACACTTCAAACACACTTATGGAAAATGTAAATTAGATCACTTTCAGTGTTCTTACATCGATACCGAAAATGGTGTTCTTTTAACTTTCTTAAAATGAACCCTCAAATTTGCAGTGTACGTTAGCAGGCCCACCTGTTTCAGAACACTTCAAACACACTTATGGAAAATGTAAATAAGATCACCTTCAGTGTTCTTACATCGATACCGAAAATGATGTTCTTGATGTGTTCTTTTAACTTTCTTAAAATGAACCCTCAAATTTGCAGTGTACGTTAGCAGGGCCACCTGTTTCAGAACACTTCAAACACACTTATGGAAAATGTAAATTAGATCACCTTCAGTGTTCTTACATCGATACCGAAAATGATGTTCTTGATGTGTTCTTTTAACTTTTTTAAAATGAACCCTCAAATTTGCAGTGTACGTTAGCAGGGCCACCTGTTTCAGAACACTTCAAACACACTTATGGAAAATGTAAATTAGATCACTTTCAGTGTTCTTACATCGATACCGAAAATGGTGTTCTTTTAACTTTCTTAAAATGAACCCTCAAATTTGCAGTGTACGTTAGCAGGGCCACCTGTTTCAGAACACTTCAAACACACTTATGGAAAATGTAAATTAGATCACTTTCAGTGTTCTTACATCGATACCGAAAATGGTGTTCTTTTAACTTTCTTAAAATGAACCCTCAAATTTGCAGTGTACGTTAGCAGGGCCACCTGTTTCAGAACACTTCAAACACACTTATGGAAAATGTAAATTAGATCACTTTCAGTGTTCTTACATCGATACCGAAAATGGTGTTCTTTTAACTTTCTTAAAATGAACCCTCAAATTTGCAGTGTACGTTAGCAGGGCCACCTGTTTCAGAACACTTCAAACACACTTATGGAAAATGTAAATTAGATCACTTTCAGTGTTCTTACATCGATACCGAAAATGGTGTTCTTTTAACTTTCTTAAAATGAACCCTCAAATTTGCAGTGTACGTTAGCAGGGCCACCTGTTTCAGAACACTTCAAACACACTTATGGAAAATGTAAATAAGATCACCTTCAGTGTTCTTACATCGATACCGAAAATGATGTTCTTGATGTGTTCTTTTAACTTTCTTAAAATGAACCCTCAAATTTGCAGTGTACGTTAGCAGGGCCACCTGTTTCAGAACACTTCAAACACACTTATGGAAAATGTAAATTAGATCACTTTCAGTGTTCTTACATCGATACCGAAAATGGTGTTCTTTTAACTTTTTTAAAATGAACCCTCAAATTTGCAGTGTACGTTAGCAGGGCCACCTGTTTCAGAACACTTCAAACACACTTATGGAAAATGTAAATTAGATCACTTTCAGTGTTCTTACATCGATACCGAAAATGGTGTTCTTGATGTGTTCTTTTAACTTTCTTAAAATGAACCCTCAAATTTGCAGTGTACGTTAGCAGGGCCACCTGTTTCAGAACACTTCAAACACACTTATGGAAAATATAAATTAGATCACTTTCAGTGTTCTTACATCGATACCGAAAATGATGTTCTTGATGTGTTCTTTTAACTTTCTTAAAATGAACCCTCAAATTTGCAGTGTACGTTAGCAGGGCCACCTGTTTCAGAACACTTCAAACACACTTATGGAAAATGTAAATTAGATCACTTTCAGTGTTCTTACATCGATACCGAAAATGGTGTTCTTTTAACTTTTTTAAAATGAACCCTCAAATTTGCAGTGTACGTTAGCAGGGCCACCTGTTTCAGAACACTTCAAACACACTTATGGAAAATGTAAATTAGATCACTTTCAGTGTTCTTACATCGATACCGAAAATGGTGTTCTTTTAACTTTCTTAAAATGAACCCTCAAATTTGCAGTGTACGTTAGCAGGGCCACCTGTTTCAGAACACTTCAAACACACTTATGGAAAATGTAAATTAGATCACTTTCAGTGTTCTTATATCGATACCGAAAATGATGTTCTTGATGTGTTCTTTTAACTTTCTTAAAATGAACCCTCAAATTTGCAGTGTACGTTAGCAGGGCCACCTGTTTCAGAACACTTCAAACACACTTATGGAAAATGTAAATTAGATCACTTTCAGTGTTCTTACATCGATACCGAAAATGGTGTTCTTTTAACTTTCTTAAAATGAACCCTCAAATTTGCAGTGTACGTTAGCAGGGCCACCTGTTTCAGAACACTTCAAACACACTTATGGAAAATGTAAATAAGATCACCTTCAGTGTTCTTACATCGATACCGAAAATGATGTTCTTGATGTGTTCTTTTAACTTTCTTAAAATGAACCCTCAAATTTGCAGTGTACGTTAGCAGGGCCACCTGTTTCAGAACACTTCAAACACACTTATGGAAAATGTAAATTAGATCACTTTCAGTGTTCTTACATCGATACCGAAAATGGTGTTCTTTTAACTTTCTTAAAATGAACCCTCAAATTTGCAGTGTACGTTAGCAGGGCCACCTGTTTCAGAACACTTCAAACACACTTATGGTAAATGTAAATTAGATCACTTTCAGTGTTCTTACATCGATACCGAAAATGGTGTTCTTTTAACTTTCTTAAAATGAACCCTCAAATTTGCAGTGTACGTTAGCAGGGCCACCTGTTTCAGAACACTTCAAACACACTTATGGAAAATGTAAATTAGATCACTTTCAGTGTTCTTACATCGATACCGAAAATGGTGTTCTTGATGTGTTCTTTTAACTTTCTTAAAATGAACCCTCAAATTTGCAGTGTACGTTAGCAGGGCCACCTGTTTCAGAACACTTCAAACACACTTATGGAAAATGTAAATTAGATCACTTTCAGTGTTCTTACATCGATACCGAAAATGGTGTTCTTTTAACTTTTTTAAAATGAACCCTCAAATTTGCAGTGTACGTTAGCAGGGCCACCTGTTTCAGAACACTTCAAACACACTTATGGAAAATGTAAATTAGATCACTTTCAGTGTTCTTACATCGATACCGAAAATGGTGTTCTTGATGTGTTCTTTTAACTTTCTTAAAATGAACCCTCAAATTTGCAGTGTACGTTAGCAGGGCCACCTGTTTCAGAACACTTCAAACACACTTATGGAAAATGTAAATTAGATCACTTTCAGTGTTCTTACATCGATACCGAAAATGGTGTTCTTTTAACTTTCTTAAAATGAACCCTCAAATTTGCAGTGTACGTTAGCAGGGCCACCTGTTTCAGGACACTTCAAACACACTTATGGAAAATGTAAATTAGATCACTTTCAGTGTTCTTACATCGATACCGAAAATGGTGTTCTTTTAACTTTCTTAAAATGAACCCTCAAATTTGCAGTGATACGTAAGCAGGGCCACTTAGTTTATTTGTTGAGTAACAACAGTTGTATACGGGGTTTAACAACATTATCGTATTACAGAGCACATTTCCATTAGAAACCGCGGCATTCGAAAAATCTGAACCTAAAAGGAACTAATTTAAGAATCAAATCAGTGCGGGGACCTTTTTTTTCTTCTTCCGGGCGAAGTTGGTGGCATCAAATTACCCATTGGGAAAAGGCCCGAGAAAAAGCTTTCCCAATAAACTTGTAAGAGTGGAAAAAGGTCTACTATAATTGACGTCATTAGTTAGTACCTCCCTTCCTTCAGCGTTCCCCCTTCTTAAACTACTTCCCCATGCGCGCACCATGCCACGGAAGAGACTAGGGAGGGGAAGGGAATAAGGATTGGGCAGAAAATGGACGGGCAAAGAGGGGTCTTGGAATGACATTAAATGCGAAGGGAAATTGAAAATTCCCCTGGCACATTATAGGTTGGTATCGAGGAAAAAGAAAGCGGGTTGAAAGGATTTCACCCCATCCCCATTGCTGTTTCTATGCCCCCATTGTATACGTACTGAATTCAAGATTAACTCGAGATTCCCCAATTATGAAGATTTGATCCCAATATATTTAGTACAAGCATTTTTATACTTTCCAAACAAAATCAATAAATTCCTCCCCTGAAAGTTCATTTATCAGCAATACTTGGTTGGATAAGCATTTTCAACTTTGGAGAAATAAATTAAAGGACTCGAATCATGAGCAAAAGCCCCATTCTTCAAATTGCATCGCAGCCAGCGCTCCTACTGAGAGAATTGAGGAGCATTTCCACTCAAATACCAAGCACTTGACTGCCGTTATTCGCTTATTTTCTCACGTGTTTAGTATTTGGGTGGAAATGTTTCCAATATCATGGCGCTACAAGCTAGATTCGGAACTGGTAGTTTATATTTCTCCGAGATTCAACAAAGTTTCTTTGTAATGCAGTTCTACCAGATATCCAAATAATATTGCTCCGGAAGGTGGGCTAACAGGGTTACCAAACGTCTTTTAAACTACAGATCAGCAATTCTAATAACGTAGTCCCAAGAATGTTTTACATAAAACATTTCATACGTTATTTCAATCTTTCAAAAGTGTCCTTAAAAGTGAATACAGCCACCATATCCTAAGACAGACATCGTAGCGAAATAAATAGGTCGAAATGCATTAGAGAATCACCGTGAAATCGGCGATTAATGGAGAGGCGACAGTGACGACATCTATTGGAGTCGAATCAAACGAATTTAGGTTGGGGAAGAAGCGAGAGTTTACTTGGAAATTGGCTGAAAGATAAAGAAAGAGACAAGCAGTGAGTTCGAAAAAACGATCAAATTACCACTTGTCTATCCTTGGAAGATTGCCTTTTTCTCCCAGTTATTTTTTCTTAAGCGAAACTCGAAGTTGAAGTAAGGCTTGATTACCTGGCATTACGCTTACGGGAGGGAGTGTCAAATCGGTTACGAGATAAAGACCTTCCCGCCACCTCGCGCCTCAGCGTCGGGTAAGGTTGTAATCGTCGGATCCAATAGGATGGGATTGCGGTAGCCAAAATGCCCTGAGGGAGAGCCGGGATGCTTCTGACTATTTAGAGAAACGTAACAAGATAGTTTTTTCCTCTCCGAAGCCCGAGATCTCCGCGAGTGTGTTGGGCTGGAAAGCCCTTACTTTTTACGACCTCTAAACCTCCCTCTTAGCCGATGTTTCCATTGATTAATTTTTACTTTGGAAACTGGGGGCTACTAATCTGAGGGAACGAGATCCGTGGAGTTTTACGCGTTTCATTAAATGCTAATGGGACATTATTTAACAGTCGAACTTGAGTCGAGGTCGGAGCTCAAGCGGGGAGTTGTAAACAAAGATAAAAAGATGAGATCCCAGCTTAAGACCGAGGCTTTTATCTATTAATACAATGTGGAGTTAAAGGTTTTTGGTTGTAGACATTTTCTCTACAATAACGAGGATAAGGTAAGTGAAATGCTTACGCGCGTTTGTAGTTACTTCAGTAAACAGGTAATCAAATGGAGGGTAATCACGGAAAATAACTGGAAATCCCCGGGAACTTGGAAGAAGACATTTTTCCTCCAATCACAAGGATCAATAAGAGCGGACAACTGTTTGTTCACAAGGGGATAATCATATAAGTAATCAGGTGTTCAAATCGTAGGTAAACACGGAAAATAACTAGAAATCACCGGGAACTGGGTCGAAGAAACTTTTCCTACAATCACAAGGTATATAAGAGCGGACAACTGTTTGTTCACAAGGGGATAAACACTTAAGTAATGAGGTGCTCAAAACGTAGGTAATCACGGAAAATAACTGTAAATCACCGGGAACTTGGTTGAAGAAACCTTTCCACAAATCACAAGGATCAATAATAGCGGACAAATTTTTGTTCCCAATGGGGATAATCATTTAAGTAATCAAGTGTTCAAATTGTAAATAATAACTAAAATATATGGAAATTACCGAGAACTTGGTTGAAGACACCTTTTCTCCAATCACAAGGATCAATAAGAGCGGACAAATGTTTGTTCCCAATGGGATAATCACTTAAGTAATTAGGTGTTCAAATCGTTTTTAATCACGGAAAATCACTAAGAAAATCATTGCAAAGTGCTTACAAGTAGAAACATTTTTTTCAATCTCAAAGATAAATTCGATTGACAAATGTTTGTTCCCAAGCGGTAATCACTTAAGTAATCAGGTGCTCAAATCGTTGGTAATCACCGGAAATCACTCCTATGGTTTCGGTAAATCAGTAATCAGCCGTACAAAGTTTTCGAGGGTGCCTTAAAAGTTGAAACTCAGACAGAAACAAAAAGGTGAAATACTTTTCGATAGGCTTAGAAATTCTGCTGATTAAAGCCCAACATTTTGGTCCGCATAATCTCTTTATTGTCTGATTTCGGAGACGTCCTTCCGCGAGTCGTATATAAACGCCACGAAAAGAGAAATATAAAAAAATGTTGGAGCAGCGGGCTTTTCATTGTTTGCGCAGACATTAGGACAAATACGGCGGTAGAATTAATCTTTGGCTCTCTGGGATCATATCCGTTGTTTGGTTGTAAGATTACCGCTCAAATAGATTGGTGTTTACAAGGAGTCGAGCCTCCCTCGCGAAGAGTTAAAGTACGTCTACCATCGATTGCGTCGCGAGACGCGAAAGCCGTACCCGAAATTTAGCTTTGAGCGACGCTAAGGAGGCGATCTTTGAACCGAGTATAGGTCCGGCAACTCGGAGCAGAGTGTTTCCCGGGCTTTCACTTCCTCTTAATGGTCGCGACCAACATTTGTCTTTTTCCCAGCGCGTATTACAACGGAGAGAACGGTCTGCCTTCCCGACTAATCACAAAAATGGCTGCAAACGAGTTTTAGAGACGCGGAGCGCAAATGATGATTGCGAAAAGGACACTGTTTTAATCGCATTCCGAAGACGTTCTCTCGTTTCGAGCTGGTCGTGTTATATACTAATAAAGATTTCAACCACTAAACGACCATTTTGTAACAATACAACGCGTGTATTATTGGAAACGTGGACCAAGACATGCATAAAGGCACTGGTCACGATAGTCAAACTAAGGCAATTCGCGATTTGTTACGGGGAATTGTCACCAAAACCAAAATTTACGAGGTTTTTTAACAGAATGATAGAAAATATATTAATGATTATGTCCCTGAAATTTTATAGTTATTGGAAAGGTATTTAAAAAGTTGCGCTACTTTTTCCGCAACTTACATCAAACGGCTCCAAAAATTTCAGAAATCGCGGTTTAACCTACGTGCAGCGCCAAAAGAATGAAGCGGCAAAAATTTGAGAAAGGGCGGCGTGTAAGGCATTTTAAAAACACGATAAACTACAATCTACGAGTATAACTCGGTTGAAAAGCCAAGGAGAATGTCGTAGCAGACGACAGTTCCGACCGAAAAACGATAAAACCGGGGCAAAATAATATTTCGTTCACGAGATGGCGCTGCAGGTAGGTTCAACGTCCTCAACTATGCATTTCTAAAATAAATTTCGCGAAATACGTAATGAATGCGCGTAAGCCGTGCGCATTGAGTTGGGAATAAATAGAGGTACAACTGAATCTGGCTGGCGCGGGACCAATTTCGTTCAATATGGAGACTTATTCGACTTTATCGTTCTACCGTGGCGGCATCTGTCTCTAGTGGTGGCAACTAAATTGCAATTGAATTTTTTAGCGAATCTGATGCGAAATTGAAATGTATGATTTTTCGTAACAAACAAACCTCTGAAGTTGTTTATATATAATTTTATTCTGTCAACACGATCCTTTTTAACTCAAGTTACGGTGAGTTAGCTAATAATTATTTATTTTTAGCCATTTAACTTTACAAAATATAGATGGCGCTACCGCCTAATTATAAAGATGAATTTCGTACAGTCTTATCAGAACAGGTCCCGCGTAACCATGGCAACCGAAATCGTAATTGTAATTCTAGCAGTATTATTCCCAATTCAATGGCCGTGCGCGAACGTTTTTAAACTTAGAACAACGCCAAGGCGTATTCGCAATTTGATCACTTTAAAACTTAAAATTAACACTTATCTTTGCCAAATGATTCATCAGAACCTAAAACTGGCTATTAGAAATAAGAGTGGTGTTTCTGAAAGTATTTATTTTATAAATTTGAGATTTCGACGCGTTTTGTGTGGCATTTATCAACCCGAGCGTGGCTGCTCTACCAAGATTATATTTTAGATGTAGAAATTTGGAGAACGAAGATGGCGCTACTGCCCTATCGTCGTACGTTAATTTTCTTCTCTCCAGGACAACGCCGTTAACATGGGCCCCTATGGTAGACCTTAACTTATGGGGACCATATGATAGGCTTTTGGTTAGACACAAACATTACCTGTTATAAATCTTCATTATAACACTTTTAAAAATATTTTATGCGTGTTCACATTTTAAAATACAAATAAACAAGTTATAAAAAGAAAATATAGAATTGGAAATGTCCACATGTTCCCTGAAATTTGGAAAAATCGATGCCCTGCCTCCGGCGCGACAAGCGAGTATTCTTTGCAAGGTGCATTCTACCATCAAGCCACCGTAAAACACGCGCAATCAATAGGGATTTTTTGCGTCGTCTTTAGCAGACAAAATCTACTTGAGAAGTTGAGACAGTCCAAAATCAACACGGCTGGTTTTCTCAAAGTTTTTATTTCATTAAAATTTGAATTTAATTGATAAAAATGTACCATTTTCATTAAAAATTTAAAAAAAGAAATCGATAGATAAAGCGAGTTTCAATAATATCTAAGTTAAACCATAAGTCTATTATATTGTTCCATACGTTTGTCACTTTGGGGGATATTTTACTGAGAGCTAGTAACGAAGTGACGTCATCACAAGAAGAAACTCTCCCTCTAGCGAGGCGCTGTCAAAGGCTACGAGTAAAAGGTTAGCAAGCGGACGCAAAACGGTGACGAAGCCCGTATTGCAGTCTGTCTTGTGAATTAGCTCTCAGTAAATATTTTGCTTGTTAAGAATAGGAAGTGTCACACTTGTGTAAAAATATTATACACTTATGGTTAAACGCGAAAAAGTAAGAGGAGACCAACAATAATATCTGATGGTACTTTTATGTCAAACCTCAACTTGACCTCGACGACCTATGACGTCAGCTTAGACTTCCTTTTCTCATCTATCTCTTCACTTATCTCTTTTTATTTTCGCCAATGAAAGAAGGAGTGACGAGTGTCATTATTTAATATTAAAATTAAATTTACGTGCAGCGCTCCGCTGCGGATTTTACTTTGAACGATAATTTTACGGCGCCTAGATTGTGACGTCATTGACTTCGGTTATTTCAGAATTTTTCCACTGCATCTGGTAGATTACATAGTTCCCACTATTCTACCAAGATCATTGTGGTAATATCATTGGTAGATATGGCGATGCCAATTAAGCGCTCTAAAGAATAAACGTGAGCGCGTGTTTTTAATACTATGTAAGCTAGGAGCAACAAACACAGCGCCCCACACTAGGAGAACGCAGCCCGTCAAAAGTCGTGCATTTTCTTGTGTACGTTTTTCATTGGTTAGACGCTTTAGCGCCTGCTGCCGTCGGAAGGGGAAAATTCGGAAATTGTCTTCCCCCAGCCCGTTAAACGTTCAGCGTAAAGGCTCGTCCAATGAAATTTGTACACAACACTGCGTTAGCGTGTTTAAAGGCTAGCTGCGTTCTCCTTGTGTTTGTTGTTCCAAGATGTAAGCACAGAAGTACAAAATTCAGTAGCAGAATCTCATTGTTCTATAGGAGATTTTTCGGAATGAGTAGCATCTACATTCCGGGATAGCGTCCAATGATAACGACGTCAATTCAAATTGTTTGGCCGTTCTACTAATTATTTCTAACTATCAACTAAACGGAAAGCAACGAAACTTTATATTTTGGTATTTTAAAGGTACGCGTTTCGTTTATTAACAAAATTGGGGAGGTAACGAATAATTTGCAACTTACTCTTTAATAAATCAGTTTTATCCTAGTTTGTTCTCCGTATCTTTCCTCCATGATCACACCAAATACAATTGCAACCCAATCAAAAGGCTAATTTGAATAAAACTGTTTCACTTATTAAAATTATAGCGCCTCTCCAAAAGTAAAGTTCAAACTTGTATTTGGTTTTATCATAAGTAACACTATAACAATAAGTATGACACTTCCTATTGCTTTAATGCTAATTTTCTAACCGAACCGTTTTTCGGCACTGATACTCTCCTCAAGCTGTGACTTGGACTCGCGACTTACCGTTTTGGATGACTACTTTTTGATAAAAATTTAAGCATAATATCGGAGAGCACGTTCTGGAGTTGCGAGGGGCTTTGGCTTTGTTTTGAAGCCCGCGTACGAATCACGCGTGATAAAAAAAACATGAGCTCGTGGCGTCGAGAAAAACTTTTTTAATTTTTATCACTCATCTATCGGAAACCAGATATTTCGGCTTAGCGGAAGTCTCACGTATTTTAGACACTAGAGGGCTCTGCGCTGAGAAATCATCTTGATTACGCAATAACTATGAAAATCAGTTTGGTTTGTAAATCTCGTTAATCGTCATACTTATTTTTATTATATTACTTATGGTTTTATTTCGATGACTTTAAAAAAATTGTATCAACCGATTCAAACTTATTCCTAAAGCCTAGAGTCAAACTCTCCCGCGAAACCAATGACCTTGCAAATCTCTCACCCGAGAACAATCCGTATTGATCTTTACTCGCAAGCCTCTTTTACTTTTACTCTTTTCGTAACCGCGTAGTATTCGCGCATTTTTTTTTATAAAAGGATTCTTATAGCGTACAAAACCAGCTAAATTATTTCGGTGATGGTACATGTATCCTTAATTTGGGCTGCGTTACTTTTACACCGCGAAGAAAAACGGAGACCCCAAGAGCCCCTTTCCATAATTAAATTTTTGGCTAATTTAGTAGCGGATAAAAAAGGCCACTCTATTGCCAGAAGAAATTTAATTATTGTGGTTCCTAATGAAACAAAAAAGACACATCCGACCCGAGGAAAAGCGGCGAAAGAACAATATTGTTGCACCCAATGAACAACTAGGCCTACAGCCAATTCCATTTCCCAGAAATGAAATAACCCAGGCTCAGCCTTCATAAATAAACATCGCGGTGACTACATATCATAGTTTCGGTACGGATTAACGAAAGTGCTCTGGTGGGATGACCTATGAAAGCGGTTACGAGTTTAAACTACAAGACTTCTTAGTGGCGTTAGGGGTGTGCAAGCGATTAGGTTACACTCAAATAAATCGATAAAAAATCGAATATTCTATTCGTCGAATGGAATAGACTTATTTGGTATTCGAAATACTATTCGGTATTCGAAATACGGTTTGGTATTCGAAATACTATTTGGTATTCGAAATACAATTTGGTATTTGAAATACTATTTAGTATTCGAAATACTATTTGGTATTCGAAATTCTATTTGGTATTCGGAATACAATTTGGTATTCGAAATACTATTTGGTATTCGAAATACTATTTGGTATTCGAAATACTATTTGGTATTCGAAATACTATTTGGTATTCGAAATACTATTTGGTATTCGAAATACTATTTGGTATTCGAAATACTATTTGGTATTCGAAATTCTATTTGGTATTCGAAATTCTATTTGGTATTCGAAATACTATTTGGTATTCGAAATTCTATTTGGTATTCGAAATACCACTTGGTATTTGATTAGTTACTTTCCTTCTAACTTCTTAGACCAGACTATTCGATATTTTAAATATTCGATTTAGTATTTGACGAGTTTAGAAAACCAATATTTGATATTCGATTCGATTCGATTCCCAGAAATCGTATTTGAACATCTCTACAAGTTACCCTTTCGAGAATTATTTTGGCTATCTATATAATCAATAGCGATTTCATCGATTGATTATTGGTACAACAACACGAATAAATATGGCTACTTACGTATAGACTTAGTGACACCATCGCCAAAACGTGGGACACCGCCATTTTAAACAAAATTAACATGGCAGTTTGTTAGTAGGTAGTATATTTTATTTGCACCTAGTTACGGCAAGAAAAATACAATAGCAAACTGTATTTTTTTTAATTTTACACTTATTTTTTAATTTTTATATGTATATAAAATATCAAAAGTCCCCATCATTTGGTTGTGAGCACAATTGTTTATCGCTGGAAATATTCGCAAAAAAATGGGTTTGGGCTAATATTTCCGTTTGTATTGTATTTACGGCTTTAACCCCAATTATTAAATTTAGGGCCCGCCTATTGTCTACAACAACGGTTCTAAGCAATATTTCGGTAGTTTGAACGTTGTACTCAAAACGCGTTTTACAATGTGGCACCTAGGAGCAACAAACACAAGGAGAACGCATCTAGCTTTTAAACAAGCTAACAAATTTCATTAGACGAGCCTTTACGATGAACGTTTTACGGGCGGGGGGGAAGACAATTTCCGAATTTTCCCCTTCCGACGGCAGCAGGCGCTAAAGCGTCTAACCAATGAAAATTGTACACGAGAAAATCCACGACTTTTGACGGGTTGCGTTCTCCTTGTGTGGGGTGCTGTGTTGGTTGCTCCTAGGTGGCACCTTACTTGACTAAATACGCGGGTAACGCAGCCGCCGCTCTGCTTTGCAATCGAGTGAATTTGTTACTAAGCACTGGAGTTTTGTTCCCCACGTACCTTATTAAAATTTGGGGAGCCGGGTTCGATCCCAGCTTGTGGCACTGGGTGAAAACTCTCTCCCCACTGGTTGAAGGGATTTTCCCACGAGTTCTTCGGTTTCCGCTTCCCATAAAAACTTGTAGAGGTTAACGGTAATAGCATAAGTGGATAATAAACATAAGTATGCCACTTCCTATTCACCCGATGCAAAAAAAATTATGATATTTTGTTTCGCCAATGACAACATAAACCCTTGCGTACCGACGGACTGACAACTCACAGCGAACTGCTCCTAGTATTTGGAGGATGCTCGGAAAATCGCCGACGGTCCGCCGGCAGCCTTTTCGACGGACCAGCCAAGGCCTATTGAAAATTGAAATGCTTTTAAAAGTGGAAATAACGCTTACTTTTGGCAGGGAGTACAGAACGGGAGTCGTTTTGACAGATCTCTTAGGGTTCTCAACCAAGAAGCCAGAGAATCGAGGTGGGGTGGGTTGAAAGTGGGTGGAAAGGTTGGCAAAATACGGGACAAGATACGGCTTTTTGCGCCATCTACCTAATTTTTGTGGCTTTGTTGTTTATGGAGGAAGTGGATGCTGCCGTCTTCCATTAGATAACGTAGATCCTAATTGTAAATATTTAAATTACCTTACGAGTGGCAATATTCCAAGTTTCTTGAGTAAAGCGTTTATTTTTTAGGATATAATACAACTGAAATCATAGTACTAAACCAATGTAAATATAATTTTGTATCATATTTCAAACCTTAAGCCTTTGCAATGATTGGCTAATATATTTCCGATTTTTGCCTTTAACATGGCCTTTTTAAACACATTCCCTAAAATATAAAAAGAAATTGTATAAAATGATATAAAATAATTCTAAGATCTGTTAAAATAATTACAATTTTATTTTATTTTTACTTTTGAAAGTCGATTTATGTAACAATGGTCCATGCTTATTTTCACCACGTGAGTGTAAAATTTGAATTTCTCAATAAAAACCGCATGGCCGCTGATAATAGATGGCGTTAAATAGTCGAGGTGTCCCGTATTTTGCAGAGGCGCCTGCTGAAGTGTAGCTCATTGCAGCAGAACCAAAAAAAACCCCTCTTTTCATCTCCCGTTCTGTACTCCCTGCTTTTGGAAACCATTTATGAATTATTGAATCGGAAGATAAAAATAACTAATATAAACACTGGCTCCATTTCAGAAGTAAGTTTTTTCGAATTTCAAACCTTAACGCGTATACGCTCGTATTTCTCGCCATTAGAAGAATCCCTCACTCACAACACGGGAAGGCATAGGGGTCACAAAAAAACTGGTTTGAAGCGCACTGCAAGTCTGGATTTTATGTTACCCCTATGCCTCCCCCTGTTGTGAGTTATGGATCCCTTTAAACTAACCAACTATTTTGCCAACGGAAAGAGTAGGAAAGGACGAGTTTCCTGTTCGAAAACACAACAGACTATCATTAACCGAATTCGTTCTGTGCCATACTTATTGTTATTATCCACTTACGGTAATAGTAAGTGTAGGGAGCTGATGGCTCGCGTGGCATGCGGGGCTTGCCACCACCCTCTTACGCATTGTAACCCGGCCACTTGTTTAAAGGCATTAAAAGTCGCTCGATGACTTGGGCCTAAGGTGGTGCCTTGGGTATTAGCCTAGCTGACTTATTTTAGGCTGTAATTAGGAGCAAATAGGATTAAGTCTTATTTAAAACAGAATGTAGTCTGAAAGTAAAATTTCAACACGAAGTTTCTAAAGATTAAATATAACTTAGATGAAGTTTATTTAATTTTAAACATGTCATACTTTTAAAGACCAACTTTGACACTCCAAAAAGACTTAATTAGCTCTTTAATGCGACTGTTGTTTGTAACTAAATTTCTGTTAAAATCAAGTGTAAAATTAGACTTGTTTAACACTATAAAATGAATATTTAGGTGAACGTAAATCTTAAAAATGAAGATAAAAACAAGCCTTGAATTCGGTTTAAAATACAGCTTTAGTAACCTAGATAAAATAAAAATATGCTGTGTAAAATATCCTAATTTTATCCAGGGCCGGCGCTAGGATTTTCGGCCCCAGGTAATTTTTACTCCAAAATTTAGTTTTTTGGAAATAGTCAGAAAATTTTAGTTAGGCACCCGTTCTGGTGGGCCCCTTTCGGAGGCCCGGGCCCGGGGTACTTTTGCCCCGCTTACCCCCCCCCCCTAACGCCGGCCCTGATTTTATCATCAACAACGGACTAATTTCCATGAAGTTTTTGGTTTAGCTATTTGATGATAGATACTGAAAATATCTCTTCCTTGATGTACGTGCAGAAGTGAGATCCCTTATTATATTGATTTCTAAGATTTAAACGCTCAAAATATACCTTGTTCTCCCGCCGCGACGGTAAATACAAAACACGCTTACAACACCGATTACTAAATTCTATATACGAACTACACTGTAAAAAATAACGGTTTTATAATGGTTTGGAAAGGGTTTATTTAAATTACGTAAGCCATTTTATGATTGATTTTTAAATTGAACGCAAAAATTGTAAACCCGAAACAGTTTCTTAATAATCTATAAAAGGGTGCATAATGGACAATTTCTTATGGACTTTGTTTAATCCGTTTTATTTTAATCTTGGATCTAACATTGCTTTGGGCCTTTGGCAATGAAGTAGATCCTAAAGCTAGTTAATTAATTCGTGATACGGCTTGAATTCGTTGACAAAAGGACGAGGTTCATAAGTGGTTCCTTAAAGGGCAACGCAAGTGACCATGCAGGGGGGTAAATTATCTTATAGATAAAAAGAACGACTGCGCATGCGCTATCTGCCATAGCCTTTCCTTCTGTAAAAAAAGCAGAACCATATTTGCCGAATTTATTTTGTATAAATGCGCCTCTCTCGCGGTTTTTACGCAAAATCCTTCATTCTTTAGTCGCGAAAATGGCCGAGGAAAGTGAAGTCTCCGTGCTTACCGACAAATCGGATACTAAACTTCTACAAAATAAATGTAATAAAAAAAAGATAAATATTCTGTCGGGGTATAATGATAGGGAAATTGTTAAGGGAGACGGGATATAGGAGTGTGTGTGGTGTTGAATTTTCTTAATCCAATGTGAGGCTAGCGGCAGAGATTTACCGCGTCCAAGGCCTAATGTTTCAACTTCCATTATTAAAAATATTCAATTCACAAATAATTTTATTCCAAAACATTGTTAAATCGAAAATATCAAAGTCCAACTCTCGGAAACTAACCCAGTTCTTTTCTCCATAATAAATAAATTAAGCTAGGCCTAAATTCCTGGGTTCGTTGATTGCGAGCTAACTCAGCGAAGAAAATCGAAAAATTCGCGAATGAGAGCGAAATTGCGCCACGTGGCTACACCAAGAAGAATAAGGCTTTCGCGCTGTATAAAATCATCCTTGGAAAACCTACCTTCGGCTTGTTGAAGAAAACATAATTCCCCCCCCCCTGCATGACCACTTGCGTTGCCCTTTAAGTTTATATCTTTGTGGAATATTTAATAGACCCATGATGAAAGTTAAGGGGCCGAAAATTAACATTTTTACCTGGCAACTCAGCATTTGGACGGAACATCCGTTTCCTTACTTCCGCCTGTATATTTCAATGGCGGTCACGTGGTTCAATACGTCACAAACAGGATGTTCCGTCCAGAAGCCTCGTCTGCAGCCCCTCTTTTGTTATGGATCTATTGTAATCAATTTATTTTAAGGTCTTATCCAGGACTGAATCAACAATAAAGAAAGATAATTGACATATCGCCAGGATTTGTTAATCCATTAATTTTAAAATTACCATTAATTACACTTATAATTTAATTTTTAACCTAACTATTAAAGGAATGCAAAATCAGTGTCACACTTCTGGGAACTATTCTCCCTGTGATATTGTTTTATCACTGAAGTTGAAGAAGTGTCGCCCTCTGTTAGTGGGTGGGAGAAATTCTTCATCCAAAATCAATAGAAAAGGATGCGGAGGTTCTCAGAGGCTGGCTGCAAATGACAGTTGATTTATGGGCTTGGGGAAAGAGAGGAGGAAGCTTTTAGAATCAAGCTATGAAACCGTTATGGGATAATATAATGCTTTTATGGAAATAAAAAATTCTGTGCGTTATATAAAAATTGTGAAATTACTACTAAGGTTCCACATAGTAGCGACACACTTATAAAAGACTGGTCATTTCCATAGTGTATCCCCATTGGCTATTAGTTCCCTACGTACACGAAACCATTCATTCTTGAACAGGGTTGATTTTTCTCCATTAGACATTGTCACTTAAGCAAAGACGCACTGTAAAACCACTTAGAGAAGTTTCCTCAAGAGGAAAAGAACTTTAGAACAAGTTCTCAAGTTCCCAATATATTTTAGCTCTCTTAAAATATATAGGCACATAAGAAATGAAAGAAGATCACGAAGTTCATAAACCAGATATTCCATAAATTTTATTTTATATATTATAAAATTATTAAATTAACTATAAAAAACACCGTATTTTTGAAAACATCAACTTTAAATTGGTTTAAAAAAACCAAAAGGTTCCAAGCACTTTACAAAAAAATAAGAGCACTACAAGTCCACATAGCAAATCTTATCTATTAATTGTGGTAAAACTAGCTTAACTCCCACGTATTATCAAGGCACAGTGTTTCTAAGTTTTTTCCAAACCATAACAGTTACCAAGAATGCAAAACACATTGCGTACACAACTGGGAAGATTGATTCTTGGTTAGAATCCTCTGTCGAAAGATTACTTTCCGCAAACCAAAGAAATTTCCATAAGGGAGTAACCCAATTGAGCCACAGACTACCAATGTAGGAGAATCCAAAATAACTCAGAAAGAATGTAGCAAACCCTACAGAATGCAGGAAGAATAACAGGCCAATAGTTGGAATGGATAGCCAAAATGAATTTACAAAATGTCTAGGAATTACGAGCGTCGTTTCAAAAAACGAACGTTCATGTTCCACATGTCGAAACTGATGTAGCGGTACCCAAGGCAAAGGATAAGTCTGCAATAAACTCTTGTCTTCATTTTGCATACGGAGTTTATTTTCATAATGAAAATTTGCCTTGATAAGTTTGTTATGTTCTGAAATGAATGTATATGTTATGCTATTTAATACAATAAGGTCCTTCGGTAATTTTTACCTATATTAATTTCGCAACATTGAATAAGCTGACGACATAGTGGGCAAAATGTTTTTGTAGGATTGGGAAGGGCTATTCGTCTTAAGCAACTTTCACAGAAATTGTGTCCACAAGGTTTGCATATAAATGGACTTAAAAAGATATCCAAACAGACAGGGCAAGTCAATAATGTGCGAAGCAACGAAGACTCTGGATTCACTTTCACTTCAGTCTACAAGTACAATATACAATAAATAAATTTAATAACTTCAACTACAAAATCTGACTACGACCTTTTGATTTATCTTTTCTTTTGGATTACATTCTTTCATATCAGCATCTCTCAATGTCTCTGTTAGAGTTTACAGGGCATGTCAATTTTTTATTTATAGGTTCTTTAAATAAATGCTACAAATTCATTAACTGACAGCCCTAATATTATAATGATAAAGTAACAGAACCTTCTTCTTCATTTTTATTGACTCCAATTGAAGAGTTTTCATTCAATTTAGATGTACTTGGTTCCTGGTTAACCTCTGTAGTTGTCATAATGGGAAAGTTATACTCAGGATTGGCATAGCAATTTGTTATAATTGCCTGAATTTCACAAATTTCGTCTCTAATTAAACAGTCCACTTTGCTTTTGGTAACATGAATGGGAGGTAATGGCATTTTCCCGCATTTACACAATGAGCCTCCCACAAAATCGAATGAACCAAGACGATAATTACATTTTGGACAGAACAATTTTCCTTTTATCCATTCACTCTGAAATTATATAACACTATTAATTTTGTTTTTTTAAGTTATAGAAAAGCTATCAAACACACTTTATTTATTTGATCTATTATCCAACTTTCCCAAAGTGTAGAATCTTCAGTTAGATAAAAAACCGTGCAAGTAGCATCATGGAATCCAGAGGTTGTACAAAACCCCCTTTCAGTTTCTTCTTTTTCTAATATTTTATTACCATGGAAATCTACAATATTTCTTAATTCAAATAAACTTAAACGACATTTTCTGCATTTAACAATATCTTTGGAACTTTCCATATTAATAATAAAGCAATGAAAAACTCAAGTGATATTAACTAATGTAAAGAAATCCATTAAATTAAGCCTTAGCACAAAACTTTGTGAGCAGACGATATGATCACTGACAACTTTTAGGTTCGGAAATAAGAGATTTTCTAAACTAATACCTATAAATTAGGATCCGAACAGACTTAATAATCGAGGCAGTCCGGGGGTCATTGACTCTCAAACCTGACTTGAACCGGTTTAAAAATGAAATGATTGGGGTGTTAGTGGCCCTGGTGACCACATAATTATTTCAAAGTTTTTTCCCTTCAAGATTTTAGTTCATTCAAGAACGTATATATGTATAAGAACGTTGAACAAAAGGCATCGCTTGGGTCATGATGCAATCCGTTTCAGTATAACTCCGCCATAAAATCCGCGTGCAGTGCGCACTTGAAATAGAAACGGTTTTAACCTTCAGCGCGCGCCGCATGTGGTTTTTTGAGCGGAGTTATTCTGCAACCGATTGAATATGGCACCAGGCGCCAATTTGATCGTTCAACGTTCTTATACATATTTACGTTCTTGGTTCATTAAAAAAATACTATATTAATCCTAAAATTGTTTGGTCTTTGCTTCTATGCTGAGTGCTTGACCTTGTGTCAATTGTGTGTATGGGTGGGTGACTGGGTGTCGTGAGTCGGTCTATTCTACACTCTACACACAGTATAGAAGAAGCCTTCGACTGTATTAGCGTCTATGGGAAGATAACATGGAGTGCCAACTCCCTATGGGTCGTGCAGCCCGAATTGACCTCGGCCTAGGGAGCCGAGTCGCCGACTCAGTCGAGGTTCGGGGCTTCGGGTGTCTGCTGCATTGTAATAAATACCCATAATAACTAACCTACTAATCCTATGCCCTAGCACATATTGTCAAGAATAGATAATTTGACCATAAATTTTGAAAGCCTGATTTTGAAGGTTGAAAATGGTAAGTAGCCAGTGGCCAGTTTTTTTAATTAAACTACCTAGGCTCTACTGACCACAGGGCCAGTTTAAAAAATTCCTTATTTCTCAGTCTGGCTTCGGCCATAGCTACCGATTTAGGCGCTTTTTTTTCCTATGTGGAAAAAAGCATGGATGACGTTGCGTGACGTCATACTAATACTTCGCTATAGGCGGATTGAGGGGTCACTGAGAATTTCCAATTCAAATGAAACGTTTAAATTTTCAAAAATATTTCATGTATAACATCTAATTTATATATTCCGTTCTTCTCAGGCCCGGACTGGCCCGGGCGGCTAACCGGCGATCGCCGGTCAGATCGGGGCCAACTCAAATAGTTCTTTTTATAAAATAACCTTGGCCATCTTGTTGAAATGTTGCCTCCAAGCTTCAGCTGTGGATCTGTTTTCTCTACCACTAAAGAGCTTATGAACTCATTCTTAGGCATTGGCTGAACTATTCCAGGGCAACATTTCAACAAGTTGGGCAAGCGTAAAGACATTTTATAAAATCAACTATTGGGGGCCAAAGAGGAAAAATTTTGCATTAATGGGCAATGGGGCCACACGATTGCATAGCCGGTGGGGCCAACTACTAGCCAGTCCGGGCCAATTGGACGAGCCTTTTCCCTGAACATTTTACGGGCAGGGGGAGAAGAAAATTTCCGAATTTTCCCCTTTCGGACGGCAGCAGGCGCTACACCATCTAACCAATGAAAACTGTACACAAGAAAATGCACGACTTTTGACAGGTTGCGTTCTCCTAATTGTGTGGGGTGCTGTGTTTGTTGCTCCTAGCTATTTGCAAGCATAAAAATCGGGGAAATAACTAGAACGCGATGAGCTTGAGACCGCCATTTTATTTTGGTATTTTTGGAGAGATAGTTTTTAGTTAGACTTGCGCGATGATGGAGAGTTCGTTACTATCGTACGCCAGCCAACGAAAAGCACAGACTTAAGGTACGACTCTAATCGGCGCGCACTAAAATATTAAAAAAATTGTTCTAGTATTTATCCGATTTCTATTTTTGCAAGTCTGGATCAGAATGATACAGAAAATCTTAAACCAAAGTGGTTCGAGTTTACAGTAGCATTTTTTGTGTCCCATTGCTAATTGCAGATAATTTCTTGTTCCCTTTTGTTCCAATGTCAGTATCAGAGAATCCTTGAGCAGCTTCTGAACATACCACAGCCATTAGATTTACCAAAGATAATATAAACCTCGTACCCTAGATTCTAAATCAGTGCCTCACACTCAGACAATAGCGCTTACCCATTTCCGAACAAATTAGCTCCATAGTTACCATGGTAACCAACTATAGAAAAGACCACGGCCAATTTTGATGATGCGCTGTTCGCGCAACAGCACGTCATCAAAGTTGGCTGTATAGGACTATGGCAGCGATCAATGGAGGCTGATATTTCGGAGGTCACGTGCCGGAAGTGGGTAAACCCATTAATTGCCCCCGTTTGTCCGCCATTATTTTCAACCCTCGGCAGTGAATCTAGGCGTTTTTGAGCGGGGGAAATGGAGGAAAGGGGTTAAAGTGAATATAACAATCTAGTTTCACCAGTCCTTTCCTTGGTCTATGGTACAATGGCTGGTTACAAACGATTCGAAATCTGCGCCCTCATATTAGTAAAAACAGAAGCATATAACCTAATTATGTAACATAATCACTCATGATAAGTATATGCCATAAAAGCATTTACTTCAATTGAAACCTTGTTCACGGGATATGACGTAAATTACGTAACTTCCCACTCCTGGACGAAATACGCGTTTTACTTACAAGTTAGTGAAGTGGATTTTGAAAACGAGCAGAACTCCTCGCGTGTCTGGCTTCGCCAATCCTTAGTTTAGCTCGTGCCTCGCGATCACGTGAATTTGATTCCATGGCGCAATGATTATAAGAATTTTTGGCTCCGCTTATTGTATGTTCCGTGTGAGATCGGTCCGGCGATCACCAAATAATCGATTTTATTCGAGATCGAAACGAGTCTAGGTGGCGTAACGGAGCTAGCTTCTCCGAGCGTTTTCTACACACAAATTAAAAAGACATAATTAAGAACGCTCTTTTCTTAAATAATCTTATCAAAATATAAGCAAACGATGCCAAAATTATATTAAAATGCAAGTATTTATAAAGTCAAATTTACGAATAACGATGAGGAAAAATTCATAGTGTCTGATTTAGCCGCTACCTATCTAGGTTTCAATGGCAAAACAAAATGAGCGTAGCGATAGTTTTCAGAAAATCACTAAACAGGTGGTCCACTAAAAACGAAAAATAATAAATAACTGAAAAACTTTCTAATTGGAACCAAATCCGTAAACCCAAAGGTTCTCGAGATAGTTTTTGAATGACCTTGAAGACATGGTTCAAGGTCATTCAATTTTACACTAGAAAAATTTAATGTCCCCCTGCACGAGGAATGTTCCATAGAAATTTGAAATAAAAAAAAACGTTTTTCAATTATTTATTATCATGTTTTATTATTTATATTCGAATGACTAATATTATATAGACCCTGCCGAAAAAAAATAGTCAATTTATTTTTAGTTTTTGAGTGAATATGAATTTTATCGTGAATTTAATTAATCCATGAATATATAAATCTATCTTTACGCAATTCGGGACCGAAAACTATCGCAACCCCCCCCCCCCCCCCTTTGGTTCGCCATTGAAACCTAGATAGCTAGCGGCTAAAGCGGACGCTATTAGCTTTTCTACATCGTTATTCGTAAATTCGACTTTATACATAATGATACTTGAATTTTTTATTTAAGAAAAAACGTTCTTGTGACTTATTAATTAATTTGTCTGTAGCAGACGCTAGATCATAGGAGCTACCTCGGAGAAGCGCCGTTACGCCACCTAGACTCGTTTCGGTCGCGAATAGGTCGCTCTTTAAAGATAACGTAACATCTAGTATTTCTGTCACCCTACGCCCTTCCTATCTCTTTTGACATTATCGGCGTTGCTTAGTGGTTTATTGCGGAGGTAACCCCGAAAAATGGTAGGGTCTTCCTTAAAGAACACGTTGGATGTTATGTTCCCTTTAAAGGGAATATAACCTCTCGTATTTCTGTCGCCCTCCGAGGGTTCCAATATTGTCCGCTGCCTCCCATGGCTTTTCACACCTGCGGCGCTGATAATCGCTGATTGTGAAGGGAATTAAGGAAATTGATGGGGTCTTCCATAAAGAACGCGTTGGAGGTTCTATTCCCTTTAAACGTGAAAGGTGGAATTTATTATCGCGTCAAACGAGTGACGGTTCGTTTAAAGGGAATATAACCTGAAAAGCAATATTTATGGAAGACCCCTTCAATTTTCAAATTTCCCTGTACAGTGGCGCCAAACATTATTAAAGCCACAGGCAAGAGCGGCCAGAGCTACAAACGTTTGCGTTCCACACCAAATTCCTGAGGTTATATTCCCTTTAAGCCGTTAATCATAGAGCCGGTCAGCTTACGGAAGTAGACAATTGTCGCTCGTAGCCGAATGGTCATGGCATACTATAAGACAAGAGGTTAGTTGTTTTTGCGATTTAATATATTTAGATCGCAAAAACCACTAATTTCTTGTCTAATAGTATAACGGTTTATTCGTTGATCTTTGTATAAACATCAAATGCATAACTATTTCTGTCGTGAATACGCCACTTCAGAATTAATTATGATGCCATTTAAGGTCGTTCTTCGAAAGCAGATACTATGAAATTACATACTATTTAAAGAATTTATATTTTTTGATAGTGGATGGTGCATCAATTACAACTCTCGTTGTGGCCTGTTTGAACTACAAAAACGCATTATATCCTTGGGTACGTTCAGTAGCTAGTCAACGGAGTCAGCGTTGAACCGTTGAAAATTGTTGAACGGTATTGGCGTCACTATTCTCAACGGCTGGTCAACAAATTTATATATAACGTCGCAGACACGAAGATACGCGTTGAGCTTGATTTTTATTTGTGTTTTGTCGTCTATTCAATAGAAATGCCACGATAATCAAAAATTGTAATCCCAAGCGTCCGGGAGGCAGATAATGTGGATGGCCGTGTGAGGACGAACATCAATCGGGTGGTTGTCATACTTCCACCACGGGTCTCCCGTCCCTATCTCACCCCTGATTAATCAGATTGACAAGCGGACTGAATTGTCCCACACGTCACACAATCGCCATTAAAGAAATTTAGACGTCACGTTTCTCAACACTGAAGCGTTGATTTATATTTCATTCAACGTTGATTTCACCTAAGTTACTTGATACTAAAGGTCGAGACTAATGACAGGGCCGTGCAGAGACATTTCGGGCCCCGGGGCAAATAGACTCTTCAATAAATCATCCTCTAAAGAAATCACCAAGAAGTAATATTTCCGAGAACCAGGACCTGCAAGGCACTGTTTATATAGTGCTTGTTAAAATAATGAAATGTTTTCACCTTTACGGCAGCAACAAGCCAGGTAGCTTTTTTGACATATTAAGGCTTGGCAAAAACACGACGTTCTATTTACAGGTGAAAATTTTCCATTATTTAAACAAGCACTATGTAAACAATACCTTGCGTATCCTGGATTCCTGGTTCTCGGAAATATTACTTCTGGGCGATTTCCTTGGAGGATGATTTATTTAAACGCCTATTATATCTAACTGATATTTTCAGTTAAGTGAAGGGCAAGCCGATAGGCGGCATGGGCCCCTATTGTACCGGGCCCCGCGGATCCCCCCCCCCCCCCTGCACGGCCCTGACTATTGGCGTAGTCCTGTAATTCTAAGCGTCTAGGAGGTCCCAACGGATTGTTGTTATACTTCGGCCACGGGTGTCTCATCCCAAGTACCACCCCGTTGGCGTGGCCATAACAGATATATCACCCCTGATTAATCAGTTGTTTGAGCGTATTAAATGATGTCCCACACATCTGATCTGTAAAAAAAACTTGTTACTGAGCGTACCCTAAAACCCGCTCATTTTAGAAAAACGTTGACTTTTTCTTATTGAACACAACCAGATGTCACAAACAATCGCCTTGATGTGTTAATCTATCTTTCATAATATAATTGGATTTAAAAAAAATCTGTCACTCTGATGGTGATCTCGACTGTTTAACGTAATTAGCGCACTAAACAAGATTTTCCTTAATTAAGGATACAAAACACAAAATGCATGATATTATCAGTACTTTTATTAATGACAAGAACTGTACATTATGTTGTTTATGGAGTTTTCTATTTTTGTACATTATACGTTTTTCTTATAAAAAGATTTGAATGATGGTACAGCAGCAGCTTACTGTTTTTTTTTGTACAATACTATGAAAGTAAGACATCGGTAGAAAAATAATTTTAATTAAAAAAAAATACAGAAGTTAGGAAATGCATCTTTGATTAAAAACGTTGCCACTTAAGCCAGGGGTTTTGCACTGGCTTGCAGAGAGCAAATAATTCTTACCAGTTATTATAATTATTAAAAACCTTAAGTACACAATATTCGTACTGCATGCAATAGCTTAAAAAAAATTAAACAGCGGTTGCTTTTACAAAAGATAGTACATTTAATACTGTTAACAAACGAAGGCGTGTATAACTCGGTTAAGTGCAATTTTAAATAAAGTTTGAAATATTTGGGAAATTGAATGGGTAAAAATTATAAATAGTGAATGCAAATATTTCACTATAATTTGGGTGTTTTCAATGAGTAAATGGTTCAAAACTTTACTCTTAATCGAGTTAAAATGCACAGTTCGTAAAGAGTTAACTGAGATATGAGGTAGTTTAACTATGATTAAGAAAAACGTGCTATGCAAATACAAAAAACATCTTGTTAGCCCTGGCTGAAATGGCACACAGTTTGTAAAGAATCTTACAATTTTAGGGGGTGAGGTAGTTTCAAAATAATGTTTAGATAAAACCAACTTAATTTGATCAAATATGATTAACTGAGTTTCGACTGAAAACAAAACATAGTAGTAACTCTCCCACCTCAACCGACCACACTTAATCTTAAAAACCATTTACTTTTTTAATTAACAATATATTTGTCATTAAAGCAATACACGTAATTATGATTAAATGTTACAATTATTCAAAAGACATTATTTATACATAACACTATGGGATTGGATACATTTTTTTTTCAAAGATTTTAATCACCGGTTAACACTGTACCCAAAATAATGTTTAACTTAAGTCTTTTTTTAAGCGACCAACACTAAAACATTACAAAGCACTATCATAATTTTAAAATATTTCAAAGAAGAGCGTGTTAGCTTTCTAAAAGTTCTTAAACCCATTAATTTAAATAAGCTAAAATATTTTCAATTTTTTTTAAAAAACACTACGCATTGCAATTTCCAATTAATATACCCTTCTAAACCAAAATAAAGGGTATTTTTTGTTGATTTACTATCACAAATAAAACAAATTATTGTTTTACTTAACACACCACCATTCTTATTTTCACTATACATTCTAAATCTTAAATTACTTTTCACATCTTTTACATAATTTGTATTTTCAGTCCCTTTGTATTCAGGCAAAACTATTTAGCCGATCGATCTATAAATCTGTTACTTTAACAAGAACATTGCAATTAATTTTAAAATATAAATTTTGTATTTTTTTTAAAGTTTTTTGCACCTCCAATGAGAAGGATAGTTTGAAAAAAGAGCCATTTTCCTCTCAAACACCACACATAAGCATATTATTATCGTTATTTCAATGAATTTCAAGGATAAAATGTTTCTATTTGCTTATCTTAATACACTCTTATAGAATAAAGCCTTTGATTAACGTGACATTATCCATCTAAGCTATGCCTACCAGAAGAACACGAAAACTTGATGGATCCATTCGAACTGTACAGTTAATTTCACAAAAACCTCAAATTACAACTTTTTCAAACAAGACCTTCCTCAAATACGTACAAGATATTTCGCACTATCTTACAGTGAGCATTTTTATTTTTTTTAAACTTATTTCTAATTTTGAACCACGCACTCTCCCGCTAAATTTAACATTTTCAAAGAAGGCTTCCAAACCATTAAACAAATGGTTCTAAAATAGTTCGCAAGCCATTGATAATGTCAAAAAATGTTTTTACAAGTAAATGAGTGTTAGCTTTCTTTTAAAAAAGATCAGAAATAAAATAAGAAATTTAAAATTAAAATGTTTTAAAGAAACATAACTCTATAAACGACAAAAACCGGAATGGGGGGGTAAAACAGATTTTTTTTTGGCAAATATTGTCCAATGATTCCAATTAAGGGTAAAATTATCTACTACTTTTCACAATGTACGAGATGTTATAAACTAAACTAGCTAAACATTTTACCCAGAACCATGGAAAAGCGGGTTTGAAACACATTTTGTTTATGAAGTTAATGAATATTATGACAGCTCAAAGGGGCGAGTTTCAATACTCTTTATTTTAAGCTTTTACGTTTCCCTGAGACATAAAAATAAACCCTATGAGCCTACACAAATATACAATGAGGTAGATCTGGGAAATTAAACAATGCTGGATTCTACTGTTGTGCGGTTTTAGTCTATTTGCTAGACTTTATAATAGTGCCCTTATTCTCGTTAAAAAATTATTTATTAAAAATTATTATAAAAAAACTGTACTTAAACTAGTGACAATGGCATGAATAGTATAGTATAGGGGAGAAGAAAATTAAATTAACTGTTCGGGAAGACCGAGTAGGAATGATGAGCATGATGAAAATGTTAAAGAGAATATTACCCCAATAATACAATTTCTGCTTACTAACGTTTCGGGTAATTCCAATGAAGAATACTTATTGAAATGCGATACTATATTTACTAGTTTACATGGAAGGGTAATACTCTCTATTAACAGGCATATTTTTCAGGTATTTCTCCTAAATTTTAAGGAATTTTGGTACATGATAAAGGTCTGAAAGACCAGATTACGCACCAATGTTTTGCAATTTTTTTAAATTTTATAAAGGCACTTTTTTGAACTTTTAAAGATAAGGTTTACGTTTCGATTATTTTTAATTTGACTACCTACTGGCCAGTGGCATTTAAATAGACATATCTTGAGATAAGAAACTAATACCTAGGAAGAGTCGTAAAAATGTGTGCGCTAATGTTCATAAATATGTGAAGAGTTATTGAGCTTCTTCGCAAATTTTTATCAGGTACAATAATAAGGTTCATTTCTTAAAAAATATTCCCCTTAAACATATTTTAAATTTTTTTAAAAAAGTATTTCTACAGATTGTTTTTTCTGCTAGTGATGTTAAAAATGTCAGTATGTATAAAACTGCTTTATATTATAATTAATACGCATTCACATTGCCATTTTTACAGGTTTATATTTATTGAGCCACATAGCTACCTATGTGTTCTGCAGAATCACTCTAGTTACGTTGTAAAACCAAACTCTAAACATTTGGTACAAAATATTCTAAAATAGCCTGTGTATAAAATATTTAAAGCACTGTTTGATGGTTATGACTAATTCCGTGATAAAATGAATGAAAAATGATTTTGGTAGAATATAAGCCATAATTATTACCAAACATCACAATCTAGATATACTCGGTAGTGTAAAATGTTAATTTGAAAATATACTTCAAACAAATGCCACTGGTCCAGAATAGGTTACTATTAACCTTTAGAGCGCCATATACTATTTACCATCACCGATTCAATAGTTTTACCCAAAACAGTTTGAGAAGAGAGATAGAGAAAGCGAAATAGAGAGGGAGATATAAGGGCTTCAATAATTTAAATATAGGAAGATGGGAAGAGTTTATACGATCAACTTGTTATCGACAAACGCTTTCCCAACCAAAAAAACGTACGGGAACATGTATTTTTTATAATGGGATTTTATAAAACATAAATATTTCATTAAAAAACACAGTAAGTGTTTAAAAGGACTGGCAAGTGATTTCGATAAATCTACAAAAGCCTTTGTTCCATCTTGACATTTCAACTTTCGAGTAAAATAAAAAAGATTCTAAAGTTCATTTGCCAGTCCCTGTAATAAACCTCGTGAAAAAATACCCGTCATCCAGCTAAATGTTAACTGTGCAATAACAAAATTAAACAAGATGTACAGTTTACATATTAATAATCGTAGTAAGCTACCGGTATAAGTTGAAACAAATGTATAAGAGATTCAAAATGAGTAAAAGAATCTTTCATCAAAAATGCAACAAGTGTAACAAAAAGTCAAATACTTAAGAAGTAATAAAAGAGTTAGGAATAGGTTGTATAAATACACGTGTACATTTTCGTTTGATTTTGATATTGCACTATTAAAAAAAAATCACTGGTTCCATTAACAAAAAAAAAGGGGGGGGGACTTGCTTCGTACAAGCCTGCATTTAGTTTTATACAGCCGTGACATTACTTATTGTAGCTGGAACAGGCTGCGTAAATTTGGATGGTAAAAGCGGTCTAACAGACACATTACATTCGTCATCCGATTCACAATCACCCAGAGAATCCGGCAAGGAAAGTTCCAAATCCCTTTCTTGTGCGCCAGGTACGTATTTACAAACAGAGTTCGATCCTAAGGGCGAATTTTCATCAAATTTCAGATCCAAATTTTCTGACAATGTAAAAAGCGACTTTTCGCTTGATGGAGACAGAAGAGTAGTTTCTGTCAAAGTATCTTTGTTGGAAGTGATGCTGCCAGAAGCTAAATGATCATTCGTGGCTTCCTGGATATTATTTTCTTTTTCCATTTTAGTGTCTTTTGAGGCAGAGCCATTGGCATTTAGGCGCACAGGTAAAGAATGATTTTCACCATTTGCGTAAGTCACAGAGTGTTCATTAGCCAAATTAGAGTCTGAATACTTAAGATTTCCCCCCGCACTTTCTATAACTGGAATCTGGGCACCTTGACCCGTTGTAGCCTATCAAGAAAAATGTTTAATGATAACACTGATAATGCATTGGAAGAATACCTAAGCCACTGTTCAATTACTTTGTGATTTTCCCCAGATCTAGATTTAATTCCATTTGCATATGGTTTGCAGTTCTGGTCAGCTATTGAGTAATGAATTCCATTTGCGTGGCCATTGATCAGCGGATAACCTCCCTGAAATGAATATTAATAGAATATTCAATTAAGCTACATTAATATTGATTACTAGAAGTACCTTTGTGTCAAGATGATTGTCATTGGGTATGTGTGTGAGCATGGGAGCCATTTCTTGCAAATCAGACCCCTCAACTACTTTAAGAACCCTTTCTGTTTGAGGTACAGTTCCATTTTCAATGGGAATTTGCTCATTCTGACCACAACAACAACATAACGATCTTTCAGTGAAGCATCTGAATAAGTATATTAACTTAGGATTTACTCGTTTCAAAGGCTTTCACAAAGATTCAAACAAAATTTACCTATTACGACAAAGAATGATTACAATGCATATTATAATGCAAAATGCGCCAATGGTTACACCTAATATTATCCCTAAAAATGGATCTTTGTCTTCAGATTTTTTAGCTGAGGTAAAAAGATTTAAAAATATTCAATGGAAATTAGCGTTGTAAGCCGGAAAATTTTCTGGAAATGTTTCCACATTTTTTTACGGAAAATTAACAACTCTAATAAAATCAATATGATTTAGTGGATTTAACACGAAAAAGGTAAAACTTACCACTGAAAACCGTATTAGTTATATTTGGACGTGTGGGAATTTTTATGGAGATTAAAGGCGAAGGTGGTCCCAATCCAGCTTTGGTCTCAGCTCGTACAGAGACGGAGTATAAAGAGTTGGTAGATAAATTATCAACAACAGCGGATAAAGATGGTCCCTGATTAATATGCCAATTCTCTTTTTCCGTGTTGGCTTGAAACATTTTGTACATGATGTAATAGGCGACGATCACTCCATTCGGATCAATAGGAGGAAGCCAATTTATCCTGACAGATGTAGTAGTCAAAGGAGACCAACTTAACTCGCGTGGAGAACCAGGTACTTCAAAAATTAAAGAATGAGATATAATAGTGGCAATCAGGAAGGAGAAAAAACTCTGTAATCTTACTGGCTTCGATCGTCATACACTCAATTTTAACACTAAATCGACTCTGCTGATTATTAACATTGTGGGAGCGCACCGCAAACTCATAGAGTGTATATGGTTTCAGATCAGCCACAAGTACTTCGTTATTCGTACTGCAATAAAAGTTACATAAAATATAAATATATATAAGAGGTATATTATAGAGCGGGAAACCAACCTTCGAATGTGTTTATTGCTGGTGTCGTTTTCATCTTCTTTAGAATTGGCCACTTGATATTTGATAGTATAGTAACTGATATTTCTACCAGTAACCGGAGGTTTCCATTGCAAATGAACTGAAGATGAGCCCATAGGTTCTGCCTCCAGTTGACTAGGTGGTTCTACGACTAATTTTACATTACAGAATTAGTAATATATAATAAACCAGAAAAAAAAGATCACGAACATACTTTCTTCATCGCTAATGGTTGCGAGTCCTTCTGGGAGAGTGGAAATAGTGCGAACAGTTTCTTCACCATCTCCGTCTTGATTATAAGCCACCAAGTAAACTTCGTACCAAGTTTGAAGAGACAATTCGCTCAACAGAAAGGTAGTAACATTAGCGGGAACTTGAAAAGGACCCTTCAGCTGATGACCTTGCTTTCTATACGATAACTTATAGCCTTTTATAAGTGGAATACCATCAACTCGTTCAATTTGCCAATTGGCTTCAATCGTGGACGAATTAATAACCGTAAGATGAAGAGTGGGCGCTGGGGGAACTGGTATTAAAATAATTTATTTTAAAACTTCGCAATATAACAAAACATAAAAATAACCACATACCCTTTGCTTCGGGTAAATTTTTGGTTTCAATCATTTTCCACGGCCATTGACCATCCAGTAGAGAAGGATAACCAATTTTTGTACCACCCATCACTTTCACTTCATATTTCCTCTTAGGCGTTCTCCCTATTTACAAAAGAGGGGAAATAATCTATTATGCTTCAATTTAAAAACCATTAAGACTCCTCCTTTGTAAATCAATAAATGTAAAAACTAGCTTACCAGTCAGTGTATATTCTAAAACATTTCCAGAGACTTCAATCACGCTATGGGACGATTGATTATGCCGACGAAAATATATGCGGTATCTATTGATGATTCCCCTAGCTATTTCAGGAGGTAATTCATTCCAAGAAACTTTAATAGTCGTTGGACTTTGACTTTCGAGAGTAAAGGTCGGTGCTCCAGTGGGAACTGTTGGAAGGTTATTTTTCAGTTATTTTTCTTTGAAATCGGTAAGAACAATGGAAAACTGACCATCTTCCCCAGTCATTTGACTAACTGTCTCCGATTGCTCACTGGCACTTTGGTTGTTGTAAGCTCTAACGTATAATGAATAATTTGTGAATGGTATTAGCTTCTCTACCAGTTGAGTACAATGAGTGGTATCAATAGCGACTGCAACTGATTCAAAGCCTTTTATTGTTGGCCAATAATGAACCGTATAAGCTTGGATGTTTAATCCTAACGGCGATATCGAGGGTTGCCAAGAAAGCAGAATGGAAGTGCTTGAATGGGTTTTCGCTATTAATCCATGGGGTGGTTGAGGTTGACTGCCTGTCCCAACAAATTATTACATTAATTTATAGTTATTTTTATAAAATAATAGCTTGTCTTACGTACTTGAAGATGTAACTCGCAATCTAGCTGCGGAAGAAATAACTCCTACTGAATTATTTGCAAAACATTGGAAAATACCCGAATCCAGCTGGATAGTTTGGGAAATAACTAATATATTGCCGGAAAGTTCTTTAAAACGGCCGTTGATGTATATTGGTACTCCATTCTTAAACCATCGTATAGATGGAGTTGGAAACCCAGAAACCAGACACTCAAAACGGGTTGTTTTGGCAGTTGGAGTTAAATCACCAAGTGGTTGGCTTTCAAATTTAGGCATAGCTGCAAATGGAAATGTCTAGTAGTATATCCTTGGTTACGAGGGTTGTAACCCCCTAAGTCAATAACAAGTAATGCCAGACAGTAATGAAGGCATTTCATGTCGTTTACATGGTTTTGGAATGTTATAGATAAAAGGAAGAGATACACAACACTAAACCACCAAATATGTCTTTATTTGCATTAAGGATGCATCAATATGGGTACTACTGATATATCAGCGGTAATATCGGAAAATATTAACAAAGTTATCTATCATAACTATAGTCATAAGTCTATAATAGTGTCACCAGAAGAAAATTTAAAACCTAGTGAGTTGCTGTCAAAGCTACGTGTGACTCGTTAGCAAGCGTACGGAAAACGGCGAAGAAAGCCCGTAAAGCAGTCTGCCTTGTGAATAGCTCCTAGTAAAACTTTTGCATGTGAAGAATAGGGAAGTGTCACACTTATGTAAAAATATTATACACTTATGCTGTAGTGTATATGATCAAATCATTGTAAAAGACAGTTCAGTGCACTGTCATACTATTTTATTATAATTCTTCATTAAAAAAGTTTGAAAGAGCATATCCGAATTTTCATTTTACTTGATACGTATTTTCTATCACAAATCGAATATTGCAGTTTTTTATTTGTTTACACTTGTAACACCCTGTCTTAAAAAAAGGTATGATCAAGCTTTTGAAGTTTTGGTGTAAGTAGCGCGGCCAATCAAATAAAATATTATAATTAGTTAATTTTCTTATTTTTAAATGTTTTCTGAAAAATAATTCTTATACCAGTATTGGCCTATATCGGCTTCGCTTAAACCGATATTGGCTAATACCGTTATTATAAAAATAGGCCGATATATCGGTGCATCCTTATTTTTGCATGATGCTGTGGGCACCTAATTTTTGGTTATTTATTGCAAATGCACACGTACTAAAAGGAAATCAAACATTGCAGTTCCTGTTATCTAAAAACAATTCAAGAACCTCATTATGCGTAACAAAACAATCCTTACTTTGAACAGTTACTGTTGACTCTTGCGTAATTTCATGTGATAAACCAGTTTTTGGATCAGTGACGCTAGCAACGCACTTATAGATGCCATTATTAGAAATATTGGCAGAATAAATGACCAAATTTCCTTGACCTGTAATAGTAGCAGCTTTCCAATCTATGGCACTCTCAGTTTTCCTCGAAATCACTTTCTTCCAAGATATATTGGGTGAAGGCAAACCCTTGACCAGGCACTCCAAAAAGACAGTATCATTCTCAACAATAACATGATGAGAAGGTTTACTCAGGAACTGTGGAGGCTCAAAGGATTTTGGTGCTAAGCGAGAGAGACACGTTTCAGAAAAAACTTTACAGTCAATGCCCAAATTAACAATCTTACCATCAATGACAGCGAGTGAAATTTTTGGAGATTCTCGCTTTTTGAAGCCATTGTTTACAACACAATGGTACTGACCCTCTAGGGATCTAGTTACGTTTATAACTTGCAATATGCCAGAAGGCAAAGTTTCGTACCTTCGATGAAACATTAGTTGTTAATTGTCAGATATATCTCTAAATTTGCCAATAGCGGCTTACCACTTATTACTGGGAGGTAGAGGTTGGTCATTCCAATACCACAATACAACAGCAGCGGGTACTGCAAAAATTTGGCACTGGAATCGCGCTGTGCTACCTTCTTCAATGACAAGGGGCTCAGGTAAAATAGTAAAAGCTTTTGCCATATCTAAATTTAGAGTTGTAAAGTATTAATCGAAATGATTTCTTATCCGTCTGCTCACAAAAATTATGTTAACACTTACGAGCTATAACCACTCGTATAGGTTCACTGCGTAAAGCTCCAACATTATTGCGCAATACGCATGTGTATTTTCCATCGTAGTGTTTCCCATTGCGCTTTCTTTGGGTTTGAACTTTTCCAATATAGAGGGAACCATTTTGAAGAATTTTATGGCCACTATCTTCTTTAATTATTTCATCCTTTAAGGTAATTAAAAAGTGTTAGAACAATGTTCAAAACATTTTACTTCACAAAATAAACGAGGCCCTACCTCGAAATACCATGACACCGTAAGGTGTCCATGTTCAGGATGAGTGTGCCCCGAACAATTTAGCAGAAGAGGTTTGTTTTTATGAGCTACTACCTCATTGGGTGATAATTGAGTAAATCCAAGAGTTAAATCCAAAGACAATATATCTATAAGATTTAATTTGTAAACTAAGTTATTATGATTACATTTTTTCCCTTTTGTTCATATTTAGTGAAAAAACTATATCCTGAGGGCATTGGGATTTTTTTGAAGGTCTATATTCAATATCAAAAGACCAATATAAACATTGTTTTGTAATTTTTAACACTGGTATGAAAGATAAATCTCATACTTAAATATATTGTTTTAGAATTACATAATAAAAATATTATTTTAATAAAATCTTCAGTGTTTTTCTATATTTTTTACTATAAGCCACGATCTAACATGTATCGTAGGCCTAAAATCATGCGTGAGATACCCGCTGGGCCAGCACACGCGACATTTGAATCTCAAAACAACATAGAAAAAACAAAAAGCTTTCAACCGTATCGTATTGGGCAGTTTGTTTTGTGGTTTAGCTTTACCGATAAAACGTAATAGAATTATGCCAAGGATATGCTACAAAACATCAATGAGATTGTTTCAATCGAAACTGAATTATATTACCACTGCCTACGTTATTCTGACGGAAGATGTAACAGTAGTTTTTTTAGGAGAACTGCCATGACGCAAAAGAAAAAACTACCTAGGCTTACAAGCAAATAGAAAAGAAGACAGCCTACGGAATCTTAGGCCTAAGCCAAGTAAAAATGACAATGCTTACCGTTAACGGTAACTGTTAACAACAGTATTGTTATCGCGTAAATTGGTTTTTTAACACCGTAAGCCATAAATAATTCCGAGTATCCAACATAATAACTAATTTCTCCATAGGTTATTTACTACCGCAGACTTGTCACGAACGTGAACATACCGAGAAAACCAAGAAGCACATAATCATTGAACACGAGACATTGGCGGCGGATGAGTATACATGCGCGCGTCAAATAGTTCTAAATAAATTATTATTTTATAGTTGTTTTGGTAGAACAAATGAATGTATATACACTTTATAATTATAATAATCAAATCGCCATAAGTTTACCATTGAACTTTATTTCGGATAAATCACTAAAACTGAAAAACTAACACTACCGAAAAATATAGAATTAGCAACACGAGTTTTCATTGGTGGAGAGCGCACGCCTGACCTGACTTTATTGGTCAATTTCCTTCCCGCGCTTACGATTGTTGTCTATTTCAGAATCGCAATTTCATTATTTCGCTCTTTGAAGGCATCAAAGGGGTTTAATGGAATTGATTATCGATTGAATGAATTCCAAATATCTATATCACTTCCCTGTCTTAAGAGTAAATAACTCAAAGATTTCGGCGTCGTTTGATAATTATAAAAAGAGCAGGAATTTAAGTCAGGCGTAGGAAAAATATTATTTTCTTATAATATCAAAATTATATAAATATGATAATATCTCTTAGGAGATTAGTATCTGCGTCGTAAAAAAAAACCAAACAAGTATGCATTCAGTTGTAGGTTTAGAAATCCACTAGTTTCTTAAAATCAGCCGAAACCTATGCAGTGGCATAGCTAGGAGTTGAGGCACTATTATCAGCATAGGGAGACCGATACTTATGTCGTATGCATTGTATTATATACTTCTGATAATATATATACTTCCTGCAAATGAACATACTTTCCCTAATTAAACATGTTTGAATAATTGCCATCGTAATTAGCAAAGCTTCAAAGGAAATAAATCGAATTAAACAAATTATTTAAGCTTCCAGCTGTTACAGAAATGGCGTCCAAAATTCAATATTACTTTCTGAAAATAAACGATTTACTATGCATTAAAACAAAAATCATATTTTGATAAGAGAAATTCTAACGAATTTTTATTTATTGAATTTGAGATGTCCGTTATTAAAGGAGGGGGTGTTTTCAAAGTGAAAGATCAACGGAGATTTATAAACCGTTTAATCATTTTTGTCTTCTAGCATAGAGTAAAAGCATTCAAACGGTCTACATGTATGTATATTAATAAAGATATGACCTTGAGATATCAGATCTTCAAGATCTTTCTCTAGAGGATGTCGAGAGTATTTGCGTGGACCAGATTATCCGATGTCATTTTCTAGTGGGCCTCGCGAGTTACTCTTTCAAAAGATACACCAGGGGGAGCAATGGGGGTTTCTTGAATAGGTCTATTTATATTTATTTATACTGGGACTTCCATAAAATATGTAACGTAAGCATTCTATAAATTCTGGTAGCTCCTTCATTTTTCGCAACAAAATGAATTAACAACTTTTAATATTAAAATAATAATAATCATAAACTATAGTGGGTTAAATTTAATTAAAACGGTAAATTAAAAGCGCCATTTTCTTTGATAATTTCTATAAGAAAAAAAATGGTTTTCAACTAAAAATACATTCTATATATACGTAACTCTCCAACTCCGTGAAAAAAAACTTGTTTTCAAGGGGATCTTTACTACATCTTTGGGAATTGACCTTGAGAATCACGTTCGATTTTAAGCGACTAACAAAAGATTTTTGAAAGGTGGAAAGACCGCAATGCTAGCAAAAAAAAAGGGGGTGGGGGGAAACTCCCCCGTGTTTATCCCCGCTGCTCGACTAACTGAAATCAACCCATTGTTTAAAGAAAGATACAATGTTTCTATACATATTTTATTTATTTATTTAATCACAGGTTGGGCCAGCAAAGTGATAATACATAGGAACGACATAATACATTGTCTAATTGTATTTTTTGCCGAGTTTTTTGCCCTAGGTTTATTCAATTTAAGGGAATGACCCCACATTTAAGGAAAAATAATCGTTTAAGTTATAGAAATTTTTCTTGGAGTAGATATAAATTATTGATTTTGTGGCGTTTTCCGCAAATCGGAAAAATAAAAAATTGAAACATAAATTACTTTTCAAGGGTTTTTAATGTTTTAAACTTTTTATCGATTTAAAATGACTAATATCAGTAAACATACTACAAAACATTAATAGTGTTACATTTCAACCAGTTTAAACTAGTCTATAGGTTTAGTTTTACTTTTAGATTAGAAAAAATGAGGTGAAAATGCCGCTTTATTTAAATTTCCAAACAATATATTAGACAAATCATGGAATGTAAACGTTTTTAATATTTTTCGGAAAAATACGGAAAATTTTCCGGAAAATTACCGAGGCCTTTTTTCCGGAAAATTTTCCGACTTACAACACTAGTTAAACGCTTTTAAAATTTATACATAGTTAGTTTGTTGTTATATTCTTTTCTATGGTATATTAAAAAAAAACGTATATTGAAAAGAAAAGTAAAAAAAACACAATACATAAATTAAAATAGCACAAACGGGTACATTTTTAGAAGTTAAAAATTAAATGTTTTTACAAAAATTGTCATAAGAGTTACTTATTATTAAGTATAAATAAAAACGTTAAAATCATTTTAAATACATTTCTTTAAGCCGGCCCATCGCGTTAATTTTAAAGGTGTTAATATTCTGGTTATACAAGTCTAAGAGTAAATTTCTATTATGGTTATTATGGTTATACAAGTCTAAGGGTAAATTACTATTATGGTTATTATGGTTATACAAGTCTAAGGGTAAATTACTATTATGGTTATTATGGTTATACAAGTCTAAGGGTAAATTACTATTATGGTTATTATGGTTATACAAGTCTAAGGGTAAATTACTATTATGGTTATTATGGTTATACAAGTCTAAGGGTAAATTACTATTATGGTTATTATGGTTATACAAGTCTAAGGGTAAATTATTATTATGGTTGTACAATTTGTTAAAGTTATTTTGAATGCGAGTGATTTAAAATTTTCGATATAAAACATTTCCTTGTTACGTGTATTATTATGTTAATAATTCCGGACAGAAAATTTGATTGGTAATGAGTTTGTAAATTAAAACAACTTCTTGTAAGTTTAGTCGGTTGAATATCGTATTAAGTTTACATTTTAACAAGGTTTTATTATAATTAATATCACTCCATTTACAAAGGTTTTTAGTGTATAAGTAAGCAAATTTACGTTGGACCCTTTCGGCTTGTATTTTTATATAATGACTGCATCCCCCCCCCCCCCCAGATTAATGAACATTTTACTCCGACTCTGTGGTGGCGAATAGTTCGAGTCGGAGTAAAACCGTTTATCCAAAATGGCTGCCTGTGGCCATTTTAGCAGATAAATTCTGGCTAGCAGACCACAAAATACGATTTACTTCTTTACACCTCCTTTTCAGAAGGTGGTTATTCTTTTCGCCTGTTCGCGGACTAAAAGTGTACTCTTTTTACCCTAAAACGTTTTATTCGCCTGTGCCGGGGATGAGAATTACTCCGGCTCATAAATTATTCGCTTGTTCCGGAGTATTAGGGCTACTCTTTTTACTCCTTCTGAAAAGGAAGTGTAAAGGAGAAAATCTGAATTGGTCGTCTGCTAGCCAGAATTTATCTGCTGAAAAGGCCACAGGCAGCCATTTTGGAAAAATGTTTTTACTCCGATTCTAACTATTCGCCAGCACAGAATCGGAGTAAAATGACGTCATAGTCTTACTCTTCTTACCCTACTCCGAAATCCCCGAACAAGCGAAAAGAAACCACCTTTGGTGAGTAAAAAGAGTAGCCCTAATAGAGTAATGGCAGTGTTACGTCACACGACGTCACCCATGCTTTTTCCTATTCATAAAAAATTCGCGCCCACAATGGCGGCCATGGCCAAAGCCACGGAGTGCTACTACTCTATACTCCGGAACAAGCTAATAGTCTATTCTCATCCACGGAAGAGGCGAATAAAAAGTTTTAGGGTAAAAACAGTACGCTTTTAGTACGAGAACAGGTGCAAAGAAACCACCTACTGAATGAAAGAGCCAGTAATAAGAAGGTACAGAGCGAAGGATGTAGCATTAGCAAGGTATTTAAGTAAGTGAGGACTTAGACAATCTGGGTCCGGAGATTTATAAACATTTAATTTACGCCATAAGATGACAATATCAGCAGCTTCACACTATAAATTGTAAAGAGTAGGGAATACCACAGTAACATTAGAGGTACGTGGTAGTGGCGGAAGAGCTGGAGAACAACATGTATCAAAAAATCATTGAGTACTGTCATAAGTGGATCATTCTCTCTAAGTAGACAAAACGCTATGCTACCTATGACTAGAGTCTTGGTCGGGGTCGGTCTGGCAGCCCTTAACAAATGCCCTATACTGTGTATTACCTCAACTTCACTCTGAATTTATACTACCGAATCTAACGTTTCTTACATCTCTTACGGTACGTTTCACGTACTTCGAGAGCCCGAGAGAGATAAATTTTGGGGGTTGGCTCCTCGAATTCCCCCCCCCCCCCCCAAAAAGCCTATACCATATTTGTTCAAGGTCAGTTTCAGATCCAAGGGTTGAGTTTTGTTCAATAAAAGCCCCTTTAGGTGCCGTCTTGACCACTCGGTGGCACCTCCGCCGACATATTTTCAAAATTTTTATATCTGGCGTTTGCTCTCTATACAAGCTCTGACGTCACGAAACCCAGACTAAGATACCCAACCGAGACCCGGAATTTGTATACTTAGAGAGAATGATCCACTTATGGTACTGTATGCAGCTTCAGATAATGAAATAGTAATAGAACAATATGGTTTCTTAAGCTCAGAGATAGGTACCCGAGAAGAGCGGAATTTGTTAATATGGGCCCAGAAGGTCTTCGGGCTATCACGAATATGATTACTTAGACATACCTCATATTAAGGTGGTTAAGGACTCATAGTCGCTTTTAAATAGAAATTAGGCCTATGGTCAGACAGGTGACCCATCAACAGACGACAGAAAGGTGGTTAAGGACTCATAGTCGCTTTTAAATAGAAATTAGGCCTATGGTCAGACAGGTGACCCATCAACAGACGACAGAAAGGTGGTTAAGGACTCATAGTCGCTTTTAAATAGAAATTAGGCCTATGGTCAGACGGGTGACCAATCAACAGACGACAGAAAGGTGGTTAAGGACTCATAGTCGCTTTTAAATATAAATTAGGCCTATGGTCAGACGGGTGACCAATCAACAGACGACAGAAAGGTGGTTAAGGACTCATAGTCGCTTTTAAATAGAAATTAGGCCTATGGTCAGACAGGTAACCAATCAACAGACGACAGAAAGGTGGTTAAGGACTCATAGTTTCTTTTAAAGATATTAGGCCTATGGACAGACAAGTGACTAATCAACAGACGACAGAAAGGTGGTTAAGGACTCATAGTTTCTTTTAAAGATATTAGGCCTATGGACAGACAAGTGACTAATCAACAGACGACAGAAAGGTGGTTAAGGGCTCATAGTAGCTTTTAAAGAATTAGGCCTATGGATATAGCTGCACTTGGTATAGAACAACACCGTGATCGCTTCTGCCCAAGGCCACCAAGATCTTAGGGTCGAAGGCAAGGTAAAGGTCTGAGAAAAGGACTAAATCAAGTACATTGTCTCAGAAAAGGCCACTTTTTCTGGTGTGGAAGTTAATAATCCTAGTAAGTGACGGACTGCCAGCTAAGAGCAACAAACACAAGGAGAACGCAGCTAGCCTTTAAACAAGCTAACGCAGTGATGTGTACAAATTTCATTGTGCTTAACAGGTTATGATTTGCGCATTCGAACGATATACAACTGCAATTATGGTGACAGTATGGGCTGACCACAATGAGTGAGAGAAACGATAAATCTAGGCCCGGCGTACGGCGAATCTGTTGTAAAAGTATGCTTGTCTAGGATTTGCCAATATAACTTCTATGGTAGAATCCTTGGCAAGCATACTTTTGCAACGGGCCAAAAGAGGCCTCTGTCCGGTCTGAAAAGGGAATAACCTGGAAAGTTACGTTCACCATCCAAATAATCTGATGACCCGTGAGTTTCAGTTGTAGCTGCATTCAGGGACGTAGGAACGTTCTAGAAGTTGGGGGGGGGGGGCAAAGAGAAACGGAAAGGGGTATGGAGAATGGTTTTGAATTTTTAATGGAGTGTAGCTTCTCCGAATGCGTGTGTACTTTTTACTGCTATGTAAATTGGCGGGAAAAGACTGAAATTTAAACACAGTTGAGGTTTGGGCGGTGCTAGATGATTCAGGATGACAATAAATCAACCTTATTTTATTATTATTATTATGATCATAAGCCTATCATAAAATCCCCATAAGCAAAGGTCTAGGCCAAATTTTTGAGGATCACATACCCGTTATTAAGAGATAGCTATTCAAAATCTGCACCTCCTAGTGGCCACATCCTCAACTAGGCATTTCCCCAAATGAATTTCGCGCGTTGCATGATAATGCGCAGAAGGCGTGCGCGAACGTTTTTAAACTGAGAACCAGGCGGGATAAAACTCCGCCGCGAGCCCTTAGCACCGTAGCCAAGGCTTATGCACATTATAATCACTTTAAAACTTAAAATTAACACTTCTCGTTGCAAAATGATTCATCAGAACCTAAGACTGGCTTTTAGAAATAAGAGAAGTTGTTTCTGAAGGTATTTATTTTTCAAATTTGAGATTTAGACGCGTTTTGTGTGGCATTTATCAACCCGAGCAGACTTGGAAATAGTGATATTTTTTACGACCCCCTTTAAATTTATTTTTATTGAGAGGCACTGGCCCAAGCGGGGGGGGGGGATTGGGGGGAAAATTTTAAATTAGGTAGGGAAAATAGTAAAATAAACAAGTTGGCAAGCCAAAATAGTAAAATAAACAAGTTGGCAAGCCAAAATATACCTCCTCGGAAGTATGGTCCCTAGTGGTATTAATTTCTCGATACGACCCCCAAAGATATCTCCGCAATTCAGAGTTATTTACGAAAAACGTATTCTCGGTTCAAATCCTGCCCGGTATAAAATTTTAATTTTAATTTAAATAATTGAGACGAAACAATCGAGTTTAATTTATTCAGAATATTATAAATTAAGTAGTTACAACAGCGAGTTAGATTCACTAAAACAATGCACAATTGAATTTAACCCTTTTTACAGTACATGTTTATCAGTTGAATATAATACTAAGCAAATTTTAATGAAAGAAACATCTACAGATGGTATTTGTATTTTTCTCGCTTACGAAATACTTGCCGCATCTTTCACGCTCATTTTATTTCAACTTCCAGTTGACGTTGTGACACATACCGCATGAAAAAGACCAATGCCGTCCAATTTCCAATATCATATAATGACTCGCACACCCAAGAAATCATTGACTGCGTTAGAAATCGTAGATATCCAAATATCCACACCAAATATATTTACAAGAAGCAAAAACCTTACCATCAACAAAGCACAGAGAGCCACTTGACTAACCGCCAGCTCTTAAAGCAATTAACGTTAAATTATCTCCTTTGAATTAACACAACTATATATAGGTCGTTAATAATACCCGTAAATAAATAACAAAAAAAACTAACAAAGTGGACCACCCACAGGGTCTACCCTTTAACCCTCTATTCTCGGCTGACTGCGCTAAAACAAGATTTAACCTTTAAAAAAAAACCAGATTAGGCCTTCATAAATTCATTAATAAAAAAAGACTTTATTACCTATTATGCTTACGATGCCTGTCTTAATTTCAGTGAACCTAAGCAGTTATCGGTGGTTCTGTGATAGAGCGCTCGACTGCCAAGCCGAATTGTCTGGGTTCGAAACCTGGGTGGCGCATTTGTTTTTAATCAATAGAGAAACGCTAAATTAGAATTTCTTCGATGCAATAATTTCAATTTCAATTCTATTTCAATTAAACCAAAATTTCGTACTCTATTAAATACGCTTCCGATAAAGCTGAAGGTCTAATTTTCAATAAGGCGTAACAAGTGTCGGTGGTTCTGTGGTAGAACGTCCGCCTGTCAAGCAGGAGGACTCGGGTTCAAATCCCGCCCGATGCGATCGCAAATTGATACTAAGACGAATACCGTGTACAACTGGTAGAAACCCTGCCATTGGACCTTGTATTAATAATATGTTACTGGATATTGCACTACAATTTTTAGGCGTCTCTCAAAATTCGCCGTTAACACTCAGCGCCATCTAGCGCCGAAACATTGTTTTGGTGATACAGGCTTTACAACGTGCTTTACGGTATAGGCAGAGAGGCTGCCACGTGTTAACTATAATTAATTGTTAGGACACTTATGAGGTATTGGGAATCCCAAACGCGAAGATAGATAACAGTCCCAGCTCCAGTGTGTCAGAATTTATAGCCCGGTGTACCTAGTAACAAAGACCATACCACCGGAGGCCTATCATCATAGTGCCCTACGCCAGCGTCCCCAAGCCCGGACAGGTGACAAACCCAGCATGGGTAGCAGAACCCCACTACTGATGGTCTCACCTTTGACGCAAGCCACTCAACCCAGCAGAAGGTGCAGCAATGGGTGGACCAATCCCCACTTCGCACACAGCAGTGGGATTAAGAGTGGATGCTGTAGCAACTCCAGCCGACACCCTACCTATGAAGGCAAGGAGCCAAACCCTTTGGAAAGAGCTCCTAAAGGGGAACGACGAGCACACAGCAGCCCAAGTAACCCGGCACAGCTGGCGCCGGAGATCCCAGTGTGACTCCAAAAGGCCGGGAAACAGGACCGCCGTGCCCGCATATGGAGGCTCACCGCCCCACAGCAGGCTACCCAATCCGCCGAGGCGGCCAGTTTGCCTGGACCCTCTCCGTTAGCCTGAACCGAAGTTCAGTATCCAGCCCAAACCTGACCGAAGTCGGAGGTGGAGATAGGACCACTTGATCAGAGCTAACATCTCCCAGTGCGCCACCGCCCTTATGGGTTACAAGAGCCGGACCCCGACTCCCCGGTAAAGCCACCAGTTATTGCACACTCTAACCCATTTAGGGCCAGCCCCAGCTCCAAAAGAAATGCTTCCAATTCTATTATTCCTCTGGTAAGAAACCTCTTTTTGTTCTACACTCAGGAAATAACCTTTTATTATTTACGCCAACGAAATTTCAAACCGTTATTTTCGAAATCCCGCGCCTGCGCCAAAGAGTTTGTCACACCGTTTCCCCTGGAAATGCTATCCCGTCCGCGCTTTAACAGGCGACTATTGAGAGACGCCCTTAAATGCCTTAGCGAAGGCTGTAGTGCAATATCCAGTAACATATTATTAATCCAAGATTGGACGTTGAGAGGTAGCATTACACTCAGCACTCGGTCCGTCCCAAAGTCAATAAGAAGAAGTTGGAGAGAAAACGCCCATATAAACACAACAGACTCAACATGCACAACCATCAGAACACAAACACAACAAATTCAACACTCACAACCTACGCATAAACATTACAAAAACGTTATACACCAAACCGTCACGACGGTGAGCGAAAGAACACCAACCAAACCGAAAATGCATCCGTTAACGCTCACCGTCACACGGTGGTTTTGCCAACCCTTTGAGAAACTGCGTACGCAGTGAATACACTTTGCACCGAAAATGCGAACGCGTTCGCAGGCCTGACAGACCCACAGACCCACAGACCCACAGACCCACAGACCCACAGACAGACACGCTGGTTGTATAACCCCTCCTAGGGGACTTTGTCCCCTAGGAGAGGTAAAAATGGTTACGTTACTTACATAACATTTATTAACTTCAAAACAAGCAAGTATATTATAATATCACACATAATCATTTGTAACGCTAGATCCCGCTCTCGTATAGGGTAGGAAAACGGCGTACAAATCATGTTCCAGAAATTTCTGTAAAATGTTTAATAAATTATTTTTAATTAAATTGAGAGCCCCGGTGGCCCGCAACCCCCGTTCGAATGATTTATTTTAAGAGCCCACTGATTTTTATTAAGAGCAATTGGCCCCAAGACTCCCGCTAATTCCAAGTCTGAACCCGAGCGTGGCTGCTCCGCCAAGTAAGATAATTTTTTTTTTTTAAATAAGAAAGACTTTATTGGTGTATATGGCAGCGGACACCTTCACGCCATGTGCATCACGCAAAATTAGACAACAAATTTAAATGAAAAGAGACTTAAAACCGTTTTAAGTCTCTTTTCATTTAGTTTTTCACAATGTGCTTCTCTTCACTTCAACAAATTTAAAGTATATACAAACAGTGATGGGGAGAGAAATAAACAAACTAAAAACAAAACTATTGGACTATTTTAGATGTAAAACGTTTTCAAACGAAGATGGCGCTACTGCCCTATCGTCTTACGGTAATTTTCCTATCTACAGGACAACGCCGTTACCATGGTAGATCGACCTTTGCTTATGGGGACCTTATGATAGGCTTACGTTATTATTATTATTATTATTATTATTATATCGGCGGTAAAATATTCACCGCCTCCCATTAAGATTCCCTTGGTAATTGATCCGGTACTCTTTCGACGAACGGACTCTGACCCGGGATTTGGCGACAGCAAAAAAGCGACATTGAATCATTAAAAGTAGAGAGATACGTTTGTAATTTATTCCGATGGCTTCTGTCACACGTCACAACCCACGTCACTGCTATAATACAAGCGTTAAAAGGGTTGAGCTAATGCATTGGAGGGTATCAAATCATTATTTTCACGTAGCTATTCAATTACGAGCCGGAAAATATGCCAAAGGTGAAACAGATGTACCAAGGTTTTTTTGATAAAGCGTGTTTTGGAACGAATCTATACTTTTTCGTTAATGATACTACGAAATCGGAAGTCACGTTTTATCAAAAGTAAATTTACTTTTCTTTGTTTTGATATATAAATATTGTCATATGTTTCGTAATAAACATAAGTATGACACTTAATGATTTCGGTTAATGATAGTTTGTCAAAAAGTGATTACAGTAATCACTCTTCTTTTGAAAAATTAGTTGCCTGATTAGAAAATAAATAAAATGCATTCTATATTAATAATTGACGGATTTTGAAATGACGTTTTAGCGCGCGACACTACAGGTACATACATGTCTTGGACACACAGCCTTCTTGCGTGCTTTTTTGACCATAACATGTAGAGGTATTTTCACGTGCAAAATGAATTTTAAAAGAAGTCAATAGTCAATTAATTTTTTTGCAGCTGTAATCGCTAAGAGCGAATTTCAATAACCGCACCGCCATCTATCGGCTTTAAAAGTAACTATACGCCTATATTAAAAGGTGGGCAAAAATGCCGACCTACCTAAGCAAAATTTTAATTTATATGAAAAACCAATAAGAAACTGTTATTTCGTTACACGTCGTCTTTACAGCAGACGAATTTAAACCGAAAACACGAAACTACGCAAGACAGGAAATACGTCTGCTTATAAATTCCAATTTATCCAGGATCGTACTTGTCACAACAAAACTAACGTCCTAGGCTACTCTGAGGTATGACCATAATTCTATATTATTTTTCCATAAGTTTTTCACTTTGGGGAATTTTTTACTGAGAGCTAGTAACGGAGTGACGTCATCACAACATGAAAATATCCCCCTAGCGAGACGCTGTCAAAGGCTACGTGTGACGCTTTAGCAAGCGGACGCAAAACGGCGACGAAGTCCGTAATGCAGTCTGTCTTGTGAATAGCTCTCAGTAAAACTTTTGCATGTGAAGAATAGGAAGTGTCAATATGGTAATTACTATCAGAATTATTGAAAATATGGTAATTACTATCAGAATTATTGAAAATATGGTAATTACTATCAGAATTATTGAAAATATGGTAAGTACTATCATAATTATTGAAAATATGGTAAGTACTATCAGAATTATAGAAAATATGGTAAGTACTATCAGAATTATTGAAAATATGGTAAGTTCTATCAGAATTATTGAAAATATGGTAAGTACTATCAGAATTATTGAAAATATGGTAAGTACTATTAGAATTATTGAAAATATGGTAAGTACTATCATAATTATTGAAAATATGGTAAGTACTATCAGAATTATAGAAAATATGGTAAGTACTATCAGAATTATTGAAAATATGGTAAGTTCTATCAGAATTATTGAAAATATGGTAAGTACTATCAGAATTATTGAAAATATGGTAAGTACTATTAGAATTATTGAAAATATGGTAAGTACTATCATAATTATTGAAAATATGGTAAGTACTAGCAGAATTATTGAAAATATGGTAAGTACTATCAGAATTATTGAAAATATGGTAAGTACTATCAGAATTATTGAAAATCTGGTAAGTACTATCAGAATTATTGAAAACCTGGTAAGTACTATCAGAATTATTGAAAATATGGTACCGTCTGTTAAAGTTATTGCAAAAAGGCGTACCATATGGCACACTAGTTAAATTATGGTACGTTTCAAATTCCTAGCTAGAATTATAAATAATTCAATAAATCATCCTCCCAAGAAATCGTCAAGAAGTAATATTTCCGAGAGCCAGGACCTGCAAGTCACTGTTTATATAGTGCTTGTTAAAATAATGGAAATTTTTCACCTTTACGGTAGCAACAAGCGTTCCCCATGCCGTTCCCTTTTAACCAGGTAGCTATTTTGACACATTAAGGCTTGGCAAAAACACGACGTTCTGTTTACAGATGAAAAGTTTCCATTTTTTCAACAACCACTATATCAACAATACCTTGTGGGTCCTGACTCTCGGAAATATTACTTCTTGGTGATTTCCTTGGAGGGTGATTTATTGAAGCGCCTATTGTACCATAATTATGGTACGTCTGGCAACGTTGTTGTCGGCCAAAAAAAAAGCAGTGTTGTCAGATTCAGTTTATTTGGTTTGAAATACAGGAAAAATGGCCAACTTTATAGCGTTTTCCATTTGACTGCTCTGCCGTGATTTGCACAAAGGCATTAACGACCAAAACGTCATTTTAAGAAAAACTCAGTTTTGTTGCTTTTTTTTATCAATGAAAAACTTTCCCTCAGAATTTTCTGGAAAATATCCTATCTAGAAGTATTTTTTCTGCTCTTTTTAAATTTATAGTTCCTAATTGAAACTAGCGGTTCCTTTATCCCGCTTTTTAAGTTAAATTCCGATGTGCATGGTATTTTTTGAGTTTTAAATGTTCACAAAGGCAATAATGCTTTTGCGCAAATTATTTAAAGGTAATCTCATATTACTTAAATTATTCGCGCAAAAGCATTTAATGCTGATTGTATAAACCCATAAAATGCTTTTGTGCTAAGTAAAGGATGGCGCTTAATGCCTATTTGCGAAGTAGTTCCGTGAAAGTACCGAAATAATGCTTTTGTGACAAGCGTATATCTTAAAACCTAAGAGGGCTAGAAACAAACTAATTTCAGATTCAGAATCAGCACCACCAACTTACCCAGATAAAACTAAAACATTAAAATGTCAAAAATGGTCGTTAATGCCTTTGTGCAAATCACGGCAGTGCTCTCGAGCGCTCTAGATCGCTCTGATCAATATTTTATGTTCCATTTGCGTGCTCGGATCTACTCCGATCAAGTTTCGCGTGTTCCATTTACCACTCTCGGGTGCTCCGAGATCGCCCAAAACCGATCTGCCGATTTCGACAGATCAACGGATCGAGATCGAGATCGTAGCAAATTTTTTTGGTGTTCCTTTTAGATTTTTTGGGCAAAATGGCATACCAAGACGCGAAAATTCAAATTACTAGCAGACGAAAAACAACAAAGCGCGGGAATATTTGTTTTTTTTTTTTCGCTTGTCCGGGGACAAAAAGTGTAAACTTTTTACCCTAAGACGTTTTATTCGCCTGTTCTCGGGGTAAGATTTACCCTGTCCCGAATTTTGTTCGCTCGTTCCAGAGCTCTAAGGTTACACTTTTTACTCCTCGAAAGGAGGTGTTGAGGAAGTAATCTAGCTTTGTCGTCTGCTTAAATTTCGTTTCACGAAAACATGACGGGCAAGATTTTTATAAAAAAACTTTTAACATTTAACTACTCCCTTCTTACTCCAACTCGTTTTTTCCGTCAAGATAGAATTGGAGTAAAATGACGTCATATGGCTACACTTTTTAACCTGCTCAAAAAACCGAGAACAGGCGAAAAAAAAGCACTTAATATGTTCGTCGAATGTTCCATTTGCGGTTTTACTCTAGTCGATTGGGGCGAATCTTGAGAAATCGAATCGAAAACGGTATTAGTTATCCCGCCAAATGTGGAGAAATTAATATTTTGCGGCCTGAATAATTTATTTAGGTTTTTTTCGCTAACCCTAAATGACGCGTCTTTCAAAGACGCAAAAATAAAGAAAATAAGATAAACATAACGGTGCTCTTTACGGGAAGGCGTAATGAGGAAAAGACAAGATTAAAAAAATAACAACAAATTTGACCTTAACGTAAATACAAACCGGTATTCCAAGCTTGGTAACTTCCCATTCATGCAGAACTCCACAAGAAAAATATTCAAAACAACTTTCTCTTCGCTCCCCTCTCCTACTGAACCCCCCCCCCCTTCATCCCTTTTTAACGATCTTGGCGAAGGTAAAACTATGCCAGCAACGAAAAATATGTTACACAATGTTTATGACACTTCATTAAATAATTTATTCAAATTAACCTGGTTCTTTTAAAAACGCGTCTACGTTTCTGGCGGAAAGATCGAAAGCTGGAAATATTTAAACAACTTTGTAATTTTGACGTGCTGTTGTATGTTAAAGTTTAATAGGAAGTTTTGCGCCGGTAAATACGTGATTTGTTTGCGCACTGTTTATACGCGTAAACAACGCCCGCCTATTTAAGTAAACATAGGAGCAATTAGTAAACGAATATGTTTTCCAGGACTGATTACGTAAATACGAAGAGATTAAAAATTATAATAGACGCTAAAAGAAATTATTCGCTCCAAAATAAAAACCGTCAAAAGGAAGGGTTTTTAAATTAAAAACGCGTGAATCTCGATGATATCGCCCATTTTTTCGTAGCACGTGTAATTATTTATTCTGATAATAAAATAGAATCACGTGGGCTTAGCAATATTTATCCGCATTTGTCTTAGCCAATAAGATTATCCCTTCCGAGCAAGCACGCGCCAATTTACACAATATAACCGTTGAATTTTTTCAAATCAATTTCTTTTAAGATCTATTGAAACTTGTTCTATAAGTTTGTCACTTTGGGGCAATATTTTACTGAGAGCTAGTAACGGAGTGACGTAATCACAACAAGAAAATCTCCCCCTAGCGGGAAATTCGATTGTTTACCGAAAAGTCAGAGAAATATCAGGGAAATTCCATTTTTTTGTACAAATCAGGGAAATTTATGAGGGTTCAGAAAGTTTGCCCTAATGAATACAAATTTACATCAATATGTTTTTCCATAATTCTATAATATTTGCCATACGTTTGTCACTTTGGGGAATATTTTACGGAGTGCTAGTAACGGAGTGAGGTCATCACAACAAGAAAATCTCCCCCTAGCGAGGCGCTTTCAAAGGCTACGTGTGACGCGTTAGCAAGAGGACGCAAAACGGCGACAAAGTCCGTAATGCAGTCTGTCTTGTGAATAGCTCTCAGTAAAACGTTTGCATGTGAAGAATAGGGAAGTGTATGTTAAAATATTATAAACTTATGGTAAAAAATGGTTTAGTTCTCTAATGTCAAAATATGCTATACCCAAAATAAATTACTACCAAGGACGATAACATACTACTCAGTCAAGTTGCGAGTCCAGCTTGGAAGCTGGGACGATATATTTACTTATGTAATCGACAAATAATTAGATAGAGTTAAGTTTGATACGCCCATGCGCGATTTTAGATTACTCTACCATTAATAAATTAGTACATTAATGAGAAAATGTAGTCATTCAGGGAATCGTTATCCGCCCTTTAAATGTATCAATACACGCGAAAAAAACAGTACCTCCCAGGCGAAAGTGTCATTGACTTCGTTGAAAATACCGCGACCGAGAAAATCAATGGAAAATGAGTCCCCATTCGAGTTTTGCTATTTTTTATGTTGTTTTCCGAACATAAAAAAAATAGAGAAAAAAATGTACTAGTTTTTAGGTATATCATTTTCCACCTAAAATTTTTTATTTTTCATTCTTGGTATATGAGAGTTAAAAAATAATTTTTTATTTTCTACGTAGCACCTTTTAGAATAGTCTGGTAGGTCTTATTCTTGGCAAGTTTATTCCTCTATAGCGTAACAATTTGGCATAGGTGATGTCAAAGTTATATAAAACCCAGATATACATTAATACTTATAGACGATGAAACAGCTAGTTTTTCGACCCACGAAATAGGCCTAAATAAAATTTAGCGTGATTCGGAATAAATATTTTGGTTACTTTCAGTCTCAATAGAGAGAGCAAATGAAAAAGAAATGCAGTTTTCAAGGGCAAGTTCGCTTTTTTTGTTAGATTGAAGAATTATACGAAAAATGTACGGCCTAGAGGCACGCCGGTTTAGAACCTCTTTCTGCAAAACTATATTGGCACGGGTTGTACGGGGAAAGGCTTAGACACATGACGAAATATAGTACGTGTCATAAACGGTCAAGTCATATTTACAACGCCAGCCTCGTCCAGCATTCGTCAGCGCTATTTTTATCTTTAACGCGAAAAAACGCGTACATAAAAATCTATAATTATATTGCCGCGCTAAAGTTAGTCAAACATATTCTATTAATTTTAATGGTATAGTTCTGGGATTTATAATTTCAAATGTTTAGCGAGGGTTCCGTGTTTTATTTTTATATGCCTTCGTAAAGAAATTTTTTTTCTAGTTTATTTTTATCTTGAAGATTGGGAGAGATACGAAAACGCAAAAAAAAATGTTTTTCGAACATCCGAAGCAAGAAATCTAAAAAGCAAGAGGCCCCCATAATACACCGCGCGACAAGTCGAGTTATAAATTGATCCTTTTTCTGGGAAATTAATAGCTCCTGTTTTATAATTAAGCCCCTCGATAACAAGAATTTCACCAACGGCGATTCGATACATTTTTTTTATAAATGTTATGTTAAATTATATAACGATTTATTTACTTTAGTTAAATAGTTTTTTTTTGTTCTAATGATACTTTATGGTTTATCCAAAGTGGTTATTGAGCAATTTCGTTTTATTATTTATTAAAAGAAACGAACGTACATACAGAAATAATGGTAGTATAAGCCTGTCTATATCTATTCAATCTCAATTTTGTAGAGAGCGTCGAATTTTCTACTCATAGATTTTACAAATAACGGTGGAGCTACCGCCATCTGTCTCGTAAAGTGTTTCGTTAATTTTTAGGATGTAGATGGCGATAGCTGCCCGTAAGGTAAAAATGTTTTGACTTTTTATTTTCTGTGATTTCGGTTGTTTTTTCCCGATATTAATATTTATAGAATAAAAATATAACGCAAAAATTATCTTTATTGATACTAATTATTTTTTAATTTAACTATTATTTTTATTACATTGATTCGGTCGTTGGATGACGGTAAATTCGCTAGTTTCAAATTTTGGGCCTACTTTCTACACTTTCCGTTACTCTTCGTTTGTAAATTAAATTTCGTACCGTTATTTTAAAAAATGTATATTTTATTTTAGGAATTATAAAACGTAAAAATACGTCCGCTACGTTAATCAAGCGTTCTTTTTCACGCGAGTACGGTTTATCGGTGGAACTATTTTATCGCTCGCTTCGTCACATCTCGATCAATGGTGAAGACCGGTGAGCCGGTTTCTCGGCTTATGTAGTAGAGTTTCGTACGCGCGCCGTTCCTACAAGTTCGTGCAGCCTTCCTTCCTTAAGCCTGTCCTGTTTGATTCTAACCCCGAGATCCACTCCTTGCCAAATTCACTCCCCAACTACTCTCTCGAACGTAACCAAGGTATGTCCCATATTTCCTTCAAACCTGTCTTAATTTTTGCGGCATGTCAACTTTTAGTTACCAAAAACCTTTGTGTTTACCCTACCCGACCATTACCGACATTACGTTTTGCGTTCCTCCTCCGCCATGCTGCTTTTCACAAACCCCACTCTGTCTCTATTCTTCCTACTTCCCCGAACGTTATAAACTATATAATTTTTAAATTCCCGGCTTCTTCATTATCGCTTTTTGTGCGTTTTGTTTCGCCCTCAACTAAAATTCATCTCCGCCTAATTCTCACGAAAAATCCCTCTCGCGTAACGTTAACTTGTCCCGAGAGACGCGAAAATCTCGACGTCCATGAGGCGTACGAAAGAGACGCGCCGCTCGCCGCTATCGAGTATCCTCGGGTCGTCGGAAGAGAGAGAGAGAGAGAGAGAGAGCCTTGGTGGCTCTTCGCTAAGCCTACGTCGCATCGGCGGCTGACCGAGGCCGACGCGAAATCGCATTCGGAGAAACCGCGAAAAACGAAACCATTTCGATGGTTGTTTATCATACTTTATTCCATTACCTAACATTGTAATGGTACAAGAAAATAAAACTTATTGTCAAACTTTGATATTTCGTTCATTATACAGGGTTGCCACACGTCAGGGAAAAGTCAGGGAATTTAAAAATGGGCTTAAAAAATCCCGGAATTCAGTTTTATCTTTTCTCTTTTTGAACATAATTTTACTCTTAAGTCTATGGCGAATTCTGTTATTATTAAGATTCTTGAAAAAATTTTTAACGTTGAAATATCTTTTGTACTGAAATATAAGTTGAATGTGTAATTTTGGTATTAAAAAGACAGGGAAAATAACTTATAATGGTAAGGGAATTTGAATTTGAGAATATTGTGGCAACCTTGTTATACACACGTTAACAAAATGCACATGGTGGTGGAGGAATTATTTGAAATTTGGTGTCGGCTGTAGTCGTTAGAGTTAATTATAAGCCTACTACTAATTCATTTTAAGCATACTACGTTTTGCTATGTTGATAATACTAACAACGCGATGAAATCGTACTTATACGCATGCGAGCGTGATTTGGGATAAATCGATCCTGCGAAGGGCAATTACTGATGTCAGGTATTTTCGCAAGTACCTAAAAAGTGTACGAGTTTCAAATTCAAAGTCAATAGAAACACCTGTCGTATGAAAAATAAGAATACAGTACGTGATTACTTTCGTAAAAGCCGACAATTCGACTTGACTGATTAAATTAGAAATTGGCTTTATGCCTAATTAATTAAACGGAAACCCTTAGTTTTAAAGTTCTACAGTCGAAATAATAAACGCATTTAACCAATTCTGCAAAAGCGCAATGTACGTCGAATATTTTTTAAATAAATCCAGCTTTCCAAAACAGCGTAATTTAAATCATGTCCGCGAATTTTATTGATTAACGTTAGGCCTATTTTTATATAACGTTAGCCAATAGAATTTTTATTATTTGTCGCGTATATATCAAAGGTCACGAAGAATGACCGATATTATCCTCTTTTAAACGAGCAAAAGCTTTTTCCATAATCGAGATTTAGATGCTCTTACCTATACAGGAAGCTAACTGTGAGAACTTATATAAGGGAATATTATGGTAATAGACATTGGGAGTACCTGAGAGCGCGCGTAAAGACTGGCCAGGAAGGTGAAGTTTGCGCGGTTCGTGGCGAGAAGAGAGTTAGGCCTCGGTACACCTGCCTTAATCTGAAGGAAGGTGGCTTCCATTAGTAGTGATTAACGTTAAAAGTTCGGCGTGGCTTTTAGTTTTTCTCGGGGACTGGGGTGGCTTCTTATATTAGGGTTTCTACAATCTTAAGGAGAGGGAAGCGGATCCCGTGATTTGGGGCTTCTCTGCCAGTCATTAAGAGCCGCTGCTATGTGGCTGGGTGATAAAATATTTATACTCCTAATACCAGTTTTTATTACGCTTTCCCCAACTTTTAAAGTCGGAACCCTTGTTCCTTCTCGTCTTAATGGAAGAGTGAAACATTTCTTACTTTGTAACTAACAAGGATTCCTAATTTGTCCTACCCATATATTTTTTAACTAGACTAAATTTTAATACAGGGTTCATACAGACCTCGAAATATCAGGGGAATTCGATTTTTTACAGAAAATTTCGGGGAAATATCAGGGAATTCGATTTTTTACAGAATATTAAGGGAATTCGATTTTGTACATAATATTAAGGGAATTCGATTTTCTACAGAAAAATCAGGGGAATTCGATTTTTTACAGAAAAATCAGGGGAATTCGATTTTTTACAGAATATTAAGGGAATTCGATTTTTTACAGAATATTAAGGGAATTCGATTTTTTACAGAATATTAAGGGAATTCGATTTTTTACAGAAAAATCAGGGGAATTCGATTTTTTACAGAAAATTCAGGGAAATATCAGGGCAATTCGATTTTTTACAGAATATTAAGGGAATTTGTTTTTTGCAGAAAAATCAGGGGAATTCGATTTTTTACAGAATATTAAGGGAATTCGATTTTTTACAGAAAAATCAGGGGAATTCGATTTTTTACAGAAAATTCAGGGAAATATCAGGGGAATTAGATTCTTTACAGAAAATTCAGGGAAATATCAGGGGAATTCGATTCTTTACAGAAAATTCAGGTAAATATCAGGGAATTCAATTTTTTACAGAAAATTCAGGTAAATATCAGGGAATTCAATTTTTTACAGAAAATTCAGGTAAATATCAGGGAATTCAATTTTTTACAGAATATTAAGGGAAATCGATTTTTTACAGAAAATTCAGGAAATATCAGGGGAATTCGATTTTTTTGGTAAAAATCGGTGAAATTTATGAGGGTTCAGAAAGTTTGCCCTAATAAATACAAATTTACATCAATAAGTTTTCCATAAGTCTATAATATTTTCCATAAGTTGGTCACTTTGGGGAATATTTTACTAAGAGCTAGTAACGGAGTGACGTCATCATAATAAGAAAATCTCCCCCTTGCGAGGCGCTGTCAAAGGCAACGTGTAACGCGTTAGCAAGCGGACGCAAAACGGCGACGAAGCCCGTCATGCAGTCTGCCTTGTGAATAGCTCTTACAAAGTAAAACGTTTGCATGTGAAGAATAGGAAGTGTCACACTTATGTGACAATATGGTTCACTTATGGTTTTCCTTATTAAAGATTTGAATTTATGTATTATTTTAGATAATAATATTGAACCAATATAACTGAAGTGGCAATAATGAAGAAGTTACTCTGTAAATCTTAGTTTTATTTTATGTTACACCTGGAAAAATCGGGGAAGTATTCGTGAGAAAACCTGGAAATATTCGTGAGAAAACATGGAGATAGCAGGGAACTATTAGTGAAAAACCTGGAAAAATCCGGGAAATATTCGTGAGGAAACCTGGAAAAATCAGGGAAATATTCGTGAGAAAACCTGGGAATAGCAGGGAAATCGGTTTGGCAAAAGTGAACCCTGTAATAGTTCTAATATAGCTCAGTCACGGGGTTTGGAGAGAGATCAAAATTTATCGTAAATCATAGTTCGATTGGTGACCGTTATTATTAAATTTGCAAAGGTCATGTTGACATAAAAGCGTGACCCGTTGAACGATTTCATCTTCCGATGTTTTTAGGTTATATTCATTATGAACGATGGGTGCGTGTTGGAAATATCTTAACCTTGAATGAGCATTTCGCGGCCCAAATTTCTACCTCACATTTAACGAAATTGCGTGACTTGCTACGTTTTACGTACGCATTTTTTTCTCCTACGAGTACAGTCCAATTAAAAACATCTATCTTTTTCATAACGGATTTTCCCCTGAGTTTCCAAGATTTGAGTGACGTTCCTCATACATAATCTGGATAATTTTAAATCTAGCATTTATGTAAATTTTTTTATACAAATTACAGGTTTAAATTTGTCTTAAAGTTAGAACATTTTAAGAACGTGGAGGAACTTAATTTTGGTGGCAATTGGAAAACGTTTACTTAAATATAGGTTAAAAATTGCCATATTTTGGTTGAATAAAAATCAAAAATTGAAAAATTTTAGATTAAGAAAAATAAAAAAATTACAAATTTTGGCTTGATATAAATCTAAAATTGTCAAATTTTGGCTTAAGAAAAATCTAAAATTGCCAAATTTTGGCTTGAGAAAAATAAAAAATGGATAAATTTTGGCTTGAGAAAAATCTAAAATTGACAAATTTTGGCTTGAGAAAAATCAAATTGACAAATTTTGGCTTGAGAAAAATCTAAAATTGACAAATTTTGGTTTGAGAAAAATCTAAAATTGACAAATTTTGGTTTGAGAAAAATCAAAAATTGTAAAATTTTGGCTTAAGAAAAATCAGGTGTAAAATCTGTGGAAGGCGTCAATAAAAATCGGGGAAATTGAATCCGAGAAACTGGCAAATAAGCTAACTGTAAGAGTTAAATTGTGCAAAAGCTAACAAATTTTTTGAATTATTCCCGGGTTGTAGAATGCTATTTGTCAAACGCGGAATGTAACTGTTAGATAAAAACTAGAAATATATTTTTGGTCACATTGGCTGGTCCAAAAAAGGCTGCGAAATGGAATCCTCTAGGCGGATGTACCTCGCAATTCGGTGGAAAGTGGAAGATTTGGTGCAGGCTTTAGTCCTTCATTGACCCGCACACTACCAGTTCCTTATTCGACTATAAACCTAACCGTCGGAACTTTTATAGAAATTCCTTAAAAAAAGGTTGTGAAAAATAAAATCCTTTTTCTCTTTTTCGGATACCGTTGCAGAGTGGAAATAGAAGCTTACATTTAGTTTGTCCGTATGGACGGAGTGTATATACGAGAGAGATCCACCTTTTAGCGGCTATTGATTGTAGAGTAACCCGCAGAAATTCTGTAGATTCTCTTTGGAACATTTTTGTATTATATTGTAAGAACATTTCTGAGAGATCAGGGCCCTCGGAGGTCCTATAATTCCTATAAAATCCTATATTTAATAAAATGTCCTATAACATCCTATATTTTTTAGCAAAATCCCAAAAAGTCCTATTAAATCCTATAATTTTTATATTTTTCCCATTTCAAATCCCGCCACTAAAGTAAATTGCTAGATTTAACTATAGGATAAATTCCTATACCAAGGCATTCTAGTCTATACTTTTGTTATTGTTACCATGGTTAGCTACTAGTATATTTTGATATAAAGAGTTGACTTTAACTTAAATCTTGTACCTAGAAAAATCCGGGAAATATTGGTGGAAATAGCAAGGAAATCGGGTTGCCAATAGCTATATAAATCCTGAACGAGTAAAAAGTTTCTTAAAAAATGTATTTACCTTTTTGCACCAATAATACTAATATTTTACTTAATTACACCTTTTATATGATAATATGAAACCGATTTTGCTTAAATGACAATCCTGAAATGAGCTACTCTGCGTTTAATTGTGGTTATCTTGCACCTGGAAATATCAGGGAATTATCCGAGGGAAAACCTGGAAATATCAGGGAATTATCCGAGGGAAAACCTGGAAATATCAGGGAATTATCCGAGGGAAAACCTGGAAATATCAGGGAATTATCCGAGGGAAAACCTGGAAATATCAGGGAATTATTCGAGGGAAAACCTGGAAATATCGGGGAATTATCCGAGGGAAAACCTGGAAATATCGGGGAATTATCCGCGGGGAAACCTGGAAATATCGGTTAATTATCCGCGGGGAAACCTGGAAATATCAGGCAATTATCCGCGGGAAAACCTGGAAATATCAGGGAATTATTCGAGGGAAATATCGGGAAATTATCCGTGGGAAAACCTGGAAATATCAGGCAATTATCCGCGGGAAAACCTGGAAATATCAGGGAATTATTATCCGCGGCAAAACCTGGAAATATCAGGGAATTATTATCCGCGGGAAATATCAGGGAATTATCCGTGGGAATATCAGGGAATTATCCGTGGGAAAACCAGGAAATATCAGGGAAATCGGGTATGAATCCTGTTGAACCTTTAACAAAGATTGTACTTATTTTACTGAAAATCCGAATGAACGCGATTATTTTCAAATACGAAATTCAATCGTATTTTGGGGGTGGTTTGAATTTATAACGCGAATATTGTTTTCCGAGACTATTTATTAGCAAAGCTGTAGCGTATTAGGACAAGAAACTTCTGGGCGAGCGTTTTATTATTTGGCGGGAAAACCTATCGCTCTGCCCTCTCTCAGTTTTTAACAATGGGGAGGCGTTAGTTTCCATGGCAACGCGACGTCGATGGATGAGAGAAGGAGGCGCACCACCCACTCTCGCACCTGCCTTTCCTCCCAACCTTCTACCTTTGCCAAGCCGCTCCATCCATCTTTATTACTAAGCACCCAAGCCCGCGTTACCCTCTACCATCGCTGACAGCGACGCCTGTCCGTAGTCGGCTCTCCCCTCGTTGCTTTTCTCGAGACGGTTGCCAGTAGGCGGGCGAACAGGGGCCCGCATTTGATAGTAATAACATCGAAGCTCTGTCGTTTCACCTTTTTTCCCTCTGGTTTCTCGTACCTTTTCCCATCTCCGCGAGAGAGAAAAAAACGTCATAATATTGATTGGCAAGACCCCGATGCGAGGGCCCCTGTAGGTTTGGCCAATCCGGAGAGCGCTATAATTTGGGATAGACAAATTTTGTATCTGTTGGGATCTGATATTGTTAACTGTGGAATTTCAAACGCCGTTTCTTTGATTTGTGCAACGCGTACACTATCGTACTGTCGAACTCCGAAGATTACTAAGCTGTTCGGTAATCGTTTTCCCTCTGTATTTTTCAAGAGAGCTTTCTTATGGGAGATAATTTCGTTGCGTTTAGACCTTGGAATGGTTCGGCTGACCCCATTCAATTCTCTTCTTTTATTATATATTTCTTCGCTTTATTTGGCAAAATTAGATAAAATTCGTATCGGGGTTTTTCAGATAAAACGTTTTCTTATGTATACACTCGATTTGGTGCAGATTTTGGATATTTGTACTCGTTTTCTTCGATTATTTCTTACTTAATTTAGGCTTGTTTAAACAGGGTTCGTACACAAAAGTCAAGGAATTTGAAAATGTTTCCAAAAGGTCGGGGAATTTTAAAATGTTTCCAAAAGGTCGGGGAATTTGAAAATGATTCCAAAAGGTCAGGGAAAAGTCGGGGAATTGGAAAATGATTCCAAAAGGTCAGGAAATTGTCGGGGAATTTGAAAATGTTTCCAAAGGGTCAGGGAAAGGTCGGGGAATTTGAAAATGTTTCCAAAAGGTCGGGGAATTTGAAAATGTTTCCAAAAGGGTCAGGGAAAAGTCAGGGAATTTGAAAATGTTTCCAAAAGGTCGGGGAATTTGAAAATGTTTCCAAAAGGGTCAGGGAAAAGTCAGGGAATTTGAAAATGTTTCCAAAAGGTCGGGGAATTTGAAAATGTTTCCAAAGGGTCAGGGAAAAGTCAGGGAATTTGAAAATGTTTCCAAAAGGTCGGGGAATTTGAAAATGTTTCCAAAAGGTCGGGGAATTTGAAAATATTCCAAAAGGTCAGTTATTTTGAAAATGATTCCAAAAGGTCAGTTATTTTGAAAATGATTCCAAAAGGTCAGTTATTTTGAAAATGATTCCAAAAGGTCAGTTATTTTGAAAATGATTCCAAAAGGTCAGGTATTTTGAAAATGATTCCAAAAGGTCAGGTATTTTGAAAATGATTCCAAAAGGTCAGGTATTTTGAAAATGATTCCAAAAGGTCAGGTATTTTGAAAATGATTCCAAAAGGTCAGGTATTTTGAAAATGATTCCAAAAGGTCAGGTATTTTGAAAATGATTCCAAAAGGTCAGGTATTTTGAAAATGATTCCAAAAGGTCAGGTATTTTGAAAATGATTCCAAAAGGTCAGGTATTTTGAAAATGATTCCAAAAGGTCAGGTATTTTGAAAATGATTCCAAAAGGTCAGGTATTTTGAAAATGATTCCAAAAGGTCAGGTATTTTGAAAATGATTCCAAAAGGTCAGGTATTTTGAAAATGATTCCAAAAGGTCAGGTATTTTGAAAATGATTCCCAAAGGTCAGGGAATTTGAAAATGGTCCAAAAAGTAAGGGAATTTTAAAATTACCCCAAAAAAATTCAGGCAAATAAATTTGGTCAGGGAAAACCTGGAAATATAAGATAATTTATTTCCGGAAATTTTATACGAACCCTGTTAAAGACTTTTGTAGGGATTATTTAGTATCCCCTAACGCGATGGTTTCTAATTTAAATAATTATTTTTTAATTATTGATTTAAATCTCTTATTATAATTTAATTTATTAAAATATACAAAATTATCGTTTCTGTAGTAAATGCCCATTCACAGGAAATTAACCGTAATTTAATTACTACTGGTATTTTAATTAACTTTTTATTATTAATCAATAGGGTCAATGGAGGACGGTAAGTGTGGGAGTTTACTTGAAATTACTCAAAAATTAAAAATAACATTAATATCGCCACTTTATCCTACACAACTACGCAATCAAATTTAATATCAAATAAATAGTTATTTAAATAAGACTTATTAATTATTTAATTTAACTCGGTCACTGGTCACACTTACCCCCAAAATGTGGGGTAAGTGTGATAGGAGGTGAGGTAATTGTGATCAAGTGAAATCCTTGAAATTACACACAGATGTTAAATATGGTGTCCCAATAAAGATATATTTTTCTCGTAAAACCAGGGAATTTGAAATGGTCGAAAAAAGTAAGGGAATTTTAAAATGAGCCCGAAGAAAATCAGGTAAATAATAATAATGTATTAAAAATACAAAATAAATATTTTTCAAGATTTTACCCGAAACCATTCATTTATTCTACAAAAATGGTCAGGGAAAATTTAGCAATTTGGTCAGGGAAAACCTTGAAATGTCCGGGAATCAAATTCCTTGAAATTTTTTACGAACCCTGACAAACCCTTTATGAATAATAACCATTTCCTTCAAGACTAATTCTCCACTCAAACCATTGGAATTTATCTTTCAACAAGATCCAAATTTGATACTTTATACCTTAATAGATCAAAAGAAAAGTCCATTGAAGTTTTTTTTTAAAAAGGCTAATTTAAAAGTGTATAATCTACGCGCAAATTTCGATATCATTTTCATTTTTGGGTGCGCGCCTACTTCAAAAAGTGAGATATCGCATAATCCACCTTTTCAAAAACGTTTAATGGTAGACGAAAACGAGCTCTTAGAAGTTTAAAAAAAAAAGAAAAAATGTACTTAAAACATCACTTTCACTCGAGGCTACTGTAGATAAATTATAAATGAATTTATCGTGGAATACTGATGTTATTGATGAGCGAAAAGTGTCATAATACTTTCTCGAGAAGTTGCTATACCTGTTTTAGTTGAATTTTATTATCTCTTAAGACCGAGGATCAGTTGACATCGTTGTAGAAGTTGTGGTGAATTTGGCGATATTGGTATTTCGATATTAACGCTTGTACAGAACTGTCAACCAAGATCGTTGTTTTTCATAATCTTGAACTTGCCCTCTAAATTAAGAAACGCCATTGCCCAATTTTCTTTAGAGAGAATGACTGTTTTGATTTTGAATGTTACTTCCAATGCCCAACACGTTTCAAGAGTAAGCTCCTTAATCCTTAATCCTTAATCCTTAATCAAGTTTTTTTTAAATCGTTGATTTAAATCGCGTCATGTATTTCAATATTCAATTCAAATATATTTTATTTTCTGCTTTTTACCAAATTGCATAAGAATAAAAAATGACAAAAATAAGTTCTTAAGAGATTAAAATACATAGAAAATAGTAATTAAATTTAATTATACTGGAAAAGAGATATTAATTGTATAAAAATCAATAATTTCAATAAAGACAAAAATCTGATTTAAATAAAAAAATTGATGGATTTAATTTTTATTGAAAAAAATCATTGATTTAAATCGCTTATCATACTCCAATTTATTTATGAAAATGTACGAAAGTAGGTTCTTTAGAAATTTCAATTCATGGGAAATGCAATTAAATTTTATTGTTCATTAATAATTCAATTTAATAACGATAAATTTAAAATATGGTTTGCATTATCGAAAACAGTCATAAAACCATAAAAATAATTTATAATACATATCCGATATAAATCAACAGGGTTCGTACACGACCTGGAAAAGTCGGGGAATTTGAAAAGGTTTCCAAAAGGTCAGGGAATTTGAAAATGATTCCAAAAGGTCAAGGGTCAAGGAATTTGAAATAGTTCCACAAAAATAAGGTAATTTTAAAATTACCCCAAAGAAATCAGGCAAATACATTTTTGAAAGATGTATTAAAAATGCATAATAAATATTTTACAAGATTTTACCTCGAACCATTCATTTATTGTACAAGGTGAGGAAAAAATTGGCAATTTGGTCTGGGAAAACCTGGAAATGTCAGGGAATATAATTCCGGAAGTCTTGTACGAACCCTGGTCAACAACCCTGCTCAACCAGGACCACCTTATCCATAAGGCAGATAAGGCAAAGTGCCTAGGGCCATAGATGGGCACTTTCAGCTCAATCACGGTCCATGACCAGTATTATTTCAGAAAATATAGGATAGCGAGATACAATTTCATAGGTCGAGGAAACTTCGCCCCTAAATATATTGCAATGAGTGAGTGAGATTTGAAAAATTACTAATATTATTGCGTTACCACTTCGTACCGTGATATTACAACGGAGCTCGACGAATGAACGAAAATTTACAAAAATCCAAACAAAAATAAATAAACATATTATCTTGTTAAAAATTACTGATATTAATTTATTTGAAAGGAGTTATGAACGGCGTTCACGTCGTGAATATTTCAATTAATATTGAAGCCCTCAGATACCGTAGTTATCTACGATAATAGTATTTTTTGCAACGATTCAAACGTTGAAAATATTTTTTTTTAACGACGACTTTATTCTTTGAAAAATTCATACGAACCGAGTTTTGAGTTAGTTTTAAAAAATACCCACATTATTTGCTCAGAAATATCGTTTACAAATATTATCTGGACTTTATCATTTATCAGTTTATAAAGGTTTTTTTCCTCCACAAAAAAATAAGACGGAAGAGAATGAACATTACACGTATGAACTTACAAATAGCGGTCACATTAGAGTAGATCTTAACAACGTCAGACGAAGACGACCGCGCTGACGCCGATAGTTTAGGTTCAGGGAACAATTTAAAATCAGTAGACGTGCAAAATATCGATTTAGTTATGTGTCCTTCTTTTACGGAAAAATTTAACTCCGGGAATTTCGGCAAGCGTAAGCTAAATATGTTTTACGTCTACGATGGTTTAGTGCCAATTACTGGTACCAATTTCCCTGGTCCCAATAAAGTTCTTACTTGTAAATTATGCAACGAAAGGAAAAGGAGACGGAGCGCCAAACCATTTTAACAAAGCAAGATATTGTAGAAAACGACTTATCAGTTTATTATTGATTAAAATGTAGCTTGGGTTTGATTATACTGTAGTCATTATTAAATGTAATAAATTGTTTTTCGAAATCAAGCTTTAATTTCAGTACAATCCCAAAATAAGTAACATAATATCTATAAGTATGACACCTAATGAACAAGTTCAGTCGCTGTGTTTCGAAATGAAATACCAGGTGCTGCGTGGTCCCTTGGAACAGTTCTCGTTTTTCACGCAATGCTCTTCTAGTAGTTCCTCCTCGTTTTTTGCTCGCCCTATTGTCAAAGGTCGATTCACACTATGAGGATTTCGCTTCTTCGAGCGCTTTTCTCGCTTAGGCGCGTCTCGTTCATACTTGAAACATTTGCGCACTTCTCGTATATGAACGCAACGCGCGATAGACGGGAAAAGCGCAAGAAGGATAGAAGACGCAAAAGCCTCATAGTGTGGATCGACTTTTACACTACACGCGCGTTGCGGGAAAATATAGACTGGCTGGTCAAAGGGGTACTGCAGCACACGGAATCCATCAACAAGCACTTTAAAAATACTGGTCGAATCTCGTTACGTTACGTGGCCAGAAACCGACAGCGGCGAAATAAAATATGTTGTGATTCCACATTTCCCCTTATTGGCGACGGAAATCACAGTGGGGCTCTTAGCGGTGGTGGAAGAAACTACTAGAGTTAGCAGACGCTTCACCCTTATAGGGGTAGGCGTCGCGAATAGACGCGTGCTCTTGATTATCTCAAAGATATCCCCAACAGGGCCCAATTCCGAAAGGCCCTTGCTGCGTACCTGAACCTGTACGACTAGCTCCTCCTTGTCTCGACGTGATGGGTTTATAACCCTTTGTCGGGCGTAAACTGAACTAAAGAACTAAAGAACTAAACCACTCAATCTCTCTATGGTAGAGTGAATAGCTTATTTACCTTATTTTGGAACAACCAGTAGCTAAATTAAAAATTAAAGGCAATTAAAAGTGACTGACTGTCTGACCGCGACAGAAAAACCTAAATTGAAACTTTTTTTTTTTTTAGATACACAAACATCGGTGTCGACCCGAGGCCTTAGACACCAGCACACACACAATAACTGATTAATCAGGGTGAGATATGTGTAACGGCCACGGGGGGATATGTGGGGACAGGGGTGGGGACACCCGTGGCGGAAGTATCCCGACCACCCGGTGGGGGATTGGTAGTCGTCCTCACACGGCCTTCCACAAACTCTGCCTCCCGGACGCCTGGGATTACGGGAGTGAGCCACTACTCCCGGCCCTAAATTGAAACTAAACAACTTAACAGAGATATACTATTAGTTCTTCTGTTCATAGTTTACGCTACCGTGATTCACGCCAGATATCGATGGATGGAAAAAAGCGAAAAAGAGCTCGCCCTTGAGACTTGAACTTCGTTGTTCTTGACTATGGGTAGTTTATTTTGTTAAAACGTGACCACAATAAGCTCGATAGTTTTTGAACATTTGTAAATGACCCGTTCGTCATTCCATGAAAACATATTTCTGGATTTAGTTTTTATCAAGCAGGATCACATTCAGAAAAAAATATCTCTTGAAACTCAGATATCCTCGTTATCGAATAAACATTAAGCTTACACATTCCCTCTCGGTAAAATATTGAATTATTAAAAAAGAAACTACAAATTCACAATCGCCCCAAAAAGACCCAATATTATCTCGGAGCTCAGATCGTTATACTAATCAAAATGTTTAGCTCAACGTGACGTATTCACTCGAATAAAAAAATATTAAAATTTTATCGAGAAAAAACTTCAGTGAGCAATATGTACCTAGGTTTTTTAAGTGAACTAGAACACGAATGACGATTCACTCATTGTTTTTTGTGTCGAAACCAAAAAAGAACGACTCTTTCCGCGAGATTACCATGTTGGTCGATCATACTTTTGTTCACGCTGGTAGTGCTAAAACGACCCCACTCATAAATGAAATTGCAGGGATTACTAGATCGGGTTACGCCATGATATGAATGCGTGATCGCAGGCACTATTTGGTCAAGCTCTGTAGCGAAACTGGTATTAACAACTCTCGAAATGCCCATCTATGCCTAGGGCCTACGAATGTCCGAAAAATCGGTAATTGATATATTTTTGCCTAAGGCCTACGGAAACGTTAAAACGGCCCTGTGCTCAACATGGGTCAGTAAATTATGATTTATAATTTGTTGCCCAAGGGTCTCAACCTAGTCATCCTCCAGAAAAATAAATTCTTGGTTTCAAGTTGAATGATATTAGCGGTCGCGAACCCGTCACCTGCGAAATGATGGGCGTGTTTTTAATGTTATTACTTCGGGTAGAAGACTCCGTGGGGGGGCGTTGTTACGCGATGAATAATAGGTTCTTAAAGTCCCGTGACGCCTCGAATAGTTCCACGTATAATTTCACCACTTAATATGGAAATGTTTTTTTTCATTGCCGGACATTTACATAAGGAAACTAAACCTGTTTCGTTTTATTTGTCAGTGAAATTTAACAAGATTTTATTATGTAAATTCAAAGTACATATTGTTTAGTGCGTTTCGAATGTTTTACTTTATTTTATTAAATGAGTAACTCTAGTGTTTCAAAGGAATTGATTTAAATTACTAACTTAAATTTTAGTTTTTATTTTGAAATTAAATTTAATTAGGTTTATTTAAAATTAAGTTTACGTTACCGCTACGTTCTGAGTTGAGTTTGCAAGTTCTGTCTCCACTGGTTTAAGGGGTTTCACCCGAGCTCTTCGGTTTCCCCTTCCATAAAAAACTTGTTGAGGTTAACGGTAATAGTTAGTGTAGCCTACACTGTGTAGGGAGCTGTTGGCTCGCGTTTCATGAAGAGCTCGCCACCACCCTCCTACGCATTGTAACCCGGCCACCTGAATTAATGGCTTTAAAAGTCGCTTGATGACTTAGGCCAAAGGTGCCTAGCTGATTATTAAAATATAATTTATTTGTAAAAAAAGTGAAAAATCAATAAAAGCCGATTTTAAATTAAGTAAATCTATTTTTAATTTTTTAATCCTAGAAATCAAGAACCCTATTTTTAATTTTATATCATATATATATTATATATTTATATATATATATATATTTATAAATATATAATATTTATAAATATATAATATTTATAAATATATATTTATAAATATATAATATTTATAAATATATAATATTTATAAATATATAATATTTATAAATATATAATATTTATAAATATATAATATTTATAAATATATATTTATAAATATATATTTATAAATATATAATATTTATAAATATATAATATTTATAAATATATAATATTTATAAATATATTATATTTATAAATATATAATATTTATAAATATATAATATTTATAAATATAAAATATTTATAAATATATTATATTTATAAATATATTATATTTATAAATATAATATATTTTATATGTATACACGTGACGTATGGTTAGAATACAACTAGTGCTTACAACCGATTCTCAGATAAGTTATCTAAACCGATATCATGATCACGATAGATGGAATATCAGATTATCCGCATTTGCGTTAAGATTTTATCAAATTAGTTGATATGGGTCAAAATGCAAACTATATAAGTTAAAACCAGAAACTAATCTGAATTCATCATCAAACGACAGATAAAAGGTGAGTAAATTTCAGTTATTCCTATTTACACCCCCAATTAAATCGTGATTTAAATCAAGTGATTAAAAAAATCGTAGATTTAAATCACACAATGTATTTCAATGGGGAAATAAAAATTGGCAAAAAAGTTTCTTCAAAAATTAAAATACATAGAAAATCTGAGCAAACTAAAATATTAAATAGTAATTTAATTTAATTAAGATTTAATTTAATTCAAGATTAGCTAAGAGATAAAAGTAAAATATCCGTTAATTATACAATGAAAGAGCCATTAATTGTATAAAAATCAATAATATCAAAAAAATCCGAAAAAAATCTATTGATTGGATTTTTATTACAAAAATAAAAAAAATGTTCCAACACTGCCTTCATATATCTGAATATTACAACCTGAACTAGGTGGTTTATTTTATATTTATTTGATTTAAATCGCAGGGTTCCCACCAGGTCTCTGAAATACCTAAAAGTCCCTATTTTTCTTCAAGGTCCCTAATCACCCCTAATTCGAGATTTGGTCACTAAAATACCCTATTTTCATGAAGTCCAGGGAATCTTAAAATATGTTTATACATCTGCTTACGGACCGTTTACCAAATAATCAAAGCTGAGGATTAACGGTAAAATAGTTCGAACATAGTATGCAAGGTGGCGCCACAAATTTGGAAACGCTATTAAATCCTCGGAACCAAATTCTTCAAATTAGGAACCAAATAGGGATCAATGTAATGTTTTGTTAAATACAAAAATTACTGTTGTCCATCATCATCCATGGTTTTATTTGTATAAGACAGTGAAGGTATTTTTTTTAAACATGAATTAATGCAGTATTTTTAAGTTTGAAAATAATTAATTCCACGTGTAATTCTTCGATTTAAAAAAATACCTGAACCATCTTATACAAATAAAACCATGAACAACAGTAACTTATATTTAAAAAAACATCTTGTTTTACTTTAATCCCTATTTGGTTCCTAATTTGAAGAATTTGGTCCCTATTTTACCGTATTTTTTATGGTGAAATGTAATTTTTTCCCCTTCGGGATTTTTAGTTGTTTTCTTTTATTGATTTTTTAAGGTTTTATGCTTGTTTTTTTGACGAACACAATAATAATTTGAGTGTAGCGGTAATGTTAACTAAAATCATTAATACACTAAAGTTTAAAATATGATTTAAATCAATGATTTTATTTTGTTTTGTGGTTTAAAATATACTGTGGAGTAGTGAGTGACGTAACTGGAGTTCAACGCGGTGATTGGTCTAATTTATCATACCAGGGTTTGCCACGCGTCAGGGAAAAGTCAGGGAATTTTAAAAATGGGCCTAAAAAGTCAGGGAATTTTAAGAATGTGTAAAAAGTCCGATAATTCGATTTTATCTTGACCCTTTTTGAAAGTAATATTACTCTAATTATATTATAAATTATTGAATTATTAGTTAATTACTAGAAAGTTTTTGCCATTTTTTTTCGAATAACCTTTGTACTGAAATATAAAATGATTTATATTTCTTAACTTCTCAATAAAGTAAAATATAAAGTTAAAGATTGTAAAATTTTGGCCTTAAAAAGTCAAGAGAAAATATCTTAAAATGGTCAGGGAAAACGGGGAATTAATAATAATAATAATAATAATAATAATAATAATAAGCAAGGCACCACCCAAGTCATCTAGCTACATAAAATGCCTTTTCTATAGGTGTCCGGGTTACAATTCGTAGGAGGCTGGTGGCAAGCCCTTCATGCCACGCGAGCGAACAGATCCCTACACTAACTATTACCGTTAACCTCAACAAGGTTTTATGGAAAGGAGAAACCGAAGAGCTCGTGGGAAAACCCTTTAAACCAGTGGGGAGAGAACTTGCCAATTCAACGCGGAAGGAATTGTTCCGAGTTTTAACCCTGTGGTACAAGCTGGGATCGAACCCGGCTCCTCTTGCTGCGAGGCGAAAGAGCTAACCACTCCGCCACCCCACTTTGAATCTGTGAATCTGAAGAAATATATTATATAATTGTGGTGAAATTTATATTTATATCCGCCCAGCCAGCCGATCCAGATAAAGCCATTACTTTTCATTTGATAATTATACTCAGAAAGGAAGAAAAACCAACTGAAACATGAGCGGAAATCCTCTGTTCTCTTTTATCAACGGGTTTTCTTAATTGAGTTTATTTGTGACAATCCAAAGGAAGTACGCCTTCCGTTTACAGAATTTAGCTTGGAATTTATCGTCGCGCACCTACTTATTTGTACGTGTTATATTTAGATGAAATTGGTTGGCCAAAGTCCATATTCTTTTCTGCCAAGACCTATTTGGATACGATAGCTGTTATTGATGAATTTCATCGTTCGGTTAAACCTTATTCAAGCATCTGATTCATATATAATATTCATCTATTAGCTATTATTTGTTCATTCTCGGGGAAGTGAAAATCTCTATATTAATATATATAACAGGGTTACCATGTAGTATCTGCAAAAGCTGGAATTCCTGGAAAAGTCGGTACATTTTGGGAAATAGTGGAAGCCGGTAAAAGTGGGAAGTCCTGGAAATACAGTGGGAAAACCTGGAAATATCAGGGAAATACAGTGTGAATACTGGAAATGTCAGGGAAATACAGTGTGAATACTGGAAATGTCAGGGAAATACAGTGGAAATATCAGGGAAATACAGTGTTAAAACCGGGAAACACTAGGGAATTACAGCGGGAAATTATGTAAATGTCAGGGAAATACAGTGGGAAATTATGCAAATGGCAGGGAAATACAGTGGGAAATCATGTAAATGTCAGGGAAATACAGTGGGAAATTATGTAAATGTCAGGGAAATACTGGAAATACCACGGAAATCGGTTTTCAAATAATTGTATTGTATGAATACTTCTCTCCTGAGGCTTATATGATAATCTTCTGGTTTATATCAAATTGATGTTTTGGAGCCCATGTCGAAACTTAAATTGCCATCTATCGTCATTAGAAGGTGAGTCTCTCTCCAGGGGGAGCTGGTGGCGTCCGTAGGTAATTAAGCGGCAGGAAATAAACGAGATTAAATAGAAAAGTCGGTCAAATTAAAGAGAGCAGACCTATGGAAAAAAGGTGGTGTCTCTACTCTTAATTAGTGCTACGGCAATCCCGTAGAGAAGTAAGGATTTACCGCAGGTGTATATGGCGACGGTAAATAAGCAACGATATTAAAAGACTTTTCCTGAGGGTGGTCCAATGGAAATAAATGGCCCTCGTCCAGACTGACCTTTTTACCCTCGGAGACGGGACACCAAGAAAGGATTTCGGGTCCTTACCCAATTCGTCACCATGGCAACGGGGGGATGTGATTGAAGAAAACTTTGGCTTCGCGTACCAAGAAGTAAAGACACTTCCTCTATCCTTGTTGCTTCGTATTTATTTATTTATTTATTTATTTATACCATAAGTAATATAATATAAATAAGTATGACTAGAAACGCGTTATTTCTTGTACAAAAATACTGTCAGGCATATGTAACATAATTAATTACTTATGGAAAAATTTCGAAAAATTATCAGGGATAAGATAAGTAATTTGAAAATGTTGCAACCCTCTTGACGGATCTGCGGGGTTCTGAAAATCCAATTATCATACCAGAGCAAATAAATAATCGATTTCGGAAAATAATTATCGATTTCGGGAAATAATTATCGAATTCGGGAAATAATTATCGATTTCGGAAAATAATTATCGATTTCGGAAAATAATTAACGATTTCGGAAAATAATTAACGATTTCGGAAAATAATTAACGATTTCGGAAAATAATTAACGATTTCGGAAAATAATTAACGATTTCGGAAAATGATAATCGATTTCGGAAAATAATTATCGATTTCGGAAAATAATTATCGATTTCGGAAAATAATTATCGATTTCGGAAAATAATTATCGATTTCGGGAAATAATGATCGATTTCGGGAAATAATGATCGATTTCGGGAAATAATGATCGATTTCGGAAAATAATTATCGATTTCGGAAAATAATTATCGATTTCGGGAAATAATGATCGATTTCGGAAAATAATTATCGATTTCGGAAAATAATTATCGATTTCGGAAAATAATTATCGATTTCGGAAAATAATTATCGATTTTGAAAAATAATTATCGATTTCGGAAAATAATTATCGATTTCGGAAAATAATTATCGATTTCGGAAAATAATTATCGATTTCGGAAAATAATTATCGATTTCGGAAAATAATTATCGGTTTCGGAAAATAATTATCGGTTTCGGAAAATAATTAACGATTTCGGAAAATAATTAACGATTTCGGAAAATAATTAACGATTTCGGAAAATAATTAACGATTTCGGAAAATAATTAACGATTTCGGAAAATAATTATCGATTTCGGAAAAAAATTATGATCGCACGCCTGAAAATTGGCGGTAAATTTTAATTTTGTGTGAATATTGATGTTAAACTTGAGAAATCAAAACTTTTAATAACGCTTAAATGAATCTCGACCGATTGAAAACCAAAGTCTTACGTTTAAAAGTGGCAGTTTTAACCGGTTTTCAGCCGATTTAAAAAATAATCATACATTATCGTACGCGCAAGTAGAATTATCGGAAAATGTTTACTATAGTACGCCGTTTAAATTATCGCATGACCCAAATTATCGATGTCTGGCAACGCTGCCTCTTGACCAAAAAAGTCCATTTATATAAACCCCATCACACCACCTATATTTTATAATTTTTCATTCATTTTCAATGTCTTCTGATAAAGACACTTATTTTTCAAAAATTTCCTATTTTTTAGGGCTTTTTGGTACTTGACCCGTTGTAAGAACTTGTCTTGATATAGCTGACAATCAAAAACTACTAAATTAGAATATATTTTTAACAGTATTTAATTTTTAAACAAAATTCCCTTTAAAAGCTATGGGCTTTCATTTCATCAATATTTCAAAGATATATTTTTTTGTAATTTCATCAATATTTCAAAGATATATTTTTTTGTAATTTCATCAATATTTCCAAACTATTTTTCTCTAATTTCATCAATATTTCCAAACTATTTTTCTCTAATTTCATCAATATTTCAAAACTATATTTTGTCTGTAATTTCATCAATATTTCAAAACTATAATTTTCTGTAATTTCCTTAATATTTCAAAACTATATTTTTCTGTAATTTCATCAATATTTCAAAACTATATTTTGTCTGTAATTTCATCAATATTTCAAAACTATAATTTTCTGTAATTTCCTTAATATTTCAAAACTATATTTTTCTGTAATTTCATCAATATTTCAAAACTATTTTTCTGTAATTTCATCAATATTTAAAAACTTAATATTTCTGTAATTTCATCAATATTTCAAAACTTTATTTTTCTGTAATTTCAATCAATATTTCAAAACTATATTTTTCTGTAATTTCATCAATATTTCTAAACTATTTTTCTCTAATTTCATCAATATTTCAAAACTATTTTTTCAGTAATTTCATCAATATTTAAAAACTTACTTTTTCTGTAATTTCATCAATATTTCCAAACTATTTTTCTCTAATTTCATCAATATTTCAAAACTATTTTTTCAGTAATTTCATCAATATTTAAAAACTTACTATTTCTGTAATTTCATCATATTTCAAAACTATATTTTTCTGTAATTTCATCAATATTTCCAAACTATATTTTTTCTGTAATTTCGTCAATATTTCCAAACTATATTTTTTCTGTAATTTCATCAATATTTCCAAACTATATTTTTTCTGTAATTTCGTCAATATTTCCAAACTATATTTTTTCTGTAATTTCATCAATATTTCCAAACTATATTTTTTCTGTAATTTCGTCAATATTTCCAAACTATATTTTTCTGTAATTTCATCAATATTTAAAAACTTAATATTTCTGTAATTTCATCAATATTTAAAAACTTAATATTTCTGTAATTTCATCAATATTTAAAAACTTAATATTTCTGTAATTTCATCAATATTTCCAAACTATTTGGGTTGGAAAAAACCCGGTAAAATTGAATTTTTTCCGGGACACGTGGCAAAAAATGGAAAAAACCGGAAAAAATGGAAAAAATATTTTAAAGGGAAATTAATAATTGATATATGACTTAAAATTACTAAATTGTTACTGAAGTATTTACGTTTAAGTATAGGCTTAGGTATCTATTTAAAGTTTAAAACAACTATAATATTCCATATACTTAAATTCTTATCTATAGAAATAAGGTCCTCGTTTTTTTTTAATTTTGCCACTGAAAGTGGAAAAAACCGCGGAAAAAATTTCCACCCCTGGAAAAAATGTGCCAACCATTTCCTATTTTCTCTATAGTTTTTGGATATCTTCCGCCCTGAATAGGGTACATCCGGTACTGGTACCCTGGCTAGTCGGCGTTCGGGTCCTCGTGTTGACGGGCAAGAAATGGCGGCTCGTTTGTCCCTGATTAAAGGGCATCAGACCCGAGAACACTCTTATCCAATAAAGAGCGCCTCCGTACGCGCTAATTGAAAGCGCGCCCCCTAATGGAAAAGATAGAAACTGAGTCCCGAAAAGGGGGGGGGAAAGAACACTTCTCCGCCCCCCCAGCTAATGAAGCCTATCACCGTCCCCCCTCCATTACCGTTTGTGGAATTGGCCATTTCACTAGAGCCTGGCCAACTTCGTAAGTAACACATCTCCAACGAATATGGCTGCGAAAACTGTACCATCGTCTCGATTTCCCGTGCGCTGTAATTTGAGACTCGCTATAAAATATACGCCCCTGCTGTTATAATAGCCACAGTTCTCCCCGCCTACGCTGTAATTTTAATTTGGAGATTGTACAAGGTGTTTTTTTAGCTAGCTGCTTTGGCTCCCTCGGCCATAGTTTGCGTTAAAAGAACGTTTAGTGATAATCGCCGCAATTTCGGCAAAGCTCGGTTTAGTTTTGTGTCATTTTTTTACCCTTTGTTGGCGACGTGGGTTTGACAAATTGAGATTTTAAATTTTACCCCTTTTTACGGAAAATTTGTAATATGATACTTAAAATTTTAAATCTTAAGTAGTGATTCAATATAGTCACTTTAAAATTAGAAAAATTATATTTAAAGGCAAAAATATTTCTATAGGCCTAGTTGTACAGGGCTGCCACACGCCAGGGAATTTAAAAATGGGCCTAAAAAGTCAGGGAAAGGTCAGCGAATTTTAAGAATTTGTAAAACGTTAGGGAAAAGTCAGGGAATTTAATATTATCTTGACACTTTTTGAAGGTAATTTTACTCTAGATCTATGACAAATTCTATGATTATCATTAATTCCTTGAAAGTTTGTCTAATTTTTTCAAAATTGCGATAACCTTTTTACTGAAATATTAGTCCATTTAAATTTATTAACTTCTGATAAAAGTTAAGTATAAACTAAAAATTTTGGCCTGAAAAATTCAGGGGAAATCTCTTAAAATGGTCAGGGAAAACAGGGAATAGTCTGGAAATTTGAATCTGAAAAATTTGTACATCTTTATTTTATAATTTTTCCTATACCTTCAATGAGTTCGTATAATTACACATTTATTTTACAATTTTTTTCCATATTTGAGGAATTTTTGGGCTTCACCTGTTGCAATTATGTCTTTTGTTATCGAAATCTACAAAATTAGAAAGAATTTTAGAAATATTAGAGATGTTCGCTCGCTAAAGCCTAAAGCCATTATTAAACCAAATTCCATTAAAAAACCATTAGCAGTGTAGAGAGATAGACTTCTCTGTAAGTTGTATATTATATGCTTTTGGTACTGCTCACTCGTCTAAAATTATTGGTGGAAAAAATGCAAAAACATTTAAAGTTCAAATTCGACCAGAGCCAGTGATGGGCACTTCCGATAGCGAACCGCTCATCTCGTACACCGCTTACGCTCTCAAATTTGAGAGCCGGAATAGGCGCTTGCGGATATCCGCTCAATTTTGAGAGCAAAAAAAGGCTCTAATGAATTTCCACTCAATTTTGAGAGCTGGAATAAGCGCTCATCAATTTCCGCTCATTTTGGAGAGCCGGGATATGCGCTCGTAATTTTTTGCTCATTTGTGAGAGCTGGAATAGATGCTCATTAATTTCCTCTCAATTTTGAGAGCTATATTTACCGCTCAATTCCGCTCAAAGTTACAAAAACCTCTCGAATAAGATCAGCGGTGCCCATCACTGACCACAGAATATACATTCCGAGAAGATACAGGAAATTAAGTAATGTTCAATTAAAAATGTAACAAAATTGCGTGAGCGTTGTTGAAGCCCTTAATTTAATTCGCGTTTTTATTAAACTCCATAGGAGCCCTTTGTTAGTATTAGCATATGTAACATAATTACTCATAAGTGTGCCTCTGTTTAACATCTCTGTATTAAAAATTTAAATGAGACCTTGTTTCACAGCCACGAATGAAAATACGGACTAACGTGTCACGTAAAACTGGTTTTAACTTCCTTCCCTCCCCGCGAGAACTAGTTTTGATGACGTCATCGACTGGAAAGTGACGTCAAATACTTCATATCCTTGCAACAAGGTCTCATTGGGAAAAAGTTATTTCTGGCACACTTATTAGTAATTATGTTACATATGGTATTAGGCGTAGTCGCGCGTGGAATGTTGAGGTTAATGCATGAAGCGAATTTTATCTAATATTTTAGAAATATTAGAAATTTTCGCTCGCTCAACCAATTAATAAACCAAACAGTAGCGTAGCCAGGATTTTGTTTCGGGGGGGCACACCATTGAAAAAAAAGTAAAAATATTTGTACGTACGACCATACGTTTCGGGGGGGGGGCATGTGCCCCCCCCCTGGCTACGCCACTGAAACCAAATTGCCTTTACAAACTATGGATTTTCACTCCATAAGGCTTCAAAAGTCGCTTGATGACTTAGGCCTAAGGTGGTGCCTTGGGTATTAGCCTAGCTGATTATTATTATTATTATTATTATTATAAGTAATTGAGACCTATATTTTCCTGTAATTTTAATGGAATTTATCTTATATGTTCCTTTATTTCGTAAAAATAAGCTATATAATCGTATAAATTGACTGAAAATTTCCTAAAATATAAGCATTTTGTATTTTTTTTGTGGTCACCCTGTTAATATGATATTTAAAATTCAAAGTCTCAAATAGTGTTTCAATATAGTCACCCTTAGTAACGTGATATTTTAAATTAAAAACATGAACAGCATTACTTCAATATTGTTAAGGTTTTCCCTCTAAAATTTCAGGGTTGCCACGGTACCTGGAAAACCTGGAATTCCTGGAAAAGTCAGGGAATTTGAATATGAGTATAAAAATCAGGGAAAAGTCAGGGAATTTTAAAACTTAGTCTAAAAATCAGGGAAATGTCAGGGAATTTAATTTCGGTTGCAAATAGAAAACTTTTACTAAAATATAGGTTAAAATATAAAAAATTTTGGCACAAAATAAATCAGGGAAAACCTGGCAAAGTCAGGGAAATTGATTGTGAAAAAACTGAGGCAACCCTGAATTTGTAATGTGATATTTTAAATGAATATTTCAAGTACGTTTCATTGCTGTTAGGTTTTCGCCGTTAAATTAATTTCTTTTGTGTACGACATAGGAGAGGTTAAGCAAAACCGCTTAGAAGTTTAAACCTCAAAATTTTCTTTGACAAAACAAGCCTAGACGTTCCCGTTCGAAACGTCGGATACTTAACCTCCTTGTTAGTTTTAAGCAAGTTTTGACCAAAATGCGCCGTGTAAACCTAGAAGTCCCAGTTCGTAACTTAACCTCCACTTTCGAATTTTATCGCCTTCTCCAATTTCTCGGTACTTCCAAAGTTAATAAAACAAATAGGGGACCTAGAAAAGCAGTTTTTTGACATTGTTAAAATAAACAAGGCGGCCGAGTCATATAGATAAGCTGCTCCGTATCGAAGAAACTCCGTGAAACCGAAGAACGTGACCGCTAACCGTTTATATCGTTTATAATACCTTTCGTTTCGTCAGCCGAAACGGCGAAGTTAAAAGTGTTAAAAAAAGGGAAGCTAATATTCAAGAGGTTTGCCCTTTCCACAAATTCACCTTAAATGAGTGGAACAAATTTTTGATTTAGTCGAGGTTGGTTCTTACGAGGAGGGGTAGAAAAAGTAAGCCTCTTAACCCTTTCAAAATTAGAAAGATCTTTTATAGTTTTATAAAATGGTCTTCGTTCCGTACTTTTAATGGCTTCCGACTTAAAATAAATTCCCTTACGTGTTCGGTAGCCGCTTGTTTGGATCAGACGGGGACTTTATGGGGTTTGGCTCTTCCAATGGGTGTCGGTAACAGGGGTCATTTGACCTTTGTACTAGTAGGGGCTGACTCCTCTCCACCTTGGCGATCCATTCTTGTTGGGTGTCTGGCATTATCACCCGCCAGAAACAACCGTTAGAAGAACTTCTGTCCCGGTGGCGGCCTAAGCTGGTCGAGCACGGACCATTTGAACGCTTAATGGGCAAACTCTCGGGGCAGATTTACGAGACTATAGCTAACTCTTCTACTGGACGGAATTCTCGGTGTCAGAGCTTTTTTCGTCTTCACACCCTTTTAGTATACTCCCTATTTGTAGAAACTAATACATTTGTCTATTGGTATTTGCCTCGGGTATTAGCCTAGCTGATATTCATAATAATAATGGAGGGTTGCCAAACGTCAGGGAAACCAGGGAATTTAAAAATGGGCATAAAAGGTCAGGGAATATTAAGAATTGGTAAAAATACAGTCAAAAGTCAGGGAATTCAATTTTATTTTGGCACCGTTTGAGGGTAATTTAACTCTAGATGTATGACAAATTCAACGATTATCATTTATTTCCTTGAATGTTTGGCTAATTTTTTCAACATTGCAATAACCTTTTTACTGAAATATAAGTCCATTCAAATTTATTAACTTCTGATAAAAGTAAAATGTAAAAGAAAATTTTGGCCTTAATGAGTCAGGGAAAATATCTTAAAATGGTCAGGGAAAACAGGGAATAGTCAGGGAATTTGAATCTGAAAATTTTGTAGCAACCCTGTAGCTGATATTAATAATAATAATAATCGAGGGTTGCCACATGTCAGGGAAACCAGGGAATTTAAAACTGGGCCTAAAAGGTCAGGGAGTCAATTTATATTGACACTTTTTTAAGGTAATTTTACTGTAAATCTATGACTATCGATCCACCGATATGAGTACAGCCGATTTATCGGCTATTCGTGGTCAATAATACCGGCCGATATTAACAAAGTTATCTATCATAACAGTAGTGCATATGATAAAATCATTGTAAAAGACGGTTCAGTACACTGTCGTACCATTTTATTATAATTTTATATGAAAAAAAGTTTGCAAGAGCATATCCGAATGTTTTTCATTTAACGTGATGCATATTTTCTATCGCAAATCGAATATTGTTGATTTTTATTTTTTTAAACTCGTAACCCCCTGTCTAAAAAAAAGGTGTGATCTAGCTTCTGAAGTCGGCGTCAAATAAAATATTATCAATAGTTGGTTAATCAAGAATTTTCTTATTTTTAAATGTTTTTCTTAAAATATTTTTCTAATACCGGTATCGGCCAATATCGGCATAAGCGAAGCCGTTATTGGCTGATACCGATATTAAAAAAATAGGCCGATATATCGGTTATGACCAATTCTACGATTATTATTTATTTCCTTGAAAGTTTGGCTATTTTTTCCAACATTGCATTAACCTTTTTACTGAAATATAAGTTAATCTAAATTTATTAACTTCTGATAAAATTAAAATATAAAATAAAATAAAATAAAAATTTTGGGTTTTCAAAAGTCAGGGAAAATCTTTTAAAATGGTTTGAATCTGGAAATTTTGTGGCAACACTGAATCAGCTAGGTTAATACTTAAGGCAGCACCACCTTAGGCCAAAGTAAGCTAGCAACTTTTAATGCCTTGAAATCAGGTGGCCGGGTTATAATGCGTAGGGGGGGGGGGGGGGCAAGCCCTTCATATCTAAAAAATGGTCAGGGGAAAATCTGAAAAATAAAATGGTCAGGGGAAAATCTGAAAAATAAAATGGTCAGGGGAAATCTTAAAATAAATGGTCAGGGGAAAATCTCTAAAAAATGATCAGGGCAATTTTAATCTGGAAATATTGTGGCAAGCCTGAGCACAAACCCTGGATCTCGACTTTGCCCTGGATGTCGGTAGCGTAGCGGGGCAGTTAGAATAGCTCCGAAGGCGCTAGTAATTTGTTGATATTAGCTGTGAAACTTTGATAACGTACCTGGAGCCATCTTGTTGCGAAGGACTTTTTTGTAGGCTCGGGTAGCAGCCTAGTGTAGTACGTGAGGTAGGAAGCCTCGCATTCTTAAAGCGTCTAATAAGTATGAGACCTATTTCGTACGTCAGGCAGGAATAGAAATTTAACGGGCTGCAACTTCGAAGTAATTCTTGCGGCTAATTCCCCTTTAAAAATTGAAGGCACGCCATTCCACCTTAAAAAGTTTTAGCTTCCCCGCCGAGCTAGCCAGCCACTCGAGCAAATTTTACGAGCTTACCTGTTTTACTATTTCACTCCCATCTATGGGCCTTTTTGGGAACTACCTGACTACCCACCACGCCTCCCTAAAGTTAATTTCGTTATTTTTATTGACCAGGAGGATGGAAAGGCCGCGAGTTTTGGAAGTTAAGTTTTTAAAAGCCATAGATCTCGCCCGTTTCAAAATAAAATATACGACACTTTTATTCGCTTTATCTATGGGTTTTTTTAAAGATATTTTGCAATGAATTACGGCGTAGATAATGTTACATTATTAATTATGACATTACAGACCCAAATGGATGATGTTGCGAATGGTGATTTCGACCTTCAAATCGCTTATCTCGAAAACATACTAAATCTCATAATTTAAAATAACTGCTATAAAGTGAGCTATAAACCGATACTCGACCTTGATAATGGTGAGTTTGACCTTCAAAATGGTGATCTCGAAATATACTAAAATCTTAAAACAAAAGTTATTACCATAATCAACGATTGAGACCTTATAAATTGTGATCTAGAAATTATACTAAAATCTTATACATTGTTGCCTCACGTCAGGGAAATCAGGGAAAAGTCAGGGAATTTAAAAATGGGCTTAAAAAGTCAGGGAATTTTAAGAATTGGTAAAAATTCAGGGAAAAGTCAGGGCATTCAATTTTATCTTGGCACTTTTTGAAGGTAATTTAACTCTAGAGTCTAGATGTATGACAAATTCCACGATTATCATTTATTTCCTTGAATGTTTGGCTAATTTTTTCAACATTGCAATAACCTTTTTACTGAAATATAAGTCCATATAAATTTATTAACTTCTGATAAAAGTAAAATATAAAAGAAAAATTTTGGTCTTAATAAGTCAGGGAAAATCTGTTAAAATGGTGAGGGAAAACAGGGAATAGTCAGGGAATTTGAATCTGAAATTTTGGGGCAACCCTGTTATAATAATTAAACTACTATAAACAGGGGGATCGTGACCTTGAATACGGTGATCTTAACCTTCATAATGTCGATCTTTTAAATTGTAAATTTGGGCAATCGTCAGCTAACAGGGTTGCCTTAGTACGTGAAAATTCTGGAAAAGTCAGGGAATTTCAAAAATTGCCTAAACGTCATTGAAAAGTTAGGGATTTTAAATTTGGTTGGAAATAGGAAATATTTTCTAAAATATATGTAAAAAATTGGCAAAGTTTGACGTGAAATTAGTCAAAGTAAGTCTCTGAAAAGTGCCAAGGAAAATCTTGAAAAGTCTGAGAATTTAAATCTTAAAAAAAATTTAAACACAATGTAATGCAATGAGCGACGTAACAATTACGTCATCACTAATCGGGTAAAAATCTTCAATAGCGCGTTTAAAGGGGGGCGGTCAAGCTTTAACCAGTTATCTAGATAGCCCTATAGCCCGTTAAAAACTAAAATTTATGGCAAAAACCGCATAAAAAATATTAAGCGGTTAATTTTTAATAAAATAAAGAAATTTCGGGAAATTGAAAAGAAATCGGTGAGACAGAAAAACATAATAAAAGCGCGCACTGCTGAAGACGCGAAAGATTTGTTTTGCACGCGCGGCGCGTTCTAGTTATACGAGACCTAAGCCTAAATTGCGCGATTTTAAAAGTTAGGATAGTTCGCAAATCGCTCATACGGGGTTAGGGGCGCTGGGGGCAGCCCCTAAGATGGCGGCGAAAATTCAAACCCAAATACCTGGCGTTATTTTGCGTTTCAACTTTTTAGGAAAAAAACTATTTTTTCAAGACAAAAAAAGGTTCGTGTAAGTGTATTGAACGTCTTGTTGAACTTTTGATACGCAAATAAGGCGTTATTTGGAAAAGCTTGTCCGTTCCCCTTTAAACTTCAGGTTATTGAAGTTAACCATGGTTGGGACTGTTTGGAAGCAGTTCGTGGCAGTGTGGAAAACGTGGAAGTCGCTCAATTGGCGTGATCCCTGTTTCCGTTGTTTTATCTTTATTTGAAGTATTAGCGGATTTATGGTTCTTTTTTGGCTGTCCGCAATTTTTATTGGATACCTAAGGCCGTAGCATACCGGTCTCTTAAGATAAATGACTTCATATAGAATCCCAGGAAGTTGCTTTCTCTGGAAAGCAGCGGGTGGTTTCGCTAGAATAAAGACCGAACTTGGCGGGGAAAAGAGGGATTTATTTAGTTGAAGAGAAATCGATACATTGGTCCTTCCCTCCAACTCACCCCACTTTCTTTTTAGCTAGATGGCGATGGATTGGTTTGGAGGGGGTCCTACTACGTATATTTGGGTGTGTCGTTATAGTCGCTGCCTAGGGGGCGCTCCGAACGCTATTATTTAAGCCGTTTCTGTCAACGCGAATTTGCTAGCCCTGCCGGAATCAGGGCTTCCTGATTGTAGTGCTGGAATATTCCCCTTTTACATAATTTAATTTGTAATTATATTACAGGGTTGCCACACGTCAGGGAAAAGTCAGGGAATTTTAAGAATTTATTAAAGAGACAGGGAAATTCAGGGAATTTTAAAAAAAGGGTCTAAAAAGTCGAGGAATTTTAGGAATTTATTTAAGAGACAGGGAAAATTCGGGAAATTTAAAAAAGGGCCTAAAAGGAATTTATTAAAGAGACAGGGAAAAGTCAGGGAATTTAATAAAAGGGCCTAAAAAGTCAAGGAATTTTAAGAATTTATTAAAGAGACAGGGAAAAGTCGGGGAATTTAATAAATGGCCCAAAAAGGTCAAGGAATTTTAAGAATTTATTAAAGAGACAGGGAAAAGTCTGGGAATTTTAAAAAGGGCCTAAAAAGTCGGGGAATTTTAAGAAATTATTAAAGAGACAGGGAAATTCAGGGAATTTAAAAAAAGGGCCTAAAAAGTCAGGGAATTTTAACAATTTATTAAAGAGACCGGGAAAAGTCGGGGAATTTATAAAGGGCCTAAAAAGTCAGGGAATTTTAAGAATTTATTTAAGAGACACTCAGCCAGGGGAAAGTCAGTTAATATAAAAAAGGGCCTAAGATGTCAGGGGATTTTAAGAATTTATTAAAAAGACAGAGAAAAATCAGGGAATTCAGTTTAATTTTGATACTTTTTAAGGTAATTTTACTGTAGATTTATTAAAAATACTGATTTTAGATCCTTGACGTTGAAATAACTTTGCTACTGAAATATAAGTTGATTAAATTTATTAACTTCTGATAAATGTAAAAGTTAAAAACTGCCTAGTTTTGGCCCTAAAAAGTCAGGGAAAATAACTTCAAATGGTCAGGGAAAACAGGGAATTTTCGGATCTGAGAATATTGTGGCCACGGATAAGGTCTGGTTATTATTTTGCAACAATTTTAGGCGTGCTGGAGTCGATAATATCTTCTATTAAACCTGACGGTATTGTTACTGCTACATATTTTCTTTTAACATTTTTATATATTCTTGGTGTTAAATATAGTTTTGGCAATTTGGAAGATTAAAAAATTATCTATAGCCCAGGTACTTTTGTGGTTTGGCGGTACATGAAAGTTATTTAGGTAAAGGAACGCCATGGCTACAAGTTCTTGAAATTAATAATAATAATAATAATAATAATAATAATCAGCTAGGCTAATACCTACCCAAGGCACCAACATAGGCCTAAGTCATCAAGCCAGTAATAACTATGTGATTTCCCAATTATTCTATAAATTATTCATTTTAACGTTTTAGTCATAACGTTCAATCTCATTATAACGGTAATAGCAAGGAGGTTGACTTAGGCCTAAGGATGACGGCCTTCGTTCATGTAGGGAGCTGTTGGCTGGCGTGGCATGAAGGGGTAGCCACCGCCCTCCGACGCATTGTAAAGTCGCTTGATGACTTGGGCGTAAGGTGGTGCCTTGGGTATTAGCCTCTAGAGCTGATTATATATTATTATCATCTAATCAACTAAAAATCATCGAATTGTTTTGTTAAGCACTAGGAAAATGTTTTATCTTTGAAGAAGTGGCAAATCTTTATTGTTTTTGTATTTATGTTTTATTGTATTTAAAAAATTGTCAAATATGAGGCATTTTCGCACAAAATAGTTATAACTTACGAGGAGTGTACCCGAGGTGTTAATCACCGATTTTGTTCAAAGTCGAGCGTAATGTAGACCTATATGAGATATGAAATTTCTCAAAAGGAGTCGTTGCACTACCCATTCGATTTGTCATGGCAACCGAAAATGTTTTTGACCATTTAAAACAAAAATAAGATTTTTTCCTTATTTTACCCAAAATTTGTTACAATTTTACCCCAAAAATGTTCCAATTTACTCAAACTTGATGACATTTACCTAAATGTGGTCCAAATTACCCATTTCGTGATTTTCAATGTTTTTTAAATTTTTCGTAGCTAAGGACCCTGTGAAACCGAGAAAATCCCATTTTTAAATGGAGCAAATCGAATGGGTAGTGCAACGTCTCCTTTTGGAAAATTTCATATCTCATATAGGTCTACATTACACCCGACTTTGAACAAAATCGGCCATAAACACCTCGGGTACTCTACTAACTCTCCTTGTGGTAGAAACTAATTATTTTTGTGATCCGATAATTAAATAAATAAATTTTGGGAGTACCTTAGGCTAAAGTACTACTAATAAGCTCCCTATCAACATAGTCATTATACATAAGTCAGGGTTCGTACACGACCTGGAAAAGGCGGGGAATTTGACAATGGCCCAAAAAAATCCGACGAATAGAATTTTTGAACAAAGTCAGGGTTGTCACACGTCAGGGAAATCAGGGAAAAGTCAGGGAATTTAAAAATGGGCGTTAAAAGTCAGGAAAATGTCAGGGAATTTTAAGAATTGGTTAAAATTCTGGGAAAAGTCAGAGAATACAATTTTATCTTGGCACTTTTTGAAGGTAATTTAACTCTAGATCTATGACAAATTCCACAATTATCATTTATTTCCTTGAATGTTTGGCTAATTTTTTCAACATTGCAATAACCTTTTTGCTGAAATATAAGTTCATCTAAATTTATTAACTTCTGATAAAAGTAAAATATATAAGAAACTTTTTGGCCTTAATAAGTCAGGGAAAATCTGTTAAAATGGCCAGGGAATAGTCAGGGAATTTGAATCTGGAAATTTTGTGGCAACCCTGAAAGTATTAAAAATACATTTTAAATACTTTGCAAGATTTTACCACCAACCATAAATCGATAGAGATCCAATCAAATCTGCTCCCCGCGAAACAAGTTTTTGAAAATTACGAATGTGCCGTCTCCTCTAAAATGACGATACAAAGTTATCATTTGACCCGTGGCGCCATCCATTATTTTTGAAGAAAAAATCATTTTGCCGGAAACGCGTCTTATTTGAACGAACCATTGAGAGATAGACGGCGCCACGGTTAGAATGATAAAGTTTTCTCGTCATTTGGGAGCAGACGGCAGTATTCTAATTTTTTAAAAACTTGTTTCGCGAAATACTGAAATCCGACGTTTTGATTGGACCTCTAGTTAAATATTCCCAACTCAATGAGGGTAATTTAACAAATTGGTCAGGAAGAACGTGGAAAATTCAGGGAAATTAATTCGGGAAATTTTGACCTTATTCAGACATACGACTGGACCAATAAAGCCCGTTTCGATAGTAATAATCCGCTATAAATCTCTCTCTAAATTAGTCTTGATCAAGTTCCGAATGAATATTGCGGGAAGGGTAAACCAGGGAATTTGCGGGCTGGTTCCGGTCGTAATATAATTGGTATTATATCCCGTTCTCGGAAGCAATTATTTGTCAGGGTTGGCAAAATCCTTGTTTTTTTCAAAAAGAACAAAAACAATGTTTTTTATTGTTTTAAACAAGATTCATTGTTTTTAACTGTTTTTAAATCAAACAATAAAAAACACATAATAAACAATAAAAAACTATGTTTAAAACACGTTTTAAACTATTCATTATACTTATGAATCAGACTCACGAGTAAACTCATTTAAAGAAATATTACGTATCATTAAACGTATTATCATAAGTGGCCTAATTACCCTAAGTGTATCAATAAGATGATTTTTTCAATGATACCTTGTTTAACGAAAGTGACGTAAATGACGTCATGTTTTCCAGTGACGAAATTTGCGAGTCCTACGTTTCTTTGGTCTTTTTAGAACCAGCTCTAATTGAAGATTTTCTGTGGGAAAGGCTCCTATTGGCACACTTAGGGTAATTATGCCACTTATGGTATTATAAATAAACTCACAGGGCGAAGATCTAAAGAGTACACGCTTATTTAAACTAGACAAGAATTTCGACCAACCATTGACGGGCCATGACGGCCTAAGGGTTTTCGATGCCCCACGCAAATACTACCTAACCTGTAGTAGAGTTTTCAATATAGCTATCATCCTGGAATTTTCGGTCGCAAAGTACTAAGAAAGGGAAATAGCTAGTTATCCACACATGGTTTTTAGTTTTGGTTTACTGAAATGTGCACGTCTGCAGTCATAAATTATCACAAATAAACAATTTTATAAAAAATAAGAACTTAGATACCTCTATAATCTTAAAACTTCCATCACTTCATAAAATTTCAAAAAAATCGACCGAATCCCTTAATTTTTATCTAGGAGTGCTGCCTAGTTGGTATTAACCCGATCTGTCCAGACCGGCCGTGTTTCTTATCTCGTGCATAGGTAGGGTCCCAAGTAGATGTATATATTGGCCGCTATATACATTCTATTTAAACAAAAAGACAAAATTCAACGCGTTCGTAGGGTTTTTGCACTGGTAGGAAATTTATGAAATCATATCGAGCCCTTTCAGTCGCTCTTTTCAGATAATCTTAAAATCCAACTAGCCGTTATCAATACAATTTACCTTTCTTAGAGCCTTGGAATGGTTTTTTCTACCTTTTCCCTCATATTGAATAACCAAAATATTACAAAAAAACAATGAAACTTTACCTTATAAAAAACATGTTTAAAACAGATAGTTTAAAACGTTTAAAACAAATTGGTGTTTGTTTAAAATATTTGTTTTAAACGTGTTTTAAACCCTTGTTTTAAACATTTTGTTTAAAACTTGCCAACCCTGTTATTTGTGGCCGCGTCAAGTCTATTACGGGCGCGTGTCGTCATCTCGATTCCACAAACAAATAGGTCGATCGAATTCCAATTTGGTCTGTTTGCGCGTTTGTTGACAACGACGAATGTCTCTCGATCTCATTTGATTAAATCCGGAGGGAACCCTTTAAACTCAATTAACTCATCTGGAAACTGCTTAACCGTTCCGAGCCACTTGCTCCCGGTAATGCCTTTAATATTTTCTCTTCTGAGTTTTTGTACACCTTTTTTCTTTCGACCTGAAAATCCTTTAATGGAATAAACAGCGCAACTCTTTTAAGTTTTTAACGGAAGGTTTTTTTTTATTCGACTGGAGGGGTAAAAATAAGAGGGGATGGACGATTTTTAAGAAAGGTGCACCCTGTGCCAAAAGGGGGCGGAGAGGGGGCGAGCAATAGTGAGAGTGCAAGAGCTCTCTTATCGCTTCCAAAAGAGTTTGCAATGTCGGAATCATTTATCTTCTCAGAGACCATTTATCTTTTCTTCCACCAGGAGGCGCCGCCATCTTTATCACCCTCCCCCGATGGGGGCTTTTTTTATCTTAAATTGAGAAGAATCGAGTTAGCTACTCCATAAAGTTGCATAAATTGTCCGTCAATTCACCCCCCTCGACTCTTTTGATCTATGTTTCCTTTACCGAAAATAGTTACTTTTCTGTCAAGACGCCTAGTGAAAATATATTTATCGTTAAGCAAGTTTTCAACATTCATTTTTAACTATTTCGGGCTAACAACTATTTGCACTACCTAACGATAAAATCGACTATTGAATCGATGCGATCGGATACTTTCGTTAACTGAATTGGTTAAATTGGAATGTAATCGATCGTATCGCGATATTTATAGATATGTTTGTGATTTTTAATTGAACGTACCGCTATTTCAAACTATAGGTGTGTTATTTTAGTCGAATGACTCGCTAAAATGAATCGATTGTTTCGTTAAAATGAATCGATTGTTTCGTTAAAATGAATCGATTGTCTCGCTAAAATGAATCGAGTGTCTCGCTAAAATTAATCGATTGTCTCGCTAGAATGAATTGATTGTTTCGTTAAAATGAATCGATTGTCTCGTTAAAATGAATCGATTGTCTCGTTAAAATGAATCGATTGTTTCGTTAAAATGAATCGATTGTCTCGCTAAAATGAATCGATTGTCTCGCTAAAATGAATCGATCGTCTGTTTTTTACGCACTTAAATTGAATAAATGTTAAAAAATATGAATTTACAACTATACTAGTAATCACTTTAACTAAGATGTGATCTGTACAGGATTGTAAAACTCCGAATACTCTTGTGACATCATTAATAAAATTATTTTGTCAAATTGCTTTTTGAAATAAGAAAGGGTTAGTAATACACTATCAAAAATTTTATTTAATCTTCTTACGTTTTGATGGAATATTTTTATAGAAGAAATTTCCTACGTATTCAAGCGGGATTAGGATTTTAGATGTAATATTAAATGAGGATACAGTACTACTTGTTGGAGATCTCTTTAAATGAAGACTGAATGCTATAAGTATTGGCTAAAGGATTAACTATGGACCAACTTTTTTTTCTCCTCGCTTTTTGGCGTCTTGGTCCTGCAGGCGCGATGAAGATCAAAGTAGCGAAATTCGCAACGACTCCCCCGGGGGCATCTTATTTAGTTTCACCTGTTACTCTGCAGCCTCGCTCTATCTGCCTAGAACGACCCTCGTAAAAAAATTCGCGAATTTTTTCTCGCTGCCCTAAGAACGTTAGCTCTCCTCTAACTGCCGACAAAAGGAAAAGTTTAATTCTTTTTTCTTCGCTTCTTCGAAACCTTAACTTTTTTGTTCAGCTTCGTCTTAACTTCAATCTTTACGATACCGTGTTTAATTTTTGAAAGAGACAAAAGAAATGACGAAACTCTTATCCCAACTCTTCAAATATTTATTTTTTACATTTGCACCGCAATTCCAAAAATTTAGTCTTAAATTAAAAAGATATTTTCCCCGCTAATTAAAATCATTTACGGTATTATTTCGCGAGCCAGTTCGAGTTTTTATTACGCACAATCCCCGAGGGATCTGTGTGTACTGGTGAGTCACACGTACAGTGTAGCCGATGTCGATGCCGCCGCTGCCGTATTCCACATAACTATCCAAGAATTTGGTTTAGAAGAATCGAAAGGAAATATCATGGCCTCGGTAGCCCGTTACGAATTTTGGTGATCGGGGGCATAAAAGTTGGTCATTTGTCCATTTTAGTGAGTTTTTAGATTTTTTTACTTTAAATGTTCATGCTTTTTTTAAATAGTTGATTTTATAAAATGTCTTTACGCTTGCCCAACTTGTTGAAATGTTGCCCTGAAATAGTTCAGCCAATGCCTAAGAATGAGTTCATAAGCTCTTTAGTGGGAGAGGAAAACGGATCTACAGCTGAAGCGGGGATGCAACATTTCAACAAGATGGCCAAGGTTATTTTATAAAAAGAACTATTAAGACCGACTTGGTTTAAAATTATATTTTTAGTTAGTACTGATCATTTCTGAACTACGTTTTCGGTTGCTTAAAGAAATTTTTATTTTAAGTAGGATTTCTGGTCAATTCGCGGGACCCCACAACCCGCGTACGAACTATTGTGATATTTGAATTCGTGCCAATTGATACAGACGCCATCTAACTCTTTCGCGTTTCGCTACCTTATTTCCAAAACCAGGTAACTCGAAAAATTCGGTTGGTCTAAAAATTAATTTAAATTAAGGTGTTCGTGTTTCGTTCCCTTTTTTCCCAAAACCAGGTAACTCAAGAAATTAATTTTCGATAAAATTCCTCTTGCGCTTATTAATTAAGTTAATTTAAATTTCATATTTAATATATTTAAAGCAAGTGTCGGCTCGACGTGAAGTAGCTCTTTTTTCCAACAGATGTCGCTAGCGTCGAAATCAAAACCAGATACTTAAGCTACATTTTGACCCAAAAAGGCGGGACATAAAAGTATACCTCGCGTTGATTGGCTCTTTTTTAAATTTGACAATAACTTAAATTAAAGAAATTTTTAACTTTATTCTCTATGGGATATATATAATTTAGGTTAAAGGCCACTAAATCGAATATAAGTTGCCTAATTATAATACTCTAAAATGGTTCTCTGACGACGTTATCGTTTCGCTATTTTGAAGTTTAGCTTCCTGTGCCATTAATAGATGGCACCACAGTCTCCTGTAAAGTAGTTTTGGCGAAGAATCCGATAGATTCATGGCCATCTCTAATAACAAGGGCCTTATCATAATACAGGTGGCGATTCTAGAGCCGACAGTTGCTTTAAAACATCGGGTGGATTGTGTGTACTGAAATGTCCGTGACATCTTGTTCTATTTCCTAAATTTAATTAAAATGGACTGGCACTTTTCATTACAGTATTAATTTACAGGGTTGGCTGATTTAAATCAATTTTTATATAGTAGTTTTGAAAAAGAAAAAACCTAGAATTTAGGGTTTAAATATAATCTTTCTTGTACCCCCCTAATGTTGCTTTGGATTCTACCTGTGGCCGATTTATTTTTGTAAAGTACCAAAATAGGTTTTAAAAAATAAAAACTTCTATATGATTATTAGCTTAAATTTAATAAATTCATTAAAAATTAAAACATTTTTTAAGGTAAAATTATGATATTAAATTATATAAAACTTTGAAATTTTAATTAAAATCAAACAAATCAATAAAAATCCGATTTAAATAAAAATAATCGAATTATTTGATATTTTTCAAAAAAAAAACAAATAATTGCCAATCCTGTTAATTTAGTTTAGAACTTTCATTGTTGTTGATATTGGTCATTTGAAACAAAGAATGTATTTTCAGGTGAACCTTACTGGGAGATATGGGGGAGGGGATTACGCAAGGACAGGACTATAGGGGCGTGGTTTTTCATACGGCAATCACGAGGCTAACGCGCATTTTCTGTTAAAGGGAGTATTAACGATATTTACATTTCTACGACCAAGTTACAGGGGCGGATTAACCCTTTCGGCGCCTTTAGGCACAGAAAAATTTGGCGCCCCTTGGCATTGGTCAGCTAAGGAGGGGCGTATCGGTTTTTAATAAATAAATAAATATATTTTAGTTTCCTCAAACTTTTTCAGCGTTATTTTGAGAAGGGGCAAGCCAAGTACATGGACCGTGGGGCTTTATCAGAGTTTTGGCACCCCTAGAAAAATGGCGCCCTAGGCACGTGCCTACTTTGCCTAATGGTTAATACGCCCCTGCCAAGTTAGAAATGATTGGCGCTAGTTACGTTAAAAACAAATAAAACAATGTCTGTCGTTTTAACAAGCCCGACATGCCATCCAAAACAGTAATTTCACCAATAAGCGCTCCTCTTTGTTTAAACAAGAAAAATAGATATATAACCTAGAAGGATTTCCGCAAGATTTGATTTTGTAGAGAGTTGTATCAAGTGCATTTTCGCGCCATCTTGTAAAATGGAGGCGCAAAACTGCTCTTATTGCACTTACAGCAGGGACCCCAGAGGTCCTATAATTCCTATAAAATCCCGTATTTTCAAAAATTACCTATAACATCCTATATTTTTAGAAAAATCCCCCAAAAGTCCTATAAAATCCTATAATTTTGATATTTTGCCCATTTCAAATCCAGCCACTCAGTTAAATTGCTAGATTTAGCTATTGCATAAATTTCTATACCAAGTCGTCTATACTTTTGTTATTGTTAACATGGTTAGCTACTAGTATATTTTTGTGATAAAATGGTTAAATAGTTTCTATTTTTTAAATGAAAATCAAAGATGTATTTCTCTAAATATAGATTTTGTTTTTAAATGCATAAAGTTAGTAAATTAAATAGCATATATAGTCCTATAAAATCCTATAATTTTGTAAAAATAGTCCTATAAAGTCCTATATTTTTAGAAAAATATCCTATTTTTCTTTTAAAAAAATTGAAGATTCGAGGTGCTTACAAAATTACAGGGCTGCCACACGCCAGGGAATTTAAAAATGGGTCTAAAAAGTCAGGGAATTTTAAAAATTTGTAAAAAGTTAGAGAAAGTCAGGGAATTCAATTTTATCTTGACACTTTTTGAAGGTAATTTTACTCTAGGTCTATGAGAAATTCTATGAATAGCATTTACTCCCTTGAATGTTTCACTAATTTTTTCAACATTGCAATAACATTTTTACGGAAATATAAGTTCTGATAAAAGTTAAATATAAAATAAAAACTTTTGCCCTAAAAAAAGTCTTATTAATTAACTCTTCTAATACCACGGTTTTACTTTATTCCTAATTCAATGACCTTTGGTGGCTTCTTCACGTTACAAAGAACCCGCAGTTAATTAGAAATCGTTTTTAATTATTACGTTCAATGGACCTCAACGACATCTACCGGTCTGAATTATAATTTTTTTATCTGCTAGTTTTTTTCGTAGGTGGCACGCAATTTTGTAATTTGGTTTTTCTCGCTCGTGCAGACGAAAAATAACTTTTATTTCTTTCCCGGCAGATATCTCTGATGTCAATTGAACGCTCGTTCTAACGCGAAATGAGTTTCGGTAGCATTATCATTACCGTAGCATTAGTTATGGACTGGCCATGACTATTTCGCTTCGAAAATGATGCTACAGCCTTTATCACGCGATGTTTGTTTATAGCATTGTTGCTGGGACGGGCGTTATCTCCACTTCGGTTTTAAGCTGTTTGTTTTTGGAAAGCGCGCGCCGTTTCCATCTATAAATCTTTGGAACACGATTCCGCACTCTCTTCGCCGTGAATAGATGTTTACCACTTACGGAAGAGACCAGTAATCCAAGTCAATATGAACATCTTTAAGAACCAAACATTGCTATAAAAATACGCGACATTTTCCACCCTAATTTTGTCTGAAATCGAATTGTCTTTTACAATTTTATTGTCGTTTTTCAAGGTGCATTAATCCAAACGTTTTCCGGATAAAGGGTTAGAGAACCTTTAAGGGTGCCCTTCTGGATTGGATAACACCTTAAAGGGTGCCCGTATTGTGTAAGAACTTTAAAGGGTGCCCGTATTGTGTAAGAACCTTAAAGGGTGCCTATCTGATTGCTTTTAACAAACCATTTCAAAAATGGGTGGGAAATAAGGCACCCTTAGAAAAAGCAGGGTTCGTATACGACCTGGAAAAGTCCGGAAATTTCAAAATGTTTTCAAAAGGTCATGGAAAAGTCGGGGAATTTCAAAATGTTTCCAAAAAGTTGGGGAAAAGCCGGGGAATTTCAAAATGTTTCCAAAAAGTTAGGGAAAAGTCAGGGAATTTCAAAATGTTTCCAAAAAAAGGTCCGGGAAAAGTCAGGGAATTTCAAAATGTTTCCAAAATGTCATGGAAAAGTCAGGGATTTAGAAAATGTTTCCAAAACGTCAGGGAAGAGTCAGGGACTTTAAAAATGGTCCAAAAAGTAAGGGAATTTTAAAATGACCTTAAAAAAATTGAGCAAATAAATTTTTTAAAGATGTACGTAATAAATATTTTTCAAGATTTTACCTCAAACCAGTCATTTAATCTACAAAAATGGTCTGGGAAAATTTGGCAATTTTGTCAGGGAAAACCTGAAAATGTCAGGGAATTTAATTGCGGAAATTTTGTACGAATCCTGAAAAGGTTCATTGAAAGCATCCTTTAAGGCTATCTGAATTAAATCGCTTGTATTGTGGTTTCTACCCCGAAAACGAAGGAGTTGCATTGAATACCCTTTGTTTAACCCTAATTATAAGATAATACTATTTTTAAATTAAAATTACTAATATTAATATATTTCAATGAACAGGGGATATTTTTTGTTTGAATATCGAAACTTGTCGTTTTTTCCCTCAAATTTCATGTTTTTTAGTTACCCGGTTTTGTAACTAAGACAATAATTGTTCTGTATAATGCGTACTATAAAAGCAACATTAAAGTCTTAATTTCACCTTTAAGCTTATTAACCCTAAGTATAAATGAATTATTGGTATATTTTATAATTTTTCCTATTTTTATATTTTTTCCGATATTTGAGGAATTTCTCGAGCTTTACCTGTTGCAATTATGTCTTTTGTTATCGAAATCTACAAAATTAGAAAGAATTTTAGAAATATTAGAGATGTTCGCTCGCTAAAGCCATTATTAAACCAAATTCCATTAAAAAACCATTAGCAGTGTAGAGAGATAGACTTCTCTGTAAGTTGTATATTATATGCTTTTGGTACTGCTCACTCGTCTAAAATTATTGGTGGAAAAAATGCAAAAACATTTAAAGTTCAAATTCGACCAGAGCCAGTGATGGGCACTTCCGATAGCGAACCGCTCATCTCGTACACCGCTTACGCTCTCAAATTTGAGAGCCGGAATAGGCGCTTGCGGGTATCCGCTCAATTTTGAAAGCAAAAAAGGCTAATGAATTTCCACTCAATTTTGAGAGCTGGAATAAGCGCTCATCAATTTCCGCTCATTTTGGAGAGCCGGGATATGCGCTCGTAATTTTTTGCTCATTTGTGAGAGCTGGAATAGGTGCCCATTAATTTCCTCTCTATTTTGAGAGCTATATTTACCGCTCAATTCCGCTCATTTTGGAGAGCCGGGATATGCGCTCGTAATTTTTTGCTCATTTGTGAGAGCTGGAATAGATGCTCATTAATTTCCTCTCTATTTTGAGAGCTATATTTACCGCTCAATTCCGCTCAAAGTTACAAAAACCTCTCGAATAAGATCAGCGGTGCCCATCACTGACCACAGAACATACATTCCGAGAAGATACAGGAAATTAAGTAACAATTAAAAATGTAACAAAATTGCGTGAGCGTTGGTGAAGCCCTTAATTTAATTCGCGTTTTTATTAAACTCCATAAGAGCCCTTTGTTATTAGTAGGCGTAGTAGCGCGTGGAATGTTGGGCTTAATGAATGAAGCGAATGTAGTTATCTCGTCATAAAAATGAGGTTTCATCCGTATTATTGCGAAAGCTTTTAGCGCCATCTTTCGGCGCCGCGTGTCGGCTCGTAAAAATATACACTTCCGCTTTTTGTAACGGAAGGAAAGCGGGCCGGAGGAAAGGCCGAACAACTAGATTGATGGGCCCACCCCCGCCCTGCCCCCCCGTGCACTGACCCCCCCGCACTACGTGTATAATAAGGTAGCGAGGTGCCCCGCCCACTTCACTAATTCGACAAACCTTTCTCTTTCATTCTCCGGATGTAGATTTTTTTGCCGGAACACATATCCTACAAAATTGTATAATTCCTAAGCTGAGAATAATAACGTCGTAACTCTGATAATTTGGTTTTCGACATTTACATAAATAAAAGTCAAATCAATATCTAAGAACACAAGAGTTCATTTTGTTAGATATTGTACTATAATATGTACGTTAGAAATATAAATCAAATAGGGTTTTTTTTAAATCAATGATTTAAATAAATTATTATTCATTATTATATTGTATTTATTAAAATGTTAAAAAACACCGTAAAATTAAATAAAAATAAAAATAAATCCGTTTTAAATCAAATAAGTCAATCTTTTTTATTTTATAAAGTCGGTTTCTTTCAATTTAATATATCAATTTCTCGATTTAATATATAATTTTTTTCGATTTAATAAAATCGGTCGTTGCGATTTAAAAAAATGATCTTTGATCTTTTCGATTTAAGAAATAATTCTTTTCAATGTATAAAATAACTCTTCGATTTAATGAAATAATTATTTTCGATTTAAGAAATAATTCTGTTCGATCTAAAAAAAAATATTTTCGATTTAATAAAATCGATCGTTGTGATTTAATGAAATTGATCTTTTCGATTTAAGAAACAATTCTGTTCGATTTAAAAAAAATATTTTCGATTTAATAAAATCGATCGTTGTGATTTAATGAAATTGATCTTTTCAATTTAAGAAATAATTCTGTTCGATTTAAAAAAAAATTATTTTCGATTTAATAAAATCGATCGTTGTGATTTAATGAAATTGATCTTTTCGATTTAAGAAATAATTATTTTCGATTTAAGAAACAATTCTGTTCGATTTAAAAAAATATTTTCGATTTAATAAAATCGATCGTTGTGATTTAATGAAATTGATCTTTTCGATTTAAGAAATAATTCTGTTCGATTTAAAAAAAATTATTTTCGATTTAATAAAATCGATCGTTGTGATTTAATGAAATTGATCTTTTCGATTTAAGAAATAATTATTTTCGATTTAAGAAACAATTCTGTTCGATTTAAAAAAAATATTTTCGATTTAATAAAATCGATCGTTGTGATTTAATGAAATTGATCTTTTCGATTTAAGAAATAATTCTGTTCGATTTAAAAAAAATTATTTTCGATTTAATAAAATCGATCGTTGTGATTTAATGAAATTGATCTTTTCGATTTAATGAAATCGATCGTTGCGATTTAATAAAATCGATCGTTGCAATTTAATAAAATCGATCGTTGTGATTTAATGAAATTGAACTTTTCGATGTAATAAAATCGATCGTTTCGATTAAATTAAATTGATCGTTGCGATTAAATGAAATCGATCGTTGCGATTTAATAGAATCGATCGTAGCGATTTAATAGAATCGATCGTTGCGATTTAATAAAATCGATCGTTGCGATTTAATAAAATCGATCGTTGCGATTTAATTAAATCGATCGTCGCTATTTAATGAAATCATTCTTTTCAATTTAAATAATCTTTTCGATTGAAAAAATCGATCTTTTCGAATTAAAAATATATCCTCTCATACTTCGATAATTATGGATTATTTCTTCTCATGACTTTTTGCGGGGGAAGTTTAATCCAAAAATGTTTGCCCCTTCTACAAATATTTCGCGGGGGGGGGTCTGAAAACGATCGCGAACGTGGTTCTTCTTATTTCCTATTGAACTTTTGGATAAACAGGCGCTTTTTCGCCATTAGGGGGAAAATCAAATATTTTTAAGCTCTCTTTAATGTTTTAAGGGATCCGGGGAGAGCGCCCACCTAGCGGGGCGAGCGTGGTGGGCGCGGCAATTTCTTCCGCGCGAATACCATTAATACTGTATTCAGCAGCTGCAACGGCGGGAAAAGTTTCGGCGGCGATCGAAAAACCTTTTATTTCACCATCATCTCTCCGCGTTATTACCGTGCCTGCCCGAGTAAACTCCGTTCGCTTGTTTGCTGCCCTTAGAGTTTCTTTTCAGCCCTACCCTCACCGGACACGGCCCACGCGCATACTTTACCCCCTTTCCCGCTACGTCCGCCGACTGTCGAGTCGCTCTTTGGCGGACTATAAGGAAAAACCATCATTCGTATACATTTTCATCCTTTATTTCGAACCGCGGAATATTTTTCTATGGCTGGTTCGAAATTTCTTCTTTATGAGAGTATGGGCGGAGTGGGAGGGGTCTTTTGATAACGCGATGTTGAAAACTTTGTATCTCTTTTATCAAAACCGCTTTAAATCCACGAAAACGTTGATAAAGTAAAATACGATTTCTACTTAATCACGGAAAATAAAATCAGTGTCTCTATACGAGGGTAGATGGCAGCACCGTAACCGTTTCGCGAGTTAAAAGCTGCGGTTTGAAACCATGCAGCAAGTAATTTTTTTTAATTTATTCATTTAAATCATATAATGTAAATTTCGGTAGAGGAAATTTATAATGGCCAAAAACAATTGCAATTTGCATAATAAATTTTAACAAACTTAATATATTAAATAGTAATTAAATTTAATGATGGTTAATTTAGTTTATATAGTAGTGTTGTAAGTCGGAGAATTTTCCGAAAAATGATCGAGGCCTTTTTTTCGAAAAAAATGAGGGAAAAGTCAGGGAATTAAATTTTAACTGGACACTTTTTGAAGGTAATTTTACACCAAATCTATGACAAATTCTGGGATTATTATTTAGTTCCATGAAAGTTTTGCGCTTGTTGCAGCCTACTTCCAGGGGCTAGTAGACCACACTTTGAAGCTCTGGCGCTCTTTTAACTCATCGTAGGAAAATGGGATAAACACAGGCATACTTCTACAACCCTTTAAAATTTTGGCATCACCTTTTGAAACACCCTGTATGTAATATCGTGCCGTTACCAAGTAACGCGTTATTTATAAATATAATTAATTTAGTCTTTTGCACGAGCGATAATTAAACTAACTGGCGATTCTGGGGCGGTCTCAGTTTGTCATAGATTAACAAAGGAACTCATTTTTCGTGGCGTTCTTTTATCGGAGCTCGATATAATTACGCTCATCAGAGGGCGCACGCGATCTCGTCGCGGCTTTGAAATTTTCGCGATAATACGTGTCAGAATTTAGCCGCAGACGGGCTCCGACCTGGTCAGGGACTGTCACCCAAAAGTAATGGCACCTGTCAAGAGCTAAGAGACGCTAGAGATGAGAGAAAAGTGGACGCTCGTTCAATACAGACTATCTTTTTTATCTTACTATAGGGCTCATTCGGTATACGCAACATCCACGCGCTCGTCACCCTATATCGTGGACAATGTCTGTCGTTTTAACAAGCCCGACATGCCATCCAAAACAGTAAATTCACCCATAAGCGCTCCTCTTTGTTTAAACAAGAGAAAGAGATATATGACCTAGAAGAAATTCCGCAAGATTTGATTTTGTAGAGAGTTGTATCAAGTGCATTTTCGCGCCGTCTTGAAAAATGGAGGCGCAAAACTGCTCTTATTACATTTACAGATACGGGATTAGTATAGTTCAAATCGATTTCTTAAAGGCCGACTACATTTATCTTCGGTTTACTCTGTCTTTAACTGGAAGTAGGCTGACTGCAATACACGTGAAAAGACGAGTAAACCAAAGATTTATGCAGTGGGCCTTTAAGATATTTTAAAACATCTACTGTTACTAATTAATAAGAAATTCCCAAAGATTTGATTTTGTAGCGAGCTGGCCCGTGTCGTGTGTGCTTTTGCCGCCATCTTGTAAAATGGAGGCACACAACCGTGAAAACTGCTCTTATCATTTTTGTATTGCACATAATCTAATAATTTAAACAACGTATTTTAAAATAATTATATTTAAATAACTGATAATTTAAACAACCTATTTTAAAAGTAATTATATTTAAATATCTATTTAAATAACTGATAATTTAAACAACCTGTTTTAAAAATAATTATATTTAAATAACTATTTAAATAACTGATAATTTAAACAACCTGTTTTAAAAATAATTATATTTAAATAACTATTTAAATAACTGATAATTGAAACAACCTATTTTAAAAATAATTATATTTAAATAACTGATAATTTAAATAACTATTTAAATAACTGATAATTTAAACAACCTATTTTAAAAATAATTATATTTAAATAACTGATAATTTAAACAACCTATTTTAAAAATAATTATATTTAAATAACTGATAATTTAAACAACCTATTTTAAAAATAATTATATTTAAATAACTGATAATTTAAACAACCTATTTTAAAAATAATTATATTTAAATAACTTTAAATAACTGATAATTTAAACAACCTATTTTAAAAATAATTATATTTAAATAACTTTAAATAACTGATAATTTAAACAACCTATTTTAAAATAATTTTATTTAAATAACTATTTAAATAACTGATAATTTAAACAACCTATTTTAAAAATAATTCTTATTTAAATAACCTATATAAATACTCAACCTCATACAACCCTGTTTTTCAGATTCCGTTTGAAAATTTATTACGATAATTAAATTGAATTAGTTTAATAAAATCCGAAATCGGAAACTGTTTAATTCGACGCCGAAAAAAACAGACGTGGGTGTAAACGTTTTTCTTTCGATTTTTTTTCACTCTTTATTGGTAATAATAAGGCAAATGAGCCCTCCCTTCGCTCAAGATAGTTTAATTAAAATCCCCACGGCCAATTTTCCACAGCACTTCCGTCGCCAGCAACATTTTCGACAATTTGGAAAAAAAATAACGTCCCTGAGCGTTGGGCTTCGCCGCCCGAACGGTAAACAAGGGCCTAAGAAAAAGAAGGCAGTCCCCGGGGGTAATTACATTTTACCACCTGGCCAATAAGAAGGGGAAAGCCCTGGGGAAAAAATCTGCTTCAATTTTAACTTTTTCCGTACGGATTAGTTGAGTAGCTTCCCGCGACTCCCCTCGACGTAGCGCTATATAGTCGCTTATAGCCTTTACCCTTCCTTCCACCTTCAACGGTAGTGTTTGTCGATTCCTGATTCTTAGAGTCGAACGTAGAACAGCGAGCGAGAAAAATCTCCTTCTAATTTGGTCTGAGTAGCTCTGGCAAACTCTTGACTTTTGGAAAAGTAATTTCCTACCTAGTCGTATAAAGATTGGTCACCCCCTGTTTTCAAGTACCTGTAGGTTGCCCCTACGAACAATTTTTTATCTTGCCCACCAGGTAGTCCGTATAGAGTGAGCCAAAATGTATCGGACAAACGCGGCTAAGATTGCGTGTTATTTTTTATCACTGAGACGAAATTTAGTTATGATAAAATAATTTTCCCAAATTGTAACTGGTGGTTTATTTATGGAATTTACAAATAATATTAGTTATTTTTGCTACCTTTTAATTAATTGGTTTAAAAATCTTTTGCGACCCTTACTTTAATTGGTTATTTTGACCAATATCATTGATTAATTATTGTGTGATTCTTAGTCTCATTGGTTAACGTTTTCGTGGTTGGTTAATTCTTTTGCAACTCTGGCTCTCATTGGTTAAGTTTTTTGATACTCTTCCTCTCATTGGTTAACTCTTTCGCGAGCCCTACTCTCATTGGTTAATTATTTTGCTACTTTGACTCTCATTCGTTACACTTTAGCGATCAGAACTCTAATTCGTTAATTATTTTGCGACTCCCTACTCTCATTGCTTAATTCTTTGGCGACTCCTGCTCTCATTGGTCAATTTTGTTTTGGTACTCTTGCTCTCTTTGGTCAATTCTTTTGCGACTCTGGCTCTCATTGGTCAATTCTTTTTTATAACCTTGCTCTCATTGGTTAACATTTAAGCGAGCCCTACTCCCATTGGTTAATTATTTTGCTACTCTGGCCTCTAATTCGTTACACCTTTGCGACCAGTACTCTAATTCGTTAATTATTTTGCGACCACAACTTTTGAAAATTCGATAATAAATAATATAGAGCGTGTTTTTTCATTGATTAAATTCTAAAAGATTTAATTTAGAACGTCTTTCCGTCGATTTAATTTGGACCTGGATAACCTTGATAAACTTGATAAGTAAGGGATTCTCAAATATTGGGGGGGGGGGGGGGAATTCAGGGATAAGTCAGGGATTCTCAAATATTGGGGGGGGGGGGGAATTCAGGGATAAGTCAGGGATTTATATAATATCGTAAAAAGTCAGGGATAAAGTTAGGGATTTAAATAGTATCGTAAAAAGTCAGGGATTTAAATAATATCGTAAAAAGTCAGGGATTTAACTAATATCGTAAAAAGTCAGGGATTTAAATAATATCGTAAAAAGTCAGGAATTTAAATAATATCGTAAAAGGTCTGGGGTAAGTCAGGGGTTGTTTTAGTCACCAAACTTTGCATCGTAGAGAATAATGAAGCATCTTCTCTTGGCCGCTCATGTCTGGAGGCGCTCTCAGTATGCTGTTAGAAAATAATAATAATAATAATAATAATAATCAGCTAGGCTAATACCCAAGCACCACCTTAGGCCTAGGTCATCAAGTGACTTTTTAAGTCATTAATTCAGGTGACCGGGTTACAATGCGTAGGAGGGTGGTGGCAAGCCCTTTATGCCACGCGAGCCAACAGCTCCCTACACTCACTATTACGGTTAACCTAAACAAGTTTTAATATAATTAAGTTTGTGATATTTAAAATAAAATGTTTCACTGGGTATTTTACCTATGAAAAATCACCAGGAAAATTACCAAAAAGGTCAGGGATAACCTGGATAAGTCAGGGATTTTAAACCCTGATCCCCATTGTCCAATATGTTCTGAATCGCGGATGGTTTGTGTTTTCAAAGAAAGGTAAAAAACAAAAGCGTGCTTGCTTTCCCCCTTTGCCCCCCCCCCAACTAGTAGAAAGGAGAAGCGAAAAGAAGAAGGTAAGGGGCAATCGAGATAGCACACCCCAACAAATTTAGTCCCCCCTTTTATTAGATTACTCCGGAAGGCGGGATAAATTTTCTTCCATCGGCCATACGCCGAAAAAGGGATAAAAAAATCTCCCATTCGATTTCCCCCGTTTCCCATTCGCTTTCTACCTATTTTGGTAAAATCAATCGCGTTCGTACGTCCGTAGTCAAGTTAGGGAGTTAGCGCCGCGCTAGGTATCTATGATCTCGATATTTCACCGAATCCGGGGCGATTCTTACGCGGAAGGGCTTAGAGCTAACAGACTGTACCGGGATGTCCGCCTTCTAAGGAAGTGTTAGGCGCGAATTCCACGCGAGAGTAGTTACGCTGTAGATCAAACTTGTAAGAAATTCTGGATCTATCTGGCCGCTGAGGGGAGCCCGGGGCAATATAGCAGAGTGCTCGGGTTTTTATAGCCCAGCACTGTCTATTACCGCATTTCTGCTATAAAAAAGGGCCAACTTCGGAAGATGGTCAAAACTTGCCGGGAAAAGGCTACAGGTAGAGTTCTACGAAACATGTACTTTTGCGGTACGCAGTTTTGTTTTCCGAAGAGACGGACTGTAAAGGGGTTTTAGAGGAACCTAAGTGGTATTTGCTTCGGATTATGGAACCCCTCTCTGTCTCAGCATTCTAGATTTTTTTATTTCTTCATCCACTTTTTAAGAGTTTTGGTTATGGCGAGTGCCCTCGGTGGTATTTTCTGCGAATCTAAATCACTCTTAATTCCATTTGTACGTTGTTTCAAAGAATACCGTGGAAGGCATATTTCTAATCTCGTTAAATGTACGAAATTTGATAAATTCTGGTATGAAATGGGTTGTTGATTTTTTATTGAAAAAATTGGAAAAATGGATTTGATTTAAATTGGAATTTTCATTGATTTTAATAGATTTTTCGATTTCATTGATTTTAATAGATTTTTTGATTTCATTGATTTTAATAGATTTTTCGATTTCATTGATTTTAATAGATTTTTTGATTTCATTGATTTATTAGATTTTTTTATTTCATTGAATTTAATAATCTTTATCTTATTATTTATTTTAAAAGTTTTCTCTTGTTATTTATTTTAAGATTTTCTCATATTAATGATTTTAATAGCTTTTCTCATATTAATGATTTTAATAGCTTTTCTCATATTATTGATTTTAATAGTTTTCTCATTATTGATTTTAATAGCTTTTCTCATATTATTGATTTTAATAGTTTTTCTGATATTATTGATTTTAATAGTTTTTCTCATATTATGGATTTTAAAAGTTTTTCTCATATTATTAATTTTAATCGTTTTTCTCATATTGATTTTAATAGTTTTTCTCATATTATTGATTTTAAAAGTTTTTCTCATGTTATTGATTTTAATAGTTTTCCTCATATTATTGATTTTAATAGTTTTCTCATTATTGATTTTAATAGCTTTTCTCATATTATTGATTTTAAGTTTTTTCATATTATTGATTTTAATAGTTTTCCTCATATTATTGATTTTAATAGTTTTCTCATTATTGATTTTAATAGCTTTTCTCATATTATTGATTTTAAGTTTTTTCATATTATTGATTTTAATAGTTTTTCTCATATTGATTTTAATAGTTTTTCTCATATTATTGATTTGAATATATTTATTTTATTTAATTGATTTTAAAATATTTTTTATTTAATTTTAATAGATTTTTATTTAATTGACTTTAAAATATTTATTATTTAATTTTAATAGATTTTTTATTTAATTGATTTTAAAATATTTATTATTTAATTTTAATAGATTTTTATTTAATTGATTTTAATAGATTTTTTATTTAATTGATTTTAAAATGTTTTTTATTTAATTTTAATAGACTTTTTATTTAATTGATTTTAATATATTTTTAATTTAATTTTTTTACATTTTATACCTCTTTCTTGACAAATTTATTAATTATTTGCGGTAAGTTAAACTAAAATTTAATTAACAAAACTAAATAATATTACATACGTAATATATTTATTTTTTATCTTAATTAACGTCAGTAATTACTTGTAATTTAGTTTGCTTTGAATGGGCATTGCAAGAGAATCAATTTTGGTACTCATCATAAACACATTGAAGTATAAAAGGCCATTTAAAGCAATGATTTAAATCCAGTTTATTTCGAACATACGACCCTGAGTATTGAATAGATTTTTCCAAAACTCGTTTTCGAGATGCCCTCAGAAAGGTAAACAGATTTAGCTCACGATCGGTAATTCTTTTATTTCGCGAGTTTCCCCATCAGAATTTTGATTTGAATAATGAAAAGAACTTCGTTGAACGAAAGGAGGGTAACCATGGTGATAGGGGTGTATAGAGTTTGTCCACGGTCTTTTAATTTTCAATAGACCCTTTTGAGGAACTCCGCTCGGATGTCCGGCAGCTTCGGCGCCAACAAAGACGATTAGCATCTTTTAATTAGAAATCTCTCTCCTCCGCCTAAAACGACCCCGTTCGCGGGGTTTGTTCCCGACCCCAGTCGCCGTAAGCCAGACTAAAACCCACGCCGAATCCGTGGGAATGGGGGCTTTAGCTCCAAACCCCGTCCTACGTACCAATTCTTGGTTGGGGGCGAAAAATGTACGCGCGAAAGAAGCCCTTCGCGAGGGGAAAATATATTTTTGAAGTTGGAAGCTGTTGAGACTTAATAATAAACAGAAATGAACTTCCCCCGACTCGGCCGGGGGTTGATACATTTTAATCCATTGTTGGTGCCCTATTTCTCATTTTATCAGACGCGCCGTTCAACTTTTCCAATTAAAAGGTAGCCTACCAATGGCCGTCAGAAGGGGTGTATCCCCTTTTACGCGATACCAATTCTCCGGGGCTCTTTTACATTCAACAATAGAGCGAGGGCTTTATTTTATAACACTCGCCTAATATATCGACCGAGATGAACCCCACCAAATACGTTTAAACTTTTAATAATGAAGCTACTTTACCGCCTTGTTTGTTACGTTACAGCGAAGTCCACCTATTTACGCCTTTACATCGACCTTAAATTTAACTGCTAGATGACCCGGTCGGCCGAGTTATTAAGCGGACTTACTTCGCGGAGTTTCCAATTTTGAATACTTATTATAATTATTTCGGCCGGTTTGTATCGTACGAAGGGGTTGAATTACGTTTCAAGACGCGCAACTCCCTCGAAGAGTAACGAAGGAGTACCTTCTAACTTTTAAATTTAATTACCGTCGCAAGAGGTGCCTGGGGCGCGTTTCGGGTTTCTCCTTTCGCGTTATAGCCCGGGCTTCCTTTTACGATTAATCCTTTGATCTTCAACTCCATCTAGCGGCTTCGTGCGCCGAGAATTTATTCCATTTCTTCATTTCTCCCTTTTCAACGTTTGAGTAAAAAGTAATTTATTTATAACCGAGCGCGAATGTATATTCCCCGTTTTGCTAAAGAATGAGTCGGGGTAGAATGAAATTATAACCTGGCGGATCGTATTTTAATAAAGGCGCATTTTCTTAATCGGAAGTTCGGAACCGGGTGGGAGTAGTAAAATAATGTAACTCCTAACCCCCCTTCCCCTGGTGGAAATATTTTTCCTTTTAAATTCATAAATAATAAAAGAGATCTTCCCTTTTAATAATTGCTCGGATTTCCCCGTTAAGCCTTGACGCATTCGCGTGGAAAGAATCGTTTTCCCAATGCGGCTCTACGTTAGTTAACTCCCCGCGAAAAATGTCCGGCTTTCAAAACTGCTTTTCTCTTAAGGGGTTATGGATGGTTGCCATCGACCTCTTTTGGTCCGGATCCTAGTTGGCTACCTGTTGTATTGGGAATTTGGGATTGTTAAACCCAGTCGAAGATCGACCGTGGGAAGAGGTACGCAGTTGTTGGAATTCGAGAAATTAGAACGCAAAATGACAATTATTATAGTTGATAAGATTTGTATTTAAATAGTAAACATTTATCTAATCAACTCAATTGATATTTTTATATGTTAATATTTAAAGACATAATGCAGATTTTTGCCAGTTTCATATTGATTTCGCGCGCGCGTATTGCAATAGTACCACGAGGTCTGATCGGATAGTGTTTTTCATTTTAAAATTAAGCCGCCTTTAAATCTATTATTAAAATTATCGTGACATTTAATCACCAGCTGTTATGCTACTTATCGTATACTTCTTAAAGACAAGGTTTGTGTTTGATACCAGAAATCCATACCTCTACTTGGAATGCTTATCGCGGCAGATTTTCGACGGTTTTTTCGACGTCACTATGTTAATTTAACAAACAACAACGTGAGAGGGGAGCGTGCGCAGAGGGGTTTTTTTATCTCGTAGGCGGGGTCTAAGCCGTCAGAGTGATCTTACCATACGCGATACGCCAGGATAAGCATTCCAAGTAGAGATATGGGTTCCTGTTGATACTTACTTTTGGGATCATGGGGTGATGATAGTGTTTGTACCGTTGAGGACCCAGTGTTCATATGATTTGTCCCAGGCATTGGTCTGTCCATCGATATGTGCGCTTGTTGATTCATAAGACAAGTACAATTCCCTGGTCTCAAAAGTGCAAGTATCATTTTGTCTTCTCAACAGTACGTACCATTACGTGTTCGCAAGTTCCTCAACGGTACGTAGACCATCTAGTGACCTCAACAATACGCTTCTTCAATAGTAAAAGTAGTAATCGGTGTCTTGGACACAATTAGGGTATGATAAAATCATTGTAAAAGACAGTTCAGTGCACTGTCATACCATTTTATTCAAATTTTTCAAAAAAAAAGTGTGCAAGAGCATATCCGAATATGTTTCTTTTCATTTTACTTGATACATATTTTCTATCACAAATCGAATATCGTTGTTTATTAATTGTTTACACTCGTAACCCCATGTCTAAAAAAAAGGTGTGATCTAGCTTCTGAAGTCTGGCGTACGTGGAATCAAATAAAATATTATCATTAGGTAGTTAATCGAGAATTATTTTATTTTTAAATGTTTTTCTGGAAATATTTTTCTAAAACCGATATCGGCCAATAGCGGCTTCGCTTAAGCCGAGATATTAGAAAAATAGGCCGATATATCGGTGCATCCCTAAACACAATTTTTTAAATTAATGTGTTGATATCTTAAACCAAAATTCATATTTACTTTCAATGTATTGGATTGTAGTTTGCACATTTGTGAATCCACACATCCATTGAACCAAACCACTTTAATTTAGTAAATAGATGGCGTTCGCGACAATAAACGTGACGTCCTAAGTGCGGAATTATAAGTGTAGCGCTTATAATCACAAACCGTTTTCTATATATTTCCATGCCTGGTTTTCAGTCACTTTTCTCCCTTTAAATCACTATTTTTCAAATCTGTCACTTCCCAAAATTAGTTACTTTTATCACTTTTTTCGAGTTTTTAGATTTCCTTAGCACGAACGTTAGAAAACTGTCTTACAACCCTTTTTTACAAATAATAAAACAAAATCAAACTCCGTTCGATTTTATTTATTTTTTAATTTTTAATAATTTGATCTTTTGAGAAGCTGCGGGAGATGTAATCAAAACTACATCTGCTCATTTGATTTCACGGGTATTCCGTATAGCTAGCCAAATAAAGAACAGGTATGATTAAAAATAGTTAATTCCAAAGTAAATAGATAAATAAAATTTCGTATTTTCTAAAACAAAAAGGGATATAACTTCCTATGGTTATAGTTACTACTTTGGTTGTGTAACTAGTCAAAAAAAAACCACAATAAAACAGTATTTTCCCATTTTTGGTAGATTTTCAGTCACTCTTTTAAAATTTTTAATCAACTCACTGAATTCCGCGGTACCCAGGCCTCGATTCTTTGGCAACTATCATTTCTGCCGACTGAAATATGAGGGAAAAGATGAGATAAAGAGAATAAGGAAATGGGTATCGTGGGGGGAGTCGCAATTTCTCGTCGTCAAAGTTTATAATAGAGAGATGGCGTTTCCAGATTTGCTATCTGGTCCGCTCTCCCAATTTAAGTCGAAAACGAGATATTCCCAAAGTGGCCGTTTCGTCGCCCGACTTCTCGTATCCTTAATAAACCTTTTGTATCTCTTATCGAAATAGAAAGCTGAGAAGAGAATGGACGCAAAACTTAGGCCTTGCCTTTCTAATTACGCGAGTCGCCTAAGATTACCGTCGAAGCAGCTCGCCAGGGTCGTCGACAGAAATTGAGAGGACTTTTATTTGCTCTCGTCCCACAGTGGCCCCCCTTTCAGCCCCAAAAAAGACTTTAATACAGTCGCTCTCTGTACCTCTTGGTTTTCTTCTTTTCCGTTCGTTATGATACGACAAATTAAGGATGTCCCTCGAGATTTGCTCTTACAGACACGATGGCAGTGTGCTCTTGGCAACCCTGCTTGGTTGCCGATTGCGGAATAACTTACAATGCGATAGGACGGATTCGAGATTACTTCCGCCCCGCGGATATAATCATATAGAGGTCATAGTTCAGAGAGCGTAGGTACGATTCGTAATGTTATTTTTGTTGGTTAGCGAAAGAAATGATACTCTGAAAAGGATTTTTTTATTGTATTCATTCGTTTCATGTTGTTCTTGGACTAATTACAGGATTGGCACAATTTTGCCAAGGGTGGAAAAACTATATTTTTCCGCGGTTTTTTCCACCTCTTGTTTTCCTGTTAGAAACCGTGTGGAAAATCGTACTTCCATGGTTTTTTCCACCTCTAGTGGCAAAATTCAATAAAAAATAAATAAGAAAAGCAGTATATTCTTCTATTCTATTCACTCTTCTTCTGGCCCTTTTTCATCTCCGATTTGCAATGACCAAATTAATCACTTAATAGATTTATCAATGATTCATTTAGCATGAAAAGAGTTTTTTTTCCATTTTTACTGGTTTTTACCAGTTTTCCCCGCATGTCCCGGAAAAACCTGCTTTTGCCGGATTTTTGGGAACCCTGGCTAATTATAATTAAATATTATTAATTAAATATTTCGCCACTGACTAGGGATGCACTATTTTTCTAATATCGGTATCGACCAATATCGGCTTAAACGAAGCCGATATCCGAACTCGTTAAGGGACATCAAAGTGACACTCCAAACCGAAACTTAATAATATTGTTTGGAGAAAAACCGCGCTGGTGCACTACGCGTTAAAAAACGTGATCCCCAAGGTCATTAAAGCATTTGTTGATTGTACCACTTGTAGGTATCGTTTATTATCGCCACCCCAAAAAGTTGCAACTTAGAACAGCTTATTCCGACTATGCCATTTTATAGTACTCGATAATCTACTATCTATTATTTATTCGAGGTCGAGTTAAACCATTGTTTAAACCATGTGATTTAAAAAAACAATTGTTTTTTTTTATAATTCGGTTTTTTAAATTAACTAAAAATTGTTCCAAAATTTTTCTACATTTACTTACCAAAATGATTACATTTACTTACCGAAATGATAACATTTACTTACCGAAATGATTACATTTACTTACCGAAATGATTACATTTACTTACCGAAATGATTACATTTACTTACCGAAATGATTACATTTACTTACCGAAATGATTACATTTACTTACCAAAATGATTACATTTACTTACCGAAATGATAACATTTACTTACCGAAATGATTACATTTACTTACCGAAATGATTACATTTGCTTACCGAAATGACTACATTTGCTTACCGAAATGATTACATTTACTTACCGAAATGATTACATTTACTTACCGAAATGATTACATTTACTTACCAAAATGATTACATTTACTTACCGAAATGATAACATTTACTTACCGAAATGATTACATTTACTTACCGAAATGATTACATTTACTTACCGAAATGATTACATTTACTTACCAAAATGATTACATTTACTTACCGAAATGATAACATTTACTTACCGAAATGATTACATTTACTTACCGAAATGATTACATTTGCTTACCGAAATGACTACATTTGCTTACCGAAATGATTACATTTACTTACCGAAATGATTACATTTACTTACCGAAATGATAACATTTACTTACCGAAATGATTACATTTACTTACCGAAATGATTACATTTGCTTACCGAAATGATTACATTTACTTACCAAAATGATTACATTTACTTACCGAAATGATAACATTTACTTACCGAAATGATTACATTTGCTTACCGAAATGACTACATTTGCTTACCGAAATGATTACATTTACTTACCGAAATGATTACATTTACTTACCGAAATGATAACATTTACTTACCGAAATGATTACATTTACTTACCGAAATGATTACATTTGCTTACCGAAATGATTACATTTACTTACCGAAATGATTACATTTACTTACCGAAATGACTACATTTACTTACCGAAATGATTACATTTACTTACCGAAATGATTACATTTACTTACCGAAATGATTACATTTACTTACCGAAATGATTACATTTCTAAAACATTTACAAGGTGACCACATTTCCTAACATTTCCAATACTTTCCTATAAATTCCTTAGGTTTTCTCATGTAGTGTAACTTGAAAACATTCCTATCTACTGTTTTTCGATAAGAATCCTTCTTTTTGCTCATGGTTTTTCCTATATTTTCCTTTAATTCGCTTGAAAATGTCCTATTTTTCTATAACATTTTCGAGGCATTTTCCTGGTCACCCTGCATTTAAACAAAATCAAAAATGAAACTAAAACTAAAACTTCATTCTGGTGAGACTTGTAAAAAACGAAACTAAAACTTTGTTCTGGTCACGTGAGACTAATTTTTAGTTGATTTGTAATATGCATTCACGGTTAAAAAGAAAGTGAAAAATAGGTTAAAATTTAAATAAAGCAGTTTAAAAAAATCTGATTTAAACCAAAAAAAACTTGGTTTAAAAAAGGGTTTTCTTTTGGGTTTTTAACTTTTTATTGTAAAAAACCTGGTTTTTTCCAACCCTGCTACAAGATCAAGACCCCGGTTTTATGCTATACCAGATTATAATAAATTTAACACTATACACTATAGTAATCAAACCGACGAAATAACTATCGGTGTAAACGATTAAATTTAACGTAATTTGCGAAGAAATAAACATCGCTGACATTTTCTGCTTGAAACTCGACTTATCCAACCCTGACTCGACCTCAAAAAATGCCGAGTAATCGATGATGTTCGAGTACTCGGGACGCCATACCTTTATCTCATAAGATATAGATATACCTAATGGCGAAACCGATATAACGTCTTGGCGATCTTGTTCGCGTTGTCAGTCCCTCTCGATACAACCATAGCGATAACGGGGAAGGGGCGAATTTATTACTTTTCGGGCGTGTGTGGGCGTCCGGTTCGCTTTCCATCCGTGGGCGCCTGGAGGAAAGGCTTTCCGGGCCTTTCCCGCGAATATAATAAGGCGGGCGAAATGTTTCTTTAATGATATTCCGGTGCCGTACTTTATTGCCGCTGAAAATGATAGATTTATTAGCTTTTTCGGCAAAATGGGGTACGTACCGCTCTTTCGGGCCAACTTCTTTTGTTCGTGGCAGGCTGTTTAATTATTAATGGGCACTGCTCGATACGATCTCCCTCGGCCTTCTTCCGCTCGACAGATGATATTTCCTTGGACCGCTATTGTTCCGTTATTAGGGACAAAGATGCTGATTTATTTCGGGTTTGTTTGTCACAGCGCGGTTAATTTACAAGCAATATTCCTCGAAATGCAACGAATTACCCATCATTTCTGGCACGTGAAAGAGTTGATCTGGTAATTCAAAAAATATTTGTCCGGTTTCGGCACATTTTCCTTGATGGGGTGGCGGAGTGGTTAGCACTTTCGCCTCGCAGCAAGGGGAGCCGGGTTCGATCCCAGCTTGTGGCACTGGGTGAAAACTCGGAACTACTCCTTCCGCGTTGAGTTGGCAAGTTCTCTCCCCACTGGTTTAAGGGGTTTCCCCCGAGCTCTTCGGTTTCCCCTTCCATAAAAACTTGTTGAGGTTAACGGTAATAGTGAGTGTAGGGAGCTGTTGGCTCTCGTGGCATGCAGGGCTTGCCTCCACCCTCCTACGCATTGTAACCCGGCCACCTGAATTAACGGCTTTATAAGTCGCTCGATGACTTAGGCCGAAAGTGGTGCCTAGCTGATTATTATTATTATTATTATTATTGTTATAAAGCTCACAATTATAGGTGGTTTCTTATCGTCTGTTTTCGGAGTAAAAGTGTACTCTTTTTAAGGTGGATTAAGTTGGTCCGCGACTTTATTAAATTAAATATTTTGATAGCCTATCATGTTGCACCCATAATGCACCAAAATGCACCGTCACTCCCGAATTTTGTACCGCAGCCGTTTAGTAGTAATTTAAAAAAATTATTTTATCGGGCTAAGTTAATGCAGCCCGCGATATATTGATATTTTTCCCAAAAAGAGCTTATCATGTTGCACCAAGAATGCACTCAAATGCATCGAACATAGTTTAATTTTGCACCGAACGGTTTTCGAGTTATTCAAGTTTGAAATTTAGCGGGCCAACTTAAAGCAGCCCTCTTTTTAGCCTAAAACGTTTTATTCGCCTGTTGGATGAGAATTACTCCGCCCCATAAACTATTCGCTGGTTCCGGAGTATTACTGCAACCATTAGCTTATCATAAGGTCCCCATAAGTAAAGGTCTAAGCCAAATTTTGGACGATCACATACCCATTATTAAGAGTTAGGTATTCAAAATCTGCACCTCCTAGTGGCTACGTCCTCAACTATGTATTTCTGAAAAACATTACGAATGCGTGCAAGCCGTGCGCGAACGTTTTTAAACTGAGAGCCCTTAGCACCGTAGCCCAGGCTTATTCGCAATTTTATCGCTTTTAAACTTAAAATTAACGCTTATCTTTGCAAAATGATTCATCAGAACCTAAAACTGGCTTTTAGAAATAAGAGGACTTGTTTCTGAAGATATTTATTTTTAAAATATGAGATTTAGACGCGTGGTTGCTCTACCAAGAGAATATTTTAGACGTAGAAATTTTGAAAAAGAAGATGTCGCTACTACCCTATACGTTAATTTTCTTCTCTCCAAGACAACACCGTTACCATGGGTCCCTATGGTAGACTTTAACTTATGGAGACTTTATGATAGGATTATGCTGCTACTCATTTATCTCCTGAAAAGGAGGTGTAAAGGAGTAAATCGGATTTTGTCGTCTGGTAACCAGAATTTATCTGCTAAAATGTCCGCAGACAGCCATTTTACTCCGACTCAAACTATTCGCCACTGCACAGAATCTGAGTAAAAGGACGTCATATCCTTACTCTTCTTGCCCTACTCCGAAATCCCGGAACCAGCGAAAATAAACCACCTTATATTAGACGATTTTTAGTAGGGTTGGCCGATATCGTAATTTAACCGATTCCGATACTGTTAAATTGCTAAAATAGACCTGACCTATGTATTCCGAGAAACTACAGCAAATCAACCAATACGAACTACAATTTGTGTTCAATCACCCCTAGTTTTTGTTAAACCTGGTGGCAGAAATTTCAAATTCATTGCTCCTAACTTTAATGAATTTACAAATAATAATTATAATTTTCAAACTTTGGAGTCTTTTTAAGCTTAGTTAAAAATCGCTCTTGGTTTTATCTAAGACTGATTTTTAAAGCTGTCAATTTAAAAGGTTTCCAGTTTACTAGATTAGTAGGTTAAGGGTAATTTAAAGACAGATATGTATCAAAATGAAATTTAAATATTTCCCGAAAATGATGTCAAAAATGTAGCTAAGACGTCGGTAATATCCCCGCGTGGGGTATTTTTCGGTTGCGCGTTTAAATTAAGCTTTTGCACTTCTGCGGGGAAACCCCGTCGTTTATCACTGAAGGTAAATGTTTAGACTGAAGACAACCTTGAAACGGAGGGGTAGGGAAAAGATTAAATATGGCCGATGGTGGGACAACCAAATATCAATGTTATTCCATTTCCAACGTTAACGTAAACGTTTGAGATAAAAAAATCTACCCCGCATCGAGGTTGTAAGAGAACTTGAAGATTGTAAGTGAGGTTGTCATACCTAAAACGTGCCACCCGACAACACGGTTTTAAAGGGGAGAAGAGGGTGAAGTCGGTGTCTCGTAAAGGTAACGCTTATTGTAGGTGACGTATTCTTAATGTAGTCCTCTCCATTCCGACGAGCGACCAAAATTAGCTCTGTCTATAAAGCAGTTTTTTCCGGACAGTCCTCTTTGATTCTCTAACTTTTCTTTTTTGGCGGGTTCCCCTCGGAACCTGCGCGGTACTGCGCTAAATTTATAAACTGCCGACCTTTCTTGTAGGCGCGCTTTGGTAAATGTCGCTTCCTGGAACCTTTAAGTTGTTTACGGCACTTAGATCGCCATCTATTGATGCCTTTTTACATATACTTCTAAGAGCGAAATTGTCGTATCTTCCTTATTTTGGTTTTTGTTTTCGGTATTGATAATTTTTATTACGGTTTTTTTTATATAAATATACAATCAATTCTTTTTTATTTAAATCGGATTTTTTATTAGATTAAATTTATTGATTTTTTAACAATTAATGATTAATTGATAGATAGTTCACTTCTATCTAAATCTTAATTAAACTATAGCATCTATAAGGAAATGAAATCTTATTTAAACTATATCATTTTAAAGTAAATTAAAGTAGCATTTAAAAGTGAATGAAATCTTATTTAAACTATAGCATTTTAAAAGTAAATTAAACTAGCATTTAAAAGTGAATTAAATCTTATTTAAACTATAGCATTTTAAAAGTAAATTAAACTAGCATTTAAAAGTGAATTAAATCTTATTTAAACTATAGCATTTTAAAAATAAATTAAACTAGCATTTAAAACTAATTTCATCTTAATTAAATATAGTATCTAAAACGAATTTAATCTTAATTAAAATATAGTATCTAAAAGCAATTAAATCTTAATTTAAATATAGTATCTAAAACTAATTAAATCCTAATTAAAATATAGTATCTAAAACGAATTTAATCTTAATTAAAATATAGTATCTAAAACTAATTAAATCTCAATTAATTTATAGTATCTAAAACTAATTAAATCTTAATTAAAATATAGTATCTAAAAATAATTAAATCTTAATTTAAATATAGTATCTAAAAGCAATTAAATCTTAATTTAAATATAGTATCTAAAAGTAATTAAATCTTAATTAAAATATAGTATCTAAAAGTAATTAAATCTTAATTAAAATATAGTATCTAAAACTAATTAAATCCTAATTAATATATAGTATCTAAAACTAATTTAATCTTAATTAAAATATAGTATCTAAAACTAATTAAATCTTAATTAAAATATAGTATCTAAAACTAATTTAATCTTAATTAAAGTACAGTATCTTAAACTAATTTAATCTTAATTAATTTATAGTATCCAAAACTAATTAAATCTTAATTAAAATTAGTACCTAAAACTAATTTAATCTTTATTAAAATATAGAATCTAAAACTAATTAAATCTCTATTAATTTATAGCATCGAAAACTAATTAAATTTTAATTAATTTATAAGCATATAAAACTAATTAAATCTTAATTAATTTATAGCATCTAAAACTAATTAAATTTTAATTAATTTATAAGCATATAAAACTAATTAAATCCTAATTAAAATATAGCATATAAAACTAATGAAATCTTCATTAAACTATAGCATCTTATTGTATATAAAACCTTAATTTAACTATAGCATCTAAAATTAAATAAAACCTTAATTTAACTATAGCATCTAAAATTAAATAAAACCTTAATTAAACTATAGCATCTAAAAGTAAAATAAATCTTAATAAAACTAGAGCATCTAAAAGTAAAATAAATCTTAATTAAACTATACCGTCTAAAAGTAAATGAACTCTTAATTAAACTTAGTAACTATTTAATTTTGTTCAGATTTGTTTCGTATTTGACTTGTTTAAGAACCTATTTTTGCCATTCCTCCATTGAAATACAATGTGATTTAAATAAAATGATTTCCTAAATTTAAATCATGGTTTTAAGTATTTATCATTAAAATAAAACAACTCTGAGTTTTTTAAACATTTCTAAACGTGAAACGTTCCAAAATATATTTTATTCCAATGTAAAATTAATAAAATACGTTTATTTACCTATATATCTGTGTGTATATTTAACACATTTTACAAGAGAGAAGATAGTTGTACAGGGGTAACACCATTAAAGGCAGATTTTAAATACCCGAACTCTTAACAAGATGGCGCCAGCAATGTGAAACGTTGATATTTTAAATTTCCCAAAACACCGTTAAAAACATATTTTTCCCGGTTGCATGGAAATACACGTGATATGTTAAATGCATTTTTAAATAACTTAATTTAAACATTTATCTAAACTAGGGATGCACCGGTATGGGTAGAGCCGATACATCGGCTATTCGTTGCCGATAATATCGGATGATATTGACAAAGTTATGATAAAATCATTGTAAAATACGGTTCAGCACACTGCCATACCATTTTTTCTAATTTTCCATAAAATAAAGTTGCAAGAGAATATCCGAATATGTTTCTTTTAATTCTACGTGATACATATTTTCTATCACAAATCGAATATCGTTTTTTTATTTTTTACTCGTAACCCCCTGTCTAAAAAATGTATGATCTAGCTTCTGAAGTCTGGCGTACGTGGCGCGGCCAATCAAATAAAATATTATAATTATTTAATCGACAATTTTCTTATTCTTAAATGTTTTTCTGAACATATTTATTTAATTCCGGTATCGGCCAATATCGGTCGATACCGATATTAGAAAAATAGCCCGATATATCTATGCATCCCTAATCTAAACAAATAGATTTAAATCAACCAAACATGGTACTTTGGTAAGATTTGAAAACGTGTAAAGTTCCAAAATAAATTCAATTCCATTCGAAAGCTTATTGCTCTCGGAACATTATGCAGAAACGGTACAGATACTCGGATATACAAAATGTTAGTCAAATTTTGACGTGGAGCTCTTTGAATTTTAAAAGTAAATATTGAAAGCGCATCAATTTTGTTCCTTATTTTCATCCTTCGAAACGTATACTGTACTTACTCACCGTGGTAGCTCTGTTTTCTTTAGCGCAAGAAACGCCAGATGCCGGGATGTGTTCTAGAAAACACAAATCCAGATGGAACGGAAGAGAATTGAATAAATTTTCCCGCTTATCATCTGTCACATTTTATTTATTACTTCGGATAAGAAAATGCTGGCCATGTTGTAGGGTAAATTGTAGGGCACTGCTCTGGGATTTGGAGCGTCGGGCCATACAGCACAGCCCTAACATTTTGCATTTAATATTGAAAATTTATAAAATTCGGTTTTCTCCCTCGTATATTTGGCTATAGGCACATTTTACAACGTAGAAGATCCTTACAAAGGAGTGACTCCATTAGAGACCTGTTTTTAAATAACAGATGGCGTCAGCAGTCTGAAACGTCGAAATTTTAAATTATAAAAAAAAAAATCAGCAAAAGAAGTAATTTTTTCGTTGTTTTATACCGAATTTTACCTGGGTCGATTTTTTTAAAATAGTGTTAAAATTTTTTGTGTGGTAATACATAGGTATTTATTTTAAATAAATATCAATGGAACCTTTTAAATGTTTGTTTCTAATTTGGATATTCTTTGCTCTGGAAATGTCAGGGAATTTGAATATGGGTTTAAAAGTAAGGGAATTTTAAAAATTAATCTAAAAATAAGGGAATTTGAATATGGATCTAAAAGTAAGGGAATTTGAATATGGATCTAAAAGTAAGGGAATTTGAATATGGATCTAAAAGTAAGGGAATTTGAATATGTATCTAAAAGTAAGGAAATTTTAAAAATCTCAAAATCAGAGAAATGTCAGGGAATTTAATTTCGGTTGCAAATAGGAAACCTTTACTAAAATATATGTTAGAAATCGCACTAAATAAGTCAGGGAAAATCTCCGTAGATGGTCAGGGAATTTGATTCGTAAAAATCTGGCAACCCTGTTATATTTATAAAATACTAGCTTTAATACCCGGCTTCGCCCGGGGTCTTAGTTTTAATGAATTAGATCTGATATGTGCTTGATTATTATTATTATTATTAAAGGTAAACGCGGTAGCAAAAACGCAACACGTCCTGAACTACTTAAAAAGCCCAACTAAACCTCCCTTTCTACACGATCTCCCCTTCTACAAATTTCACACTAACCCGTTAAAAAGGTTTAAAGGTCGGGACGGGCGCAAAATAAAATTGAATTAGATTAATAACCATGTCAGGTATTTGGAATTGGCGCGTTTAGTTGGAAATCAGGCCCTGAACATTGAGTTAAAATTTCAAAGCTCTAGAGCTAACCGTTCTTGAGTTTTTAGGAACATAAATAAATAAATAAATAAATAAAAGGACAAACTTTAAGACTTATAGTTATAGATTACGAACGAAGTGTACAACAACGAACATCACCAATGCATACGTTTCCACGTTCGTCTTTCGTTATCCCTAAAAACTAGTATTAAAGAAGGCGCAAAATTTATATTCGGTCGCTTTTAAAAAAGAAGGCTTTATATATAGAGAAGGAGCGCCTCTTTTTCTCAGTTTTGTCGTTTTGACAAGGCACTTCTTTAAAGTATAACGGCGAGTTCGCGGGAAAAGCCCGCATTCGATTTGCCACGATTCAAAGCCCAACACCCGACAGCCGCGTAATTTTAACTGACAAATTCTTACCGGTCGAATTTGACGCGTTACAGCGGTTAATCCTACTGCGCTTTCCACGCGAGAGCCCGCGGACCGAACCGGCCAATGGAGATCAAACTCTTTATCCCCGGCACGCAAACTTTACCGACACACTAGGCTTTCGTCGAAACGTCAGGTAATTCAAAGTGAAGCCGTTCATCTAGAAAGATCCGTAGTTAAAACGGCGGATTTAAGCAAATATGATAGGGGAGCCTTGAATTGAGATTTTCCGGCTTAGCACCGGAGGAGTGCGGGGAAGCCTACCTCTCCCCTTCTTCATCGCGGGGGGGGGGCTACTTTCTCTTCTTAAGTAGCCGCTGGATTGATTTCGCCCGCTTCGTTCTAACTTGACTCGGCGTTTTCATTTCGAAGACTTACCGTAATTTCACGCCATCTTAATTTTGGTAATCATACTTTTAAGTAGAAAAGTTAACACTCTCCATATGCGTCCGTCGTAAAAGACACCGAGCCGCTCCTTTACAACCTCTTTGCCGAGATAATTAACATTTTTCGCACTTCTAGGCTTGTTTCTAATAAACCTACCGCCTTTAAATTCATTCGCACACTTTTCCCTCGGAAAAAGTTTTTATTTGCATTAGGTCCGATTTGCATATTACTTACGAGATGCGCTACTAGGTGTTGATGTTTTTTGTGTACTGCCTGCAGAACTCGAGGGAAATGAGTAGTCAGTTTAATATTTATGACTTCTCTTTATAAGGTGGCGTCCTTTTGACAATTGCTATTTCGGGTATATTATATTTTGCCGAGTAAGTTTGTCTTCCGCTAAGCTAAGACGCGTTTTTAATATAAAATTTTCAATAGTTGGGTGTACACAAAGCTTCTGTAACTTCTTCGATTTCTACCATTGGACACTTTTATCGTGAAATGTTTTCCTTACGGATTTTGTTTTGTTATAGTAAAAAATATTTCGTTGTATCAATTATTATTTAAATAAGAGTTTTTTTCACTTATTAATATTATTATTTCAATAACATTTATAGGGAGAATACCCGTTTTAGTAATATTTATAGAGAAAATACCCATTTTAGTGTTATTTATAGAGTAAATACCCATTTTAGTAATATTTATAGAGAAAATACCCATTTTAGTGTTATTTATAGAGTAAATACCCATTTTAGTAATATTTATAGAGAAAATACCCATTTTAGTGTTATTTATAGAGAAAATATCCAATTTTGTTATATTTATAGAGTAAATATCCGATTTTGTTATATTTATAGAGTAAATACCCATTTTAGTGTTATTTATAGAAAACATATCCGTTTTAGTGATATCTATAGAGTAAATACCAATAATTAAGTTATTAATTATGTTAATATTATTTAAATTATTTACTATGTTAATATTATTCAAGTTATTTACTATGTTAATATTATTAAAGTTATTTACTATGTTAATATTATTTAAGTTATTTACTATGTTAGTATTATTTAAGTTATTTACTATGTTAATATTATTTAAGTTATTTACTATGTTAATACTATTTAAGTTATTTACTATGTTAGTATTATTTAAGTTATTTACTATGTTAATATCATTAATTTAATTGATTTATTATAATATAATCATCATTTATTTAAGTTATTTTTATAATTTATCATCATTTATTTAAGTTATTTTTATAATTTATCATCATTTATTTAAGTTATTTTTATAATTTATCATTTATTTCAGATATATTTACATTTTAATCAGAATTTATTTCAGTTATTTTTAAAATTTAATCATCATTTATTTCAGTTATTTTTATATTTTAATTATCATTTATTTCAGTTATTTTTATATTTTAATCATCATTTATTTCAGTTATTTTTATAATTTAATCATCAATTATTGTTTAGAAAATATTTATAATGAAAATACCAAATATTATTTAGATAAAATTTATAATGAAAATACCAAATATGATTTAGATAACATTTATAATTAAATTTCCTATTTTTATTTAAATAATATTTATTATAATAATACCTATCGTTATTTAAATAATATTTATTATAATAATACCTATCGTTATTTAAATAATATTTATTATAATAATACCTATCGTTATTTAAATAATATTTATTATAATAATACCTATCGTTATTTAAATAATATTTATTATAATAATACCTATCGTTATTTAAATAATATTTATTATAATAATACCTATCGTTATTTAAATAATATTTATTATAATAATACCTATCGTTATTTAAATAATATTTATTATAATAATACCTATCGTTATTTAAATCATTTTTATAGTAAAATATCTAGTTAGTTTTGTACCAAGAACATATTTAGTCTGAAAATCGAGAGCGGATTTAAGCGCAATTTTTAAGAATGTAATTATTTGAAGACTTCATCGTGCTTATTGGGAAGTAGAGGAACGGGACAAAACAAACGCATTCAACGCCTCTAGTGTAGACGAATTAAACTAATTGGATTGAGCGGCCCGTGAAGCAACGCTTTAAGTCCGCTTGAAACTTTACAGGTAAACTCAGTTATAATTGGTTCTTTTATAAAAGCGGTCGATCTTGTTACGACTAACAAGATCTCGGCGTACTGACCATATATAGGATTCCGCGGGCCAAAACAGTAACCCCCGGCCTTCCTCCCTGGTCCTTTGTATTTGATCTTCCTCGCCTTTGAAGTAACCGCCGAGGGCGACACGACGAAGGAAATAAAAGCCCACGCTGAACGCGACCTTTAATGGCTTTCTTTATACTATTGGCTCGACTTAACTTCTACTTCTTCGGAGTATCGTCGAGCGTTCTTTCCTGATTGGCCCGCTCGCCGTTCCTAATCCGCGAACGATGAAGCGTAAAAACGACGCGGGCCCGGGCCCCGGCCGCGAATTGAAAGGGAAGCCTTCGGGAAACAAATCTTTATCCATTCGGGGTTCATTCTCTTCAAGCCCCGGGAGATACGAGTACACCGACCTAATTGACGCTACACTCCGAGCCCTACGGAGGGGTAAAGTTTGCGTCCTCTTCCCTGGCGGCGGGGCCAAAGGAGAAGGTACGAGACGAATATACCGTAGGTGTATGGCGGGATAGAAGTCATCGGGGCGCTTCTAATCTGGCTCGTACTTGGCGGGGGTATTATTTCTCGCGTTCATCTCTGTCGTGGCCGCTGACTACGGAGACGGACAAGCGACTCTCGAGTCCGCGGCTCCTCTTCAATATCGCCTCCTCTTTTCTCTTTTACGACTTATTTCCAGGCCTGGCTTCCAGGTAAACAAGATCCCGATCCGATTCCCTTCTTCCGGAAACCTTGTTATTAGATGAACGCCCGCCTAGATGCGGACAGTTTGGCAATAAGCCCGGAGTTTTAAAACTATATTGAGCCCTCTTTTCCAAGCTGACGGACCACCTCGACGCTAGCGCCCTCTTTAATCACCGTATTAAATCGAGGCACCTTGCCCGTCGCTATTAAACCGAGCAATTTTAGCCTCCGAAACTTTGTTTTTGACAGTCGTTGTTTGAAAGTTTACTAATTTATTTATTTTCGTCACTTGGAGCGGGTGTAATTCTAGTTTGTTCCTCATCTGCTTTTATAGAGTATGTCGTTCAATATTATCAGCTAGGCTAATATCCTTGGCACCACCCTAGGCCCAAGTCATCGAGCGACTTTGAATGCCTTTAAACCGATGGCTGGGCTGGTGGCAAGCCCTTCATGCCACGCGAGCTAGCAGCTCCCTACACTAACTACTACCGTTAACCTCTACATTTTTTAATTGGAAGAGGAAACCGAAGAGCTCGGGGGAAAAACCCTTTAACCAGTGGGGAGATAATTTGCAAAGGAGTTGTTCCGATTTTTCACACAGTTCCACAAGCTGGGATCGAACCCGGCTCTCCTTGCTGCGAGGCGAAAGTGCTTTATTTCCTTTTTCCCCTCAAATTTTCTTCCTATATTTACCTTTTTTTCTCCCATTTATTTTTATATTTTCGATTTTTTTCTCCCAATTTTCTTTTTATATTTACCTTTTTTTTCATAAAATTTACTTCCTATATTTCACTGATAAATTTCCTATAATTCCTTTAAAGTATTTTAAAATATTCTGTGGTCATCCCGAACGAAAATGCTGCTTAATGTTTGATGAAACTGACCAATACCGTTTACGCGTAATTCACGTAATTTAAAGAACAATTATTGATCACGCGGCTCATGTTCTCTGTTGACCCGAATACGTTCTGATGGTTCTAACGTATATATGGTTTAATCAAAGTATCTTCAAAAAGTACTTATTCTTTCCGTAATGGATGGTCCTATCCCGGCCGAATGCGATAAAACAGAGCCACGAAGAGGCCGATTTCGAGATTAATATCGAAAGAAAATTTTTATACTTTTGGTCGAAGGAACGGGGAAAATGCTTTTCCTTAAGAATTGGAAACCCCGAGAACAAGAAACTAAACGGAAGACTGGGCAGACAAGGGTTAAAATAAGACCGCGAAGGCTGGGAAGATACTGAACTGACCATAATTCGTGGTCAGATATCGCGCTATTTAATCTTGATACGGAGTGTCCTAACAAATGACGTTGTCCGCCGGTGCCTGATGGCGCCATCTTTAATCCTGGCCAGTTTGCGTCTGCTGGAAAAGCGCTTTTTCCAGCGAAGCCTCTAGTTGAGGCCGCCCACCGATACCTGGTAATTTACTTAATGGACGGATGCGACGTACCTCTGCCTCCGAGTGAACTGCCTGGTTAGGGTCCGTGCGCTGAGAGACTCGGGATGGGACCGTGGTTCGCATTAATTTCGGGGGTGCCGGCGCCCACTCCTCCATATCCCGTCCACAGGAGTATGACACTATTTATTACTCCATTATAAGCCACCCTGCTCTGAGGACCCAGTCGCCTTGTTCTACAACAAGCCACCAGGGATTACAACCTCCGTCCCCTCCTCCACCGCGCACGCTATTTGTCACCAAGAGTGAGAGAATGACTTCGCAACCTTTGTAATGATGGTCCTATTAATTTTCAGACATTTTTACCCCGTGTCTCTTTTAGTTACCTCTATATTTGTTATATATATTTTTTTAGTTTTATAATCTAAAAAGTATGTTTAGGGTACCATGGTCTAGTTTCACACGGCACGAGCCAATTAGAAGTTTCTTTTAAGTAGATGAGCATACGGTGAGATGGATTGAGATTAACTTTAAATATCGTCTAAAAAAACAAAAGAAAATTCTAGTTATAATTAACTTGCAAGACTCCCAGCGATCATATAATTCTGAAATGGTCGTATAAAATCCTATAATTGCATTTTTCTCCTGTATTTTCAGAATATTTGATTAAATTCAAACTGATAAATTTTAAAATATTTACATACTAACAAAAAAAATATTAAATTATAATTTTTCACGTAAAGCAATGAAAATTCAAATGATGGAGCAGATTCGATAAGATTTTGAATTGCCTTTTCTGATCTGTTTCAAGTAGTGATGCGAATTTACCGGTAAAAATAAAAACGGTAAATTTAACGGTAAAATTACTCGTAAAATTACCGGTAAATTTACCATTAACTTTTTTATTTAATCAAAATAATGGTTTGAGGTCACAATAATTATTAAAACAGTATTTTAATTTTACCATAGCCTTAGGTTACATTAAACTTAGAGAAACCTGCTAGATAACCCCTTCGAAATACATTTAAATGTATCGAACGTGCATGAAATCACAGTGCCGGGAATTCGGAGTCTTTAACGGGAAAATGGTTTGGTTTTCTGGTCCAATGTAAAATGAAATTGTTTCTTCTTTTATTTGAAGTTTAACAAAATATTTTTGGGTGTTTTTTGCTTTATGAAAGTAATTGGTAAATTTACCGGTAAAACCACTCGGTAAATTTACCATTACCGGTAAATTTACCATTACCGGTAAATTTACCGGCTCACATCTCTAGTCTCACGTTGTTATGATTCCTTTTAAATTCACACTAAAACTTGCTCATTTCTATATTTTAAATTGGTAATTTGATCCTATTATTATCCGATCATTTTGACTTTTTTATCCAATAATTTGGAAACTTTCATTCTGTAATTCCTATATATTTTTGAGCCCTATTCGCTGGGAGCATTAATCATCAGAGCCACCATGCGGCCAAAAGTGTAATATCCTTGACGATTGGTTGTCGTCAGCGCAAACCCCGCTATGTAATTTGGTTATACCGCCCACTAAGTAAAAGCTTACGGTTTTTGCCATAGGCGGTAATTTAACGAACTTCTCCGTAGCCAGGTGGCGTTAGATACCCAACCTCCTTAAATTAACTTCACCCCGTTTACGTTTGCAACACTTTTACAGGCCTATTTTTCACCCAATTTTTATAAAATGAAAAATACCTTATTCACGAATTTAGGTGTTTGGTTACGCATTATCCACGGATTACAATATTTTAATTATCATTTTATTTTAATTACGCTCGAGCGCTGTTATAAGAGGCGAAATTTTGTCGTATTATATTAAATGTCTTTATTTTTTCTCGCGTCAGATGTCTGTGATATATATCGGTTTCACCTTATGGAAAGAACATTCCCAGAATTCTTTCGAAGCTCTCGAATTCTTTCATTTTCTCTTTACTTTTCTCCTCTCTTTTCTTGTACTCTCTTTTTCTCGGATAATTCACTCCCCCCCCCTCGCGGCCTGAGAATTCTATTCGTATCTTGGCCGATCGCGCGAAAGATTTCAGCCGCATTCCGCTATACTTTAACCTCGCCGTATAGTTTGGATTTGAAATCGAATTTTATTTTTATTTATTAAACGTCTTGGGCTTTAAATTTTCTCTGAGATTCTCGGCACCGTTACAAAGTTTATATTTCTTAAAAATCTTGGATCCGATTGCGATGTCGGTTGCTATGTTGTGGGGAACGAAAAATTAATTTTTAAAAGAGCCGGGTTTAGTCAAGAGTGTATTTATTTGTTTTAAGGATAATTTCTATTATCAAATAATCATTTCTATTATCAAATAATCATTTCTATTATCAAAGAATCATTTCTATTATCAAATAGAAATGTTTATTTGATATTAGAAATGATTCTTTGATCATAGAAATGATTCTTTGATAATAGAAATGATTATTTGATAATAGAAATGATTCTTTGATAATAGAAACGATTATTTGATAATAGAAATGATTATTTGATATTAGAAATGATTATTTGATAATAGAAATGATTATTTGATATTAGAAATGATTATTTGATAATAGAAATGATTCTTTGATAATAGAAATGATTCTTTGATAATAGAAATGATTCTTTGATATTATAAATTATTATTTGATATTATAAATTATTATTTGATATTAGAAATGATTCTTTGATAATAGAAATTATTCTTTGATAATAGAAATGATTATTTGATAATAGAAATGATTCTTTGATCATAGAAATGATTCTTTGATAATAGAAATTATTATTTGATAATAGAAATGATTATTTGATAATAGAAATTATTATTTGATATTAGAAATGATTATTTGATAATAGAAATGATTATTTGATATTAGAAATGATTATTTGATAATAGAAATGATTCTTTGATAATAGAAATGATTCTTTGATATTATAAATTATTATTTGATATTATAAATTATTATTTGATATTAGAAATGATTATTTGATAATAGAAATGATTCTTTGATAATAGAAATGATTATTTGATAATAGAAATTATTATTTGATAATAGAAATGATTATTTGATAATAGAAATTATTATTTGATATTAGAAATGATTATTTGATAATAGAAATGATTATTTGATATTAGAAATGATTATTTGATAATAGAAATGATTCTTTGATAATAGAAATGATTCTTTGATATTATAAATTATTATTTGATATTATAAATTATTATTTGATATTAGAAATGATTCTTTGATAATAGAAATTATTCTTTGATAATAGAAATTATTCTTTGATAATAGAAATTATTCTTTGATAATAGAAATGATTATTTGATATTAGAAATGATTCTTTGATAATAGAAATTATTCTTTGATAATAGAAATTATTCTTTGATAATAGAAATTATTCTTTGATAATAGAAATTATTATTTGATATTAGAAATGATTCTTTGATAATAGAAATTATTCTTTGATAATAGAAATTATTCTTTGATAATAGAAATTATTCTTTGATAATAGAAATTATTATTTGATATTAGAAATGATTCTTTGATAATAGAAATTATTCTTTGATAATAGAAATTATTCTTTGATAATAGAAATTATTCTTTGATAATAGAAATGATTATTTGATATTAGAAATGATTATTATCAAATAATTTCTATTATCAAAGAATTATTTCTATTATCAAATAATTAATAATTTCTATTATCAAATAATTAATAATTTCTATTATAAAATAATGTTCTGTAACATTCAATAACGCTTCGATGAAACGTTACGTATTTTGTGAACAAACCCTAAACGAGGAATGTAAAATTTCTTATTTAAAAAAGTTGAAATATTTTGCGGAATAACGTTTTGAAAAAAGAAAAAACTAATGAAAAGAGAGTCGTTTTAAATCCGATCTTGGGCGTGCAGAATTGCTAAATTATAGCGAGGCGAAATAAAACTCTGGTTTGCGTAGAACACGAGGCGTCCATCGAGCTTTGTCTGTGTAAACAGGTGGCGTGATTAATGCCCGGATAGTTTGTTTAAGCGCACGCCCGCTGTAGCGGAGTGTATGAACAGACGTTTTCCGTACGCCTTTCACCGCCACCAGGACACGGGTCCGTATAAATCTTTACAGATTTCGGGGGCTGACGCTGTTTTGTTTGTGCAAATGATGCCCAGTTTATTAGGTATACGTCTCGACTTGATTAAAGGTTGGGCCACCACCGCCACCGAGGTCGCTATCCATCCTTCTCATTCGCATCCGGGATCACACGCTCTCTCATCTTGAGCTTCCGGGATACGCGGGGATTATCAGAGGCTGAGAACGGAAGAATGAGAATTACCTGGCCATCTCGAGGCGTATAAGGTCTTGTTCCTACTTGGATAATTTAATTATAGTATAGCGTAGGATGTGAAATGATAAATCCATCATAAATTGCGGGGCCACGTCGTTTAATAATAACGGGGTTGCCACGGTACCTGGAAAACCTAGAATTCCTGTAAAAGTCAGGGAATTTGGATATGGGTATAAAAATCAGGGAAAAGTCAGGGAATTTTAAAAATTAGTCTAAAATCAGGGAATTTGGATATGGGTATAAAAATCAGGGAAAAGTCAGGGAATTTTAAAATTAGTCTAAAATCAGGGAATTTGGATATGGGTATAAAAGTCAGGGAATTTTAAAAATTATTCTAAAATCAGGGAATTTGGATATGGGTATAAAAATCAGGGAAAAGTCAGGGAATTTTAAAAATTAGTCTAAAATCAGGGAATTTGGATATGGGTATAAAAATCAGGGAAAAGTCAGGGAATTTTAAAAATTAGTCTAAAATCAGGGAATTTGGATATGGGTATAAAAATCAGGGAAAAGTCAGGGAATTTTAAAAATTAGTCTAAAATCAGTTAATTTGGATATGGGTATAAAAATCAGGGAATTTCAAAAATTAGTCTAAAAGTCAGGGAATTTTAAAAGTAAGTCTAAAACCTGGAAAAGTCAGGGAACTTGAACTGTGCCAACCCTGAATAATAATAATTTAAAATGACTGATAAATTCGAGGGGTTGGACATTTACCAAAATCCCGTACACTTTGTCTAAAATCGCAAAATCTTTTAACTCTCTCTATGTTAAATTAACATTGAAATCCCAAAATCACTTCAATAAGTAATGATAAAATCGCCAAAATCTCTACGAAATCCCGAAATCCCGTACAAAATAATGGCAAGTGTCCGACCCCTCGGATAAATTCCAATTTTGAAATAATTACTTTCTGAAACGTGACGAATCGTAAATGAATTTCGCGTTCTAATAATTCATAATTATTTTACCAAAGGTCTGTTAGTTAAGTTCCGTTAGCCAATTTGGCAAATTGATTTTCTCTCCCAATTTCGACCCGCAACTAGCTCTAGGTAATCCGAACAAGACCAACGTCGAAATCTGCTGAATTTTAAATTATCTTTTGCCGTGGTTTAAATTGTGTTTACATTCTGTTATTTTTACTTAAAATGTGTTTTCTTCTACCTTCTCTAGGAGAGAGAGATGGACTAGGATTCTATAAATTTTTAATGCTTATTTAAATTTTAGAATTTTAATTCCCTGTCTTTTTTATTTCGGGAGACGTACGTGCTTATGCATTTTTAATTTTTCCATTTTCTAGTGCTGCGGCGGGAGTTATATCATCCCTGTCCCTGGATCTCTCATCTCACTTTGTATTTCTCGGACGGACGTAGGACTGAAGCGCCAAATTAGGTTCGTTACTTTTCCATTTTTAGTCTGACGCATTGGATTATACTCTGTTTAAGAGACAAATTTTTCCATCTCGTTTTGCTCGACACCATTGACAAAGTTAAAGTGGCGCTGGGATATTCCAGGTGGTCTGTTCTAGGACTATAGCGCCCTCTAGCTAGAGGGGATGGAGGTTAACTTAAAAGTATAATCAGTGTTAACAAAAGGGTCCAGGAAAGTGGAAAATAGGGGCCAATAGTGGAAAATATGTTAAAATTTGGAAAAATAAAAGTGGAAAATATGAAAAGTAGTTAAAATGTGGAAAATTTCGGAAAAATAGTGGAATATATGGAAACAATAGTGGCCAATAGTGGCAAATATGTGAAAATAGTGGCTAATAGTGGAAAATATGTTAAAATATGGGAAACAAAAGTGGAGAATATCGAAAAGTCGAAAATATGGCGGGTAAAAATTTAAAAATTCAAGTTTTATATAATAATGCATAATATAGTACAACAAAAATAAGAAAAAGTATTATCTGGAATGCAAAGTCTTAAATCTGAATCTAGTGTCTGATTTATAAATTATAAATCTGAGACACTTGAAAATCGTAAAATTATCAATTAAATGTTTACGTTTTTTTTCAATAAAAATATATTGTCCACTATTTACCACATTGACCAGTAAATTTATTGTCCAGGCAGGAAAATTCCACTATTTTCCATAATAATTTCCACCTATATTTTTCTACTTCCGTAATTCTTTAATTCAATTACAGGGCCCCCAGAGGTCCTATAATTCCTATAATATCCTATATTTTCAAAAATGTCCTATAACCTCCTATATTTTTAGAAAAATTCCCCAAAAGTGCTATAAAATCCTATAATTTTGATATTTTGCCCATTTCAAATCCAGCCACTCGGTTAAATTGCTAGATTTAGCTATAGAATAAATTTCTATACCAAGTCATTCTAGTCAATACTTTTGTTATTGTTAACATGGTTAGCTACTAGTATATTTTGTGATAAAATGGTTAAATAGTTTCTATTTTTTAAATGAAAATCAAAGATGTTTTTCTCTAAATATAGATTTTGTTTTTAAATGCACAAAGTTAGTAAATTAAATATAAAATCCTATAATTTTGTAAAAATTGTCCTATAAAGTCCTATATTTTTAGAAAAATTATCCAATATTTCCTTTAAAAAAATTTAAGATTTGAGTGAGGGCCCTGCAATTTTATATTGATATATTACAGCGCTTTTCTCGCCAAATCATCATTAATCTAGATGGCGACTAAAGCGCAGAACTATAAATAGCAAATTGGCCAACTTGTTATACATATTTTTATGGTCCCGAATGCAAATTCGGAGTTTGACGCGTTACGTATTGTTTAAAACCCGAGTATAGCGTGTAAGCTGACATTTGCAATTAAGGGCCGTTTGAAGGAAACGTATACGTCGTTTAACCGTCGTAGATTTTACCGCCTCGTTACTTATTCGGAACTAGCGGGTATGGGTCGAATCGTGTTTTCGCCCATTTGTCGTTTTCTCGCGTCTTAACTCGCGGATATGACGTCGAAGTGACATTGATAGATAATACCAAGTGTAGACGACGTTAGTCTCTCGCTGGGCGGCTAACAAATGATGTTCCGAGAGGAAAGTTGTTACTCCAGATCGTATATTATAATCAAAATAATCTCGGCGCTCTTCCGTCAACGAAATGCCAATATTTAGTTGAAATATTGGTTCATAGAGGGCGCCAATCTCGCTTTGCCCCTTCTTTTTCTAGATTTAGTCGCGTTTTCTTCTCAGTAATAGCACGGCTTGGCACGGCTTATTTTCATAGGTTAGAATTCAAAAGCGAGATGTGTAGGACCGTTACGAACTGCCAGCCCGCGGCCCAGGGGAATTATGGCGTTTGACGCGCCATCTATCGATGAAATGTTGAAACTATTTTTTAGATATTTTTTGTATTTTTATGGAATATGGAGTCGTGACTCGTGAATTAGCGGATGTTTATTTTAGCTTCTGAAAATAATTGAAATAGTTATAATTAAATTATACTTAGATTTAAAATAATAATAATAATAATTAATACTTTTTTTCACAATCAAGCTGAAAAAATCTTATTTTTGTTTTAAGTGGTCAAAAACATTTTCAGTTGCCATGACAAATCGAATGGGTAGTGCAACGTCTCCTTTTGGGAAATTTCTTATCTCATATAGGTCTACATTACGGCCGACTTTGAACCAAATCGGCAATAAACATCTCGGGTACTCTCGTTGTTAGTTTTCACGACTTCTTTCGGTGGTTGTAATATAGTTTAGAATTTTTCTGACAAAGTGTACTTTAAACCACGCCGTGTCGTTACTAATTTCCTCGAAACGAAGGAAGAAAAAAGGACAGGGGGAAATGTCGCTTTCGTGCAGATTAGCGGCGTTGTTGTCACGGGACGTTGGACGGGCGGTCGCGTTTTGCTAAAACAGTCACGTCAAATCCAAACATTTTCCGTTCGACGTGGAAACCGATAATGCAATTATTGAGCCGTAAAGTGTTAAATGTTGATTCCCCGAAGCTGGACTGCGGCCGTGCTACGAGTCCGAGAACTGTCCAATTGCAGCCCCGAGCGACGGATCCCGTTCTCTTCTTAATAGGCTCGCGTCCTAATTCCAGTCTGACCATTACACCGAACGACCCTTTTTTCTCCATCGCCTCCAGTCACGTTTGAGGCAATTCCCGCACTCTCCGTTCCATATTAGCAAAAAGGTACCATCGGTAGCAAACCGGAATTTCGTTCAACGACTGTACTCACGCTGATTTGTTCAGTCGAACTACGTCTTTCCCCTTTATCTCGGTTAAGTATCGGAATTTTTCCCGTTTTAAACGCGCTTCGCTTCATTTATTGCGCCGTCGAAATCTGTCCCGTATTTGAATGATATCTTTTTGGAGCAAACAACCATTTAAATCTAACGCGTGTACCCACCGTTTGGGACTAGACACTCTCGGTAATAATAATTCGAAACCTAGCTGCCGCGAGATTAATGGTGTCGTCTTCGGTCTCCATTACCTCTTGCGATTCTGGTCCCTTGTCCGCCGCGGTAATGATTCTAGGTCATACCAGAAACGACCAGCTCTCCCCGAGTTTAATCACGTTAATTTGAACAAATGGATATTTGTGGATTTTGTAAATACGCGCCTGCCTCTAACTGTTTTTATTCAGATATACTCTATTAAAGTGGGGGGATCGGGGATTTCGAGGGTTTGATTGCTTTTCGAATTAGATATTCCCGTTTTGGAATATTTATTCGAAATCGCCGCTCTCGAAACTTTGCCCATTTTCGTGGAATTGCATAAGTTAATATTTGAAGAGACCATCTTCGTTTGATTCTTAAGCGGGACCGTCTTGATGGAGGAAATGCGAGCTCGAATACCCTCGCATTTGGAAGATACAGGGTGGAAGTCTCAGCCGTGGTCCAGCCTCGGTACTTCTCCTAGTACACCCGAGTGCTGCGGGTGGAACACTTCTACAGGCGCTGGTAGGTCAAAAATAGACGAATGGGAGAATTGGATGCCTCAGCCTTGGTCCAGCCTCGGTACTTTTCCTAGTCTATAAATAGACCAATGGGATAATTAGAAGCGCATCTTCCAAATGTTTTTTCGGGCGATTGGACAAAGATGCGCTTCTAATTATGCCATTGGTCTATTTATGGCCTACCAGCGCCTGTAGAAGTGTTCGACCCGCAGCACTCTGGTGTACTAGGAGAAGTACCGAGGCTGAACCACGGCTGAGGCTTTCATCCTGTATATAAACGATATATATATATATATATATATATATATATATATATATATATATATATATATATATATATATATATATATATGTACTTGTATGTACCATGGTTACCGAGCTGTCGAAGTTAATCGCCAATTTCCCTCGCTAAGTAGCGCCAATTGACCAAACTACGAAACTGGCTGCGTTTAACTTATAATTACGCTCGATATATCGCGCCTAATAAGCCAGTTTCAATAATCGAGGTCTACGTAATTTGGCCTGACGCAATGGCCACAAGTAGTCGAATTGTTTGAATGGTTCGTTGAATATCCCCCACTTCTACAATGCTTTTCCAACTCTCCCGCTAAAGAGAGCCAATGAATTCGTCGATAGGTTTGACTGCACTATCTCAAGAACAAGTTGGGCAGTCGTAGCGCATTTATGTAAAGGTCTTTGGTTTGAAAAATTTGGATCGAATTTCAGGTAGCTAATCCCCTTTCGTCACGTGATTCATCCCCAAAGCATTTGATTTAAATAATTATTTGAGCCTTTACTATTTGTGCATTTGATTATCTAATTACTATATTAACAGCAGGGTGACCAGACTTCCTATATTTCCTGTATTTTTATAGCCTTCCTATAAATTCCTATATTTTCCTATAAATTCCGGTATTTTTATAGCCTTCCTATAAATTCCTATATTTTCCTATAAATTCCTGTATTTTTATAGCCTTCCTATAAATTCCTGTATTTTTATAGCCTTCCTATAAATTCCTTTATTTTTCTATAATTCGCCTCTAAAATTCCTATTTTTCCTGTAAAATTTTCAAAGTCTTTCCCTTTCCACCCTGCAACAGGTATCCGTTTTTAATTAAACGTGTACTAACTGATATTACCTTTGTTCCTCCACCTCTCATTATATTTGACCACAATTTAGTGAGAAAAAGTAGCCCATTTGGCTATCAACTTTCTAGCGTGACAACACTGCGACGATATAAAAAGTCTTGAATCAAATTGCCAGATTATTTTGGCCAAAATCTTCTCGAGATTATGGCGTAAACGTGACCTTTAAGCGCGATTCGACGGTGGAAAACTCTGATAACTTTCCAAAAATACCGAGCGACAAATAAAAGAAAAGGCTTAATAAGTTTTTACGGGTATTAGCAAGCGTAAAAGGGGGGTTTTTACGGGTATTAGCAAGCGTATAGGGGGAAAATTTTAACCTGGCGGCGGGCGGGGAAATTAAAATGTAAGAGTGGGAAGAAGACGATTAGATTAAATCGAAAAGCACGTACTTTTCCAGCCCCGTTGCCTCCCCCCTCCCTCGAAAAGGAGAGCAACTCCATCTTTCGACACAGTTCGGCGAAAGTTAAGGAGGTCGAGACGGGCTGCGTCCCTAGAACGCCATATCTGGATCTTCTGGAAATGGTTCAGCGTATCCCAACTGGGTCTTGTACATCGTATATAAATCAGAAAAAATCCTTTGATTTTTGGGACGACGAGAAAGACTGGGTTTACGGATGGAGATTCGGAGTCGGAAATGATTGTCATCGATTTTGACGTTGTGGGTCAGCGACCAGAATGGATGTGGTTCTTTCTTAATGCGGCTGATTTTCTATAACCACTGTACAAAATGAGTCATCCTTAGAGAATTTAAACCTTGTTATGAATAGTGTAGCCATTATAATCCAGTTGTCCATAGGCTCGTGTCTGTGTGGCGTAGACTAACAAGGAGACGACCCGAGGTGATAATCACCGATTTTGTTCAAACTCGGGTATAATGTACACCTCCATGTAACTTGAAAAACCTGCACGGGAAAAGTTGCGACGGGCTTCGTTTTGCCATGGCAACCGAAAACGTTTTTGACAACATGATTTGGAATTATTTCCATTGAAAATAACAAATGCATTTAAACTTGATTAAATTTAATTTTTAAAATAAATTTAAATTTTTTTAACGTTTTTGAAATTTTCAATTTTTTTTCATTTTTTAAAAGGTTTCACAGGGGGGGACCCTTAAAATCCTTCAGATTCCCATTTTATTTTCAATGGAAAAATCCCAAATCATGTTGTCAAAAACGTTTTCGGTTGCCATGACAAAACGAAAGCCCGTCGCAACTTTTCCCTTGCAGGTTTTTTAAGGTACATGGAGGTGTACACTATACCCGAGTTTGAACAAAATCGGTGATTATCACCTCGGGTCGTCTCCTTGTAAGACCACTTTCAGGGTTGCCACACGTTAGGGAATTTAAAAAGGGGTCAAATAAGTCAGGGAAAGGTCAGGGAATATTAAGAATTTGTAAAAAAAGTCACGGACATTTTTTTAAGGTAATTGTACTGTAGATCTATGGAAAACTCTGCTATATTTATTTACATCCTCGAAAGGTTTTTTAACGTTGAAGTTACTTTTGTACTGAAATATAAGATGATTTAATTTATTAACTTCTGATAAATGTAAAAGCTAAAAACTGTCTAATTTTGAGGTTAAATGGTCAGGGAAAATAACTTAAATGATCAGGGAAAATAACTTAAATGGTCTGGGAAAATAACTTAAATGGTCTGGGAAAATAACTTAAATGGTCTGGGAAAATAACTTAAATGGTCTGGGACAATAACTTAAATGGTCTGGGACAATAACTTAAATGGTCAGGGACAATAACTTAAATGGTCAGGGAAAATAACTTAAAAATGGTCAGGGAAAATAACTTAAATGATCAGGGAAAATAACTTAAATGGTCAGGGACAATAACTTATATGGTCTGGGAAAATAACTTAAATGGTCTGGGAAAATAACTTAAATGGTCAGGGAAAATAACTTAAATGATCAGGGAAAATAACTTAAATGATCAGGGAAAATAACTTAAATGATCAGGGAAAATAACTTAAATGGTCAGGGAAAATAACTTAAATGGTCAGGGAAAATAACTTAAATGGTCAGGGAAAATAACTTAAATGGTCTGGGAAAATAACTTAAATGGTCTGGGGAAAATAACTTAAATGGTCAGGGACAATAACTTAAATGGTCAGGGAAAATAACTTAAATGGTCTGGGGAAAATAACTTAAATGGTCTGGGGAAAATAACTTAAATGGTCAGGGAAAATAACTTAAATGGTCAGGGAAAATAACTTAAATGGTCAGGGAAAATAACTTAAATGGTCAGGGACAATAACTTAAATGATCAGGGACAATAACTTAAATGGTCAGGGAAAATAACTTAAATGGTCAGGGAAAATAACTTAAATGGTCAGGGAAAATAACTTAAATGGTCTGGGGAAAATAACTTAAATGGTCAGGGAAAATAACTTAAATGGTCAGGGAAAATAACTTAAATGGTCAGGGAAAATAACTTAAATGGTCAGGGAAAATAACTTAAATGGTCAGGGAAAATAACTTAAATGGTCAGGGAAAATAACTTAAATGGTCAAGGAAAACAGGGAATAGTCAGGAAATTTGAATCTATTAATATTGTGGCAACCCTGACTTTGCTAGATTCAAGTTCCCTCAGTATTTTTGGATTCGCACACAGACTGTTCTGCTAGCTTAAAACAATACATTGGATTTTTACAATGGAAATTAGGAAGCGAGAACATTGTACGTATCGAGTGATCTAGCGAAGAAATTACTCATTGCAGAGAAAGTTTAAATGGACAAAAGGATTTCCGACATTTCAAATAATTAAGTTTACAATATATGTTATTTCCGGTTAATTTTAATTAGTTAATCATTAAATTAAAATAGATAAGACAAATTCTGGGATAGCCGGGAACGAGGGGGTAGTAGTGGCAGCCAGAGAAAGTTTGGGGCAACCATATTTTAATTCAAATGTCTGAAGAAATTAAAATAGTTGATATTTTACCCTTTGAAGTCTCTAAAACGTCCTAGTTTTTAAAGATGATTATTTCCAACACTGTTCGGCGATAGTTTTCTACTAATTCTATCGATTATCAACTTTATTTTCCATGTTATAACCTTTTTAAACAATTTTGACAATCGTTTTCTCATATTTTTCCTTTTTTTATCCCAATTTTCTGCCTTTATTTTCCTGTATTTCACTATAAATTTCCTATAATTCCTTTAAAGGATTTTAAAATATTCTGTGGTCACACTGAAGTTTGGGGCAAGGCAACATGGGGTTAGCAGCGATAGCCAGAAACAATGATCTGATAATTTCGCCTGTAAAACTTGGAAGGGTCAAGCTTTTCCCCTAGCATTCATACTGCGAAAACTATTATTTAAAGCAACTGTCGGCTCTATCATTGCCACCTGTATTATGAAAAGGCTCCTGTTATTAGAGATGGCCATGAATCTATCCGAATCTTCGAATAAAATTACTTTCGTGGAGAGCGTGGAGCCATCTTTTAATGGGAACGGAAGCTAAAATTCAAAATAGCGAAACAATAACGTCGTCAGAGAGCCATTATAGAGTATTATATTTAGACCACTTTTACTCTACTCAGTGAACTTTAACCTAAATTATATATCCCATATAAAATATATTGTAATTGACAAATTTACAAACGAGCCAATCAACGCGAAGCATACTTTTATGTCCCGCCTTTTGAGTCAAAATGTAGCTTCAGCATCTTGTTTTGATTTCGACGCTAGCGACATCTGTTGAAAAAAGCGCTACTTCACCTAGAGCCGACACTGGCTTTAAAGAATCAGCCAATGATGCCGTAATTGTATTTAATTTTTCAAGTAACAAAACTGTTCAATGCTTCTGAACGTAAAAAAAAGTAGAAAATTATTTTTTATAAATAATGTATGATATCGATTGAAATTTTCAGTTGATGAGTGGTAAAAACGCTGCGAAGTTTATGTTGGAATTTTCGGGGAAAATGGAAGCGAGTTCTTTGCTTTCTTGTAATTTTTGGTAACTCTCCTGCAAAACGCTCGTCATCAGCTGATATTGGATGTAATTCATGGAATTCGCAATATTGACGCGTTCGTACGGATCTGGATTGTAAAATTGTATTAGTGATACCAGAAGCGAATGACTATCGGTGTTACCTAAGTGTCACTTTTTTAGAATAAAATCCATGTCAGTGGCAAAAAGTGGCAAATATGGCAAATAGTGACTAATAATCAGTAAATGCATTTAAATGATGTAAATAATATCTTTCAGATATGTAGCATCACTTAAATGTAAGATTATGTTTCAGTTTTTCACAAAAGAACCATTAAAAAAAACCTTAAAGATATATAGCAGACGAATTCAAACTCAGGAATAATCATTGAAAAATAGCCAAAAGAAATAACTAGATTGGGCTATAATTGAGTGTCTAGCCCAAAACTAATCCAGTATATTTGTCTAAAATAGCACTATGTTTTTTATTTTCATTAAAATTTATTATTTGCCACTATTTGGCATATTAGCCAGTAAAAGTATTATTCGCCATGTCGGTATTTACCACTTTTTACCACATTATTTGACACTTGTCATTTACCACTTCGTAACTTGACTATTGTTTGTATCGATTTTAGAGTCTTGTTTAAAATCGTCTAAATATAATATAAGTCCATTCTTGATAATATTTACTGCTATTAATTAAATTAATTAATAGATACCTTCGATAAACAAATAGCAACGGTCCTCTTCGTTTCTAAGAATAAGAATTTTATCTCCAGTCAGAACGGATATGACGTACTTCCCAAAACTAAATAATAAAAAATACAATATCAAAAACAGGTAAAAACCGGGAAAAAGTAGAAAAAACCATTTTCAGGCTAAATGAATCATTGAAATATCAATGAAGTTACTAATTTGGTCATTGCAAATAGGAGACATGAAAAAAGGCCAGAAGAAGAGTGAATAGAATAGAAGAATATACAGCTTTTATTATTTATTAGGTAAAAACCGCGGTTTTTTTCACCCTTGGCGGAATCGTGCCAACCCTGTCTTGAGGACATCGAACGTACTCGAATTTAGCATAATATTCCAGGAACCCACTCAACAACTGTCCCAAGTTATCCTTATTTAAAATCGACGGTAACTCGTCTAATTCTTCTCTGAATTCCTGCAATTTATTTCGTTAATGTTGGTAATATACGTTTTACCATAAGCCTATCATAAGGTCCACATAAGTGAAGGTCTACCATAGGGGCCCATGTTAACGGCGTTGTCCCGTAGATTAGAAAATTAACGCACGACGATAGGGCAGTAGCGACATCTTCTTCTTCAAAATTTCTACATCTAAAATATTCTCTTACTTGGTAGAGCAGCCACGCTCGGGTTGATAAATACCACACAAAACGCGTCGAAATCTCAAATAAATACCTTCAGAAACAAGTTATCTTATTTCTAAAAGCCAGTTTTAGGTTCTGATGAATCATTTTGCTACGATAAATGTTAATTATATGTTTGAAAGTGATTAAATTGTGATTAAGCCTTGGCTACGGTGCTAAGGGCTCGCGGCGGAGATTTATCCCGCCTGGTTCTCAGTTTAAAAACGTTCACGCACTCCTTCTGCGCATTCATCATGCAACGCGCGAAATTCATTTGGGGAAATGCCTAGTTGAGGATGTGGCCACTAGGAGGTGCAGATTTTGAATACCTACCTCTTAGTAACGAGTATGTGATCGTCAAAAATTTGGCCTAGACCTTTGCTTATGGGGACCCTATGATAGGCTTATGGTTTTACGTTAATGTTTACTTGGGGGTCTTTCTGCAGTCGGGGCAGCACTGGAGGGGAGCAGCCGCATTGCAAGTAGTGGATGACCATCAGTACCAACGAGTAGCTGGGAAACGGGTTGTTTTGCGGGTTCATTAGGCCGTGTAGTTTCGACCAAGCCTTGATTGTTATGACCAAAGCGCCGAATTTCCAGTTAGCTATTATTTGGGTATTTTATAAAACATAGTTTTAACAAGAATTTATTTATAGTTAAGGAGAATGACTGTTTAGATGGCCCATGGGTATCGTGGTCGAGAATGTCTGAAATTAAGTACTTAAATGCAGTGGCGTAGCTGAGAACTCAGAGCCCCCCCCCCCCGCTAAAATCTCTATGAGGCCCCCCTTTTCAATTTGTTTTTGGTTAGTAGGGCCCCCCGTAGCTTGAGGCCCCCCGCACCGTGGGCCCTGCGGACCATCAGCTACGCCACTGCTTAAATGGCGTCGAAATGAGTCAATTTTAGGAGAAAAGGACACCGACCTGATTTCAGAGTGACCAGAGTTCCTATAATTTCACCTATTTTCCTATAATTTCACCTATTTTCCTATAATTTCACGCTCTTTTGAAAATGAAAGAACTTTTTCGCACGTGTCATAGAGCATCTAGCCTATATTTAGTTTCCTATATATTCCTGTATTTGACCCATTTAGTTTCCTATATATTCTTGTAATTCACCTATTTAGTTTCCTATATATTCCTGTATTTGACCCATTTAGTTTCCTATATATTCCTATATTTGACCCATTTAGTTTCCTATATATTCTTGTAATTCGCCTATTTAGTTTCCTATATATTCCTGTATTTGACCCATTTAGTTTCCTATATATTCCTATATTTGACCCATTTAGTTTCCTATATATTCTTGTAATTCGCCTATTTAGTTTCCTATATATTCCTGTATTTGACCCATTTAGTTTCCTATATATTCCTATATTTGACCCATTTAGTTTCCTATATATTCCTATATTTGACCCATTTAGTTTCCTATATATTCTTGTAATTCGCCTATTTAGTTTCCTATATATTCCTATATTTGACCCATTTAGTTTCCTATATATTCCTGTATTTGACCCATTTAGTTTCCTATATATTCTTGTAATTCGCCTATTTAGTTTCCTATATATTCCTGTATTTGATCCATTTAGTTTCCTATATATTCCTATATTTGACCCATTTAGTTTCCTATATATTCTTGTAATTCGCCTATTTAGTTTCCTATATATTCCGGTAATTATCCTATTTAGTTTCCTATATATTCCTATATTTGACCCATTTACTTTCCTATATATTCTTGTAATTCGCCTATTTAGTTTCCTATATATTCCTATATTTGACCCATTTAGTTTCCTATATATTCCTGTAATTCTCCTATTTAGTTTCCTATATATTCCTGTATTTGACCCATTTAGTTTCCTATATATTCTTGTAATTCGCCTATTTAGTTTCCTATATATTCCTGTATTTGACCCATTTAGTTTCCTATATATTCCTATATTTGACCCATTTAGTTTCCTATATATTCCTGTAATTATCCTATTTAGTTTCCTATATATTCCTGTATTTGACCCATTTAGTTTCCTATATATTCCTGTAATTCGCCTATTTAGTTTCCTATATATTCCTGTATTTGACCCATTTAGTTTCCTATATATTCCTGTAATTCGCCTATTTAGTTTCCTATATATTCCTGTATTTGACCCATTTAGTTTCCTATATATTCTTGTAATTCGCCTATTTAGTTTCCTTATATTCCTGTATATTCTTATAATTCGCCTATTTAGTTTCCTATAATTCGACATTAAAATTAAAATGGAGGAGATGGAGTAATACATGAAACAAATTTTCAACCAACATGCGTTGTATGTTGTGGGAAAAATTACTACGAAGGTACTTTTAGTACTACACGTAAAAGTGCGACGATAAAAGCGTTAATAGACAAGTTAAAGGGGTTCCAAAGTTTGGTGGCAAAATGTGTGTAAAGTCAGTAAAGTGCGAAATTTACGGTTGACTCTGCCGGCCTCTGCCAAGGCCGAGTGAGGGGTGGGGGGGAATGAAAAGCATGCTCAATTTTCTTTTTTTGCCACCTAACTTTGGTGCCCCTTTAAGTTACACCTGGCAAACGTGTAGCGGAAACTTGTAGGAGCTTAAGATTGTACGCAACAGCTACAAGTTCCCTCTACCCTTTTCAAGGCGGCTGTGATACCTCTGGAATATAACTGTTGCAAATTGGTGTTTCTTATGGCGGTAAGGTTGTTGCAACTAAGTTGAACTTTTATTCCCCTAAACAAACACGAAAATTAGGGAAATAAAATTATTTTCCAAATCGTTTAGGTTTTACGTTAAAAAGTCTTTGACCCTTAGTATGGGAATGTGGCCATCAATAATTTTAGCTTCGGTAAGGTTAGCTGTAAATAGAATTAGTGAATTTTTCGCAATTTAACAAAGTTTAGCTTAAACTTTTACTGAGAGTAATTTTTAGAATAACCTCACGTGAGCACGTGCAAGGAAGCACTATATTTTTGGGGTATGATGTAGGGATGCACCGATATATCGGCTTATTTTTCTAATATCGGTATCGGCCAATATATTTTCAGAAAAACAAAAATAAGAAAATTATCGATTAACTAATAATAATATTTTATTTGATTGGCCGCGCCACATGCGCCAGACTTCAGAAGCTAGATCATACCTTTTTTAGACAGGGGGTTACGAGTGTAAACAAATAAAAAACAACGATATTCGATTTGTGATAGAAAATATGTATCAATGAAAATGAAAAGAAACATATTCGGATATGCTTTTGCAAACCTTTCTTCATGAAAAATTAGAATAAAATGGTATGACCGTGTACTGAACCGTCTTTTTCAAAGATTTTATCATATACACTACTGTTATGATAAATAACTTTGTTAATATCTGCCACGAATAGCCGATATATCGGTGCATCCCTAGTATGATGTCAATTCCACCTAGCGGTATTCATTTCGACTAACTGACCACTTATGGAAAGTAATTATAAACTTATGGGGATACTCAACGACACAATGGCAGAAAGGTGAAAATGCGTTGCAGTTGACTTAGAGATAAATCCTTGTCCGCGTTGAAAGGCTGCACCAATAGACACAAATCCAAATCACTTTGGTTGATTCCCAAACCGGTTTGCGAAGAACCAACCACGAATAAAGCAATATCTGGAAAGAAATTGAAACTTAATTCTACCGGAAACGCGAGAATGTTTAATAATGTCCTTGCCAGAATACAAAGTCCTTTGCAGAAATGAATAAATGGTGTTCCTTAACTCCGTCTTCTTGGTGAATGTCGTTTGGCATTGACCCGCGCTTTTGTAATACCCTAGCATTTCGTTTGACACCTTGAACACAGAAATTTGTCATATTTTCGTATTCAGCCTGGAAGCTAGGGGAATACTTTTGGACTGTCCCTGAGCAGATTGTAGCCCATTCTGACTTAATAGAGAGTTTAAGCAGAGCCACGGCCAACTTTGACACTCAAATAAAATCTCGGCGTTGAGCACCCCTAGCGGAAAATTATTTTTAGAATAGTTTGCATTGAAGCCAATATAGCTCTGAACACCAATAGTTTATAGCGTGAAAATCCTTGTTCATGGAATTTCGTCGAATGGGTTGGCCGCTATTGCGCGAGTGTCAAAGTTGGCCGTGGCAGAGCACTCAAGAAGTTTGAACAACGACGTCAGGAGTCACGTGAACATTTAACAACTTAAAGACGACGCCATATTTCTGTAGAGCTTACGTGACACATAGTACAGGGTTCATACAAACATGGAAATCAGTGAAAACCTGGAAATATCAGGGAAATTTATTTAAAGCAAAAAGGCAGGGAAATAACGGAAAATAATTAAGACAATTTGTTTTAGTATTTTTGAAATTATTACTTAGTATTGAATTCATACGTTCAATCTTGACTATATTATATTAGAAAGTGTAACAGTAATGCTTTTAACATTTTGGAGACCCCTATTGTTTTAAAAATTATATCTGGAAAATATTCAAAACTACTCGGGAAAACCGGGAAATATCAGGGAAAATGCTTTTTGAAATATTGTATGAACCCTGTAGTAATACATTTATAGTTTTTCAATTAAAGTACTGATAAATAATAAGTTGTTGATTTGGAAAGTTATAATTATCTAGTAGCATACTAAGTCTTGTTAAAAAGAATAAATTCTTATTTGAATAGATAAACCCCTAGGCCTTGTGCAATTAAGACGAATTTGACGAAATCAGTAAGAGTATACAAAGAGAGTACACCCGGGCACACGAATAAATAAATATTTGTATTTCGACAACACTCATACAAGTACATAACGCCTGTTTTAGTATTGTTCAAACGACGTTTTAAATTCTTCGTTTACCCTGGGCGATAAATTTGATAAACTGAGAGCGCTTAACCGATTTTAAAGAATTTTTATCCTCGAATAGGGTTGCCACGGTATTTGGAAAACTGGAATTCCTGGAAAAGTCAGGGAATCTGAATATGGGTATTAAAATCAGGGAATCTGAATATGGGTATTAAAATCAGGGAATTTTAAAAATTAGTCTAAAAATCAGGGAAAAGTCAGAGGATTTGAATATGGGTATAAAAATCGGGGAATTTTAGAAATTAGTCTAAAAATCAGGGAAAAGTCAGAGGATTTGAATATGGGTATAAAAATCAGGGAATTTTAAAAATTAGTCTAAAAATCAGGGAATTTGAATATGGGTATAAAAATCAGGGAATTAATTAGTCTAAAAATCCGGGAAAGGTCAGGGAATTTGAATATGGGTATAAAAATCAGGGAATTAATTAGTCTAAAAATCAGGGAAAGGTCAGGTAATTTGAATATGGGTATAAAAATCAGGGAATTTTAAAAATTGGTCTAAAAATCAGGGAAAAGTCAGGGAATTTGAATATGAGTATAAAAATCAGGGAATTTTAAAAATTAGTCTAAAATCAGGGAAAGGTCAGGGAATTTGAATATGGGTATAAAAATTAGTCTAAAAATCAGGGAAATGTCAGGGAATTAATTTCGGTGGCAAATAGGGAACTTTTACTAAAATATTGGATAAAAAATACAAAATTTTTAGACAAAATAAGTCTGGGAAAATCTCCGGAGACAGTAAGGAAAACCTGGAAAAGTCAGGGAATTTGAATGTGAAAAAACTGTGGCAACCCTGTCGAACGTCGAGGTACTACCGACAGCATTGTTGTTAAAACTTCTAAAGCGCTATGCTTAACCTCTCTACTATTTTGTAGCTGCGAACCGTTTACAGTGAACCTACTGTCTCACCTTGTACCAGACGGCTCTGGTCCATATTTCCATTTGCTTCACATCCGTCTGAGGTGGTTTGTACAACGGCTGCCTCCCGGTTTTATTAACTTTTGCCGGAGGTGGTTGCTGGGTATCACGGTCCTGGTTCGATTCCTCGTCATCGGTATTATATTTACGCCTGAAATTGTTAGACAATAACACCCACGATGTATCCCAGTTTTTACTATTTAGATCAGGGGTGCCCAAATGGTAAATATCGACCTTGAAAATGGCAATGTCGACCTTGAAATAGGGTTGGCAAGAACCAGCCAGACAAGATAAAACCGGTTTTAACCACCGAAAAATCCATGGTTAAAACTTAACTATTGAGAAATGAATTAGAAATATTGAAAAAACTAAAACTTAACCTTAACTTTTTGTCGTAAGTAATGATAGCTAGATATAACCAATTGGGGGATCCTAAAATTCATTTTGTGCGTGAAAATACGCCGCCATGTTAGGGTATAAAAGCGGGTAAATAAGTCTGCTAAACCTCATAATGTAAAGGTACTGTCACCCGCAAAAACGTTATTTTTAAATCGGGCAATTTGAGCATTGTCGAAGTAATGAGGGCTAGATATAGCAATTTGAGTATTTTTTAATTTATGAATTAAACCACCGGTTACAACAGGTTTTAACTATACTGGATTTTAAATTTAATAAAAGCCGGTTTTTTTTGCCACCCCTGCCTTATCTCGGAATATACTAAAATCTTATAATGAAAAATAACTTCTATAAACATAGGGAAATCGACCTTGAGAATGTTAAAAAAATCTATTGGCTCGTAAAGTTGGACACCCGTGATTTTGATTGTTTACTTCAAAGTTTCGGCGTCTTTATTATCGTAATATTCGCAATTTTGTTCGACGTTAGACGTTGAACCTCGGCCGCTTCTACTAAAACAACCACGTCAAAATTCGAGCATTTAGGAACAACAAAATTTATTTCATTTATTACCTTGATTCTCGTAAGCACGATATATTTTCCATTTTCAGTCTAAATAATACGTTTACGGTTCTACATTAAACTGACCTCTGACTGTTTGACCTCCGAATAGTCAGGGGCGGGGGTAACACGGTTGCCAGACCTCCAAAGCCGGGTATATGCGAGGGTACATGGTTGCCTGAACAAAAATATAATTTTATTTTTATTTTTCCATAGCATTAGTTTATTAATTAAACTTGGACGTTAAGCCCCCCTAATTCCCTTTTCAGACGATGCTCACAAAACGGGGTTAAGTTTGAACTATCTCAAAATATGTATGGAAAATAAATTTTATTAAATCTTTTTTCTTAGCGTCGTCTGAAAAGGGTATTAACGATGAAAGTTTTTTAGCCTAACCCCTCTAGTGATAGAGGCATTGAGGCTAGCTCCCAAAGGGACTCCGCGAAAAGTCGATTACTCATTAACGACTCTCGATAAAAATGTAATTGATACGTCGTTCGATTTGTATTTGATCCCTCTCACTAACCATGCCAAAGCATCGACGTTGTTATTAATCAAACGTAGATTTTGACATATTTTAGGTTTTTTTTAAGTTAATTTTCTTCACAACAGGAAAAATTTAAATACTGTGTTAATTATCATTTTGTATTTTTTACAAAAAGTCGTAATTTGCCGTTACCCTGGTAACCCTTAAATTTATACGACTCGATTCGCGAAATATATTAGACAGTGTTAGACTGTCAGCAACCCATTTCTACGCCAGATCCTAGAAATTTATCTGACGTTGGGAACGTCGGGAACACAGGAATCCGGCATTTGAAAAAGCAGACGACGAGTGAAATAACAATAAAGGTAATTTATTTTAACTAGTTAGGTCGTACAGCAAACTAAATGTTGTGTGTCACTTTTCTAAATGAAGTTTTATTGGCTGCATGTGGCATCGTGGTCTTCACACCATTTTCTTCAAAGCTAGAAAGAGGTTGTTGGTGCATGTGGCATCGTGGTCTTCACACCATTTTCTTCAAAGCTAGAAAGATGTTGTTGGTGCATATGGCATTGTGGCCTTCACACCATTTTATTCAAAGTTAGAAAAAAGGTGTTGGTGCATGGGGCATCGTGGCCTTCACACCATTTTATTCAAAGTTAGAAGAAGGTTGTTGGTGCATATGGCATTGTGGCCTTCACACCATTTTATTCGAAGTTAGAAGAAGGTTGTTGGTGCATGTGGCATCGTGGCCTTCACACCATTTTATTCAAAGTTAGAAAAAAGGTGTTGGTGCATGTGGCATCGTGGCCTTCACACCATTTTATTCAAAGTTAGAAAAAAGGTGTTGGTGCATGTGGCATCGTGGACTTCACACCATTTTATTCAAAGTTAGAAAAAAGGTGTTGGTGCATGTGGCATCGTGGCCTTCACACCATTTTATTCAAAGTTAGAAAAAAGGTGTTGGTGCATGTGGCATCGTGGCCTTCACACCATTTTATTCGAAGTTAGAAGAAGGTGTTGGTGCATATGACATCGTGGCCTTCACACCATTTTCTGCAAAGTTAGAAGAAGGTTGTTGGTGCATATGGCATTGTGGCCTTCACACCATTTTATTCAAAGTTAGAAGTTGGTTTTTGGTGCATGGGGCATCGTGGCCTTCACACCATTTTATTCAAAGTTAGAAAAAAGGTGTTGGTGCATGTGGCATCGTGGCCTTCACACCATTTTATTCAAAGTTAGAAGTTGGTTTTTGGTGCATGGGGCATCGTGGCCTTCACACCATTTTATTCAAAGTTAGAAGAAGGTTGTTGGTGCATATGGCATTGTGGCCTTCACACCATTTTATTCAAAGTTAGAAGAAGGTTGTTGGTGCATGTGGCATCGTGGCCTTCACACCATTTTATTCAAAGTGAGAAGAAGGTTGTTGGTGCATATGACATCGTGGCCTTCACACCATTTTATTCAAAGTTAGAAGAAGGTTTTTGGTGCATGGGGCATCGTGGCCTTCACACCATTTTATTCAAAGTTAGAAGAAGGTTTTTGGTGCATGGGGCATCGTGGCCTTCACACCATTTTATTCAAAGTGAGAAGAAGGTTGTTGGTGCATATGACATCGTGGCCTTCACACCATTTTATTCAAAGTTAGAAAAAAGGTGTTGGTGCATATGACATCGTGGCCTTCACACCATTTTATTCAAAGTTAGAAGAAGGTTGTTGGTGCATATGGCATTGTGGTCTTCACAAAATTTTATTCGAAGTTAGAAGAAGGTGTTGGTGCATATGACATCGTGGCCTTCACACCATTTTCTGCAAAGTTAGAAGAAGGTTGTTGGTGCATATGGCATTGTGGCCTTCACACCATTTTATTCAAAGTTAGAAAAAAGGTGTTGGTGCATGTGGCATCGTGGCCTTCACACCATTTTATTCAAAGTTAGAAGAAGGTTGTTGGTGCATGTGGCATCGTGGCCTTCACACCATTTTATTCAAAGTGAGAAGAAGGTTGTTGGTGCATATGACATCGTGGCCTTCACACCATTTTATTCAAAGTTAGAAGGTTTTTGGTGCATGGGGCATCGTGGCCTTCACACCATTTTATTCAAAGTGAGAAGAAGGTTGTTGGTGCATATGACATCGTGGCCTTCACACCATTTTATTCAAAGTTAGAAGGTTTTTGGTGCATGGGGCATCGTGGCCTTCACACCATTTTATTCAAAGTGAGAAGAAGGTTGTTGGTGCATATGACATCGTGGCCTTCACACCATTTTATTCAAAGTTAGAAAAAAGGTGTTGGTGCATGTGGCATCGTGGCCTTCACACTATTTTATTCAAAGTTAGAAAGAGGTTGTTGGTGAATGTGGCATCGTGGCCTTCACTTCATTTTATTCAAAGTTAGAAAGATGTGGTTGTTGGTGCATGTGGCATCGTGGCCTTCATTTCATTTTATTGATAGTTAGAAAGAGGTTTTTTTTGCTTGTAGCAACGTGCCCTTATCAGTATTCTATTTGAAAAATAGATGGCGTATTAGGGGAAAATTCTACCATGATGCCTAAAATTCTGTCCACGTGACCCTTGTCTTAAATTTCTACGACTCGAAAAGTGCTGCCAACTATGATTACGACCCAAAATTATTCGCGAAATATATTATCGACATTAAAAAAGAAGACTTAGGGACCATATTTTAGCCCACCAGGTCCCCCTCCTTATCGGATATGCAAATCATCCTTTAGCGACAACAAAATTTTCATCAGTTCAGCTCCTCTCTTTTTTATTTTTTAGCTCTTCATTTTTATCCCATTTTTTGTAATTATTATATTATTATTTTTTTTTATGAGAAGCCAAGTGAGAATTTATTTCCCTTTTATTATTTTTTTAGGCGACGTGCGGCGAATCATGGGGAAATATTATAGCTTATTAACGGAGATGCCGCGCCATCTATAGCTAGGCACTTTTACTAGATTAAAAGTAAATATTGCTTATCCGCGAACCGGGGGAAGGGTGAGGGGGCAGTCCCAGTGGTATGTCCCTCCTTTAGTTGGTGTATTTTTAATACGACGTTTTTAATGACTAGAAAAAACAGCCAACAAACCCCCGTTATGTTCTAAAAAAGGAAAATGGATTGCAGGCGTTATAACGATGCGGTAAATCATGTTTCTTGACGAGGGGAAAATTCATTTCACTCCGTGTTTGTTTAGTGTGTGTTTAAAGTGTACAGGTATTTGTTACAGTGTAAAGAATAATTAGATGATGGCTAAGATAAATGTTGGAACTATACTATGATATAAGCCTAATTGAAAATGTAGCTCAGGGAAGCTGGAATATGGGGTTAAGGATCGCCATTTAAAGTTTTTTCGGTACAAAATTATATTTATCTATATTGCTATGCAATTATATTTATTTATATTGCTAGCATAATATTTTATTTATTTATATTGCTAGCATAATATTTTATTTATTTATATTGCTAGCATAATATTTTATTTATTTATATTGCTAGCATAATATTTTATTTATTTATATTGCTAGTATAATTATATTTATTTATATTGCTAGTATAATTATATTTATATTGCTAGTATAATTATATTTATATTGCTAGTATAATTATATTTATATTGCTAGTATAATTATATTTATATTGCTAGCATAATATTTTATTTATTTATATTGCTAGTATAATTATATTTATTTATATTGCTAGTATAATTATATTTATTTATATTACTAGTATAATTATATTACTATATATAGTAATATAATTATATAAGCAATATAGATAAATATAATTATATAAGCACATATAGATAAATATAATTATATAAGCAATATAGATAAATATAATTATATAAGCAATATAGATAAATATAATTATATAAGCAATATAGATAAATATAATTATAGAGCAATATAGATAAATATAATTATAGAGCAATATAGATAAATATAATTATAGAGCAATATAGAGAAATAAAATTATATAAGCAATATAAAGAAATATAATTATATAAGCAATATAGAGAAATATAATTATATAAGCAATATAGAGAAATATAATTATATAAGCAATATAGAGAAATATAATTATATAAGCAATATAAAGAAATATAATTATATAAGCAATATAAAGAAATATAATTATATAAGCAATATAGATAAATATAATTATAGAGCAATATAGATAAATATAATTATAGAGCAATATAGATAAATATAATTATATGAGCAATATAGATAAATATAATTATATAAGCAATATAGAGAAATATAATTATATGAGCAATATAGAGAAATATAATTATATAAGCAATATAGAGAAATATAATTATATGAGCAATATAGAGAAATATAATTATATGAGCAATATAGAGAAATATAATTATATAAGCAATATAGAGAAATATAATTATATAAGCAATATAGAGAAATATAATTATATAATCAATATAGAGAAATATAACTTTCTCTATTGCTATATATTTATATTTCTATATTGCTGTATAATTATTTTTTCTATGTTGTTATATAATAATTCTATTTCTCTATGGTACTTAATTATTGAAATACTTACTCTAATATTAAGAAATCAACGTTTTGTTAAGATACATATTTCCAAAAGAATATAATATAATGTATCCATCAAAACCACAAATGTGAACAATGTTACAATAGGCCAAACCGCAAGAAGCACGCAGCGCATCGCGGCTAAAAATTTACGCTATTTACTACTCCAGAAAAACCTATTTCAAATTGAAAAATCCGCCTGAGCAAGCGAATAGCATCAGCTGCGGTAAAGGGGGATCAGTGATGGGCAATTTTGTTAAACAGCCGCTCGCGTTTTGCACCTCTCTTTAACTCCTCTTTGCGCTCTTTTTTGAGCAGCAATAGTTTCACTATAGTTTGGGCGTTGAAATTTTCGCTCCTCTTTTCGTTTTATTTTGATTGTAAAAATTTTCGATCCTCTTTTCGCTCTATTTTGAGTGCCAAATTTTCGATCTTTTTTGTCGCCCTATTTTGAGCGTCGAAATTTTTTATCCTCTTTTCGCTCTATTTTGAGTGTCAAAATTTTCGATCTTTTTTGTCGCCGTATTTTGAGCGTCGAAATTTTTTATCGTCTTTTCGCTCTATTTTGAGTGTCAAATTTTTTTATCTTTTTTGTCGCCCTATTTTGAGCGTCGAAATTTTTTATCCTCTTTTCGCTCTATTTTGAGTGTCAAAATTTTCGATCTTTTTTGTCGCCGTATTTTGAGCGTCGAAATTTTTTATCGTCTTTTCGCTCTATTTTGAGTGTCAAATTTTTTTATCTTTTTTGTCGCCCTATTTTGAGCGTCGAAATTTTTTATCCTCTTTTCGCTCTATTTTGAGTGTCAAAATTTTCGATCTTTTTTGTCGCCGTATTTTGAGCGTCGAAATTTTTTATTGTCTTTTCGCTCTATTTTGAGTGTCAAATTTTTTTATCTTTTTTGTCGCCCTATTTTGAGCGTCGAAAATTTTTATCCTCTTTTCGCTCTATTTTGAGTGTCAAAATTTTCGATCTTTTTTGTCGCCCTATTTTGAGCGTTGAAATTTTCAATCCTCTTTTCGCTCTATTTTGAGCGTCAAAAATTGTGCTCTTCTCATTTTCGTTTTTCCCTCTTTTATAATCAAATTTCACCACTCAATTTCGCTCAAAATGAGATTAGCGCTCTTATGACCTAGGGCAGGAATCCATACCTCTACTTGGAATGCTAATCCCGCCGTATCGCGTATGGCAAGATCGCTCTGACGGCTTTGACCCCGCCTACGAGAGAATAAATCCCCTTTGCGCGCGCTCCCCTCTCACGTTGTTGTTTGTTAAGTTAACATAGTGACGTCAAAAAAACCGTCAGCAACATCGAGACGAAAATCTGCGGTGATAGGCATTCCAAGTAGAGGTATGGATTCCTGTGAGGGAGATAGAAAACTCTTGAAGATCCTATTGTATATTTCTCATATTTATCACGTTAAAAGAGTATATTTCGACCAGGGTTGGCAAAAACCCGCCATAAACAGGTTTTTGCCGGGGCATGTGGGAAAAAATGGAAAAAACTCTTTTCATGCTAAATTAATCATTGATATATCTATTAAGTGACTAATTTGGTCATTGCAAATAGAAGAGATGAAAAAAAGAGTGAATAGAATAGACGAATATACTGCTTTTTATTTTTTATTGAATTTTGCCACAATAGGTGGAAAAACCGCGGAAAAATCTAGTTTTTTCCACCCTTGGCAAAATTGTGCGAACCCTGATTTATAGACAGGATATTATTGAAAATGAAATAGCAGCTTGTCAAAACAAGAGAACTCGGATGATAATCTACATTTCCATAATGGTCCATTAAAATACCACAGTCGCTCATTTAGGAGGCCTAAACTAAACGTAGCTGACCCAATCGTTTCCATCTATCATGCACAGCGGACATCAACGAGCAACGTGACTTTCATCGCGTGATACGCGTATTGAAGGCCTGGGCATTCACGATCTCCTTCGAGTTCGTGCCGCTGGTAATTGTATCCTTGGCAAAGAAATCAAGCTGTTCCGGGACACGCCAACTAAACTAGGATCCCTCGTGTCGGCAATTACCGCGGAATGAAAGTAGTTACCGGCCAGCCGTCTCTTATTAATTAAAGCGCCTACGACGTTTTCTAATCAACACATCGCGGGCTACTGCAATTACTAAATTCTTTCTTTCCCACACTTTTATACAGGCGCTTTTAAATGCGAAAAGCTATTATACACTTTCATCGGGATTGCCACAAAACCTGGGAAAAGTCAGGGAGTTTTGAAATATGTCTAAAAATTAGAGAAAAGTCGGGGAGTTTGAAAATATGTCTAAAAATTAGAGAAAAGTCGGGGAGTTTGAAAATATGTCTAAAAATTAGAGAAAAGTCGGGGAGTTTGAAAATATGTCTAAAAATTAGAGAAAAGTCGGGGAGTTTGAAAATATGTCTAAAAATTAGAGAAAAGTCAGGAATTTGATGGTATGTTTAAAAAACTGGGAATTTGAAAGTATGTTTAAAAACCAGGGAATTTGAAAATGTCTAAAAATTAGAGAAAAGTCGGGGAGTTTGAAAATGTCTAAAAATTAGATAAAAGTCGGGAAGTTTGAAAATATGTCTAAAAACCAGGTAATTTGAAAATATGTCTAAAAATTAGAGAAAGGTCGGGGAGTTTGAAAATATGTCTAAAACCAGGGAGTTTGAAAATATGTCTAAAAACCAGGGAGTTTGAGAATATGTCTAAAAATTAGAGAAAGGTCGGGGAGTTTGAAAATATGTCTAAAATTAGAGAAAAGTCGGGGAGTTTGAAAATATGTCTAAAAATTAGAGAAAAGTCAGGGAATTTGATGGTATGTTTAAAAAACTGGGAATTTGAAAGTATGTTTAAAAACCAGGGAATTTGAATATATGTCTAAAAATTAGAGAAAAGTCAGGGAATTTGAAAATATGTTTAAAAACCAGGGAAAAGTCGGGGAATTTGAAAATATGTTTAAAAACCAGGGAATTTGAAAATATGTTTATAAACCAGGGAAAAGTCAGGGAATTGTTTTAATAGTACTTTTTATAAAGTAACGTGGCCTTCTTGTTTAAATGCGGCTATTACGTCACAGTTTTTTTTTACTTTGACAATTGTACGAGCGTGCGCTACAGTCGCCAGAGAAATATAGGTCTTAACAGCGCAGGTGCAAATCTCTCGTGCGATGATAATACTAATAAAGCTGTGTTTTGTGACGTAAGAGCAACATTTTAACAAGTTGGGCAAGACCACTTTTTATTTTATAAAATCAACTATTTACGCAAATAGTTGAAAATCTTCTCTTTATGGCGGATTCAGTCGTTAAATTCAGCTTTTAATAAAGTTGTACTTTTCCGTAACTAATTATAGTGGGTTATAGATAAAAAAAATGTTCTTACGACCTACAGTAGATGACGCTACACAATTGAGAAAATAGTGGGTTTCCGTGTGTAGTACGCTCTCGGTAACCTAAATACGTTCTTCGTGCATTATGTACGTAATAAATATTACGAATATTATATATTTCAACCTTAGCTTGGTTAATGAGTGATAGGAACTGTAGAACATTAATTTGTGGAGATGGATCCAACTCGGGCCTTTGTAGTTCATCTAGCACGCGATGTTAATAGTGGGCCTCGCTTCTAATAATTGGGTTTAGGATGTACTTGCCAGTAAGTAGGGTCTTTAAGCGAACGCCACTATCGGATACCTCAATGGGCGATAGAACATCGAACGCCGGTTTGAAGGGCTCCGTGCGGAGCGCCCTAAATAGGCAAGGGCCGTACGAACGAGGTGAGCGTAAACCAAGAATCTTTTAATAAAAGGGGGCCCAAATCTCACGTACCGGGCCCGAGCCATTACGAAAGCGATCGGCCGAACTTAACAATCTCTTTGTGATTCTGGCTCCGCAGAGTCTCGCCTCCATTCCATCCGAGCATTACGTATTATGAATGTTTACTAAGATTTCCACCCCGTTCTGTAATTTGGAGATGCGAAAGGGGATACAGAGCAGGCGAATTTTAAGGGAATGCTGTTTCTCCATATGCCCCTGCGTCTTGATCAAGAATGTATACCTCTGAACGGAGAATAATCGGAAAATGTGGGGAGTGATTCCCGTTACATTAACCACGCCCCTTTGCCTTTGTCAGTGTAAACTTTCCCCTCTTTCGCCCTGTAAGCAGGCTCTCTCTCTCCCTAGGAGCAACAAACACAGCACACCACACAAGGAGAACGCAGGGCCCCCAGAGGACCTATAGTTCCTATAAAATCGTATATTTTCCAAAATGTCCTATAACATCCTATATTTTTAGCAAAATCCACCAAAAGTCCTATAAAATCCTATAATTTTGATATTTTGCCCATTTCAAATCCAACCACTCAGTTAAATTGCTAGATTTAGCTATAGGATTAATTCCTATACCAAGTCATTCTAGTCTATACTTTTGTTATTGTTAACATGGTTAGCTACTAGTATATTTTTGTGATAAAATGGTTAAATAGTTTCTATTTTTAAGTGAAAATCAAAGATTTATTTCACTAAATAGATTTGGTTTTTAAATGAAATATCATATATAGTCCTATAAAACCCTATAATTTGGTAAAAATAGTCCTATAAAGTCCTATATTTTTAGAAATATAATCCTATTTTTCTTTAAAAAAAAATTGAAGATTTGAGTGGGGGCCCTGAGAACGCAACCCGTCAAAAGTGTTGTATTTTCTCGCGTACACTTTTCATTGGCTAGACGCTATAGCGCCTGCTACCGTCGGAAGGGGAAAATTTGGAAATTGTCTTACCCCCCTCCGGTAAAACATTCAGCGTAAAGGTTCGTCCAATGAAATTCGTACACAATACTGCGTAAGCGTGTTTAAAGGCTAGCTGCGTTCTCCTTGTGTTTGTTGTTCCTAACTCTCTCCGAAGGAATATCTTCATAGAATCACTAAAACCGAGATAATAGTGGCCGTTATGTATTCCCTGTTAGGGCGAATACATCTTGGTTGAATATATTGACGCGCCATCTAGCCGAGGCTGCATTAAACGTCGGTAATGTTGGAGAGTGATCCTACACTCTCTCTCCCGACTACTTCGGTAATGAAGATTAATTCCGTTGTTGGAGAGAGCCTGTAAGGATTCTCTCTCTCTCCTTAAGACATCAGCTGGCCTCGCCTTCTTAATGCCCTCTACTTGTAATAGGGTACGTGCGTCTTGAGACTGGAATTACTAATAACAAGAGGTCCTGTTGCCGCTGCTTTTGATAGTAACTCCCCCACCCTCGCCTTTATACTATTTGTTCTATTGAGGAAAAGGATAATTTTATTCGAATCGTATAGTCGTTTCAGGGTGGCCACAGTACCTGCAAATCTTGGAAAGCCCGCAAAAACAAGTTAAACAGGATTGCCACACGTCAGGCAAAAGCCAGGGAATTTAAAAATGGGCTTAATAGGTCAGGGAATTTTAAGAATTTGTAAAAAGTCGGGGAATACAGTTTTATCTTGACACTTTTTTAAGGTAATTTTACTCTAGATCTATGACCAATTCTGTAATTATTATTTAATTCTTTGAAAGTTTTGGTAATTTTTTTTAACGTTGAAATAACTATGATTTATTATATTTGTGGAATTTTTCGGGCTTCACCTGATGCAATATCAAAATCTATAAAGTTATAAAGAATTTAAAATAATTATGAAACCAAATTGCCTTTAAAAACTATGGATTTTCACTTCATAAGTACTTGAAATCTATATTTTCATGTGATTTTAATGGAATTTATTAAAAAAATTCCTTTATTTTGCAAAAGATCTCTTCTATAAAATCGTATAAATCAACTACAAATTTCTAAAATTCCTTTAAGAAATAGTTTTCTGTGGTTACCCAATATTTATTCGGTGTTTTTCAAATAGCTTTTATGAGTAAACTACTATCCAAGCAACAAATCTCTTATTGGATAACTTTAGGAACCAGTAAAATAATCATGGAATTTAGTTTTCTTTCGGTGTTCTTATGTTTGGTAATAAAATTTTATTATTTATATATTTTCGGTGTTTTCAAAGTGCTTAGAATGGTATCCGTGCAAATTCCAAACAATTTTTAATGGGGAACTGGTATCCACGCAGTAGGTAGTAAATGATGTTATAAAGTGATATTTTTGTGTTAATACTAAAAGTACATTAAATAAAACTAGAGAAGTAGACTGATCCCAAAAGGTTTCGGTTTGTAAAGGTTAATTAAAAGTTATTTTAAATTTTAAATGTTAAGCCTACCCCAAAGTTAATTGACGTGACTATTTTAGTTTCTTCGAATCCCGAGTTTTCTGGCTATAAACATCTCCAATTTATTCCCAATAAAATGTAGTTAGCATCTGAAAAGGTTAACATGCTTGCCACACGTCAGGGAAATCAGAGAATTTAGAAATTAAAAAGTGGTACGAATCTATTCTCCCTAAAATCTAAAAATAAAATCACCAGATCCACAGATCGTATTTCAGCTCCCTTTTGTAGATCAGAAAAGAAAATTACGTCCCTTTTTTACACAGGCATAAAGAACTTTAATTTGCTACCTGAGAGCGTAAATAGCTTATATAACAATCTTCCATATTTTAAAAAGTGTGTTAAAGATTTAATTTTACAGAAAAGGATTTGATCGTGGGTTTATTTGTCTCTTTTATGTTTTCTGAATTTTTTTGTTTTTTGTAATTTTTTTTGTATTACGCGGGTATTTTAATTTTGTTCTACTATTGGACTGTATTTTAGTTACTAGTTTGTCTAAAACTTTGTTAATTTAATAGCCCGGGCTTACAAGTCACACTGTGACTTAGCCCGTTGTGTGTATAATGTTTTTGTTTTCTTTTTAAAAGGTTTACTAAATAAAATTGAAAATTGAAATTGAAATTGAAATGGGCCTGAAAGGTCAGGGAATTTTAAGAATTTGTAAAAATTCAGGGAAAAGTCAGGGAATTCAATTTTACCTTGTCTTTTTGTTTTAAGGTTATTTTACTCTAGATCTATGACAAATTCTACGATCATAATTTATTTTGTTGAAAGTTTGACTAATTTTTTCAACATTGCAATAACCTTTTTTACTGAAATATACGTCCATTTAAATTTGTTAACTTCTAATAAAAGTAAAACATAAAATAAAAATTTTGGCCTTAAAAAGTCAGGGAAAATCTCCCAAAATTGTCTCAGGGAAAATCTCTTAAAATTGTCAGGGAAAATCTCTTAAAATTGTCAGGGAAAATCTCTTAAAATTGTCAGGGAAAATCTCTTAAAATTGTCAGAGAAAATATCTTAAAATTGTCAGGGAAAATCTCTTAAAATTGTCTAAGGGAAAATCTCTTAAAATTGTCTAAGGGAAAATCTCTTAAAATTGTCTAAGGGAAAATCTCTTAAAATTGTCTTAGGGAAAATCTCCCAAAATTGTCTCAGGGAAAATCTCTTAAAATTGTCTTAGGGAAAATCTCTCAAAATTGTCAGGGAAAACAAGAAATAGTCGTGGAATTTGAATCTCAAAATTTGGTGGCAACCCTGATTAAGAAACGGTGCCTCGTTTCTTGTAAAAATAGGGTCTATAGCTACCGGTACATATTCTCTGTTAAGTTGAATACATTCTTGGTTTGGCTCTTAACGGCGTTATTAAATTGATCCGCCCCTTCCCGTTTTCGTATTAATAACGGAGAATGTGTAAACCCGAAGCCTTCTCCCTTTTACACGAAGTACACCGTTGATTATTATAGAGTTCTTGGTAGAGCGCCACAGGAGGAAGAGTCGAAGGCCCCCCATTACCTCCCCAAGCCACGCTCTTTGATATAAAAACCAATAAAATGAGCGCGCCGCGTTTTTAAGGGTCTTTTTTTCCGGAGTCGAGTCGGGGAAGAGGCTGTTCTTGATTCGGCAATACGTCAACAGCGCCTCTATTAGGGAAATTTGCATCATAAAACTGTCACATATTGATTTTCTCATCTTCCCGCTAAACGAGCGCGCGCGCCGCGTCCAGTTGGGGCCCACGCAGGCGCTCGATATCCGCCGACGCCCGTAAAAGGAAAAATGTGGCTATCCGCTAAACCACCAGCTCTCAACCGAAGTGGAGCTGACACTAATAGCCGCGTTACTCGACGCTGATTGTACCCCCGTTCCCTACGACGTCCCTTACTACGCCGTGATTTTCAACCGGAATATAGCGACTCATCTCATCTCCGCCATTTTTGTCGAAATCGAATGTCATTCCCGTCCGCTAGGAGACGCTGCCGGTATAGCCCTATTTCGCGTTGCCTAGCAATGAGGGCTCCTCTTCTCTTCGGGCAATGCACCAATTCCTCTTCACAATCGACCGCTGCCTCTGATAGCGACAAAAGATGCAAAACCGCTCTCTCCCCCTTCCTCCCTCTCGGGCTCCCTCTGACGGTGAGCGACGGAAACTCTAGTTCTCACCTCTGAGCTCGATGTTTGCGAAACCATACAATTCTCCCCGCAATTCCTCATCTGGTCGCGTAGCAAAAGCCTAACAACGGGGTACGGTCTCGCTTATTTTATCCCGTCACGACTGTCTTTTGATTCCGAACAATGGCCTTTTCTATAAATTCGCATTTTGGAATCTAGAGGGCGTACTCTACCTTGGTAATTTCTATAGACGATTGCGCGACTCTGGCGCTTTGATTTTCGAGTCCTTCCCTTTTGTTCGAATTAGGAATACACAGACAGGGATTGAGAGGAAGCGCGGTTTTATCTCGTTTCTAATAACAATATATTCGGGGCCTATTGCAAATTCTCTTCAAAGGTAGTTCTCCGTAAACGGAGTCGGTGACGCAATCAAAACGCTGCTAATTTATATTTATTGGATGTATAAGGGCTTTTAGCCTTTCACGCTAAATGCGAATTTAAAGGCTATTTAAGGCTCCCCGAAACCCTAATGCCCAGTATGGTATTAAACTTAATTTCCATTGAAATACGTACGCCACTACGAAAATAGAAATAAGGAATTTTAAACATAAAGATATACTGTTATAGCTTTTCGTTTTAAACGCAACATTAATATCGCGAATTCTCTATTTAGGCCGGATTATTTTCCGTTCATTCGCGACGAGTCTAATAGATGGCGATGTTGTCTCTATTTCACGGGGATTTTGGCAGGTGTTTTCTATCGAAATGTTATAACTATGTTGTAAGTCAATCGTTAAATCTACATGTTCCGTAACTTAAACAGGGTTGCCACACGTCAGGGAAAACAGGGAAATCTGGGAAAAGTCAGGGAATTTAAAAATGGGCCTAAAAAGTCAGGGAAATGTCAGGGAATTTTAAGAATTGGTAAAAATTCAGGGAAAAGTCAGGGAATTCAATTTTATCTGGGCACTTTTTTAAGGTAATTTAACTCTAGATCTATGACAAATTCCACGATTATCATTTATTTCCTTGAAAGTTTGGCTAATTTTTTCAACATTGCAATAACCTTTTTACTGAAATATAAGTCCATATAAATTTATTAACTTCTGATAAAAGTAAAATATAAAAGAAAAAATTTGGCCTTAATAAGTCAGGGAAAATCTCTTAAAATGGTCAGGGAAAACAGGGAATAGTCAGGGAATTTGAATCTGAAAATTTTGTGGCAACCCTGTTAAATTTCGTTGCTACGAAGGTCTTTAAGACACTTTGTTTAAGTTGGTTGGACACAAACGATGTGTTTTTTGTTGGAAGATTTTCTACTCTTTTTAGCCTTATTTATGGGAGTTTGGTCGATTTTTCTTCCGGTTTGAGAAACAGGGTTGAAAAGAGCTTTCCCGTATAGTCCCCTCTGCGCCCCGAGCTTAGCGGACAGCGCTTTGCCAGGCGGGGAGGAAGGGTACAGTCGACGCCTCTTGATTCGTCACTTCCTTCGAACTACACCGTCACTTGACCCTTCTTTGTACTATAAATATTGATTCTCTGATAGAAACAAGAATGTGATGTGTAGACTCTTTTTTTTCCCCGTTTTTTTACAAAGTTCTTTCTAAGAAATAGGTGGCCTTATTACACGGCTGGAATACGAACGTTACGCTTTGTTACGTATTAATAAATCCCGCAACCTACTATCGTATTCGGGGCCCCCGAGGTCCTATAAAATCCTATATTTTCAAAAATGTCCGTTAAATCCTATATTTCCGAAATGTCCTATAAAATGCTACATTTTCACAAATGTAATATTAAATCCTACATTTTCGAAAAGTCCTATAAAATCATATATTTCAAAAATGTCAAGTAAAATCCTAAATTTTAAAAAATGTCATAAAATCCTGTATTTTCAATTAAATTGGTTAAATTTATTTGATTTAAATAGGTGTTTAAAGGATTTTTAATAATTTTTATTTTATTTTAATTTATTTTCAAACATTTTATGCCGCTTCTTTCTTGGAGAATTTATTGGTAATTTTCATTATTGGTGAAATGTAAACCAAAATTTAAATTAATTTGAATTAAATTTAATTAGTACTTGTAATTTATTTAGTCGTACAATTTTCATAAATACGTAAAAGTATATTATATATAAATTAGATTTATTTAAATCAGACATACTTGATGGTTAATCGTTTATTTCCAACTATATTTTATAAATAATTTATGATATACCGTTAAAACATCTGCTTCGGATTTCACCGCGACATAGTACGAAACTATTATAGCAGTTTAAAATAATTTCTGGCCCATTCTTCATTGAAATATTTATGCATTATCTTTAATCTTCATAAAGACTGGCAATTTAGTTGGAAATGTAAAGCTTTTTTAAAAAAGGTGAAACGCAAAATCTTTCGAGGTATTCCGTCTTGTCCGGCCAATTTACATTGCAAATTTCGTTCCAATATCTCGTTCGTAGTCCAGCGCTTTATCGAAAATTCCGGAAAATTTCGAATAAAATTAAGACTCGGCTCTAGCTGTAATTTTTCTAGGTAGAGCGACTTAGGGAAACTTTCCAGTTGTTCGCTCCGTTCGAGTTAATTTGAGCGGCTATGTACTAAAAACGCGGATGGAAATAAAACTGCACTTTCATTTCGGTTCGTTCTTTATAACGTAATTACGTATATTTCTCCGCGGATTATTTCGATAAGAAATGTCGTTTTGCGTTTTTCCCCTTTTTGTTTCAGACGGCCAGAAAATATCTTTCCTTCCGAGTTTGGCAGATAAAAGAGTCTGCTGCAGATTCCATCGAAACCATCCCACCTGTTCCTCTCTCTCTTATAGCCGAAACTTCCCAGAAAAGTTTTATTTTCCCAACTTAGATGGCCAACCGAGTAAACGACTTGCTCTCAGGATATTTGCTCTTTTATAGCCTTCCACGCATTTAGATTACGTTATGTACAGCCATGATTGTCATATTATCCGTACCAGAGCGGAGGGGACCTGAAATGGGGGATAGTTTTATCTAATTTAGCTGGTTTTTTTAGGGAATTAACGAAGGTTATTGTGTTTGTTTTGTAAATTATAGTGTTGTTAATTTTCCGGAAAATTAAAATAAGAAAAAATTTCCAATTATTTTTTCGAAAATTGAAACATTAATTAGTTTTTAAGGTTTTATTTTAAGAAAAAGGAATGACGGTCCGATAATGAGTTCGAAACTAGTCGGGTGATTATTGTTTTAAATAAAATCTCTTGTGCACTTTTTAAATTTCGATGTTGTTTCCTTTTCTTAAAATATATTTGTGTCGCTAAAATTTCTTTATTATTACTTTTTCAGGGTTTTTAATGTTTTTAACTTTTTATCGATATAAAATGTCTAATATCAGTAAACATACTACAAAACATTAACAGTGTTACATTGTTAATCAGTTTAAACTAGTCTTAGAGGTTTAATTTTACTTTTAGATTCGAAAAAAATGAGGTGAAAATGCCGCTTTATTTAAATTTGCAAATAATATATTAGACTAATCATGGAATGAAAACTTCTTTATTTTTTTCGGAAAAATACGGAATATTTTCCGGAAAAAAAGCCGCGATCATTTTCTGACTTACAACACTAGAAAAATACCAGGCTAGAACGGGCTTGTCCAATTTTACTATTTAAAAAGAAGTTATTTTAAAGGTCGAGCTCTCCATTTTCAAGGTCGAAATAGACTTGTTTTCAGTACTTTTATGTTATTATTGTGCTTGCATACGTCATAACTAAGCCACGCCTTGAAACGGCCGCCATGAAGTTCACGTCACAGATCACAAGGCGGACACACAATTTTGCGAAATAAATACTTGACCACCATGGGCGTCTTAATGTCATGGCCGCCCTATACGCGTTACCATGGAAACGAACACAAGTCACACCCACGAGCAAGCCTACGAATAAGATTTTAAAGATAAAACATTTGTGGCACTTTGTAATGGGTGTAATTAACGCCATTTTCAAGGTCGTGGTAGCTCATTGGGCACCAATAGGAAAGAAATAATGAATTTTGAGGCTAGAAAAACAAAACAATTTCAGGTGATTTATTTCTTATACCTTTAAAGCTATTGTTTACGACATAAAATTTTTATATTTCGTATTGAAATCATGTTTATTAACGTGGGTTATTTTGGAAATCCTACAACGATAATAAAGAGAGGTTTCATTACTACCTTTGTGTCATCATCAGTCTTTATATATTTTCCGTATTAAAAATCCGTTGTTTTTTGGCCAGCCTATTTCCAGTAAATAGCTTATACGCTGTAAGTTCATTCTAGCGTCTTTTCCCTTTTAAAAATGTTTTTTATTTCGAAATTAATGTAAGTCTAACGTTTTTGATCCAATTCTTTCGGCGTTGCCGCAACGTAACACAACCGAAGAGGTCGTTAAAAGATCGTTTGGGCTATTTTCGCCCCCTTCTACTCCCCCGCGGATATCATTGTAAAGATTTACGACGCCTGAAAGCAAAAACTACGTAACATTTTGGCTGCTTTTATGAAAAATATTGATTTAACTATTTGAAATAGTAGGGACGTGTTTTGGTTTTATAAAAAGTTGAAATTTTTAGTAGTATTACTGCAGGGCTCGTACACGACCTGGAAAACGTTGAATAGTCAGGGAATTTGAAAATGTGTCAAAAAGGTCAGGGAAAAGTCAGGAAATTTGAAAATGATTCCAAAATGTCAGGGAAAAGTCAGGGAATTTGAAAATGGTCCCAAAAAGTAAGGGAATTTTAAAATGACCCGAAAAAAATCAGGCAAATAAACTTTTGAAATAAAATATTTTTCAAACTTTTTACGTCAAACTATTCATTTATTCTACAAAAATGTTCAGGGAACTTAATTCCGGAAATTTTGTACGAACCGTGTACTGATATAAATTCTAGTATCAGAATTCATTAAAGAATTTATCTTATTGTTTGCAAAAATCACTTAGTTCGTGTTACGTGGTTTTTGCTTTTCAGGCGAAGATAGTTTTTGGTCTAGTCCATTATTTTTCATTTGTAATTTGAGTTTTTTAACGTAGCGCTTTAATATTATTCTCTGACAAAAATCGTGCAGGTTGTAGTAGTGGCTGTACGATTAATATTCACTTCTAAATCGCAGTTTGCTACGACCAACTAAAAGCAACCCTAAATATTAAATTTCTTTATCACCTTGTTTAAAGCAGTATGTTTTTCAATCTTTTGATAAATTAAAGGTGGATAATTTTCGCTGGTTCTGTGATTTCGGCGTAGTGTAAGAAGAGTAACCCTATTTTACTACAATTCTGTGGTAGCGAACCGTTTTCCCGAAATGGCTACCTGTGGCTATTTTAGCAGATAAATTCTGGATAAGCGTAAGATTTTATACGTCTACTCTCTTTACTCCCGCTTTTGTGGATGAGTAAAAGGTGTAGTTCCAATACTCTGACCTTGACGAATAGTACACGGTACAGAGTAATTATCTCCACCAAGAACAACCGAATAGTTTAATTTAGCCTATAAGGTGTACTCTTTTTGTTCCATCTAGGAGCAACAAACACAAGGTAGAACACAGCTAGCCGTTAAACACGCTAACGCAGTGTTGTGTACAAATTTCATTGGACGAGCCTTTACGCTGAACGTTTTACGGGCGGGGGGAAGACAATTTCCGAATTTTCCCCTTCCGACGGAGCAGGCGCTAAAGCGTCTAACCAATAAAAAATGTACGCAAGATTTTTTTTTTTAATAATAATCAGCTAGGCTAATACCCAAAGCACCACCTTAGGCCTAAGTCATCATGCGACTTTTGAAGCCCTTAATTCAGGTGGCCGGGTTACAATGCGTAGGAGGGTGGTGGCAAGCCCTGCATGCCACGAGATCGAGCCAACAGCTCCCTACACTAACTATTACCGTTAACCTCTACAAGTTTTATGGGAAGGGGAAACCGAAGAACTCGGGGGAAAACCCCTTTAACCAGTGGGGAGAGAACTTGCAATCTCAACGCAGGAGTTGTTCCGAGTTTTCACCCAGTGCCACAAGCTGGGATCGAACGCGGCTCCTCTTGCTGCGAGGCGAAAGTGCTAACCACTCCGCCACCCCACTGCACCCAAATGCACGACTTTTGACGTGTTGCGTTCTCCTTGTGTGGGGTGCTGTGTTGGTTGCTCCTAGATGACATTAATAATCGAAAAGTGGTGATTTCTGAAGGCACGGACCAAAATAACGAGAAGTTGGTTGATATTCTTTAAGATAGCATACTCCTTGGCTAGTTTATCTTACCCGGGGATAGGGAGGGGGTTGTTCGTTATATAAGGTCATTAAAATTTGAGGTACCTACTTTTTATTTGGTCCTGTTTCGAGCGCGACAACATTATTCCTCGATAGAAGACGGTCTTCTTTTTGGCGCGTAGGAAACTTCAAAACCGAGAGAGAGAGAGAGTCGGCCAGCCGCTTTACTCCCGTCGCGCCGCTCGTATTTCATTCTTTCTGGGCCCAAATAGAAGTAGGAGGGATGGGGGGTCCCGGATTTATCGCCGCCGTTAAAAGGTAATTGCGAATGGGCCCTCTAGCCCCCCCACCCGGCTACGAGTTCGAAGAATTATTCTCTCTAAAGCCCGTATCGTCTTTTAGCCTAAATCTCTCAACCACTCGAAAAACCTATAAGAGAGACTTGGCGAAATATATTCGGCGATTTACGGCGCGCGGAGGGATACGGGACCCGATCACGGCGCGTGGACACCCCTTTTTCGAGGGATTTTACGAGGGATTTTTGAATGACCTTTCATTGCGAGCCCCGGAACTTAATATCCGCCGCTGGCGGGGGTCCTAGTTTATATTTTTGGGACTCGTCTTTACGATCGGACGAAAAAGGTTCTTTTCTCCGGGAAGAAGCGAGTGTGAGAGAGTATAAAATGTATTTAGCTTAGTTGTCGGGATTGCGGTGCCCCAACCTCTCTTTTTATTGTCTTTGCTTCGACGGCGGCGACAAAACGACAAAGAATATTTAAGCTCCTTTTTCAAAACGCGTTATTTTACGACTTTCGGTAAAATGTCTAATATTCGGCGGCAAAATGAATGGGCATTTTCGTGAGGCCAGTTTTTTTTTGTCTCCTGTTCAATTGGTCCGTTGCGTAGGTCGTTGATTTTTTAGTCCCGCGTATCCGTAGATGGCACCATAATTATACTCTGAAAAAGGGATAAATTTGATAAATTTCGTTACACTTTATAAATTTCGTTTTCGTTGACGTTATTGACAAAGGTACAGGGTATAGAGGAAGAGTCTATAGAGGGCTTTATCGCTTCGTCCTCGTCGCTGTCTGTTCCAGAAATATGGGGCCCTCTATCTAAGCTTATTCGTAAATAGGTTAAAAATGAAATTAATATTAAATGGAAACTAAGAATGAAATTAATATGAAATTAAAACTATGAATGAAATTAAGGATGTGATTAATATTAAATTGAAATTAAGAATTTGATTAATATTAAATTGAAATTAAGAATTTGATTAATATTAAATTGAAATTAATAATTTTATTAAAATTGAAAACAGGGTTGCCACGGTGACGGTACCTGGAACAACTGGAATTCCTGGAAAAGTCAGGGGAATCGGCATATGGGTGTAATAGTCAAGGAATTTTAAAAATTAGTTAAAAAATCTGGAAAATGTCTGGGAATTTAATTAGCAAATAGGAAACTTTTTCTAAAATAAAGGTTAAAAATACCAAATCTTGGCACAAAATAAGTCAGGGAAAATTTCCCAAGATGATCATGAAAAACCTGGAAAAGTCAGGGAATTTGATTGTGAAAAAAACGTGGCAACCCTGGAAAATTAAACTAGGAATTTAATCAAATTAAAATAGATATTGGATGTTTGACCCAATTTAAATTAATATTAAGAATTAAATCCATTAATATATTATTAGTTTAGTTTCACGAATGTAGATGTCGACTTAAGCGCCGAACTATATTTTGCCTTTGGTTAACTCGTTCAAAATCCACTTTTCCCCGAGCTTCTCTCATCGAAATAAAGATGTCGCTTTGAGACAAAGCCCGCTTCTTTTTCTCAAGTTTAAAAGACCACGATTTATGTTCAACCATTTCCGCCATTTTTTTTACTTTGTTGCTCCTTGATTTGTTAGCGCTCGCTTTTGCTACGTCGAAAAAGTCGAGAAAAAATAAAGATAAATACACGGCTAAAACTTATCGATTGCCGTAATTATAATCCTCCACTGGAAAGGTATTCTTACGTTAAATATCTCCTTAATTTCCTTGATTTAAAAGCAAACGTGAAAACGCCATCTATTAGAAAAATCCCGAATCAAGAACTCTGGAGAGAAAAGGGCGTAGCTAACTAATGGGTTATCGAACTAAAGCAGCTTAATAATTTCCAGCCGTTTTGACCTCGCGTTGTTTTCATATCTCTCTCAACACGAATCGATAGAAAAATAAGCCTTTGCTGCCTTTATTTAATAGTCCTTCTAACTCATCCTTAAAACGTACGTTTCTTTATTATCGAACGAAGATAAAAGATCTGGCCGTTCTTGGAATCCCCCTTCCTCATTTGTGAATTTGAAAATCGGGCGGAATAAAAGAGTTATCTCTGAAATAACGAAGCCTATTTCGTTCCAATCTTTAAAATAAACCCACGGGTTCGTTTAAAGTCGAAAATATTGAATGTTTGGGGTGCTCGTTAATGTTTAAAACGCGAGCTAGGCACGGCCGCTACTCTCCGTCCGCGTGTCAGCCCATTAAACAAAGGCTTAGCGGATAAGTTCGAGACGAGTTAAAATGAGCTTTCTTGCCAGTTACGACCGAGAATTTTCCGAAGACTTGCACCATCTAGCGTTTCACCGTCATTGAATACCTCGTTGCTGGAATTCACCACGGAAACCGTACCCACTCTCCGATATATACTGGAACTATCCGTTGATTGTCTATCTGGATATCGGTGTATATCTGGGATCGATATCAGACTCTCTCTCTCTCCCCGCGCAGGGATCGCTAATAGTGCTGATTGAGGGGTCTGACTCCTACCCCCCCCCCGCAACGTGTCTGTATAGATTTCTGGCCGTCACCTGTTCAGCTTTCAATGTCGTATCATGACAATTCTCCATTAGAAGGGAGGTGTCGAGATACCTCTCTTTACACGTTTTGTAAATGATAGCTCCGTTTCATCAACGCTCTGATTTTCGCTCCAATTAACGAAATTGGATAGACTGTACAATTACGACAATGGTTTCTTTTAAATATTTTTCCGATTTTGGAACAGGGTTGAAACGGTACCCGGAAAACCAGGATTTCCTGAAAAAGTCAGGGAATTTAAATATGGGTCTAAAAATCAGGGGAAAGTCTACGAATTGTAAGAATTAGTCTAAAAAATCAGGGGAAAGTCTAGGAATTGTAAGAATTAGTCTAAAAATCAGGGGAAAGTCGGGGAATTTAAAGAATTAGTTTACAAATCAGGGGAAAGTCGGGGAATTTAAAGAATTAGTCTAAAAATCATTGAAAAGTTGAGGAATTTTAAGAATTAGTCTAAAAATCAGGGAAAAGTCGGGGAATTTTAAGAATTAGTCTAAAAATCAGGGAATTTCAATATGTCTAAAAATCAGGGAAAAGTCAGGGAATTTTAAGAATTATGTCTAAAAATCATGAAATTTAAGAATTAAGTCTAAAAATCAGGGGAAAGTCTAGGAATTGTAAGAATTAGTCTAAAAATCAGCGGAAAGTCTAGGAATTGTAAGAATTAGTCTAAAAATCAGGGGAAAGTCTTGGAATTGTAAGAATTAGTCTAAAAATCAGGGGAAAGTCTTGGAATTGTAAGAATTAGTCTAAAAATCAGGGGAAAGTCTAGGAATTGTAAGAATTAGTCTAAAAAATCAGGGGAAAGTCGGGGATTTTTAAGAATTAGCCTAAAAATCAGGGAAAAGTCGGGAAATTTTAAGAATTAGTCTAAAAATCGGGGAAAAGTCAGGGAATTTTAAGAATTAGTTTAAAAATCAGGGAGATGTTGCAAATGGGGAAACCTTTATTAAAATTCAGGGTAAACAAATACAAAAATTTGCCACATAAGTCAGGGAAATTCTCCGGAGATAGTCAGGGAAAACCTGGAAAAGTCGGGGAATTTTAAGAATTAGTCTAAAAATCAGGGAATTTCAATATGTCTAAAAATCAGGGAAAAGTCAGGGAATTTTAAGAATTATGTCTAAAAATTATGGAATTTAAGAATTAAGTCTAAAAATCAGGGGAAAGTCTAGGAATTGTAAGAATTAGTCTAAAATATCAGGGGAAAGTCGGGGAATTTTAAGAATTAGTCTAAAAATCGGGGAAAAGTCAGGGAATTTTAAGAATTAGTTTAAAAATCAGGGAAATGTTGCAAATGGGGAAACCTTTATTAAAATTTAGGGTAAACAAATACAAAATTTTGCCACATAAGTCAGGGAAATTCTCCGGAGATAGTCAGGGAAAACCTGGAAAAGTCGGGGAATTTGAATGAGAAAAAAACTGTGGCAACCGTGGGGAACGAACCAAATCCCTATCTATAAAAGGAAAATCGAAACTATTTTATTTATTTAAAGAAACAAACACGTTTTTTTTTTCTTACAGGACCGTATAAAGGGTGTTCCAAATTATATATGTACTAAAGTTATGTTTGCAATGGTTGGGAAAAACGTTATTTTTGGGGTAATACCAACTGGTTTTTTCATGATCTCTTAACTCAGCGGTTCCCAATTGGTTTTGGCTATGGAACCCTAAATTATCCACCTAATTCTGGCGGAACCCAAACTCTCTTTTTTTTACTTATCTTAAAAGACTCTTGACACAAGCAAAGATGGCCGCGCTGCGAATTCTCGGAAACCCTGTGTTGGTGTGGTTTAAATCTTACCGGTACACCGGGCTATAAATTCTGACACTTGACCCTTCCGCGGAACTTAACTTACAATTTTAGTGAAAAAGGGACTTTTGACAAGGCTATTTTAAGGTTTTAGAGTATGCTCTACAACTTTCTAATTGAAACCTTTTAGCCACCACCTACCGGTGAAAATATAATATTGTAAAAACAGTGAAATAGGCTTAAATGTTTCTGAAATTCACAAAATAACAGGGTTCGTACACGACCTGGAAAACCTGGAAAAGTCAGGGAATTTTAAAATGTTTCCAAAAGGTCAGGGAAAAGTCAGGGAATTTGAAAATGATTTCCAATGGTCAGGGAATAGTCAGGGAAATTTATAATGGTCCAAAATAGTAAGGGAATTTTAAAATGACCCCAAAAACAAATCCGGCCAATTTTTTAAAAATGTATTAAAAATACATAATTAACAATTTTTCAAGATTTTACCTCAAAACAAAAATTTATTCTACAAAAATGGTCAGGGAAATTTGGCAATTTAGTCAGGGAAAACCTGGAAATGTCAGGGAATTTAATACCGGAAATTTTGTACGAACCCTGAATAAAGATGTATTAACTCTGAAAATTTCAAAATATTACGAGAAATAACTTTTGCGAAAAGTCGAGCAAATATAATATTTGCGTTTTATCCTTTAAATCTGTTTTTCTATCTATACTTTTATCTACTTATCCGCGAGCAAACGTCCTTCGTAGCGTATATTTCCATACAAACCCGGCCAAATCAATGAAAATCCGTCGAAATCCGTCTTTCCCAAAATTGAAAAGCGATGACATTATTTTTCTGTCAGCGTAGTTTATTTGTAGGAAAGTTTTTAATGCGTTTTCTTGCTTTTGTTTTGGACTAAGGCTGGCCCTTTGGCTTCCATTAGTAGGTTGTCATGGGGAATTTTCGACTAGCCCATTATTTCGCTTTAGCATTCTTCCGTCCGCCCGATAACAAAATCGCCGCCGGTTCGTCGTATATATATCCCCCTTTATTTCCACTCTTTACTTTTTTCGGGACTCTGTTTTCCGCCAATCAATATTATCAACGCACCCAAAACACTTTCTTTTCTGCTCTTTTGATAAGATAAAAAGTTTGACGAACTCGATGGTTTCTCTTCAGAACGCGGAAAACTCGCGAAACCGGAAATGTATCTTAAACTATCTTTATTTTGAATTGAGTTCGGCGGGAATCGTTCAATCTTCAATAGCGGATTTTATGAATGAGCAAATTTTTGCCCACGACATCATATCTTAACTTCAACTAATTTAGGAGCTCGAATTAATAATTCAAGACTCCCAGCGTTCCTATAATTCCTAAATTATCCTCGAATTCTGAAATGCTCCTATAAAATCCTATAATTGCATTTTTTCCTATATTTTTAGCATATTCGGTTAAATTCCAACTGATAATTTTTAAAATATTTACACACCAACAAGAAAAATATTAGATTTATAATTTTTTCACGTAAAGCAAGGAAAATTCAAATGATTTTCTTATACGATCTGTTTTACGTTGTTATGACTCCTTTTAAATACACACTATAAAACTTACGCATTTCTATATTTTAACTCTGTAAATGCATTTAAATTGGTGATTTAGTCCTATCATTATCCTATAATTTTAACATTTTATCGTATAGTTTTGACATTTTTATCCTATAATTTTACATTTTTATCCTATAATTTTTACATTTTTATGCTATAATTTTGACATTTTTATCCTATAATTTTGACATTTTTATTCTATAATTGGGACATTTTTATCCTATAATTGTGACATTTTTATGCTATAATTTTCACATTTTTATGCTATAATTTTCACATTTTTATGCTATAATTTTCACATTTTTATGCTATAATTTTTCACATTTTAATCCTTTAATTTTTTCATTTCTATCCTATAATTTTTACATTCGTATCCTATAATTTTCACATTTTTATTTTGTAATTTTCACATTTTTATTCTGTAATTTTCACATTTTTATTCTGTAATTTTCACATTTTTATCCTATAATTTTCACATATTTATCCTATAATTTTCACATATTTATCCTATAATTTTCACATTTTTATCCTGTAATGCCTCTATATTTTTAGCCCTATTGGCTGGGAGGCGTGTAATATGTCACGAACCACGTCCGATTTTCTAATACGACGTTCGATCCTTTTTTTCATGCATTATCTTTTTATTCTCTATTAACAACTATTCAGAAAACCACTGCCGTACTAGACAAGAGTAATCACGTATTTTACATTTTATAATTGTTCGCAATAGCTGCCTATATACTATTATATAATTTTTTTAAGTAATTTCAACGGAAACTTTCCTACATTTGCCTGTAATTTCTAAAAATAATTACTATAAATCGACGTCGAATTGAGTATTTTTCTTATAAATATATTGAAATTTTTGTGGTCACCTTGCTGCTACAGGCTTGCCACACGTCAGTGAAAACAGGGAAAAATCAGGGAATTTAAGAATGAACCTAAAAAGTCAGGGAAATGTCAGTGAATTTTTAGAATTTGTAAAAAGTCAGGGAATAGTCAGTGAATTAAATTTTATCTTGGCACGTTTTTAAGGTTATTTTTTAGATCAGATCTATGACAAATTCTATGATTTTCATTTATTTCCTTGAAAGTTTGGCTAGTTTTTTCAACATTGCAATAACCTTTTTACTGAAATATAAGTTCATTATAATTTATTAACTTCTGATAAAAGTCAAATTAAAATAAAATTGGCCTTAAAAAGTCAGGGAAAATCTCTTAAAATGGTCAGGGAAAACAGAGAATAGTCATTGAATTTGAATCTCAAAATTTTTGGCAACCTCAATGTTTCTGAAAGAAAAACTTGTGCCCTGGTGATATCATCTATTAACTATAAAACTATGGTTTACAAATAATTATATATTGGTATGCAGTGTTGTTTTTACATTTAATCGAAGTAATACACCAATTCGCATATTACATACAGGGAAACAAACCTTTAGAAACCGCCATCGAGTATAAAATTTTAATTTCGTATTTCCACACTAGATGACACCAGCGTGTATATTTTGGCGCAAAATTTAAAAAAATAAAATTACATTTTTATATTTATTATATAATTTAAGTGCTATTTCAAGCTGAAAGTTTATATAAAATATTTTAGAAAATATAGTTATACAAAATTTCAGCTTTTAAATAACCACAATTTAAATTAGACTTTCGCGGATATTATCATTTTTGTTATTTCGGATTCTAAACTGATGGCGCCATCTAGTAACAAGTAGATTATTAAAAATGTACACACAATGGCGGTACCCCTGTAAAAGGGTCTTCTACCTTATTATATGCGTATTAGTGTTATACACGTTAATGCAGTGTATCCTCCGGGCGGTCTCAACAGATCGATTGTAACCATTTCTCTCGTTAGATGGATATAATATTATTCTCTTGAAACATGTTGGCTTCCGCTAATTTTTCAAATGACTATTCGCAAGTAAAAATAGTACATCATATAGTGAGTTTCCATAACTATTACATGGATTAAATACGATTTATATTATTACGCAATGTCAATTTACTTCATTAACAGGCTGGCCAGACTTCCCATTTTCCCCTAAATTTTCAATACCTTCCTTATTTTCTATATTTTTCTATAATTTCTTTGTACTTATTTCGATTTTCAAGTTTATCTGGATTTTCTACCATATTAGCGCAAATAGTATTCCTGAGTTGCCATAATACACAAGAATAATAACTATGGTTTTCCTGTATGGTTTTTTTTTCCTTAATTTTCCTTGGCTGGTTTTTCCTCTAATTTCCTTAATTTTGTCTATTTTGTCTCCTATATTTTCTTATTATTTACCTCAAAATTTCCTATTTTCCCCATCATATTTTCGAGGAATTTCACAGGTCAAACCACGCTAAGCAACCAGGGTTCATACAGACCTGGAAAACCTTGAAAACCTCGAAATATCAGGCAATTGATTGTCGACTGGAGAAGTCAGGGAAATTCCAATTTATTTTGTAAAAATCAGGGAAATTTATGTGGGTTCAAAAAGTTTGCGCTAATGAATACAAATTTACCTCAATAAATTTTCTTATTGAAGATTTTATATTATAATATTGAACCAATTTAACTTAAATGAAAACCATGAAATTAATTACTCTGTAAATCTTACAAGGAGAGTACCCGAGGTGTTTATTGCCGATTTAGTTCAAAGTCGGGCGTAATGTAGACCTATATGAGATATGAAATTTACCAAAAGGAGACGTTGCACTACCCATTCGTTTTGCTATAGCAACCGAAAATGTTTTTGACCACTTACAACAAAAATAAGATTTTTCCCTTATTTTACCCAAAATTTGTTACAAATTTACCCTAAAAATGTTTCAATTTACCCAAACTTGATGAAATTTACCTAAATGTGGTCCAAATTACACATTTCGTGATTTTCAAAGTTTTTCCAAATTTTCGTAGCTAGGACCCTGTGAAACCGAGAAAATCCCATGCTTTTTTAAATGGAGATTTTTTGTTTTAAGTGATCAAAAACATTTTCGGTTGCCATGGCAAATCGAATGGGTAGTGCAACGTCTCCTTTTGGGAAATTTCATATCTCATATAGGTCTACATTACGCCCGACTTTGAACTAAATCGGCAATAAACACCTCGGGTACTCTCCTTGTTAGTTTTATTGTATCTTGCACTTGGAAAAATCAGGGAAATATTCGTTGGAAAACCTGGATTTATCAGGGAAATAGTCAATAACTGTATAAACCCTGGCAACGTAATAGGGATATTTCTCTCGTCATATTATTTCAACTTCAGTCATTTCTTGGAAATATCTCACTCATTCGTATGTATGGTTACCGAGATAACGTTACTTAAATCAAACTTCCGAGTTTGTTGCAGAAAAATTCGCGTTATCGAGGGAAACTTTTTAACAGGTCTTCTCGCGGATCGATCTGTTTAAGCCGATTTGCTCTAGAAGGCTATTCTTTAGTACTTTTGCACAACCATTGTTAAGGCACGACCAACTTCGATTCGATCCAGTCCCTCTCCGCCGTATTGCAGGGTCAATAATTGAAAGAGAAAAGAATGAAGGTTCGCAAACCTTTCCTTATCAGGGTCGCTCCGAAGAGAAACGTCTCCTATACGAGATAATTAAAAAGTCATTACGCATCCGCGCTGGCCTGTAGGGAAGGACTTTTATTCACCAAGTCGACAAAATATTACTCGAAAAGTTTCAAATTCGACTCTAGAAAGCTATTAAAGGGGGCTCTCTTTAAACAGTAAGATTTTTTTTTTAATATGTCGGAGATTGGTTTGGATTGTCGGTTTTATTAGGAACGATTTTATTGACAGTCATAACGTGGTTTTTTTTTTAAATACCATTCGCAGGGCCCCCAGAGGTCCTATAATTCCTTTAAAATCCTATATTTTCAAAAATTTCCTATAACATCCTATATTTTTAGAAAAATCCCCCAAAAGTCCTATAAAATCCCATAATTTTGATATTTTGCCCATTTCAAATCCAGCCACTCAGTTAAATTGCTAGATTTAGCTATAGGATAAATTCCTATACCAAGTCATTCTGGTCTATACTTTTTTATTGTTAACATGGTTAGCTACTAGTATATTTTTGTGATAAAATGGTTAAATAGTTTTATTTTAGTTATATTTTTTAAGTGAAGATCAAAGATTTATTTCTCTAAAGATTTTGTTTTTAAATGCATAAAGTTAGTAAATTAAATAGCATATATAGTCCTATAAAATCCTATAATTTTGTAAAAATAGTCCTATAAAGTCCTATATTTTTAGAAAAATAATCCTATTTTTCCTATAAAAAAAATTTAAGATTTGAGTGGGGGCCCTGCATTCGATAAAATTATTTTTTAAAAGATATTTCTTGTGTTAATATTACCATTTAGCGATCGAAATGTTCAAAGGTCACAAAGGTTCAATTAGGGTGATGTCAAAGTTGAGAGGTGAGGAAAAGGATCAGTGGTCAGATTAATTAAAAGAAAGCAAAGACTGCGGGGGTGTTAATGGTCAAATCACGGGCTATTTTGCGGGATGGTCTTTTTTTGGGTCTGCGTGGCGGTGTGGCGAGGTCCACATCTGCCCTCTTTTAATTTATGTTGGAGAGAGATCCTAACGAGTCTGTTGTGGCGGCGCTCTCGGCCTAATGGAGATTCCCCTGATGGCCCCTCGCGCTTTCGCCACCGGAGCCAAACTAACCCCCGGCCATCTTGATTACAACTCCGTTTTCTTTTCTCAGATCTTCCATTCCTCGGTAGAGACCTCTTTTCGGAAAAGGAACGGGCGAAATCCCTCCTGAGTTTCTCTGACACCGTGGCGTGCGCGCCGACTTTACTTTTTCCTTCGTTTTGGGGCGGACTTTTCCCCCCGCAAATTCGACCCCAATACCCTCTCGAAAATGCCCCGTTCTCTCGACAAGATGCTCAAGCCACAATGTTCTTCTTTTTAAATTTAATACGTAAAGATCGGGTTTGTTTGAGGTTTACTAACACACGGTAAATCAAAGCCGAAGTGGAAATTTTGTACCTCAGTTTAACAAACATTACACAGGGTTCGTACACGACCTGAAAAACCTGGAAAAGTCGGGGAATTTAAAAAAAATTCCAAAAGGTCATTGAAAAGTCAGGGAATTTGAAAATGGTCCAAAAAAGTAAGATAATTTTAAAATGACCCCCAAAAAAATCAGTCAGAAAAATGTATTAAATTAACATGATAAATATTTTTAAAGATTTTACCTCAAACCATTCATTTATTCTACAAAAATGGTCAGAGAAAACCTGGAAATGTCAGGGAATTTAATTCCTGAAATTTTGTACGAACACTGTTACATTAGCGACTATCGACAGGGTTGCCACACGTCAGGGAAAAGTCTGGGAAATTAAAAATGGGCCTAAAGTGTCAGGGAGTTTGGAGATTTTGTAAAAAGTCAGGGAATTCAATTTTATCTTGACACTTTTTGAAGGTAATCTATATCAAAAAATCGGATGGTTATCAAAAAATCGGATGGTTATCAAAAAATCGGATAGTTATAAAAAATCAGATAGTTATAAAAAAAAGGATTATTATCGTATAAATCGGAGTTTTTTTTAAGAAAAAATCCGATTTTTTGGCCAACCCTGCAATAAAAAGATGAATATCGTGGTAGAAAATAATATTTTGAAATATATACCACCCTTAAATACAATGAAATCAGCCAAATTTTTTGTAAAATTCAATGATCAATGGTGGGTTAAAATGAATAGCTTCGACCGTGCTAATTTAGTGGCGCAGGTAAGAAAGAGGTTTTTCATTTTCGATGTGACGCGAAAACGACGAGGCAATTAAGAAACGGTCTCCCGATGAGGCTCCGACCTTTCCTCTCTTCCATTCTTCATCGAATTAGGGGTCAAATAGTTTTCTCTCTCGGCGATCGGAGAAGAGATGAAGACGCCTTCTTACAGGCCAAACCCTTCCGTTGGACTCCTCCGTGGTCTTTTCCTTTTTCAGAGCTTTTCATCACTTGGTATAGCGGCGACGCTGATTGAATCTTATTTGGGTTGATGCGGCACAAATTCTCTGGCGAAGTAAACCAGATCCCTCCCTTTTATTTAACACCGACGGTCGGTGGCTCCTCGCGAAATTCGCCCAAACTCTTACCACTTTTCTTCTTTCTTTTATTTAGCGGCGTACCAGACCCCAGATTTATTTGTCTCGCCTTTAAAACTACACTACTACTGGTTAAAACTCTTATGTATACTTCAATTAAGGCTAAAATGGTTTTTATCGCGTATACTTAAGAAGAGGTTTTATTCGAATTTTAAAATAGGCGAAAAATAGACCAAGCCCCTGTAGAAGTGTTCCAACCTCAATGAATGAATGAATTTTATTTACCCATAAGATCCCTTTTAAATCAGGGAGGAGCAAAGGCTCGCAGGTACAAAATGGTATTACAGAAACAACAATAAGAAACGTTGATATAATAGGTTTCGAGTTAATATAAAAAAGGTGTTAAAAAAAAACAAACAAAAACCAAAAACCAAAAAAAACTTCGGTTAAATGAACAAGTGCTATATACAAATATATACAAAATGGTAAACTATTACTTATAACACGGTCAGGGGGGGTCTACTGGTTTAAAGTAAACTTAAATTAAGGGGAAAATTCTATTAATTGCGTATACTTAAAAAATATTTTATTGGAACTTTAAAATAGACGAAAAATTAAACCAAGCCCCTGTATAAGGGTTCAAAGTTCAATGAATGAATGAATGCTTATTTACCTTTCCATTACATGGATCCCTTTCGTAACAGGGAGGAGTCTAAAAATTAGATTCTCAGGTACATTGAAAAAGAAAAATATTTACATTTTTTACAATTGAACATTTACATTTGTATACACATAAGAGTTTTAATTTTGCTTAAAAACCAAACGCTCATTTTTATTTGGGTATCAATCTATCTATCTATATATATTTATTTTCCTTTTGGGGTACAAATCCGTTTTATATCACGGAGGAAACCATTATACAATGGATTCGCAGGAATTTACATTTTTTAAAGCGAAGTAATAAAAACATAATAGTTCATCACTTAAAGTCTTAAGGTAACCAGAAGCAGTATATAGATAATACAATAACATATTTACAAAATTATTTACAAAAAGAGTTAAGGCTCTACATACATCCCAGCACTACATTATTTTTTCCAGGGTAAAGCTACCTCTCAAAAAGTCTACTGGTTTAAAGTAAACTTAAATTAATGGGAAAATTCTATTTATTGCGTATACTTAAAAAGAGGTTTTATCGGGACTTTAAAATAGACGAAAAATAGACCAAGCCCCTGTAGAAGTGTTCGAACATCAATACGCCGGTGTCCAGGGATAAAGTTACCCATAAAAAAGTCTACTGGTTTAAAGTACACTTCAATTAAGGGTCAAATTATATTTATCGCGTATACTTAAAAGAGGTTTTATCGGGACTTTAAAATAGACCAAGACCCTGTAGAAGTGTTCGAAGTTCAATACGCCGGTATCCTGGGTGAAAATTTATCATCAAAATGTCTGTCTACTGGTTTAAAAGCCTTACGTATACTTAAATTAAGGATAAAATTCTACAGCTGGCGTATACTTAAAAGAGATTTTATTCGGACTTTAAAGTAGATGAAAAATAGACCAAACCCCTGTAGAAGTCTCAAAACCTCAATGAATGAATGAATGATTTATTAACGCCAAAAATAAAAAATACATTTGGTCCCTTTTAGAACAGGGAGGAGTCAATACGCCGGTGTTCAGGGTGAAGCTACATATCATAATTTCTTTACGTTAGATTGAGCCGCTTCTACTAACGTTCAAATCCGAAAAAATCAATTTCCAACTCACAAACGCTAAACTAAAAATAGTGTAGTGTTTAATTTGAGCGTAACTCGAAGCGGGTATGGTAGTTTTCACTTTACTTTCATTGGAATGGACCGTGAATCTGTTGCTTTTGAAATTTCCAAAGGGGAAAAGAAGATTAGATATTTCGGCCGCCAAAGCCACATTTTCCATTTCCAAACCGAGTTTTAGCGTTAGCCCCTTGTTGTATATATAGATAGGGTTGGAGAAGATAGAACAGTGGCGCACGTGCTAGCCCTGCGAGTGTGGGGGGAGGAAACGTTTCTAATTTAAAATTCTCTCGGGACAGGCAGCGTCCCAAGGTTCCTAGAGATTTTAGGCAATCCCCCCCCCCCCTTACGGACGAAAAGCGAGATGGGCTTTTTCGCTCGGCGGAGGGGGGGGGGGGAGCAAAGGGGGTGGTAAAGTAAAGGAAGCTCGTGTTTTCCTTTTTGAAATGGAAAGGGCGTTGCTTTCGGGGAGACTTTTATCCTTTCTGTAAACTCGAAGCTAGTACGGCACCTGCCCGAAATTGAGCTCCCGAATTCGAATCGCGCCCCGAACGTTGGCTCATTCTCCGTCACTATCCTCTTCCGTCCTCTCAAGATGAAGGTCGTAAAAGATTCACCCTTTGAGACTTCAAAGTTAGCCCCTTCCCCTTTCCTCTTCCGTTCTAATTATCATTCCGACTTCAGCGCCACCACCGTCGCCTTCGGGAAACGGAAAACGGGCCGCCTCTAGGTGCCGCTGCTGCGTTCCGTCTTTCTCTCTCGTCGTACTTTATAGCAATTACCGATGTTTTAGATCTTTATTTTAAACCCGCTCTCCTTACCTCCTTTTCACTGTACACTATACACTTATTCTCGCAGTGAATTTATAAACCCTCATCTTGTCTCTGGCTCTCTTAAATATTTAAGTCTCCCGCGATATCCCAGGAACCAGCGCCGAGACGAGATACGAATATATCACGAAGTTAGCCGCTAGTCTGCGCTCGCTTCGTACCAGAGACTACGTGATCCGAATGACTCGTCGCTAAACAGATGTTTTCGAATATCATAAAGAGGCCGTACGCGGATGTTCCGGTAGATGGCGATGTTTACCCAGTAACGCTTTTCACTTTCGAAGCTCTTACGAGAATTAGAACTTCGCTATTAATTCATTTGAATAAAAATCGTACGGTGGTAGACAAACTAGGATTGTCTATGGGCACCGTTTAAAATTAAGCCCAACGAACGCATTTCGATCAAAAACGCCCCATGTGGGGTTTTTCCACCATACCTGGATAACCTGGAAAAGTTGTGGAATTTTAAATTGCTCTAAATATCAGATAATTTATTGTATTTATTATTCATATAATATATTATAACAAAACATCATATTGTATTATCAGGGTGACCAGACTTCCTATATTTTCCTATATTTTTAATGCCTCCTATAATTTCCTTTATTCTAACCTATTTTCCTATAATTTCACGGTCTTTTGAAAACGAAAGAATTTTTTTGTACGTGTCATCATCTAGTGTAAATACTGCCATTTTCGAACAAAATCTTGAAATGTACGAGCTTTGTAAATCCGCTAAGTGATCCAATCGTTTATTCCCATTTGACCGAAATCCCATTCGACCGAAAGAATTTTAAAATGTAGCCCAATTGGCGGGGTGATTTGGTATTTTATTTATAAGGTATGTACTATCGAAGATCCATGTTTAGGTTAGGTTAGGTTAGGTTAGGTTAGGTTAGAGTTGGTTAAGTTTACTATTTCAGTTTTGGTTCAGTTACTTCTCTTGACTAGGTGAAGATAAAAATATAATTCATGCTCATTCCAAAAGCCAATTTATATAGCAGCGTTCGGTCGAATGTGACATATAAAAGCGTTCGGTCGAATGGGACACATAAAAGCGTTCGGTCGAATGGGACACATAAAAGCGTTCGGTCGAATGGGACACATAAAAGCGTTCGGTCGAATGGGACACATAGAAACCGCACGTTTCGGCGGAATTCGGTCGAATGTGACACCTCAAAAACCGCCTTCGGTCGAATGGGATTTTGATCGAATGGGACTAAAGCGATCCAATAATGCAAGAAAGCAGTATAGAAAACATCATCAATATTCTCGGTGATTCGAGTCGAAGTATACCGATATGCAACAATTTTACATATTATTTTTCCCATATTTTTTTTAGCCTATTTAGTTTCCTATAATTCGCCTATTTTATATTTAGCCTATTTAATTTCCTATATTTTCCTAAAATTCTCCTATTTAGTTTCCTATATTTTCCTATAATTTGCCCCTAAAATTCCCTGGTCACCCTGTATTAAGTAACAAAAGTTATCCCTGCAACCGTAAGTAAAAAAACCTAAACTACTAATAAAAATGATTTGATTTTATTATAAAATATAACCAAACATGATATTATATTATGTTATGTTTTAGAGTTGTTAATTTTCCGGAAAAATAAAATGCGGATAAATTTCCAGAAAATAGGAAAAATAAAAATTTGAAACATAAATTACTTTTTAAGGGTTTTTAATGTTTTTTACTTTTATCGATATAAAATGTCTAATAACTGTAAACATACTATAAAACATTAATAGTTTTACATTGTTAATCAGTTTAAACTAGTCTATAGGTTTAGTTTTACTTTTAGTTTTTCGGTGTTTTCTCAGCCATTACTAATATAAGTCGGTTAATTTGGTATGACAACCCTGTCGGTTAATTTGGTATGACAACCCTGTCGGTAAATTAGTATGACAACCCTGTCGGTAAATTAGTATGACAACCCTGTCGGTAAATTAGTATGACAACCCTGTCGGTAAATTAGTATGACAACCCTGTCGGTTAATTTGGTATGACAACCCTGTCGGTAAATTAGTATGACAACCCTGTCGGTAAATTAGTATGACAACCCTGTCGGTAAATTAGTATGACAACCCTGTCGGTAAATTAGTATGACAACCCTGTCGGTAAATTAGTTTGACAACCCTGTAGGTAAATTAGTATGACAACCCTGTAGGTAAATTAGTATGACAACCCTGTCGGTAAATTAGTTTGACAACCCTGTAGGTAAATTAGTATGACAACCCTGTAGGTAAATTAGTATGACAACCCTGTCGGTAAATTAGTATGACAACCCTATCGGTAAATTAGTATGACAACCCTGTCGGTTAATTTGGTATGACAACCCTGTCGGTAAATTAGTATGACAACCCTGTCGGTAAATTAGTATGACAACCCTGTCGGTAAATTAGTATGACAACCCTATCGGTAAATTAGTATGACAACCCTGTCGGTAAATTAGTATGACAACCCTGTCGGTAAATTAGTATGACAACCCTGTCGGTAAATTAGTATGACAACCCTGTCGGTAAATTAGTATGACAACCCTGTCGGTAAATTAGTATGACAACCCTGTCGGTAAATTAGTATGACAACCCTGTCGGTAAATTAGTATGACAACCCTGTCGGTAAATTAGTATGACAACCCTGTCGGTAAATTAGTATGACAACCCTGTCGGTAAATTAGTATGACAACCCTGTCGGTAAATTAGTATGACAACCCTGTCGGTAAATTAGTATGACAACCCTGTCGGTAAATTAGTATGACAACCCTGTCGGTAAATTAGTATGACAACCCTGTCGGTAAATTAGTATGACAACCCTGTCGGTAAATTAGTATGACAACCCTGTCGGTAAATTAGTATGACAACCCTGTCGGTAAATTAGTATGACAACCCTGTCGGTAAATTAGTATGACAACCCTGTCGGTAAATTAGTATGACAACCCTGTCGGTAAATTAGTATGACAACCCTGTCGGTAAATTAGTATGACAACCCTGTCGGTAAATTAGTATGACAACCCTGTCGGTAAATTAGTATGACAACCCTGTCGGTAAATTAGTATGACAACCCTGTCGGTAAATTAGTATGACAACCCTGTCGGTAAATTAGTATGACAACCCTGTCGGTAAATTAGTATGACAACCCTGTCGGTAAATTAGTATGACAACCCTGTCGGTAAATTAGTATGACAACCCTGTCGGTAAATTAGTATGACAACCCTGTCGGTAAATTAGTATGACAACCCTGTCGGTAAATTAGTATGACAACCCTGTCGGTAAATTAGTATGACAACCCTGTCGGTAAATTAGTATGACAACCCTGTCGGTAAATTAGTATGACAACCCTGTCGGTAAATTAGTATGACAACCCTGTCGGTAAATTAGTATGACAACCCTGTCGGTAAATTAGTATGACAACCCTGTCGGTAAATTAGTATGACAACCCTGTCGGTAAGTTATTATGACAACCCTGCTACCATAAATAAGGAACTCATAATTTATTCGGCAAGTGATTCTTAATTTTTAAACTTTGTTTGCAAAAACAAAATATAATTTAACTCTAAACAATGTTTAAGTCTTCCTCCATAATGTGGTTTCTTTTCGCCTGTTCTCGGACTAAAAGTGTACTCTTTTTACCCTAAAACATTTTATTCGCCTGTTCCGGGGATGAGAATTACTCCAGCCCATAAACTATTGGCTTGTTCCGGAGTATTAGGGCTACTCTTTTTACTCCTTCTGAAAAGGAGGTGCAAAGAGAGTAAATTGGATTTTGTCGTCTGCTAGCCAAAATTTATTTGCTTAAAAGGCCGCAGGCAGCCATTTTGGAAAAATGTTTTTACTCCGACTCGAATTTTTCGCCCCGACAGAATCGGAGTAAAATTAAATCATAGCCTTACCCTACTCCGAAATCCCGGAACAAATTAAAATAAACCACCAGGGTTGCCACGAGTCAGGGAAAAGTCGGGGATTTTAAAAATAGGCCTAAATAGTCAGGGAAAAGTCAGGGAATATTAAGAACTTGTAAAAATTCAGGGAAAAGTCGGTTAATTCAATTTTATCGTGACACTTTTTGAAGGAAATTTTACTCTAGATCTATGACAAATTCTATGATTATCATTAATTTCCATGAAAGTTTGGCTAATTTTTTCAACATTGCGACAATCTTTTTACTGAAATATAAGTCCATTTAAATTTATTAACTTTTGATAAAAGTAAATTATAACGAATATATTTCTGCTTTAAGAAGTCAGTTAAAATAAATATCTTAAAATGGTCACAGAATTTGAATCTCAAACTTTGGTGGAAACCATGCACGTATAGATGGCGCTATTGGACAATATCGTAGCTAGAAATTCATCAGGGTGGTGAAAGTTACATCCACGGGTGGGGCTGACACGGAAACCCCCCTTGTCTACGCCACTGCTAATAGTTCTGATAAGCGTCGCTCCGCTCTTAACCAATGTAATTCTCTCTCTCTTGTTGGTTCGGAATGGCGTCGATATCGGGTTGCAATTTCCTCCAGTTTACTCGCAACGGATCGTTATTCCGAACGGCGCGCGGTACGCTAGGATTGCTTTTAAAAGGCGGTAAAAATTATAAACCAAACTGCGGGCTTGTTCGATGTAATGGGCCGCGACTAAATTCTTGTTAGTTACGTATAATGGCTACTCACTCTCTGGTGCCCTGCTGGTGGTGTTACCCATCAGAAAGCGCAGGCTAATTTGAGAATTCCGTTTCTAGGGAGAAAAGAGCAGCTCTTATTATGTCGTAATCGGAACTCGACCTAATGGTCCGGGAAATTGATGGCCACCCATCAATATTCCCCCGATTCGACGTTTCCACCCCCCGATCGCCTGAAACCCCCCCCCCCCCCCGTTTCTCTTCTTTATTATATTTAAACCCGTCACCCTCGTCTGTTAGTCGCGCCTTACGAAGCGAACACGTCCAGTGAAGTCTACGTTACACGACCTAATGTTGACATTGTATAAGTTTTGGCTTGTAGGTGATAAGGCGCTTTCGTCGTATTGAGTTGCCACTTAGGGGGACTTTCAATGAAATATAAGCCGTTTGTCACACCCCATTTAAATCTCGTCTTCGAGTTCGCCTGTCTTTTGGGAGGCATTTTCATTCTAAAGATACGAAGTAATATAAGAAATTATTTAATATAATTAAACTCGCGATATTTCAGCTGCATATCAGTACAAGATTTTACCGAACAACGCTAAAAATCTTCTAAATATAGTCATTATCAAATAACTACTTTCTTGATTTAAATAAATTAACAACTGGATGGTTTCCGTAGAATGACCAAGGCCTTTTTTCCGGAAATTTTCCGTATTTTTACGAAAAAATAAAAAGTTTTCATTCCATGATTAGTCTAATACATATATTGTTTGCAAATGTAAATAAAGCGGCATTTTCACCTCATTTTATCGAATCTGAAAGTAAAACTAAACCTCTAGACTAGTTTAAACTGATTAACAATGTAACACTATTAATGTTTTGTAGTATGTTTACAGTTATTAGACATTTTATATCGATAAATTAAAACATTAAAAACTCTTAAAAAGTAATTTGTTTAAATTTTTTATTTTTCCAATTAGCGGAAAATTTACTAGATCTGAATCATAAGTAAAAACTTAATTTTTGTAATTGTTTCTGCCTCCAGCGCTCCTATCGAGAGAATCGGGAAACTTAAGGGTTGGAAAAATAACTTAAAAAAAAACCAGAATAACCGTTTTTATTTGGTTTAAACCAGAATTTTTTGGCTCTGAAATCAGGTTTATTTAAAACACTGGTTTATAATATTTTTAAACAATTTTTTCGCTTGTGTAAATTATTTTTAACCGTGCATACGGTTCTTAATTAGCTAAAATTTAATTTGAGTTAAAAAAATTAAAGTACCTAAATTATATGCACAGATTAAAAATTAACTTTTTATTTTCTGGGACTATACTTAAAGGGATTAAACTTCTTTGACTCTCTTTAACGTCTTTGCTAAAGACTTTAAACAAAAACATAAGTTTCGATGCTTTCTCTGTGCCTAGTCGATTATTATTAGCCAATAAACAACTAAAGAACAACTTGTAGATTTAGTTTAGGTTTTGAATACCACAAAAGTCTCGCCAGAAACGATGATTTAGTTTTTTAGTTTCGATTATGTAGAAATATTTTGGTCAAGAAAACGTTTTAGTTTTAATTTCGTAGTGTTATGGTAAGAAAATGTACAAATTATTGAAAATAACTTAGAGTAAATCATAACAAAGTTAAAAAAACACATTTGGTTTAAACCTTAGTTTACCCAGGGTGGTTTAAACCTTGGTTTACACAGGGTGGATTAAACCTTGGTTTGCCCAGTGTGACTTAAACCTTGGCTTACCCCGTGTGACTTAAACCTTGGTTTACCCAGTGGGACTTAAACCTTGGTTTACCCAGTGTGACTTAAACCTTGGTTTACCCAGTGGGACTTAAACCTTGGTTTACCCAGTGGGACTTAAACCTTGGTTTACCCCGTGTGACTTAAACCTTGGCTTACCCCGTGTGACTTAAACCTTGGTTTAAAAAGTGTGACTTAAACCTTGGTTTAAAAAGTGTGACTTAAACCTTGGTTTACCCAGTGTGACTTAAACCTTGGTTTACCCAGTGTGACTTAAACCTTGGTTTACCCAGTGTGACTTAAAACAGCCAACCCTGAGAAAACTTTCCACGTAAATACCAAGCGCGTGCGGAAATATGTAAGATGACGAGCTAAATATATTAGGCATAACGTTATTTTCTTTTTTTACGCACATCTTTGATATTTGGGTGGAAATGTTTCCAATATCGGACTCTAAAAGAAACAAGCACGCAATCTAGATTCTGGCTCTATATTTTGTTTTTCCAAAATTTAATTACAACGAAAGCCATACATTCCAATTTTATCAAAAGGTACGCTTGTGGTTGTGTATAAAACGCCCGCCAGGGAAACAGCTACCAAATATTTCAATTCAGTAAAATATTCGAAATTAACATTAATTGAAATTGCAGTCATAGCACAGTCGCTTTTGATATCGATTATATGCTCGCGGAAACGATGTAAACAGGATTCGTACACGATCTGGAATACCTGGAAAACCAGGAAAAGTCAGGGAATTTGAAAATGTTTCCAAAAGGTCAGGGAAAAGTCAGGGAATTTGAAAATGATTCTCAATGATCAGGAAATAGTCAGGGAAATTTAAAATGGTCCAAAATAGTAAGGGAATTTTAAAATGACCCCCAAAACAAATCCGGCAAATAAATTTTTGAAAAATGTATTAAAAATACACACTTGACATTTTTCAAGATTTTACCTCAAAACAAAAATTTATTCTACAAAAATGGTCAGGGAAATTTAGCAATTTAGTCCGGGAAAACCTGGAAATGTCAGGGAATTTAATTCCGGAAATTTTGTACGAACCCTGGTAAAGTTTATCGAGTAATTCACCAGATTATTTCTATAAATTCCAATATTTTTCAAATGTTCCTATTTTAGTTTATTCTTCAAAAATTTGTACATTTTGTATATTAGTTCTAGGACTGGGGTTTCCACTTACTTGCCCTGCTGCTGTAAACAGCGTTATGCGATTCTTACAAAATGTGATTTAAAAAAAAAAAGCCAAACACTAATTTTTTTTCCTGTTTTAATTTTGAAACACGTTTTAAGTAAAAATTGAAGCAATATTAAATGTGATAGAAAAAAATCAAGTTTTTAAGTATTGAGATTTTGGTTATAAGGGTTTTAATGGGGAAGATGTTGTTTTATAATCATATATTTTCTGTTTTAAGTTCCTATAATTCCTATAATTTAAAAAAAAAAGGAATCGCTGGGAGCTAGACTTTGCTATACATTTCAGATGATGTTTACGAAACCAGACTTAGATTGGTTTAGTAACATTTTTATACATAAATATTTATGAATAAATTTGCTTTACTAAATCAGATTTTATTAGCTTCATTTGGAAAGGGTACTATTCGGCCAAATATAATAATGTTAATTTATTTCTGGAATAATATTGATTTTCGTCTTTTTCAGTACTATATTTATACAATTTTTTTTACATATTTAGATTTTTTTGAAAACGTGTGTTGGAAACTTGTAGGAATGTAGATTAGATATTTTCTCTACAATCTAAGATTTTTCCGTCGGTTTTTCAACATATATCTAAATTTCGTATTAGACGTCTATGAATGAACCTCGTTATATGATATATGAAAAAAAGTTAATTAGTTTTTCTGGCAATTTAGAAGGTCGGAACTGATTAGAAACGGATTAGGATATTTTTTTGCGAGCTCTTTATCCCCGTTTAATTACTTTCGGGGGCTTTAAAAAAATCTTTATTTCATCGAATCTTTACGGTAATATTAAAAATTTATACTTAAAGAGATTATCCGGGGCCGTCAGAGTCAAGTTTTCCTCGACACGAAAGGGGGGAGGAAAAACGTCACAAGGTGTGCTTCAATAACGTGGGAAAACGTCAGCTTTTTCAAGCTGAACTCTCTGAATTTTGTATTTTAACTTATAAAATTAATATTTAAGTGTAGAACAGCCTCTTGTTTAGTGCTTAAAATAATTTTGTCAATTTTACTTGTTTAGTGCTTAAAATAATTTTGTCAATTTTAAATTTAAAAGTAATTAAGTTATTGCGTTTTAATTCGGACCCGCGGAGCTAAACATGTTGGGCCTTATATCTCATTAACTATTAATATTAGAATTATCAAAATTATTTTTAGCACTAGAGGAAGGTTCAGCCTAATAAGAAAAATATAATTCAATGATGTAATTGTTAAAACAGAAACGTTCAGCTTGAACGAAAAAGAGGCTTTTACTGTATTCTTCCCCCTTAACGAACTAATTCGTAAATTGCACGTGGGAGTGGCCTATTTTCGTGGCCATGGTAACTAGTTTTGGTCGGACATGACTTAAGAACGTCAATGGTGATAACGTTATTATTTTCTCGCAGTTAATGTCATGGTGGAGCTTAGCTATGACGTAGGCCTATGTGGCGACTAGCGAGGAGTTAATAAGATCCCTTAAAATGAAATCAAATTGAAACGGTGTTTAGCATGACGGGGATTTGGCGAAACGGTAAAAATCTTCTCCCTAAGTATAGATAAATCCTTTTCGTTGTTTTATGTCAATAGAAATTTTCTATAAACGAATAAAGATTAAAGAAATATCCTTGAGACGAGAAACTTTTCAGTCTAGACTGTAGTTGGATATATGAAACTCTCTACTCAGGCAGACATGGACGATGGTACTCGTACAAAAGTTTCTTATATACGGAAGTACAATATAGCTGTATTGTCTAAAAATAATTAGACTTCTTGACTAGCAGGCCCTGTTTTCGCCAAATTGGTTCTTGTTGTTAAAGTTTTGGGAGATTTAATTTTATACCCAGGCGCCCGAGTTACCGTTATTCCGCGGACTATCCGGAGAGTTAACTTCCAATTGATTTTATAGGATTTCTTGTTCGTATAAAGTTTTTATCGATGGCTATATTACAGTCGGCTCTTAGAAGAAGGTAAAGGTAGTGGAACGGTGAAGGCTGCTGACGGCGGAGGGACCCTGGCTCCGGGTTTGTCGTAGTCCGGAGTCTCTTTGGCAAACTTTTGGGGGAGAGCGGAATTTGGCTCGTAGCAACGCGGAGGGAAAAGACGTCATCCATCACCGTCGTCGTCTCCTCTTCTCTCTTAATCAGAGAACGGTGTCCTCTCTTCCATACCCGCAACCTGTTAGACTATTTAGGGACTCGTCTTGCCCGACTCCAAGTGCCATATATAACTTTCCATTGTTGCGAGGTTTTTTTTTATATTATCCGGCTGACTTTTCTTCACACCCGCGAATAATATTGGACTATTTCCTTATTCCGCCATCTATTGCAGGGTTGCCACGGTACTTGCCAAATCTGGAATTCCTGGAAAAGTCTGGGAATCTTACAAATTAGTCTAAAAATCAGGGAATTTTAAAAATTAGTCTAAAAATCAGGGAATTTTAAAAATTAGTCTAAAAATCAGGGAATTTTAAAAATTAGTCTAAAAATCAGGGAAAAGTCAGTTAATTTTAAAAATTAAGTCTAAAAATCAGGGAATTTTAAAAATTAGTCTAAAAATCAGGGAAAAGTCAGGGAATTTTAAAAATTAGTCTAAAAATCAGGGAAAAGTCAGTTAATTTTAAAAATTAAGTCTAAAAATCAGGGAATTTTAAAAATTAGTCTAAAAATCAGGGAAAAGTCAGGGAATTTTAAAAATGAGTCTAAAAATCATCGAAAGTCAGTTAATTTTAAAAATTAGTCTACAAATCAGGGAAAGTCAGTTAATTTTAAAAATTAAGTCTTAAATTCAGGGAATTTTAAAAATGAGTCTATAATCAGGGAAAAGTCGGGGAATTTTAAAAATGAGTCTATAATCAGGGAAAAGTCGGGGAATTTTAAAAATGAGTCTATAATCAGGTAAAAGTCGGGGAATTTTAAAAATGAGTCTTTGATCTGGGAAAAGTCGGGGAATTTTAAAAATGAGTCTATGATCAGGGAAAAGTCGGGGGATTTTAAAAATGAGTCTAAAATACAGGAAAAAGTCAGGTAAATTTAAAAATTAGTCTAAAAATCAGGGAAAAGTCGGAATTTTCACAATTAGTCTAAAAATCAGGGAAAAGTCAGGGAATTTTCACAATTAGTCTAAAAATCAGGGAATTTTCAAAATTAGTCTAAAAATCAGGGAACTGTTAGGGCATTTCATTTAGGTTGCCAAATATAAAAACGTTACTAAAATTTAGGGAAAAATATTCAAAATATTATTACAAAATAAGTCAAGGAAAATCTCCGGAGATGGTCAGGGAAAACCGGGAAAAGTCAGGGAATTTCAATGTGAAAAAAATGTGCTAACTCTGTATTGTACGATCTTTTCGTTAATAGACCCCCCACTGAGCCTTATAGAAATGGCACCCCGATTGTCCATTCTGATCAATATTCGATCGGTTCAGTGAAAAGGTAAATATGGCCACGTTATATCCAGACTGAACTTGCAACATGTTTTACTTTCCCTGACTTGGTTCAAGTACTTTTTGAAAGATGGCGCTGCGACATTTGTTTTTTAAGCTCTCTAGAAAAGTGTCATCCGCTAAATAAACCAGGCCAGGGATAAGCCAGGTAATTTAAATATAGGTTTAAAAGGCTAGGGAAAGGTTAAGTATTTTCAATATTTTTAACAGCCAGGAAGAACTTGAAAAAAATTATATTTATTGTGACCAGGGTTCGTACACGACCTGGAAATGTTAGGGAATTTGAAAATGTTCCAAAATTCAGGGAATTTAAAATTTCCACAAATAAATCAGGCAAAATAATTTTTTTTAAAGATGTATTGAAAGTACTTAATAAATGTTTAGGAAACTTTTACCACAAACCATTCATTTTTTCTACAAAAATGTTTAGGGAAAAGTTGGGGAAATTAATTACGGAAATTTTGTACGAACCCTGGTGGTTCTTAAAAACTATGGTTTTGTAAACGTTGCTAGAAATTTTGTTTAGTTACATCAAAAATTAGGCTGAAAATCAGGGAAATTAAACCTTTACCGAAATAAGTCAGGGAAATATATGGAGATGGTCAGGAAAAACGTGGAGAAGTCAGGGAATTTAAATCTGAAAACCTGCAACACCCGCTGTAAGAGTAATATTTGAACTATATTTTCAACCTTTTCAAACCATCCACCAAACTTCTTTAATCCCGTGAATATAGATTTTTTACCAATATTCAAATAAACCGATTATCATAGGTAAGGTGTGTGTTCCACCTATATCTGTCGAGTGCAAAGTTCTTGGGAATCTGGGTACTCCGAGAGGGCTAATATATTATTATCTGGACTTGGAAAGGTATTGCAGCGCGAAGATCAGCCTTATTCCCGTCCGACTCTCAATAACGTATGCCTTTTCCGATTACCACTTTTTTCCTCGAGTGACCCGACGCTGAAGCTCGCCAGGAAAGACGAAGTTTTTTCCCTACTCCTTCACCCTCCGTATTAATACGAAGGAGAGCCTCTCCGTCTTGTATCCATCCATACATACAGGGTGGAAGCCTCAGCCGTGGTTCAGCCTCGGTACTTCTCCTAGTACACCAGAGTGCTGCGGGTGGAACACTTCTACAGGCGCTGGTAGGCCACAAATAGACCATTGGGAGAATTAGAAACGCATCTTTATCCAATCGCCCGAAAAAGCATTTGGAAGATGCATTTCTAATTCTCCCATTGGTCTATTTTTGGCCTACCAGCGTCTGTAGAAGTGCTCCACCCGCAGCACTCTGGTGTACTAGGAAAAGTACCGAGGCTGACCACGGCTGAGGCTTCCACCCTGTATATACTCGCGCGTGTGTAGTGGACGGGGTGTTATCTCCCCGAAAGCACTCGCCTATCGGGACTGCGCTGAGCATTCGGCTTCAACATCGTCCTCGGCAACGCGGCCCCTTCCCAGAGTTCGACCTTTACAAAGGTAGCTTCGGTTTTTGCAACCCTAGGGATATCACAAGGTAAACCCGGCGAGAAACTGAAGCACCCTGCGGATGCTTACTTGACCGTTCCATTTGGCGCCGGCTAACGGGGTAAAGACTGCGTTCTCGATCCCACCAGGATAGCGTCGACTAACTCTCCTAGAAACACGTTGCGATGGAGAAGCGTCGGAAGGGACGGTTGATAGCGAAGGGAAAGCGCGGAGATAGGGTACGGTACGCGCCACATACCTTTACGGAAAGTATCCTGGTCGGCGCGTCTCGTCAGTCTCCTAAGCCCCATGAGAGAATCCTGGAGAGGCATGTGTTGCTTCTCGGAGTAGAATGTACCCTTTTTTGATTGATTCCTCTCTCTTGGCTATAAGATTCGACCATTTTTTCTCCACCTCTCCCTCTCTCCGGGTCTCGGCAGCAGTCTCGTTCTTTTTCTTACAGCGTTTGATAAATACTCTTCAGTGCGCAGCTTTTTTTTCCTTTTTCTTTATTCCTTATTTTGGAAAACCTGAAAACGCGTTCTGTTGAAGTTTAGATTCGCGGAGGAAGTTTTTTGTGGCCGTTTTCTCTCTTACGTAATGTTTTTATTCTATTGGGAGGGAAAAAGCTAGAATATCCGTTCTGTTATACGGTTTTTTGCCCGTTCACTCTCCGCTGTTTGTTTGACTGGCCAAAAAGATGAAGAAGGACGAGAGTTTGCTTTCAAAAGTTTCCTTCCCTGTCTCACCCCCTCGACGTCGCCTTTTTAGCTATTTATTTATTTATTATTTTTGCCAGATAGATTCTACTACCGTGATTCATAACTGGAGGTGCTGTTACAGGGTTCGTACACGACCTGGAAAAGTCGGAGAATTTGGAAATGGTTTCCTAAAGGTTAGAGAAAAGTCAGGGAATTTTAAACGGTTTCCAAAAGGTCAGGGGAAAGTCAGGGAATTTTAAATGGTTTCCAAAAGGTCAGGGAAAAGTCAGGGAATTTTAAATGGTTTCCAAAAAGTCAGGGAATTTGAAAATGTTTTCAAAAGGTCGAGGAAAAGTAAAAAAAATTGTAAATGATTCTAAAAGGTCAGGGAAAAGTCAGGGAAATTGGAAATGATCTCAAAATTTCAGTGAAAAGTCAGGGAATTTTAAATGGTTTCCAAAAGGTCAGGGAAAAGTCAGGGAATTTGAAAATGATTCCAAAAGGTCCGGGAAAAGTCAAGGAATTTTAAATAGTTTCCAAAAGGTCAGAGAAAAGTCAGGGAATTTTAAATGGGTTTCCAAAATGTCAGGGAAAAGTCAAATAATTTGAAATAAAATATTTTTCAAATTTTTTACCTCAAACCATTCATTTATACTACAAAAATGGTCAAGGAAAATTTGGCAATTTGGTCAGGGAAAACCTGTAAATGTCAGAAAATTTTGTACGAACCCTGTGTTACTGGGCATCTGTATTTTTAATTCACCAAATTTTGTATTTTGTCAACATTCTGGCGTAGTTTTCATTCAAAATTTTACTTCTGAAATTTTCTCTATGCCTATATTGGCCCACTTATCACCTAAGGTAACTAAAGAATCAATGACTTTACAAAAAGGTTTAATCTTTCAGGAAAAATATTAATCTAAGTTGAGAAAACGTTTTTGATTTTTAGAAATCCTCAAAGATGTTTTCATCAAATTGTAAGAAATAAATTGGATAGAGATATTTACTTCTAAACCATTTTTAAATAGTTTCAGACATTATTGCCAATGCACTTCATTCTCTTCCTAAACCAATGTTTGAGTAAAATCAGCAGTACTACGATATGAATACTTTTCTAAGAGATATATTATATACTTCTGATACAAGTCGTTTTTACTTTATTAACTTGGAAGTATAGTACTTATCTTTGATAAATTTCTTAATATACTTCTAATACAAAACATTATAATATTTTTAACTAGAAAGATGAGTACTTATCTTTGATAAATTTATTAATATACTTCTGATACAAAACAGTATAATATTTTTAACTTATCTTTATTAAATGTATTAATATACTTCTGATACAATATGATATGATATAATAATATGTTTAACTAGAAAGACGAGTAGTTATCTTTGACCAATTTATTAATATACTTCTGATACAAAACATTAAAATATTTTATAATATTTTTAACTAGAAAGATGATAAATTTATTAATATACTTCTGATACAAGGAGTTATAAATTATAAACAAGTACCTAAATTTATATTAATAACCTATGAATTACAAATTAGAATATTTTGCAAAACGTATTAACACTTCAATTTACAAGTGAAAGTTTCTAACCGAAAGCCCTCGTTTTGCGAATAGTTATTTCAGCGAGTCTCGAGTTACAAGACACGGGAGTTAATTTAGTTCTCAAATTTTCTTTTATGTTAAACCACTAACCGCGGATGACTAGGCTTTTTAAAATTGCGAAGAAGACGAATAAAAAACGATTTTAATATTTCTCAAGGTGCGCTAAAGAGAAAAAACCCTAGAAAACTCCCTTTATATGCAAATTTTTTTCTGGATCCGTTTTCTTTTTTTTTTCAACTCTTCGTTTCTACGAAAATTGGCCTCTTCCTTTTCTTAGAGTATAACCCCCAGAAAAGCGACTGCTTTACCTGACTGAACCGGGATAACCCGAGGGGATATACGTCCTCGTATTGATTACAATACCAGGTCACCCTTCAACTCGCGTACGGCTAAGATTATAACGCGTGTAGGGGAGGGGGCGGGAACAATTTTTAAGTTCTTTCGGCAGTAATGAAGTACAGGATTAAGAAAACCTCAAATCTCCGCGAAGAAGCTTGTTAACTCGTAGAGATTAATAAGGAAAGATGTGTAGAAAAAATCTCTGCGATGGTAAAAAATATATTTCTTCGCTCTGGTTGCCCGGAGGCTGCGCTACAACGTAAAACCTCGCCTTTGGTGAAATTCATTATATCTGGTATTAACTCGATCTTGGTTTCTCGCAAAAATTAATCTAGATTTTCGACGAAATTAAAATGAAACTTTGTGAACCTTATTTTTTTTTAACGTCATACGCAGATGCGCGGTAATTCATCCCGCTTTTTATACGCTTGATCCTTATGTCGGTCTGTAGCCTTTTTTACACACAGTCCTAAGGGATTTGTGTGTAGCTGATACCGCTGTATTCCAAGAATTAGGCTTAGCAGGGCCAGAAACATTTTAATCGAAAGGAAATATCGGAGCCCAAAAAGTTAATCATTTTTCAATTTAAGTGGTTTTTCGCAATTTTCGACTTTAAATGTACATATTTTTTTAAAATAAGACCGACTTAGTTGGAAATTATATTTTTAATTAGTACTGATAATTTCTGAACTACTTATTCGGTTGCATTAAGAAAGTTTAATTTTAAGTGAGATATCTGGCCAATTCGCGGGACCTTATAACCCGCGTACGTACGCACTATTGTCATATTTAAATTTCGTACCAATTAATACATGGGCATGGCTACCATATTTCCACAACCAGGTTACTCGAAAATTTCGGTTCGTCTAAAAATAACTCGAAAATTTCGGTTTGTCTAAAACGTATTCGCGTTTCGCTACCTTATTTCCAAAACCAGGTTACTCGAAAAATTCAATTTCGATAAAATAATTCTTGGGTTTATTAAGTACAAGATGATTGAAAATTGTTTCAAATTTAAATTTAATATTTAAAATGTATTTAGTACATCAGGGGTTTGTGTGTTTTTAAATGTCCGTGACGTCTTGTTATTTTTTGGGACTAATAATTTTATCAGCATTTTTCAGAATATGTTAATCCGACTTCTGGGAAAAACAGTTTGAAATCGAAAACATATTTTCAGACAAGCGTTAAAACTTGGCTTTAAAATTTTTTTTTTTAAGAAAAGGATCCGTAGGACGTAGACTTAAAGTGAGTGAACGTTAACCCAATTATCCTAATCTTATTTTAATGATATCAAAATACAGATAAAAAGTCTTAGCCGATTAATAAGAGTGGAAACCAATAAGGAACTTGCCCTTTCTAAAAGGTATAAGGGTCGTGAGGTCACAGTGTATTTTATGATTATAAATGCGTCAGCCAGAGTTCATAAGACCTGAAAATATCAGGGAATTAGATTGTCTACAGAAAAGTCAAAGAAATTCAAATTTTTTAGGTAAAATCAAGGTTATTTATGAGGTTTGAAAAAGGTTTACCTTAAAGAGTACCTACAAATTTACATTAATTAATTTTCTTATTAAAAATTTGCCTTAATACAGTCGGCCATTTCATTACAGGCCTTATTTAAAATAGTACAGGCAAGGGCGCCTGCACGTGCTCATCAGCTCGAGACGTCGCGTGCACTTGACCGCGTGAAGTGACCTTGCACGCACTATTTGAAATCAGACCTAGGTAATAAAATGGCAGCTCTCACAAATAAGTATATAAAAGAGTGTATTACTTATATAATAATATGAAACGAATTTGATTTAAATGTCAATTATAAAATGATTAACCCTACACCTCTTCGTGAAAAGATTTGATAAGTTAGCACTAGGGTTGGCAAAACCCGGAAAAAACAGGTTTTTCCGGGACATGTGGGAAAACTAGTAAAAACCGGAAAAAAGTGGAAAAAACCGTTTTCAGGCTAAATTAATCATTGATATATCTATAACAATCAGCTAGGCTAATACCCAAGGCACCACCTTAGGCCCAAGTCATCTAGGGACTTATAATGCCTTTAAACTGGTGGCCGAGTTACAATGCTTAAGAGGGTGGTGGCAAGCCCTTCATGCAACGCGAGCCAACAGCTCCCTACACTAACTATTAACGTTAACCTAGACAAGTGAATAATTTAGTCATTGCAAATAGGAGAGATTAAGAAAAGCCAGGAGAAGAGTGAATAGAATAGAAGAATATACTGCTTTTATTATTTATTTATTATTATTATTTTTTTAATTAATTTATTGATGCAGAGTTTAAATACAAGAAAATCAAGAAAAATATTGCATCGCCCCTTTATGCCACATAAGACCACTGGCTTGTGCGTGGCAGGGGACTCTCAGTTACTACGTTTGAGGGGAAATTTAATGGGTACAATTTATGAGATCACAAACAAAACAAAGAAAATAATATAACAAAAATTTACATAAGGGAGAAAAAGTTACACAAATTTAGATATCCATAATCTAAAATCCAGTGACATATTTGTTTCTTAAATATATATATATTCATAGAGTTTTTAATGTCCTTGTTCAAATTGTTATATAATAGAGGACCTAAGTAATTAAAATGTCTTTGTCCAATATCCTTATACATTCTAGAAACCATGACATTTTTGTTAGTCATGGCTCGAGTTGTATAAGGATTTACAATATTTAATTTATCCCTTCTTATATAGGTGTACACTAAAATACGTTTAGCATATAATTGTCTAACCGAAAATACATTCATGTTACGATATAAATTAACCCGATGTTCACAATAGTTGGACTTTAAGCAAATTATTATTATTTTCCTCTGGATAATTTCCAATGGTTCTATATAAATCTTGTTAGTTCCGCCCCAGGCGATAATACCGTAATCAAGAATAGATTGAACTAACGCGAAATAAACAATTCTAAGCCAAAAAAAAAGAAAATTATTATTTATTTTTTAGTTAATTTTGCCACTAGAGGTGGAAAAAACCATGGAAATACGTTTTGCCACACGGTTTTTAACATGAAAACAATAGGTAGAAAAAACCGACCGAGTTTTAAATTGAATATATGAAAGTTGTCTGCTCATTCAAAATTACCTCTGCGCAACAGCTGAAAGTTCAACCGAAACACCTAGAAATTCAAAAGTCGTCTGCTATTTCTTCACATATTTAGTTGACGGTTATAATAATAATAATAATAATAATAATAATAATCAGCTAGGCTAATACCCAAGGCACCACCTTAGGCCTAAGTCATCATGCGACTTTTAAAGCCTTTTTAATTCAGGTGGCCGGGTTACAATGCGTAGGAGGGTGGTTGCAAGCCCTGCAAGCCACGCGAGCCAACAGCTCCCTACACTAACTATTACCGTTAACCTCAACAAGTTTTTATTAAGACAGATGGCGCTATATTTCCTAAACTCGAAACCTATAGTTGTATGAACCCTGTATTCGGAATCACGTCATTGGTATCGTCCGGTTATCAACCAACCACCGTGATTATAATTGGTTATAGCACTAAATTAACTCGTATTAATACGAATATTAATCGCCAAGCAATTATCCTAGCAAAAGAAACTGAGTATAAATTTACCGTCGAATTGAGTTTGATATACCTATATAACTATCGAAGCGACTGACCTAAATGTATTTACTGGCGTTGAATATACCGCGTTATCTATTGGTTTAAATGAGAAAACGAATCTTCTTGTTCTACTTGACGGACTCGAAATTATCGCGAGATAAAAGGTAGAAAAGGAAGGCGGGATGAGACGGGGCTCGATTGTGCCCTGGCCGCCGTCTTAAGGGCAGTTGGGCATGCTCGAGTCGTCTTGGCGAGGTGATTGCTTTGGGCGACCAGGCGAACACTTTCTCGAGCGTCTTGTTAAGGACTTTAAGTTTCTTCTACCTTCGCCCCCCTTTCGGACTGGTTGGGGTTTCCGCTTCCATTCAGCCCCGCGATTCGCCCGCCATCAAAAATACTCCCACTGTTATATAAGCGACCCTCACCCTAGCTGACATAACCTTTATTACCCGTTTTGGAGTCCCTTTAAGAAAGCCCTTCGCTTGAATATTGCCGTTTTCAAACTGATAACTTTTTTATCTCCAATTTTTTATCGGTCGGGTTTATAATGTCTTGAAATACCCGACGTAACCAAAATTAGTGTAAAACGGAGTTTGCTATTAATTTTGCAACATTTACTTATGGTGTATTCCCATAAGACCCAAATCCCAAAAATGTCTTTCAATCGAAGGACGGGATTTTTTCGTTTAGTCGCGGATAAGTAGATAAAACCAAGAATGTATTTATTTATACTCAGGGAGAATGAATATGTCGAGACTATCGACGGACACGTTGAGGCCCTAACCCCGTCACGCTAAGGGGGGGGGGGGGGAGGAAAAAAGGAGGCGGTCTTATTTTTTGCGTCCTCGCAGCAGCGTTAATCGCGTCGGAAAACGTAATTTTTAAGAACCAATGAGATTGCAGTATTATTTGATTTTATTAAAGCGGAGGAGCATACCGGGGGCCCCAACAGGTGGAATTGGAGAAACGCTAAAAATAATCTCGACATATCCATTCTCCCTGAGTATAAATAAATACATTCTGGGTAAAACTATAGATAGAAAAACAGATTTAAAGGATAAAACGCAAATATTATATTTGCTCGGCTTTATTATTATTTCTGGTAATATTTTGAAATTTTCAGAGTAAATACATCTTTATTTTGTGAATTTCAGAAACATTTAAGCCTATTTCACTGTTTTTACAATATTATATTTTCACCGGTAGGTGGTGGCTAAAAGGTTTCAATTAGAAAGTTGTAGAGCATACTCTAAAACCTTAAAATAACCTTGATCCCGTCAAAAGTCTCTTTTTTTACTAACAATGTAAGTAACTTACGTCTATACTTTTGTTATTGTTAACATGGTTAGCTACTAGTATATTTTTGTGATAAAATTGTTACATAGTTTCTATTTTTTTAAAGTGAAAATCAATGATTTATTTAACTAAATATAGATAAGGTTTTTAAATGCTTAAAGTTCTTAAATGAAATTGCATATTTAATCCTATAAAATACTATAATTTTGAAAAAACAATACTATAATTTTGAAGAAAAAAAGTCCTATATTTCTAGAAATATAATCCTATTTTCCTATAAAAATATTGTATATTTGAGTGGGGGTCTGTGACCTTGAATTATTTAAACGTGAAGGTTTTTCGGCTATATTAAATAGATGTCGCCACTTATCCGTGGCGTGCGTTTCGTTTTGTTTTGACGAAGATAATTTCTGAAAAATATGACGGACATTTAAAATTTACGCCCCATTGTACTCTGTCCCAGTTTTTGATAAATGAATGTATTCCATTATCCTCGACTGAACTATAGTCCGTTAAAAAGCGAACCAATTTATCGTCATCAAAGGCCAAAAGTAAGCCTGTAACTCTCGCAGCCAAAGTGTTCGTTGAAGAATTCGACTATATATCCTAAGGGTTTACTTCTCCATTTGGACCGCGACGTTGCTCCGTTAAATATTTTCTCAAAAACACGAATTAAATAAAGTATAGGAGCAACAGTGGACTGCCCTATTTGATTTGCTGTAAAAGCTCCCAGGCGTTACTTTAAAAGGATAATTCTTAAAAATCGACCCGAGACTTTTAGCGAGGCTAAATAATCTACGTACGGAAATTCAACAAGATAAAGAGAGGAGACGGAAGGCTTTTAGTCGTAGACCTGTCACTGTTGCTAAAGACTTGTCTCGAAACGTCCTTCCCTTACTTAACATTTTTCACGCTTATAATTCCATCCTAAGACCCCATTTTTATGCCCCGGCAAAATTTCACGTCTTCTCTTTTTGTTAAATTTAATTTATTGATGCTCGCAATAAATTATACAACTTTGTAACGATAGCAATTTTGATCGTGCTTGAAATATCAGCTAATACATAAAATATTCGTTTAAAAATTAATTCGCTAGTAGCAAACAAATTAAAAATTTAAAAAATTATACAAACAACTAATTTATAACTATGAATTTATAATTTTCTTCCTATATTTTTCTATATTTCACTGATAAATTTCCTATAATTCGTTTAAAGGATTTAAAATATTCTATGGTCAGCCTGATTACTGGTTTGGGTTAATTTGGAGTATCAAAGATGGTTACGTAATGATCTGTTGTATGTATTAGTTTGTATTATATAAGGCATAAAGTTATACCATAAGTGTATAATATTGTTACATAAGTGTGACACTTCCTATTCATCATATGCAAAAGGTTTACTGAGAGCTATTCGCAAGACAGACTACATTACGGGCTTCGTCGCCATTTTGCGTCCGCTTGCTAACGCGTCACACGTAGCCTTTGACAGCGCCTCGCTAGGGGGAGATTTTCTTATTATGATGACGTCACTCCGTTACTAGCTCTCAGTAAAATATTCCCCAAAGTGACAAACTTATAGAAAATTATTATAGAGTTATGGTTATACCTATCATTCTTTTTGATGTATAAATGATCATTAAGCGAACTCGAACTTTTATATTGACACTTGTCGGAGCCGCACCATTCAGGGCAAAAATATTTATATCTAATAACCAAAATAATTGCCACACGTATTATGTAAGGAAGTACAATATTTAAACTGAAATCCTCTATATATATATATATATATATATATATATATCTATCTATATTTATATATGAAACTGTAAATAATTTCGAATTAGGAATTATTGAATATAATCAGCTTATTAACTTTCAGTGCATCAAAAATCTACTTTTATATTAAAATTGCATCGCTTCTATTTCAGAAGAACCAATTAAATTAGAGTTTTAAAAGGAAAATTAGTTTTCAACAATAATTTCAAAAGTTTCCTTTAAAACAATGACGAAAGAAGTTTAGTGATTCTAGGAATACAATAAATTAATCATAGTTTTTTTCTAACATTGCATATATGTAAATAAAAATATATAAAATATTTATAAATTTTTCCTCTAAGATTGCTCTAAGTTAAACTTAAAAGGAGAGTTCCCGAGGTGTTTATTGCCGATTTTGTTCAAAGTCGGGCGTAATGTAGACCTATATGAGATATGAAATTTCCCAAAAGGAGACGTTGCACTACCCATTCGATTTGCTATGGCAACCGAAAATGTTTTTGATCACTTAAAACAATAAAATCTCCATTTAAAAAAGCATGGGATTTTCTCGGTTTCACAGGGTCCTAACTACGAAAATGTTGAAAATTTTTGAAAATCACGAAATGTGTAATTTGGACCACATTTAGGTAAATTTCATCAAGTTTGGGTAAATTGAAACATTTTTAGTGTAAATTTGTAACAAATTTTGGGTAAAATAAGGAAAAAATCTAATTTTGGCTGTAAGTGGTCAAAAACATTTTCGGTTGCCATGGCAAATCGAATGGGTAATGCAACGTCTCCTTTTGGGAAATTTCATATCTGATATAGGTCTACATTACGCCCGACTTTGAACAAAATCGGCAATAAACACCTCGGGTACTCTCCTTGTTAGTTTATATTGTTAGTGGTATAGACTCAATCGTTACCGAAGCTCCACTCAAAATAGTTTAATAGAATTTTCGATGGAACAAAGATAACTTGTAATAATAATAGTACCAGCTATAAATAAGTGTCAATTTAAGTGGTTTTCTAAGGAGGGGAGAGCTCTATCTAGAAACCCTAGCCACCGACTGAAATATGACTGGGTTGAAAGGAGCTCGATTTGTCACAATGCGTGCAACGCTATAGGTAAATTAAAGACAAAAATTCTCTATACTAAAAAACTTAAACTTTATTTAGGAGAATTTGCTCATTTATGGGTAGAGCAGGATTGGAACGAAACGGCGTTCGTTCCCTGAAATTCCTTGGTTGAATCTGGCGAAAATTTGGGAAGAAACTACTTTTGAATCAATAGCTTCTTTGGTACAATAGGGGGGTTTTTCTTAATGGTGTTTCTAAAAGCGCGCCAAAACTCTCAAAACATCGTTTCAGTTGAACTGTAGAGCAGTTTTGAGCCGAGGAAACGAAACTTTCGCTTCTTTTGGGCACCATGTGTGATAGATGCTGGGACCCAACTCTTCGCCCTCGGTCTACGTAGATACCAAGAGGACAATTGAAGTATTTATGGTCCCAGAAATTGGCGGCGAGGATACACTTTTAAAGAGGCTTATATTTTACAACTTGGGTCTAAGGCTATCTGGTTTTCATTACGATTATCTCATAAAAACTATGTTACTTTGGCCATTCGAATTTAAATTTAAGAGAAATATAGATGATTTTATACAATGTAAATGGATAATAAGTATTTTTAGAAATGATTAAGGATTGGAATACAAAAAATGGTTACAACAAATATTACAAAAATGGTAAACAAGATGTCGCGTATTTTCTTCTATACAATATTCAACACCAGCTATTATAGAACAAAACATATTTAGTAGTAATATATCCTTTTTTGTAAGAATTCATAGGAATTTTTTAACGTAAGGAGTATAATCGTGACATGATTTATAAACATGAGTCGAAAACTTTAGTAGCCAAGATAGTTAAGCAAAAATGTTGGCTCGCGTAAATAGTTCTAAAGTATTTTATTCTATTATGGGATAATGATTGTGTATCACGGGCGTCGGGGTCCGATTGTCCACGGGCGTCGGGGTCTTATCGTCCACGGGCGTCGGGGTCTTATCGTCCACGGGCGTCGGGGTCTTATCGTCCACGGGCGTCGGGGTCTTATCGTCCACGGGCGTCGGGGTCTTATCGTCCACGGGCGTCGGGGTCAGATTGTCCACGGGAATTATAATGGGATTGGAAAACGTCAGTTTTAGGGAACCAATAGTGTACCGGGCTGATATGTTTCTTTAAGGGGAAAGAGCTTACTTTTCGACCACGAGGGGAACTCGGGGCCACGCTAAAAATTGTCTCAACATAATCATTATCCCATGGTTAATTATTCATAGATTCATAGATGTAGCGTAATAATAAAGAGCTATAGATTAAACTTAAATCGGTGATGTCACATAACGATGTCAGGTCCTTATTATCCGCGGTTCTCAGAAACAGCTCGTCGAAGAAAAGCGATGAGTTGCGTGTAAATTGGGCGCGTGTATCTAATTATAGAGAGGCTCGGATAAAATGTGTATCGGGGGAAAGTTGTTTAGCCAGAAGGTTAACCGCCTTGTTTAATAGTCTATTACGGGCTAAATGGTTAATTGGTAAACCTGGTCGCGACGGAGCTGATTGGGCCACTCTCGAAAGCCTACTAATCAAACGGCACGAGATGGGACGCCACTGGATGTTGGAGGCAAGCTCTATAGGTGCGGAGGGGCGTTGCTCTATCAATTGTCGCGGCTACATCGTTTAATTAATTGCTCTTCCCGACGTTGTCGATATTTGCAGCCCGATTTATGGTCAAAGGTCAAATTTAGTGGGCCGTGGTTTCCAAGTTTGATCGGCGCCATCCGCCTCTACCTTATTAATTTGTTTCCCCCATAAACAACCGCTTTTACAGTTCATTTTATTTCTGTTTGACAATAACGATTTTAGAAGAGCGTTTATGACAGGATTCTTAGTCGGTACTGTCTGTTCGTAACGTGCGATCCAAACTGGCTGGTTTGTCACGGCAACAAATTGCTCGGAATATCGATTAGACTTACAAGGAGACGACCCGAGGTTATAATCACCGATTTTGTTCAAACTCGGGTATAGTGTACACCTCCATGTACCTTAAAAAACCTGCAAGGGAAAAGTTGCGACGGGATTTCGTTTTGCCATGGCAACCGAAAACGTTTTTGACAACATGATTTGGAATTTTTCCATTGAAAATCACATGGGAATCTGAAGGATTTTAAGGGTCCCCCCCCCCTGTGAAACCTTTTAAAAAATTAAAATTTTTGAAAATTTCAAAAACGTTAAAAATACATTTAAATTGATTTTAAAAATTTAATTTAATCAAGTTTAAATGCATTTGTTATTTTCAATGGAAATAATTCCAAATCATGTTGTCAAAAACGTTTTCGGTTGCCATGGCAAAACGAAAGCCCGTCGCAACTTTTCGTCTCCTTGTTAGTGCGAGCGAGTTTCCCATTCTGAAGATCGACATCTTGAACGTCGAGATGACTCGAATCATTGTGGTTATTTTTAGGGTTGGCTGGTTAAGCCACACTTGTTTAAACCATGGTTTAAATCATGGTGATTTTATTAAAAAAAAACAGTTTTTATTTTAATTATTGGGTTTTTTTAATTAACTAAAAATGATTCCAAAATGTTTGTACATTTTCTTACCGAAATGATGACATTTCTAAAAAATTTACAAGGTGACCACATATCCTATATTTCCAATGCCTTCCTATAAATTAATGAGGTTTTCTCATGTAGTATAACCCGAAAACATTCCGTCGTCGTGTACCCTTCTTCATCCTATGTTTACCTTTATTTTATCTACGGTTTTTCGATAAGAGTCCTTTTTTTTGCTTATGGTTTTTCCTATATTTTCCTCTAAGTCGCTTGAAAATTTCCTACTTTTTCTATAAAATTTTCTGAGAGATGGAGCATGGTTTAAACTAGGCATATGTTTTATTACTCATAATTTTTTAGTTGATTGGTAATATGTACACAGGGTTAATTAAAAGCGAAAATTATATTAAAAGTAAAATAAAGCAGTGTTTAAAAACCGGATTTTAAACCAAAAAACCCCGATTTTGTTAGGTTTTTATTTAAACCTTTTTTTCTTCCAACCCTGGTGATTTTAAAAATATTTATTTATTAAAATAAATATTCTCAAGGTCAAGATGACCCTAATTATTGTAGTTTTTTTTTATTATAAGAGTATTTTATTTTTGAGTTAAGCTATTCGAATGTCCAAATAACCATTCTCAAGGTCAAGATGACCCGAATTATTATTTATATTATAAGATTTTACTATATTTTGGAGGTAAACTATTTAAAGGTCGAAAATGTTTTTATTTTATATTTTTTGCTGGATTTAAAACCGAAAGTAATAGTCTGAAAGTTCTGTCTGGATGGCTGGTGTTATTATGTGTTGTTTCCCAATGCTTATTGATATATTTTATCAAGTCTTTTAAGCGGAAACATCTTAAACGTGTGCGTGTGCGTGTGTGTGTGCGTGTGCGTGTGCGTGTGCTTGTGCGTGTACGTGTACGTGTCAGTATGGCGTATTTAAGGCCAAAGTCACCGCTTATGCATTTTCACGTTTCGATGTAGACTCAATTTTTTCCTTTTTTTTCTCAATGTAAAAAAGAGGCGTTCTTATTTTTACTTTCTACCGTAATTTAGTCCAACATTCTCTACAACCTACCTATGATTGCCCCATTTTTTACGCCAACCGTTACGCCCTCTATGTTCGCGTAACGCAAAAACCAAGGGTTCTGTTTATGTTCTTTTTTACCTCGGCAATTTCTCGGGATAGAATTCCTACAAACGACGTCTTTTCCGGTTGAAAGAAGTTGATAAAAAAGGAAACCAAATTAAATGATTGTATATTAAGTTACTATACGTATAGAAGATGGGGGAGTCTTCTAATTTTTTACTCTTTTTTTTTCTGGTTCATTTTTTTCATTGGTCGAGATCATAATCGAATTTCCTCTCGGAACCAGAGGGCGCTCTATTCTTTTAAAAAGGAAGACATAATAAATATGCTAGTAAGACGTTTTTTTCTCTCCCGGCAGTGGGAGGCTACGGCCAGCACGGCGTATACTTTAAATACGGTTCGCCATGCGAGGGCGTCACTGGAAAATGGCGTGCCATCTCTTTTTAATCAGATTCCCCTCTTCCCTTCGCTACTTTTTTGATTCGAACATACTTCAAGCAACTAAGACAAATGCGTCGGATACTTTTGCAGCGCGCTATTTTGGAAAATATTTTCGAGTGATAATTTATACCGGGATACTAAAAGAGGTTGATGGGATGAATTTTTGTTGTACTCCTAGCTTGGGTTTTTTAATGTATATTGGTCGATGCATTACGCTAGTGTTGAGTATGTTGACGGTTCCTCTGCTATTGTGTTTTGTCTCTACAACGAGCGGTAATGGTAGCGTAGCACGAAAGCTCTTATTATATAATGGACTTTTGCAATCTCTCTTTTTTTACATGTATTTATTCTACCTATTATTTTCGAACAATTTTTTTGAACTAGATTACATTTTATATATTATCGGTACCTTCAATAAGAACGATTGCAATTCGAATATTTTAAACTCACTGCGAATAAAAAATTTGAATCTTACCCCTGAAAATAGTGGTACAGGGTTCGTACACGACCTGGAAAACCTGGAAAAGTCAGGGAATATTAAAATGTTTCCAAAACGTCGGAGAAAAGTCAGGGAATTTGAAAATGATTCCAAAAGGTCGGGGAAAAGTCAGGGAATTTGAAAATGGTTCCAAAAGGTTGGGGAAAAGTCAGGGAATTTGAAAATGATTCCAAAAGGTCGGGGAAAAGTCAAGGAATTTGAAAATGATTCCAAAAGGTCGGGAAAAAGTCAAGGAATTTGAAAATGATTCCAAAAGGTCGGGGAAAAGTAAGGGAATTTGAAAATGATTCCAAAAGGTCGGGCAAATGTCAGGGAATTTGAAAATGATTCCAAAAGGTCGGGGAAAAGTAAGGGAATTTGAAAATGATTCCAAAAGGTCAGGGAACAATCAAGGAGTTTGAAAATTGTTCAAAAAAGTAAGGAAATTTTAAAATGACCCCAAAAAATTATGCAATTAAATTTTTGAAAGATGTATTAAAAATGCATATATTAAATATTTTTCAACATTTTACCTCAACCATTCATTTATTGTACAAAAATGGTCAGGGAAATTTTTTGCAATTTGGTCAGGAAAAACCTGGAAATGTCAGGGAATTTAATTCCGGAAATTTGGTACGAACCCTGTGGTAGATTTAAAGCCTTTCCATATGACCTTAAAAATACTAATTAAATTAAATTAAATTAAGATTATTTTTGTTTACATTACCAGTGCACGCAAATTATTAACTTTATCAAAAAATAGACATTAAATGTTTAAAAATCAATAAAGTAAAAAATAAATTTAAATAAAAACTGATTTTAATATAAATTAATCCATAACCCTACATCTATTTTATTTTAATGAGCTTCTTCAGTCGGGGTAAGAATGTTTGTAATTCGAACCAAAAAAACCCGAAACTTAGCATGTAATATTACCCCTGATAATAGTGAAAAGTTTAATCCCTATTCATACTAGCCAAAATCTTGCAAAAGTTTTCTCGATTTACTACTTAAACCAGTGAAGAACTTACAATTATATAATTTGACTAATCCTACGCATTTAATTAACTCTAAAAAATTTAAAAATTGGGTTTATTTTTTATTTTTTAGAGTTAAGAACTTACTGGTAATTAGGGTTGTTTGATGTATATCAATTTAATTTTAGTCCAATGTTTTTTAAATAATTGATAGTAATCATCTATTATTTATCAAAATGTACAACCATTGTTGCAAATTCAAAGCAAAATAATTACTAGACTAATTTAAATTAATTCATTTGAATTTAAATTTCACTTTGCATTACTGGCGTACGCAAAGTATTAATTACTTTCTTAAGAAAATGTAGTTTTTAAAACAAAATCAACAACTCTGTCTAGTAAGTGTATTTTAATTACATCAGCCCGTTCTACAAGGATAAGAACCTTTGTAATTCGAATATTTTAAATTTGCTGCGAACAAAGAAATCTAATCTGAACATAACCCTTTTCCTATTCACACGAGAATGGTTGGCTAACACAGTTCGAAACGATTTGCCGGATTTCCTACGTAAAACAACGAACGTAGTTCTTAAAAAATACCTTTTGCAGTAAAGCATTTGTCGATAAACATTTATAAAGATTTGTAACATTTAATAATATTTCTGTAATTTCGCCCATTAGTTTTAAGACCCGTATTGATCATTAATATTTTAGCTCGTGTGAAAGGATCTTTGGTAGTTTATTAAAAAAGTTCTTGATTTAAACAACTTCTCTAGTTTTAATTTATAGTCTGTGCCGTTTTTTGCTCCAACGAATATAAACTTAAATAAATCAAGGTTATTTTTACGCACCAAAAACATTATATGTTTTTTTTTTGCGAAACCCTGCAATCCGAAAAACAAACCTACCGAAAAAATCGTCTATACCTTAAATAATTTATCCTATTTTGTTCGTATTTCATGTCTTATTGAACCATACCATAGGCGGCTCTACTTCACTATTATATCAATTTTTCGGTGTGCTGAACGGATATTGTTCGAACTTTTTATTCTGTGAGGCCCGAATTTTTCGCTCCGTGCCGAGAAGCTATGAATAAAATAATCCAACGAAAATGCTTTAAAAAAAGCAACCCATAGAAATGTTGGCCCAACACGATCCATATTTTGCTCCATTATTTACGATAGGAAAACGAATCTAATAGCGGATACTCCGCGTTGAAATATGAATATTACATTTCAACCCAAGTTTTCACCAGAATTATTCTACTTTCGAATAAAGAGCCGAATAAATTCATCTTCATTTCCACAAGAGTTTGTATCTTTTGGAAACAATGGGAAGATGCTTCAAAAGGTTCTTTTCTCTGTCGTTAATTAGTCCGCCCTTATGTTCCTGGCTGAGTGCGCGAAGCTGCCTGTCCTCGGGGACTCTTTGTCAAAAGTCGCCGTTTTTAATAAATTTGAATCAACTCGTTTCGTTTCGCGATATTTTTACTTTCTATCGCGCTCTTGCGACCTTTGAAACAACTACTGGATTTGATACAGATGGCGCGCGTTAGTGGTTGTAAGGACATTTTAACCTGAATATTGCCACGCCTGAAGGTTCTGAGACACCAACTTGAGCGTGCTAACCCTTACATTCCTGTCAACCAAACTGAAAATCTTGTTGGTACTGACTAAAGAAAATCTTGTTGGTATTGACTAGAATCCTGACATTCCTGGAAATCCTGACACCTAATCTGAAAATCTTGTTGGTACTGACTAGAATCCTGACATTCTTGGAGGTCCTGACAACTGAAAATCTTGTTGGTACTGACTAGAATCCTGACATTCAAAGATCAAAAATCATCAAACATCTTCCCTACTACGAGCTTCAGAATATCCAAACTCTGCGATACTAAGAAGCTTAGAAGTTCCAAACTCTGCGTTACTACGAGGCTTAGAAGTTCCAAACTCTGCGTTGCTACGAGGCTTAGAAGTTCCAAACTCTGCGTTGCTACGAGGCTTAGAAGTTCCAAACTCTGCGTTACTACGAGGCTTAGAAGTTCCAAACTCTGCGTTACTACGAGGCTTAGAAGTTCCAAACTCTGCGTTACTACGAGGCTTAGAAGTTCCAAACTCTGCGTTACTACGAGGCTTAGAAGTTCCAAACTCTGCGTTACTACGAGGCTTAGAAGTTCCAAACTCTGCGTTACTACGAGGCTTAGAAGTTCCAAACTCTGCGTTACTACGAGGCTTAGAAGTTCCAAACTCTGCGTTACTACGAGGCCTAGAAGTTCCAAACTCTGCGTTACTACGAGGCTTAGAAGTTCCAAACTCTGCGTTACTACGAGGCTTAGAAGTTCCAAACTCTGCGTTACTACGAGGCTTAGAAGTTCCAAACTCTGCGTTACTACGAGGCTTAGAAGTTCCAAACTCTGCGTTACTACGAGGCTTAGAAGTTCCAAACTCTGCGTTACTACGAGGCTTAGAAGTTCCAAACTCTGCGTTACTACGAGGCTTAGAAGTTCCAAACTCTGCGTTACTACGAGGCTTAGAAGTTCCAAACTCTGCGTTACTACGAGGCTTAGAAGTTCCAAACTCTGCGTTACTACGAGGCTTAGAAGTTCCAAACTCTGCGTTGCTACGAGGCTTAGAAGTTCCAAACTCTGCGTTACTACGAGGCTTAGAAGTTCCAAACTCTGCGTTGCTACGAGGCTTAGAAGTTCCAAACTCTGCGTTACTACGAGGCTTAGAAGTTCCAAACTCTGCGTTGCTACGAGGCTTAGAAGTTCCAAACTCTGCGTTACTACGAGGCTTAGAAGTTCCAAACTCTGCGTTACTACGAGGCTTAGAAGTTCCAAACTCTGCGTTACTACGAGGCTTAGAAGTTCCAAACTCTGCGTTACTACGAGGCTTAGAAGTTCCAAACTCTGCGTTACTACGAGGCTTAGAAGTTCCAAACTCTGCGTTACTACGAGGCTTAGAAGTTCCAAACTCTGCGTTACTACGAGGCTTAGAAGTTCCAAACTCTGCGTTACTACGAGGCTTAGAAGTTCCAAACTCTGCGTTGCTACGAGGCTTAGAAGTTCCAAACTCTGCGTTGCTACGAGGCTTAGAAGTTCCAAACTCTGCGTTGCTACGAGGCTTAGAAGTTCCAAACTCTGCGTTACTACGAGGCTTAGAAGTTCCAAACTCTGCGTTGCTACGAGGCTTAGAAGTTCCAAACTCTGCGTTACTACGAGGCTTAGAAGTTCCAAACTCTGCGTTGCTACGAGGCTTAGAAGTTCCAAACTCTGCGTTGCTACGAGGCTTAGAAGTTCCAAACTCTGCGTTGCTACGAGGCTTAGAAGTTCCAAACTCTGCGTTACTACGAGGCTTAGAAGTTCCAAACTCTGCGTTGCTACGAGGCTTAGAAGTTCCAAACTCTGCGTTACTACGAGGCTTAGAAGTTCCAAACTCTGCGTTGCTACGAGGCTTAGAAGTTCCAAACTCTGCGTTACTACGAGGCTTAGAAGTTCCAAACTCTGCGTTACTACGAGGATTAGAAGTTCCAAAATGTGACTACGAGGTTCAGAATCTAGAGTAATAAGTAGTTCCCGCTCACGGGATCTCCGAAAGTCCCCCTGAAAATGCGTGTACGCAATCACTTAAACAGTGTTCGTTTTGTTTCTTTCGGACATTTTTTTGTTGGATTCTTCACGCGAAATCGCGCGAGAAGGTCGTCCATACACGCTGCGTTTAACAATACAATTTCGAGGGTAATCCAATTCCGGAATACCTTTGGAGCGGGGCAACGGTGCCTTTATTTTCGCATCTCGAGTCGTTCGTGCATGTCGCGACACCTAGCGAGGACACACACACGGCCACTATCCTAATGTATCCGATTTAATACCGGCACGTCCCACCCTTCATTTCGCAAAATATAGGCATTGATGGCCGTACATACATATGGAGCCTTTTTTGGCGCCAGTATTGTTGAACGAGGGTGGTGGTGCTAAGATTTTAGAACCCTTTTCGACAAGATTTTTTCTTGCCTTTCTTTTAGGATATATATTTCCGATCCCTCCGCGAAGGTATCCTCCGATATAAGCGTTTCGTTTTTTATACACGGGCCTTTTTGGATGCGCACTGCGGCAAGAGCCCCTGCCCTCTCGCTCTCCGGGCCACGTCTCGTACGTGACAACTGCTTTTTATTATTAGACGTATACCTTTTGGAAATACCTTTCTAGCCTCCGCTGGTTTAGCTGCCTCATACCCGCTACGTTATTCGTGGAAAAGCCGTTTTACTAGCTCTCAGATATTCGCCCTAGCCATCTATAACAATGGCCTCCGGACTTCTAGATGAACATTAACGGCTGTTTTTTTAAGGATATAGTATTGCCAAAGAGATCATTGCCTAATTAGGGTTTTTCACCGCTCCCCGAGAATTTGCGAAAAAGAATTAGCTCTTATGTAAATAGACTAATTAGCCATTTTCACTAATTTGCGACGGCGCGCGGTGTCAAAAGAAAAGAGGGATTTTGTTCCAATAAGCACAATCGGCAGCTTAAATATTGACTCTACTACAATTAATTTATTAATCGCCTTACAATAAAACGCGTAGATCAGGGAAATTGCATTAATGGAATTAATTCATTGCGATTATTTAATTGGTTAATAAACAATTATGTACCTTTATTATTTTTGGAAAGAAATTTCAAATTAAAACAAATACACTTTAAAACCACGAAGTATTTGGCCAAGCCTCCCTGCGTTTCTATAATTCTGAAATGGTTCTATAAAATACCATTTTGTTTCCAATTTTAACTATATTTTTAGCGTAATTGGTTAAAATCCAATTACCTCCAATATTTTTACTTTGACCATGGACAGTAAATTAAGAGGACAGGTTTTCGATACTATTCCACAGTGCATTTTATTTCTCCCCGCGTATCAATCAGCTCGAGAGACCCAGAGGGAGTTTTGCAAGGTCTTTTGTACCACGTGATCTTAAAATTTCAAAATTTCAATCTAACGCGGTTGATATTGTTACGTAATTTTTTGCGCTTTATAATTTAGTAATTTTTAATTTTGGTTTTTTTATTTCAATAAAAACTATCAACTGATATTTAGTATATCATATTTAATCTATAAAAACGTGAAAAAATACCTTTTGGCGTAAAAAATGTACTTCGTGTTTATATTTTTTCTTTTTTCGAACAGTATCATCCACTCTTAGCGATACTTGTTTTTTTTTTTTTTTCAAATAACCTTGGACGACTCCCTTAGTGTGATTGGTTTACGGAGGCTAAAAATCAGGCTTCTTACCGATCCTCTAAAATCTACTATCCATGCTTGACTATTTTCTTTTGTGATCTGTCTCCCTCCCTTAAATCTATTTTATAATACACGTATATTTTAACCCTAGCCTACTTATTTCAAAACCTGTAATTCCGATTGACAAAAGACGTATCCTATAAATTTTAGCAAACTAAAATTTTATCTAGAAAAATTAAAATATTTTCTTTAGAATTTTCAATAACAAGCTGTATCAATGCAGGAAATCTATTCTAATAGAATAAACAGTTCAAAGGTTACGACTAGGGATGTTAAAATACCATTTTTTTGGGGTATCTATTCGAATGTGAAATATTTTTCATTCGAGTCACGTCCAATATCGCATATTTAAAACGACAAATATTTTCAAAAGATAAATACTAGCCAGATAACAAATACCGAATAATCATTCGAATAATTTAAAAAGGTTTCAATGTGTAAAATAAAAATTAAGTAAGATTAAAAATCAGGGTTGGTCGATAATTATCGTGATAATTATCGATATTTATCCGATGAAAAAATCATGATAATTATCGAATTAAATTAAAATCTCTGAAAACAGTTTTTAAAGTTTAATTTAATAATTTTGAAAGCAATATAGGGCAGTATTAAGTATTTATGACATTTATGCTCGCATTTATGTAATGTTTACAACTATCCAAAATGTATTTTATCAAATTTTAAACTTTAAAATTTGAATTTGTTTCGAAACTTGAAAAGGTAATGTTGTTAATTCTTCGGAATCACCGTTAACTTTTACAACTTAAATTCCAAATATTCATAATTATCAAAAAAATCCGCTATTTATCCAAATAATCCGATAATTATCCAAATAATCGGATTATTATCAAAAAATCCGATAATTATCGTATAAGTCGGATTTTTTTATTTTTTCGGAAAAAATCCGATTTTTTGCCAACCCTGTTAAAAATAATCACAATATACTAAAAAGTTGCACTGATTTTAGTCACTAAAATAAAGTAATTTTTAATTGTATTAGGGCTAATTTTATGGTGTTCATCTGTTAGTCAACGAAGTCACTAGGTGGAGATAATAAATTTTCGGCTTGATTAAAAGCAATAATGTATTGATTTTAGTAATAAATAGATATATCCAATATGGTAAATATAGATTTAATATATTTATATAATAGTAACGATATAAATTAATAATAATTCATCAAATTAGTTTATATTTCAAGTTTTTTGTAACTTTGAGAACATGATAAATATTACGTAAAGTAAAATATTTTGAAGTAAATTTCGGAAAGTGGTAGATATACCTATACACGTAGGAAAGATTTTAAATTATTAATAAATTCGGGAAATTCTGGCGCACTCTGCTTAATCAATGCCGTTGCGAGTATATGAACTCAACTGGCTAAGCGCGTTACTGATGGGGAAATCAAGGATTCGCCCATAAATATTGCACGAAGGCCGCTATGCGTGTAACGTGATTTTGGCAATGAACAAGCCATCTCCAAATCTGTTTCTTATTACCGATCGCTGTCTGTACGAGCAGAAGCCTATAACATCTCTTATAAGTATTCATCTGCTAAACCTGGTCATGTTATTCGCTTGAATGATGTACCCGCGGTTTTTGAGAAATGCTTTTTAGATGAAGAAATATTCAGAGTTTCTACAGTGTTCGTACTGGAAAAGTCAGGGAATTTGAAAGTGTTTTCAATTAGTCAGGGAATTTGAAAATGGTTCCAAATAGTCAGGGAATTTGAAAGTGTTTTCAATTAGTCAGGGAATTTGAAAATGGTTCCAAATAGTCAGGGAATTTTAAAATGGCTCCAAATAGTCAGGGAATTAGTCAGGGAATTTGAAAATGATTCCAAATAGTCAGGGAATTTTAAAATGGCTCCAAATAGTCAGGGAATTTTAAAGTGGTTCCAAATAGTCAGGGAATTTGAAAAGTCGCTTTATGATTTAGGCCTAAGGGGGTGCCTTGGGTATTAGCCTAGCCTAGCTGGTTCCAAATAGTCAGGGAATTTGAAAAGTCGCTTTATGATTTAGGCCTAAGGGGGTGCCTTGGGTATTAGCCTAGCCTAGCTGGTTCCAAATAGTCAGGGAATTTGAAAGTGTTTTCAATTAGTCAGGGAATTTGAAAATGGTTCCAATTAGTCGGGGAATTTGAAAATGGTTCCAAATAGTCCGGGAATTTGAAAATAGTTCCAAATAGTCGGGAAATTTGAAAATGGTTTCAAATAGTCAGGCAAATTGAAAATGTTTTCAATTAGTCAGGGAAAATTATTAAAAAAAAGCGAAAAGTCAGTGAATTTAAAAATGATTAAAAACAGGGAAAAGTCAGGGAATTTGAAAATGATTAAAAAAATAGGGAAAGGTCAGGGAATTTGAAAATTGCCCCAAAAAAAAGCAATCCAATTTTTGAAAGATAGTCAGGGAATTTAAAAATGTTTCCAAATAGTCGAGGAATTTGAAAATGGTTCCAAATAATCGGGGAATTTGAAAATGGTTCCAAATAGTCAGGGAATTTGAAAATGTTTTCAATTAGTCGGGAAAATTATAAAAAAACAGGGAATTTAAAAACAGGGGAAAATCAGGAAATTTAAAAATGTTTAAAAAAATAGGGGAAAGTCAGGAAATTTGAAAATTGCCCCAAAGAATTAGACAAACAATTTTTGAAAGATGTATTAAAAATACATATGAAATGTTTGGCAAGCTTTTACCTCAAACTTAGCTGATTATTATTATTATTACTTTTCATTTATTATACAAAAATAGTCGAGAGAAATTTGTTCAGGGAAATTCATTCCGAAAATTTGGTATCAGCCCTGGGGTAATGATGCAGTGTATACCTACGCGTTTCGGCGGAAAATTAGCCGGCAACGGAATCGGCGTCATTTAATTCCCAAGATGAATACTTATATTTTAAGAGATAAATTATAAACTTCTGGTATTAGTCAAAGCACGAGCCACAACTACGTTCGTATTCCCGGAATCAAGATTGGAGACGCGGTGTCACTTGATATTTCCACGACGATTCCGCCTTCCGTAGACTTCACCCTGCTCGTCGCCTGCTGTCCAACTCTGAAATGAGAAGGGGCGTTAAATGGGGATTTTTTAGCGGGGTGTCAGCCGTTAGTTTTTGCAGATGTTTCGCGTTATGGGCATTGTTTCAAGGCCTGATCCGACTTTTATTTGTCAACCGAGCAAATCCCTTTGAGTTATTAGGCGCGCGCCCAATTCAACTAAGCATTCGCAATTTATAACATCAGTCAAAGTATAAAGTTGCACAAACACACCCTCCTCCTCAAACCCTATTTTAGTTATAAACACGTTTCTCGATTTACGGTTTTTTGGCGTTGTTATATATGCAAACGATTTACAGGATTGCAATTTGAAATTAAGTCTAAAAGTAATGGAACTTTAAAATAGGCCTAAAAGTTATAGAATTTGAAAATAGGTCTAAAAGTCATGGAATTTGAAAATGGGTCTAAAGTCATGGAATTTTAAAATAGGCCTAAAAGTCATGGGTTTTGAAAATAGTTCTAAAGTCATGGAATTTGGAAATAGGTCTAAAGTCATGGAACTTGAAAATAGTTCAAAAGTCATAGAATTTGTAAATAGATCTAAAAGTCATGGGTTTTGAAAATAGTTCAAAAGTCATGGAATTTGTAAATAGTTCTAAAGTCATGGAATTTGGAAATAGTTCTAAAGTCATGGAATTTGGAAATAGTTCTAAAGTCATGGAATTTGGAAATAGTTCTAAAGTCATGGAATTTGGAAATAGTTCTAAAGTCATGGAATTTGGAAATAGTTCTAAAGTCATGGAATTTGGAAATAGTTCTAAAGTCATGGAATTTGGAAATAGTTCTAAAGTCATGGAATTTGGAAATAGTTCTAAAGTCATGGAATTTGGAAATAGTTCTAAAGTCATGGAATTTGGAAATAGGTCTAAAGTCATGGAATTTGGAAATAGGTCTAAAGTCAGCTAATTTGAAAATAAGTAAAAAAATATGGAATTTGGAAATAGGTCTAAAAGTAAGGAAATTGAAAATAGGTTTCCAAATTAGGGAATTTGAAAATAGTCTAAAAATTATGGAATTCGAAAATAGGTCTAAAACTTATGGAATTTAAAAATAGGTCAAAAAATTAGGGAATGTGGAAATAGGTCAAAAAATTAGGGAATGTGGAAATAGGTCTAAAAATTAGCGAATTTTAAAATAGCTCTAAAGTCAAAAATTGAAAATAGGTTTAAAAGTCAGGAAATTAAAAAAAAATAGTACAAACGTCAGGGAAATACGAGGGGCTAACCACTCTTAGAAAGTCTGTACACCGGATTACGCTTAAATTAGCACTGCCAAAGGCGGGGACTTCAAAGACTACGCGTAATCCTATTAGTACAGTCAAAGGTACGGCTCTGTACACCGATTACGCGGAGTGATCAGCCCCTCGGGAAATAATAGATAATATAGTTTTAGTAGCACATAGAAAACCTTTAGTAAAACAGGTTAAAATTGGCCCTAAAAAGTCACCAAACTTATTTAATCTTTTAAATATTTTATAATTTTAATATAATTTTATCAAAAATGAAACCTAGACCTTGAAGTTTTATTAGATGTAATTTATTTATTGACTTAGAGAGGGTATTCAATTACTTTTAAAAATTCCATCTACCATTTCAGTTAACATAGATAGATTTTAAAGCTATTTAAAAATGTAACGGTAATAACGGTAATATTTATTATTTATGGAACTAATCTTATCTTTTGAAAGCATTAAATAAAACAGATATCTTGTTATTCGTAATGAGTATCATTGTGGATTTTTAGGGAACATATTTTGTTTAGATTTTTTTATATAACCCACAATATATTTATAATAGTCCTATTTTAATTTGGCGATTTAACTAGCGAGCTCAAATTTCCAATTAAAAAGATCGCCGTGTAGATTTCAGTATGTTTTAGAGATAAACATTTTGAAGGTTGGCATCACAATTTTGAAGATCTAGATGGGCCTTTTACTAACAGGGCCCCCGAGGTCCTATAATTCCTATAAAACTCTATATTTTCAAAAATGTCCTATAACATCCTATATTTTTAGCAAATCCCCCAAAACGTCCTATAAAATCTAATAATTTTGAAAAATAGTCCTATAAAATCCTATATTTTTAGAAATATAATCCTATCTTTCCGATAAATAAAACCTTATAAATCAGGGTAGTTTGATTTAAATCAAGTTGATTTAAATCGCGATTTTAATCAAATGATTTTTTTTAAATCGTTGATTTAAATCTGTTCCTATAAAAGATTGTTTAAAAGGTATTAAATTTCCATAAATGAGAGATTTACTATTTAATTATTATATTTTAGACAAATTGTGTCATTATATTACACTATTACCTATCACACCGATAATACTCTTCTACCACGATCGCTTCCCCACCTCATTTTTTGTTTTTTGAAAATAATGGACGCTCCCAACCGGGAAAAGTTTTAGTCTTACTTCTCCTGTGATACAAATATATTTATTCCTTGGAATAAATATTTTTTGACATGATAAAACTGTCTACTATTGAATATTATTTATACAAAAATAATAATTATATCAATAAGCTTATATATTGCTTTTAAAAAGTGACAAAAACCTAAAAATTTATTAAAAATAAAAAAATCGATTAAAATAAAAAAATCCGATTTTAATAAAAAAATCGTTTTTTTTTAAATAAAAAAAATCAACAACTCTGTTATAAATTCTAAAAATAGTCCTATAAAATCCTATATTTTTATAAATATAATCCTTTTTTTTGATAAAAAAATAAAATCCAATTTTTTTTAAAAATTGCCCTATAAAATCCTAAATTTTTGAAAAAATAGTCCTATAAAATCCTATAGTTTTATAAATATAATCCTATTTTTCCTATAAAAACATTAAAGATTTGAGTGGGGGCCCTGTAACTAAAGAAAACCCATTTGGGCACTCCTGGCTTAGAACATTGAATGATTGAAAAAAATTATGTTCATCTGGTGATCTCTTATATTTTTAATCTAATGTAATTTAATTTTTGAGTAGTTTTTTATAGATTTATTTAATACCAACGATTATCCATAACAATTGACCTGTTACGCGTAACAAATTACTAGACTCGCTAGTAATTTAAGCGTAACTCCAAATGAAGATATTGTAGCGACTGAGTTCCTTGAAAAATTAATCTGGAACATGAATCCGTTTTACAGATGGATTTTTGTATACGGCGGTGCGTGGGTTCCGTATTAGTGAACCGTAAAAACGAATGAAAAATTTGAAGGGCTCGGCGTAGCGAATAAAAGGGGCTGCTTTGGCCAAAGACGATTTAATGAAATTTTCATGAAAACAAATGCGCGCGGAGAGGACATACCAGAGAGGTTTCCGCGTATTAAAAATAAAATATTAACGGCTATTTTGGGTCAGCAACGCACGCGTCTACCCCGAAAAGAACTATAGTCGAAGTTCATCTCCAACCCAGCCTAGCTCTCCCTTTTTGTCCCGTTGTCAGGTTAGTCGATACTCGTACGGGCTTTAGGTGTGGACGATACAAACGTCAACGGGCACTACTCTGTTAGGTACGTGCGCTTCTTTTCCACATCCTCGCAGCCTTAACTAAATTTCCAATTAACTACTTCCACGAACTTTAGTCGTCCGACGTTTCCGGTAAATTTACTCTCATTTGCTTTTTCATACATTTACGAGCTATAAAGTGTATTTACTTTGGGAAGCGGAAATTTTAGCGTAGTCACTCTTTTAAATCAAATATAGTGCACCTATGAAACTTCCAAATGTTTTTCGTATACGCTTTTGCGCTTTCAACTTTTAACCTAATTTCTTCTTTTACACTTTGAATTTGCACTGGACAACGAAATTTTAGTTGGTCAGGTGATGGTTCTGTTGGCAATTAAACTCGGGTGTAGGCTGCTTTATAATTAAAAGTTCACGCGATTTAAGCATTCTAATAGGCGCGGGCTAAGACACCCCTTTGAAAACGTGTTGGGGCAAACTTCTACGAATATAATAATAATAATAATAAGCTAGGTTAAAACTCAAGCCACCGCCTTGGGCCCGAGTCAGCTAGCGACGTTTATTGCTGCTATTTCCGGTGGCCGGGTTTAAAAGCCCTTCATGCCATAAGAGCTAACACTAACTATTAAAATTTAAAGCTCAATGTTCATGTTCTTATGGAAAGGGAAAGCCGAAAACTGGGTTGCCTAAAAAGTCAGGGAATTTAAGACTTTGTAAATAGTCGGGGAATTTAAGACTTTGTAAATAGTCGGGGAATTTAAGACTTTGTAAATAGTCGGGGAATTTAAGACTTTGTAAAAAGTCGGGGAATTTAAGACTTTGTAAATAGTCAGGGAATTTAAGACTTTGTAAATAGTCAGGGAATTTAAGACTTTGTAAAAAGTCGGGGAATTTAAGACTTTGTAAATAGTCGGGGAATTTAAGACTTTGTAAATAGTCAGGGAATTTAAGACTTTGTAAATAGTCAGGGAATTTAAGACTTTGTAAAAAGTCAGGGAATATAAGACTTTGTAAATAGTCGGGGAATTTAAGACTTTGTAAATAGTCGGGGAATTTAAGACTTTGTAAATAGTCGGGGAATTTAAGACTTTGTAAATAGTCGGGGAATTTAAGACTTTGTAAATAGTCAGGGAATTTAAGACTTTGTAAAAAGTCGGGGAATTTAAGACTTTGTAAATAGTCGGGGAATTTAAGACTTTGTAAATAGTCGGGGAATTTAAGACTTTGTAAAAAGTCGGGGAATTTAAGACTTTGTAAATAGTCAGGGAATTTAAGACTTTGTAAATAGTCAGGGAATTTAAGACTTTGTAAAAAGTCGGGGAATTTAAGACTTTGTAAATAGTCGGGGAATTTAAGACTTTGTAAATAGTCGGGGAATTTAAGACTTTGTAAATAGTCGGGGAATTTAAGACTTTGTAAAAAGTCGGGGAATTTAAGACTTTGTAAATAGTCGGGGAATTTAAGACTTTGTAAATAGTCGGGGAATTTAAGACTTTGTAAATAGTCGGGGAATTTAAGACTTTGTAAAAAGTCGGGGAATTTAAGACTTTGTAAATAGTCAGGGAATTTAAGACTTTGTAAATAGTCAGGGAATTTAAGACTTTGTAAAAAGTCGGGGAATTTAAGACTTTGTAAATAGTCGGGGAATTTAAGACTTTGTAAATAGTCAGGGAATTTAAGACTTTGTAAATAGTCAGGGAATTTAAGACTTTGTAAAAAGTCAGGGAATATAAGACTTTGTAAATAGTCGGGGAATTTAAGACTTTGTAAATAGTCGGGGAATTTAAGACTTTGTAAATAGTCGGGGAATTTAAGACTTTGTAAATAGTCGGGGAATTTAAGACTTTGTAAATAGTCAGGGAATTTAAGACTTTGTAAAAAGTCGGGGAATTTAAGACTTTGTAAATAGTCGGGGAATTTAAGACTTTGTAAATAGTCGGGGAATTTAAGACTTTGTAAAAAGTCGGGGAATTTAAGACTTTGTAAATAGTCAGGGAATTTAAGACTTTGTAAATAGTCAGGGAATTTAAGACTTTGTAAAAAGTCGGGGAATTTAAGACTTTGTAAATAGTCGGGGAATTTAAGACTTTGTAAATAGTCGGGGAATTTAAGACTTTGTAAATAGTCGGGGAATTTAAGACTTTGTAAAAAGTCGGGGAATTTAAGACTGTAAATAGTCGGGGAATTTAAGACTTTGTAAAAAGTCGGGGAATTTAAGACTTTGTAAATAGTCGGGGAATTTAAGACTTTGTAAAAAGTCGGGGAATTTAAGACTTTGTAAAAAGTCAGGGCATTTTAAGACTTTGTAAAAAGTCAGGGAATTTAAGACTTTGTAAAAAGTCAGGAAATTTAAGACTTTGTAAAAAGTCTGGGAATTTAAGACTTTGTAAAAAGTCAGGGAATTTTAAGACTTTGTAAAAAGTCGATGAATTTTAAGACATAAAGTCATTGAATTTTAAGACAAAGTCAGTGAATTTTAAGACTTTGTAAAAAGTCGGGGAATTAAATTTTATCTTGACACTTTTTGAAGGTAATTTTACTCTAGATCTATGACAATTTCTATGATTATTTTAAGAGATTTTCCCTGACTTTTTAACGCCAAAATTTTAATTTTATTTTTGACTTTTATCGGAAGTTAATAAATTTAAATGGACTTATATTTCAGTAAAAAGGTTATTGCAATGTTGACCAATTAGCCAAATTTTCGAGGAAATAAATGATTATCATAGAATTTGTCATAGATCTAGAGTAAAATTACCTTCAAAAAGTGTCAAGATAAAATTTAACTACCTGACTTTTTACAAATTCTTAAGATTCCATGACTTTTTAGTCCCAGATTTAATTTCCTTGATTTTTCCCTGATTTTACTGTTTTCCCTGACGTGCGGCAACCCTGTAGTTTACGTAACCAAAAATGTTTTCCGGTCTATTTAAAAATATATAGATTTCCCTGGCATCTCAACTTTAGAATATTGACGTTGAAAATTGAAATAACAGTTGCCTCTCTCATTAAATAATTTATCAGACTAATGTTTAATTTGGTAAAGAAGGACACACTACGACAAAGTCTGTGTTTGGAGGAAACTATATCAGATAAACTGAATAGCCCACGTATCTTCGTTTTCTTCGTTCTACTTTCGTGTACCCTACTATACCAAAATTTAGTGTAACCCTGAAATTCGCTCTAAATATTTGTTTACCTGTAAGGATTGTAGACCATTGGACCGAAATCCCATTCGTCCGAATGTACCATTCAACCGAATTCCAATCGACCGAAAACCGGTTTTCATTCAATATACCGTTAATGATACATATTTATATATCGTAGGTTACGTGACGATAGTATATCTAATTTGGACTAAACTATGTCTTAAATATTTATTATTTCGTACCGACGTGTATTTTTAGACCTTTTTCCCTTGAAATTTGATATTTTCCGGGTTTAATTTTGGAAAATAACCTTGATAAGACCCGACGTGAAATAGTTGCCTACCATATCTAACCTAACCCAACCTAACCTAACCTAACCCAACCTAACCCAACCTGAACTAACCTAACCTAACTCAACCCAACCCAACCTAACCTAACCTAACCTAACCCAACCCAACCTAACCCAACCTGAACTAACCTAACCTAACCCAACCCAACCCAACCTAACCTAACCTAACCTAACCCAACCTGAACTAACCTAACCTAACCTAACCCATCCTGAACTAACCTACCCGAAGTGAAAACGAACCAGATTTAAATTTCCCATTCAACTGAATCCCGCCATGTTGGGCTATAAACGAAAATACTTTTCGGCTCAATGGGATTGGTCAAACGGGATTCGGTCCAATAGTATACAACTCCTGTAAGCAATTTACTATTGGTCCTTAGATTATTTTGAACAAACTTTTTAACAACCTAAAAATATTTATAAGATGCTAGAAGCTTAGAACTATCTATTTCTAAATAACTACATTAAATTTTACTATAATAAAAGTATAGAACCATTTTGCATTATTGATAATAAAAATAAATTGTGATATTCCGTGGTATCTGAAAATTTTAATATCAATAAGTGTAGAATCTGGCGGTATTACAAGCTCGATTTGATTACATTTTGGTCTATTTCGGCTTGGCTAAAAAATTGAAATCCACTTCAATAATTCAGGAATTTTTAGACCTTTAAATAAAAAAATAAATAAAAATATATTACGCGCCGTTTCATCCTTAAAAAAGCGTCTCTCTAAGGCCGGTAAACATCAAATATTTAAAAAAATGTGTTGCGCCAAACTTGAAAGAAACTACGCTAAGCTTACCTGACAGCGCGTTCGCAGGCGAGAAACGGAAAGGGTAGGATTATAAGACGGCTAGTTTTCTTGTTTGTAATAAAGATATAGGATAGGTGCTCGCTCCTCCGGACTTGCATTATTGATGATACGATCCTCCGAGCTACCTTATATCCGTATATCTGTATTACTAAACCCGAGAAACTATCCTTTCGGAAAAGTAGCCGAGGCTTCGCGGATAAAATGGACTTGGCTCAATTTGAGCAAATTGAATTTCAGACATTGTGAGCGCTCTACAATTCTGCCATTTGCATTGTGCGCCAAGTTCATCTTTCCGCGATAAAAGACAATTTTTTTTTAGATATTATAACGTGATACCGAAATAGTTCGATTATGGAATAATCATATTTTGGTTGTTATGCAATAAAGCGGTTTTCGTTGGTTAATTATGAACGTTAATTAATTTTTAATGCGCTTTTTATTAGCAAGGATGTATTTATTTCAGGGATGGCGATTCTTTTAATAAAAATCAAATCAATCTATTTTTTTGATATTATTGAATATATTGATTTTTATACAATTTATGGCTCTTTCAATTATCATATTTTATTTTTATCAGTTAGGCTAATCTTGAATTAAATGAAATCTTAATTAAATTTAATTACTATTTAATATTTTAGTTTGCTTAGTATTTTTATGTATTTTAATTTTTTAAGACCCTATTTTTTAAATTTTTATTCCCCCATTAAAATACATTGTGTTATTTAAATCAATGATTTTTTTAAAAATATCTTAATTTAAATCTTGATTTTAATCACGATTTAAATCGATTTGATTTAAATCAGCCAATCCTGATTTATCCTAACGGGGAATATGTATCCTCTGTTTTCCTGATTTACGTACAATATAAACTGTATACTATTAATATTCTTTAAATTTAACGAATTTGAAATCCACGTTGCCCGTCTTTTATTTTGTTAGTTACAAAAGGTCGAATAATTCTAATCTCGAAATTTACGTAAAATAAGGATGTAACTTTATGGAAATAATTAAAATTTCTGCATTTTCCTTATTGTCTGACCACGATTTAAGTTTTTAAGTAGTTGAAAATCCCCCGTATTAAATCTGTACAGTTGATGGAAGTATTGCAGGCGCGTGCACGCCACGATGTGATAATGTCTCCGTGCAGTTGAGGTTACGGTAGAAAACGGGGTAAAGTCTTGGGGAGTTTGAGGGTGAAAATACCAAATGAGCCTCGGTCTCGCCACCGTAATCTAAGCCCCTTCGTTTCAAATAATTTTTGTTTCTAATGAGCTCAGTCGTAATTGTTTTCTAAAATCGAAGCGAAAGATAGGGGACGAAAACATCTGCGTCCAATGGGTTCCGCGCCTGCTATAAATAGCCTACAAACCCCCTCTGTTTGCACCCCCCTCTCCTCGTTATCTTTTGCGTTGATTAGCGCGTATGAAGGAGGGGGGGTGGGGGGGTAAATGTTTTGCCGAATTTGGAGAGTATTAATCGATGCCGTGATGAACATTTAGCGAGACAGAATATTAATTAGAAAATATTTTTCATTGGCGTGGCCCACTTCGATCAATTACCTACACCAAATGGAATATATATACGCGCCAAAAGTAATTAATGAATTTTCTCTTTGTCTGTTTTGCTTCTTTTTGTCCACGTATATACGCCTTCCCTTTGTGGGTATTATATTTGACTTTCGCACTCAAAGTTACCATCGGTAAATTGTTAGTTAGTAGCAAGGAGAAGTTGAAGAAACATCAGATACACTTTCCCGCGACAAAATTTATTTATTTATTTATTTATTTAGTTAATTACTTTTTTCCTTATTTTACCCCAAAAATGTTTCAATTTACCCAAACCTGATGAAGTTTACCTAAATCTGGTCTAAATTACCCATTTCGTAATTTAAAAATTAAAAAAAAATTCGTAAATGGAGATTTTTTGTTTTAAGTGGTCAAAAAAAATTTCGGTTGCCATGGCAAATCGAATGGGTAGTGCAAAGTCTCCTTTTGGGAAATTTCATATCTTATATAAGTCTACATTACGCCCGACTTTAAACAAAATCGACAATAAACACCTCGGGTACTCTCCTGGTTAGTATCGCGTTGATAAAATATCAGTAGTAAAAATATTTATTGATTGATGCAAAGCGAAACCCGCAGATTTGAAAAACGTCAGAACACCCTGTATAAATTCCCGATTGATCTTGGCAACCGCGCACGGATGCAAAATTTTTGAAAATTTAATTTCGTTTTCAATTTGTTTTGCGCCTCTTTTAGGAACTGTATCATTCTTAGATGCTAATGTTTGGTTTAGATCGTTTCGCCGGAGAAGGGAGAGTTGGTGAACTGTGGGAAGTCTCTTTCACTATAGAGACGATTCAACTTTCAGTAAACCCACGCTCTCAAAGGCAAAGTATATTTGGATACATATAGTTTATCTTTTTCGCCGAAGCGCGTCGCTATTTCATTTTCCATAGCGGCAGAAAGAGACTTTAAAGCGGCCGGTAAACAGCGCCCGAGGCGGATGCTCGGTGTGAATGGGAAAGAGAAGAGATGAAATACATTTTTTTTCGTCCGTTATTCTGTTGCGCGTCATCCCTTCGTTTCCGATTTTTAGGGACTCTGATTCCGAGTTGCAGCCTCCGGCGTGGTGGCTGTCGATCTTTTGTTTGGGATAAATCCCCCCTCCGAATGCCCGGGGCTAAATGTTGCCCCATTGAAAATGCTCGCTTTTGAAATTTTTACCCTTGGCGGAAATGGTGGCAGCTAATTTTTGCGTTCGGAGTTGACGCCATTACCTGCTCGTTTGCCTCTTCGTAACAACCGCCTTTCTTTCAAAGAGCCTGCGACTTGAAAGAAAGGAAATGAATTCGACCGTCTTCTTTATAACTTAGGGGTTTTAGAAAAGTTTCAAAGTTCAAATCATTTTCTTTTCTATCCGTCAATTTTTGAATATTTTCAGTGTTGGGTGTTTTCAAAACGTTAACGCGGTAGTTTTGCTACGACGAAAAAATTTTAGTTTTCAACGTCTGAAGAATCTGGAAAAGTCGGGCAATTTTAAAATGGTTGTCTTTAAAGTCGGGTAATTTTAAAATGGTTGTCTTTAAAGTCGGGCAATTTTAAAATGGTTGTCTTTAAAGTCGGGTAATTTTAAAATGGTTGTCTTTAAAGTCGGGTAATTTTAAAATGAGTATTAAAAGTCGGGGAATTTTAAAATGGTTGTCTTTAAAGTCGGGTAATTTTAACATGAGTATTAAAAGTCGGGGAATTTTAAAATGGTTGTCTTTAAAGTCTGGTAATTTTAAAATGGTTGTCTTTAAAGTCGGGCAATTTTAAAATGGTTGTCTTTAAAGTCGGGCAATTTTAAAATGGTTGTCTTTAAAGTCGGGTAATTTTAAAATGGTTGTCTTTAAAGTCGGGTAATTTTAAAATGAGTATTAAAAGTCGGGGAATTTTAAAATGGTTGTCTTTAAAGTCGGGTAATTTTAAAATGGTTGTCTTTAAAGTCGGGTAATTTTAAAATGGTTGTCTTTAAAGTCGGGCAATTTTAAAATGGTTGTCTTTAAAGTCGGGTAATTTTAAAATGGTTGTCTTTAAAGTCGGGTAATTTTCAAATGGTTGTCTTTAAAGTCGGGGAATTTTAAAATGGTTGTCTTTAAAGTCGGGTAATTTTAAAATGAGTATTAAAAGTCGGGGAATTTTAAAATGGTTGTCTTTAAAGTCGGGTAATTTTAAAATGAGTATTAAAAGTCGGGTAATTTTAAAATGGGTATTAAGAGTCGGGGAATTTTAAAATGGGTATTAAAGTCGGGCAATTTTAAAATGGTTATTAAAAGTTGGGCAATTTTAAATTTGTATTAGAAGTTGGGGAATTTTAAAATGGGTATTAAAAGTTGGGGAATTTTAAAATGGATATTAAAAGTCGGGGAATTTTAAAATGGGTATTAAGAGTCGGGCAATTTTAAAATGGTTATTAAAAGTCGGGGAATTTTAAATTTGTATTAGAAGTTGGGGAATTTTAAACTGGGTATTTAAAGTCGGATATGTTTAAATGAGTTATAAAAGTCGGGAAATTTTAAGAAATATTAAAAATGCCAAGGAAATTTTAGCTTAAAATTCTTAAAATAAGTTAATTCACATTTCTGGGAAATACAGGAATTTAAATCTTAAACACTCGCAGAACCTCCCACCTTTAAATTCAATATTTGAAAATTCGTCTAATTAGAAATATTTCAAAATTAAGGACGTTTAGGCTTGAAATACGTAAAGGAAAATCTCTGGACATGACCAGGAAAAACCTGGGCAATTCATAGCATTTGCACCTGGAAAACCTGGGCAATTCATAGCATTTGCACCTGGAAAACCTGGGCAATTCATAGCATTTGCACCTGGAAAACCTGGGCAATTCATAGCATTTGCATCTGGAAAACCTGGGTAATTCACAGAATTTGCATATACATAAAATGAGACAAACCGTCACAACCTTGCTAAAGATCTTAATTATTTTCTTTGGAATCAAAATAAATCTTAACACTAAATTAGAAGTGTCGTTGAATATAATTTAATTTTAATTTAACACTTTATCGAGGTAGAAACCTATATTTACATAAAGCTAATTATAAAGTGGGGGAGAGGTGGTAATTATTGTCTGTATTATACAGGGTTGGCAAAAAACCGGCTTTTTTAAAATTTAAAAATATCCAGTATGGTTAAAACCAGTGGTTTAATCTGTTTAAAACTATTAATAAAAAAATGCTCAAATTGCTTATATCTAGCCCTCATTACTTCGAAAATGCTCAAATTGCCCGATTTAAAAATTACGTTTTTGCGCGTTACAGTACCTTTACATTGTGAGGTATAGTAGGCTTATTTACCTGCTTTTATACAATAACATGGCGGCATATTTTCACGCGCAAAATTGATTTTAAGATCCCCCAATTTCTTATATCTAGCTCTCATTACTTACGACAAAAAGTGAAGGTTAAGTTTTAGATTTTTCAATATTTCTAAATCATTTCTCAATATTTTTTAATAAAAAAAGTGGTCTTAACCATAGCTTATTTCTAGCCCTCTTTACTGTAAGATGACGTACAGGGTTCCTTCACGACCTGGAAAAGTCGGGGAATTTTAAAATGACCCCCAAAAATCGGACAAATAAATTTTGAAAGATGTACATAATCAATGTATTTCAAGATTTTACCTCAAACCCTTAATTTATTCTACAAAAATGGTCACGGGAAATTTGGTCAGAGAAATCCTGGAAATGTCAGGGAATTTAAATCCGGAAATTTTGTACGAACCTTGACGTAGCAGACGACAAAAAGTGAAGGTTTAAGTTTTAGTTTCGTTTTGGCATAAAAAATGCGGAATATTATATTCTGCATAATATTCTGCATTTTTTATTTGAAATAAATAGTATTTAAAATTTTCAATGTTTCTAATTCATTTCTCAATATTTATTTTTAATTAAAAAAAGTGGTTTTAATCATGGATTTTTTCGGTGGTTAAATCTGTTTCAAACCGGTGTGGTTTAAACCAGTCTGACTGGTTCTTGCCAACCCGGTCTGTATATTAGTGTTTATTTTTAGTATGAATTCTTATACTGAGGAAAAATGGAGAGTCAAAACTAATAAGTGCGTTTTTGTTATTTTTCGATTAGATTCGAATATTGCAGCGATTGAGAGCGGCTCCAAAGGCGAGATTTCCTTCATCCTTTCCTCTTTCGTATCTCTCTCTCTTCTCCTTCTTCCGGACCTCTCCTCCACGACGAAACCATCCCACGTTTTTCACCAGATCAACCAGCCCCGAGAAGAGCCCAATAACTGGTAAGTGTTTGCGTATTCGTATCTTTCTCGTATATTGGCAAACAGCGCTTTCACCAAATTCGTCGCCGTTAAAACAAAACCACGTAACTTGAGATACGTGGTTTTGTCAAAATTGACCTATTTAGATTCTACACCCCAATTTACGTATTTAACATTAAAAACATTAATAGGTTGCAATTGAATTATTTTTTTAAATCGAGAAAACATATAAACGTATCTTTGATATTCGCAACGCATTTCGCGCAAAAGCACGTATCTCGCTTATTTTCCCCTTTAGCAAAATATATTGAAATTAAAATCCTCATAAATTCAATATTGAAACGAAATTATTTAACTGTAAAATTAACTCACATGTAAAAACCTAACACGCGATTTCACAAGTCCCTGCAAAATTTAAAAAATCCATTTTTCTCAAAAAGGCCACGGAAAAGATACGTGGTTTTGTTTTAACGGCGACGCAATAAGCCTACCTCTCCAAGTGTCACCGCTTTTTGCGACAACAAAAATTTCGAAAATCGGTGTCGTTATTATCCTTCAAAATACGAGTACACGATTTTAGAACCCCGAGTACATTTGCAAATATTTTTCAAAGTTATCATACTCGGGATATCTTCTTAAAGTATTTTTTGATATAAAAATGGTTAAATTGTATCACTCTTCAATCCCATGAATTCGAGAACCCTTACAACTTCAAACTCCACCCTTACAAAAATGATTTACAGGGCTCCCACAGTACCTGGGAAACCTGGAAAAGTCAGATAATTTTTAAAATGCCAAATTTTTTCTAAAATTCGGGAAAAACATCAAATGAAAAATGCGGGGAATAATTTAAGAACCGATAAAAATGTCAGATAAAAGTCATGGAATTAATTAAATTAAATTAAATATAAAACGTTTACCAAAATATAGGTTACAATTTGTTAAATTCGGACCACTAAAATTTAGGGAAAATCTCTCGAAATAGTTAGGGAGAGCCTAGAAATGTCAGGGAATTTGACCCTTAAAAATATTGTGGCAAACCACACAACCAAATTCCTCGCCTTCAAACCAAAACCGCGTCATTCTGACAGACATTTAATGAAATACTGTTTTAATTATTTGAAAAAGTAGAGGATAATAAGGGAACATCCTATTTAAAAAGTTGGTATCTTCCCGAATGTTTGAGACAAACCACTGCGTTTTTCGCCACAGGTTTAAGAAATCCTAATAGAATATAAATCTACAAAGAAAACCACTTAATTTAAGTTATGTGGTTTTGGGTTTCAGGCGACGCTATTTCCAAATTTGGATGCAACTGGAATCAAGGTAGATCGGGTTACAAACCAATTATGTTCGGGTCAAATAATTTCAATCAAATCGTAGTTAAGTTGAATTTCATACGTGGTAATTGGATCAAATATAACAGATTTTAAGTTGTAATTTTCTATAGAGTAATGGCACTCCGTAGCTTTGACCATGGTCGCCAGTTTGGTCGCGATTTTTTATCTATAGGAAAAAGCATGGGTGACGTCACACTGCCATTACACTATTGAAATGTAAATTGAATCCGTCCAGTTTCGTATGTAGTTTTGGAATTTCATAATAATAACAAACAGCTAGGCTTATATCTAGCACTCATTTCTTCGTAAGAAGACGTAGCAGACGATAAAAAGTGAAGGTTAAGTTTTAGTTTCGTTTTGGAATATTAAATTCAGCATTTTTTATTTGAAATAAATAGTATTTAAAATTTTCAATATTTCTAATTCATTTTTCAATATTTTTTTAATAAAAAAAAGTGTTTTTAACAATGTAATATTTTCGGTGGTCAAAACTGGTCTAAACCAGTCTGTCTGGTTCTTGCCATTCCTGGGAGAGGATACATCGTGGGAAATACGAAACTCTTGCCAGCTGACTGGGAAGTAAAAAGGGGAAAACAGTTTTTGCGTTTTTTCATCCCTTTCGCGCATAGATCCTCTCGTAAACACTCGGGCAACAACTTTCGGAAGAGAGCGGGAATAGGGTAGTTATTACCGCGGCGTAAGCGAGATGCTACACTCGAGTCAAAGTCCGAGATGACAACGCCATCTAGGGCTCTACGCGAATGGTAATAGTCGCCAGCACTGTCCAGTGTCCACTCTACTCGGCTGTGCAATCTCCGCTGCCACTATAACGGGAATATATGGCGCGGGAAAAAACAGGTTCGCTGCATTTAGTTGGGTAAAGAGAACTCGATTACTATATAGTCGACGCGCTAGCTGCCCCTGCCCGTTCAGCAGCCCAACATTGCCCGCTCTACTTGATTTGAGGGCGCGTTTCTTCTCCGTTGATTCCTTTCAACAAGAAACAAGATGATAAATGACCAAATTTAGTTCGGTGCTTGAGTCGCCATTTGTATTCGTTTAATCGGACATTAATTTCATATTATTTTAGTTTCTTTAATTTAAAATTAATTTAGTTTCGTTAATTTAATATTCATTTAGTTTCGTTATTTTAATATTCGTTTCTTATTAATTTAATGTGCATTTCTTATTAATTTATTTTTGATAATTTAATATTAAGTGTCTTCTCAATTTTATTGGAATATTACCTGTCTTCTCAATTTTAGTGTAATATTACCTGTCTTCTCAATTTTAGTGTAATATTACCTGTCTTCTCAATTTTAGTGTAATATTACCTGTCTTCTCAATTTTAGTGTAATATTACCTGTCTTCTCAATTTTAGTGTAATATTACCTGTCTTCTCAATTTTAGTGTAATATTACCTGTCTTCTCAATTTTAGTGTAATATTACCTGTCTTCTCAATTTTAGTGTAATATTAATTTAATTTAGTCTTAGATTATTTCCCAATTTTAAATTAGTATTCGCTAAATTCTCAATTTTAAATTAGTATTGGTTAAATTCTGAATTTTTAATTAGTGTTGGCTAAATTCTTAATTTTAAATTAATATGGCCGAAATGCTTAATTTTAAATAAATATTGCCGAAATGCTTAATTTTAAATTAGTATTGGCTAAATTCTTAATTTTAATTTAATATTAATTTAAATCTAAAATAAGATTTTAAGTTGAACCCGCCGAACTACCTAGAGGAGAGGGCCTTAAACCTAGAACAGACAGCGACGAAGACGAAGCTATTAAACCCTCTATACCCTTGTTAAAAACTATTTCACACGTTATACCCATGGAGCAAGTTTGCAGATATCCAATCCTCTTCGTTTGGTAGTGGTGTCAAAAAAAAACGAAATTTTTCAAAATTGTCCCGGAGTATAATTCCGACGCCAGCTATGATGATCCGGTCCTAAAAGAAGGTAAAGAAATGAAAAAATGACCGAGGGAGGACGGCAACTAAAGACGCTTAGAGCAGAAGTTGGGATCGAAAAATCTTCGTTTTCCGGATACACGATCGATGGAGTTGCGAGGCATCTTCTATTAGGCTTGTAAGCCAGCGTGCAACACTGGCCAGAGTGGCTGCAACACTGGCTTCCCTCCTCCCCCTGCGAGAAATAACGGACCATTCCAGGATTGGGGTTATTTTTTCTTTCCCCGCTGCTTCAATGTTTACGCTAGAGTGGACGAAATTACTAATAAAGCACGGTTTGTTTGTATTATTATAAACAGAAGGATGTCGTGTTGCGGATTATTTTATCATTAATGAACTTCCTTGTCGATCAATTTTCGCTTTAGGCTTCAGCGTAGGGATTCTTTCTGGTATTTTATTCCTTCGAGTCCGCAATAGAATGTTGCAGAACTTGCAGTATGGATTAGATCGAACATTCTCTGTGGCTTTTTTTTTATTTATTTCCACTTTTATATCATCATTGTTTACTGGAGGATTTGGTTTCTTAGGTTAAATACGTCGTTTGTGAAATATTGAATTAGATAAAATTTGGGCTTTTGCGGTATGGATTAGATTGAATTAGATTAATCTCACTTATATATTTTTTAAATACAAAATCAAATAATTACAGGTATTATTTTTACGTAGTTAACCTTTTTAGAGACTTTATATTTATAGTTTTTGTTCGAGTGTTAAAAAAATGTACGACTGATTACTGATTTCCGAAATTTTCAAATGTTTCCATCGTATTTTAGTATTTCCCGATAATTGTTATTTCTCAATATTTTGGATATTTCTCCGATTTCTGTAGATTTGTAAAATTTCTCATGATTTTCTCAGATTGGTAATATTTTTCTTGATTTTCCCAGATTGGTAAAATTTATCTTGATTTCCTCAGATTGGTAAAAATGTATCTTAATTTTCTCAGATTGGTAAAAATTTATCTTAATTTTCTCAGATTGGTAAAATTTCTCTTGATTTCCTCAGATTGGTAAAACTTCTCTTGATTTTCTCAGATTAGTGAAATTTTCCCGGATTTATAAAATTTTCTATATTAGGTGAAATATTAATTTATATTTTTCGCTAATTGCGCGCAACATTTCTTAAGAGTCTCGTTTTTAATATTAAAATTCTTGCTGATTCCAACATTTTCAGAATTTAGCCTATGCGTCCGCGTCTATTTGAATCGCCCATAAATATAACATTATCGGAGCCGCGCATCAAATAGAGTCGTTGGCGCATTAGCGTATATATGAAAAGCGACCTTTTCAGGGGCGCTTTTTGAAATAATTCGCTAGTAATCTCACTGGCATCGGCGCCCTTTACAGCAGCGTGGCACGGCGGTGGTAGCAATATGGAGAAACTCTCCCCCATCCAACGCCCTTCATCGTCAGCATTTCCATTCAGAGATGTCGCTAGCTAAGCACCGCCCCCCTCTCTCCTGGTCCCGACGGTGTTGACGAAATCCCGCATCCTACCGTCGCTATTAGGCGCGTGGACCTCCTTTCACTATTTTTGCCGCGTAATTGAAATAGGCCCCGCTCTGGAGATGATCCCCGCACCTCTTCTCGTTTATCCATTTGCAAATTGACCAAGATGAGAGACAACGAATACTCCGACTGTACGTACATCCTACGCAGACGGTACCCCAGTTGGCGGTTTCGATCTCGCGGTCCGCTAAGGGTCCCGCTGGTTTCCCAAGTTTGATCCGGGTGCGCTTTAGTCTCAGCGCGATTCTCTCTTTATAAAATTTCGACGTTTTGCCGAAAGAGGCGCTAACTTCGCTTTGAATATTATTGATCTGTTTAAGATGGCGATTAATTTTCGCCTTTCACGTTTTGCGCCTTTCGCAAGTTTATATATCGGTGGCCGAAGTGGGCGGCAGCCCACCCCGATTTAGTATTCCGCCTTTTCCTCTTTGGCAGACGAGTTATCTAATGAATGGCCTACACCAAATTTGTTTTACATTTTTGCCTGACGCTTATCTTTGAAAAGGCCGCGTCATTACGGCGATTTGGTTATCTCGTCCCTCGCCGTATTACCTTATATTCCTCCGTGTTTAGATCGTAGCGGTTGATATAAAGTATGATAAGTTGAGCTTATGAAGTTGAATACGTTATTAATTGCGTGGTTTAATATGGTTTGGGAGAGTAGGCCAAAAATAGGCCTACCCCTGTAAAAGTGTTCTACCCGTCTTGCACCGGTGTTCAGGGAGAAGCTTATTCTTCGAGTATTTCTTTCGGGAGAATAGACCAAAAATAGGCCTGCCCCTGTAAAAGTGTTCTATCCGTCTGCACCGGTGTTCAGGGAGAAGCTTATTCTTAGAGTATTTCGTTGGTAACGTTGTGATATTATTAAATAAAAACACTTACTATAAATTGTGGATAGAAGTATCGCCTCGTACTGTTCAATTACCAATAAACGCCTAAATCGTATGATCATTTTCTAGCTGGTAAACGTCGAAATTCAGATTTAGTTTCTGGATATTACAACAGATGTCGCTATATTTTCTATAACGTTTTCTAAAGAAATTAATGCGTCGCAATTTGCGTTAATATTTATCGAAGGGGGGGGGTGTACCTTTTAAGGATGTCGAGAAGAAGGAGCGAATTGATCATCGGAGGAAGGGTCAATTTGTGTTGGCGCGTATGCTACGGCCGCTCTTAAATAACCTCTGGCGCCGGCACTCGGTGTTTGATTGTCGAATGAAAGTCAAGACCGTCCTCATCCCGGATTTTCGCGACGAAGCCTTCCAACGCCTTCCTCTCTCCGGGTCGGTTTATTCTTAACTGACGTCGCCGGGGTCATTCACGGAACAATGTCAATATCCGACAGGAATAGAAGAGGACGCATTAAAGGGTCCTCTTTAATACCACCTTTTAACGCTAGGCGGCGTCTTCCTCTCGCCTTACAGCGAACGCGCGGGTCACCCGTAGCTGTCATGTTTACATCCGCAAAGTCTATTTACTCAGCTGTTGACGGGACTTGTCATTTTTAGCGCGTGAAAAACGGGAAAGGTGCTCGCCTTTCGTGCCGCGCTGTCAACTCCGCTCGACTCGCTCTCGTCTTTAGGGCGGAAAACGCGGCCTATCTACGTATAACCTCTCCCAAACTCGCTTGACGGTTCGCGAGAGGGTTGGGGGAAAGGGTGAAGTTGGAGGCTCGCGGGTTTGCACCCTTCCTCCCCGCTGCCAAACTACGTAATCAAAATAGACGCGAGTGGGGAAGCTGCCGTGCAGGGGCTCCTACTTCACCCTCTCTCGCTGTGCAAAGTTTCCTCCTGGGAGTGGCTAAGCTCTTGATTGTCGGATGAAAAGAACTTTTATATTGCTGTCCACGGACGATATACAAAAGAGGCGGAATCTACTTGACGAGACTTTTTAAACTTAATTTCGGTTGAATGGAAAGACGGTTGGCAAACTCACGCATTTTAAAAAAAACAAAAGTCATGTTTTTTTGTTTATAAAATCAAACTAAATAAAACAATGAAATTTATTTTAAACGAGTCTACGACCATTAGTCGGAAACTTTCATTTACTTTTGTAACCAAATGGTGGTGCGATAATTGGGTGAAAATTAATTTAGTGTTGTTATTTTTCCGGGAAAATTAAATGTGGAAAAAGTTCCAGAACATTTTCCGAAAATCGGAAAAATAAAAACTTAACAAATTACTAATTGTATTCGCAAATTAACAAATTAATTTTTAAGTTTATGATTTGATTTTATAATATAATATAACAAAACATGATATTATATTATGTTATGTTTTAGAGTTGTTAATTTTCCGGAAAAATAAAATACGGAAAAATTTCCAGAAAATAGGAAAAATAAAAAATAGAAACAAAAATGACTTTTTAAGGGTTTTAAATGTTTTAAACTTTTTATCGATATAACATGTCTAAAAACAGTAAACATACTACAAAACATTAATAGTGTTACATTTTTAATCAGTTGAAACTTAGTCTAGAGGTTTCGTTTTTTTTTAGATTCGAAAAAATGAGGCGAAAATTCTGCTTTATTGAAATTTGCAAACAATACTAGACTAATCATGGAATGAAAACTTTCTTTTCGGAAAATTTTCCGACTTACAACACTAGATTAATTGAAGAATGCGTTTTATAGGTGAACGCAATTTTTGGTGGTGGCCCAAGATAACACAGAACTCCGCTTCAGAGCTTTCCATTTGACGGTTTTGTAACGAAGCGGTTACCCACTTTCACCACGTGACCTCCGAAAAATCTGCCTCCCTAAGTGGCTTTAGTACGCTAGCTATAGTTGGTTGCCATAGTAACTGCGGAGCTAAATTTTTCGGAGTTCCGGCAGGACCTAGGTAAACGCTTTTTACTAAAGTGATTTCCAATCTACGGTGCGAGGTCAGTATTATGTGTGGTTAACAATCGTCGTTGATCCAAATGTCGCAATCCCCCAAATGCCGCGTTCACTGAAAATCCTTTTTCATTGGTTTTTGTTCTTTATTTAGCTTAAAATAACTGTTTTCCAAATAAATAAACAATAAAAACCTAGCTTAAAAAAGCTGTTTTCCAAATAAACAATAAAAACGTAGCTTAAAATAACTGTTTTCCAAATAAACAATAAAAACCTAGCTTAAAATAACTGTTTTCCAAATAAATAAACAATAAAAACCTAGCTTAAAATAACTGTTTTCCAAATAAACAATAAAAACCTAGCTTAAAATAACTGTTTTCCAAATAAATAAACAATAAAAACCTAGCTTAAAATAACTGTTTTCCAAATAAACAATAAAAACCTAGCTTAAAATAACTGTTTTCCAAATAAATAAACAATAAAAACCTAGCTTAAAATAACTGTTTTCCAAATAAACAATAAAAACCTAGCTTAAAATAACTGTTTTCCAAATAAACAATAAAAACCTAGCTTAAAATAACTGTTTTCCAAATAAACAATAAAAACCTAGCTTAAAATAACTGTTTTCCAAATAAATAAACAATAAAAACCTAGTTCAGATCATTTTTTTTATAATAATAACTGCTTAAAACACTTTCAACAAATTGGTATTTTTTAAATGGTTGTTTAAAATAAGTTGTAACCATTAGCCAACCCTTTGAAATCCGTTTGGATGTGTTGACTTGAAGACGAACTTCATTTTGGTGGATATTTGTTTAATCTCGCATACATTTTTCGACTTCTCTGATTCACTGCAAATGCTTGCGTCCGTATGTCGTAAACCAGACACGAATGTTATATAATTTTTAATAGAGATCTAGTTAAGTAAGACAAACATCCAAAATCTAATTCATTCGCGATTTATTCAATATAAATATTAATTGCAGTTTTAAATGGATCGAAATGAGTTATATTTTAAGTAATTTGAGTGATTAATTTTATTATGGTTATTATTCGGAACGTACTAAGAGTAGAGATGGGAAAGGTATTTTTAACTTCGAGGCGGGTTTCGGCTGTCGTTAAAAGCCAGCTTAAAACCTTTTATCGTTCGCGTTTCTATAAACGCATTATAACTTATAGAGCTGAGTAAAAACAATTACTCGGCTTTGCAATTTTACGTATTAAATCTCCATTTAGAATATTTCGTAATCTCATTACCAATCTCCGGTAATTTATGGAGAAAATTGGGAAAAGGTTTCGTTCCACTCTTCTAAAATGTAAAGCATCGATAAATCCCGCATTTAGTCTATAATGGTTTTAAAAGTTTTGCTGCGAAATTTTTCGAGACGCGCCAAACCATTATTTCCGTATAACTGAATTAAGTCGGCCTGCCTGGAGAAATAATGCGCTAGCTCATTCCTCAACTGTGGGTTACAAGTATGAATTCTCGCACACCTCCGCCTGTCGTCTGAAGTGTTCTAAAAATACCATTGTTTTAGAATATTGGGCATACCACTGGTAAATAGTGGTTTATATTGTATTCATTGTTTGGAATCAAGAAAATCAACTTTAGAAGATCTTAAACTTAATTTTCAATTCTCTGTTCTAAATCTTTAAGATTTTATCTCCATAAATGTAGGATTATCTAAATAATTAATGGAAATGAATTATTTACCATTATCAGGGTTGATACAGACCTGAAAAACTTGGAAATATCCGGAAAATTCAATTTTTTGTAAAAATCAGGGAAATTTATGAGGTTTCAAATATTTTCCCGTAATTAGTACAAATTTACATCAATAACTGTTCTTATACCAAATGTATCTACCTTTTTTCACAAATAATAATAATATTTGACTTTATTACACCTTTTATATGATAATATGGAACCAATTTAGTTTAAATGATAATCATGAAACGAGTTACTCGGTAATTGTTGCTATCTTGCACCTGGAAAAATCAGGGAAATATCCGTAGGAAAACCGGGAAATATCAGGGAAATCGGGAACCCTGATTATCTACCATTATTTACCACTTTGCCCATTTTATACCATAACGTTATTTACCATTATTAATTTATTTACCGCCTGTTAAATAAAATAAGATGTCGGGCTGATTTCATTGAGAATAACCTCACATAATAATTCTTCTTAAAGGGACACAAAATCGTTACAAGAATTCGGGACGAATTTCAGGTAGTTCCTCCCCTTCACAAAACGTGATTCTGTCGTCCCACCCGCAAAATTTAAACAAATCTGTGGCCCTTTAATGAATAATTGAAAATTTTGCCGGCTCAGTCGCCATTTTTCAACCGCGAAAATTTAATCAATACTGAAATTAGTAAACAAGCAATGCAATTTTTTATATTTTTGTAACGTAAAATCTGAACCTTTAACAAATTAAGTAATAACCGTAATATTTTATTACCAAAATATTGGAACTCTCGTGCGATAAGTAAAAGCTAAAAATATCAAGTTTCATATTTAAGAGAGTAAGCAACTAGAAGTTTGAACAACAACGTTGATAGTGTATACCTATAGTTTGTGGAATTATATTCTTTAAAATCGGTATTTGTATATTGCTATGATCCAAAGTCCGAGTGTTTGAGTACCCGTGTTTACACTTGTACCGGTTCGTTAGTTTACAATGCTAAAGTGCGTTTCAATTTAGACCACTTTGTACCCTTTTTATCATGCATGGCGCTTTTGAAAGATAATTAAGTATAGTATAATATAATTAATAATAATATACTATTATACTATATACTATACCTGTAATTCCTGGAAAAATCATGGGAATTTTAAAAATTACTCTTAAATTATGGAAATATCAGGGAATTTTAAAAATTACTCTTAAATCATGGAAATGTCAGGGAATTTTAAAAATTACTCTTAAATCATGGAAATGTCAGGGAATTTTAAAAATTAGTCTAAAATCATGGAAATGCCAGGGAATTTTAAAAATTACTCTTAAATCATGGAAATGTCAGGGAATTTTAAAAATTAGTATAATCATGGAAATGTCAGGGAATTTTAAAAATTAGTATAATCATGGAAATGTCAGGGAATTTTAAAAATTAATCTAAAATCATGGAAATGTCAGGGATTTTTAAAAATTAGTTTAAAATCATGGAAATGACAGGGAATTCTAAAAATAAGTTTAAAATCATGGAAATGTCAGGGAATTCTAAAAATAAGTTTAAAATCATGGAAATGTCAGGGAATTTTAAAAATTATTCTAAAATCATGGAAATGTCGGGGAATTTAATTTTGGTTTGCCAATAGGAAACCTTTACTAAAATATAGGTAAAAAATACTAAATTTTGGCACAAAATAAGTCAGGGAAAACCTGGAAAAGTCAGGGTATTTGAATCTGAAAAACCTATGGCAACATTACATTACATTATTTTATATTGTTAATAATAATTATTTCGATTTGTTTCACTTGAAAATGGCAATTAGGAGTATTTTATCAAACACTGTTGTTACGTAACAAGACAGAAATATGTCATCATTTTTAAATCTTAAAATATTCGAATATATAAACTTGAAAAACAAAGCGTCAAAAATGATCAAGTGATTCCTTGCCGTTGTTCAAACGTCTAGAGCGCTCTATTGAGATGAATTCCTCTTTGCCAGTAAATAGGGAAGTTAAAGTTCTTTTTCGGTATCTAACAGGGTTGCCAGACGTCCGGGAAAACCGGGAATTATAAGAATTTATAAAAAGTCAGGGAATTCAATTTTATCTTGACACTTTTTGAAGGTAATTTTACTCTACAGGGTTGCCACACGTCAGGGAAAAGTCAGGGAATTTAAAAATGGGTCTAAAAAGTCAGGGAATTTTAAGAATTGGTAAAAATTCAGGGAAAAGTCAGGGAATTAAATTTTATCTTGGCACTTTTTGAAGGTAATTTAACTCTAGATCTATGATAAATTCCATGATTATCATTTATTTCCTTGAATGTTTGGCTAATTTTTTCAACATTGCAATAACCTTTTTACTGAAATATAAATCCATTTAAATTTATTAACTTCTGATAAAAGTAAAATATAAACTAAAAATTTTGGCCTTTAAAAGTCAGGAAAAATTTCTTTAAGTGGTCAGGGGTCAGGGAATTTGAATCCGAAAATTTGGTGGCAACCCTGTCTAACCTCATCTCTAAGATACGACTAAAACTCTTCAGTATCTAACAATGTAAAGTTTAACGCGCTCTCGCGTAAGTTTAATTATCAATATTTTAATTGAAGAATCCGGCAAATTCCGCGAGGCTAACTAGGTCCGTGTCTCCCAGGGGTGATTATTACGAACTATTTTGTCGGACTTCGTGATTGTGGCGTTGAAACAACCCCCTTGTACGAGTGATATCCTCCTCGTGAGAAGCGGTTCGTCTAATTCTCGCGTTCCATCTGGTACCCCGGGTAGCTAACTTTACCTCGTAGCTCGGTTACCATGACAGCGATCCGTTCCTTCGCGCGTGATCTTTATTATTCCGCTAGCCGTTCCTAGAGGGAGCGCTCAACGTTTCAGAATGTTTATTGGATATTTAATAGTTGGCAATCTTTCGTCCGCTGTTCTTGGACGCTCGTTTATTCTCCAACGGCTCGTAAACTGGGCATCGTATTAACGTCCTTTGGATATCGGAGAATTTGAAACGGGATTAGGGTTCAGTCTTAACGGTGAGGGATTAAAACGGTATATTGAGAAATTGGGAAGCTGGCTCGTTTTCGTTCGATTTTAAACAGGGGCGGGAATACGGATGCCCCCAGTGGATAATACGGAAGGCGAGAGCTTGACGAAGAGCCCGTCAGAGGGCGTTGCGGAGGCGCTTAAGGAAGGCTGACGGGTTCAGTCTGCTCTGGGCGGAGTTGATAGGCCGTATCCTTTGAGAGTAGGCTGTCGTTGCCGATTCGCGTTTCCGATGCTTACAAAGGGATGAAATGATTTAGTTATAATCTTAACTAGCTAAAGCCTAATACATTCGCGGGCGCTTCTGGGCCTGTCAGCAACCTCGCTTCCTCTCGTTTCGCTTTCCCCAATAGCCTAATCCCAAGTTTATTTTACACACTTTTCACGAAGCGCTTATAATACGACCCTCTATTCAAAGTAGCTATTGAAATTAAATTCGCGGCTGCTCTAAATTTAGAAATCCAACCTGTGGGGCTATCCTTTCCCTACGCGACCTTTGACCTATTCCGTTTGGTTTTGAAAAGCTCTTATACAGGGTTGCCACACGTCAGGGGAAATCAGGGAAAAGTCAGATAATTTAAATGTTATAACAGCACTTTTATTGAGAAACTTGGGTTAAAGTCAATATTATTTTTCTAATAAATTACTCGTATATTTATTTTACCAATATCTCCCGTCTAATCCATTGGATATTTAGCTACTCTTTCTTTGTATTATTTGTAAATAAATGATTAGTTCTTCTCGAGGGTATCAAACTTATTCAGTCGTACGTCAATAGCTAATGTCCCGAAGCATGTTAAAAGATAATTATAGTACTTAGCCGCAAAGTTGAATTTGTTCTAATTTACTCTTAAAATAAATTTACATTTATAATATTTAAAAAAAACACACAGGTAAAAGGTCAGCGAATTTTAAGAATTTGTTTTTTATTTTGAAAATTTTATGAACGTAATTTTACTATAGTTCTGTGACAAATTCAGTAAATATTTTTAACTCCTTAAAAGTTCTGGTCAGTTTTTGAACGTTGAAAAAAAGATAAATTTGTTTAATCATAACATTTACATATTACAAATAGCAGTTGAAGTACATTTATTCACTTTCTATTAAAGTAAAATATAAAATTAAAAATTACATAATTTTAGCCCTTTTAAAGGTCAGGCAGGGCGCATAGGGAAACGTCGGAGAATTTAAATAAGAAAATATTGGTAACCTTGGATTAGAAGGTAGCTAATAATTAATAACCTGATATGTCTAGTATGCATTTTTAATGTTTACTATAAATACCTTTATTTTCACCTATTTTCCTATAATTTAACGGTCTTTTGAAAATGAAAGAACCTTTTTGTATGTGTCCTAGAACATCTAGTGAAAACTAACACTTTCAAACAAAATCTTAAAATGTACAAACTTTGTAAATCCGCTAAGTGATCCAATAATCCCAGAAAGCAGTATATAAAAAACTATCAATATTCTAGGTGATTCGAGTCATAGTATACCGAGATGCAATAATTACCCTATTATTTTTTCCTATATTTTCTTATTTAGTGTCCTATATTTTTCTATAATTGGCCTATTAAGTTTCCTATATTTTCCTATAATTCGGCTATTTTATTTCCTATGTTTTCGTATAATTCGCCTCTAAAATTCCTATATTTTCCTATAATTTTTATATTTTATTTCCTATATTTTCGTATAATTCGCCTCTAAAATTCCTTTATTTTCCTATAATTTGGCTATTTTATTTCCTATATTTTCGTATAATTCGCCTCAAAAATTCCAATATTTTCCTATAATTTTGCTATTTTATTTCCTATATTTTCCTATAATTCGTCTCTAAAATTCCTATTTTTCCTATAAACATTTCAAAGTTTTTACCTGGTCACCCTGCCCACTGTTTTATAAATGCGGAATAAAACACGAAGGAAAAAAAATCTGGCCAATGCGTGTTTAGATCCCGGTCGATAAGACGGTGCCCGTAAAGCAGCGACCTACCCCACCTTATTCCATCGTGTCTTTCGTTTATATCGAAATTCCAACTATTTACTTTTAATAGAAAAGCACGATTTGTTCTAGTGTTGTTAATTTTCCGGAAAAATAAAATGCGGAAAAATTTTCCAGAAAAGTTTCCGTAAATCGGAAAAATACAAAATTGAAACATAAATTACTTTTTAAGGGTTTTTAATGTTTTTAACTTTTTATCGATATAAATGTCTAATATCAGTAAACATACTACAAAACATTAATAGCGTTACATTGTTAATCAGTTTAAAGCTAGTCTAGAGGTTTAGTTTTACTTTTAGATTCGAAAAAATGAGGCGAAAATGCCGCTTTATTTAAATTTACAAACAATATATTAGACTAATCATGGAATGTAAACTTTTTTATTTTTTGCTGAAAAATACGGAAAATTTTCTTGAAAAAAGGCCTCGGTCATTTACCGGAAAATACGGAAAATTTTCCGAACAAAAGGTCTCGGTCATTTTCCGACTTACAACACTAATTCGTTTTAATCTCCATTCCGTCTTTTGTAGCTACATTACGCGGGTTTTCTAGCCCTCATCTCCTTTCGTGAGGGGGAAGTCCGAGAGAAAATAAATGCTCTCATTATTTTAGCTCTCTCCGGGCCGCTCATCTTGGATTCAAAAATCGACTCGGCGCGGCTGCAGGCGGGAGAGGAGAGCGCCTCCCCATCCTCCCCCGCCTCCCCATCCTCCACCGCCATCGCGATCCTCCCCCGCAGAAGCTCTCCCTCCTCCGTCCGTTGGCCGCCGCAGACGACGAACACTCAGTCTCGCGCCGGGCTTGCACAACGGCGCACCGAATCGACGCGAGCTCTTCTATTTCGATCCCGAGCCACGATCGGAAGAATCAGAATCCCTTCCGACGAAATTAAACCAGATTTCGCGTTTTAGACCGAACCCCCGCGTTCCATCTCATTTTACTTCCATTCCTCGCCGCGGAAAGTCGCGACCGTCGACCGGATTTTCTTCCAAACGTATTATTTATATTCTAAAGTCGCGGAAGGCGTTTTCGTCGCGTCGTTTCCGGGGTTAGCTTCGTCGTTTTAATCTCGATTGGTTTTCTTTTGGCACCCGCGCCCCCGGCTGATAGGGGACCCTTTCTTAACAGTTTCGCGAGGGCCGATATTTTTATTATTGTTTCGCTGAATTGAGCGCCTGGTTCGATCTCGTAGTCGGTCTCTTGGCGCCATCGACCTTGACAAAGGCTTCCTTCCACTACACGCCTCTCGTTGACGTCAGAATCCGCGGGACGCAGGGATGACAGTGACGTAAACGATTCAGTCACAGGTAACTTTCTTCGCCACGTTGTTAATCGTGACTCTTCAGGTAAATGTCGAAATTTGCGAATACGAAATTTTACAAATTTTCTATTTCAAAATACCAGCTTATTTTAAAAATTATATTAAATAAAATTATATTATTTTAAATTTAATTTTTCTTAATTTTAATTTTTACCGTGCGTTAATCACCATTAACTTTCGATTTCGCCGAAATTTCGACATTTACTCTAATCATAAGCCTTTGAATATTACGTTAGTTTCATTTTGCAGCAAAGAATTTTACACGGCGGGTGTAATTTTATTTAAATTTATGTTTGAATTTTGCAAAGTGAAGCTAGCGCCGTTAAGCCTAAATGCTAACGCGTTTCTTTAAAAAAAAATTGTGCCCATTCGTATGTATGAAATAAGATTTCCGCGAATTGTAAAGGTACGCTTTAGAAAAGCCGGTCGGGTTTTTTGTACGCGATGTAGGAAATTACCCTTTTACCAGCTTATAGTGTGATATGGGCCAAAAACCGTAAATTCTTTGGAAATAAGAAATTCGTAAGGTAATTCGGTGTCATTCGTGGCGAATTCTATCTATCCGTCATTGTCAGACCGCTCTTAGCCGCTAGAGGAAAACGTTTCCGCTCCCACACGTAAAAACTCTCTCTTCGTTTCATCTTTTTAATTCATTCCGATTTGGTACTAGTAGATAAAGCGATGTATTCGCGTACACTGTCAAATAACCTAGGTTATGTTACGCGTAAACCGGCTTTATTTACGAGAGAATAGCCTATGTTTAAAGACAGTGGACTTTAAGGCGAGTATACCGTTACAAAATTAGCCAATTTTAATGCGAAAATATAGCGATTATGTAGGTATATTTTTAGCCTCGAAAATATTAAAATTTCATAGCGAAGTCTACCATATCGACGTAACGACTTTCACTCAATTAGCGTTATATTTTTACGATTAACGTTCTTTTAGATAGTCAAAAGTTTTATAATTTATAATCTTCGTTGTAAAGGTAGAGTCACTTAAATCTGGAATTTGTATAGATTTTGGTTATTTTTCTAGCTAAAAAGGGCATAACGTGTATTGTTTTCAATTGATACGATAAAAATAATCCTAAACTATTGTCTGATAAATCGGTGTCGAATGTTGTCGTTATCTGAAAAATAAGGGTATTGTTAAAGTCAAGATTTATTCATTGGATCGTATCAGTTTTGGAGTGCCGAATCAATGATGAAATTTGGAGTACTACGCCTTTGAATTAATTAATCTAAAAGTATTAGATTTTGACGTTATAAAAAAAATCCGGAGTTAGTTTAAAATTCTTTCGATTTCCCTTGATAAATGGTACTCGAGACGGTCTATTTTTCACCTGCTCCGTCGATAGACAAGTAAGGTTAATGGTTTTTAGGGTTCCGGGGGAGAATTCATCCCCGGTTGTCATGGTGACGGTCTTGCCTGGCAGGAAGGGAAGAAAACGTCTCTTCGGTAAATAGTCAATCGCAGTTGGCACTATCCTAGGATGCGAAATAGCCTCGTCTGGCGTACCTCCTCTGTCCTGACAACCACCGGTGGTTTCAACTTAGCGGGGATTTCGACGCGAGTCTTTGGTGGGATGAATCTTTAAAATTTTCCCTCGAGCAGCGTAGTTCGGCGCGTTTTTATCGGGCTCCTCCTCTATAAAGGCTTAGGCTCTCAAATTTCACCTGTGAGAACCGATACATTCCGCCTTTCTTTCGCGTACCGATCAAAATGTGTACAAAAAAAAAGTTCATGTTCCCACCTCGCGTAACGGTTCTTTTCCTGTATTTATGGTTTTTAGTCACACCCTGCTACCCAGTTGAGCGAGAAACGTATGGATTAGTGCCCCTCGTTGTTGTTGTTGTTGTTGTTATCGGTACGTGACTGCGACTCGATTTTTGCAATTTATCTCCCTATCGTTAAGTTAAACACTGGGTATCTGATAAATATTGAATATTTTTATAAAAATGAAGAGTGAAACTATTATTACCGTCTCGACTATCTTGTTTTTAAGAGTGGCGATCCCTAGCGGTTACGATCGGCGAACTCGAAACCCATTTGAAACGGGTACGTGGTCACACACATTTTCGCATTGACCATGTCCAAGCTTCGCGTACTATAACCCGTACTACAAACATAATATTGCCTGGGGGGTAAACTGATATTGCATTTTTTGCGGGAGGGGAAAATCCCCAAAAAGGGTGATAGGTGTATGTATGCTTAAGGGGAAACTCTGGGGCATTTTTGCGATCTGGAATAAATGGCTGATACTTTTTTTTTATTTATTCCTCGGCTGAACTATGATGCGGTTTTTTATTTATGATTGGTCGTATCTTTATATTCCACGCTCTCGCTCCATCGACGTTTCCCTCCCTCCCTTCGAGGGGGCGCTGAGATAACCGTTCTCCGCTACTCCCGGATGAATCCAGCAGTAGCGCTTTTAAAGGCGTTTTTCGTACGCGTTCGAAGTTGCCCCGTACGGATACGGTTTTACTTCGTAAATTATTTTATTCCCGTTCAGTCTCCCTATTCAAAAGGTTTTTTTTATCTCTTTCGTACGTTCATTTTTTAAGAACCACTCTTTTTAATATTTCTTTAGGATTAAATAAAAAAAACTGCTTTTATTGAAAACAATTTTCTAGATTAAAGTCAAAATTGCGTTTTGGAACGATGTTGTACTGTCTCTTTCAAAAAAATGGTATTGGAGAGATTTTTTTATGAGTTTTGTGTTTATTACTCTTTATCAGCGCGATGCGTTTCGTATATTTTTTGCGGTTGTTTTAAACTTCAAAATTTTCACCGTTTTGTTATTTTTTTTATTGCCCACAAAATGAATTATTTTGATTTAAATTATTTGAATAATTCGTTTAATGGTATTAAAAAAATAAACTTTGTTTTCTTAATATGAGTTAAACGTAGCTACTAAAAGCAGTTAATCTTTATGAATGAAACCTTTAATAATACAGGGTTGCCACAAGTCCGGTTAAAACAGGGAAATATCAGGAAATTTATAGAGTTTTGAGAAAAATCAGAGAATTTTTAGAGTTTGAGAAAAGTTAGGGAATTTAAACTATAACTTACACTAAAATAAAATCTGATAAAAGTAAAATATAAGTTTCCAAAATGACACATTTTGGCTCTAAAAAAAAGTCATAGAGAAACTGAAATTTTATGTGGCAAACCTTTAATACTTGAAGCCATTATTTGCGACAGTCATAATAGAAGGTACGTTTCGTATTTTCAGCGAAATTAATGGTGTAATTACGGTTATCTATTGAGAAGGGTGAGTTAGCCCGTTTCTAGAAGTATAATAGTGAAATCAGATATGCGTTATTAAGTATCCAAAAAAGCTGTTAGGCATTTATTTAAGGTAAAGGATGGAAATTAACCCTCTACCCCGAGTGGGGTAGGAGGTCCAAAGTAGGTGTTTTGGCATTAAATAGATTATCCGTAAGAGGTCGCCTCGGTGTCAGAATAGTTTTTCACGCGGGGGCAGCCATTACCGCGTCACTATCGGCGAGCCCTGCTAATGGCCGTTAGTTCCGAATCAGTGACTCGCTGCTTTCGCCCACACCTCTACCATCAGTCCTCCGCGCTGATATGCCGCGATCCATAGAGCCACCCAACGCTTTAAAGCCGAATTGCCTTTAGCCGCGCTTTTTTTGGTGAGCTTGACATTTACTACGCTATTACCCGCAATACGGGACGATATGGGCCTTACGTCAAGTTAAATTGACGAAACGTATCCATGAGGGGATTCGGTCCTACGGGTTACGGCCGCTGTTTGTTTAGGCTGTCGCTGTTGGCGTAGGTGGGTAATGGTACCGCGACGAGGTTGGTAAATATTAGGCCATCTTCAATATCTCCATAAACTGTGGGATATTTACCCCTGGCTTACCGTTCGACTCCACGTTGGGTTCCAAGGCTCTATGCGGGGTTGGCATGAACCAGGCAGTCTGGTTTAAACCGGTTTTAACCCCCGAAAAATCCATTGCAGGGACCCCAGAGGTCTTATAATTCCTATAAAATCCTATATTTTAGAAAATGTCCTATAACATCCTATATTTTTAGCAAATGTCCTATAAAATCCTATAATTTTGATATTTTGCCCATTTCAAATCCAGCCATTCAGTTAAATTGCTAGATTTAGCTATAGGATAAAATCCTATACCAAGTCATTCTAGTCTATACTTTTGTTATTGTTAACATGGTTAGCTACTAGTATAATTTTGTGATAAAATGGCTAAATAGTTTAATTTTTTTAAGTGAAAATCAAAGATTTATTTCTCTAAATATAGATTTTGTTTTTAAATACATAAAGCTAGTAAGTTAAATAGCATATATAGTCCTATAAAATCCTATAATTTTGTAAAAATTGTCCTATAAAGTCCTATATTTTTAGAAATATAATCCTATTTTTCCTATAAAAAAATTCAAGATTTGAGTGGGGGCCCTGCCATTGTTTAAACCACTTTTTTAAATAAATATATATTGAGAAATGAATTAGAGATATTGAAAAAACTAAAACTAAACCTTCCCTTTTTGTCGTAAGTAATGAGAGCTAGATATAAGCAATTAGGTGATCTTAAAATTCATTTTGTGCGTGAAAATATGCCGCCATGTTAGGTTATAAAAGCGGGTAAATAAGACTGCTATACCTCACAATATAAAGGTACTGTCACCCGCAAAAACGTAATTTTGAAATCGGGCAATTTGAGCATTTTCGAAGAAATTAGGGGTAGATATAAGCAATTTGAGAATTTTTTTATTAATGGTATTAACTGGTTTTAACTATACTGGATTTTTACATTTTTAAAAAAGCCGGTTTTTTGCCAACCCTGAGTTCTATGAGGTCACTTTTAGGGTTACTATTTTACAGTCTCTGTTTTTCCCATAAAAATAGACCTCTCTTTGCCAACGGCACTGGTAATAAAACAGTGTACACTCGCATGTTTCCGCAATACGAATTTCTGGCTGAAGCTACTAGCACTGATATTTCTCGTATTTAAAAGATTATTTTATCTACAATCGGGGGTTATTGATTTATAATTTCATTTCGTATCGAAACGATCGATTTATTTTAAATCTACTTCATATTTTAAATCGAATTTTATACGATTTATAAATAATCATAATTATTTGCTGGCAGCAGCAACGTAAACTAAATTTTTAATTATACTAAATTATTTTTTTTACTTTTTTTAGTTCATTAATGTAAACTAAATTTAAAATTAATCCTAAATTAATTTTTAATTTCTTTAGTTCATTAATGTCAACTAAATTTTAAATTAATCCTAAATTTATTTTTAATTTCTTTAGTTTATTAATGTTAACTAAATTTTAAAATAATCGTAAATTATTTTTTATTTTCTTTAGTTTATTAATGTTAACTAAATTTTAAATTAATCCTAAATTTATTTTTAATTTCTTTAGTTCATTAATGTAAACTAAATTTGAAATTAATCCTAAATTTATTTTTCATTTCTTTAGTTTATTAATGTAAACTAAATTTTAAATTAATCATAAATTAATTTTTAATTCCATTATTTAAAATTAATCCTAAATTCATTTTTACTTTTTTTAGTTCATTAATGTAAACTAAATTTTATATTAATCCTAAACCTGTCCACATTTGCACCTTAGGTTGAGTGTCTATCTGAAAGTGCCTTGATTATGACGTCCCTGAATTTTGAGGAATTCGTATAAAAAATGACCGATTGTTAATTGTAACAAAATGAGCGGTATAGTGGCAAGGCCTAAACGAAATCCTGTCACTGACTATTTCCAAACATATCCGTTGTAACGCACTTCCTATACCGCGTAGTGTATAGTGAATATTGGAGACGTAGATGTAAAATAGGGGGCGTTGTTTTGGACTATAAAAAGCGAGAGATATATTTGGGGGTGTATTCTGTCGACCTACTTTTTAAAAGCGCGCGCGGGGTGGCCAGAAATAAAAACGCCGATAAAATGATCCATAATGGACGTCGACATTATGTCTTTATATGAAAGGGGTATTGACAATAACATTATTCTCTAAAACTACCCCTTGTCATTTCCCCAAAGGGATAATCTGCCTTTAAGGAGATAAATTTTAAATAGTAGCAGGGTGACCATACCTCTTATATGTCCTATATTTTAATGCCTTCATATAATTTTTGTTATTTTCACCTATTTTCCTATAATTTCACGGTATTTTGAAAATGAAGAGCATTTTTTGTACGCGTCATAGAACATATACTTCTAACACTGCCACTTTCGAACAAAATCTGCTGCCATAACATTTTATTCTTTTCATTTTACGTGAGACATTTCCTATCACAAATCCAATATCGTTGTTTTTATTTATAACCCCCGGTCTAAGAAAAGGTATGATCTAGCTTCTGAAGTCTGGCGTCCGTGGTGCGGCCAATCAAATAAAATATTACCAATAGTTATTTAATCGAGAATTTTCTAATTTTTAAAAAAAGTTTCCTGAATTTTTTTTGTAATACCGATATCGGCCAATATTGGCTTCGTTTATGGTGGTATTGACCGATACCGTTATTAGAAAAATAGGCTGATATATCGGTGCATCCCTAAACTCTAAAACATTTTATTTTACGAATACTCCGAAGGTTATAGGTTAAATACTTAACAGGGTTACTATGAGTAGGGTGCCCACAACTCCTATATTTTATTATTTTTTTCCTATATTTTCTATGTGCTCCTATAATTTCCTATAATTACACTATTTTCCTTTATTTGAGGAATTAAATTTAAAATATTATAAATTAAATGACATTTAAAAACTATGGATTTTCACTTCATACGTACTTGAAACCTATATTTTCCTGTCATTTTAATGGAATTTATCTTATATTTTCCATTATTTCGCCAAAAATTTCTTATAAAATCCTAAGAATCTAAAATTGTAATCAAAAAGTCATGGAAAAACTCTAATACGTATAGGGAAAAATCTCTAAAAATGTTAATGACAAAATGGGAAAATATATAAAAATATTTAGAGGTCGGGGATGGTTAACTTTTATTCAATAGATAAAGCTATCAAAATTATTCGTAAAACTTTTTGATCAAGTTATTTATATTTCTGTATTATACGTTTATTTTTTTGATAAATTTGTAAAATTAATCGGAAAAACGACGATTTATTCGATAAAAAGCTCTAATTTTACGAATAATACATGTTTTTAATCATTTTCCGAAATTTTAACCGGTAAATTTCTTTGTTTACATTTTCCCCCCGAACAAAATCAATTTAATCATGGATAATGATTAACCGTCACCGACCTCTAAAAATATTAATGACAAAATGGGAAAATATATAAAAATATTAATGGCCAAATGGGAAAATCTCTAAAAATGTTAATGACAAAATGGGAAAATCTCTAAAAAAAAGTTAATGGAAAAATCTCTAAAAAAAAGTTAATGGAAAAATCTCTAAAAAAAAGTTAATGGAAAAATCTCTAAAAAAAAGTTAATGGAAAAATCTCTAAAAAAAGTTAATGGAAAAATCTCTAAAAAAAAGTTAATGGAAAAATCTCTAAAAAAAAGTTAATGGAAAAATCTCTAAAAAAAAGTTAATGGAAAAATCTCTAAAAAAAGTTAATGGAAAAATCTCTAAAAAAAGTTAATGGAAAAATCTCTAAAAAAAGTTAATGGAAAAATCTCTAAAAAAAGTTAATGGAAAAATCTCTAAAAAAAGTTAATGGGAAAATCTCTAAAAAAAAGTTAATGGAAAAATCTCTAAAAAAAAGTTAATGGAAAAATCTCTAAAAAAAAGTTAATGGAAAAATCTCTAAAAAAAGTTAATGGAAAAATCTCTAAAAAAAAGTTAAAAATGGTAAAAATCTCTTGAAATGTTAAAGACAAAATTGGAAAATATATAAAAATATTAAGGGCCAAATGGGAAAATCTCTTAAAAACCTTTAATGGCCAAATGGGAAAATGTCAAAAAAAAAGTTAAAAATGGGAAAAATCTCTTGAAATTGTTAATGGCAAAAAGGGAAAAATCGGGGAAAATCTCCAAAAATGTTAAAGGAAACAAAGGGAAAAAAATCAGCGAATTTCAATCTGAAAATACTGTAGAAACCTTGACTTATTTTTTGTAATGAAAAGTATAAATGAATGTTATAAAACCAAATTTCCCCTAATTAATTATGATTAATAATTCGGTCGTTCCGGATGCTATAATTAATTTTATTAAACGAAAACGTTTTAAGTGGGTGTTTATTTTTGTAAATTATGTATAATTTTAATAATAAAAACGGTAGATTTATACAATGAGAAATATAGTCGCTTCCCACGTCTTGGTTGGGTGTCCTTTAGCCGAGACCAATTACTTATGCACTCCTACATTGTCTACATTATATTAAGAATATCTCGGCTGAGAACCCAATTTTAAGGTGAAGAAACGCAAACTGTACCCCGCTTCCCACCGATAAGCGAAGTGCTACGTAATAATAGAAGTTTTCGGAATATAAGAGAGGGTTTATCTTTATTCGTTGATGTCAAAGGTCGAACAGATGTTTGGCGAAAACGCTGACGTGCCTTTCGTCCTTATTATTGTTATTAGTTCTTTTGAACCGAGTCGGACATTTAACTTTTTTTGCGTTTCCTTCTCGGCGCGGGTTGACCCTGCGCCTTTTAATTCACGACTCAATTATTTTCTTAATTTTCCGCTAGTTTCGATTCAAGCCTTTTAGCTAAGCCTCGGATATGCAAATTAGGGCGGGAGGTTTTTCCTTATTATGGGATTCTTAACAAGGGGACTCAGGATTTATTTTTCTTTTCACGAGGTCGACTGAGTTATTTGACCTTTGATTATATTTCTACCCTTTTTTAAACCGACTTCTTACGTCACATTATATGTTTGTTTAAACTTGTTTTTAAGTTTAGCGCCTAACATTGGGTGCTTGTTGGGTAAAACTATTGGAATCGACTGTTGTTTCGTTACGCTTTTGGGGTTTAACGTCTCGGTGTAACTAATAATAATCAGCTAGGCACCACCATATGCCTAAGTCATCAAGCGACTTTTAAAGCCATTAATTTAGGTGGCCGGGTTACAATGTGTAGGAGGGTGGTGGCAAGCCCTGCAAGCCACGCGAGCCAACAGCTCCCTACACTCACTATTACCGTTAACCTTGACAAGTTTTTATGGAAGGGGAAAATGAAGAGCTCATGGGAAAACCCCTGAAACCAGCGGGGAGAGAACTTGCAAACTCACTTTTGATTGAGCACTTTTTGTTTCGTAACGTACCAGATAAATTATGTGGATTGGCATATATTAGCGGTTTCAAAACGTTTTCAGATTTCTTTTACAAAATTAAACCAATAATATTTTTATTTATGCTTAGAGAATCCTTTTATTTAGACAAACCGTGTGCATCATGATTTAGTTTTCTCGCTTACGTTTTCACTGGGTCTAGTTGATTGATTTTTAAGGGGTGGATCATTCTGTTGGAGCGTAAGGTGAATTTGGAACAACGGTAAAATTCGTACCAAGATTCTCCTTAAGTACAAATAAATATTATCTTGATTAAAGATAAGACTACAGCTCCTCGGAACATAGTTTGAATATGGTTTATAGATGGGTTCGTACCCGACCTGGAAAAGTCAGGGAATTTGAAAATGTTTACAAAGGGTCAGGGAATTTGAAAATTATTCCAAATGCTCAGGGAATAGTCAGGGAATTTTAAAATGGTCCATAAAAGTAAGGGCATTTTAAACTGACCCCAAAAGTAATCGGACAATTAAATTTTTGAAAGATGTATTAAAAATACATAGTCAATATTTTTCAAGATTTTAAATCAAAAAAATTAATTTATTTCACAAAAATGGTCAGCTAAAATTTGACAATTTGGTCAGCGAAAACCTGGAAATGTCAGGGAATTTAATCCGGAAATTTTATACGAACCCTGTTATAGTACCCCTATTCAGTAGGATCTAACTAGAATTAACCGTGTTCGTTGCAGGGTGAATCTGTCAATATACCCTTATTGGTGGTCTTGTTCGATTTGGTTAAAATTTAGTGTAACGCAAAGCGTGAAGTGGAAAGTACGTGACGATTTTCTATTTCAAAATTTCAATCATTGTGTAATATCGGTCGAGATGAAAGGTTTCAAAGTCTCAAGTCGTGTTTAGGAGAAGCATGCAGGCTTACGTTTCTCTGAAAAAATATTGGATGGGGAGTGCGCCCGTCTCTTCCGTGAAAGCATCCGAAAGAGAGGGGAAATTTTATTTCGTTTCGGAATAAAGATAATTTCTCCGTAATGCTGAAATACCAGCGTCGTGACTGGCCAATTTTTCCAATATCACGAGTTCTTCGTTTGAGTACGTCACTTTCTTTTTCACGTCTAATATGCTGCGTAATGGACATTCAGGTTAACATAGAATATATCGTCTCTGTTTTCATGATTTCCGGAAGATATTCTCCACCTACACGGGGAGCGAGCCTAAATTCCACATCTTCAAGATTTGGTTCCTTAAACATTATATTTTTAATAAACACGGTGAATGACACGACCTGGAAAAGTCAGGGAAATTGAAAATGGTTCCTAAAGGTCAGGGAATTTGAAAATAACCCCAAAAGTCAGGGAATTTGAAAATGGTTCCTAAAAGTCAGGGAATTTGAAAATGACCCCAAAAGTCAGGGAATTTGATAATAACCCCAAAAGTCAGGGAATTTGATAATAACCCCAAAAGTCAGGGAATTTTAAAATGGTTCCTATAAGTCAGGGAATTTGAAAATGGCTCCTAAAAACAGGGAATTTGAAAATAGCTCCTATAACTCAGGGAATTTGAAAATGGCTCCTAAAAGTCAGGGAATTTGAAAATGGCTCCTAAAAATCGGGGAATTTGAAAATGCTCCTATAACTCAGGGAATTTGAAAATGGCTCCTAAAAGTCAGGGAATTTGAAAATGGCTCCTAAAAATCGGGGAATTTGAAAATGGCTCTTAAAAGTCAGGGAATTTGAAAATGGCCCCAAAAAGTCAGGGAATTTGAAAATGGCTCCAAAAAAATATTTAAAAGTTTCATTATAAATACATATTCAATATTTAAAAGTTGCATTATAAATAAATATTCTATATTTAAAAAGTGCATTATAAATACATATTCAATATTTTGCAAGATTTTACCTAAACCATTTATTCTACAAAATTTGTCAGGGGAAACCTGGAAAAGTCGGTGAAATAATAGAAATTAATTCCGGAAATATTGTATATTTATTATACTCCTACATGTATATAAAGCTAGTTACAAATACATACAACTAAAAGACATAAGTCCACTTTTTTGATAGTTAAGAAGTAAATTAAATTTTGATATCTAATAATTAAAAATTAAATTAAATTTTTATATCCAATAATTAAAAAGTAAATTAAATTTTGATATCAGTAGAAGGAAAGTGAGGTCGACCCGTCAGTCCCAGGTTCAGGTTTAGGTTCGGGATCGAGATCCGGGATTTAAGGGTGAAATGGGGGTAAAATCATCGAAAAGTCAATGTATTTATGATATTTCTCGCGACGATTTGTTTTCCCACATATCAACATATTATGTTCAGGCCCAACTTGTTTATTTATCTACGCTTATCTCGAAAGATACTTGAACGTATATCTTATCAAGCTTTATCGTACGGAATAAGTTGAAATGATGTAAAAAGTGATAACCTAGGCGACGCGTGCGCAGATTACCCCGGGGGACGCGGTTAATTTGAATTTAAGAGTGTTTTGACGTCATGGAATATTCGTTGTTAAAGTAGAATGGAAATATTTTTAAACTTCATTTTAATATCATTGTAGTACTTAAATATGCTTGACACTTGAACCAATCTCACGAGTATTTCTTAAAACGAATATCTCGATCGCGTTTTATCGTACGAAATAAGTGGAAATTATGTAAGTTGTATGATACTTGATAACCTAGGCAGGAAGATAGCGCGCGCGTGCGTGGATTACCTGGGAGGCGCGGATTGCCCGGGCGCGCGGTTAATTTGAATTTAAAACATGGATTCCCTCTCCGAAATAATTCATGTACCCAAAATTGGACCGCAAGTTTTTTTCTTTTAGGGGAATCTCTATGGGAGTTTAACATTACAATAAAGCTAATAGGTCCAGTTTGGGGTACTTTTGGTCCGAAATGGGGTACATAGGGCCGAAAATGGTGACTTTGGTCGTTTTAAGGGTACTTTTGGTCTATTTTGGTCCATTTTTGGGTACATCAGAAAAGCAGTTGGAAAAACGAAGAGCCTTATTTTTTTTTCCACCCATCTCCAAACTCCAAAAATTTATTGCTATAATTTATTTATCCCTTCCGTAGGTATAAAATAAGATAAAAACCACTTACCTATATTTTAATTACGGTAAATTAAAAATACTAAATTAGTGTACTAAGTTACGTTTAAAAGAACCTTTTGTAACAATTCCAATATGTAAATATAGGTATAAGGATTGAAAAAATACTTAAAGTGGTTTTACTGATAAACTCTAAAGGAATTTAACTTTAAAGGGTATCTTAGATTATTGTTTTTAATTTTATTCAAGTTGAAAACGTATTAAGAGTCCTTCAAAGTACTATAAAAGGATTTTATTTACGAACTTAATTCATATTTTCTTCAAACTTTCAATTCGCTTTTATTACTATTTAAATACGGTAAGATATAATTCTTATACACAAATATAGTCAGAAAGATACTATAAAACACTAAAATTAAAATTAAATTAAATTTGTGTGGATAAGATTTGTAAATATCATTTTGAAACTAATAACTTTCACGCTTTATTTAAGTCAAGCCAATAAAAACAATTACCTATATTTTAAATACGGTAAAATATAAATACATTTCCGATATGAAAATAGGTAGAATAACACTATGAAAAGTTCCTTTTTCTTCTTTTAATACGACAACACACAATTCTGATACGCAAATATATAAAGAAAATATAAAAAAAAATTTACTCTACGTTCGATACGTTAAAATACATTTCCGATACACAAATATAGATAAAGAAATACTATAAAATGTAAAAAGGTAGAAAAATACTACACATTAACCATTATGAATTTAAGCTTACAACATCCTTCACGTATAGAGCATAACATATATGTTCAGAGTTAACTTGTTTCCTCGTTATCTTTATCGCATGTGTTTTAAATAGCGTATGGAATAAGTTAAGAATGTACTGAAATGGTGTATGTTTAAACCTCGTAGAATAAAGAGTAAAACATATGTTCAGAGTCGGCTTCATTACTAAAGCGAATAACACAGAGACGTTTCCGGTGTAGTCACGTAGGAAGAAAAATACTACAACACTCTCTATACTCTACATTCAACACGTTAAAATATACTTCCGAAATGCCAATTTAGGTAGTAAAATACTACAAAATCTCTATACTTTACCTTCAATACGTTAAATTACATTCCAATATGTAAATATAGGAGGAAAAATACTACAAAAGTCTCTTTTCTTGGCGTTCAATATGTTAAAATAGATTTCTGAAATGCAAATGTAGGTAGTAAATACTACAAAATCTCTATACTCTACCTTCAATACGTTAAATTACATTCCAATATGTAAATATAGGTAGTAAATACTACAAAAGCCTCTTTTCTTGGCGTTCAATATGTTAAAATAGATTTCTGAAATGCAAATATAGGTAGTAAATACTACAAAATCTCTATACTCTACCTTCAATACGTTAAATTACATTCCAATATGTAAATATAGGTAGTAAATACTACAAAAGCCTCTTTTCTTGGCGTTCAATATGTTAAAATAGATTTCTGAAATGCAAATATAGGTAGTAAATACTACAAAAACCTCTTTTCTTGGCGTTCAATATGTTAAAATAGATTTCTCAAATGCAAATATAGGTAGTAATTACTACAAAAGCCTCTTACTCTACGTTCAATACGTTAAATTAATGATATGCCTCCGATCGAATCGTTCATTTTTTCCTATTTAAATTAGAATTGCTTCTAGTGTTCGGCAGTCGATTAATTTTTATCCACAAATTTTCCGATTTATTTAAAAAACGTTGGTAAAAAGAATATCATTTTAACTTATTTAATTGTGTTTTTTACCCAACCAAGCATTTATTTGAATAAAAGTGGTATTTATTTAAATAACCAATAGTTAAATAAAAATTGTTAAATGTTAAAATAATCGAAAGTGAACAAGCCTATTTTTTAAATAAAACAAACAGACTTTAGAGTTGATAAGATTTGTAAATATCATTTGAAACTAATAATTTTCACGCAAGCAATTACATTTTTAAAAATGAAAGAAGTTAAACAATATAAAAATTTGTAAATATTGTAAATATTTTTAGGTAATAAAGAAATTAAGAAATATTTTAATTAAAATATCTTTCATTTTCTACTACATTTTTAAAAATGAAAGAAGTTTAACAATATAATTATTCTAATATAATTTCAAAATCAGGTATTATTTAAAGTACAAATACATAATTTAGTGAAGCAATTCTTATTTAAATACTTTTATTTAATTAATTTGTGTATCTGAAATGTATTTATTGAAAAATAAGTGGGTTTTACTATTTATCACGGTTTTTTATATATATATTGGAATTGTTACAAAAGGTTCTTTTAAACGTAACTTAGTACATTAATTTATTTTGGAAGTTCAAAACGTATTAAGAGCCCTTCAGAGTACTATAAAAGGATTTCATTTACAAACTAAATTAATATTTTCTTCAAACTTTCAATTCGTTATAATTTGAATTTAAATGAAAACATCATGGATTATAGATGCGTAATCTACTATTAGACCGAACTAATTAAAAAAAATACTTAAAGTAAGTGGTTTTACTGATAAACTCTAAAGGAATTTTGGAATTTTCTAGAATAGCAAAGTAAAACTAAAACGTAAACCAAGTTTAAAACGAAACTAATAACTGGGAGAGAGGTTGAAGTAAGTAATTTTTTTTATTTTTCGTTTTTTAATTTTTGAGTTCCCTATATTATTATAAACTAAATTAAATATAATTTTTGAAAATTTGTGATAAAAGATCTGCTCCTTCGTGTTTTACATATATTTAAAAACTCGAGATTTTAATGAATTGTTTTCAAAGCATGAAAAATATAGCAGATCCTTTGATTTTAATTGTAGTTAGTAGTTACTTAAAAAAAAAGTCGCTAGCTGACTTGGAGCTGGTGTAGTTAAATTTTAAAAATGTGTATTTTAAATTTTGTTTGTAAAAGTTTTTTTTGAAAAAGTTTAGTATTATAGTTTAAATTTATTAAATAAAATAAAATATAAATTATACATTTGGTTTAGTATTTTACTATTGCAAGTAAAATTAATAGTAATTTCAATTACTTTTTTAGTATTTTTTTTGACAAATATGCAAACTATTTAGTTATTTCAAAAACAAATACGTCGAATTATTTGGTATTCGAAATACTATTGGTTAGTTTTTATATCTTTAATTTTATTTTTCAGAACAATTTCTCTTTGTCTAGCTTCTTCTAACTTTAATTTAGATGGCCTTAAAGCCAAGTATTTAACAAATTTTGTAACCAAGTAGATGGAGCTTTAAACAATTTTTCAGTCATGTAGTCAAGGAAATGTTTAAATATAAGTGTATTTGGTCATTTTGATGGTCAAATAGCCCAGTATGGAACTGCGAGATGATAGTCAGACATTGAGACGCGGGTGGCGCCCGTGCCCCAGCATCCGCGCCCTCGCCCTGATGGTGCCCCGAGCCTCCGTCGACGTCTGAAATGTGAAATGGGGCACACGAACATTTCCTTGACTACATGACTGAAAAATTGTTTAAAGCTCCATCTACTTGGTTACAAAATTTGTTAAATACTTGGCTTTAAGGCCATCTAAATTAAAGTTAGAAGAAGCTAGACAAAGAGAAATTGTTCTGAAAAATAATTCGACGTATTTGTTTTTGAAATAACTAAATAGTTTGCATATTTGTCAAAAAAAATACTAAAAAAGTAATTGAAATTACTATTAATTTTACTTGCAATAGTAAAATACTAAACCAAATGTATAATTTATATTTTATTTTATTTAATAAATTTAAACTATAATACTAAACTTTTTCAAAAAAAACTTTTACAAACAAAATTTAAAATACACATTTTTAAAATTTAACTACACCAGCTCCAAGTCAGCTAGCGACTTTTTTTTTAAGTAACTACTAACTACAATTAAAATCAAAGAATCTGCTATATTTTTCATGCTTTGAAAACAATTCATTAAAATCTCGAGTTTTTAAATATATGTAAAACACGAAGGAGCAGATCTTTTATCACAAATTTTCAAAAATTATATTTAATTTAGTTTATAATAATATAGGGAACTCAAAAATTAAAAAACGAAAAATAAAAAAAATTACTTACTTCAACCTCTCTCCCAGTTATTAGTTTCGTTTTAAACTTGGTTTACGTTTTAGTTTTACTTTGCTATTCTAGAAAATTCCAAAATTCCTTTAGAGTTTATCAGTAAAACCACTTACTTTAAGTATTTTTTTTAATTAGTTCGGTCTAATAGTAGATTACGCATCTATAATCCATGATGTTTTCATTTAAATTCAAATTATAACGAATTGAAAGTTTGAAGAAAATATTAATTTAGTTTGTAAATGAAATCCTTTTATAGTACTCTGAAGGGCTCTTAATACGTTTTGAACTTCCAAAATAAATTAATGTACTAAGTTACGTTTAAAAGAACCTTTTGTAACAATTCCAATATATATATATATATATATATATATATATAAAACCGTGATAAATAGTAAAACCCACTTATTTTTCAATTAATACATTTCAGATACACATTAATTAAATAAAAGTATTTAAATAAGAATTGCTTCACTAAATTATGCATTTGTACTTTAAATAATACCTGATTTTGAAATTATATTAGAATAATTATATTGTTAAACTTCTTTCATTTTTAAAAATGTAGTAGAAAATGAAAGATATTTTAATTAAAACATTTCTTAATTTCTTTATTACCTAAAAATATTTACAATATTTACAAATTTTTATATTGTTTAACTTCTTTCATTTTTAAAAATGTAATTGCTTGCGTGAAAATTATTAGTTTCAAATGATATTTACAAATCTTATCAACTCTAAAGTCTGTTTGTTTTATTTAACAAATAGGCTTGTTCACTTTCGATTATTTTAACATTTAACAATTTTTATTTAACTATTGGTTATTTAAATAAATACCACTTTTATTCAAATAAATGCTTGGTTGGGTAAAAAACACAATTAAATAAGTTAAAATGATATTCTTTTTACCAACGTTTTTTAAATAAATCGGAAAATTTGTGGATAAAAATTAATCGACTGCCGAACACTAGAAGCAATTCTAATTTAAATAGGAAAAAATGAACGATTCGATCGGAGGCATATCATTAATTTAACGTATTGAACGTAGAGTAAGAGGCTTTTGTAGTAATTACTACCTATATTTGCATTTGAGAAATCTATTTTAACATATTGAACGCCAAGAAAAGAGGTTTTTGTAGTATTTACTACCTATATTTGCATTTCAGAAATCTATTTTAACATATTGAACGCCAAGAAAAGAGGCTTTTGTAGTATTTACTACCTATATTTGCATTTGAGAAATCTATTTTAACATATTGAACGCCAAGAAAAGAGGTTTTTGTAGTATTTACTACCTATATTTGCATTTGAGAAATCTATTTTAACATATTGAACGCCAAGAAAAGAGGTTTTTGTAGTATTTACTACCTATATTTGCATTTCAGAAATCTATTTTAACATATTGAACGCCAAGAAAAGAGGTTTTTGTAGTATTTACTACCTATATTTGCATTTCAGAAATCTATTTTAACATATTGAACGCCAAGAAAAGAGGCTTTTGTAGTAATTACTACCTATATTTGCATTTGAGAAATCTATTTTAACATATTGAACGCCAAGAAAAGAGGTTTTTGTAGTATTTACTACCTATATTTGCATTTCAGAAATCTATTTTAACATATTGAACGCCAAGAAAAGAGGCTTTTGTAGTATTTACTACCTATATTTACATATTGGAATGTAATTTAACGTATTGAAGGTAGAGTATAGAGATTTTGTAGTATTTACTACCTACATTTGCATTTCAGAAATCTATTTTAACATATTGAACGCCAAGAAAAGAGACTTTTGTAGTATTTTTCCTCCTATATTTACATATTGGAATGTAATTTAACGTATTGAAGGTAAAGTATAGAGATTTTGTAGTATTTTACTACCTAAATTGGCATTTCGGAAGTATATTTTAACGTGTTGAATGTAGAGTATAGAGAGTGTTGTAGTATTTTTCTTCCTACGTGACTACACCGGAAACGTCTCTGTGTTATTCGCTTTAGTAATCAAGCCGACTCTGAACATATGTTTTACTCTTTATTCTACGAGGTTTAAACATACACCATTTCAGTACATTCTTAACTTATTCCATACGCTATTTAAAACACATGCGATAAAGATAACGAGGAAACAAGTTAACTCTGAACATATATGTTATGCTCTATACGTGAAGGATGTTGTAAGCTTAAATTCATAATGGTTAATGTGTAGTATTTTTCTACCTTTTTACATTTTATAGTATTTCTTTATCTATATTTGTGTATCGGAAATGTATTTTAACGTATCGAACGTAGAGTAAATTTTTTTTTTTATATTTTCTTTATATATTTGCGTATCAGAATTGTGTGTTGTCGTATTAAAAGAAGAAAAAGGAACTTTTCATAGTGTTATTCTACCTATTTACATATCGGAAATGTATTTATATTTTACCGTATTTAAAATATAGGTAATTGTTTTTATTGGCTTGACTTAAATAAAGCGTGAAAGTTATTAGTTTCAAAATGATATTTACAAATCTTATCCACACAAATTTAATTTAATTTTAATTTTAGTGTTTTATAGTATCTTTCTGACTATATTTGTGTATAAGAATTATATCTTACCGTATTTAAATAGTAATAAAAGCGAATTGAAAGTTTGAAGAAAATATGAATTAAGTTCGTAAATAAAATCCTTTTATAGTACTTTGAAGGACTCTTAATACGTTTTCAACTTGAATAAAATTAAAAACAATAATCTAAGATACCCTTTAAAGTTAAATTCCTTTAGAGTTTATCAGTAAAACCACTTTAAGTATTTTTTCAATCCTTATACCTATATTTACATATTGGAATTGTTACAAAAGGTTCTTTTAAACGTAACTTAGTACACTAATTTAGTATTTTTAATTTACCGTAATTAAAATATAGGTAAGTGGTTTTTATCTTATTTTATACCTACGGAAGGGATAAATAAATTATAGCAATAAATTTTTGGAGTTTGGAGATGGGTGAAAAAAAAATAAGGCTCTTCGTTTTTCCAACTGCTTTTCTGATGTACCCAAAAATGGACCAAAATAGACCAAAAGTACCCTTAAAACGACCAAAGTCACCATTTTCGGCCCTATGTACCCCATTTCGGACCAAAAGTACCCCAAACTGGACCTATTAGCTTTATTGTAATGTTAAACTCCCATAGAGATTCCCCTAAAAGAAAAAAACTTGCGGTCCAATTTTGGGTACATGAATTATTTCGGAGAGGGAATCCATGTTTTAAATTCAAATTAACCGCGCGCCCGGGCAATCCGCGCCTCCCAGGTAATCCACGCACGCGCGCGCTATCTTCCTGCCTAGGTTATCAAGTATCATACAACTTACATAATTTCCACTTATTTCGTACGATAAAACGCGATCGAGATATTCGTTTTAAGAAATACTCGTGAGATTGGTTCAAGTGTCAAGCATATTTAAGTACTACAATGATATTAAAATGAAGTTTAAAAATATTTCCATTCTACTTTAACAACGAATATTCCATGACGTCAAAACACTCTTAAATTCAAATTCTGCGCACGCGTCGCCTAGGTTATCACTTTTTACATCATTTCAACTTATTCCGTACGATAAAGCTTGATAAGATATACGTTCAAGTATCTTTCGAGATAAGCGTAGATAAATAAACAAGTTGGGCCTGAACATAATATGTTGATATGTGGGAAAACAAATCGTCGCGAGAAATATCATAAATACATTGACTTTTCGATGATTTTACCCCCATTTCACCCTTAAATCCCGGATCTCGATCCCGAACCTAAACCTGAACCTGGGACTGACGGGTCGACCTCACTTTCCTTCTACTGATATCCAATAATTAAAAAGGAAATCAGTTTTTGGTATCCAATAATTAAAAAGTAAATCAGTTTTTGGTATCCAATAATTAAAAAGGAAATCAGTTTTTGGTATCCAATAATTAAAAAGTAAATCAGTTTTTGGTATCCAATAATTAAAAAGGATATCAGTTTTTGGTATCCAATAATTAAAAAGGAAATCAGTTTTTGGTATCCAATAATTAAAAAGTAAATCAGTTTTTGGTATCCAATAATTAAAAAGGATATCAGTTTTTGGTATCCAATAATTAAAAAGGAAATCAGTTTTTGGTATCCAATAATTAAAAAGTAAATCAGTTTTTGGTATCCAATAATTAAAAAGGAAATCAGTTTTTGGTATCCAATAATTAAAAAGGAAATCAGTTTTTGGTATCCAATAATTAAAAAGGAAATCAGTTTTTGGTATCCAATAATTAAAAAGTAAATCAGTTTTTGGTATCCAATAATTAAAAAGGAAATCAGTTTTTGGTATCCAATAATTAAAAAGGAAATCAGTTTTTGGTATCCAATAATTAAAAAGGAAATCAGTTTTTGGTATCCAATAATTAAAAAGGAAATCAGTTTTTGGTATCCAATAATTAAAAAGTAAATCAGTTTTTGGTAAAATTTATATCGAATAAAGATTTCCTTTTTGTTTTTATTCCCCAAAATGATGTTCATAATTTACCGTATTCTTAATATGCCTTTCCCGTCATCATTGTCCAGTATTTGGTGACCCAAAACGCGTAGCCTCCGGTACCAATGCGGTGTAGAGATAGTCGCCGTATACGTTCTGAATCGATGAAAATATGACCTAGATTAGTGAAACATCTAACAGTACATTCACGTAACTGCCCAAGTTTCTTTTTAGACCATCACGTGTCTTGGTACTACAAGACACGTACAACATTTTTTGTTTCTCATCATTCATCTATACTTGAACCCAGGGCTAACCTTACAAAACGGGTCGAAGTGAGGGAAGGGTATATTCCGCGGCCGTCGGACCCTTCCCCTCTAAATACCCGCGTCGTGCTCGTCTGATATAGGAAAAGCGTTCCGTCCCATTTTGTCACTTTTACAATTTTTCCAAGCTTGTTCTCGTACACGAAAGGACTTTATTCGTTGGCGTAAGAAGCCCGAGAACACGAAACGAGTTATTTCTTTGCCTCTGATGTCACGCGTTCTGCCTAGTCTCTTCTCTTCCATTCTTTCTCGATATAATGCTTAGAAATTATCCTCGCTTAATAGAAGTCGCGCACGCGAATTCCGTTCCCGAACCCATTAGAACTGCTTAGTTTGAGTAGTGCGCCCGGGCCGCCAAATAATCTTGTAGTGACTTTCAGATTTTACGCCAGTCATTTTCCGACTTGTGTTATTTTCGAGCCTAATTGTACAGACTAATATCTCTCTTAGATCTGTCTACGATAAATTTAGTCAGCTAGAAACAACATAAAGAATCTAGACTTTTTCCCCCAGTTTTTCTCAACCTTATAACTACGGTAAAGGGAAACTTTTCGGTGAAGTGGGATACCCGATGGCACCAAACTGGCTTTAGATTTGACTACAGGATTATTTTTACATTAAATATCAAGTGCCGTAAACTAGAGGTTATTTTTTAAAATCTACTAAATACGTTTAATTTATGCTTATTCTAATTAGAATTAAAGGCAATAATTGAAGGGGAACAAATTTTAAACTTTACGAAACACGTTCCTTAAACCAAAAATATATATAAAACCATGGTTTTTATATATATTTTTGCTTAAACTAGTAGTGTATATACTTATTCTACTTAGAATTAAAGGCAATAATTGAAGGGGAACAAATTTTAAACTTAACTAAACACGTTCCTTTAACTAGTAGTGTATATACTTATTCTAATTAGAATTAAAGGCAATAATTGAAGGGGAAACAAATTTTAAACTTAACTAAACACGTTCCTTTAACTAGTAGTGTATATACTTATTCTAATTAGAATTAAAGGCAATAATTATAAGAAAACCAAAATTTTATTGAACACGTCCCTATTTAGACCCACCTGTAGAAACCTCCTATTCAACTGTAGATTTCTACTGCCATAGGAGATACTATAGTTCATCTTCTTTTATCTCTAATAAAATTCAATCGTTTAAAAACAGTGCTACCAGTATAGAGTTTATTTTTATTTCATATGTCAGCGTTCTGCGATTTTTTTAAATAATTGTAAGTCGACTTGTGACGTTATCGAAAGAACGCGATAAAGTGTTTCAACACCTGTAAATTTTGACCCTCCTCTAAGGTAACAACCCCCCTCTCGCGTTATAATATGACGTAAAAACCTTTTCCACGGGCGGCATGTTTTGAAATATTACTGTTTGTGTACCTAATATTTACCTAGTTTTCACAGTCGCCGTAGTCCTGTTATTAATGGTACTTAGCTTATATATTTTTAATATTTTATTTTCCATTTTTAAAAGGGGGTTTTTAGGTAAACAGCTATCTTATTTTACGAGGCTGTCCCGCGGGCCTTTGTTAACGCCGTTAAGTAATTATTTAAACAGCTTAAACGTGGGCTTTTTTGTTTACTATATATATTTTATATACGGTGATGTAGGACCCACTTTTTCGGCTGGTAAACTTTTACCTTTAGCACTTTGTAGCTAAAGCGGTCGGCTATTTTGGCGGGGACTTTTGAAGGCTCGTACGCGATGTTGATTTCACCTTAAGGAAACGCACACAAATCATACATACACGCGAAATAACGTTTTCTCCAGATGTACAAATCAAAAGGCGGCGTGGAATCGCAAAAACATTAAATACGTTAGAAATTAACCCATTTCGAAATTAAACTTATTATATTATTCGAGAAAAATAGTTATTATATATAGTATTTTTTAATTTACATATTTCGCTCCGCCTGTCAGGAAAAAGTCAGGTAATTTGATTTTATTTTGAAAATTTTACTAACGTAGGTTTACTACAGTTCTGTGATAAATTCTGTTAATATTATTTAGTTCCTTAAAAATGTGTTAACCCGTAACTTTTATACCAAAAAGAATTTGAAATAAATTTATTAACTTTAAAAGTAATATATTAACATAAAACGGTCAGGGAAATCTATAAAAATTGGCAAAACAGTAAAAAGCCAGGGAATATAAAATATCGGGTCAATACTGTAATAATAAGATTTGAGGGAACTATAAGAGGGTAATAGGAAATTTGGTAGCGCTGTTATCTCACAAATGTATAGCCTTACGAAATGACTTTATGCAACTTCCAATTGGGGTGCAACAGGATTTAAATCTGTTTAATAATAATCAGCAAGGCACCACCTTTGGCCTAAGTCATCAAGCAACTTTTGAAGCCATTAATTCAGGTGGCCGGGTTACAATGCGAGGGAAGTTGGTGGCCAGCCCTTCACACTCACTATTACCGTTTGGTTCAAATAATCGTGGATTTCTAACTATTATAAATAACTATATATTATTATATAAACCGGAGACCCCAGATCGCACGGGCACACGGTAATATGTAACATACTCCCCCCCCCCCCCTCATTGCTGAAGTGACACCGTTACACACTTGTTTTATATAAAATGTTTAAATTCGTCGTCAGGTAGCGCTACAATCTTTACTTCAGCGGTGCTTCCATCTGTGAGCAGCGGTTAATAGCCCCCGAGTTTCTGATACGAGAGAATAGAGAGATGAAGAAAGTGCGATGGTGGAATACGTTTTTCTTCTTGTATTCACTCTATTTCTGGTTAGAAAGAGACGGTGGTCTTTGTCTAAAATGCGCTCGAAAAATAGCGTTTTTAGACGGCGTAACTATAGACTTAAGCCTGGTTTTCACTTGGCGGAAACTCACCGACAGAAAGTTCGACGTCGGCGATATGGTTTTCGACGTTTCGCTCATTGTCGGCGTTTTAGCATTTTCACTTGGCGTTTTTTTTTTGGCGGAAATAAAGCGCTTTTGTTTCTGCCAGCGAGTTCGTCGGTTTTCGTCTGATTGTGGAGATTTAAGCCTAAAAATGGATGATTTATCTGATCATAATAGTGAACTATTGATTAAAGCTCATGTAAACATTTTAAATTTAATGTTATTTTACATGATCTATCGTGTTCAAAGAAATATGAGTTATGAAAGATCGATTTGTGTGAAAGAAAAGAAGGCAACAAGGGTATCATGAAAAAAAAACACGTTAAAAAAATTCACGGAAAAGCATTAACCATCCCCCCTGACGTCACAGTCACCTTTCGAAAATGGTTTTTGATTGGTTGAAAAAGAGCGAAATCGCCCAACTGAGCGAAAAAAATAGAAATGAAAATCGCCACACAAAACCGAAAACCGACGGAATTTCCGCCCGGCGTCGACGGAAATTTTCGCCCATTTTCCGTCGACGCCGGGCTTTTTCGCCCAAAAACCGCCAAGTGAAAACCAGGCTTTAATATAAAAGATCTCGATGGTAGAAGGATCTACTTTCGCCCTCCCGCGGCTATTCTTTCCCGATTGGCGAGTGCGTTGTTCGCGTTAGTGACGCTTCGCGCAACGGGCTCCTTTCGTTTCCCAGAGATACGCCAGCCCTCGAACGTAGCTCAGTCGTCACTACGATCCAGGCGGGGCGAACGGGTGTAGTTTGTATCGTCGGACGGTGGCCGCTCTGGGTCGCTCGTCATCCTCATCTCCAAGTTGCTCTTGGTCTTCCATCCTCCCTTTTTACTCCCCTCCACTCTTAATCCCGCGTCTCCTACCTCTCTTCTGTGTTCCCGCTTATATTAGAAGTTGGCAGGGAGCGAACCCAAAGGTGCTTTCACTGACGGACTGAATGCTTTTTTTCGCTACTGTTTGAAGTCTTGCCGCGTTTTTGTTGACAATTAAAGGGGAACGGTCAAGCTTTAACCAGTTAGATAGCCCTATAGCCCATTAAAAACTAAAATTTATAGCGAAAACCGCGTCAAAAAATATTGAGTGGTTAATTTTTAATAAAATAAAGAAATTTCGAGAAATCGAAAAGCGCGCGTCCGCCGCGACACCTGGTGAGAAGTCGGTGAGACAGAAAAACAACGTAAAAGCGCGCGCTGCTGAAGACGCGAAAAATTTGTTTTGCATGCGCGGCGCGTTCCAGTTATGAGAACTAAGCCTAAATTGCGCGATTTCAAAAGTTACGCTAGTTCGCAAATCGCTCATACGGGGTTAGGGGCGCTGGCGGCAGCCCCTAATATGGCGGCGAAAATTCAAACCCAAACACCTGGCGTTATTTTTCGTTTCAACTTTTTGGGCCAAAAGCTATTTTTTCAAGACAAAAAAAGGTACGTGTTAGTATATTGAACGTCTTGTTAATCTTTTGATACGGAAATAAGACCATATTTGGAAAAGCTTGGCCGTTCCCCTTTAATGGTATTACTCAGTCTTATAAATATAACCACGCCAAAAATCGTATTATTTCTCTAGTAGTTTTATTACCGTAGTCTGTCGCTTGTCTGGGCTGGTATGCTGAGTTATAAGGGCATCTGCTGCAGCAGGTCTCCCACCAGATATCATGATTATGTTTCCCTAAAGTACCCTATTTTATTATTTGTTTCGGCTAAAGTACACCATTTTCAATAAATCGGCGGAAAAGCGTTATTAGATTAAATATTTTTTTATATAAGGGCATTTTTAAATATTATAAAAACTTAGGCGTTTAAATATATTATAGTAATAACTTGGCGATAATTAAAAAGCAATTTTGAAAATAGAGACCCATTTTAAATAGTATAAAATATATTTAAATTGGTCCTTATTTTAAAATCATTTTATTTCCGAATTTAAATATTTCGGTGTTGAACCTTGACTGCCGTCTGCCGGTTCGAAGACGTAATGGACGACTGAATTTTTGTGAAAAACAGATTCGGTAATTACTGTCGGATTTCTATGAAAATTTACCTTCAAACAAGCTTTTAGATTCGATTAAAGTTAAGTCATACATAAGTGCCTTTTTGTTTACATTTTCTTTCATAGCGCGCTCTGCTTCGCTCGAATATTGCGCGTAAATTTAATTAATTAATTTAAAGGCCTTTAGCGTCGCGCACTCGATTCATCTAGGACACGGACCTCTTTTCTTCCTGGCAGGCGTAATGTCATTTATGGTCCGTCCCTTTAGTAATGTTCTGGGGCGTGAAACGTATAGAAGGTGAATCTATTTTGGGAATATTCTCTCTCCAGTACGCTATAGTTCCTGTAAGCCCCGCTGTACGACGCGACGAAAGGCGGGGACGGGGGTAAAGTGAACGCGTCGGAAGGTTAGTATCCGTCAACGGGGGTCTTCGGTCGCCCGTGATCCCTGTTCAGCCAGCGGCATCTTTTCTTCTTCACAATACTGTCTTGAGCCTTGTCTCCCGCAGACACTTTTTCTTGTTTCGCCCACTTTTTCCGTACTATAGCGGTTGGCGCCCTATCGAATGCCGCTACTCGTTAAGAGTATATTTACTTTTGTCGAGCTGGACGACGTTTCAATACCCTCTCGGTCAACGACAAATTATTCACGCCGAACCGAACTCACGTCCTCTCACTCGACCGTTTGTTATTGTATCGCGTGTGTGTCTTTTTCTCCTCCTGGTCTCGCTATCCACTTTCAATATCAAACCTTGGCCACACAATGGATCGGACACCGATTCTCTTCATATTGGATATAATCTTTATAGAACAGATAATTTCATTTCGAGTATATATATATATATCGATTTAGGAGTATCTACGAAACTACTTAAAGCTGTATTTTTCAGGGTTGCCACCGTAGTTAATAAGAATTTTGGTCTAAAAGTTAGGGAATTTTTAAAATTATTCTAAAAATTAGGGAAATTTAAAAATTAGAAAATGTCAGGGAATTTTAAAAATAAGTCTAAAAGTTAGGGAAATGTCAGTGAATTTTAAATATTAGCCTAAAAATTAGGGAAATGTCAGGGAATTTGAAAAATAAGTCTAAAAATTAGGGAAATGTCAGGGAATTTTAAAAATAAGTCTAAAAATTAGAAAAAGTCAGGGAATTTTAAAAATAAGTCTAAAAGTTAGGGAAATTTAAAAATTAGAAAATGTCAGGGGAATTTTAAATATTAGTCTAAAAATCGGGGAAATGTCAGGGAATTTTAAAAATTAGTCTAAATGTTAGGGAAATTTAAAAATTAGTCTAAATTCAGGGAAATTTAAAAAAAGTCTAAAATATCAATGGGAAAATCGGGGAAATATCTATGGAAAATCAGGGAAATATCTACGGAAAATCAGGTAAATATAAATGGAAAATCCGCCACTCACAGTTGTCAGTTAAATTGCTAGATTTAGCATTAGAATAAATTCCTATACAAAGTCATTCTAGTCTATACTTTTGTTATTGTTAACATGGTTAGCTACTAGTATATTTTTGTCATAAAATGGTTAAATTGTTTCTATTTTTTAAGTGAAAATCAAATATTTATTTCATTAAATAAAGATTTTGTTTTTAAATGCATGAATTTAGTAAATGAAATATCATATATAGTCCTATAAAATCCTATAATTTTGAAAAAATTATCCTATAAAATCCTATAATTTTGAAAAATTATTCTATAAAATCCTATAATTTTAAAAAACTATCCTATAAAATCCTATATTTTTAGAAATATAATTATTAAAAACTTTAATTAATTCGTCATTTGAAATTTCACCAGGTTTCATTTGAATTTTCCCTATTTTAAAAAATTATTTTGAGAGTTCCTACATCAATATAAAAATGTGGTCGCCATTTTAACAAAAGTGGTCCTTTTAAAAATCTCAAATAGGTCTACCCTTAACGCCGCTACCTTTTCCTACAACCCCTTTGAAATTTATTTTACCAGTACGTCGTGACTCGCGCCAAAATTGACAATATAGACTGAAGGTATACAATAAGAACGGATAATCGAAATTCTTGTAACGATTGTGGCGAGAGGTGTGTCGTCTGTTTATTCAATATCAAGTCGCTTAAAATATTTTTCGTCTCGTTTTCCGTCGCGCTGCTTCGAGCAAACTTCGAGGGCGATAAGGTCGTAAATTCCTTTTTTCTCTGTCCTCCCCTCCGCCTGCATTTTTTTTTTTTTTTTTTTGGTCTTGTTGAATTTTGCACTTCGGGCCGCTTTTTAAGCGCCAAGATGACAGTTTATCCACTTAGTAAAAGACGTAAACCTCACCCCTCTGTACGGCTTCGACACGACCGCCTTCCTAGCCGGGAACTTACGATACTAGGTCGAGTCGGCGGCAACATTTTATTGTCATTTGTGTTTGTAAAGCGAAAAGATGCGTTTTTATTCTCGCTGCAAGTGGCCCATAAAGTTTTTTTCTCCGTCTCGGAGCTCAGCATCCCGCCTCGCTGGCGCGCGCTGAAGGTCCAAGGAAGAAGAAAAAGGTTTGGAAGATGCTGGCTTTCGGAGGATGGAGAGGGGAGAGGCTCTTGGCTTTCCACCAGCTTTTCTTCTTAGCTAGTTCGTCCGCTTGCCACGAGCGGGAGAATCCATCCCAGAAGAGGGTATTCTATTATGTTCGTCCTATCTTGGCCCCTACCAGTATATTCTAGGAAAAGACTAACTTTAGAGAGGCCTTCTGTTGTAGGTGCCATTGCCTCCTTGTATAACTCCAACTATACAGCCGCTTGAAAGAAATTCTATTTCGATAGCGCTTTTTTATCCCTTCAACTCGCTGTTTGTAGGGTAAAGGCATAAAGGTCGCCGTATTTCGAAGATAAAACGTGAAGTGGTTGCTTCTTTACCATTATTCGCTTGTTTTGTGAATAGTTTGCTCGGATGTTGCTGGAAAATCTTGTATTCCTTACAGGATTCGTACACGACCTGGACTACCTGGAAAAGTCAGGGAATTTGAAAATGACCCCAAAAGGTCAGGGAATAGTCAGGGAATTTAATTCCGGAAATTTTGTACGAACCCTGCCTTACTTTCTTTCCAAATAAATTATTTTTACATTTTCCCATAGTCTTACTCGATAAATTCTTTGTCTTGTTCAACTTGTTAAAAGGTTCCACGCGCTCCTTAATATTTTAGCGTTATGTTGTTAATTTTCCGGAAAAATAAAAAATTGAAACATAAATTACTTTTTAAGGGTTTTTATTCATTTTAACTTTTTATCGATATAAAATGTCTAATATCAGTAAACATACTACAAAACATTAACAGTGTTACATTGTTAATCAGTTTAAACTAGTCTAGAGGTTTAGTTTTACTTTCAGATGCGAAAAAATTATTATTATTATTTAAATTTTCAAACAATATTAGACTAATCATGGAACGAAAACTTTTCAAATATTTTTTCGGAAAAAAGGCCTCTATCATTTTCCGGAAAATGTTACGACATTTTTTTAGCGTAAAAAGCTCGCGCGATTTTTAAATTGAGGGAGCTAGCGCGAACTCGCTCGAGCCTGTTTTACGCTAAAATATCAAGACGCGCGTGGAACTTTTTAACAAGTTGAATAAGATATAAATAGAGTTTATGCTAGCGACAAAATAACGACCGAAATAAAAAATCGGTGCTAATTGCTTTTAAAACAAGTTGTAGCGCGTGTTATCGAACAATTTTTTTATTTAGTTCATATTCCCTTTAAGAATTTAAAATTAGTAGTTTTATAGAATTATTTTTGAAATACAGGCAAAACTTTTAAAATTAAAATTTTGAGCCAAATAAGTACGCTTGAATGAAAGTGGAGTAGTTTGGAAATCTTAGAAATCAGATAATAGAATGGGAGGTCAATTATATATGCCGCTTAAAAATATCAATCCTAGCCTATCGACTTTTGATCCATGCAGATCCCCTCGGGCGACATTGTATTTGCCCCATTCCTCTCGCCAACGATAGAGCTATCTTGATATTGGATAGTTGGCGCTCTCTAGAATTAGTTCACACTTCGGTCCTTCACCCGTCTTTGCATTAGTTGAACTTTAATCACCCTCCTTTCAAAAATAAGGAAGATTTTCGTCAGGAATATTTGGCGAAGGGTTTTATAAGCCCCTCTGTATTGTTCCAACATCGAAGAAAGAGCAAGATTTAAGGAGATCAATTTCGCGGCTGTGTAATATCGAGGCTCGCTCGTTTATCGACAGATCTCTTTAATTCGAGTTAATGATTATCAAAATTGGAAGTTCAAATGAAGGAGGTCGATGGGGGACCTTAAATTGGTTTTCGTCTCGTGTAAGCGGCTCAAAAATCGGTTTTCCAGCAATTATCGAGAGCTCGGCCGGGTTTACTTAGCGGAAGGGATGGACCTTTGTTCTCTCCCTTAATTAACTTTCAAAAGTTTGGTTTAGGGGGAACGACGGGGATCTTACATTTTTTCTCTTCGTTTCCTTCTTTAGTCGATAGATGGCGCTGTATATTGTCTCTTCCCTCCGTCCGAAATTCCTCATTCCTCCTTCCTCTATTTTGAGAACAATAAAATTAGCTCCAAGGCGCATTTACCTCCTATTACGTTGACTGCAGTTTTGTACCGACGTTTTCGTTTGCCGCGCGTCGAACTAAAAAACCAAATTGTCGTTCTGCCTTACAATTTATAACGGAAATAATACTGAACGCTAACTCGCTAGACGAACCAGAGTTTATCATAAATAGTGTAAGATTTAATTTACGACCCGCGCGCCTTAAGATCGCTTGTTGAATGTTCGAAAATCGCTTAACTCCTTTAAATCATTTAGGCAGGGTGCTATTTTACGTCTCGCAGTTTCTACTTTTTAACTTTTCAAAGAATCGAAAAGTATTAACGTGATGTATACGGATGGCGCGTGCTGGCTGGATGAATTTTTTTTCGAATTAATGAAATTGAGTTCGGAGGCGGTGAAGGTTTAGCCGGTTTTTCGTGTGAGAGAAAAATATTTATCTGGCAAACCCGTAAGAAATTGAGAGCAGTCGATTTTTAGGAGTAGCGTAGTTGCTAGCCTAGGCTTCACTAATTTCCGGATTTTCGCGCCGGTTTCTTATTTTAAATGATTTTTGTAATAAATGTATGATGGCAAATAAGCAAAATACTAGTCCCAAATCCACAGGTTTAAAAAGAAACTTAGATCATGAAAATATTCTGAACCCCAAACATTCAACACCTATAGGGTCCCTCCTACAACTCCTAAAAGTACGTCTCTAAAATATTCATATGAAGACAGGACATAAGCCGAATTCACTTAAACCAAAGAATAACAATAGTTGTTAGTCCTGCTGAACTAGCTCTATAGTCTGTATGAAAAGTTTGGCCGGTTTTGGGCCGATTTTATAGAACGCTCTATTGATCCTTCCAGTTCCTAGAATATAGGGCGATGGTAAACCCTTATCACTCTTAACGACCTCGAAATCTTATCTATCGACGATTAATTTAACTTTTGTTTTCTATCCATTATGGCGTCTGTTGGTGTTTTATCACGCGCTTCATATTTTAAGTCGGCAGACGGGGAGGGGTGAACCTTCCCCCTGTCTGCTCGAGGCAAAGAGGCCAGGGACTAAATTGAGATTTTTGTGTCTTTCGGTAAGGTTCGTTAATCCATAATAATTCCCCCTCCCTTTTTCCTTCCGTTAATGCCTCGGCCTTGCTTCGTTTGTTTCCGCGCTATCGGGCCAAACTATGAATCACGAGATACCCCCCTTTCCAGCGCTCTATGCCAACCTAATGAATAGGAAATCTACCGGAGTCCTATAATGTCGTTAACTGGCTAGTGAGAGGAGATTTTCTCCCTGGATTTTAACAATTTTGTTTCGTTGTACTTGGCAGTGGATAAATTAACTGGAAGGCCTTTCATTTCGTTTAATTCTCCGGCTGGGGTATGAGAGATAAATGCATTAAAGCATTATATGCTTATGTGGACGGGTGTGGACTTGGTTAAAATTCCAAGCGACTCCGGATCTATAATAAAAGCCTTGGACCCGGTTGAAAAGTCCTTTTACTATATACTTTTAGTTTTCTAATCATCTTTAAATCTGCATTGGAAATTATTTAAAATTGGTTTTAGCGACGACTTATTGCTGATATTAATATTAGTATTCATATTTGTAATAATAGACGTATTGTGTAGTTATTATAAACTAGGAGCAAGAAACACAAGGAGAACGCAGCTAGCCTTTAAACACGCTAACGAAGGGTTGTGTACGAATTTCATTGGACGAGCGTCACGAGCCTTTACGATGAACGTTTTACGGGCGGGGGGGGGGGAAGACAATTTCCTAATTTTCCCCCTTCCCGTCTAGCCAATGAAAAACGTACACAAGAAAATCCACGACTTTATACGGGTTGCGTTCTCCTTGTGTGGGATGTTGTGTTTGTTGCTCCTAGTTATAACTAATTAAAAGTTAATAAGATAAAAGATATTTCGAACTCAATCAACTCGATAATTTCCCCTCAATTCAACTCGATAATTTCCCCTCAATTCAACTCGGTAATTTCCCCTCAATTCAAATCGATAATTTCCCCTCAATTCAACTCGATAATTCCCCCTCAATTCAAATCGACAATTTCCCCTCCATTCAAATCGATAATTTCCCCTCAATTCAACTCGGTAATTTCTACTCGATCAACTTGATAATTTCCACTCGATCAACACGATAATTTCCACTCGATCAACACGATAATTTCCACTCGATCAACACGATAATTTCCACTCGATCAACACGATAATTTCCACTCGATCAACTCGATAATTTCCACTCGATCAACTCGATAATTTCCACTCGATCAACATGATAATTTCCACTCGATCAATACGATATTTTCCACTCGATCAACTCGATAATTTTCACTCGATCAACGATAATTTCCACTCGATCAACTTGATAATTTTCACTCGATCAACTTGATAATTTTCACTCGATCAACTCGATAATTTTCACTCGATCAACTCGATAATTTTTACTCAATTCAACTTGATAATTTCCACTCGATCAACACGATAATTTCCACTCGATCAACATGATATTTTCCACTCGATCAACACGATAATTTCTACTCGATCAACTCGATAATTTCCACTCGATCAACTCGATAATTTCCACTCGATCAACTCGATAATTTCCACTCGATCAACACGATAATTTCCACTCGATCAACTCTATAATTTTCACTCCATTAAACTCGATAACTCCCACTCAATTCAACTCGTACCTTCACCATCTTGTTTTTTAATGATCTAATTTCAAAATTTTCCTATAATCGCAATACATTTCCGCTAGATGACCGTACTCGCCGCGATATTAAAATTTGGTTAACCAAACAGTATGTAAATTTAGCACTATTTAAAATCCCCCCATATCCATGCAAAATATTTTCTCTCTAAACCGTATTTGGAGAAGAGTCATCGAATTGTAGGTGAGGAGGGGCCGAGTGTGCCGGTATAGTTTTGGTCGTCAACACACTTTCCGGTTTATTATTCTGAACGCGCTCTCGGTCGGTGCCTCTTCCTGTCTGCCCTGACTTCTCCGCTTTGCTGATAAACATTGGCTTTAAATTAAAAGGGATCTTGGTCCGCGTATAATTATGAAGTTAGTTCGCCTCTCTTCACTCTCACTCGGCCTTGTTTTATGGCCCAGAATGATATTACTGTCCCCGACTTCAACGTACTCTTTGTTTAACGCTAATGAGAAGGGTACAATCTTCGTCTTTTCAATAATAGCCGGTTATTCTTCTCGCGACTCTATAGAGGGAGCCACCAAAGTTTGCCTGTTAATTAAAAGACGTACACCCCCCACCAACCTCCCAACCACCCTCCCCCGCGTCTCTCGCGGCTGGGTGGCCGTTGAAAATGTAGCTCGTAAACAATGAAAGGACTGAATGGAGTCTCTCAGTTATCGCGTCTCTTTCCGCCTATCCGGATTCTGTATCGCCCCTGCGTCGTTTACGATTCGGCTGACCCGCATTACGTATCTGCCTCGCTACTGGAACACTTGTACAGGCGGAAATAGACCAATTTTAGGCCTAAATTCGAGACGTTTGTTTGTATATTTCTAACTTATCAGGTTTAATTAAAGTGTTTGGAGAATTTGTTTCGAATTAAGATTGTAATTCAAAATGCTCCGTTTGATTTATGACTGTTTATTTTTGAATATTCACTTGGTATGAAATTGGTTTATGTTAGACTTGAGTTAAAAAGATCTGGTTTTCGTATAGCATTTTACTTTAACTTTCGGATTCCAATGTTGATGTTCGAAGTTATAATTGGGCCCCCAAAAATAATAAACAGTATTATTATTAAGGTGCTATCTTTGCAGTTCAATTCAAACGTCTTTGATTTAAAATTTACACTCAAATACGTTTGTTTTAAAACGTATTTCAGTATTAAAGTTGGCAAATTATTTTATTCCTTGGGAAATTGAAAACTGCAGGGTTACCATACATCCTATATTTTAGATTTTTTCCTATATTTTCAATAACTTCGTATAATAATACTATTTTCCTATTTTTTTATAGATAAATTTTCCTTAATTTTCTATAAAATATCTCCGATAAAATCCTATGAATTGATTACAAATTTCCTATTTTTCCGATAAGTTTTTTTTGAGATTTCGATGATCACCCTGCAATTATAACTTACAACACGCAGAGGTCAAATAACGTAATTTATTCCAAATTCATTTTTGGTCTGGATAAGATTGTTAGAAATATATTTCATAATGCATTTAGAAGCTCCAAAATCCGATTTCCGTCATAAATCGCGTTTCAATCGATTTAAACCATTTAAATAAAATTTTGATGGCGTTTGTTTTGCAACGCATTGTCGAGGAAAATGGTTTTTCCACTTTTCATCGCCCATACAGAAGAGACAAACAAAATACCCCAAAAAATAAAAAATAGGAGCTGAGTAAAAGGCGGTAAAGATATAAAACCTTCCCAAGAACTAAGAACCGTCATTTCCGGCTAAATCCTCTTTCAAGTCATCCTGTGCAAAATCGAAGGCGTGAAAATAAATAGAAAAAGAAGGAACAACTTCTGGAAGATGGCTTTTGAAAATATATATATATCGTCCTATATTGGAGCGAAAGAATCGAAAGGGGGGTTTAAAGTCAACTTGTCATAAAGGGAAAAACAGCGATAGAAAACGGACGGTCATACATCTTTGGGCCCCATCGGAAGGAATGGGGGGCGGTTGCCCCTCCATTTCCCGCCAGGCCCAGCGAGTATCGCCTACCTTCGCCCTTTCTGACCAGTTAAACTGGCCGTAAGAAATTCCTGATAAATGGTACGTCCGCCCACTATAAGGGAGGTTTTTAAAATCATCGGGACTACGGCTAGAGAGAGAGCGGAATAGGTACATTTTACGTCTTGACAAGTACCTTACTATGGTCAATTTCGCTGTCTAGAGGGTATAAGCCTCGGAAACCCTCGAAGTAGGCCCGTTCGTGGGTGCGGGGGAAAAAAATGTTTTTGCCGTCCAGTGAGCTGTAATCGAATGTCATGAATCTTGTTGGGTTGATTTCTTTTCGGGCACTTTTTTTGCCGCCAACCTCCCGAAAAGTTGCTCCGAGAAATGTTAAAAAGTGGGATGGATGGTTCAACTTTGATACGGCCGCGAAATATCCATAGGCTAGCGATTATAGATGGCGCTAGTATCAACGAGGACAGGCCCGTCATAGTCCCCGGCATTTTTGGGCCAGCTTTCCCCCACCTTCTTCTTTGCCTAGCACTGATTTATTTATGAGGCTGGAAATGCTAAAAGAGATATGAGGAGTTTCGTTTTCAAGCCGTTTTTCTGAATTTATAATTCCGCCAGCCAACCTCGTTTTATCACGCCAGATAATACGCTTAGATCTCGCTTACACGGAAGGTTTTTCGCCAGAATCGTGGACGGAATTTCAACTCGTCTTTGCTATAAATATAAAAGCATATACTTTGTTTTTGGTGAAATTGTCCCATTTTTAATAAATTTAGTGTCTAGAAATTTCATAGGGTGTAAATTTCTTTAAAGTGGGATTTAGATTTTAGTGTCTAGGCTAGTAAGAATTTTACAATAAGAAATTTCATAGAGCGTAAATTTCTTTTAAAATTGGATTCCAAAATGTCCGTAAAGTGAAGTGTAGCTTTTTTGTAATAACCGTAAAACGCTTTTCGTCTTGTTGCTATTATCGGACCGATTTATTATCGTAAAAACGTTTTTACGCCCTTTACATTAACCATGGACCGAAACTCCTAATGGTGTTAAAACTAGGCCATGATTATCAAGAACGTATTCACTTTCGCAGAGAACGTGCGGCCCCAAATATATTGTATATACCTGTAAAATTATTCGCAAAAGTTAGAGATTTTGAAAATGGCCCCTAAATATTAGGCAAATGAATTTTTTAAAGATGTATTAAAAAATATATATTAAATATTTTGCGCAAGATTTTACCTCAAACCATTCATTTTATTCGAGGGGTAAGACAGTCTCAGATAATCTGTACACCGAGTTCGTGCATTTAGCACTGTTAAAGGTACACATTTTGAAGAGTTCGCGAGTTCCATTTAGCACTGTCAAAGGTACGGCAGTGTACACCGAGTTCGCAGAGTGTCTTACCCCTCGATTTTATTCTATAAAAATGGTCGGCTTACACGGATAAAAAGCCCACACTCAAACCGGAGTGTCAACCCACCTAGATCCCACTAACTGTGAAAAGGGGAAGAGATAACTCGAGGGGCATGCTTTTTCCTTCGGAAATAACGAGACGAACTGGATTCTGTCAACATATTATCTACTTATCTGAATACATTTTTCGTATTATGTACCAATATCCCCCTATTTGACTTTCCGTTGCTACGCAACGCCTTTTTAAATTTTTACTGTTTGGGGTTGGTTTCTCTTATGGGTATAGTCGCATTCTAGATTCCCCGCGCGGTACTGATGATTAAATTTGTTAGGGTTTATCTTTTCTTTGGCCCATTTTGGACTTTTCGACCTTTTCGCGTAATTTAACTTGATATTATGTATCTTATAGGTTAAAGCATAAGTAACATAATACCCCTAAGTATGACACTTGAAGCCTTGCTCGTGCATTTTTTCTTACTAAATCCTTTCTTCACCAAAGATAAATCAGTAAAACTCAGTAACGCGGAAGTTTAACACTCTTTGTGATTTGAATTTTTCTATTGGTCTTCCAAAGGAAGTCAGAGTTTAAATTCCGTCAATAGTCTTAGTCGATAGCTACGCCGCAAAATTTTCGTTTTGAAAACGAAAACATTTGAGAGAGTTGGCCGTTTTCGGTCTATTGAAATCTGGCAGCCTTGCCTGCCTTCCGGCCTGTATTTTCATACCGAAAATATTTTACTAAACTGATCGGGGGCGTTTTTGACCGTTATTTTGAATTATCGACTAAGACTATCATGTAGTATTCCAAAAATTTTCGTTACGCTGCGAAAACGAAATTAGTGCGGCTAAATACGCATTAACCCTAAAAATGACGGTATTCGAAATCGCGCGCCAAATTCTTGGAATATCACGTTACCGGAAGTTAGTTTAGATTAGTCCGTAGCGCCGCTACCGAGTGGCGTTATTTCGAAAAACAAATTAGCGTCACTGAAGAAAGGATGTAGTAAAATATTTCCCCAATCTCATACTTAGGGGTATTATGTTACTTATGGTTCAAATTGAGCTATTTTTGGGGCTAGAAATCAGTAAATAAATTTAACTTTTTCTACTATCTAGCAGGGTTGACTGATTTAAATCAATTTTTATATCGTATTTTTGAATAGCAAATTGCTACAATTTAGGTTTAAATATAATCATCTTGTATTTCCCCCCTAATGTTGCATTGGATTCTTCCTGTGGGTGGGGATTCCGTCGGTTTTTTTTGTAAAGTATCAAAATAGGTTTTAAAAAATAAAAACTTCTATATGATTATTAGCTTAAATTGAATAAATTCATTATACATATATAGATTAAGTATTTAAAAGATTAAAACATTTTTAAGTAAAATTTTGATACTTAATTATATAAAACTCCGATTTAAATAAAAAAAAATCGATTTGTTATTGTTTTAAATAAAAGAGGGTTGCCACACGTCAGGGAATTTAAAAATGGGCCTAAAATGTCAGGGAATTTTAAGAATTGGTAAAAATTTAGGGAAAAGTCAGAGAATTCAATTTTATCTTGGCACTTTTTGAAGGTAATTTAACTCTAGATCTATGACAAATTCCACGATTTCATTTATTTCCTTGAAAGTTTGGCTAATTTTTTCAACATTGTAATAACCTTTTTACTGAAATATAAGTCCATCTAAATGTATTAACTTCTGATAAAAGTGAAATATAAAAGAAAAATTTTGGCCTTAATAAGTCAGGGTAAATCTCTTAAAATGGTCAGGGAATAGTCAGGGAATTTAAATCTGAAAATTTTGAGACAACCCTGTAAAAAATTGTCAACCCTGCTATCTAGTGACCATTACATGGAAATGTTATAAATTCATAGGAACCAACAACTACCTCATTAATTCCAGACCAATTAAACAATACCAAATACCGTTGGTCAATAATAAAGCTCTAACTATTTCCCGCGAAAGACTATAAAAGTTGCCAAGTCACCCTATAAGTTATAAAAAGGTATATCAAGCGGTGCAAAATGGAAATGGGCATCATTTGTACGCGGAGGAGAGAGCGAGAACAGGGCAGGAAAAAGGAATTGGACGTCTAACTGCTCGTAGTTTCATCCCTAATAGGACTGGACTCTCATAATGGGCCCCTCATATTTTACTTGTCCGAAAGAAAGCGAGGCCTGTGGTGCTGGTTGCGGTGGCCGGATGCTCTGTTCCTATCATTTCCCGCTATCTACTGGCTAACATTATCCAGTCCGAAAACCGATACGCTACCCAGAAATAAGCGAAACTTTTCCCTTCGTCCGACGCGACTACCTCTAGATGGCGCCGCGAACCAAGTCCCGCGAAGAGGTGAAGTCTGTCCGCGTTTATTCCGGGTAGAAGAGCTCGATCAGGCTCGCTTCGAGCGAAGTAGTTAGAGACAGAAAGGCTATTTCCAGATTGGGTTCCGTACTCGCGAGATGGCTCTGTAGTCGAATGGCGAGAAAGCGCGGGGAGGTTAGTGATTATATTTATTGCGTAATGCTACGTGCGCCGGCCTCTTTATGTAGCGCCCTCTCTCGGGTATTTTTTTGGAGCTTTGTAATTGGACATTGAGGAAATATTTTTTCTCGCGTGTTTTTAGTCTGTTTTTCGGACTTTTCTGACGTTTGTTTTTCAGATATGGACTAACCTAATTTAATGGTTTCCCCCCATTCATTTCCTCCGGAGGGGGTATCTATTACCTGTCTTGGCGACCAAAGGTCAAAGGCTGCGGTACTCAACTTGGATAATTCGTCTTTTTAAAATCACTTTAATATAATTTTGGAATTTTCATCTCGAAAACATTACCACATAGGGTTGGCTGGTACCAAGTGGTTATTTTTAATAATTTGCTTTTTATATTTAACTAAAAATTATTCCAAAATGTTAGTACATTTTATTACCGAAATCCTTACATTTCCAAAACATTTACAAGGTGACCACATTTCCTATATTTTCAATACCTTCGTATAAATTCCTGAGGTTTTTTCACGTAGAATAAAACCCGAAGACATTCCTTCGAGGTGTACCCTTCTTCATCCTATGTTTCACTTTATTTTAGCTACTGATTTTCGATAAGAATCCTTATTTTTGCTTATATTCTATTTAAATGATAATGTATTATGTTGGAAATCCGAATTTAATAATAATTTGGTAATAAATGTGACGCTACACCGATAGATGTCGCTTCTCCGTCTACTTATCGTGTTAAAAAGTGAAAAGGAAATATTAACTGACTTTGTTCATGTTCGAAGAATCTAAGGGTACTCACTGTTCTCGATATTTCAATGACCAGGTAGGCGTGTCCTATCGGAAGGCTTACTGAGGTACACCAGCCTCTTTGAAGCGCCTCAAGAATTCTGTTCAACTATTACCACGTAAGTCTTAATTGGGGTTTAGGCGATAGTAGGTGTGATAAATTTAGGTTAGGATTAGTTGAACTAATCCTAACTTAAAATATTTAATGAACTCATTTAGTTCATTAAATATTTTAAGTTTAGAAATTTTCAATGGATTCCAGCGAATTTGATTAAAAAAAACCTCAGCCATATGCGGCTTACGGGTTATTTTTACTTAACACAATGGTTAAATACCATTACTTAAACTTTTAAAGAACCAATTTTAAAAATAAAAGGTCTAAAACTTAATAAGCCTATTCATTTAACCGACAACAACGGCGCCATTTTGTTAAAATTGAACGTGGACGCTCCAGCTTCTCTACGAAACTAGGCCGGAAATCGCCTTCAACGACGCCAAGTTTGTGAACATGGAACTAAAATTACCAGTGATTTTCCTATTCACACGACCTAGAAAACCTGGTAAAGTCAGGGAATTTGAAAATGTTTCCAAAAGGTCAGGGAAAAGTCAGGGAATTTGAAAATGTTTCCAAAGGGTCAGGGGAAAGTCAGGGAATTTGGAAATGTTTCCAAAAGGTCAGGGACAAGTCAGGGAATTTGGAAATGTTTCCAAAAGGTCCGGGGAAAGTCAGGGAACTTGAAAATTACCCAAAAAAATCAGGCAAATAAATGTTTGAAAGAAATTATTTTTCAAGATTTTTACCTCAATTCATTCATTTATTCAACAAAAATGATCAGGGAAAATGTGGCAATTTGGTCAGGGAAAACCTGGAAATGTCAGTGAATTTAATTGCGGTAATTTTAACAGTGAGTCCCCTTAGATGCTTTGTTTCACTTCCTTGACTACACATACGTAGGGGGATTTTGGTACCTCCCCGAACTACTGTGGCGCCATCCTTAGCTTGGGAAAGGCAACAAGCTCCTTCGTTGTGCAATAATTTTTTTGAAGCCTTATTTCGTCTGCGAAATAGCGATTGATGAAACAAGAAGTATATCATATTTTTTAACAAGAAAATTACATTGCTAATGTTTTTGAAAGAAAAAAATGCCCCTCTTATAAATCTGCCCGAAAATTTAACTTAACTCGATTTATATTTATCGCGAACGATATTTGCTACCAACAACCAACCTCGTGTTAAGCTTTCATGGTACATAAATGTTATTTACTTATTTTTAAATTTAAATTATATTACTGGTAACGTTAGCTCCACGATAAGATGAATAAATTCCCCGCAATAATTGCGGATTATCGTATATCGCAATATAAAGTATGGAACAGAAATTAAGCCCTAAATATCCCTGTAATACATCATTATTTTGAGATGAACTCGAAATGAGCGATGAGCCCCAAATAAACATCCTAAATTCCATTAAATTAGATATTAGGAAAGCGCTATTTGCTCCCCAGAGTATTTAATCGACATCTACTTTATCCGATACTACTACCAAAGGCTAGATGACCCTCGTATTTCAACGTCGTTAATCTAAGGTAACAACGGTAGGCCGTATAAATTGTTTTGACCCTTTTTACACACAATCCTTAAGGATCTGTGTGTACTGGACCCGCGTACAGTGTAGCCGATGCCGCCGCTGCCGTATTCCACCTAACTCTCCAAGAATTAGGCTTAGAAGGGCCTATAATATCTTAATGGCAAGGAAATATCATGCCCTCGGTAACCCGTTGTGAATTTTGGATATCGGGGGCCCACAAGTTGGTAATTTCCCGTTTTAGGGCTTTTGGGCAATATCCGACTTTAAATTACGTACTTTTTTTTAATTAACGCCGACTTGGTTGAAAATTACATTTTTAGTTAGTACTCATCATTTCTGAACTACGTTTTCGGTCGCATTAAGACATTTTAATTTTAAGTGGGATTTCTGGCCAATTCGCGGGACCCCACAACCCGCGTACGAACTAATGTGATATTTGAATTCGTGCCAATTGATACAGGCGCCATCTAACTCGTTCGCGTTTCCCTACCTTATTTCCAAAACCAGGTAACTCGAAAAATCCGGTTTGTCTAAAAATTTATTAAAATTAAGGTGTTCGCGTTTCACTACCTTATTTCCAAAACCAGGTAACACGAAAAATTAATTTTTCGATAAAATTTCTCTTTTATGATTGAAAAATTGTTCAATTTAAATTTAAATTTTAAAATTATTAATACAACGGGGTATTGTGTGTACTTTTATGTCCGTGACATCTTATTTGATCGACGAATTTACATACATTTCGTGAATGTCGATTCTACTGTTAACGGCAGTCATCGATTTAAGATCAATTATTAATTAAAATCGGCTTAACGCTCTTTTGTTTCCCAGTTTTGAAAGACGTGAGATTATTCATCTTAATTTCCCGGCCTTTCAGACCCTTAATTAATCTTTTCCTTTGAAAACGGCAAAATATACCGAAACCCGCCATCAGCGCCATCTTTCGGGGAGCGGGATAAACTATATAGATATATCGATACCCTACGGGACCTTATTGTGGAAAAGCAACGAAACATAATTGGAAGTCTAAACTCTTTAGGGTTCGAGCGCGTTATTTCTCTTTTTTTGCGGCCAACTTTGACAATTTTGTTCTTCTTGGTGCTCGTAGCTTTTCGTTTTAGTCGGTAGTAGACGTGTATAGAGCCGCTAATTCCTTCGGGGCTTCTCCCGCTCTCCTGGGTGTATCGACGCGCTCCTCGAAGAAGGGGCCAAGTCTTTCTAATTCCTTCCAATCCTCCTTTCTCCAGCCTTTTTTCTATTATAGATGCTATATATATCGTTGTAGGGCGTTCGCGAATCAATCGACACTCCCGTTAAGCTTACGGGGAAGAGTAAAAGCTGTTTGGCTCCCTGTATATCGAGGTGATCGTTGACACTGTATAGAACGTCGAGGCGTTCGGCCCTAGAGGTAGACACTGTCGTACCAAAACGACACCGCTAATAAAGTCTTCCCTTTTCCATCAACCCCTTAATCTGAAGACTACTCGGCTCCTTCTGAAGAGATAAAAAAGAACCAGTGGACTTTTTTACCTCTTATAAACCGTCTGCCATTCTGCTTAGGGTTAGATAAGGTCTTATAATCCTATAACAATACAGGGTTGCTACAGTACCTAGAAAACCTGGAATTCCTGGAAAATAATTTTAATATGGGTATAAAAATCAGGGAATTTTTAAAAATTAATCTAAAAATCGGAGAAATGTCAGGGAATTTAATTTCGGTGGCAAATAGGAAACGTTTTCTAAAATATAGGTTAAAAAAATCGAAAATATTGGCATAAAATAAGTCAAGTTAAATCTCCGGAGATGGTTGTTAAGAAACTGTTAAAACTATCATCTATGTGGAATGTTAAAAATAAGAATTAACAGTTTCAAAACTAAATGTCAAAAAGATAAAAAATTAAAGGTTTTCTTAAAAAGTATTTTGTATTTTTAAACTTGTCTTTCTGTCGTTAATGATGTATTCGTACACGTGTTCGAGTTCGACAAGCCCTTGTAATGGCTGCCAGATGAGACCCGGGACCCCCGCATTGTTCGCGGATGCTCCTTTTCTAGAAGGCTCAAGACACGTGTTAAGTGTCGTCTCTTGGGGGGAACGGAAAGCGAACGAGCGGGGTTTAAACGGTATCTTTGGCTTTTCGGACGCCAAAGCGTTCACCTTGTAAAAAATAAAAGTCCTCAAAAATAAAGCTATTTTTCTCGGTTTTAAATAGACTTTGTTTCACTAGTTATTTCACCAATTCGATCAAACGATAGTTTAGTGGATTGTTTCAGTCCGATTCACTAAAATCAAACGCTCTCCTTAAATTAAAATTGTTACGGGAAGAAATCAACCGAAATTCTTCAATGGTCAGGGAAAACCTGGAAAAGTCAGGGAATTTGATTGTGAAAAAACTGTGGCAACCCTGCAATAATCTAGGTCGGAAATTCCCTAAACTTATCCAGTAGCGGCGCTAAGGGTGGGCTGAAGTGGGCTTTAGCCCCCATGCATTTCTGAAAGGGGCCACATATTTATATTAAAAGGGCCACATATTTATAATTACAAATTTAAAAGGCCACATATTTAAATTTATGAATTTTCGTTATCTCTAGAAATTTGTTTTATTGCCAACAAAGGTTTTTCTGGAAAAAAACTTTCAAAATCAATTTATTTAGTCAATAAGATAGTAGACCATAAACAGATAGATTCGGGAGGAAGGGAGCGGAAATTGAGAGAAAGTTGAATGGACAATAGAAAGAAAAGAAAGTGTCCCCTCCAGGTCGGATACAAGGTCATAAGGGGTCCAGTAAACGCGACGAGAGCCGCACCAAGAAAACGACCTTGCTCTTCTCGCTTCCTGGAAAATTTATAAGGGGTCACTAAAGTTGTAAAGCCCACAAAATTCTTAGGGGCCACAAAATAATTAGCTCACCTGTGAAAAAACCTTAGCGCCGCTACTGAACTTCTCTATCTCCTGACGGGTTTATAAGTTCGTGATTTGCGTATTGGGTTCGTGGAATAAGTTTAACTCGGTAATGAGTTTGGCTCCCCCTCTTAAAAACTCTTCAGTCGTAATTAATAATAAAACAGGTCGTTAAAAGTTTGGCCAGAAATAAACGCGGTTTGAGACGAGGTTCTCCTGGTCCGGAAGGAGAATGGTTGGTCTTGAATCCTCGCGACTCATTATAGACGCATTTTTCTCCGTGGGCCACTCGTCAGTAGTCGCGGGGGGCAGCTGACCTTCTCACTCTCCGTCACCTGTTTGTCGGCATGCACTCGGTCCCACCCTCTTTTTAACTAATGGACTCGAGATCGTTAGTCTCAAATTCGTCGAGGCGAAAGTCGGTGGCCACCGATGGACGAATGCGGGATTCCCGCTGTCAGAATGAAGCCGCCAACGCCCCCTTAAACCGACCCTCTCTATTCTTTTGTCGGCAGCCCAATTAAAAGCCACCCTCAAATGAATGCGGAGAGAGGGAAAAAAGGACGAGTAAATCTCATTAAATACGCCATCTTTTCTCGTCTCTTCGTCAACTCGAGAAGCTGAATGTCAAAACGAAGTATGTCCGGAACGTTCCGTTAAAAGAGTGACGGCAATTTCAAACTTGTAAAACAGGGTTGCCACACATCAGGGAAAAGTCGGGGAATTTAAAAAGTTAGGGTAATTTTAAGGATTTTTAAAAAGTCAGGGAATTCAGTTTATCTTGACATTTTTTAAGCTAATTAAATTATTATTTAGAACCTTGAAATAACTTTTGTACTGAAATGTAAGTGGATTAAATTTATTAACTTTTGAAAAATTTAAGAGTTAAAAACTATCTAATTTTGTCCTTAAAAAGTCAGGTATTTTGAATCTGAGATTTTGGTGGAAATCCTGTGAATTGTAAGGCCATTTTTTGGACTACCGTATAAAGGTGATTTTAAATTATAAATTAACAGGGTTCGTGGCGGAGTGGTTAGCACTTTCGCCTCGCAGTAAGAGGAGCCGGGTTCGATCCCAGCTTGTGACACTGGGTGAAAACTCGGAACAACTCCTTCTGCGTTGAGTTTGCAAGTTCTCTCCTCACTTGTTTAAGGGATTTTCCCCTTCCATAAAAACTTGTTGGGGTTAACGGTAATAGTAAGTGTAGGGAGCTGTTGGCTCGCGTGGCATGCAGGGCTTGCCACCACCCTCCTACGCATTGTAACCCGGCCACCCGAATTAATGGCTTTAAAAGTCCCTTGGTGACTTAGGCCTAAGGTGGTGCCTTGGGTATTAGCCTAGCTGATCATTATTTATTAAAAGTTAGGGAATTTTAAAATGTTTCCAAAAGGTCCGGGAATAGTCCGGAAATTTGGAAATGATTCCAAAATGTCAGGGAAAAGTCAAGGAATTTGGAAATGGTCCGAAAAAGTAAGGGGATTTAAAAATGACCCAAAAAAAATCAGAACAATACATTTTTCAAAATAAATATTTTTCAAAATTTTTACCCCAAACCATTCATTTATTCTACAAAAATGGTCAGGGAAAATCTGGAAATGTCAGAAAATTTAATTCCGGAGATTTGTACGAAGCCTGATTATTCTAAAATCGTCTATCTTAAGTTAGGTGGTCCTCGCTCCCGAATCAATTTCGTTGATGAAGGTAGGCCTGAAGCTTCGCTCCCGAATCAATTTAACTCCCAAAAGGTACCGTTACGTTGCCTGAAGCGAAGGACATTTTATCATTGCGGCTAGTGATTTTGCCAGCTCCGAAAACGGTTCTTTGTAATTGAATTTTTATTCGGTGAACATCCCATTCCTGGCCCGTTCCTCTTTCCTTTCTTGGCTTAATTCATCCTTAAGCAGCGAAGGTGGCCGCGCGGGTGGTCCGCTGTTTTTGACAAGGCTCAATTCGTCGACCATAAAAATATCTTCTACTCTCAATTTTTAAATTTTAGTCCGAGCGGCGAAATACAATTAGCGCGACGCTGTGTAAATTTGCTCTTGCGGTTATTCTTTCTTTTGTCTCAACCCCACCAAATGGCTTTTTAACACCCTCCTTTTTAATAGCGTAACACGGGCAATTGAGTGCTCTCTACGCTCAGTGAAGGCCCGTATAGAAAATAGATTGTTGGATGGAAGTTTACAAATAGTTTATTTTAAAACTCAATTAGACTGATCTAAATTTAAAAAAATGGTTTTCCAAAAAAGGAAACTAAATATTTTTACAGAATAGACGTTTAAGTATCGAAGTTTTTAAGTAGGAATTTAGATCTGATTTTTATGAATCAAAGTTAGCGTGATCAAGAATCGAAGTTTTTAAGTAGGAATTTAGATCTGATTTTTATGAATCAAAGTTAGCGTGATCAAGAATCGAAGTTTTTAAGTAGGAATTTAGATCTGATTTTTATGAATCAAAGTTAGCGTGATCAAGTGTCGAAGTTTTTAAGTAGGAATTTAGATCTGATTTTTATGAATCAAAGTTAGCATGATCAAGTGTCGAAGTTTTTAAGTAGGAATTTAGATCTGATTTTTATGAATCAAAGTTAGCGTGATCAAGAATCGAAGTTTTTAAGTAGGAATTTAGATCTGATTTTTATGAATCAAAGTTAGCGTGATCAAGAATCGAAGTTTTTAAGTAGGAATTTAGATCTGATTTTTATGAATCAAAGTTAGCGTGATCAAGAATCGAAGTTTTTAAGTAGGAATTTAGATCTGATTTTTATGAATCAAAGTTAGCGTGATCAAGAATCGAAGTTTTTAAGTAGGAATTTAGATCTGATTTTTATGAATCAAAGTTAGCATGATCAAGTGTCGAAGTTTTTAAGTAGGAATTTAGATCTGATTTTTATGAATCAAAGTTAGCATGATCAAGTGTCGAAGTTTTTAAGTAGGAATTTAGATCTGATTTTTATGAATCAAAGTTAGCATGATCAAGTGTCGAAGTTTTTAAGTAGGAATTTAGATCTGATTTTTATGAATCAAAGTTAGAGTGATCAAGAATCGAAGTTTTTAAGTAGGAATTTAGATCTGATTTTTATGAATCAAAGTTAGCGTGATCAAGAATCGAAGTTTTTAAGTAGGAATTTAGATCTGATTTTTATGAATCAAAGTTAGCGTGATCAAGAATCGAAGTTTTTAAGTAGGAATTTAGATCTGATTTTTATGAATCAAAGTTAGCGTGATCAAGAATCGAAGTTTTTAAGTAGGAATTTAGATCTGATTTTTATGAATCAAAGTTAGCGTGATCAAGAATCGTAGTTTTTAAGTAGGAATTTAGATCTGATTTTTATGAATCAAAGTTAGCGTGATCAAGAATCGAAGTTTTTAAGTAGGAATTTAGATCTGATTTTTATGAATCAAAGTTAGCGTGATCAAGAATCGTAGTTTTTAAGTAGGAATTTAGATCTGATTTTTATGAATCAAAGTTAGCGTGATCAAGAATCGAAGTTTTTAAGTAGGAATTTAGATCTGATTTTTATGAATCAAAGTTAGCGTGATCAAGAATCGAAGTTTTTAAGTAGGAATTTAGATCTGATTTTTATGAATCAAAGTTAGCGTGATCCAGAATCGAAGTTTTTAAGTAGGAATTTAGATCTGATTTTTATGAATCAAAGTTAGCATGATCAAGTGTCGAAGTTTTTAAGTAGGAATTTAGATCTGAATTTGATGATTAAATGTTAATGTTTAAAGTCAAGGAATTTGAAAGTTACCCCAAAAAATCAGGCAAATACATTTTTGAACAATGTTTTAAAAATACACATTCAATATTTTGCAAGATTTTACCTCAAACCATTCATTTACTCTACAAAAATGCATGGTCAGGGAAAAGTTGGAAAATTGGTCTGGGAAAACCTGGAAAAGTCAGGGAAATTAATTCCGGAAACCCTGTATGTAAATCTTCAAAGATAATTATTGTTTTTGAATGTACAGGGCCCAAAATGATTTCCCGTTAGACCGACAAATAACGGACGGTACACTCAATATGGAGCTAAGTTAGATTAGAACAACGGCTGATGCCAGCGCTGTGGTGGCGGCTTAAGGCAACTTCTCTACTCAAACGAAACCACGCGATAAATCTTCAAAACATGGAATACCTGGAAAACCTGGAAAAGTCAGGGAATCTGAAAATGTTTCCAAAAGGTCAGGGAAAAGTCAGGGAATTTGAAAATGATTCCAAATGGCCAGGGAATAGTCAGGGAATTTGAAAATGGGCCAAAAAAGTAAGGGTATTTTAAAATTACCCAAAAAGAAATCCAACAAATAAATTTCTGAAAGATTTATTAAAAATACATAATCAATATTTTTCAAGATTTTACCTCAAAACATTAATTTATTCTACAAAAATGGTCAGGGAAAGTTGGCAATTTGTTTAGGGAAAACCTGGAAATGTCAGGGAATGTAATTCCGGAAATTTAGTACGAACCCTGCTTAGGTCATCAAGCGACTTTTAAAGCCATTAATTCAGGTGACCGGATTACAATGCGTAGGAGGGTGGTGGCAAACCCTTTATGCTCCCTACACTCACTATTACCGTTAAAATCAACAAGTTTTTTGGAAACGCGAGTTTAACATTGAGTTGGTCTTTATCTATTTGTTGGTCTAAGATAACATGATCATCTCCTAATTTTTTGAAAAAAGCCAGATCAATGGTTTTAATTGGCTATATGGTTTTTTCCTTTTAAAGACGGTTAAAATGTAAGTCGGAAATTGTCTGCAGTTATTGTTGTAAATTAGAAAGTAAGCAAAAAACTATATTAAATAATTAAATTCTTTTGATTTCCCCCCAGTTTTTTTTTCAGAACGCGCCGATCGAGTCACCGAACTTTTAAACTTTTAACCTACCGCTGGTCCCCCTCAATTAGAAGATAATTTGAACTAACCCCGATTTGTTTAAATTTGAAACAAAAGCTAAACTAATTAAAAGCTATTATTTTAGTAAAATATTGTAAACCTTTTTATTTTCTAAAAAGTGGTTATAAATGGTTTTAACCAGGTGGTTATAACCGGTATGGCTGGTTCCATGCCAACCCTGCGTACTAGATTACATTAATGAGTTCTTAGTTACTTCTTTACATTATTTAAGCAACCGGAAATGGAAATTGATGTATTGAACTTGGCGTCGATTCAACTTTTCGTTATTGGCGTAGTTGTCTGTCGTTGTAGGTGATTCCTCTCAGCAACGATTTTTCGCGGGAGTCTTCGATGACATTTTATATCTCTGTCGTTCATGGCCGTCAATCCCGAGGGAGGAGTCCCCCTAGCGGATTACGGCAGAACTAAATGGTGATAGCGCGTCTCGCGTTTAAAGCTTCGGGCTTCCTTTTTCTCGACTCAATTTGTTTTGGGCTCCTTTTGGCGTCGACGATGGCCAACCTTTTGTCGTAAAGACATTTGCGCGGGCCCTGGGTGTACCTAGCGGAAACGACGAATCCATTTCATTTCTCTCAAACCGGTTTAATGCCTAATGGCCTACTTTGGCCGCGACGATTTCCGAGTGCGCCTATCGCCGCTAAAAGCGTCATCTTTTTCGCGCCCGCAGAGAAACGAACTCGGACGACAAAAACGTTAAAAAGACAATTTGGAACTCACCGGCGAGAAAAAGTTCTTTCTATAGAATAAAAGGTACTCTAACTTACCACAGGTAGAAGGGCTTCTATTAGAAGTACTTTTAAAGCACTTTCCGAAGTCCCTTCTAAGTCAATTGCGCTTTTTCTGCCGTTCAGGATGAAAACTTCGTCGGCTTATCGAAAGTCGCTGAAGGATTTTTATAAATTAATAATAAAGACTAATTAAAATATATATTGCCAAATTAAGTAATCCAGTTTTCGCAGACCAAATCCAAGGTTGCCACAGTACCTGGAATTCTTGAAAATGTCACTGAATTTTAAATATTAGTCTGAAAATGAAGGAAAAGTCGGGGAATTTTAAATATTAGTCTAAAAATCAAGGAAAAGTCGGGGAATTTTAAATATTAGTCTAAAAATCAAGGAAAAGTCGGGGAATTTTAAATATTAGTCTAAAAATCAAGGAAAAGTCTGGCAATTTTAAATGTGAGTGTAAAAATCAAGGAAAAGTCGGGGAATTTTCCTTGATTTTAGACTAATATTTAAAATTCCCCGACTTTTCCTTGATTTTAGACTAATATTTAAAAGTCTGGGGATTTTAAATATGACTGTAAAAAAACAAGGAAAAGTCGGGGAATTTTAAATATTAATGTAAAAAACAAGAAAAAGGTAGGGAATTTTAAATATTAGTGTAAAAATCAAAGTAAAGTCGGGAAATTTTAAATATTTGTCTAAAAATCAGGGAAATATCAGGGAATTTCATTTCGGTTTCAAATAGGAAACCTGAACTAATAACAGGTTAGAAAACGCAAATTTTGTCCGAAAATAAGTCACGGTTTTCCCAGAGATGGTGACGGAAAACCTCGAAAAGTCGGTGAATTTGATACTTAAAAAACTGTTGTAAGAAATCTTACCTTTTATTTTTGCGCCATTTTTAATTGCTATAGATCGATTTACAATTTTTAAGGGGCAAAGACGACTTTAAAGGGGTAATATTCATCCGAGGTAACGTGGGGATGACGTTATTTGTTAGTAGATGGCGCTCTGATAGCAGCATGACCTCATAACTTTGATTTTCAACGATTGGTTGAAAGTTTTCAGTTTTTAGTGCAGAACGGTTTTGTCGAGATTTAAAATTCAGAATTATCTTCCTTGATTGGATAGTTTAATATCGTATTATAGTGCCATCTATGACGGAGTGTTAACTACTGTTAAAATTAAGTGTTAATTTAAATTACAAAAATTATATAATTTAATAATAAGAATTTAAAGTAATTAATAACTTTTTTATTATAGTGTCGCCATCTACCTCAAACATTATTAAATAGGAAGGTACCTCGGCCCTCGGGTGGATTTTGCCCCTTTTTTCATATTTCTCTGTAGACAATATATGAATGCGTCTATTGACAAAGTGCTCCCAGAATTATTTTACTAACCGAGATAGTCGCGGGAGATAATCGAACAAACTAGCGCTTAACGTCGTTTAGCTTTAATAGACCAACTTCTAACTTTAGGCAACTTATTTTAGCAACGTAGCTCTCACGAGGTGGAGAAAGTTTTGGGATCAACGATGGTTGACTCGGCCCCGGTCCTTAAGTGAACTGTCAGTGAGGCCTTGGCTCAGTTCTTTGGGCAAAATAAATGTGGCGTCGAAACAAGGGTATAGATGGCGGTGGCCAGGGAGGGGTGACATCGCGAGATCTCGGGGCCCTTTTGGCAATTCTCTTTATCCCCTGGCCATAAGAAACCGCCCGTTCCTGGTCGTTGCGTCCCTGCAAAACGTATAGCTCAAAGACTCAATACCGAGTGATAAAACTATCTATGGGGAATTCGAAAATGGAGGTGGGATCTCGCTCGGACCACCTCAGCCTTCAGTTTCGCCTCCTCTTCCTCTCAGGGGTTTGCGTCTGCTCTATACGAAGAATTATTACGTCCCCGTCTCCGTAAAAAAGGTGGGGGTGATATTCTCCTTGTTTTTTATAGGCCCCCATAAGCTGGTCGTCTAGGTATTTTCCTAGTAATTGAAAGTTTGTTTTGTCGGCCACTCTCTTCAGCGATCTTTTTATTTTCCTCTCTTCGAGAAAGTTTCTTCCGCTGTCTTTACTTTTTGAGAAACGGATCGGCCGATTGATAGAAACAGGCTGTTGCGCCATTCCATTTTCATCTTGTTGTTTGTCTCTATTGGAAGTTTTGATTTTGAGAAATATATAAATAGTAAATAGTGACCCAAATCTGCTAAAGAAAGATTTTACTTTCCTTAACTATCGCCAATTTAAATCATTTGCAGGTTTTCCCGCATTAAATTATAAAACATGATAAAGTTGAACCTTTTAAAAATACATAAGTGTGTTTTAGTGACAGAATTAGAAAAATATTTATAATCTTTTAAATTTTCTTAAAGATAGCAGACTATTTTTCGATTTAATTTCTACTAACTCCAGCTAAGATTTATTTTTAAATTGAACTCGCCAATTTAAATCGTTTGCCACAAGACATTTCTAAGATTTGGTTGCATCGGTTTTGGGGCCGGTTTTTCCAAATTAAATTAGAAAACATGACAAAGTTGAACCTTTTAAATATACATGTTGTTTTTAGTGACAGAATTAGAAAAATATTTATAATCTTTATTTTTTTTTGTTTAATTTGTATGGTATTTTTTGTTTTAATTCAATATTCCAAATTTATATTTCTTATAAATGTTAAATTATTGATAAATATTAATAATTATCGGTTTTAACTTTTTAATTAATTTCATATGCAATAAATGTAATTGTTGAATTTCAGTTTTAGTGTCAAGTAATTGGAATTTTAAAGCGCATATGCACTTAAGAAAATTGTATTTATAATTTAATTTGTAAAACCGAACTATGATACGGCTTCAATAAAGCCTTTTTATATCTACAATCAGAAATGTTAATGTTCTCAAATTGCTTATATCTAGCCCTCATTACTTCGAAAATGCTAAAATTGCCCGATTTCAAAATTACATTTTTGCGCGTGACAGTACCTTTACATTGTGAGGTATAGCAGACTTATTTACCCGCTTTTATACCCTAACATGGCGGCGTATTTTCGCGCGCAAAATTAATTTGAAGATCCCCTAATTTCTTATATCTAGTTCTCATTACTTACGACAAAAAGGGAAGGTTTAGTTTTAGTTTTTTCAATATTTCTAATTCATTTCTCAATATAATTAAAAAAAAAGTGGAATTAACCATGAAATTTTTTTCGGTGGTTTAAACCAGTGTGGCTGGTTCTTGCCAACCCTGAGTAATCTACGGTGGTAATTTCGCATATTTAACAATATACAGTACTGATACAAAGTCACTTTTCTCACTTAAAATCACTTCTTTTTTAAAATCTGTCAGTAAATGTCACTTTTGCCAAAATTAGTTACTATTTATCACTTTTTCGAATCTTTATATTTCCTTAGCATTGAACGTTAGAGAACTGTCTTACAACCCCTTTTTTTACAAATAATAAAAGCAAATCAAACTCCGTTAGCTTTGAATTTTGTTTAAGTTACTTAAATAATTTTCTCATTTTGGCGCTGCTGTACGTGAGAAGCTCCGGTAGAGGGGGTGTAATCAAAACTACGTCTGTTCACTTTATTTAACTTCCTATGGCTATATATATAGTTACTATTTTGGTTGTGTAACTAGTCAAGAAACGCAATAAAACAGTATTTTTTTTTCATTTTTTGGTAGATTTTCCAGTGTTGTCACCAGGATTTCAAAACTGGTGGCGCTTAAGCCATAAGCACTAGTCAGGGGAGTCCTAGTGAGAAATATGGGGGAGGGGTGACTCCCAAAAAAGTTTGTTAAGTTGAAACATTGAGGCCGACTAGGAAAAATTAAATTTTTTATGCCCATTTTTATTTCGAAGAAACTTTTCGACAAGTGAATTAGAAAAATTGGGAATTTTAGGAGGCGCTTTTCGGAAATTTTAGGTGGCGCTTCAGAAATTTTACAGGTGGCTCAAGCGCCGCCTAAAACACCCTAGCGACGCCACTGAGATTTTCAGTCACTATTTAGTCACTTTTTTAAATAATTTGTCACTAAATTCTACTGTGCAAGTGAGTATCAGGCCTGAATATAGGTCAATATGTAGAAAATGAAGTTTGTCCGCGCGCAGAAATAACCCTGACAGCGTCAATTCTTATAGTGGTTGGAAAAGCCGTAATGTCTTTTGATATTCCGGATCCCACGACGAGAATCTCGTCAGCTTCGTTCCCAGATTCCTCTGATTCCATATCCTTTGCAACGCGCGGCCAACCGTCATCTCAGTCATCTCGCAACAGGATCCTTTCTTCTTTTGGCTCCGTTCTAATAGCTCTCCCCACTCGTCATCTCTTCGCTTCTTTGGCTCTTTTTCGTCCAACGTCGAAGATGAGACGAGTATGTGGTTGCTTTGGTTAGTGGTCATACGATCGACGGAGCAGCTGCGGACCACATGTGACGAATTCGTGGCCTTTTTTTCCCCGCTGCTTTCGATTTTTTTCTTTATTTCCCCCGGGGTGGATGAATCTCTCCGGGGTGGATGAATCTCTCCGGGCTTCCATCGTGGCGCCTCCTTACGGTCTCAAAATTACATCCCTGCCGTCATAATCTTTGATATTAAAGATTTTTTTCACCACCCCTTTATTTTATATTTTTTGCGAGCAGTTTTTTTTATTGGAAACTTTGAGCGTTTGACGATCTGGTGTTAAACTTTTGAAAGAAATGTTATCAATTTTTATGACAGATTAGTAGTTGGGTCATAAATATTAAACGTCTTGCCATGGTAAATTAAAATTATGTACAATTCTAATGAAAGACGTATTTCGATTTCAAATGTTATTTTAGATTGTGCAATAACAGATGTAAATGAACCGAAGTTATCAGACTGCTATACTCCCCATGTTGGAGGCGTGTTCCTTATGAAATTACATTTTTACCTCGAATTTGAAATTTTGCGCGCTCCTTGGCCGAAAAAAAACGTTTTGGTTTTTATGAAACCATTTTTGATACGTAGAAATAGCTATACCAACAATTCCCAAGTGCAATTTATCGCGTCAAACGACGGGGATGGAAATTAGCTTTTATTTTACTCGATTTTCGTATCATGTACATAAGGAAAATGCCCTCCGATTCTGAGCGCTATTTCAATAACTTTGGTTCATTTACTTCTGACAATATGTTTTTTTTTAAATTACAATATATAGCATGCGATCTTAAAATAATATTCGAAATATATAATTTAATATAAGGTGTAAGAATAAAATAATTATTTTCTAAGTTTTTTGAGTACGTAATTCTTTTTAAAAAAGACCAGACTTCCTATATTTCCTATATTTTCAATGCCTTCCTATAAATTCCTTTAATTTTAAAGGATGATAAAATTAGCGAATAACTAGATTAGTCCATTATGAAAAGGGATAATAAAGCTAAACTCTAAAAAAATTTGAAGAAATTTAAAAACTTACTAATAGCTCGTACCGATAGGTCTTCGAGCAGACAAAATGACGCGAAACTCGGACCAAATAGATCTTCGAATGAAAAATTAAATTAAAATAATAAACAAATAATAATAACAATAATAACTTTTGTTTTTCCGTGTAGTATAACCCAAAAACCTTTCGTCATCGTGTTTATATTTTTATATTTTCCTCTATTTTGCCTATGGTGTTTCCTATATTTTCCTTAATTTTACGCATTTTGTATCTTATATTTTCTTATAATTCGCGTTCGATTTTCCTATTTTTCCTATAAATCTTTCGTTTAATTTCCCTGGTCACCCTGGCACCATTCTCGTACTACGCCATATTCGCTTTACACCCAAAAATTTAAAATATTTATACGTGACAATTCCTAATGAGTTTATTTGAGTAAGTATCCGTTTAATATTTGAACTCTATCGTGAAATTCTAACCTCCGGATGGAAAGCAATTTTAATGACGTATTAATTAAAATATCTATTTTTGACTTCCCGCTCGGTATAGTTACGTTAGCTTGGAATTCCATCCGGTTCGTCGGAATGTCGTTGTTAATGCATTAGGAAAGTATTTCCAATATTGTTAGCGTCGCGTAGCCGGTGGAAACTATGGAAATTAGGCTGTGAGGCTCGCTATTTAATTATAGGCGAACCCCGAGTTGGTATGTAATCGAATTCCTCGAAACATCCCGCGGATAAATGTTCCTATAGACGAAGGTTCTCGAAAGGGCTTAGCCGCTTGTAGAAGACTGTATAGTTGAACTCGCCTTGTCGATCAAGTGTCTCGATCCCACTCCTCCCTTCCCCTCGCTCAATTCCTCACGCGCGCCCCAAAGTTAAATACTTAGGCCTAAATCAGCTTTTAATCCCCTTACGTACAGTTCGATTATACGGCGAGACCGTGTATTGAATGTCAAAATTTCGAGTTGGCCGGAGTTTCCACTCCTTATACATAGTTTTGCCGTCCAAACAACAGCACTCAATTAGTCCATTTAGTCGGCTCGCGGCGATAAAACCTCGCGTTGTTGTTGGCCCACCAACAATAAATGGTGTCCTCTCGTTCATCTGGGCCATCTGTTGTGACGCGATGGGAATCTTAATGCAACCCTCGAGTTTTCCAGAAGCCCCACCCCCTCCCCAACGAATACCCTTTCCCCCGAGTTGCCCCGGTGTGAATTATGCCCCACCATCTATATCCGAGGGGCCCCCGCTAATTCCGTTTCAGAGCTGCGGACGGAAAGCAAAGCGCGGACTGTACCCCGTTTCGTATCATTCCGGAGATTACCAGCTCAATTTGCTACGAACTTTGGACCTTTTATTCGCGTTGTTGTTCGCAAATAGGTTTGTAGTTTGGGCCCTAGCTGGTGAATTATAAGTGTTTCGCTTCACTGACGCCGCTTAAGTGTTTAATTAACGTCCTTTCAAGCAAGAAAAGTGCCCTTGTCCTTCCATTTCGCGCGCAAACCTTCAGCCTTTTGTACTCTTTGGTAAGAATCGCTAATTGCGTGTTTAAGAAAGTTATACGCGTATGTACTACCCGTCCTTGTTTTGAATGATTGGGTTATTATCCCTCTCTAATATCTTGTTCCTCGTTGGTACAAACGACAACTTAAAGGTATATGGGTATTTAATTTAATCGTACCTTCCAACTGGAACTCGCCCTTAGTCACTCAAATTTAACGGTGTCCTTAATAGATCGACCACTTGAGGCAAAATGGTAAAAATGGTAGTGATTATTTTACGCTAAAAATCCCGACACCATCTGAAGCGCGAATTTATTCAAGAAAATGTCGTTTCTGGCTCATTTGGGAACGTAGCGTAAAAACGAAAAGGGGCGTCCAACTTGCAACAAGCGGCTGCAATTTGTATAATGTATTGTATAAATTTGCGAACTCTTTTTCCCTAAATACTTTGGCTGGAGAGCGAAGGATTGTCTTTCGTTCCATTCTGGGGGCTGAGGCCGTCATCGAGACACGAGCTCTCGAAGAGCATTTTCTGAAGGATGACACGTAACACGTGTCGTCCACTCGGCTGTCGTTCGTCGTACAGTATCGAGCAGCCCCTCAAATAAGCATTTTTCTCCAATAAAGGGTCCGCGCGACATCAGCCTTTTCTACAAAGTACGTCAGCTGCTCCGAATCTCTTTCACCTTTTTGGTGATAAAGTAAGGAACGTTTTGTTAGGTTTCGCCCATACTCGCCTTAGATACAAATTGTTTTTCTTCGCTGTTTTGATGTATTTTCCTGACGGCGGTAGTGTTTACTCTTCCCGCGACTTAACGTTAGTACCGTAGTTGACTAGCGTACGCGTTACCCCATTCCTCGCCCGTAACGGAACAGTCAGCTAAGATAACTCCCAACTTTAGTACTTGGGCTGGAATATTTTATCTCCGCCAGTTAGTTTTTTTCTCTCGTTGTGATGGTATAATTTCGCTGTAATTTTTGCGTTCGTCCTAGCCGCGCGTAGCCAGATAGAGTTGATTATTTTTTGCACTCAGCCGTTTTTTCATCAGGCGGGAGGGGGACCTCGGTCGTTAGGCCTTAGTTGTATGTGTTTTTGCCCGTTCTTTTTATCACCGATCCCAAAAATATGCAATCTCCGTACACCGTACGCTTCGGCTCGGCAATGTCGCAAATGGATTTGATTCCGCCGGGTTTTATCGGGCAGATGCGAGTTAGTTTTCGTTTTTCGTCTCTCCGCTAGATGAGAGTATGTACCTCCCCGCGAGGGACGCTTTTAAGTTATTAATATTTTTAACGTTCTTCCAACGGATTTGTTTTGAAAGTGAAAAATTGTTTTCTAAGATCTCTCGCTTAAGATAATAATAATTGTTGTTTATCGTTTGATCTCGCTCAAACTTCAATAGATTATATTAATCGAAATGTCGAGCTAATTCCACTTAATGAGACGCGCAATTACCGAAGTTGGATTAATTCTGCAAACTTTGCCCGTAATCCTATTTCCGCTTTGAGAACTAGTACAGTCGAAGGCTCGTTAGTAGGCGGGGATTTGATGCTTTCTCTTACCTCCCGTTTATAATTATTCTCTATTTCCGATAACTGGAATAGAGAAGAATTCCTTTAATAAATTTATATTTTTGTACTTATCCGGAATTCGCGGTTGTTATCTTCCGTAGTCACTATCTCAGTTCCAAAACAAGTTAATTCGATTTAAGCGGATTTCTGAGCATTTCAAATTTCGTTATTACTATGTTGTTTGAAATTGATAAATTTTTTTACCATTTTGAAAAATCATACTTAATAATACTATTTTTTTAATATTTAATTAATTTTTACTCAAATTAAAAAATTTGTGATACCTGGTTTTGTATGTAAAGTAGCAAATTGCCTCATTTTAACGCCATCTTGATAAAATGTTTCGTGTAAACGTATTGAGCCAATACATTCACGCCTACACGACTTTTGTAGTCCAAAACTTAATTTTTCCAACTGCACCTCCTTTTCTGCCAACGGACCTCCTTTCTACGCCAACGGGTCCTCCTTTTTACGCCAACAGGCCCTCCTTTTTACGGCGACGGGTCCTCCTTTTTACGCCAACCGGCCCTCCTTTTTACGGCGACGGGTCCTCCTTTTTACGCCAACGGGCCCTCCTTTTTACGCCAACGGGCCCTCCTTTTTACGGCGACGGGTCCTCCTTTTTACGGCGACGGGGCCTCCTTTTTACGCCAACGGGCCCTCCTTTTTACGCCAACGGGCCCTCCTTTTTACGCCAACGGGCCCTCCTTTTTACGGCGACGGGTCCTCCTTTTTACGCCAACAGGCCCTCCTTTTTACGCCAACAGGCCCTCCTTTTTACGCCAACGGGCCCTCCTTTTTACGCCAACGGGCCCTCCTTTTTACGGTGACGGGTCCTCCTTTTTACGCCAACGGGCCCTCCTTTTTACGGCGACGGGCCCTCCTTTTTACGGCGACGGGTCCTCCTTTTTACGGCGACGGGGCCTCCTTTTTACGCCAACGGGCCCTCCTTTTTACGGCGACGGGTCCTCCTTTTTACGCCAACGGGCCCTCCTTTTTACGGCGACGGGTCCTCCTTTTTACGCCAACGGGTCCTCCTTTTTACGCCAACGGGCCCTCCTTTTTACGGCGACGGGCCCTCCTTTTTACGGCGACGGGTCCTCCTTTTTACGGCGACGGGTCCTCCTTTTTACGCCAACGGGCCCTCCTTTTTACGGCGACGGGTCCTCCTTTTTACGCCAACGGGTCCTCCTTTTTACGCCAACGGGCCCTCCTTTTTACGCCAACGGGCCCTCCTTTTTACGGCGACGGGTCCTCCTTTTTACGCAAACAGGCCCTCCTTTTTACGCCAACAGGCCTTCCTTTTTACGCCAACAGGCCCTCCTTTTTAAGCCCCAAACCCTTGAAGAAAGCTGCACCTTTTCTCTCTCTCCCTAGTTCAGTAAGATACTGACAATATTTTCGATTAAAAAAACTCTAGTTTGATGATTAAAACTATTTTGCCTAATGAGGTGCGTGGATTAAAAGTCTTCAAACGAGAGCGTCTTTTATTTGTACCTTTTTGTCGTTCTCAATTTCCGCTGCTCAGTTTCTAAAAGTAGAAGAAGCTCCTCTTCTTTGCCGCCCAATGCGGATGAGGTAGCCATGGCGAAGGAATTAATTAAAATCAGATTTAACGCTCAGCGAAGCTAAATTGCATCGGGCCGAGTTTGTAAAACAATTAGGTGGCCCTCCGAAATATATATATAAATTTCCCCGCGCTCGAATTCCCACCGCCCGCCAGTAATCCCTTATTTAGGGAGTTTCGTCGTCTATTCGAAAATCAACTCCCCGTATTCTTTTCTTGTTGTTCGAACGGACTCCCTGTTACCTCGAATTATCGCGATATTCTACGTCGTTTTCTCCTTATTCCATCGGCGTACTCGCCGTAGTATAACCTTTACCCTCGAAACCGGCTTGGAACGAAGTGCTAGCTTATCTCGTTGAAAAACTGGATATCCTCGCTTCCGTGGAATGGTCGGGTTAGTGCTGGACGAGTAGAGTTTGTAAGGCAAGCTGACGAGAGAATTAAATTAGGACAAGCTAGCTTTACTTACGGCGCCGAGTATAATTTTCCACTCGGGCAGTTACTCGTATCTCTAGTGGTGTACTCGCGCCTCCTATCCTCTACCTAACTTGACAAGGTTAACTAAGCATCATTGTGTTCTCTTTACTAAATCCCCCCCCCCCCTCGCTAAGGTACTCCTATTCGTATTCTATTTTGGTATTCATCATTTTACCTGTACTTACGGAAAAATACCTTTAGTGCGTGTATTTTATAAGAGTTTTGCCTAAGGTAAATGCTAGGAAAGGCGTATTGTTGTAGCGTCCACTAGGTGGTTTCTTTTCACCTGTTCTCGAACTAAAAGTGTACTCTTTTTACCCTCAAACGTTTTATTCGCCTGTTCCGGGGATGAGAATTACTCTGGCTCATAAACTATTCGCTTGTTCCGGAGTATTAGGGCTATTGTTTTTACTCCTTCTGAAAAGGAGGTGTAAAGGAGTCGTCTGCTAGCCAGAATTTATCCGCTAAAAAGGCCACAGGCAGTCATTTTGGAAAAACTTTTTACTCCGATTCTATTGAGTCGGAGTAAAATGACCTCATAGCCTTACTCTTCTTACCCTACTCCGTAATCCCGTGTTATTAAATTAAACGCGTGACTCTAAAGGACCAATAGAATTTCTGCAAACTCTGGCAAATTGCGCGTCTATTTCATAAAGACAAATAAGCAATTATTGCACTTTGATTAGTTTTTATTAAAATGTAATATAGTTTTGTAATCCGTTTGTAATAGGAAGAAATATTTACGGGAATAAATTGTAGAGTGTAATTTTGCAAACACTTATAATTTTAATTTTGTTTTATTTAAACTACTTTTTGTTCTCTCATATTTACTTTCGATCCGTTTTTAACTTAGTTTTTTTATCATAATAATAATAATAATAAAAATAATCAGCGAGGCTAATACCCAAGGCACCACCTTAAGCCCACGTCATCTAACGACTTTAAAAGCCATTAAATATTCAGGTGGCCGGGTTACAATGCGTAGGAGGGTGGTGGCCAGCCCTTCATGTCACGCGAGCCAACAGCCCCCTACACTAACTATTAACGTTAACCTCTACAACGTTTTATTCGAAAGGAGAAACCGAAGAACTCGGGGGAAAACCCCTTTAACTAGTCGGGAGATAACTGTCAAACTCTACGCGGAAGGAGTGGATCACCCAGTACCACAAGCTGGAATCGAATCCGGCTCCTCTTGCTGCGAGGCGAAAGTGCTAACCACTCTGCCACCCCACCTACATTTAAACAACTTTTTGTTGTCTTATTTACTTTTGGTATTACTAAGTCTTTCGAGCCCGTTTTTAAATTAGTTTTTTTATCATAATATTGAAACAAGCGTACGGTTTTTAACGTATACGATTTATTTGGAATGAAAAACTACATTGTTTCGTCTAAAAAGAAATAATTCTATATAAATATAAGAAATTCTCCAACGCGTCAAGATTAATCCCATTCTTTCTGCAAAACTTACCGCGCTGCAAATGCGGAGTTAGGTTCCATATACTCCCTTAATATTTCTAAGCCGTGGAAAGTATGAAATCGTATATTTCTAAAACAATTTTGATATTTCACGAGCCGACGTATAGATGGGGTTAGTGTATACGTCTATTTCTTTTCGACAGCCGTTCTTTACTGCCTTCTAACTTCGATCCGAGCTTTTCGTACTGTTATTCTAAACGATTTTCTATATATTCCGGCGTTCTTATTTGAAGGAGGATAGTATATGACGCCCGCGAATAAATAGCGATAAAAACCTTTAAAATTTTCTCCAATTTTTATTATTCCCTCGTTTTTTACCTTTTATAAACCCCCCCGAAAGTAGGTCCGACGTACTACATTCTGGGAATTTTTATACGTTATTTTTTTTTGCTTACGAAAGGTTTATGGACGTCGCCTGAATGCGAAAACCCCTTAACGAGAGTTACGTTGTTTTTGTTTTATGGGGTATTTCCATTTTATGATGAATTATGAGTGACGAAACCAGCAATCTTTCACAAATATCATCTTCTTATAAACCAAGTTTCTTCACTATATTCTCTACTATTTTAAATATTTAAATCAATATTTTTCAAAATTCCGTTCAAAACGTTGACGTGGTTTTTGCTTTTATAAACTTAACGTTTAATAAAAAATGGGGCTTTAATGAAAAATCGTGTTTGGAATTTTATATATTTGCCCTTGTTTGGTAGGGTAGCTTCCACGAGCCTTCCCAGCGAGGGGCGACAAGGAGTTAGTTGGATAGGGTTTTACTCACAAATTTCAGGGCTGATACTTAGTCACTTTTTTTAAATCAGTCACTAAAAAGTCACTTTGTTTTAAACACTCACTAAAAGTCACTTTTTTCAAGTTTGGTCACTAAAAAGTCACTTTGTTTTAATTTGATAGGTTTTCTCTACAAAAATATTTTTCAGAGTAAAATTTCATAGGGAACGTTACTCATAATCTATCAAAAATTGTTAATTTAATTCAAATATATCATTTTGAAATAGGATATTTTTCCTTCAAGGTCGATTCTATAATTTAAGAATATATATGTTTAAGAAAATATAACAAAACACTACTTTTAAGAAAAGGCCTAGGATTTCTTCTGCCAGTTTTCCTTTAAGTTTTCTTCCCGCCGCGCAAATATCCTGGTGGTAGGCCAACCGCAGTGCACGTTGGCCTACCACCAGGATATTTGCGCGGCGGGAAGTAAACTTAAAGGAAAACTGGCAGAAGAAATCCTAGGCCTTTAAAGTGGAAAATGTTTTATATTTTATTTTCTTCCCGTTTTAAATGATTTTATAATGTATTCGGAGATTTTGTCGGTTCGCCGAATTAAAATATGTCCCCTGTTATCTTTAGGTGGGGTGGGCCTCCCAAGGACTAATTAATTAAACCGGTGTAAACTCAATCCGTCTTTGGTCTCTCGCAGGCCTCCGCTGACGCGACGTCTTGGCCTCGAGGATTGAGCGAGCGACCGTGACGTGTCCTCCGCGATGCTTGGTCGCTCCTCTCCGGGGACCGACGGTGGTTTGTTCCATTACCATATGCCTAAGAATTAAGAATTTTGAGCCCTATAAACGAATGTGACCCACCGCTGTACATTCTCTCCTAAGGAATGTTCCCTCTCCGCTGGTGTCTCTACCAACGCGTAGTCGCCCTTGTTCTACTAATTCGCGCCATTCCGATTATCGACCCATTACGTCGATCGCGGCCGTAGCGGGTTTCTCTACGCTTCAAGACGCGTCTGTTATATAGATACAGGGTTGCCACACGTCAGGGAATTTTAAGAATATGTAAAAATTCAGGGAAATGTCAGGGAATTTTAAGAATTTGTAAAAATTCAGGAAAATGTCAGGGAATTTTAAGAATTTGTAAATATTTAGGGAAAAGTCAGGGAATTTTAAGAATTTGTAAACATTCAGGGAATTTAATTATGGGCCTAAAAAGTCAGGGAATTTTAAGAATTTTTAAACATTCAGGGAAAAGTCAGGGAATTTAATTATGGACCTAAAAAGTCGGAGAATTTTAAGAATTTGTAAAAAGTCAGGGAATTTAATTATGGACCAAAAAGTCGGAGAATTTTAAGAATTTGTAAAAATTCAGGGAATTTTAAGAATTTGTAAAAAGTCAGGGAATTTAATTATGGACCAAAAAGTCGGAGAATTTTAAGAATTTGTAAAAATTCAGGGAATTTTAAGAATTTGCAAACATTCAGGGAAAAGTCAGGGAATTTAATTATGAACCTAAAAAGTCGGAGAATTTTAAGAATTTGTAAAAATTTGGGGAATTTAAATATGGGCCTAAAAAGTCAGGGAAATGTTAAGGAATTTTAATAATTTGTAAAAATTCAGGGAAAAGTCAGGGAATTCAATGCTATCTTGGTACTTTTTGAAGGTAATTTTCCCTAGATCTATGACAAATGGTATGATTATCATTTATTTCCTTGAAAGTTAAGCTAATTTTTTCAACATTGCAATAACCTTTTTGCTGAAATATAAGTCCATTTAAATTTAACTTCTGATAAAAGTAAAATATAAAATAAAAATTTTTGTCTTAAAAAATAAGGAAAAATCTTTTAAAATGGTCAGGGAATTTGAATCTCAACCCTGAGATAGTTTCGTTCAAACTCGAGATAAATCGTCGCCTCTTCCGTGACAGAATTTTGACGAAATATTTTCTCTCCGCTTCCGCCGGACCAGGCATAGACGGAAATATTTCACGCGGCGATGACGCCGTTTCCCTCCCATCAACAGGCGCCTTTAACGTAACAGAATGTACCTCCCGACCCTGCCTCGAAACCTAGTATCCGCTTAGTCCCCGACTACAGCCCGGACGAATGAGAGAAAAGATGAAGAGATGGAAGAAAGAAAAGAAACGACTAAAGCGTCCCTATTTCTTCGCGTCCCGAGGAGTTATGACCATTGTCTAAAAGGGACATTCTCGCTCCACATAGCATCGAGGACCATTATCTCCGTTTGCAAAGCAACCCCACGGAACCAAGATTCCCTGCCGGCAAAAATTGTTTAATAACGCGTTTCACGATTATTATCCGTTACACTTCCGAGTGGCGGATATTTTAGCAACTATGTCCCCAAATATTGCCCGGGGAATTTACCTTTTTAGAAGATTGGGTGGTAAAATATTCAAAATCTTTCGTCGAGGAGTGAGAGTAGCCATGTCGATAAAATCCAATCATTGGATATCCGGCTATTTAGGGGTGTAACGCCAAAACGAGGGGAAGAGTAGTGGAGACGCGTATTATAAATGCGCTTATGTAAAGTCGCTTCTAAAACTCCATTTATGTAAATTAGTAACGTCGTCCTAATGCCGAGTCTAGATGGGGGGAGCCGCTACTCGCCGAGTAGTATAGATGGACTCGTTGGAATTACCTCGAAGCGCCATCGGAGGCGGGGAAGCGTGTTAGGCCCGCCACCGTCGACTAATGCCCTCAAATGCCTTAGTCCCCGCTGTCCGGTGATAGTCCGGACTCGAGGGATAGGCGCTGGAGAGTGAGTAGACAAGATCTTAGCGGCCACGCGGTATCTATTAGTAAGAGTGGCTTTCAGAATGGACTATTCATCTTGGCTCCTGTTTCGGAGAGGACTCCTATCCCCCGCCGCTATCTCAGTAGACATTCGAGACCATTTGTTAAGTTAATATTATAACGTAATACATTTGGGGCCTTTGCCGAAACAACCCCGGTAATCTGACTACGTTTAAATCATTTCCCGTCGTCTCACCCGCCCAACCGCGTTCGCCCTTCTTTTTAACCCCGAAATAGAGGTCCCCCCGTGGTAGGGTACGCGCGGGACCCCCGGCTTACGGCGTCGTTTGTCTTTCGGTGGAGGGAACGCGCGTCGACGAAATATTCTCGCGCGCCGAGATGAGAATCTCACCTGCCGGCTTTTAACGATGGTGACGCTTATTTCGGAGACCCCCGCGCATTGTTCCCGGGACATTTCTCTTCTGACTCTTAAGCTTCTCTTAAAGCCATCTTCGTTGTTGATCGAAAATTGGCAGACACACCGGGACACTAATGCGAAAAGTTTTGCTCGCTAACGACTAATCTTTGGGAGCTCGCGACAATTAGCGGACGGAACTATATTTAACCAACGACTGCGCCCATCAACTTTTATATTCATTTTTATAATAACCTCCATTGTAAAAATAGTTAAATTAACCTATTAAATGGTATTTGCAACTTCGAGAAACGCTTATGTATGCTTTTGTAATTTATGACGTTTTTTTTTTCGTCTTTGGCAATTGAGATAAATTTTAACCAAATTTAAATCCCTCCTCTATCCGCCATATAAATAGATTGCTTTTTATATCCTTTATGTCGGATTTATCGTTGTCAGGATGTCTGACTTAGCAAGCGTGTAAAAAATTATTTACTTATAACGGAGCGTCCATATTAAACAGGGAAAGATAAAAATAATTTGAAAATAGGAAATTTGTAAAAAGTCGGGATTTAATTTTATCTTGAAAATTTTACCAAGTTATATTAGTTGTAGTTTTACTAAAGTTCCATGATAAATTCTGTGGTTATTATAAAATTTCTTGAACTCTGTAATTCCAATGTCGGAAATAATTCTTTTGAGCTAAAACGTAACCCGATATATTATCTTTATAACAAAATATAAGCTAAAGTACATTCATTACCTTCTCATAATTAAAATAGAAAGTTAAATATTTGTTATTTTTCGCCTTAAAAAGGTCAGGGAAATTGAATCTGAAGATATTGTGATAACATTTTCGGGGCTTTTTGGCGATATCCGACTTTAAATCTACATACTTTTTTTAAATTAAGAGTGACTTGGTTGAATACTATGTTTTTAGTTAGTACTGATAATTTTTGAACTACGTTTTCGGTTGCATTAAGAAATTTTAATTTTAAGTGGGATTTCTGGCCAATTCGCGGAACCGCACAACCTCCCACAATTCACGTACGCATTATTGTCATATTTGAATTGCGTGCCAATTTATATAGGCGTCATCTAACTCATTCGCGTTTCGCTACCTTATTTCCAAAACCAGGTAACTCGAAAATGTATTTTTCGATAAAATTCCTCTTGGATTTATTAAGGTAATCTACAAGTAGATTGGAAATTAGTTAAAATTTAAGTTTAATATTTAAAATATAGTTAATACATCGGGGGGATTGTTTGTACTTAAATGTCCGCGACATCTTGTTCTATTTAAATCATGCTCCCTTTAAATATTGAAGCACCCTCTACAGCTGACAATGCGTATGAAATGAAGTTACCTAGTGGTGAATTAATTATTTATACAGGGTTTGTACACGACCTGGAAAAGTCAGGGAATTTGAAAATGTTTCCAAAAGGTCAGGGAAAAGTCAGGGAATTTGAAAATGATTCCAAAAGGTCAGGGAATTTGAAAATGATTCCAAAATGTCGGGAAATTTGAATATGATTCCAAAAGGTCAGGGAATTTGAAAATGATTCCAAAAAGTTAGGGATAAGTCAGTGAATTTGAAAATTATTCGAAAAGGTCAGGGAGTTTGAAAATGATTCGAGAAGGTCAAGAAAAAGTCCAGGAATTATAAAATGACTCCCAAAAAATATTATGCAAATAAATTTTTGGAACATGTATTAAAAATGCATAATAAATATTTTTCAAGATTTTATCTCAAACCATTAATTTATTCCACAAAAATGATCAGGGAAAATTAAGCAATTTGGTTAGGGAAAACCTGGAAATATCAAGGAATTTAATTCCGGAAATTTTGAACGAACCCTGTTACAGGTCAAAATATTTGGGTTATAACCCCATCTTTCGAGATATGGTTCATTAATGTAGTCGCGTTTAATCTTTGCGGCCCATCGCTTTCAAGTTGAAAGAGCGGGAACAAACAGTTTTCCCTCTCTCTTCCGGCTGGTCACGTTTTTAAAAATGTAGTTTGTTAGTTGAGCGGCACCAGAGATCAACGGGGACATTTTGACAAGTCAGAATCACGAAGCTAAGCCGAAAAGATGAAGGGGAACCCTTCATCTTTCAAACAGCGGGCCGACTATAAATATCTCTCCATCCCAGCCGGCTGTCTGCTACGTAGACTTTGTTTTTATTTTTTACCTCTCGTCGGTTTTGCTTCGTAGCCGCAGCAGCTCGTGACACTTAAATTGCTGATAATGAAAACATTAATTCTAGCCATTTTCTGTTCAGGTCCATAGATTATCCCACTTCCTTATTTCCGAAACAAATTTTATCAAGTATCGGAGCCATAAATCCTGTAAATTATTTTATCCCTGAACAGCGGTGCTTCGCGTGTGGAACACTTCTACAGGGGCAACTTAAAAAAGTGGCCTATTGAACCTCGCATTATTTAAATCTTTTATACACATTGGGTGTTTTCTTTTCGCCTGTTCGCGGACTAAAAGTGTACTCTTTTTACCCTAAAATGTTTTATTCGCCTGTTCCGTCTATGATAATTACTCCGGTCTAGTGTTGTAAGTCGAAAACATTTCCGGGAAAATGACCGAGGCCTTTTTTTCGGAAATTTTCCGTATTTTTCCGAAAAAAAATTAAAAAAAATTGTCATTCCATGATTAGTCTAATACATTGTTTGCATATTTAAATAAAGCGGCATTTTCGCCTAATTTTTTCGAATCTGAAAGTAAAACTAAACCTCTAGACTAGCTTTAAACTGATTAACAATGTAACGCTATTAATGTTTTGTAGTATTTTTACTGATATTGGACATTATATATCGATAAAAAGTTAAAAACATTAAAAACCCTTAAAAAGTAATTTATGTTTCAATTTTTTATTTTTACGATTTGCGGAAAAGTTTCCACAGTTCGGAAAATTTTCTGGAAATTTTTCCGCATTTTATTTTTCCGGAGTAATAGGGCTACTCTATTTACTCCTGAAAAGGAGGTGTAAATCAGTAAATGGGATTTTATCGTCTGCTAGCCAGAATTTATCTGCTAAAAAGGCAGCCATTTTGGAAACACTGCCCAGAATCGGGGTAAAATGACGTCATAGCCTTACTTTTCTTACCCTACTCCGAAATCCCGGAACCAGTGAAAATAAACCACCTATTTTCGCGCGGGTAAATTAACCTTTTACACCGGTGCTCTGCGTGTGGAACACTTCTACTGGGACAAATAAAAAGGTGAAAAATTTAACCCTAACATTTTCAATATTTTATACACATTTACGCACGGTTAAATTTGTAACCCTGTAAATTAACTTCTCCCTGAACATCGGTGCTCCGCGTGTGGAACACTTGTACAGGGGCATCTTAAAAATGACAAATTTAACCTTGACTTATTTTATTATTTTATACATATTTTCGTGGTATTTTGACAAGTATAAACGGCTCTTTCAATCAAGTAACACTACGCGTCATTCATCCGCGGGGAATTTAAACAGTCTTTCTTCTCGGTGTCCTTTAAAAAGACCAAAAAAACACCTTTTTACTGTTTTCTTTTCTTTGGCTTTCTTTGACCACTCTTTTTTTTTACGTATTTCAATGGATAAAATTATGGAGGGTGTCGCGGCCGTACTTAACCCCGTAGTTCGTGTTTTTTTACCGCGTTTATCTTCGCTGGCCTCCTTTGTGCCATGGCAACGCCTGTAAAAGGAGAGCGCGCTTCTCCGCAATACGTCGTACGCTCAGGCGCAGTGCGTTTTTTCTCTGATTTCTTTTTCTTAAAAATCTTCCTTATTTTTGTGACCTTCGCGGGAAACTCATTTTTTCAGAGCTCCTTTTATAATTTCATCGAAGCATTACATTATGATAGTATTTTAGCAGGAAAAATGAAAGTGTTTACGTTAAAAGTTAAGCCCTTCATTGTTATGATTGTCTTTTTTCGCGATCGTCCAAAATGGTATCTGTCACGAGGGATGCGGAGAAATAAATTCTGTTTTCCCATTCTCCCTCTTTTTATTTATTAAGGGGCGTTTCGCTGTTGAATCACCTGCCATATTTTATGGCGTCTTTGCCTGTTTGGTCCGATTCATAGATGGCAATGGGATCCATTAATATACGCTACAATTTCGATCCTGTACCACCAAGAATGAATAGATTTTTCTATAAAATAAAATGATGAAAAAGTAATAAATTTAATATGTTGCTCCTACGTCACAAAACACAACTTTTTTAGTATATTCTTCGCACGCGTGCTGGTAAACCCTACAGGGTATTTCAAACGGTGATCCAAAATTTTTAGAAGTTGTAGGGGGTTAGTTGAGAAGTATGCCTGTTTTTTCCCCATTTTCCTACGATGAGTTAAAACTTAAAAGAGCGCCAGAGAGCTTAAAAGTGTGGCCTACTAGTCCCTGGAAGTAGGTTGCAACAACCGCATAACCAACAGCAGGGTCTTTAAATACTGTTTAAGTTTACTTTTTTACGCTGGTTACCTCGATTTGTTTACTAAGTCCTTTTTCACCTATCACACGAACCCAAACCTTAATGTTCGCGTTTCCCTGCTGTTTGTTTCGGCGCTTGTTGCAGCCTACTTCCAGGGGCTAGTAGGCCGCACTTTGAAGCTCTCTGGCGCTCTTTTAACTCATCGTAGGAAAAAGGGAAAAAAACCTTTTGAAACACTCTGTTGGTTTGTCTAGCACGCGTGCGAAGAATATACAAAAAAAGTTGAGTTTTGCGACTTAAGAGCAGCATATTCAATTTTTTTTTTCCTTTTTATTCATTTTATTTTATAGAAACATCTATTCGGGTAAACAGATAATATGTAAGAAAAACCACGCCCTACAGCTTTCCTCGTTAACTTGACTATATTATTGTATCATTGCTGAATGCTCCGTTAGTCGACTTCGATTGACTAGTAAAGGTCGAACCAGGTAGAGGTTCTTGATTCCCGTAGCCCTCATAAGGCTCATATTAAGATCGTTTTTGAACTTCATCGACCGCGAGTCCTTATACCTTCTAATTGCGAGAATCGTCGCGAGAGGGCGTTATTTACCGCAGTCCCCCTTCAGTTGAGAGATATATTTATAAGCCGTCCGAAAAATTTCAATATGGAAGTGGCGGCGAAATAGGATTTGGGACGAGGCTTAATGTAAGTTTTCATTTTTGCGGCTTCCTCCGCTTCGCTTCTTCATTCTGCTTGCTTGTCAGAAATCGAGAGGAGATTTTGCACCGTGGGCGGGAGGGACACACACGCGCGCGCTCTAAAGGGGGAGGGGGTTGAAGAGTAAGTCTCGCGCGCACTCCTTAATGCCCGACGAACTGAAATCCCTCTGTGCCAAGGCTTATAATCCAATTACGTGAACTTCGCTCCAGGCTCTCTCTACTCTTCATTCTATTACTTTCCTCCCCCCCCCCCTCGCTACGGTTTGTCTCGTCCCATTTCCCCCCCCCCCTCGTTTTTTTCTATAATCTTATATATTGCTTTTATACAGTTCCTGCCCGTACACCCCCCCCCCGCGGCATGGCAAAATAAATTGAACCTTTGTTTTAACTGATTTTACCATTCGTTCTTTCTGACATCGATAGCGAGATGTTTTACGAATTTTCTCTCAAAGAAATGTCTGCTTTTCTTTCCTACATTCTAGTTCTATCGTTTATGCGGTGCAACGAATGCATTTGGCCCTGTAGGAGGCGTGGTCCACTAAACATTCTTTGGTTAAAATGTATTTACTTCGCCCAAAATAGACCTTTCAGTGTAGATTCTTCTTGGGTGGGGTGGCGGAGTGGTTAGCACTTTCGCCTCGCAGCAAGAGGAGCCGGATTCGATTCCAGCTTGTGGTACTGGGTGAACCACTCCTTCCGCGTAGAGTTTGCCAGTTATCTCCCGACTAGTTAAAGGGGTTTTCCCCCGAGTTATTCGGTTTCCCTTTCCATAAAAAGTTGTCGAGGTTAACGGTAATAGTGAGTGTAGGGAGCTGTTGACTCGCGTGACATGAAGGGCTTGCCACCACCCTCCTACGCATTGTAACCCGGCCACCTGTGTAAGGCATTTGAAGTCGTTAGATAACTTGGGCCTCATTTAATTATCCTAGCTGATTTTTAATAAATTAACTGTGCAAACTTTACTGCGTGTATCACTGAGGTTAAGGTTTAAAATAAAAATACACTAGCTACCAGGGTTACCACAGTACCTGGAAAACCAGGAATTCCTGGAAATGTCAAAGAATTTTAAAAAAAATTAATATTGGTCTAAATATCAGGGAATTTAAAAAGTTAGCCTAAAAATCAGGGAATTTAATTTCAGTTCGAAATATAAACAAAAGGTTATGAATACAAAACTTTGGCACAAAATAAGTCAGGGAAAATCTCCAGAATAGTTGGGTAATTTAAATCTGAAAAACTAAAATAACCTGATGACGGCACAATTACGTAGCCGAAACTAGTCGGGCTTAAATAAAATTTTATTATGTTTTAATAAAAATTTCTTGTGCACTTTTAACCCTTTGTTGTCACAAGTAGCTAATAATAAAAAATTCTTTAAATCCTGTATAAATTATATTTCCCGTTTAAATACAATCATGATTTTTTTCCACAACGCGCAATAGGTGATTCCAAAATATAATATCACAAAAGAGTGATTTGTTTGGGCGCGCGCTCTTGATATATTAATATATTGTGGCTCGCGCGATATTGCACGCGCGTTGAAAATTTAAAAAAAGATGCTCGCGCTCAAATACTTTAACCAATACAACAGAAAGTAACCAAATCGCCTATTTATTTGTACGAAAAATCAACCTAGGCTTGCGAAGGTACGTACTACTGTTTTTGCAGTCAAATGTTCTCCGAAATGAAACGCTGCGGAGTCGCATCTCTCCGCGAAACGGCTAACACTCGACGTCCATCTTGTTCAGTTTCTCTTTCTTTATCGATCTTGGTCTTCTTTAAGTCGTAGTTCTTTGGCGCCTGCTTCTCGATACAGCGTACCCCTTTCAATTACAAGCTGGAAACTTTATTGTTTAAACCGTCAAATATAAACCGGGTATTCGCGAAGGGATTTTAAGTAGATTTAACTTTTTTTCTGCCCCCTTTGTTCCCCGCCACGTTCTCTTTTTTCTCCCTAAAAGCCCCCGTTGTTGGCCCCCCTGGAATTCTGTTTTCCTCGCTTTCGACTAAATTTGATCCGCGATGCGCCATGAATCATCCAGAAGAATCAAGACCAAGAAAATAATAAAGGAGCATCTTCTTCTTTAACTTTGTTTCCAGTATTCCCTTCTTTTAAGGCGATTAGAAAACGAGTCTGTTCCCTATATCTCTTCTCCTTTTTCGGTTTTTCCCGTTTTTTTTCTGCTCTTTTTACAGCCAAACCTTTTCGGGAGTTGAATGTAAGATTCTTATTTTATAATTCTTTTAGACTGTCGGAAGGGTTGCGTGTGGAACATTTCTACAGGGGTTTTGGCCTATTTTTAAATAATTTTGTAGGAAGTTTTTATGATATTATGTGCAATCTTTTAAACGGCTATTGAAATCATGTTTCGATAGATGCCTATAGAAAACAACAGGGCTGCCACACCTCAGGGAATTTAAAAATTGTCCTAAAAAGTCAGGGAATTTTAAGAATGTGTAAAACGTCAGGGAATTTTAAGAATTTGTAAAACGTCAGGGAATTTTAAGAATTTGTGAAAGGTCAGGGAATTTAATTTCTTATGACACCTTTTGTAGGTAAATTTACTCTAAATCTATGACAAATTATATGATTATCATTTATTTCTTTGAAGTCCATTTAAAATTATTAACTTCTAATAGAAGTAAAACATAAAATAAAAATTTTGACCTTAAAAAAGTCTGGGAATTTAAATCTGAAAATTTTATGGCAACCCCGAACAAAAGTTTTATAGAAATTACATATATTGTTCAGATTAATTATGTAGGTTTCGCGCGTAATAAAAAATAATTAAACAAAAATATGTGCAGAGCTCATACAGACCTGGAAAACGTGGAAATATCAGGGAATTAAATGGTTGACAGAAAAGTCAGGGAAATCCGGGAAATTTATGAGGGCACAGAGAATTTACCCTAAAGATTACAAATTTACACGAATTAATTATTCTTAATTAAGATTTGCCGCTTTAACTTCTCTTATATATAATAATATGTAACCAATTTAGATTAAACGATAATCATGCAATTATCGACGCTCATGAAAAGATAGCTTAAGTGAGCAATGCCATGGAGATTAAGGGTTTACCACATAGTTTTTATCGAAGTTATCTTAAAACATTGGTTGCTCTTGTACCTTGAAAAATCAGGGAAATATCAATGGAAAACGGTTTATCAATGATTGTATGAACCCAAATTATATCCGTACAACATAGAGGTCGGCGGAACAAATAAATTAACCGCAAAAATTTCAATTAATCATTAAAATTAGTATTATTTGTTTTATACGAATAAATTATACGAATAAACAACGATTTAACATGCAAAATTAATCATTTTTTTCGAATATTTCTGAATAATTCTCGGTTATGGATAAATATAAACAATCGTATAATTTCTTATTCAAACGCCGACCTCTAGTACAACACCTCAAAGTTTCAGTCAAGAAACTGTTAAATCTGTTATTTCCTCACACTTTTAAGTTGATAAATATTTAATCGTACATTTTCTGATCTCAAAACCTGCTGAATTTGAAAAGCAAGTATGCCTTGAGTAAGCGGAATTGTTATTAAAAATAAAAGTTTGTTAGTTACATCGCGCTGCTTTTTTTAGAAACGCATTGATATTCTAGAAATAGCTATTAAGGAACAATACGTACTTAAGATTCGGCATGATAGATCGTCACGTAAAAACGAGAATTGTCATTGTTCTGGGGTCTATTTCGGGGAGAGCCTATCTCGGAGCGTGCGCAAATTCTCTCTTTACAGGAAGCAATCTTCCGACCCTTTTATTTTTTAAAGTCTTTGTAATTAGTCTGAAACCCCGGCGTCCTGGACCCTTCTTTATTTGGCTAGGATTAAGCGCTTTCGACGCCCAAGAAGAAATTGCAAAATGCCTAATGATTTGAAATCTTCGCCATCATTATTTTGCCTCGTTTCAGAATCCCCCCTTTTTGCTAATTGAAACGAAAACAGTTTCGCGATGTAATTTTAATTGCTCTTCAATATCCTAGATCATTAGCGGTTATTAGGGCTGCTCGTACTAATGGGCTCACGGTATGTTTTGATTTTTAGTTGTACTTAGAGAATGTTTTCTGGGCGATTTATCGATCTAAAACACATCTCGTGTACGTTCGAGGTTCTTTTGAAATGTAGCAAATCAGAAAGACTTTTCGAATCGTAGTTGGAAATCATGTCGTTGCACTCTTACGTTATCAAAATGTACAATGGAATATTTCTTTTATTTTGAGTAAGACATTTCTGGAGGAGAAATGTAAGCACCGAAAAGGTAACCCTGGGAAGAGAAAATCACGGTGCCAACTCGATTTTGCTACTTTCTTTACTCTTTGATAAGACATTTTTTTCTTCTTGGGGTATGCCTTTGCTTTCTTCGGCTTTATCGGCGGATATACAGGGCTACTATATATATATATATATATATATATATATATATATATATTATTTCTATCTTTTTCTTTTTTCTTTACTTTTCGGTGCAGTCCGTCTAAGGATGGCGTAGGGGAGGGTCGCCATTGTAGAGAAACCTTTTTGCAGGCATTCGAGATTTCATTCCGTAGACCTTATATTTCCGAGTCTTCCGTAAATTGGATTAGATAGCTTCTCTTCTCTCCACGCTACTTCTGACGGGGGGGTGGACTTAGTTTCCTCCCCCCGTCAGCACCGGCATCTTACCTTTCGTCGACCCTCCAATAAGGTTCTCCGGAGCGCCTTTTGTCACGAGCAACTCCCGAGTCCTTTATTCTTTCGACGTGGCTTCTAAGCGGATCTCTTCTGGCGCGCGACGGGGCGAGGGGCTCTTGGCTTTCCCTGAACTGTCAGCTCACCCCTGACGGGCCTTCTAACCTCCCGAGCCCGGCCCCTTTCGCCGAGGAAGCCCATCTCGGCGTCGGATGGAGAGAACTCCGCTCTCGCCTTTGTGATCAGTCGCGCGGGTACGAACCCGAGGCACGTGTTTCGACAGTCTCCTTCCGTCTCGCGCTCACTCCGAACGCCGTTTTTTCGTCCTCGCTTTTATCTCTCGGTCGATTTTTTGGATTTTGTTTCTCTTTATAATGGCGTAAAAAAAAGAAAATTTCAACCTTATTTTGTTTCCCGTTCGTTTTTATAACTCCACCCTTCTGTTCTCTCACTTTCTAACTGGTGGATCCGTCTTCTACTACTACTATTACTACTACTACTACTTCAGGATACGCCTTCGCAGGTGGATTATACCTATTTTTTATCGTTTTTTGGTTTATTTTTAACCCCCGACCTTCCTCGATGGCAAGGCTCGTGTGTGTCTTTGGCGTGTCTGTCTGGATGATGTTCTCTACCCCTTTTTAAAACCGGTTTGCGTTTAATATACTAACTCTTTAAATTTATTAATTTTTGGGTAATATGTTAGGAATTAATCATGAATAAACGAAATACTTAAAATTTAACTAATGACGATAATTGCCATTTAAACATCTAAGGGGTAGTTCTATATTAGTTGGAAATTATGGTGGTTTATCAGAAGTAAATAAATTGTACCAACGTATTTATTTTAACTAGTTAACGAAACGTTTCTCACTTCGCTTTGAGATTGGTGTTTTGACCTAAATTAAAACTATATTTGCTTAAATGCGTAAAAATTGTTACGTTATAAATATCGTAAAAAAATGTTAACATAAAAAAAATGTCGGTTCAGGTAGATTAAATTTTTCACGTTCCTAATTTTATGCCAAATAATAATTATCTTGTCACGGTATACATTTTATATAAATTGTTTTTCAATAGCAGGCCTGATACTGAGTCACTTTTCCCAAAATTAGTTACTATTTATCACTTTTTTCGAATTTTTAGAACGTTAGAAAACTGTCTTACAACCCCTTTTTTTACAAATAATAAAACAAAATCAAACTCCGTTCAATTTTATTTATTTCGCTAGTATTCCGTATAGCTAGTCAAATAAAGAACAGGTATGTTTAAAAATAGTTAATTCAAAAGTAAATAGATAAAAAAATCTAGTCTAATTTCGTCTTTTCTAATATAAAAAGTGATATAACTTCCTATGGTTATATAGTTACTATTTTGGTTATGTAACTAGTCAATAAAAGAAAATTAGTCACTAAACTCACTAAATTCTACTGGGTAAATGAGTATCAGGTCTGCAATAGTTAAATGTGACCCATCTTTGTCAAAATGAAGTTTGCAATTAAAATTTTAGACTTGTTCCAAATAGCTACTTAATTTACTTCTGATAGAACACCTCGCAACGAAAAGCTTAAACGGGGATTGAAAAGGTAGTTCCATTTTTTTTGATATTTTGAATGAAAACGAACGAAAAGGGGAAATTAGTCCCCGTAGATAAAAAAGCAAAATAAAATCTTAGAGTAAGGGAGGGAGGATGGAATCAAGGGGCTGGAAATTCCAGTTACGTCTTAGCTATTGCGAGACTGTACGAATTCCTTGGCTCGCCTCCAATCCAGAAGAGAGAGCTAGAGTTTGTAAGACACCTGACAATTCTCTTCTTTAAGGTTTTGTTTCTCCGTAGCTCGCTGTCTCTCGCTTTCGTTACCCAGAATGCTCTTGGTGACAAAGAGTTAACTTCGCCGCGATAATCTTCCGACGAGTCGCGTGTTGGCCAGGCTTAGCGCCGTCCCCAAAAAGCACTAATTGCCTTTTTATTTTGAGACTACGTTTAAAAGAAAGATTAAAAAGAGGAAATCGTGTACTCGTACCGCAATAAAGTTTTGTGTCTCTCGTATTTTTTTTAATTCTTTGTCATCCCCCCAAAAATAAAGAAACACAATTGCTGTTGTAATCGCTTTTGTCGCCGACCAAAATAGGAGTCGGCACTCGTTCTCGCGAAGTTCCCGTTTCGAAGCGGGCCCCTTTGGATTATATTTATCAAGGTGCGTTAGGTTTTTCCTTCCTGGAAATTCGACTCTAGGATTAATTGCTATTATAGTGGAAATAAGCACGTTTTGCGTACTAATTTTGGAACTACCTCGTCGGTAATATCTGCGTGTTATACGGGTTTTGGAAATTAATGTATTGAAATATTGTCGGTCAAATTTATCATTTTAACTTGGGTGGAAATTAATTCGGAAAAGAGAAATTTTGCAGCGACCGAAAATGAACTCCGATGTGTCTTATAGAATGTTATTTCCTCTAACTTTCCTAATATGTGTTTTAAAGAAACGCGTTTGGCAAACTAATATATCGTCATCCGTAGAGATCGGCGTTTGAATAATAAATTATCCAATTATTTATTTTTATTCATAACCGCAAATTATCCGAAAAATATACGAAAAAAACGATTATTTTTGCATGTTAAATCGTTGTTTATTCGTATAAAATGTTCGTAAAAAACAGTTAACCAAACTTTTTATGGTTAATCGAAATTTTGCCGGTTAATTTATTCGTTCCGCCGACCTCTAGTCATCCGAATGTTGGTCGAAACTAACGAATTGCGCGCGTTTCAAAACAAATGTGCTTAGCGTAAATAACTAATACGCGTGTCCCCCTTTTGAAATTGGATGCACGCTAATTGGTGCGAAAGGTATAAATGCTTTGTGAAAGTGTTTTTAATGTCATATCCTTTAATAATTAACGTATAAATCATTTGAATACCTTTTTCTGTTGATAGTTTTGGTGAATTCAATGTCTCGGCGCGTAATTGTTTTTTTAGTTGTTTAGTCTTTTTTTCCATTTTCTTTCTCTCCAATTTTCTAGAGTTCCTCTCGTAAAATCTTGGCCACCCGCTCTCCTGCACTGGCCCAACCACCAAACACCTTGACCACCTTGACCACCCGAGTCCCACCAACCAACCACACACTTCTCTCAAATGGCCGCCAAATCCCTCTCTTCCGAAGGTCCTTCGGTCACATTGACCATTCGTTTGATTATGCAAGGGAAGGTGAGTGTTATCTCAAACATCCTCTCTATCAAAACAAATCTCTCTCTCACTTTATTTTTATTATTCATTTCTATTTGTTCGTTTTTCAAATAATCTTTATATCCGTATTTTCCCCTTTTTCATTGTTTAAACCTATTTCCTAATTCTTACACGGATCAGATAATTCAACTATTTATGTTATAATTGATTTTTGATTTACAAAGAGACTACCCGAGGTGTTTATCTCCAATTTCGTTCAAACTCGGGTGGTAAGTAGACCTTTGTGTAACTTGAAAATCCCTAAAAGGGTGGACAACAGGGTACGTGGAAAACCTGGAATTCCTGGAAAAGTCAGGGAATTTGAATATGGGTATAAAAGTCAGGGAATTTGAATATGGGTATAAAAGTCAGGGAATTTTAAAAATTAGTCTAAAAATCAGGGAAATGACAAAGAATTTTAAAAATTAGTCTAAAAATCAGGGAAATGTCAAAGAATTTTAAAAATTAGTTTAAAAATCAGGGAAATGTCAGGGAATTTAATTTCGGTTGCAAATTGGAAACTTTTCCTAAAATATAGGCTAAAAAAAATACAAAATAAGTCAGGGAAAATCTCCGGAGATGGTCAGGGAAAACCTGGAAAAGTCGGGAAATTTGATTGTGAAAAATCTGTGGCAACCCTGGACAATGATGGGTATTCGTTTTGCCATGGCAACCGAAATATTTTCGACAACTTATATCCTGATTTTCTCTACTGAAATTAACATGGGAAAATCGAAAAGTTTAGTTAGAAACAAAATTCAGAACATGTGTAAATTGGGTTAATTTGTTTAAATATGGGTAAATACACCAGGGTTGCCACACGTCAGGGAAATCAGGGAAAAGTCAGGGAATTTAAAAATGGGCCTAAAAGGTCAGGGATATGTCAGGGAAGTTTAAAAATTGGTAAAAATTCAGGGAAAAGTCAGGGAATTCAATTTTATCTGGGCACTTTTTTAAGGTAATTTAACTCTAGATCTATGACAAATTCCACGATTATCATTTATTTCCTTGAAAGTTTGGCTAATTTTTTCAACATTGCAATAACCTTTTTACGGAAATATAAATCCATATAAATTTATTAACTTCTGATAAAAGTAAAATATAAAAGAAAAAATTTGGCATTAATAAGTCAGGGAAAATCTCTTAAAATGGTCAGGGAATAGTCAGGGAATTTGAATCTTAAAATTTTGTGTCAACCCTGTACACGTTTATTTCCGTAGATAAAATCAGGTTTTAAGTTGTCAAAAACATTTTCGGTTGCCATGGCAACATGAAAGTCCATTCTCGCGCACCCTTTTAAGGATTTTCAAGCTACACAAAGATCTACTTACCACCCGAGATAAATACCTCGGTTAGTCTCCTGGTTGGCTGGAACAAATTCAAATTTTTTCTTCATTATTAATAATTACCTGATCCTTGTTATTTTAACCAAGAAGGCGTTACGTTAAGGCTTTTAAAAAAAATTCCGCTAGGTGGTACTAACCCTATTTTTCATCATTACCCTAATGGGCCTAATGCCATCTATCGGATTTTTAAGTAATGATATAACCACGTATATAACCTACTTGGTTACGAAGCGTATATCGTTGGTAGAGAACGCGATACGTACCTGATATTTGTTGAATACAATAGCTTGGCAATATTTTTTATATATTTTTTTCTTTCTGGAAACTAGCATGTTTTGTATTTTTCTTTTCAATCACTTCGTCGATTTCTTTGACATTGTCTCAAATCGTGACATTGCATGCCATTTTCTGGATTTCTCTCTTTTTGTATAAAATGCAATAAGGGGACGGAAATCTTTAGTTTTGGGGGAGCTAGCTCCTATAATTTAATCTATAAAGTTGATATGTCAAAACGTAACAAGTTTTGCTTTAGAGGGACAACTTTAAAACGATTTTTTTGCGCTTCCTTTTTTTAATATTTTTTTTTGTTAAGAACAAGCTTTTTTAAACCTTCAGTTTCATTACGGAGACTAGCGGGATTTATGCCTACTATTTTTAGCTAATTAGTACTTAACCGGGTGAACTTTGCTAGAATGAAAAATGTATTGGCTATGGCTGACTGGTGGGAGCCGTATTCCTCTTTTACACTGCCCTCTATATTTATATATCATTATTATCATTACTATTTATCGAAAACATTTCCAAACATACCGTTTGATGTCGCCACCGGCTCTACGATCGCTAATTTCCGAGGCAGAATTTCTAACGTCACCTTAATAACGCGAATCGATTGTTGACTCGCCAAGGGTTGTTTTAGTATATTGATTCTTTTAAATAACTCCCATTTAGTATTAAGTATTGGTGGTTTTAATCCTACCCTTTCGGATTATTAGGCGTAGTTGTGGAACGCAATTTCACTCCTTGATTAGTAAATATATCGGTTTTCCATCAAATTATTTCGCGAGGCAGGGTGATAATCTAATTAGATTGCGCGAGTAGGAACGGAACTAAGTCGGTGTTAGCTCGCGGGATGAAAATTATACTCGTATATGTACCGTTCGTAATATAAATATATATATATATATATATATATATATAGAAGATAATAATTTATAGCAAATGTTGACACTGAGTTCCGACAGAATCCGTTCCTACGGAGGAAGTATTCCTTGGCAGCGTTTGAAAAGCTGGGCCCCGAGCTATTTTGCAAATGCGGTAGGGTCTCCTCCATCCACGATAGAAGGGGAAGTTCAACTCAACTTTCATCCAACGGGGTTGGTGCGTTATTTCCTTAGCATTTGAATTGGTTGTGTATTTTATGTCGCCTTTCAAAATATGTTGAATCGATTTCGAAAGGAAACAAACTTGACGACGAATCGAATGTCGTCGGCGTGGCCTTAAATACATTGTTCCTCTTCTCTATTGTCCTAGCGTCGTACGGGGTCATCCAACGGGCTAGAATATGAATGTACGCTTCCAGCGGATAAAGAATAAATTCAATTCTGATAATGGAATTTCAATGAATTATAGATAAGACCCGCTCTTAATTCATTATTCACGCTCGCCGTTCTTCATTTTGCATCACCAGCTTCCATTGATTTTACGAGAGGCTCGTCCGATGCTCGCTAGTCACTAGTACCACTATAGTCTCCTGGTATTTTTACCAGTCAAATAGTAGTGTCTGCGGTATATAGCGAATCGTGTTTGTTTGGGGAAAATCCCGGTTGGGATGCGCTACTTCTAGCGAAAATATATATGAACTAGAGACGGAGTTCCCGTAGCCAACGGATATTTGTTATTGTAATATTTTAATTAGGTATCCCACTTATTAGGTTTGAAATTGATATATTGGTCAGATATTTAATATATTTGCGAATAAAGTTACTTCCAAATTCCGAGCAATACCATTTTCATCCATTCGCTATTTCAACCAAGAAAATTTTGGGACGAACGTTTTGAGCTCCATCGTAAAATTCAAAGGGGATGGGGGCTAAAAATATAATTTCCGAATTCAATTTCTCGGATTCCCCCAGCTACGCGCGCCATCTTGTGGACGTGTCGAGAGCGAATAAAATGGACTCTGGGAATACTGAAATTTACGCAAATTCTATATATTCTATTCTATATCCCCTTTTTCGCGGGATCAGGATGGACCGGGATATATAAAAAAAGAATCCCCTACCTGTATATTTCTCAACTTTTTTGTACCGAAGATAGCGATTCCATTCAAACGTTGGGAGTGGATGGTAAACCTAAATTTTAAATCGAAAATTTTTCTTTCTATTTTCCGCCTTTTTGGGTGATGTGAGGAAAAAGCGGTTCTTGTTTTTTTTTTACCCTTATTTTGAAGTTTTTGAAAGGCTACCTGTCTAAGGTGAACGAAGCGCCGTTACTTGACAGTTTCCTGACAAGTTTCGGGATAGGTCAAGTCTGCGCGGTAGATACGGGTTCGATTGAAATATAACTTCGAAGGTTTGTGAGGGGGGGCTTTGATAAGATACTGATATTTCACCCCCTTTTCCCTGGAAGGCATCTCGTACGCCGCGTTTGAAACACCCGTTTCACTTGACACTAATAGTAAGGCTTACTCGCGTATGTTATCGGCGTGTCGCTTACTCGCAGGTGAGGATCGACCGGGATTCGTAATATCGAAGTGGCGCCCTGGAAGTTTCATTTCACCTTTTTGGTTTCATTTTCCGATGCCCCTTTTTTCGGGATGAAAGAGGTTTCGCCTCCCCAGCCTTCAAAAGTTTCTTAAAGTCTTTTAATATCTATTTCATCCGAAACTCCTCTCGCCCTACCCTCGCCCCACGGTGCTGTATATCAGAGAAGATCGAGGTAAAAGAGAAATTATATTACGGAATATTTTCCACTTTAAATACTTCAGAATTTAGCGTTTTTGAGTCCATTCCGGTATCGAAAGAAATATTTTAAAAGTCGCTTGATGACTTAGGCCTAAAGCCCCATTTCCATGATCGCTGGTAGCGGGTAAAAATCTTCAAAATCCGCTTCAGCTATACACTTTTTCACTTTCCGCGTCGATCTGTTTCAAACAGATATTTTAGATTTATTTTCACGCTTGCGAGTGGCGGAAGCGAATTTTGACAATTTTTATCCGCTACCAGCGAGTATGAAAATGGGGCTTTAGATGGTGCCTTGGGTATTCGCCTAGCTGATTTTGATTATTATTATTATTATTATTTTAAAGACTTGTACATTATCAGCGTGATAATCGGCAAGAGCAAAGAAAATTATAAAAAATATAATTAGTAGCACCTAGGAGCTTCAAATTTCATTGGACGAACCTTTACGCTGAACGTTTTACGGAAAGGGGGAAGACAATTTCCGAATTTTCCCCTTCCGACGGCAGCAGGCGCTAAAGCGTCTAACCAATGAAAACTGTACGCGAGAAAATGCACGACTTTTGACGGGTTGCGTTCTCCTTGCGTGGGGTGCTGTGTTTGTTGCTCCTAGGTGGCACAGTCATCTTAGAATAAGATGCGAATAAAACTTCATTTTCTCCATGCCTTTAGCGTAGACATAATTCTCGAAATAAATTCCGGGAAATAATAAAAACCATTAATTAAAAATTATTTGGCAGCACTGCTTGGATGCTTATCCTTACTAATTAACGCCCGTATTAATTAATGGGGCCCACGGGATTACGAAATATTGGCTAAATTGGAAACTTTATTTATATATAACATGTAGACTATCTACAAGCTCTCAAAAGGATTATTCTTCGATATACAGGGTGTTTCAAAAGGTGATGCAAATATTTGAAGGAGTTGTAGGGGGTGAGTTGAGAAGTATGCCTGTTTTTTTTTTCCCCTTTTTCCTACGATGAGTTAAAAGAGCGCCAGAGAGCTTTAAAGTGTGGCCTACTAGCCCCTGGAAGTAGGCTGCAACAAGCGCGAAATCAAGCAGCAGGGAAACGCGAACATTAAGGTTTGGGTTCGTGTGATAGGTAAAAAAGGACTTTGTAAACCAATCGAGGTAACCAGCGTAAAAAGTAAACTTAAACAGTATTTAAAGTCGTGATGGACCGCGATTTCTTTCAAACTGCAACAATGGAGTTCACTTCGGAAGAAATGGCGGATATTCATTTCGTGTATGGACTAGTGGATGGCAATATTTTGGTTGCTCAACGTCTCTACCAAGAAAGGTACCCGAACCTGCATGAATGAATGAATATTTATTTGCTTCTTTTACAAAAGTCCCTTTTAAAACAGGGCGGAATCTAATTTAAAATAGGATTCACAAGCAGAGATAAAGATAAAAATAATACGTTATACACTAATATACTTCTCGATATAAACAATAAACTAGCGCAAGCGTAGTAAAAACCGAAGAATGTATAACTATTTACAATTTACACAATTTTAAATTGCATATATTTACAACAAATATTATTTACAAAGCCTAAACCAGTATTCGAAGAACATACTAACTAGTTCAGCGCTTTAAGCGCAGGCCACCCCTGCGACCGAGAATTATTTTAGTAACTATTAAATCAGGCGAGGCTAAACCCTGCGCATCCCCGTGCTTGTTGTAGCCTACTTCCAGGGTCTAGTAGATCACACTTTGAAGCTCTCTGTCGCTCTTTTAACTCATCGTAGTAAAAGGGAAAAAAAACAGGCATACTTCTCAACTCACACCCTACAACTCCTTCAAATATTTGCATCACCTTTTGAAACACCCTGTATATATTGGAATTTGCGTCATTTGAACCCTTATCTAAATAGCAGATTTGCGGTTTTGATGTCGAGTGACAATGTTTACCAGCGATTAAATACCCGTCACAAACAATTTGAAACGAAGCAAACTGTGGATAGTAATTACATCTCTCGCGCCGCCAGTTAGGGTCCGACTAGTATCAAATTATCGTTTGTCGTAGGAAATCTCGAAAATACGACTCGGCGACGCCGGGGTACAAAGACTCACTCCCGACTAGAAGCCGATTAGAAAATTAATTGGTCGAGGCAGGCCTTGTCAATGCAACCTGCCTCGCGTCCCCTTCGACCGTGAGATACCGGGAAGTCTCCTTTTTATCCGTCCCTTTTACATTATTAATCATTCATTTTAAGGGGGGCGACGGCACCGCTGCCAGCTTCCGTTTTAATATTTATAGGCTTATAAATAGCGAGTCCCCCCCTCCCCCTCCCCCTCCCCTTGTTAATGCAGTTCCGACTCTAGGCCACCCTCGTATAAGCCATCTTTTACAACCTTACTCGTTACTTTACGCGGAAGTCTGTGTACCGGTGAAGTCTGTATGGTATGTAACGGCGACGTTCGGTTCGGATTTACCGCCTCTTTCATACTCATCCGTAGAATCCTCTTAGCTTCGCTCTTATGGGGGGTAAACGCGCTGTAGGAATGAATGCGATCGATGAAGCCGGGTTCGACGCAACGGTGACCGCGGGGAGGAGCGTGTTATAGTCGCCTTGACTCCGGTGCGTTGCTATAGGGAACCCTTCGTATGCTAAATGATCTAGTTTCTTCAGTGAACTATGGAACTGCCTTGAACTATACCGTTTCTTCCTTGGAAGATGGATTTTTTTTCTCTGTGATAACGTTATTGGATTTTTTTTTAGGTTTCTCATTTGGTGATTGCGTTTGATTTTCATTAATACTTAATTTCGGTTCTCCATTGATTCTGCTCTTTTTTTTACTTCTATTAATTTCTCTTTCTACGTAATCCTTTCCGACGTCAATATATTTATCGTATATTTATGTGGCAGTGTTTTATTATATTTTTTATGATTATAATTTTTATTTATTGTGCGAAAGAGGTAGTACAGTTTGTATACATTCTAATGTTCCTAAGAAACTGGAAGATTTAATTTAATTTAATAATTTAATATGAATTTAGTTATTTATTAGCGTTTTAATAAATGTTTGCAATAATTAATGGCCGGTATTTTATTTAGAAAATATCGTAAACATTGGTAATTACTACATTTTGATTATGATTAAATAATTTTAAGCTACGCTTCGTTTAAATGATTGTACCAAAAATTGTAAATAAATTACAGTATGAGGCTCCGTAAACTGAGGTCTATATTTGGCCTACTAACGCCTGTAGAAGTGTTCCTCACGCTGCGCGTCGGTGCACTAGGAGAAGCTCCCGACCCGGCTGATGTAAATAAACGCGAGCTTTCGTGGTCAAACTAAGGAAAGGATTAAGGACTCTTTTAAGGGAAACTGTTATAGCGAGGCGATTGAGCTCAGGGGCGCTTAAATTTCAATTACTCCCAATTAAATATAAGCCTCTCCGTTGTACGCGGAAGGCTTCTCTCGATAGAATTGAACGTTATAGACAGGGCTTAAAACTTAATAAGTTTAAGACACCCTGGGCTGCAAATCGCTTTTGGAGTTTACCTTCACACGACCTATAATTGAATTCAGCCGCTTCTGTGATGTACTCGCTCTCCCGTCCTCTCGGACGCTGATGTCCCCGGCTCGTCTTGGAATTCCTTCGGTGGGCCTTAAGGCTATTGATTTTAAATCGGGTTGTTTACCGTCTTTCCACGAGTTTTAAGCGCTCCAAATCTTTGGAATAAAGGCTCGTTAGCGGGGAAATATTCCGCTTTTTCACACTATGCTAAACAACGTCACTGAAAAAAGTATTGATTGCTTACCGTGTACAAAGTTACGCAATATTTGTGTTGGTGGTTGCGAGGGCAAAAATGATTTTTTTTTTGAAAGTCAATTGTTACTATGGTGACGCGGTCTTTTGTATAAAGTTTTATCTCTAAATCATACCTTGACGTCATCAAGCGAAGGTTTTGTTGTAAACTTTTTATCCCGATTTGCAGAGAAACACTTGATAATGGTACCATGAAATTGTACCGAAACCTGAGTCGCGTTTCATTATTTTTAAACACTTTTACACAAGACCAATTCATTGTCTTTATTTTTAAATTTATAATTTGCGCAAGAAAACTCGGAACTAATCTTAAACGATCAAGAAACAAATAATGAAGCCTGTTTAATATTATCGCTATATTAAATGGGCGAATTTAACCTTTTATTTTTAAGGCTTAAAGTAACTTAGTTTTTAGTAAAAAGTCATTTAACTTTTTACTTTATCCATGCAAAATAACCCTTCCAGGCTAGAGTATTAAGGGTAAGATTTACCATCGGCCTTAATTTATAGTCCATGTCGCAATTTTTTACCCCAGTCTTCTAAATCTATAGACCTAATTGCCAATACGGTCTTATATACTTAATTACCACCATCGACTCTTAAGTCCACCGCGATCGCAACGGAATGTTAGTAATATCTGTCTCTCGCGAAGTGAAAATACCCAAAACACGGTATTATTACGTATCGGCAAACCGGCAAAAGCAATCGATACAGCTAGTCCAGCAGCGTAAGCGATAGGCGTAGTCAATTTCCATCGAGTGTAGATAATAAGGCATCCCGCCACGCGTGTACAAGCCCTTATCTGCCGCGCTGCCAGTCTTAATACAAATAGCGGGCTTTCCTCCGATACAATTAGGCTTCTGACGATGCTCTATATGTTAATTCCCTCGTCCGTCCGTCACCCGATAAGAAGCACGCGGAATTTGACGAACCGCATTTACAGTTTAATCTGATTTTCGTGATTTTGTCCCTCCCGCTAGCGATGCGACGAGATTACCCTAAAGAGGGAGGTTTGGTTATTACCTTTTAATAAAGGGTCTCTCCCACCCGTCCCTTGGTCGGCACGAAGGTTGGGCTGTCGTCGAGCGCGCGCACGGAATCGCGTGTCGTCTTGTTGCGGTTTTCGGAAAGAAAATGAAAACGCCGCGAAAAAAGGACAACCGCCTTTCGTTAATGGTTTTTGCATTTCGTTCGTTGAAAAGAGCGAGTAGGAATTATTACACGGCGACCAGTTTCGTCTGAGGCAGTTAGCCGAGGCAGATGGGCTAATTCCATATAACTCAACCAAAATGCCTCTTCAACCTCGTTAAATGCTTTATTTTTTACGCATTGAGACTTTTTTTTTACTTTTGTCTGTTTCGTCGGGCGGAAAAGTATTAGAAAGAACCTAGTTGGCTGGCTGGTTCGCGCGATAAGATTTTTTTTATTTCAATTCGTTGTATTATATTTTTTATTACGGTCTTACTCTAGTTAATTTATTTCGCGGAGTACGAAAGTTGTTTAATTCGATTATAAAATAAGTTAACATTTTTTGTAATGAATTGTAGTGAATTTACAATTCATTAGTTTTTTTATAGCTTTGTTAATAAAGAAAGTGTATTGTTTTTGTCAATACGGGGGCCTATAATGACGGAAAAACGCTTGATATGCTTTTGACCTTTGCGTTTCCGAACGTTTGCCACAGCAAGCTTTAAATCAATGCACTTGAAACGACGGTCATTACCGGGTTGCCACAGGTCAGGGAATTTGAAAGTAGGCCTACAAAGTCGGGGAAATTTCAGGGAATATTAAAATTTTGTGAAAAGTCAGCGAATTTAAACTATCACCGGAAGAGTCACCTACACTAAACTTTTGGCTTAAAAAAGGTCTGGGATTTTGAAACTGAAATTTTCGTGGCAACCCTTTATTAAAGAGTAAGTTGCAAATAGATTTTCGGAATAGAAACTTAACTACTTAATATTTTGCTAGTTCATTTTGTCATGGGCTTTCCGAGAATGTCACTCGCTTGATGAAAAACCGTCGTTAAGCTTATTTAATATTAAAATTAAATTTACATGCAGCGCCCCGCTGCGGCTTTTACTTTGAACGATAACTTTATCGCGCCTAGTTTCTGACGTCATTGACTACATTTTTTTCAGAATTTTTCCCACTGCATCTGGTAGATTATATAGTTCCCACTATCCTACCAAGACACTCTTGTAATATCCTTGGTAGATATGGCGAGGCCAATTTAGCACGCGCTCTAAAGAATAAACGTGAGCGCGTGTTTTTAAAACCATGTAAGCACTCGCGTGCAAAATTCAGTAGTAGAATCCTATGGCCACGGAATCAGTTGCATCTACATTTTGTATCCAAGACTAAACTCTATGTTGAGGGTAGCGGCCAATGAGAAATAGCGTGTAGCATACGTTAATAATATACTAGCTCCCTATAACTTGGAATCCGACATAGATCTAACGTTAAAAACGATTTATCCTATAAAAAATCAGAACCGGTATACGTGACTCCCTGTTGGCGAAATCCTTGATTTGGGGGAAATTTAAACGAACACAACTATAATGTGTCAACATTTTGGAAAAATATTTTATTCATTTCTAAACGAACAGGTATTATCGTAAAATATTCGTAGTTTAAAAGCTTATCTCTTCGCGACAACTCGCGTTAGGCTTAACGAGCTTCGATCCCGTCGTTGAAACGAAACCGGATTTCACAGGCAAGCTCTTATTTCGATTTTTCGCCGTCAGATGGCGACACGCCGCGAAATCGACGTCTTGGGAGAAATCGCGGTTAACGCACAGTCTGTGTACGATTCTAACTTAGTGAGGGAGCTATTATATTTTAAACTTATGCGTGTAGTCAATGACCACGCTAAAATTGTTTGGCCGTTCTAATAATTATTTCTACAGGGCTGCCACGGTATCTGGAAAACCTGAAATTCCTGGAAAACTCAGGGAATTGGAATATGGGTATATAAATAATGGAAAAGTCAGGGAATTTAAAAAATTAGTCTAAAAATTAGGGAAATTTCAAGGAATTTAAAAAATTAGTCTAAAAATCAGGGAAATGTCAGGGAATTAAAAAAATTAGTCTAAAAATCAGGGAAATGTCAGGGAATTTAATTGGCAAATAGGAAACTTTTACTAAAAGATTGGTTAAAAAATAAAAAATTTTGTCACAAAATAAGTCAGGGAAAACCTGCAAAAGTCAGCGAATTTGATTGTGAAAAAACTGTGGCAACCCTGTAATCTAATTAACTACGAAACGAAAAGCAACGAAACTTTATATTTGGGTATTTTAAACGTAAGCTCTTCGTTTCATAACAAAATTAAGGCGGTAACGAATAATTTGAAACTTTCTCTTTAAGTAATTTAAGTTTGTTTGTTTATTGCGATAATACTGTTAGAAAATAATCGCTGATTCGAACTCTTTCGTATTTGTTTTTGGATACTTTAATTTAAAGCGATTCTAAATTTACCGTACCGGAAATGTCAAGGAGGAAAAAGGAGGAAAACCCAGCACCTTTCATCGCCAAGAAAACCAGCGGAGTCATCGAATTTCATCAATCGTAGATCAGTCCACTCGAGACTTTCGAAAATTCTGTCCCCCAGAAACGGTTCTTGATTAAAAAGTAGGCGATATAGAGAAGTTTAGCTTTTCTTCTATTTCCGGTTTGGGGCCGATTTGACCGGAAAGACTAGGATGGCGGGGGACCACCTCCCAATCAGCTCAATCAAGCGACGTTTCCTCGCCAGTTTTGCCAGAAGAAAATAAAGCTATTCTTGGAGGCAGTGGCGCGGAAAAACAACCTTTTCTCTTCCTCGAACGGCGATGTTTCATCCACTCGCCAAGAAGGAGATAGACCCGGGGTTCGGCAACAGTTCAATTTTAAGAAAGCGACGCGGCTGAAGGCTCGTTGGACATTTTTTTCTGCCAGCGTAGGTTGTTTCGCCTTTTTTTGAGACCAGGTCCCTTTATTAGACGTGATATATATTTTTCCAAAGTGGTTAATCCTTTTTTATACCTACCTGCCGCGTCAGCTGCCTCTGATTGGTTCCTCCATTACATTTTTTCCTCCAACGTTTCCAAACCCCCCTGTTACATTTTCGGGCGAGTGGAAAGCGAGGAATAAAAATATATCGACCGTCCGCGTCGTGTCCCAGTTATATATATATATATATATATATATATATATATAACTATATATATTTTCATCTCCGTGGACCATTTTCTTTTGGGGCCGATCCATTTTTATGTTTGGGAGGCTGGGCCGATACTTATCGGGGTTGAAAAGTGGCGGAAAAAATAA